>NC_136468.1:136782460-137982460 GCF_902686455.1 Sciurus vulgaris
CTCAAAGGCAGCAGGGAGAGGCAAAACCAATGCCTCATTGAGGCCCCAGAGAGGCCTGGACGTGGGGCAGGCGCGTGTCCAGGGCTTGGGGGAGCATCCCCACTGGGTGAGGGCTGGACAGACCCAGTGGGGTGAGGAGTGTGAGGTGGAGGAAAGGCACTGGACTGGTGTTTGGAAAGGTTGCCCAGGTCTGGGTGCACGGCAGGAGTGGGGGGCAGGCTGGAGTCAGAGTCCAAGTTGGGGGTAGCACAGACTTTGATGAGGGAGACGGTGGCAGCGCCACCTACAGCAGGGACCAAGGACCCTCATCTACGGGCGACAGGCACGCTGGCCAGCTGGGCAGCGCCCCTCATTGCCACAGTATGAGTTTGCCGAGGCTGCTGTAACAAAGAACCCCACACGAGGGGGTGTGAGCCAACCGTGGATTATCCCCCAAAGTCCTGGAGGCCAGAAGTTGGAAACTGAGATGCCAACAGGATCAGCTCCCGAGGTCAAAGCCGTTCTGACTTCCTGCTCGTTGCTCATGGCTGCTGCTGCTCTTTAGCGGGTAGACGCAGTGCGTCTCCAGTCTCCGTCTCCGACGTCGCGGGGCTCCGTCTCTGCGTCTATGCTCAGATTTCCCTTCTCTTTGAAGGACACTTGTCATTGAGTCACCCTAAGTCTAGCAGGACTCCACTGGGTCACATCTGCGATGACCTGTCTTGGCTCACTGGTGCTCCCATAGCAACATACCCCGGGCCGGGTCATTTAGAAAGAACAGGCAGTTGTCCCTTATGGTTCCGGGGCTGGGGACCCCAAAATCAAGGTGCAGCCATGTGGATGACAAGAGCTACTCTCTGCAACCAGGACGGTGCCCTGCTGCGCGTTCTCCGGAGGGAAAGGACACTGTGTCTTCACACGGCAGAAGGGACAGAGGGACAAGGAGGCTCTTGATCCAACCGCGAGCCCTTGTGTAGAAGGCGTTAATCCTGCTCAAGGGGACAGAGCCCTTGTGACCTCAACACGTCCTGAAGGTCGTTGCCATGGGGATTAAGTTTCAACATGAACCTTGGAGGTGACATGGTCACTCAAACCCTATCTCCAATAAGGCCACGTTCCCGGGGTTCAGGCTCCTACGTGTCTTCAGGGGACTCGCCCTTCCCCCCCGAGGTAGCCACTATCGCACTGGCCGTGGCCCCATTGCTAGAAGCTTCTGAGAAGCACCTGCGTCAGCTTTTTGTCACTGTGACAAATGCCTGGGGAAAACTTCTCAGGACAGGAGAGCTGGGTTTTGGGGTCGTGGTTTTCAGAAGTGCCAGCCGGTGGTCAGTGGCTCCCAGGCCCCGGCCTATCAAGAGGGCAGAACACCATGGTGGAAGGGCGTGGTGGAGGCGGGCTGCCCCAGCTCACGCGGCCGGGAAGCAGCACGAGGGACAGGGCAAAAGCCACCTCCCGCCACGTGGCCCTGGGGACTTCCCTCCTCCAGCCAGCTCCACGCGCCTCCTGCCCACCACCTCCCAGGGGTCCAGCCGGACACCCACGGGCCAATCAGCGCAGAGGTCGGAGCCTCGTGACCAGCCAGGCCCCTAGCGCTCCCCTCTGGGCACGGCCGCCCTGGGGCTGTCTTTAGCGGACACTTCGCGTCCTCAACCATGACAGCCCCTCCCTGCTCCCGGAGCCGGCCCAGGCAGGCGCGAGGCCTGCGCTCTCGGGGCTGAGCGTACCGCCACCCACAGACCAGGCAGAGGTTTGGGGGAGCGGGGCTGGGACCTGGGGGAGCGAAGAGTGTCCAGACCTCACTTTGGAGGGCCAGCCTGGGAACTGGACCAGGGAAGGGAGCAGGATGGGGGCGGAGGCTGCGGCTCTGGCCCCGGCCCTCCCTCCTCCCCTGGCATCCGGGCGAATCCACCGAGGAGCCGTGGCATCTGGAGCCTGTGTAAACGGAGCATAAATTAGCTTTAACAGCCACATCTGGAGCCACCAAACGGCTGTCTGTTTCCTGCCAAGCCCTGGGTGGGCCGGGGTGGGTGGAGGGCAGAAGGTGGCCACTGCCTCCCTCTACCTCTGGAAGTTTCTGAGATGGAGATGTGGCTGTGGGGGGGGGCACCCTGGACACCGGCTCAAGGAGTCTCTTCCTTGAGCGTGGAATCATTGGCGCCACCTCAGGCCCTGGCGCGGGACACGGTCCCTGACACCGAGGTGCTTTCTTCTCCAGTGGGGACAGCAGCCATGCAGCAGCTGAATTTGAAAGCCAACCGCAGTGGGTGTCCTAAGAGACTGAGGTCACAGCACTAGGAGACGGACTTCCTGGAAGAGGTGGTAACCGGGACTCGAGCCTCGGAGCACAGAAATCACACCCATCTGGTTCACGACGAATCCCAGTCCCCAGCAGGGCCAGACACACCACTGCTGCCCCCAGTGGGGTTGTTGAGTGGCTGAAAGATGGGCAGTTTCTCCACAGGCAGACATCGGGAGGGGGACAGTCAGCCAGGCTGAGAGCCCAGAAGCCCTGAGGTGTCCAGAGAAAGAGCCATTTGAGAGCCTCCTTTAGGAGAAAGCACAAGGCTAGGAATCAGGCAGGTCTGAGGTTCTCCTGGCCCCACCACACACGTACTCGCGTGTGCAAACCTCGGAGGATTTCTTAACCTCTCTGATCTCTGCTTTCTCATCTGCACATGGACCTTCGAGTGACCTATATTTGCTTAATATATCTGGAGATGGTTTTTTTTCCCCCCTTTTGATTATAGAAATCTTTTAACATTGCAAGAAAGTAGAAAGAACCCAGTCATGACCTCCCAGGCACCCGCCATCCAACAATGACCAATACACTTCCATTCTCCTTTGGAAGATATTTAAAAGGATACTTAGAAACTCTGTGCAGGGCCTTGACCAAGCGGGGCACCTGGGCAGGTAAGCCCTCCAACCGCCAGGGGCCTGGCTCAGGGTGCCATCCCATGACAGCTGGGAGTGACCGCAGGCCACCTGTGCTGAGGGGCACATCCTGATTTCAGAGGGGATGGAGGGGAGGGGAGGCGTCGGGAGGACTGCTGATGGGCCCCGGCAGGAGGCCAGGCTGCGTTTTGGGAAGGGTGGCAGGTTAGCGCCCAAGGAGGGCGGGACCTGGTCTCCCTCCACTGGCACTTGGGAGATGCCAGTCTCCCCTCGTTACCGTGGCTTCTCTGGCTTCTCTGCACATCTGAAACTCAGAGAAGAACTAGCAAGTGTTGTCAAGATGGCAGCAAGGCCTCGGCGGGGAAGGGTTCCGGAAGGAGCCCCTCCGGGACTGAATTCCATTGGATGAACAAAGATGGTGCTCCAGGTGCAGGCAGCGCGGTCCAAAGGCGACCCTTAGTTTTGGGAACTGGATGAAGATCCGGGAGACCTGTGTGATGGGAAAGGGCGGGAGAGGCAGGCAGGGAGGCCAGGATGGCGGGAGAGGCCCCTCAGCCCCGAGGCACAAGAGAGGCGCAGCCGTGACCCCGGAGCAGTGGGCGCCGTGGGAGTAGGTTCGGTGGAGTTGGGGCCCCCAGAGTGGCCCATGTCCTAATCCCCAAACTTAGAGGCGTTGCTCCTGCAAAAGGGACTTTGCCGTTGTCATTCAGTTGAGGACGTTGAAAGGGACGTTCTCCTTGATGATCTCGATGTCAACACAAATGTCCCCAGAAGGGGGGGGAGACAGGAAGGTCAGAGCCAGGGATCTGGTTGGCAAGGGGGACAGGTCAAGAGCGACTGGGGGCCCTAGGTCAAGGCATGCGGGCGGCCTCTAGAGGCCGGGACGCAGGAAGGAGGCGGGGCCTCCAGGAAGGAGCAGAGTCTTCACCTGGACCTGAGCCTCGCCAGACCCGCCTTGGACCCCCGACCTCCAGGAGGGGGAGAACCAGTGTGTGTTGTTTTGAGCCACTAGGTTTCGTAGTCTGGGCCCCCGTGGCCACAGGGACTCACCCAAAGAGCGAGCTCAGAGTGTCCACTTCTTCAAAAGCCAGCGTCTCCTCCAGAGGTGCGACCCCGACACGCTCACGCCGGGAGGGAAGACAGACTCCGGGGCGAGGCCTCGCCTTCTGTGTGCCTGGTCCATCCCTGGACCTCATTCCACCTGCAGTGGGTAGCTTTCCCCGGGCCGAGGGAGGCCCCCAGAGGTGCCACACCTAGCTTGGGAGTGGCGTGACCGTGGGCTCTTCCTGGATGGATATGAGCGTCTGCCTCGGTGGGGTGAGCGAAGCAAACCCCGCCACCCAGTGTGGGGCGCAGAGGAAAAGGCGGATCCGTCGCACACCCTCTTGGAACTCATTCGGGCCCTGGCCTCCCTCTCTTGGCCTCCCTGTCCCGGCCTCCCTGTCCTGGATCCACCTGGGGAACTGGCTTGGACAAATCCCAGTCCTGGAGAGCCTCTCCCGGGATCCGGGTCGGGGCTGGGTCTCCGCAAAGCGTGAGCTGGCTGCCGCCAGCGGGGGCGTCAGAGGTAGGGCTGTGGACCCAGAAGAAGTTCTGGGAGCCGGACTGACCCAGGGTCTGCCGGATGGAGACGCGGGGCCTCCCGCCGCTGCCCCCTCCCTCCGCGGGGGCTGCTGCCAGCGAGCGTGGCTCTGCTGGTGAAGTCTTTATCGGGAGTGTCGCCTAACGCATTCATACAAACAATAGCGCCTCATACATCATCCCCGCCAGAGGCCACCTCCGCCAGGACAAGCACAGTCCATTACCCTGACGGGCGCGGGGCGTGCACAAGGACAGATAACAGGTCCTGGCTGTGCAGGGGCACGTGGGGCGGGGAGCCCTCACCGGCCCGGAAAGCACCAAAAGGGACCCTGGGCAGCTGCCACCTGGCAGTCTGGACCCCGGTGTCTGAGGTCGCAATGCAGCAGGCGATAGGACGCTGGTCGAGAGCCCGACTGTGCATCCTCTGGAAAGTGCGTCGACCTCTCTGATCCTCATCGTCTCCTTTAGAGGGAGTTAAGAATAACACTTGCGGGCGGTGGGTCGTGGCTCAGTGGTAGAGCACTTACCTGGCATGCTTCAGGCTCTGGGTTCAAGTTCCCAGCACCAGGGGCGGGAGGACGAGAGAGAGGGACATAGTTTCTGCCTCTCATGGGGTCGTCACGGGGCTTAAGGAGAGGACCCTCCCTGGGTCCCGGTGGCACATGCCCGGAAAACCAGCATTTTTACAGGAAGCTCGGGAGGCTGAGGCAGGAGGACCTCGAGTTCAAAGCCAGCCTCCGCAACTTAGCGAGGCCCTAAGCACCTCAGGGAGACCTGTCTCTAAATAAAATATAAACACAGGGCTGGGGCGCGGCTCCGTGGCCGAGCGCCCGGGTTCAATCCCTGCCACAAAGAGGAGGAGCCTGGCCGAGCACCTACCTGTGGCCGGGACGCGGACAGGTTCCTCAACGATTAATGACCAGGACCCTGGGTACTCCGGCCGGCCCTTCCCAGGGACAGTCCTAGCTCAAGACTCCGCTGGGCTGGGCGGGCCGCCCACGTCCCCTCCAGACTGCTGGCCTCGGAGCAGAACCCAGAACCGAGCGCACGACCCTTGTTTTGGGATGAAACTCCGCCAGGCGGCCACGGGGACGGGCGCAGGAAAAGGAGCCCGACTCTCCTGCGCGACTGGGGGACTCCGGGGACTCCCAGGCACGGTGCGCCAGGCGCCCTCCAGGGCCCGGGGACGGCCGTGGCGTCTCGAGGGACAGGCTCCTGCCACCCCAGGCTGTGCGGGGCGCTCACTCCCAGCACATGGGGTGGGCCTCACACAGGGGGCCTGGTGGGTTCAGAGGAGTCAGGTCCCGGGAGGTCGGTGCCCCAGCCGGGATTCCATGTCCCCGCGGCACTGTGTCCAGGGTGCACTCGGGTGGGGCGGCTGCTCTCACCGATGGCGTCCCCTGAACGCACACGTTGATGTCCTGACACCTGGGGCCTCAGAATGTGACTGCGTTCGGAGAACGAATCCTTCCAAGGCTGATGTCGTGGTTAGAATCTTTTTTTTTTTTTTTTTTTAGGTACCAGGGTTTGAACCCAGGGGCGCTTAACCACTGAGCCGCATCCCCAGCCCTTTTTTTTGTATTTTATTGAGAGACAGAGTCTCGCTGAGTTCTTCTTGCTAAGTTGCTGAGGCTGGCCTCGGACTTGCCGTCCTCCTGCCTCAACCTCCTGAGCTGCGGGTATGACAGGCGTGTGTCACCGTGCCCAGCCCTAGAACCTGAAATGTCTCCAGAAAGCTCGTGTGCTGAAGGTTTAGTCAGCAGGGAGGGTGCTGCCCCCGGGGGCGGCGGAAGCCTCGGGAAAGGACCTAGTTCAAGGAAGTCAGTGCTTGCAGGGTGTTGGGACCCCAGTCTCTTCCTCTCTCTTTGACTTCCCGACCGCCCTGAGGTGAGCCACTCTTTCTCACTGGGCTCTCCCCATGATGTTCATCCCTGCCACAGGCCCAAAGCGACGGGGCTAGGGGACCATAGACGGGGACCACCAGCCAACACAAACCTTGGCTCCTTTTGAGCAATACACGTTGGTCACAGTGATGAAAAGCTAACACAGCTAATGTCACATGAGGTCACTGGGATGGGCCCCGCCCAGCATCCTCCTGCAGAGAAGATGCCAGAGGCTGGTCACCCACAGGCCGAGGAGAGAGGCCTCAGAAGGAACTGACCCTGCGGCTCTCCAGAATGGTGAGAGAGTAAACCTACTGTGTACACCGCCCAGGCCAGGGCGCCACGTTACGCAGCCTGAGCAAGGGCACCCGGGCGCCAACAGAGGGGGTCACGCTGGCCCCGCCCCCGCAACCTGCTCATTCTCTTCTCTGGCCACTGGTCACCCTTCGCTCTTGAGCCAGCTCTGCCTCCCTCCCTGGGTGCCCCGAGCGCCCCTTGTTCCTGTCTGCCTTTCTTATCACCTTTGGAGGCAGCTCCTTCTCATCCTTCCTGTGTGGCTCCCCAGTCCTCTCTCTGCAGAGGTCCCTCCTGACCCCTTCATCTTTCTCTTTCACACGGACCTGCTTTATTTTTCTCCGTGCGCTGCGCTGGCCCTTTCTTGCTTGTTTATTGTCATCCTCCGCCATTGAAATGCGGTTCGCGATGTCAGGAACGCTGTGGGTCTTGTCCGCGTCCGGGGTGATGTTTCATTCACACTCTGGCTCAGCAGGGGTTTGGCCAGTCAGCCTGCGTTCAGGGGTGGCGTCTGACCACCCGATGCCCCAGGAGGAAGCTTTACCTCCCGGGCACGTGGTAAACTCGAGAGCATTGCAAAGCATTTTCTCTTCTCTTTTATTGAACACCTACTATGCATAGTACAGGTGCCTAGTAGGTGTTCAATAAATCATTAACAAGGAAAAACAAGGTCTGTAGGGACGTTCCCCTTATTTATTTGCTGGGGATGGTGGGTCTTCCTTGGCCTTTCTCCAGGACCCTTGACAGCTATGGATGTGCTTTGAGTTTACGAAGCTCCCCATCTCCCACCTCTGCCGGGAAGAGGTGACTACTGGGTGCTGGGGACCTGAGGACCCGGGGAAGCAGAACACGCCCGGATCAGGAAATACAAAAGGCTGTCAAGTCCCACCGGAGGAGTTGGGAGAAGAGATATAATTAGATTATTTCTGAGTCACTGAGGATCAAGTTGAGGACCAGGAGAATCTGCTGAGGCCCCTGAAGGGGGTTGGTGACATGGGAGCCCAGGGTGAGGACCTAAGAGGACCTTGGCACCTGCAAATTCCAGGCCGGCACTAAGAGCTTCGTATCGACAGCTCATTGAATCCCCACCCCAGCTCTGCAAGGCATCTGGGGGGTGGTCAACAGAGGCAGAGCCCTGTCTACTGGGTTCAAATCCCAACCCGGCAACTTGCTGGCTGTGTGACTTTGGGCAAGTGTGAGACAGTCTCTGGGCCTCGGTCTACTTGGTCTGTGAAACGGGGCGATGCTAACTTCCTGAGGTGGTTGTTACAGAGGCTGGATGTTAAACCTGGTGGTGTGTCAGAACAGCAGCGATTCACAGGAGAAGCCTGCCGTCACTGTCACGGGGGACTCTGCACCGTGTGTAATTGAGAACTTCGGATTCTATCTCTAATGTTTTCATTATTTTTTTCTTTTTTGGTACCGGGGATTGAACTCAGGGGCACTCGACCCCTGAGCCACATCCCCAGCCTTGTTTTGTGTTTTATTTAGAGATAGGGCCTCACTGAGTTGCTGAGCGCCTTATTTTTACTGAGGCTGGCTTCACACTCGCGATCCTCCGGCCTCAGCCTCCCGAGCTGCTGGGGTGACAGGCGGGTGCCACCCCCGGCTCCCATCTCCCATCTTACAGCAGGGGTTTTCCTGCCCACGAAGCCCTTGACCAGCGATAACGGAAATGGCGGCTTTTATTATTGCTGATCCATTTTAATGATGACAGGCGTGGACAGAACCTGCAGCTGGTTCCAGCTCAAGGACAGGAGAGGCACTGTGGTGTCACTGAGGTGTGAGGACAGGGTGGTCTGGACACTCGGCCCTCCTGGGGGGCCACTGGCGAGTCCAGATGGGCAGCGGCTTCGTGTCACGCGCCGGCCTGGCAAGGGGAGCAGGGCAGCAGGCTCCCCCGGGGGCTGCCAGACCAGGGGGACCCGGAGGCCGTTCCTCGAGCAGTCGGGGCGCCGGGCGGGCCTGGGGTTGTGCTGAGGCCCCGAGAGCAGGAGGGCGAGCTGGCTCTTGGGCGATGATGAACGACCCCAGCGATGGCCTCTGACGGGGACGCGTCCCCAGGGCTGGGCAGAGGGGATCCCAAAGCCCCGCTGTGGCCTGGGGTCAGAGGCTGCTGAGGGTGGGAGCCCGGCTCGGAGCTCCGGGCGGGAGGCCCGGCTTCCTGGAGGTGCGGCCATACATCACCCACACGCCTTGCCTGGGAGCGGCGGGTGACAGCAGCCATTTATCTGAGTGTCGCTGGCTGTGAACTGGAGCAGGGAGGGGCCGGGGACCAGGAGGGGCCAGGGACCAAGAGGGGCAGGGGACCAAGAGGGGCAGGGGACCAAGAGGGGCAGGGGACCAGGAGGGGCAGGGGACCAAGAGGGGATGGGGACCAGGAAGGGCAGGGGACCAGGAGGGGCAGGGGGGACCAAGAGGGGCAGGGGACCAAGAGGGGCAGGGGGGACCAAGAGGGGCAGGGGACCAAGAGGGGCAGGGGGGACCTAGAAGGGCAGGGGACCAGGAGGGGCCAGGGACCAGGAGGGGCCGGGGACCAAGAGGGGCAGGGGACCAAGAGGGGCAGGGGACCAGGAGGGGCAGGGGACCAGGAGGGGCAGGGGACCAAGAGGGGCAGGGGGGACCAAGAGGGGCAGGGGGGACCAAGAGGGGCAGGGGACCAGGAGGGGCAGGGGACCAAGAGGGGCAGGAGACCAAGAGGGGCAGGGGACCAGGAGGGGCAGGGGACCAAGAGGGGCAGGGGACCAGGAGGGGCAGGGGACCAAGAGGGGATGGGGACCAGGAAGGGCAGGGGACCAGGAGGGGCAGGGGGGACCAAGAGGGGCAGGGGACCAAGAGGGGCAGGGGGGACCAAGAGGGGCAGGGGACCAAGAGGGGCAGGGGGGACCTAGAAGGGCAGGGGACCACGAGGGGCCGGGGACCACGAGGGGCCGGGGACCACAAGGGGCAGAGGACCAGGAGGGGCCGGGGACCAAGAGGGGCTGGGTGCTCCCTGGAGCTTCCCAAGGCCCTGGTCTTGGCGTAGGGGACGGGGTCTTACAGGCTGCAGTGGATGTCACCTGTCACGGGGTGGAACCTGCTGGGGCCTCTGCCTTCTTGCTGGGACCCTGGGGGTGGAGACAGAGGGGCAGAACGCCCACCTGGGCGTCAGGTGGGATGAGGCTCTGGGGGGGGGGCAAAGTCACAGACCCTCATAGTTCTGGGCCTAGAATTTAAGTCTGGAGCCACAGTCTCAGGGGGTGACTTCCTTATTCAAAGAATATTATCTCCCAAGAACAGGTTCCACGGCCGGGGACCAGACATAGTCCCTGTGTTTGCATAATCACAAAACCCAAATTAAAAACTTTCACCACCATCACCAACTCAGGAGGCTGAGGCAGGAGGATCAGGAGTTCAATGCCAGCCTCAGCAACTTAGCGAGGCTCTAAGCAACTCAGCAAGACCCTGTCTCTAAATAAAACATAAAAAGGGCTAAGGATGTGGCTCAGTGCTTAAGCACCCCTGGGTTCAATCCCCAGTACCAAAAAAAAAGAAAGAAAAAAAAATTTACCATCAGTTGTGTGACCTCGGGCAAGTGGCTTAATCTCTCTGTGCCTCAGAGTTCTCCTTTGTAAAGTGACATTAATAGTAATGGCCATTCCATAGAGCTATGTGAGGGTGAAGCGAACTAATGGACAGCACCTGGCCCATAGCAAGGGACTGGTAAGTCTTGCTAGTATTACTATCATTACTAAATATGTAATATATGGGGGTCCTAAGAGTCACTAATGGGGGAGCTGGGGAAGATTTGAAGGACAATTGGTGTTTGCATAGGGGCAGGGTGTAAAGCCTTCCAGACAAAAGCATAGATAGCATGCACAAAGGTCCTGGGGCAGGAAAGGGCAAGATCCCCTCCAGGAGCTAAAAGGAAGTCAGAGGGCTGGGCTGTGCACATATTCCCCAGGGTAAGTACCCAAGCCTTAGTTTCTCAGTTTGTTAAATGGGCGTAACAGTAGAATCTCCTTCGTTGAGGCTGTGAGGGTTAGAGACAGGGTGTGTTTAAAGGACAGTCTCAGCACTCACTAACACTGGCCTGCAGGACAAGTGGTTGTATTCCTAGTTCCAGCCCCAGGGAGGCCAATGCAGTCGGTGACGCCCACACTGGTGGCTGACGCCACCCCAGGAACTTCCACGTTATAGACAGCAGCGGAGAGGACTTGGGAGACCCACCGCAAAGGAAGCAGCCTCTTCAGGGGCCAGGGCGCACCGTGGTGACAGAAGGGCCTTGGGGCCAGATCCTGATTCCCTGGGAAATGTCACCGCGGTGGGATTTGGTGTGAAGGATCCAAACTCCAGGAGTTCCATCTTCTCATCTGTGAAATGGCTGGCAACACCCACCCAGAGGGCATGGTGGCTTCCAGGGAGCAGATGCTCAGGAGCAGCAGAGGCCAAGCCAGGAGGACGGGTTCCCAGCCTGAAGGCGTCGCCTGGTCTTCTCCCAAATCGGGGTCTCAGATGGGATTCCCCCATTCGTGTGAGAAATGGATTCCAGCAACACAGGTAGGGTTCGCAGCCTCTGGTGGAAGGTGATGCACTCAGGAGGTGCTCAGTAAATGGGGTCTCTTTCCCTCGGGGAAGCTCTGGCTCTTTCCCCCCTCTCTTTGCCCCCAGTCCCCAGAGCCTCCCCTCTGTGCCTCTGCCCCCACTTGCCTGCTTGTAGTCACAGCTTCCAAGACGAGGCTGGGACCCGGGACCAGACCCAGAACCTCCAGGCCAGGAAGGGGCTGAACCCCGCCCAGACCTAAGTCCCGCCCAGACCCAAGTCCCACCCAGACCTAAGCCCCGCCCAGACCTAAGCCCCACCCAGACCTAAGTCCCACCCAGACCTAAACCCCGCCCAGATCTAAACCCCGCCCAGACCTAAGCCCCGCTCAGACTTAAACCCCGCCCAGACCTAAGCCCCGCCCAGACCCAAGTCCCACCCAGACCTAAGCCCCGCCCAGACCTAAGTCCCACCCAGACCTAAGCCCCACCCCCACCCAGGGACCAGGATCCCGAGTGGGGCCTGTGAGTTTTGTCATCACTGATACGGCTGCTCCCTCCTCCTGTCTGTGCCATCGGGAATCCCCTGGAGCCAGGTGACACAATTCCCTGGGGCCTGCACCTGCCTCAAGGCTGGCGGCTGCGACTGAAGCGGGACCGCCTCAGAAGACGTGCAGGTCAAAGAGGCAGAGGAGGAGGAATAGGAGGCAGAGATGCTTGGGGCCCTGGAGGTCAGCCCAGCAGTGGTAAGCGGAGAAACAGGCCTGGGGAGGTCACACTGCAAGGTAGCGGATCCGTGTTTGCTGATTTGCGATTGAATGCCTTCTATAACGTTCTGCCAGATCAAGACCTGGAGCGGGGACTTCGGAGCTTGGGGCAGGAGTGCACTCCCTGTCCTTATGTATCCCCTGGGTGATAGAAAGAGGATGGCTTTGCCGGTCTGAGACCTGTGTTCCCATTCTGGTCTGCCATTTACTGTGTGTCCTCAGACAAGTTGCTTAGCTTCTCTGGGCCTCAGTTGCATCATCTATAGAATAGGAATAAACCCATCACCAACGTTGAAGGAAAACTCATAAAATGCCTGGTTCATAAAGAGTCTTTTATAAAAGGTGTTTATATCTGCCCTCATTTCCAAAAAGGCTTAGAAGAGGCTTACACATACATACCACCAAGTTGGAAATACCTGGGTAGGGAGATCAGGATGGTAGTAGAAGTTTCTTTCTGATTTCCAGCAGGGGACTGCACATGGGCTCAGGGTTTCCTGGTGGCCAAAGCAAAGAGAAAGGTGACCGTTGTATTTTTTTCTGGAGTTCATAAACTGAGAAATTATCAGTAGCTTGAAAGAAGAAACGGACTTTTCTTAGAATGACAGGTGAGCAGTTCTCCTGTGAGTCTTCAAACGTGGGCCTGGTCCGAAGGTGTTAATTCTCCTTCCTCTTCCTTCCGTGCCCTACACCATGGCCCTTGGCACACTGGTTAAGAGCCCAGTTCCTGAAGGTGAAAGCAGTCTCTACTGCTGTGTTGCTTTGGACTGCAGCCTCACTTCTCTGAGCCTCAGTTTCCCGCTTGGTAAAATGGGGCGAAGGAGCGGGAAGGAGAACCCCTTGGCCAGGTTGTCTTGAAGATTCCAGAAGTCTTCTCCAAGGAGCTGCACGAGCGCTTTACACACAGTAAGCGCTCAATAAATGGCCGCAGCTCCTCTCTCCCGCAGGAGCTCAGCAGACTGAACACCGGGCGGTCAGGACGGCGTCCTCTCTCCCAAACCCTCCGGGCCCCGCTTCTGTGCGGCGGCCGGAAAGCCCAGGTTAATGGAAGGCGGCCGGGCCCCCTGCGATTCCCAAACCCTCCAGCAAAGGCCTCGCCTGCTCCCAGCAGCCGCCGGGAAGCCAAGCGCTGCCTCCACTCCGGGAGGAGAAATTGAATAATTGATGCAATTTGAATAACACTAGGATTTGTAATGATATTGAAATGTAAAGATAAAAAGGGGCGTGAACGGGCGATAGCGGAAGGGGAAAGTTGTTAATAGGCACTTAGGGGCCGGCTGGGGGGCGCCCTGCCAGCTCCATCTGCAAAGGCATTAAGAGAGGAGGCGCCGGGAGGGGCCCGGCTGGGAAGCCTCCACCCCGCGAGGGCGGAAAACCATATTCATAAATAAGATGCGGAAATTTCTCCCGACTCAGCAGCGCTAACAGTTAGAGAGTGGATAATTATTTAAATGCCAAATCATTCCGTTCATTAGAATCCCAAATCATATCAGGAGAAACTGATTGCCCCGGACAGAAGTGCAGAGTGCGGGGAGGGAGGCAGGAAATCAGGTGAGGTTCTCCCCGGCCTCCACCGAGGCCAGGAAGGCAGGAGAGTGTGCAGATCCGATGCCCACAAGGGTGTAGAATTGTAACGCACCGATTAAAAAAATAAATAAAACAGGGGCTCACACGTCACACAGACCTGGGTTCAAGTTCAGGATCTGATAACCTCCCGGCTGTGGACATTTACCATCTGCCTCCGAGCCTCAGTTTACCCAGCTGAAAAATGGGTAAACAGAAGGATCTTCTTTGTAGGCATTGAATGTCAACTACTGTTACAGAGTCTCCTTGACTTACAGTGATGAGGCTACACTCCCATTAGCCCAGCGTGAGTCTAATGTATCGCTAAGTTAAAAAAGCTTGAATATCTCGGCCTACCAAGTATCCCAGCTTAGCCTGACCCACCTTCAACACACTCAGACACTCACATCAGCCCACGCAAAATCTGTTTTGTACAGGTAGACGTGGTGGCTCACACCTGTGTACAGGTGGGAGGCTGAGGCAGGAGGATGGCAGGTTCAAAACCAGCCTCAGTAACTTAGGGAAGCCCTAAGCAACTTAGGAAGGCCCTGTCTCTAAATAAAAAATAAAAAGGGCTAGGGATGTGGCTCAGTGTTAAAGTGCCCTGGGTTCAAGCCCTGGTTAAAAAAAAAAAAAAATTTTGTTTTATAATAAAGTGTAACCTATTGAATAATAAAAGTGAAAACCGGAATGGTTATCTGGGTGAGCTGTGTACCGTCCTAAAGTCAAAACATTTAAGTGTAACCTGGCTAGGTGTGGTGGCGCACACCTGTAATCCCAACAGCTCAGGAGGCTGAGGCAGGAGGATCACAAGTTCGAGGTCAACCTCTTTGCAAGGCCCTGAGCAACTTAGTGAGACCCTGTCTCAAAATAAAAAATAAAAAGGGCTGAGGATGTGACCCGGTGGTAAAGCACCTCTGGGTTCAATCCCCAGCATCAAAAAAAAAAAAAAAAAAAAAAAATTTTTTTTTCAAATTAAGGAAAGATCTCATACAATGTCTTAAAAAATATTCAGTGAAACCTTCATAAATTGGGGACCGTCTGTGTCTGTGGCAGGGAGGCCTCACTCACTGTGAGATCAGCTGCCAAGCTGGGTCAACAAGGGAGGCAGCTGGGGCTAAGGAGGCCAAGGAGTCCCAGGTTGAGGCCCTTTCTCCCTCCTTCCTTAGAGGTAGGAGCTGAGGCCGGAGGTGGAGTCTAAATCCCAGAGACACACCAGGCCAGTGACGGAGCCAGGGACCCCAAACCCACACACAGCCAATCCTCTGAGGCCCCAGCCCCCAGCCCGATGTGGCCACCTAGTAGACAGATCCC
Organism: Sciurus vulgaris; assembly: GCF_902686455.1. Classification (NCBI taxonomy): domain Eukaryota; kingdom Metazoa; phylum Chordata; class Mammalia; order Rodentia; family Sciuridae; genus Sciurus; species Sciurus vulgaris. Next base: position 136,797,252 of record NC_136468.1, read on the forward strand.
GGCGAGGCCCCAGGAGAGACAGCATATCCGCGGATGTCACAGGGCTGGTCAGTCAGTGACAATTTGATTATGCAACAGACTCTGGACTGGCAGGCGCCCCCCTCATCCCGACATGGAGAGCCAGGCTGCCCCTCGCACATAAGCTCGTGGGGGTCCTGGGGCCTGGAGGCCGGGCCAGGCTCAGCTGGGACAGGAAGCCCCCCGATGTGTCGCAAACACACTCAGGAGCTCTCCACACACCAAGGGCCCCACAGCAAGACGGCCCTCCATGCCAGTGCCACCAGGCTGTGGTCGCCGAGTCCCCATTGGGCCTGGGCTAAGCATTTCACTTCATTGTGCTAATAGCCCCTGACAGGGTCAAAGGACAAACTGAGGCCCAGAGCTGGCCGGCAGCTCATCCCTGTGGCCCCGGTGCCATGAGGCTGAGGCCCAGAGCCGTAGGCCTGCAGGAGGGGTCTCAGAGAGCTCCAGGGACACCCGAGCCCCCCACCCAGCACCGTGCTGCCTCCTGGTGGCTCTGGCCACGGAGTGGGCCCCAGATGCTACATGTCCACCGCGCACTCACCTCTGCCTCTCCCTGGGCCTCCCCCCCGCCCCATGTCTTCCAGCCCGGGGCTCTGACCACCTGCCACAGCTCCCCACCCCCGGCCTCCCGGTCACTGCGGGTAGCTGCTTGGGGGCCGCTTCCCCCTCTCTCGGGGCCACTTGCCAGGTCCCGGAAACCCTGGTGGGCCCCTGCTTGCTAAGGGTCACCCTAGGACCCCTAGTCAGGTGGAGGTTGGGATCCGGCCCACCCAGGTACCCTGACTACATTTGAAACATCCACTCTGAGTATTTAAGTGGCCCTTTTCTGGCCCACAGCTCCTGCCGGTGAGGCAGTGCCCTGTCCCTTCCCGGGGGAGCCGCCGGGAAGCCCTGGAGCGGGAACCAGCCGGAGGTCAGGCTGGAGTCCGTCTGCAGCACCTTGATGAAGTCCTTCCTCTCTCTGGGCCCTGAGGAGTCTCCAAGCCTCCCTGCCTCGTAGTATTATTGGGACTGTCCCAGGGCCTGGCATACAGTAGGTGCTGAATAAGTGCTTTCCAAGGCGAGCTGCCCATACTGTGCTGCAGAGGCACGTGGAGCGCTTGTCACAACTACCTTCTCCCAGGTCCGCCTGGCACAGCGGAGCAGGTGGCGCTGGGAGCATGCACTGGCGGCAGGGGCCCCTGCTGACTCCCAGCCGTCACTGTCACTGCCTCCTGGCGACGGGGGAGGAGCTGATCCCCAGCTTCCTTGTGCGGAAGTGGGAACAGAGACGTTCATTCCTCGGGTGTCTGGGAGGAGTGAGCGGGACGGAGAGCGTGGCCTGCCACAGGTATTTAATAAATGACAGTCCCTCTGGCCCCAGCCTGGGCCCTCCATGGTAGGGGCACGGGTGGTGGCTTGTCCTGCCCCCAGGGAGCCTCGTCAGCAGGGCCTGCTCCACATCGATCTTTCCCCCCATTTTTGCAGATGGCGTCAGCATCTCCCGGGATGGGCGCAGAAAACGCCAGCGTCAGCACGTGCGGCGCCCCAGCCAGACACCGCTGCTCTTTATTAATTAACTGCCAGATGTTAGTTTTGCATCTTTTATCAGAGGGAGCTTTGTCACAGAGACCTTGTATGTCAGGCCATTAGGGAGAGGCAGGAAAGCCTCCCTGGGGGCCCCCGGAATCGGCAGGGAGCCGGGGTGGGGGCGAGAAACCAGGTATCGACCCCTCCCGTCTGGGAGGCACAGCCCTGGGCCCAGAGCATCCCCTACCCTGGTCGCACCCCACGCCTCCCGGGAGGTGCACCTACCTGGCAGCTGTTTGGTCCTTCAGAGAAGGTCCGTGAAGTGGCTCCTCATGCACCTGTTCCCTGGGGCCACCTGGGGAGCAGAACAGGCTTAGACCCTGCTCTCCAAAGGGCATGGTCTGCTGGAGAGGCGGCTACAACCCAGTAAGCCCGAATAAACAGCATCGTGAGAAACTGGGATCTGTGTCACAGGAGAGGGACCGGTTCCCAGAGAGGGCAGAGAGCAGGCAGAGGATCTCATGTAGATGAAACAGTGTCCCTGGAGGGTGACATTTAAGTGGAGACATGAGAAAGAAGCAAGAGGCCGTAAGTTCCAGGAAGAGGGCAAGGCAGAGCAAAGGCCCTGGGGTAGGAATGAGCTGGGCATGCTTAAGGAACTCCAGAAAGATCTGGGAGGCAGCAGAAAGGCCAGTGGGCCAGCAGGGCTCAGGCCAGGGAGCCTTCGTGGGGCACAGAGAAGGGTGTGGGTTTCTTGTCTGAGCGAGGACAGCCACCCTAGGAAGGGCCCTCTCTGCAGGGCAGTGAGAGGGTCCGTCTGCTGGGAATGGGGAGGTTCCAGCAATGGCCTGACGCGGAGATGACATTCATGGGGGTGCCCACAGAGTGCCAGGCAGGTTCACACTGAAGAAATGTTTGGGAGGCAGATCTGGCGGGTCTTGGACCTCCGTGGAACGTTGAGGGGAGGAGGGAAGGCCGAGCCGGCCTCACAGGTATGGCCTCATGTTCTCCACGCCCTACAAGACTGGAATCATGGACAAAGAAATGGCGGCCCAGGGACAGGCCGGGGGCCGCTCAAGGTCACCCAGGTGGGAGAGGCAGCTCCTGCCTGGAACCCGGCTGCCCGCCCATGACTTTCCTGCAAACAGCCGCCCGAGCTGACAGGCCGCAGGGCAGCGGGCCAGTGGCCCCAGTCCCAGCTGCCCAGCCCACTTGCCGCGGCACCCTGAAGCCAGAGGCGGGTCTGCGTCATCTTCCTGCAAGTCTTGGGGCGCCCTCACCCCGGCTATTCTTTTCTTCCTGATGCACCGCCATCTGATAAGCGGGTGATTATTTCTGCCCCCAGCTCAGGGCCTGATTTGCATATAATAAATATCACCCCCAGGAAGTGTGTGCGCGCATGAGCGTGGGGCGGGGGAAGCTGGGCTCATGTCTTATTTATGAGAAATAAACAAGCGTGCAACCGGCATAATCAACCCCTAGTTAATCTGGCTCTTACCCTTTTGACTCTAATCAGGCAGGGTCTGGGGGCGCTGAGCGTGCGCGTGTGTGCACAGGCTTCGGGCGCCCCTGCCGAGACCTGCATCCTCCCCAGTCCAGGGTAATGGTTGAGGACAGGGGCTGCATAAAAGGACTCCCAACCTTGACCCTAGGGACGAATCCATGCCCTCAAGGGGTAGTTTGGAAATCCAGGCTTATGGTATGGGAAGAGGGGGGCTTTGCTCCTGTCCACACAACTTTGAGGAGGTGAAAGTCGTTTTTTTTTTTTCTTTTAAATATTACCAAAATACACCAGGCACCATGGCACGTGCCTGTCATCCCAGTGGCTTGGGAGGCTGAGGCAGGAGGATTTTGAGTTCAAAGCCAGCCTCAGCAAAAGCGAGGCCCTACACAACTAAGCCACTCGGTGAGACCCTGTCTCTAAATAGGGATGGGGATGTGGCTCAGTGGTTCAATCTCCAGTACCCACCCCGACCCCCAAATAAAGAAATATATAGATATTTAAATAAGACAGAGCCATCAAAGGTATTTGAAACCAGAAATAGTCATTGTGCATCATTAGCCGCAGTTCTGTGAGTGGTGACATCGAGCACCACCCAATTTTCTTTCCTTTTTTTTTTTTTTTTTAATTGTAAACAAATGGGATACATGTTGTTTCTCTGTTTGTACATGGCGTAAAGGCATACCATTTGTGTAATCATAAATTTACATAGAGCAATGTTGTTTGATTCATTCTGTTATTTTTTTCCCTTCCCCCCACCCCTCCCACCCCTCTTTACCCTCTATACAGTAGTTCCTTCCTCCATACTTGCCCCCCTCCCTAACCCTAACTCTAACCCTTCCCTCCCCCCCATTATGTGTCATCCTCCACTTATTAGCGATATCATTCGTCCTTTGGCTTTTTGAGATTGGCTTATCTCACTTAGCATGATATTCTCCAATTTCATCCATTTGCCTGCAAATGTCATAATTTTATCATTCTTAATGGCTGAGTAATATTCCATAGTATATATATACCACAGTTTCTTTATCCACTCATCAATTGAAGGGCATCTAGGTTGGTTCCACAGTCTGGCTATTGTGAATTGAGCAGCTATGAACATTGATGTGGCTGTATCTCTGTAGTATGCAGATTTTAAGTCCTTTGGGTATAGGCCAAGGAGTGGGATAGCTGGGTCAAATGGCGGGTCCATTCCAAGCTTTCTAAGGAATCTCCACACTGCTTTCCAGAGTGGCTGCACTAATTTGCAGTCCCACCAGCAATGTATGAGTGTACCTTTCTCCCCATATCCTCGCCAACACCTATTGTTGCTTGTGTTCTTGATAATCGCCATTCTAATTGGGGTGAGATGGAATCTTAGGGTGGTTTTGATTTGCATTTCTCTTATTACTAGAGAACCACCCAATTTTCAACAAGATAGGAAAGGGAAACTTGGAGAAGAAAAAAAAGAAAAAGAAAGAAAGAAAAGTCAAGCATTGCATTGGGAATTAAAGCCATGACCTCACGCTTGCCAGAACCAGGACTTGAACCTGGGAAGCTGACTCCAAAGCGCAGGTTGGCACCACCTCACCACGCTGCCTTCCAGATGCGATGGGAAAGAATCTGAGCGAGACCATCCGTGTTCTTACCCAGGGCCTTCCAGCTCCTGATCCATCAGTGAAGAAACTGAGACCCCAGAAAGCCAAGGTCTTGCACGGCAGAGCTGGAATTCACGGGTCCTGATGGTGTGTGAGTGTGTGTGTGTGTGTGTGTGTGCGCTTAAAAAAATAACCTTTTATTACATTCGCCATTTTGTGGGTTAGGAATTTACGCAGGACACAGAGGAACAGTTTTTATATTTGCTCCTAATTGGGGATGATGTAAATGACTAGAAATCTGCCTGAAGTCCCAGTCTGGTTACCCAATGGGTCCTTGGTTCTTAAAGTTGCATATGCTGGGGCTGAAATGCCCGAGGTGACTCTGGCATTCACACACCTGATGCCTGGGTCCACGGACCGGCGTGGCTGGGCTGGACACGACCCTCCTCTCCATGTGGCCTCTCCACCTCGCCAGCTTGGGCTTCCTCACAACATGGTGGGCTCAGAGGAAACAGGCCTCTGACTGGGTGGCTTCCACCAGAGTAAGCTTTCCAAAGTTTTGGGTGTGTTTCCTGTTTTGGTGTGCTCGTGTTTGTTTTTTAAGAATACATTGTTTTTGTGCTAACATCGGTGATGGGTGTGTGGTGCAAAAATTCAAGAAAAGTGCAAAGATTAGAGCAAAAAAGAAATCACTCAAAATTCCAACACCCAGTGATTAACATTCAGTGAACCTCAATCAAATATCTTTCTATAAGCCAGGTGCGGTGGGGCAAACCTGTAATCCCAGAGACTCTGGAGGCTGAGACAGGAGGATCGCAAGTTCGAGGCCAGCCTCAGCAAAACAGACCCCTCTCAAAGTAAAAAAAAAACACTGGGGATGTAGCTCAGTGGTAAAGTGGGCCTGGGGTCAATCCCCAGTACCCACACCCCCCCCCAAAAAAAAGAATCTTTCTGCAATAAAATAAAATAAAGAAGAATGGATGGATGGATGGACAGATGAATGGATGGGTGGATGGATGGATGGATGGGTAGCGCAAAAGAAAAAAAGTGGAAATAATCCTGACTCTTGTGCATTCTAAGAGTTGGGGAAGGAGGCAAATAAGTTTCTGTGGGGCTGGAAAATCGTTCTAGGTCTCTCTCTCCTTCCACTCAGCAGCCACCACCCAAGGGAACTGGCTGTGGATTCCAGATCCTGGTGAGACGTTGGCATCTTCTGGAAAGAGACCACCTCCTTCAGGTGAATTCTCTCCGAGGAGGTGGCCGGGAAGTCAGTGCCTCGCAGGGTTGGGTCAAGTCCCTCTAAACCAGGCCTCCTCACCTGCCTGGGTCTTCTCAGAACCCGAGCTCTTCCTCTTCCCTGCGCACAAGGTGGAGTCGGACACGACGACCTTACCGCCACTGTTGCTCTCATTGCCCCGTTTACTGCTGCTACAACTTTCCACCATTACTACGCCCACTACACCACATTACCAGTATCACTACCCCGACTACCTGTTACCATGGTTAGTACCATGATCATTTCTATCATTGCCACCAATGTAACTACCGCTCCATTACTATCACCCTGGCTGCTACTTTTATTGCTGCAATTTCGATTCCTGCTATCACCAATGTGACATTTCCTAGTAGCAGTAATAGTGATAATTGTGGTAGTGACCGCGGTGGCAGTAATTGTGACAACTCTGTTGGTAAGTCATTGTCCCACTGTTACTAATTTTTCCTTTTTTTTTCTGTAGTCATTTTTATTGTTATTTTAAAATTCTTAATTCTAATGATAACACATGTTCCCAGCATCTTGGGAGGCTGAAGCAGGAGGATTGAGAGTTCGAGGCCAGCCTCAGCAACTTAGGCCCTAAGCAACACAGCGAGACTCTGTCTCTAAATAAAATACAAAATAGGGCTGGGGAGGTGGCTCAGTGGCTAAGTGCCCCTGGGTTCAATCTCTGGTTACAAAAAAAAAAAAAAAAAAAAAAATTAAAAAAAAAAGTAAAGGTAACACATGTTCATTGTAGAAAATTTAAGATCTTAGAAATAATTTCAAAGAAGAAAATACCCTCCAATCCTACCCCACAGGGCAGTGGTCAGCCCCCACTCTGTCCCCACTTCTCAGCAGAGTCTGCAGGGACCCCCCTGAGGCTGGCCGCCCCTGACTCCCCAGCCCGTCTCCTCTCTGATGAGGCTCGGGGCAGACCAAGCCTCTGGCGTCCCTGGCCCTCCTGGCCTCTGGCCCTGGGCACTTGCTAGCCCTTCTGCGAGCTCGGCCTCCCTGCAGGACTCCATCTGCCTGAGCTGGACCTGTGTCCAGGAAGCCTTCTCCCAGAGCTCCTTACGCGGGTGGCGCGCCCTGAGGTCCCCGCAGCCCGAAGCGCCCTGTCCAGCGTCCCTCACCTGTGTGCTAGGTTCACTGATGGCTCTGCCTTCCCCAGGATGGCGACAGAGGCTGTGGTCGGACCACCTCTGGGGTCACCTTGTAGAGCCCTCCGTCAGGCTGAATGAACGGGGGAAGGGTCAGCCTGAGAGGGTCTCCTGGACCAGGCCAGTTCAGCACGCTCTCAAAGGTGGCTGGGGACGGACAGCTTTCAAGACCCAGGGCAGCAGGGCTCTTTCTGCCCCCCTCGACCGGCCTTCTGCATTGACATGACCCTCCCCTGGCCCCAGGGGTCCCACGCATGCAGGTCCTCCAGGCTCCAGGGGTGTGGCGGAGGAGGCCCGGCCCCCGAACTGGACACCCGCAGACTCTAGGAGCTGCGTTCCTCAGCGCGCATTGATTTTTCATGACCGCCTGTCGACAGACGAGGTGAACAGTTCACTTTTATGGATCCTTGTTAACAGAGCAGCAAGAGATATTTCACTTTAAGTGCCCCCTTCCCGCTGAAAAAGAGAGAAAAATAACAGGAGATGCAAATGATCTCCACACTGAGAGAGGCTCGGAGATGGGCTTCCAGGGGGACAGAGCAGAGGCTGGCTGGAATTGAGGCGTGGAGGCCCTCAGATGCCTCCCGTGTGGCCAGAGCTGGCCGGTAGGCTTTCCCACACACAGGTGAGTAGGAGAGCCAGGCCTGTCAGGGACAGGGTGGCCAAGTCTTCCAGGGCAGTGCAGCAGGCGGCTACCATCTGGAAGTTGGCTGCGTGCATCTAAGTGGGCGGAGAGGAAAGGACAACCGTGCTTATGGCAACCTTTCAGAAAGTGCCGAGACTAGAAGTGTCCATCAGTACAGGCCTCCTGTCAGCTTTCCAAGACTGTAACACATTTCTGAGAATATCAACAAGAAAGGTTTAGTTGGGTTCACAGTTTCAGAAGTTTCAGTCCCTGGTCACCTGGCCCCATGAACGTTGGGTTGTCCAGAGGCAGACCATCATGGCAGAGAGAGTTGGGTGGAGGAAGCTGCTCACCTCGGGACAACCCAGAAGCAGAAAGAAAGAGCAGAAGAGACCAAGACTCCACAATCTTCTTCTAGAGTACACCCCTAATGACACCAGACCTCCCACAGGCCCCACCTCTTAAAGGTTCTTGTCCTTTTAATAGTTCATGGACTGGGGACCACAAGGGCTTTGGGGTCAGGCCATAGCAAGAATGAGTAAGTGAAAATTAGCATATGTCCATTTCAGAGGAGTACTAGGCAGCTAGGAAAAAGAATGATGTATTTTTGTGAATACTTCACTTAGAAGGACAATTTAGTACAATGGTGTGCTACCATCTATGTTTGAGAAAGCATATGTGTGGTTGATGTGCAGAAAAAGTATATGCAGTTGGCGGGGATGGCTCAGTAGTGCTTGCCTAGCATGCAGGAGGCCCTGGGTTCAATCTTCAGTAGCTTGAAAAAGAAAAAGAATAACAGATACTCCAGGGTCTGCACAAAGAGTTACACAGAAAAACTATTCACAGTGGTATTCTCTGGGGAGTGGCAAGGCAGAACTGGGGACAGAGACTGTTTTTGCTCCTCAATTTCATTTACTTTTGTGCTAATAATTCACTTGCCTTTCTTTCCGGGTGCAATAGGACTTTGATTATTTGAAAAGTTTAAATCTTTTAAGCGTTCATTTGAAAAGGGTAACTTTACTATTTTCCTTTAGACCCTTCTCCATTGCTTGAATTTTTGTCAACCAACTATTGTGTCTGTGAATATGAATAGAATACAGAGCTAAAAACCAAAAAGCAACCTTGGCTTTGGCACCAGGCAGACCTGATTCTTGTTCTCAATCTTTCCTTTGCTGGCTGTGTGACACTAGGTAAGTCACTCAACCTCTCTGAGTTCCAGTTTCTCTGGCAGTAAAATTGGATATTAATAGCACTGAGAGAGCAAGCCTACAGTGAACAGTAGCTTTATCATGATAATTATTACGCTTCCCTCAAGGGAGATGGCAAAGCTTCATGTCATCCTAGTGGGTGAATTAATGTCCAGCCCTGCTACAGATTCTAAGAAGCTATTTAAAATGTTGTAGACCAGTGGTCCCCAAATAGTTTGGGGGAATGTAATTCAGTTAGAAATGAAATCTTAGAGAGAGACCCTGTATGTGTAGAAACAGGAGCCGAACACCTTAGAGGCACTTGAACTTGACATTTGCACCCGGGGGCTGCATACAGCCTTCTAGCTGTTCTGCATCCTGCCCCGCCCCCACTTGTTGGTGACGATAACCTTCCTTTGGGGGGGGTTATCCGACGCCTGCTCTCTCCCTGCACCAGAGGGCACGGCCCCCACGCCTGAGGCATCCATCCTCCAGCCACAGGGAGAGTTTCAGGGCCCAGATCAGGACTATCTAAGGGCCAGGCGGCCATGTAACTCCGTGCAAGATGTGGAGAAAGAAAAGTTCCTCTTGCCCCTGGATGTGAGCCCGAGGTAAGGGTAGGGTAAGCTCAGAGCTGCCTCAGAGCCTGATGAAGCCCATACTGTGACTTCATTAGGGACAACTGAGGGACGGCGAAAAATTCAGCCCTGGTAACAACTGCAGAAAGCCCCTGACTCACACCGTACCTGAAGCCGGAACCACTCTGCAGCGTGTTGATGCCGGAGCCATTATGCTCCAGCCGTTCGGGTTTTCTGTTGCTTGCCACCAAACGAAAGTTAAAGGAAGTATCTAGTTATAAAACCAGTTAGGAAGCGCAGTGAAGGTGTTTGGCAGAGAGAATCCTCTGGATAGTCACTGTCTTCCGTCAGCTCTGCATCCAATTTATTTCTGTTTGGTTTTGGTGGCCCAGTATCGAGAAAATCTTGATACCCAGGTCAGTGGTCACGTAGGCTTAGGAGTCCAGGCTTCAGAGAAGGACCCGCTGAGTGCGAGAACTCAGAGGCTGCGGGACGTGGGGCGACTTGCTTGACCTCTCTGAGCCTGTTCCCTAGCACCGATGTCATGGGAGGTGATCTACGTGACAGCACTTAGCGCCTGACACCTGGTTCGGGGAAACTCTTATTAACATTCTTCCACATTCACTGTCTGTGGAGCACCTGGGTGCCACCCTGGGCCAACGGCATCACCAGAATAAACCTCCGCTAAGCTGGTTTCATTGATAAAGTTTCTGCTCACTCAGGGTATGTCCATCTCGCTAAGGACCCTCTCTGCCAATCTTCTGGGAACTTCTGTCTTTTTAAAGATGATCCAAGGTCAAATCTCAATGCTAAGGAGTGGGTTTCTACCATGGGCTCCTTAGCAGCTTATCTGGCTGTGGAGCTGGCGGGCAGCCCCACTGATCTGGCTTGGCATCTTACCTGATCCATGGGGACAGAGTCAGGGGAAGGGACACGCCCCCTCCGCCTCCCTAGTGGGGTTGCAGACCAGGTAAGCACAGGACCTGTGATCTCGTTTCTTCTCACCTGGGGAGAGGGTGTCTGATGGGGGTCCCAGGCAGGCAGTTTGGAGGTGGACAGTCCTCCCCGTTATCCTCCCACCCCTGGTCAACACTCCCACACACATACACCGAAAAGTTCTGGGCCTGCTCCATCCACAGGCTGGAGAGCGGAGGCGGGTACCAGGGACAGGGAGACACGTCAGTGGAATGGTCTTCACAGCCAGCCCAGGGTCTGCGTGGGGAGACGGCATCAGGGAAGAGTGCAGTAGGCCCTGGAAGGCCCTAGCAGCCTGGAATGGAGGAGAATCTCTCCGCTGAGCATTTTCTGTGCCTCATGAGGATGGCGGGCGTTGATTAATGCCTGCTGGGTAGCGCACCTGGCTCAGCCCTCCTAGAATTTCTGTGAGGTGCAGGTATTCCTCTGTTGCCATTTTGACAAGAAGCCTGAGGCCCAGAGCCGCAGAAGTTCTCGCCCAAGCAACAGGCCTGCCTGGCCTTGGAGCTCCTTCCCCGGCCTCCTGCCGCCCTGCCCTCTGCCCTCCCCAGGCCTCCCCAGGCTTCCAAAGGGGATTCCTGCCCATTTCACAGGTACAGAAACAGAGGTCCAGAGGAGCAAAGCCCCTGCCCTAGTATCACATGAGCCAGTCCCGGTCCCCACCGACCCCATCTGACTTCCAGTCCTGGGGACTCCCCTTTCCTGTGGCCTTCCTGAGCGAGACCCCAGAAGAGACAGACTGGGTCCCCAGGTCCATTTCTGGCTCAGGGGACAGTGTGCACAGGCTCCAGACCCCCTTTTCCTCTGCAGCCCCCCCCAGAAGTGCTCCCCCTCCCCTCACAGTAGCCAATGAATCATTATGTTTCTCTCTTTAAATGTAAATGGAAGGTGCCTGCTGGGTGCTTTAGGCGCCGGAAAAATAAAAAGCTACACAAACATCATCTGTGCTAGCTGTGTGTGTGCGCTTGGCAAAATCGCCAGGGACACGGGAACTTACCAGCCTCGGGTTCAGTTCAGGCCTCCACCCCGGAGGCTCGGCAAGGTTCAGCAGTGAATGAACGGGCCCTTCCTGTCCCACACCCATGACTATTTGGAAGGACCGGCCCCCCACCCTGCACACATCTCCCCCGCTCTGCTCCTCCCCATCCCTCTCACCTCTCTTTTCTCTTTCCTGACTCCTGCTTCTCTGTCTCATCAACCCCCGGGAACCCCCCGTTGGTGCACTGCGCTGAGAGGCAATTTATAAAGCCCGTGTTTACTGCAAGGTTTTACGCGAGCTTGGTGCCTTGCCAAACGTTATAGTAATTGGACGCTGCGTTTAATTACTGATCAATGTAAATTTAGGACGAGACAGTGCCTCTGGTCTAGACTTCCCTCCAGGCCTCAGAGAAAGCAAGGGCTCCCACCCTCCATGGCTCAGCCCGCCCCCAGCCAAGGCCTCAGCGGTGGCCACAAGAGATGGTGCAAATTGGCAATTAGACACTGGCCGCTGGCCTCTGGGGAACAGTAGTGGGAAAGGAGACCATACTTCGCCAGGCCCATTCCTCATCTTGCAGTCCCATCACAGCGGGTGACTCCTTTCCCCTGGGCACCGAGTCACGGGGATCCATGGATTTCTCCCAGTGCCTGGGCTGGGAGATGTACCTACATCACCATGCAACCCAACACCAGAGAGAAATGGTAGCCCGACTCCAAGTGCGGAAGTGAGAGTTTGTAACTTCCAAGGCTAGGCGGTTAAAGACACGGCAGCCCCTGTCAACGCGCTCTTGGATCAGATGCCTCAGGGGACCCTCGAGCAGCCTGTGGAGTCTCTCCATGTGGGGAGACTGAAGAGTCACCTTGGGGACTGGATCCTCCAGTCCCAGCTAAGCTTTCAGATGGTTGCAGCCCCGACCAGCGTCACGACGGCCAGCTCAGCAGACTCCACGCCAGGGCATCTCAGGGAAGCGCTCCAGCTTCTCCACCCACAGAAACGCTCAGGTACGAAATGCTTATTATGTGAGGTCACTCAGTTTTAGAGTGAAGCAGAACTAATGAACCCTCCCGGGGAAAGGATGCATGAGGAAGCCTGGTAAGTGGGGAACACAGATCAACGTGGCAAGTCGGCCGGGCGTGGTGGCTGGCGCCTGTAATCCCAGCTACTCAGGAGACCGAGGCAGGAGGATCGCAAGTTCTAGGGAAGCATTGACAAGTTAGCAAGATCCTGTCTCAAAATCGAAAAAAAAAAAAAAAGGTCTGTGTATGTAGCTCAGTGGCCAAGTGCCCTTGGGTTCAATCCCTAGTATGAAAAGAAAGCATCAGACCACAGAGTCACAAAATTATGTTTTATCTATCTATCTATCTACCCATCCAACATATAGATATATAGATTGATATGGATATAATGATGATATTTATTTCATATATGATAAAATCACAATAAATGTGAATGACCTAAATTCATTAATTAAAAGAACAAATATTATTTCACACTTTTTTTCACAATAATCCCATGAGATAGGCATTATCATACCCACTTTACAGATAAAGAAGTTGAGGTTGGAACCAGGAAAGAAACTTGCCCAACCTGTCCCCACTCAAGAGTGGTAGGGTTGGGGTTCAAACCCAGGCCCTGCTGACTGTACAGCCTAAAGACTCTTAACACCGTATTATTATTCGCTTTGGGTAGAAAAGGAAATGGAGACTCAGAAAGAGTGAGGGACTTCCCCAGGGTCACACAGCAAGTTGATTCCGAGGTGGAGCCAGAACCAGACATCTGGCTCCTTGCCCAGTGGCCTTTGGAGTTCTGCTATGGGAGGACACAGATGTTAGGGGTCTTGTGTCTCCCTGCCTCTTTAGGACAGCTGAGACCCTTGACCATGGCCAGAAACAACCTGTGATGCTGGGGGTAGGGCCTCCTTAGGAGAGGACGCCAGCACAAAGCAATCTGCAGGGGTGCAGGGCGAGGTGGGTGGCTCCATGCACTGAGCTGAGCTCCAGTAATTACATCAAGGCCAGCAGTGTAATTTGTATCTGGGTGATGAATGTCTGTGTTTTGGGGCCTGATTGCCCTATTTACATTTAGAATTTGCTGATCTATTATTAATGTCTCCTAGAGGCCAAGACGATGCAGCTGGGGAACCCTGAGCCCCTGGATCCAGGGGACGTGAGTGCTTGGGTCCTGGCTACCCAGAGCCCACTCCACTCCCTCCCTGTGTGACCCTGGCCTTCCCAGGGTCCCCTTCAACCTACTGGCAGGGAGGCCTGAGGTCCTCCCCCTTCTCAAGACCTGTACACACTCTGATGTACACACGTGTGCAGGCAGGGCTATTGCACACGCATTCGCACGTACGTATCCACCCATGGCACCTGCACACGAGCATACCGTACATGAGATGCATACGCGTGTGTGTGCAAATGCCCAGGCACGTACACATGCACAATGTACAGCACCCAAGTGCACCCCGGCGTTGTACCTGTCATGCCGGGAGCAGCACAGCAGATTGCTGAGTGGTAATGGCTGGGTCCCAGGACGTGAGCCCAGATGGTACTGCCCAACTCTGCCACTCACCAGCTGTGTGACCTTGACCACTTACTTCACCACTCTGTGCTGTCTCTCCTTAGGTGAGATGGGGATGCTAACTTCACCCCGCTCACAGGATTGTGGTGAGGCTTAAACGAGTTAATGGCACCTGCTTGCCTGGTGCAGACATCTCTTCGCTATGTCATCACTCACTCCTACTGTCCTTTGTGTGCCTGAAAGGCAGTGGTCCTTTGGTCAAGGGATGGACATGCTCTTCCACACCCAGGTAATGTGCACACAGGTGCGCACACAGGTGCACACGCATGCGTGCGAGCACACGGTCCCCTGCCCTTCCCTGCCCCCTCTTCCACAACCCTCCTGATCCATCTAGGACAAGCCCCGCCCACCGCCTCTTCTCCCTGAACCCTCACACCTCTGTGTCCATCTTGAGGCTGCGGGCAGGAGGGAACTGTGGGGACAGGGCTGCTCATGGAGTCCCCGGACTAAGAATCAGAACCCGGCTGTGCCTACCGTGGGCCCATTGGCAGCCGGACCCTGGCCTGTAATTCTGAGCCTCAGTTTCACCAGGGGGTGGGGGCTGCCCTTCCGGTGGATGGCTAATAGTGGGGCTGCAGAGTGTAGGAGGTCAGCATGCTCATTCCCTGACCGGCAGCCCTGCTGGGAACAGGTTGTGGGGGAGAGACTGTGCTGTCATGCAAATGAGCATGCAAATTAAGTTGATTCCTTAAGACAGGGAAGCCGGAGACTCCCTCCCTTCCTCAGCCAGCTGTTTGCTTAAAGGCACAGCGGCCTAAGAGCACTGGACAGGGAGTGCGGAGCCGTGTTCCATGGATGATCAGCACGTGCGCAGTGTGCGCATGCGCACACTCGCAGGGTCACCCACGTTCTTCTGTGGAGCGATCAAACCAACGTGGGCACGCACGCGTGAACTGGCAGGTGCCCCGGCCCGGTGCAGTCCCGCAGAGAGAGTTGGAACTTGGAGGAGTGGCGCTGTGTGGCCTTGCCGCAGTCTCTGTACCTCTGTAAGCCTCTGTCCCCTTTGTAAAGTACAAGGGGCCACAGCTGTCCCCCGTTTGGTTATATAGTGACACCAAATGAGTCCATGATTGGCAAGCTATGACCCACCGCGGTGCTTGGTATACAGGAAGCACTTAATAAATGGCAGCCATAGTATAAGTTTCCTCACTGGTGAGGTTCAAGACTGGAAGAAGTGCTTTTTGAGATCCCTGCCAGCTCCAAGGTCCTTGGCTCTGTGACATCGTCCGTCCTCCCGGGACCCACCCGGCCATTCGGACTGGGGAGCCTCTGTGGAAGTTCCAGCAATTGGCTCCAGAATGGTGACTGTGCCATTCCTCACCTGAGCTGGCCTCTGGCACCTGTGCTGGGCTGGCAGGCAAGGGGTGACCGATCTCCGGGTCTCCAGGCCCCAGGCGGTGCCTCCCCACTCAGAGATACGAAATCAGATGAAATCGTATGTGAAACTCCAAGTGGGAGCAGACGGATGAAAGCAGGGTGCGCTGTCTCCCTGCCCAGGGAGCCATCTTGCTCAATTGCCAGGCCGGCCTGGAACCTGAGACCCTCCTGCCTCGGCCCCCAGGAGCTGGGATTATAGGCGTTGGCCACCTCGCCAGCTTCCTATCTGTCTCGTTTCAGGTCCTCACAGGCAGGAAGTGAAAACTCAGGCTCAAGGTCACAGCACAGAAGGAGCAGTCAGGACTCGAACTTGGGTCTGTCTGACTTGGGATCTCCTGCCCTTGGTTTTTAAGCTCCGGTGTCTCCCCAGGGAAGTAAAGCAAACTGTAAAGCGTTTGCAAACTGCAACGGCCAGGCCACCTGGGAGCAGAAGCCTCCCCAGCTCCTGGGGACCGTGTGAAGGGGCTCGTGGTCTGTCGGGAGCCGCAGGAAGAATGCCCTCTGCGCCCTCCAGAAAAGGTCCCCGGTTTCCCCGCGATGCAGGGGAAGGTCGGGCTGCGAGCACATTAAATAAGGCCATAAATTTGTCATGAAGGTCTGGAAATGAACGGAGCCTTTATCATTTATGGATGGAATAATTAAGCCACCACTCTCAGCGGGTTCACCGAGGCCTGAGCTTGGATGCCAGGAGCTGCCAGCAGACGAGCTGGGGACCAATTTGGGGCCTTCGCTTGTCAACCCCTAACCCAGAGGCTCTGACACCGGACCCTGGGGCGTGGAGACGCCACCTGCTGCAGGTGCACCCTCCAACGCTCAGCCATAAGGCTGCCCCGCCCCCGTGATGTCATAAAAACCGTGACCAATCCCAGGGAGACTCCTGACGCTCCGCCCATGTGTGGGCGTATTCACCTCCTTAGAGGTGGTAGGACTGACTCCTTGGGACCCAAAGAGGTCCAGAGATGTGAGAGAAGTTTGGGAGGAATTTGGTCCAACCTGAATTCAAGTTGTGACTCTCATGCTTCGGCTGTGTGTTTCTGAGCTAGTCACTTCCCATCTCTGAGTCTTGGTTTGCCTCCTCTCAAAAATGAGTAAAACAGCTGAGCGTGGTAGCACACCCCTGTAATACTAGCGACTGGCGGACTGAGGCAGGAGGATCACGAGTTCGAGGCCAGCCTCAGCAACTTAGCAAGGCCCTAAGCAAGTTGGTGAGACCCTGCAGACCCTACCTCAAAATAAGTAAATTAAAAAACGTCCCTGGATTCAATCCCCCGCACAAAACAAACAAAAAAAACATGGGCAAAATAATGTCTGATGGATTGTATGTGGGATCAAATTAAATAAGAACTATAAAATTCTCTGCGAGGGGGTGGCATACAGTAAGTGTTCCAGAAATCCAGGATCTCATTGCTTTCTCCCAACAGAAAGGCCAGGCAGCACTTCAAAGTTCAGAGAGGCAAGGAGACTTGAGGAAGGATGCACAGCAAGTGAGCAAATGTGGGCACCTTCTTGCTTCCTTGGGGTGTATCATCTGTCACTCATGAGCAGGCTCATTTCCCAACAGAAGATTGCGGCCTTGGTCCCTTCCCTGCCCCCCAGGTCAGTAGAGAAGAGAGATCATGGGAAAGGTGATTCTAACTGGGGACATTTCTGGAGCTCTGGCTGTGGACCAGACACTGACCTAGGAGCTCTGCAGTTATGATTTCCTTTTGTTTCTCCAAGCGCCCATCAGAAGTAGGCATCCTAGCTGTTCTTCCCATTTTAAAGATGAGGAAACTGAGGCTTTTGCTCAGCCCCTTGACCTGAGCCACTCAGTCAGGAAGTGGAATTTGCATGATTCCCGGGCCCCAGCCCTGGGACACATGGAGAATTCCAGAGTATCCGGATTGTGCTCTCATGTCACCTTCCAGAATTCTGGCTTGGATATTCCAGTTCTCCTGAATGGGTTCGAAGCCTCAGCCTTACAGATGGGAAGACTGAGGCCAGGCCACAGAGCTCCCTTCCCCCCGTGTCCCAGGCTCCGTCCAGCACTGGTGGCCAACTCGGTTGGTGGAATCAGAGAAGGCCTCTGGCCACCTGCCTGGGGGAAAGGTCGGGACCCTCCTGGCCTTCTCACCCCACCTACCCTCCGTCGCTATGGCAACCACGCAGGTGAGCCTCATCGCTGCTAATCCTCTAATTACCAGCCACCTCTTCAATCGGCTGTAATTACTTTGGGGACACAGTTAACCTCTCATTAGGAACGCACGGCCGCTTTCTCCAAAAGCGCAGCAGTGACATGCCTAGTAATTTACCGCCCCGGCTCGCGGGGCCGCTTTGTGTTTAACTCGGGCACCATCGCATCCCCGTCATTACTCCAGCCTGGTTGTCATGACGATTAATCATTCAATCCCTCATCAGCAACTTTTGCCAAATGTCACCCTGCTCCCGATCCACATCCATCCCGCGGCCCGACACGGGGGACTAATGACTTGGAAACAGGCTCCCCCCCACCCCCGTTCCTGAGAGCGTCCCCCAGACTCGCTCTCAGCCTGCTCCAGGAAAGGGGGAGGGGGAGCTGATCGGGGGAGGGGGCGGGGGATCAAGGGTGGCGGGAACATGTCCTGAGTGCTTCCTCTGTGCCAGGCGCCTGAGGGACATGGATCCGTGTCACTGGCTGGAGACCCACTTCCTGGGGGGGGGGGGGAAACTGAGGTTCAGGGGAGCCGAGATTCTTCCTGACACCGGACTCCAAACCTGGGCTCTTTCTGCTAGACCTGGAGAACATTGAGAGTCGCCAGAGAGCAAGGTTCCCAGGGTGCCAGAGCGCGGGCAGCGTTCTAGGAACCAGCTGCCCGCGATGTCCGGGACGTTCCGGCAAAGAGCATTAAGACCACCCTGTCTTATTTAGCACCAGGAGCCCGACCCGGGTGAGCAGCTAACTGTTCCGGCACCCAGGCCTCAGCAACACCGGCAGGCAGCCCCTCAGGATCCAGATGGAGAAGTAGGTTGAAACTTAGTATTTGGACCATGAAATTGTCTACACGGAGATTTTATTTTATTTGGTACTAGGATTGAACCCAGGGGCGCTTAACCCCTGAGCCGCATCCCCAGTCCTTTTTATATTTTACTTGAGGCAAGGTCTCACTGAGTCACTTAGGGCCTTGCTAAGTTGTGAGGCTGGCCTCGAACTCACCATCCTCCTGCCTCAGCCTCCTGAACCGCTGGGATGACAGGTGTGCTCTGCCCAGCTACCCTGAGTTCTTCTGACCCAGGATTCTTGGAGCTTCATGATGGACTTCAGTGGCCTGTGATCCCCCTTCACGCCCATCCTGACTGGATGTGGATGACTCTTCTAGTACATTCCCCTCACCTTCTCCCAGATCCCTATTTCACTGAAAGGAACACGCAGGCCCAGAGTTCCTTAGCAATTCAGGGTGAGAACCCCAGGATCACGCAGAGATGAACACTTCCTCAGATGCTCAGGGTTGGGCAGGCTGTGCGGTGCACGATCTCAGGAGGCCATTCAACCCACAGAGGCCTGGAGAGTCCCCGCGGCCTTGTTATGTCTCAGCAGAGAGCAGAGGGGAAAGTCAGGAAATCAGATTGGCCAACCTGGTGCAGCCCGAGCTTCCTGAAGGGGAAGGACTAACTTACCAGGCGGCCACTTGCGTGCCAGGTGCCCTTGAACGCCACCCTGTCTGGACCTCCTGGCCAGGCCCCAAGATGACGGTCCTCATCAGGCGTCCTGCCTGAGTCCTTTCAGCTTGAGTGACAGCTGTAGGATTTAAATCCAGATTCGATGGTGGCCGGCGTGGAGAATTCTGTGACGGGTTTTCTGCCAATAGATAATATAGCCTTGAACGTGATTCCCTGAAACTACCAGCCCACACAGAGGTACTGGCCCCTGAGCTCTGCTCAGCAGGGCTTTCAATGGCACCCCGTAGTAACAACATAGTAGTAACTGAGATAGTAGCAAATATTTTGTGTTTCCATACAGGTTCTCCCACGAGGGAAAAAGGAACCATTAGTCCTATTTGAGAGAATTCAGAACTACAGCCCAGAGAGGGAAAGGAACATGTCCAAGGCACCACAGCAAATCTGGTGGAGCTGGGATGAACTACCCTTGTCTCCTGGTTAATCCTCAGACCTGGTTCTTCTCCACAAGTCACTAGGAAGGGTGTCCTGGGACCTGTGCAGGAGACCGAGCTGGCGGACATTCATGGTTCGGGGTGCTTCTTGCCCTCCCACCTGCCTGGGATGGGCGATGATGTGATTTATGCTCTATCTAGAGGCCTCCAGGCAGCGGGATGGGCTGCCTCTGACTGGTAAGCAAATCCCTCGCTGAGCGGGTCATATTTTATCCGGGCCGCCACCTGCCAGCTCATTTACTTACAGATACAGGTGCTTCATCAGGGAGGAATTAGCGATTACTTAGCCCAGAGACCCCGGCTGACAGAGCAAGTGGGGCCACAGCTGGGGCCGGAAGCTGGGAGCCTGTCTTTGAGGTCCCCTGCTCCTCCCAGGCCCCTTATTTAGCACTGCTCTGGAACCAGAGGGTAGGCGTCAAGGACCAAAGGAAGAGCCCCACTCAATCAGGGAAAGCCCACCCTGGTTCCTAGCCCAGCCACATTCCCCAAGTTCTCCAAGGCTTGGGGCCGAGATCCCCGTTTCCTGCAGCTTCCCAAGGTTCTCCTCTTACTGTGCCAAAAATAATGATAGAGTGCATGGAGTAGCAAGTTCTCGTTATGTTGCCGAGGCTGGCCTCGAACTTGCCATCCTCCTGCCTCAGCCTCCCAAGTAGCTGGGATTACAGGCATGCGCCACCATGCCTGGCTTCAAAGTCATTTTTTAATTTCAGATTTGCAGAAACATTGCATAAAGAGTAGAGTTTCTAAATACTCCACATCCAGTTTTCCCCATTGTGAACATCTCTCACTGGAATGGCCCGTTTGTCCTAAAGAATGAACCCATCTTGATGTGTCCTTGGTAACTGAAGTCCGTGCTGTATACCAATTTCCTCATTTGTACGTAATGTCGTCTTTCTGTTCCAGGTTTCCCACATCACATCTGGGAGTCACTCCTTCTTGGGCTCTTCTGTGCCGTTTCTGGAACTTTCCTTGTTTGGAAGACCCCATGGGTTCTATGGCGTATTGTAAGGCAGTTTGCAGAGTGTACCTCTGTTGGGGTCAGTCCTAGTTGACCGGGGGTGTCAGAGATGAAGCACTGTTGACTTCGTATCATACCAAAGGTGCGTGCCCCCACGTGACCTCACACCCTTGACCTTGGTGGTGTGGCTGACGGCGCTGGTCATCTCCACTGCGAAGTCAGTTTCTCTCCTTTTGACACCATTTCCTTCAGTAGGATGTCACTATGCGTCGCAGACTAAGGGTGGGGACACGTTGCCCCTCCCTGGGGACAGCATCGAGGCAAAGTCTCCAGAATGACCCTGCCCGGGACAAGGCTGTCCTCTGCATCCCATCACGTGTTTCTGTCAGTAGTCACTGAAGGATCTCCGTTCGATGCTCGAGATCTCGGCCAGTACTCCTCTGTCCTTTTTAAAGCATCCTTGCTCCTTTCTTCTTTGGTTTATCGGTTTCCCCCCAAAAAAAATCTGTTCAAAGGCACTTCATTCCGTGGGGTTTTGACAGATAGTCCTCTTAAAGTAGTTTCTGGGGCCTTTGAGGTCACAGGGTTAGGGAAGAGATCTGGACTGCAGGACTTGTCAGGTCCTTTAAGGTCCTCACAGGCGAGCAGCGAAGCCCTCGGAGGAGACCTGAGGGCTGCCATTTTCCACGTTTCTTTTCCTGGGACCTTGGTCTGGGGTGGGGGATGGAGGGCACCCTTGAAAAAATTATCTAATTCTATGTCTGGTCTTCCCCCCCAGGAGCCAGGGGTTCAGGAGAGCCAAGGTTACGATTTCTCCTCTCTCCCTCCCTCCCTCCCATGCTCTCTTAATCCGCAGCAATAAGTACTGAGGAGATGGGAAAAGTAGTTGGCTAGGTAGGAGCTGGCTGGCTGGCTGGCTGGGTAAACGGCTAGTTAGATAAATGGAGAGACGGGTTTATGGATGGAGGGATCTGTGATCTGTAGCTGGTGGGATAACTGGGTGGATCGGTAGGTGGATGGATGGAGGGATGATGAACGGATGCGGGGTGGATAGACTGATAGCTGGATGGATGGACGGGTGGGCAGATGAGTCCATGGACGGATGGACAGGCTGGTAGGTGGACAGGGTGACAGATGTCGACTTCCGGTCTCAATTGTTCCCTCTGTGAGTACTGGCAACATCCTTAACCTCTCAAGTACCCACGACTCCCTGAGTGACGGCTGGAGATCACCGCCCCTGCGGACACAAGGCAGCAAAGGTGGCGACCACTTGTTGTACCCGGATGGTGTGCCGGGCTCTCCGCGACTCCTCGTCCCTACGACTACCTGTGACACAGGTGTTATTGTTGCTCTCCCTTCTTCAAAGAAAGAACCTGAGAATCAGAGAACGCAAGAAACGTGGACAGGGCTGGGGACGCAGCTCCGCGGCAGGGCGCTTGCTTAGCACGAGTGAGGTCCTGGGTTCAACCCCCGGGTCAAAAGAAAGAAGGAAGGGCTGGGGATGTAGCTCAGTTGGTAGAGCGCCTGCCTCGCACGCACAAGGCCCTGGGTTCGATCCCCGGCACCACCAAAAAAAAAAAAAAAGAAGAAGTAAGACACAGGAAAAAAACAAAGTCCCCCAACAGGAAAAAGTGATGTGGCCGGAACTGGAGCTCAGATACAAGTCTGTCTCTCTCTGTCTCTCTCTCCCTTTGTACTGGGGATTGAAGTTGCTTAGGGCCTCGCTAAACTGCTGAGGCTGGCTTTGAACTCCCGATCCTCCTGCCTCAGCCTCCTGAGTAGCTGGGATGACAGGTGTGCGCCACTGTGCCTGGCAGGTGTCAATCTCCTTACTTCCTGCGTTTCCCACAAGGCCCTGGGGCTGCAGCATATCGTGGGTTCTGATTCCCTGCACTGGGCTCCACCGGGTCAGAGGGAAAATGACAGAGATCTTGAGGGACCTGGGAGGAGAGGGGCACAGTGCAGGAGTGTCGTGTGTTCATCCTGCTGCAGGCTGCAGAGTTCAGCTCCCAGCTGAACAAGGGCAGGATACCGACGAGCTGGAATCCCAGGAAGCCAAGAGCAGGGCGTCTCTAGACCAGATGTACCTGTGTGCATGTGTGTACGTGGGTTTGTAAGTGTGTGTGCATGTTTAAAGATAGATAGTGTTTTATATAGCTGCCTGGGTTGCTTCCAGAAAATGATTTGAAGTAGTTGACATTAAAAAAAAAAAAAACCTGCCTAGTTAAAATTATACCATTAAAATTAGAAATAAAACACAAGATCTAAGTATAAAAAGAACCAAGAGCAGAGTGGTTACTGGCTCTCACATCCACGGGAGTGAACTGGGAAAAGGCCTATGTTCTCAGATGGGGGTGAGCAATGCACACCCCACAGGGCTACACTCTCTGACTACCTTCTCTCTGCCGTTCATAATCTTACAAGATCAACATATTCCCTTAGAAATTATTTCGAAGAGCCAGCTGCTGTGGCACCCACCTAGAATCCCGGCTACTTGGGAGGCTGAGGAGGGAGGATCACAAGTTTGAGGCCAGCCTGGGCAAATTGGCAAGACGTTGTCTCAAAAAGTAAAAAAGGGCCGGGGAAGCAGCTCATGATAGCATGCCCCCCGGGTTAAATGTCTAGAACAGTGGCAGGGGTTGGGGGTGGGATTAATTATTTAAAAAGCACCTTTTTGCCGGATGCGGTGGTCAACGCCTGTAATCCCTGCAACTCAGAGGCGAGGCAGAAGAGACTCAGGAGGCTGAGGCAGGAGGATCGCAAGTTCAAAGCCAGCCTCCGCAACTTAGTGAGGCCCTGAACAACTCAGTGAGACCCTGTCTCAAAATAAAAAAATAAAATGGGCTAGGGATGTGGCTCAGGGGGTTAAGTACCTCTGGGTTCAATCCTCAGTGTCAAAAAATAAAAAGCATCATTTTTTTTGTTTGTTTGTTTTTAAAGAATGTGTGTGTGTGTTTTTTCCCCTAACATCAAATGAGAAGACAAATCATATCAGAAAACCTAACAAGGTAAATGATAACACTTATGTATAAACTGATCCTGAGCTTCCTAGCAGTCATGGGAAAAAAGAAAGCAGCTTAGTTTTTCCTAGTCTGTGGTGTACTAAAAGCAAGGCCTACGGGAAGCCTATGGGCTTTTAAGAAAGAGATTCTGCTCAGGGGCTGCATCCTGAGAGCGTGTGTTCTCTGGACCATTCTAGGTTCCACCCGGCAGAGCGAGGCCTTGGCCAGCGTCATGAATTAGTTTCTGGACAGCAGTTTTGCTTTCTACCCTGTGATTTCCTCACACCCACCCCCGGACTGCTGAGGGCTCCAATCAGTTTGTGGCGTGGGTGGCAGTTCTGGGGAAAGAGTGATTTGATCTGACTTGATCCAAGCTCCAAGCCTGGATAATCCAAGGACGGAGGATGGATGTCCTCTGGCAGTAGCAGCAGATAAGACTCAGCCGCCTTGGAAACGGCAGGAGGGTACGGGAAGAGTCAGAGACAGACTAGCACTCAGGATTGGACCAGAGAAACCAGGCCAGAAAACTGGCTCTCTTCTTTCTTTCTGGAAAGGCATATAATCAGGGCCTGTTCACATCAGAAAAGGCCTCAGTCAAATCTGCTAGGATGAGTTTTGATGTCAGTCAATCAAGACTCAAGTCTTGTTGGGCTCAATGGCACATGCCTGTAATCTCAGGAGGCTGAGGCAGGAGGATTGCAAGTTCAAGGCCAGCCTCAGCAATTTAGCGAGGCCCTAAGCAACTTCGTGAGAACTTATCTCAAAAAGAAAAAAAAAAAAAGAAAGAAAGAAAAAGAAACCTCAAGTCCTGTTTGTGTCACTAGCAAGCCGTGTGACTCTGGATGGGTCTCTGAGCCTCCTGAGTCTCAGCTCCCTCATGGGTAACGTGTGGATAGTCACTTCCCCTCGGGGTTGCCGACGGCCTCGGTGGTGGTCAGCTGAGTCCATCCCAGTTCCCTTCCTTTCTTCTTCTCTACTTGTCCTGGGCCCTCGTGGTCCCCTGAGGGAGGACAGAGCCTGATGCTCCTAGAGTGGGCGTTCTTTGGGGTCCACTGTAGGTTTACCATCCAGGCACCCCAGAAATGATGGACGAAGTCGCGTGTGTGTAGACGCAGTTCTTAAGATCTAGGCTGGTCCAGGAAAGTGTACTGAGCATGCGTCATGAGCCACACGTGGCTGCCTGCATGACCTCCCTCCATAGTCCCCAGCTCTGGAATGGAAGAGCCATTATGGTCCCCGTGCTAAAGATGAGGAAACCGAGGCCAGAGAGGGGTGTGGAGGGCACACACAGAGCTGGGATGTGGACCCAGTGCTAGTTTATCACGGAGCCCTGCTCATTCTGTGGTGCCACAGAGGACCCAGACTGTCCTCGGGGATCTGAAGGTGGGAAGAGGTTCAAGGGTACAGTTGTCCAGGTTGTGCACTGCCCAGGGACGCCTGGTTAAGGAAGAGGGGTTGGTGGTAAAATGCATTCAAAATCCAGCTCAAGGTCCACACACCGAAGCTCATACCCAGGGCCCTGAGCAGCCTGGATGGAGGGTCACCTTTTGGTAATTCGTGCACCTGGAGGTGGTGTGAGCCTTTTCTAACTGCAGCTAAGTCCCCAGAAGGGCTTCCGGCACCCAGGAGCAGGGGCAGGGACTCTGCTCCCTGTGCTCAGCGGTCCCTGAGGCGCCTCCTCCTACTCTACCTGGCCCTGTCTCCCCCACCCCCACTCTGACCTGGGACCTCGAGGCCTGGGAGGCAGGTCCCCTTCTGCGGGGACCACAGGCCTGTGGTCATCCTGAGCCACAGCGACTTCCACGCCAGTGCTGTGCATCTAGGGAAAGATGGGCAGCCCTCCTGGTGTCCAGAATTTTCCCCGAATGCTGGCACCGCCCAAGAGCAAGCTCCCGGGCAGGCCCTGGGCACCGTCTCCTCCCTTTCCCGGGCTTCCCATCCCCTGCAGCCCAGCCTGATTAATCTCCCGTATCTGCCGTGCCACAGGGACTAATCGGGCTCAGGTCCCGCTAGTTGGCGCTCAGAAACCTGACAAATGGCTCCCCCAGCTGGAGTCCAGGGCTGGCCGGGTTAACTGCCACACCCAGGTGGACAGAGAGAAGGACAGGACTCAGACAGAAAGCAGGGGCCCCACACAACTCTCAGGTGAACCCAGCTCTGCCACTTCCTGGCTGTGTGACTTGGAGCAAGTTGTCTCCCTCTCTGGGCCTGGCATTCAGATTCCCACAGAGGTATCCAAATTGAGTCTGGCCTCCAGCCCTAGCTCCTCAGCTCCTCCCCTTTGGCTCCATCAAACTGCACAACCACAGTGGCCTAGAACCAGCTCTCCGGCGGGGGTGGGGGGCACGCATTATAGATACGCGTGTGTAAGGAAGTTGATTACAAATTTTATTGATATAAGAGATGTGTAGCACCCAATTTGAAAATTACAGTAAGCCATTGGTTTTTTTATTGTAAATTCTATAGAGCCCGTTGATTCTCATAAAATGCCTTCATTGATTTTTGCCCATTTCTAGTATCAGTAGCCAGCTGATGGTTGGAATGGACGAACGAGTATAGTTCAGGCACGAATATCGGTTGATATTTTCATTTCAGCGTTAATGTAGACGGAAAGGGGGACGATGAAAATGAAGGTCAGAATCTCACTCGTCCATCCGACTCCAGCGACGCCTTTGCTGCGTTGCGTGATGGTTTTTGAGAACTGGAAAAATATCTCCTCAGTTGTTTTATTTATTTATTCACAGGCAATGACCCTGACCACGATACCTTACAAGCTTAATCTCTGTTAGTAACATTTTCTCCCTGCCTTTCTGAAGTCGAGACAGTCAACAGAACAAAAATTTGGACCCTGGTTTGTGGGACTGCCAATTTCTGTGGTGTAAATATTCTGGTTTCAAACTACCAACATGGTGGTAGTAAATGAGGAGGTGGGGAGGGATGTAGAGATATACTATATAGATGCTATAGATGCTTCTAGATACTATTTTATAGTCTCTCTACCAGATAGGAATGATAGACATAAATAACAGCAAGGGCAAGGATAATGACAAAATGTAGTAAGACATTAAGAAATTGCCAGGCACGGCAGCACATACCTATAATCCCAGCAACTCAGGAGGCTGAGACGGGGAATTGTTTGAGCAACTTAGGAGAAAACCCTGTCTCAAAATAAGTGCTCCTAGGTTCAAACCCTCCCCCCCCCCCATATCAAAAGAAAAAAGAAAAAGAAATGATGAGTTCCAAACATTTATTTAGTGCTATCACATAATTTATTTAGCCACAAGTTGATATAATTTAAATTTGAATAATATAGTGTTATATAATAAAAATTTTGGTTTTGTTTGAGGGGAAGTGCTGGGGATTGAACCCAGGGACTCTTAACTACTAGGCCTCATCCCCAGCCCTTTAAAAAAGTTTTTTTAATATATTTTTTTAGTTGTTGATGAACCTTTATTTTATTCATTTATTTATATGCGGTGCTGAGAATTGAACCCAGTGCCTCACACGTGCTAGGCAAGCGCTCCACCACTGAGCCACAGCCCAGTCCTTTTTAACATTTTAATAAAGAATTTGGGGAGCCGTGCATGGTGGCGCCTGCCTATAATCCCCGTGGCTCGGGAGGCTGAGGCAGGAGGATCGCGAGTTCAAAGCCAGCCTCGGTGACTTAGGGAGTCTCGAAATAAAATACAAAAAAGGCTGGGGATGTGGCTCAGTGGTTAAGCACCCCTGGGTTCAATCTTGGGGACCCCCAACCCCCAAAAAAGGATTTGGGGGAGTGGTGCTGGGATTGAACTGAGGGTCCCCTGCAAGCTCAGGAAACGCTCTGCCACTGAGCTACATTCTCAGCCCTGATGAGGAACCTGACTGGCCTTTATCCCTGGTGCCTGGGTTAGGGTGAGGGAGGCTGCATCCTCGGGATCCCCAGAGCGATGGTGACTGGCATTGTCATTCTTGAGTTCCTTGGGTCACACTTGAGTTTATGCTAAGAGACAAGGTGAC
The DNA here is from genome assembly GCF_902686455.1 of Sciurus vulgaris. NCBI lineage: Eukaryota > Metazoa > Chordata > Mammalia > Rodentia > Sciuridae > Sciurus > Sciurus vulgaris. Next base: position 136,824,665 of record NC_136468.1, read on the forward strand.
TCCGGATGGGGCTGGTCATCAGAAAGATGGGCGCTTAGGAGGCTGAGCCTCTTGGCCTCCAAATACAGGAGGCTGGCTCCACCACACCATCTCGGGAAGCCCTAAGAAAGTGCCAGGCCCTGAGGCTCAGCCTCGCTTCTTGGTTGGCGACCACAGGCACGTTCTAAGAGGGCCCCGATGCCACAGGGAGAGGGCATGGAGGCTGGGCCCTGGGGTCTGTTCGTGTGGCCGTTTTGATGGGATCCTTTGTAAGTGTCCGTCTAGCCCTGCGCTGAGTTCTACCAGCCCTTCCAGCAAAATCTCCAACCTGAGGGGCCTCACGGGAATCCCGGGATTCGCGGCCAGTTGGTCGCAGGTGCGTGTGGCCTGGGGACCCTGGAACGTGAGGCTGGCGTCTGAAGCGAGGGACGGTGCCCCTTGCCTGTGGAGTGAGATGCTGGCTTGGGGTGGGCGGGTCAGTATGGGAGGAGGACTGAGTGGCAGGGCGCCAGCCAGCGTGGGCAGGCCAGCGTTCCTGAGGGTGGGCGGGGGCTCTCGGTGGGCTGGCACTGCCCAGCCCCACCTCTGCTCTGGCCAGGGCTGCCCTGTGCCTCCAGGCCTGGTGGCTCCTAGTGGCTGATGGGGGGTTGGCAGCCCCGCTCCCTCCCGCGGGTCGGGGCAAGTGCGATGTAGCCCACGCTCTGGCCGAGGCTACACGGGGGCTTGTCTGAGATGACACCCCCCTCCGGCCCCTCGGCCTCTGGTCCTCCCCTCCTCATGCCCTCCTGCTTCTCCTTTGGGGTCCCTTGTTTAAACCATCATTTGCATGCCAACCTGAGACTCAACTCTACCCTGTGGTGCCCACCATCTAGAGGGGAGGCAGGTGTGGTTCACAAGGCTCCTCCTCCCTTCAAAAATACAAATGGAGGTCAGCGCCCTTGAAGGGAAACAGCAGGAACCGGGTATTTGAAGGGTGTAACACAGACATGCCCACTCAGAGCAACCAGGGAAGGCGCCCTGTAGGAAGAAGTGCTTCCTGTAGGATGCCCCCTGAAGGACCGGGCAGGGTTAGCCAGGCAACAGAGACAGGAGAAGGAAGGAGGCTTTGGGGGCAGATGGCTGAGCAAGTGCAAAGGCCCTGGGGTAGGAGAGCGAGGTCAGTATGACTGAGGCAGTGAAATGAAGCTGGTCCAGTTGGCAGAAGCAGAACCATGTGGCTTGTGGACCCGACCCAAGTGGGAATTTGGGTCCATTTTCCGAGTGGACTGGAAGCATGCCTGTCAAGCAGAGGGCTGACTTGAGAGATTTACATTTTGAACGCTATCACATTTTGGAAAAATAAAGATTCTTCGACTCAGAGGAATGCACTATTGCGAATCAGCCCACCAGCCACAAAGCTGCACCAATAAGGATTTGCCCTGCAGCACTGTGTGGGATAGAAAAAGAAATGCGGGCCAGCCCGGATGCCTGTCAAGAGGTGCAGCTTTCATAAATTTGGCTCAGCCCGTCAAGAGACTCCTGCTCAGTTTTTAAAAACCTCAAGAGAGATGTGAACATGGAACTCTGTACTGGGCTGTCAGGCAAAGAAAAAAATGTGCAACCTGGGTTGACGTAGGTCCATTTCACCAAAAACCAAGGTATGCCAGGCACAGTGGCACACGCCTGGCATCCCAGTGGCTCGGGAGGCTGAGGCAGGAGGATCGCGAGTTCAAGGCCAGCCACCGCAACTTAGCGAGGCCCTAAGCAACTCAGCAAGATCCTGTCTCTAAATAAAAATTAAAAAAGGGCTGGGGACGTGGCTCAGTGGTTAAGCACCCCTGGGTTCAATTCCTGGTACCCAAAAAAGAGAAGAAACGAAAAGAAAAACCGAGGTTCATCCAGAAGACGTATGGAGAGAGAGCCGCACACATACACACGAGGTGGCCGGGTCGTGGCTCAGTGGTGGAGCGCTCGCCTGGCACGCGTGAGGCACTGGGTTCGATCCTCAGCACCACATGAAAATAAACAAATAAAGGTATTGTGTCCATCTACAACTAAAAAGAAATATTTAATAAAAAAACGTAGCCGTGTGACGCTCAGTGCGTGGTGGATGGTCAATGGAAGGTAGGAGAGAATCTCACGTTGACTTGTTTATCGTCTGTTCTTCTGTAATGAGGGATTGTTTTCTATTTACAATTGTTCTTTTTTTTTTTTTTCACTTTTATATTTTTAGCCTTAGGAAGCATGATTTCCATTCGACGAAATTCACTCAGGTGAAGTTAGTAGCTTGGTGAGTTTTCACACGTGGCGACGGTTATGTGACAGCACAATGTGGAACATTTCCATGACCCCCCAGATTGCTCTCTCCCTGGGGCCCCAGCTTTGTTTCCTTCCTGAGAAAGGAAGTTGGGGACCCACTGGCTCTTTCGAGGGCTGCCAAGCAACACAGGCGCTCCTGAGAATGACCTCGTTCGACCCTGGGTAGTTGGCAAATCAGGGAAGGGATGATCAGAGAGGGGCAGGGCTTGGCCAAGGTCACACAGCTCAGAGTGGGGGAAGCTGGGACTTCTCCTCCACTGGATTCAGCTACGGAGATGCTTGGAGGTTCTTCAGGATTCAGAGAGGGCAAAGAAGACGCCACCCCGGAAGTGGCCGGGCCACTGGGGATGGATGAACACGGTGGGGCAGGCACACCACACCCTGTCTACCCTCTGGCCCCACATCCGTGTTTCTCTGGACTATGAGGATCCATCTCCCCTCGTCCCCACCCCCATGAGCGAGCTTCCCTGACTCCAGGGGAAGAAGCTAACAGGATCCTCCCCACCGGCAGGCGGACGGCGGACCTGGGGCTGGGAGGAAGGGATCAGCGTTTCTGGAGAGTGGCCATCTGCCTCCCGAGAGCTGCTCTTTCTTTATTCGCATTTACATGCCTGGTCCCCTCCCCACCCAGGAAACGGCGACAATAATCCACTCTTCAAAACCCCGGTTGTCCCTAGGCTGGGCTCAGAGACACCAGACAGCGGCCTCTGGCTCTCCGTCATCATGAGAGACAGATGTCACCAACATCTGGAGGACGGAGAGGCCCAGTCTGTGCCTGGGGCCGGGAGGAATGTCCCACGGGAGGAGGTCCCCACCTGTCACTCACCTGGACAGCGGCCACTTCCACTGAGGAGGAGGCCCCTAGGCCCTGGCCCAGGGCCTCCAGGCTTAGAGGCCTTTTGGAGGGGAGGCTGAGCAGGCGGCTGCCTACCAGGGGGGACTTCAAAGACTCCCCTAATCCCTGTGACATTTCCAGACCCAGGAGTTTGCTTTTCTATGCTGCAGATCAAAGCCCAGAGCTTTATAAATAACCCTCCATAAAAGCCCAGGGGCTTGTAAAGTTAGACAATAAGCCACAAAGGGTGCGAGCATTTGGGGCCAGAGAGAGGACCAGGGAGCTGGCTGGCCCCTAGCCCTGCTCTGTGCTGCCACCCTGCCACCGGATATCCCCCCGCCCCAAACCCCAGGGGAGCCAGGGGCTGGAAGGCTCTGTGGGAGGTCAGAAGGCAGAAGCTGGGGCCTGGGTTGGACTTGGAGCCCCCCAACCCCTTGACACTCACCCTGGAGCTGGCCCTTCCTTCAGTATGCGACTCCACGGCTCCATCAACAAGCATTTCCTGAGGCTGTTCCGCGCAAAGGCACTGACAAAGCCATTGCTGGGGTCAGAATCAAAGAGGGGTGTTTCAGGACCAGAGGGACATGAGTTCTAGTCCTAACTGCATGTCCTTGGACCGCTGTCCCTCCTTTCTGAGCCTCAAATTTCTTATCAGTAAAATGGGGGTAGAGGGGGATTTGCAGGGAGGGTGGGACTAGCCAGTGACTGGCACATAGTAGATGCTCAGTAAATGACTCGAGAGCCTTTTAGCTTTTCTCCCAGTGGAAATTCCCTAGAGGAGAGCTTAGCACCAGTGTAGAGGGGAAGGAGGGGCAGGAAGGGTGGGCGATGAGCACACTGGGGGCTGGCCAGGGCCCCTCGCCCCGTGGACGTGAGGTTGGGAAGTGGGCAAGACTCCGCAGGTCACCCTCCCTCCTCGGAGGGCCTTCCCTCATGGCAGAGAGCAGCTTCCGGGTGGCGGCCAGCCAGTTCATAGATGAGGAACACGAGGGCCCAAGGCGGCAGACGCATTGGGGCTGAGATCAAACCCAGTTCTGGCTCATTCCAGGTTGGCTCTTCTGCTGCTCCTGGGGCCCCAAAGATAGGCAGCCCAAAGCCAGCTTCTCCTCAATGGCCATTCGGCCATTCCATTCCGGAGAAGGCAAATGAGCATCCAGAGCTGAGAGGGCCGCTTTGCCGGGCTGGGGGGATGGTTGAGCTCCCTGGGCGGGGGAAGGGACCATCTCAGGCACAGCAGCTAAGGTGAGGGGCACACCGTGCAGACACGGAGGGTACTTCCCCCAGCACTCCTTGGTCCCGTCTCAAGAATCCTGCATGGTTGGTGTGACTGGCATTCTGTGACCCTTATATCCACCAGGTCCCCGCCCTCTATCCCCAGGTAGATATGAGTTCCATTATAGCACTTGAGAAAAGGAAGGCTCAGAGAGGGTGAGTGATTTTCTGGAGGCCACACAGCTAAGACACTGACTCCAGCTCATCCTGATGGATGCGACTGTTGGGGAGCTGTTTCCCCGGGGCCCTCCCAAAGCTCCCAGGGTTTACTACCCCTCGCTGAGTCTTGGCATTCTCGTCTGCAGAATGAGAGTCCCAGGGGCTGAGTCAGCCCCAGGCCAGCCCCCCACCCCACTATCAAACTGTCACAGCCTCATCTCCCACTGACCTCTTTAGGGCAGGCGGCCTGGAAGCAGTGGTCTTGGGGGTACAGCCACAAACTCTCCCAACTAGGGCAGAGACACAGGACCCCCCGGGGGGCGTCTGGCCTAATTGGCAGCAGGCCCCAGGGAGCTGTGCCAGCTCTCTGAAGATGGTTTCCTGACTCAGGAAACACCTGCAGGACTCCGCCAGGCCTGATCCAGGACCTAGCCCCGCGTGGCTGCAGGGTGGCCTCGGACCCTTGACGGAGCCCCTCTCTCTGCCGGGCCCGTGCAGCTGCCTCTCATGGATGCTCTCTCGATTCCCCAACCTTGAGAGCTCAGCAGCTCCGGGCCCGGTTGCCAGGGGTCTCCCTAAGGAACAGGGAGGAGCACCCACAGACCCTTGGCGTGTTGGAGGCAGTTCGTGAGGAGTCCCCTGATGGCCAGGGTCTTAGTTCCCCTACCCGGAAATCGAAGGCGATGAGGCCCACCCCGTGGGCAAGGCATGGGCCCTCCCTGAGCCTCAGTTTCCTCATCTGTAAAATGGTATGCATCTGACTCACCAGGTCAGACCGTGTAAGAGTGAACTGTGGGATCGAAACAATAGCGCACAACTATTGGGCGCTAACTGTGTGCCAGTGTTGGAGACTCTGTGTGCGGCAACTCGATGCTCAGTGATCTGGGGAGGCGGTCCTTGCCGTTCTCCCCATTTTGCACCTGAGCAGGTAGAGGTACCGGGAGGGTAAGGAGCTCCCCCAAACACATGCCCAGGGCTTAGCCCGGAGGAGGCCTCCAGAAACTCAGCTTTTATTTCTGCTCCAGTCTCAGTCAGACCAAGAGCCAGCCCCTCACTCTCTAGACCCTTCTAGCATCCTCTAGCTCCCTCTAGATGGGGACCAGAGGGTGTCATTTGTGGGGTCATGTGGGGGGTGGGGTTGCAGGTGCCTTTACCTTAACTGAAGTGGGACCCAGAAGGAATTTCCCAGATGGGAGGTCTGTGAGTAGAAGAGAGCCAGGGCCCGAGGGTCAAGGCCAAGGGGATGCTGAGCTATCAACCTCTTCTGAGGAAGGATCAGGGGGACCTGTGCAAGTTCTTCTGGCCTCCAGGTCCGAGCCGCGGGGCTGAAGTTTGGCCCGAGTGACGCCATCTTTCTTATATGTCTCTTCCGGGCCTGAGGATGCCAGGCTATTGTCTGGCACTGGGGGAAGGGCAGATCCTCAGTGACAGGATCCTGGGATTGGCAACACCCCCTTCCCCGCCCCTTGTCCGCCAGCCCCCCCAGAGCAGCTGAGCAGTAGTTCTGCTGTCTGCAGCCTCATTTATCATTCCGAGGGGGGCATCGTGGCTCTGAGGTCCCCGGGGACAGCTCTGCCATGGCCCCATCTGATTGAAATCCAGGCCCAGCAAACACTCGGCGTGGGAAGAGGCCGCTTGGAACCCGAAATAAATAACACCCCGGGCAGGAGGCACAGATCTGCCGCTAATTACAGCATATCCTGATTAAATGGGGTGCGTAAATAAATATTTCAGCTCGGGAGATGAATCGGCCGGGAGGTGCTGTGGCGGCCGGCCCAGCTCTGAGCCTGTCTTGCTGATTTCCTCCTCAGAGGAGCAAAGAACAGGACCCCGGCTCAATTTACTGTGTGACTCGGGATCAGTCAGCCCCTTCTCTGGGACTCAGTTCCTTCATCCGTCAAATAGGGTGTCCACGATCAGCCCTCAGCCAAGTTCAAGGTCGGGGGTGAGAATCTGCAGAGAACATTTGGGGGTGAATGGATTTCGATGGAGACAGGAGGTCGTGATTATGAATGTGGATGAACAAGGAATCCGGGGCCTTGCCGGACTCGCCCTGTGCCTCAGTTTCTCCTTCTGCAAATTGGGTGGACGTGAAGAGGAAATGGGTGCTCTGGGCAGGTGGCACCTGCTGTTGAACTTGAGCGCTGGCGGTTATTGTCCCTAAACGTGGTGGTCTCCAGAAGACGCAGCCCTGGGCAGAGCCCACACTTTCCACTGCCCCTCCCAAAAGTCCCGCTAGAGACCTCCGTGCTTGCGGTCACAGATGCCACCTGGTCATTTCCTTGAGCAGAGCCATAATAAGGATAGAGCTCCCAGGGGAAGCAGGGAGGAGGGAGAATCATCCTGGAAAAGTTTAAATCAATTAACTCTCTTCCAGAAAACAGGCTGGAAAATGTAATGGAGAAATAATGACTCTTCTCCACAGGCCTAAGTGACATAGCCCAGGGCCCAGAGAGGAACCAGGGAGGCAAGCTCAGGGGCCCTGTCTCGGATGGCCCATGTGACCTTGGGTAAGTCTCGGTCCTTCTCTGAGCCTCAGTTTCCCCATTTAGAAGGAGAGGGCATGAACCAGCATTGGGGATGGCTAAGGGGTGGCACGTGCCCCACCCCTGCCGCTCTCCCCTCCCTTGACCGTGGCAGACATCACCGATGATCTGAAGCACCGTTCTCGATGAGCCCAGACGGGCTTTCAGACTGGGTTTAGGACTTGGTCCCCGAGTCCTGCTCTAGCATGAGGTCAACATTCGCCACAGGGTTATTATTGCTATTATAGACTGGGACTAATAACGAAGATTAGCATTCCTGAGAGGTAGCTGGGAGTCATGGCCTGTTCTTCCGGAAACCATCCTTATTTTAGAGAGGAAGAAACCAAGACCCAGAGAGGGGAAGAGATTGGCCTAAAGTCACACAGTAATTATTGATGGGGGTCAGAATTTGAACCCATGCCCCTGTCTTACCTAAAATGATCCAGAGGGGGGAATGGCACCCCTTTCTTCTCTTACCACTGGGGAAGAGCACCACCATTTTTCATGCTAAGCTCTGTACCAAATATGTCACACGTGTTATCAGTTTAGGACGGTAGTTATACTCATTTTCCAGATGGGAAAACTGAGGCTCCAAGGGATGATGGGATCTAGCCAGGGTCAGGTGGCTGATTATCTGTGAGGGATGGGATTAGATGGCTCTAGTCTTCGTTTCCCACCCACCCCTCTCCCTGCATGTCCTGCAGGTCCTGGAATGGTGCCCGTTCATCCTGGAATCTGCAGCTCCGCGCCCAGGACGGCGCACGCCGGGGCTGTGGAGTGGACGGCCGATAGGGCTTGCACAACAGGAACCCTGAGTTCAGGGCACGCACCAACCCTGCCTCGCAGGTTTCAGACCTCCGAGCGGAATCCCGGTCACTGTGCTGTGCTGACCCACCTACTCTGGCTCTGTGACCTCTCCCCTCTGCTCTTGGTCCCAGATGACCCCGGGGGCTTCTGATCAGGGTCCAAATCCATCATTCCCGAGTGGACTGTCCCAGCCCAGGTTCCTCCTATCCATCTTCCTAATGCAGTACAGAGAAGGGGGCCCAGCTGGGAGGGAGGGGGAGGGTCCCGCTCCAGGAACCTCCTGGCCCAAGGAGTCCTGTCCAGGGTCCCCCTGACACCTCCAAATGACCATTCCCCACTTGCTAAACACCATGGAACCAGACAGCCCAAAGCAGAGGGCTCTGGCTGGTGGTGGTGGTGGGGGGTCTGGGGGAGGTTCCACCTGGTGCCAGCGCCCTGGCTCCCTCTCAGCAGCCCCCAGGGTGGAGTCCCCCAATGAACTTGAGAAGCCACAGAGAGAAAATGCCCTCAGGCCATGAGGCGCGCTCGAATTCCTGAGTAGCCACTGGCTCATTGTGACCAGGCATAAGTCTCTTCTCCCTGGGCCTCGGTTTCCTCACCGGTGACATGAGAGGTTTGAACCCAGTAGCTTTCAGTCCTTTACTGTTGGAATTATAGTTGTTGGAATTGTAGAAACTTTTTTTCCCCCCAAATGAAATCATAGTCTGAACAACAATATGAAAAAGGATGAAGTCAAACGTGTCTGGGCTGAAGTCGGCCAGGAGCCGGGCGTGGTGGACCCCAGAGGGGGTGGTAGACCCCCCAGAGCGCTATCTTTTCCACTGCCCTGGGCCCAGCCGTGCCACCAAGTCATGGCCCCTGAGGCACCTTCCTAACACTCTCAGGTTCCTAGGAAGATTTTTGAAAAATACAAATACAGGAATAGCTATTTTCATTCAAGCACTCCAACTCAAAAACGTTCAAACAGATGCCAAAGTCTGCAGGTATTTACAACAAACCCGCCACCTGGGGTCGACCGTTCATAGGGTACGGTACTCACTTTATCAAGGGAGGGCACCCCCTCAGCTCCCCCAGATCCCCTGACTCAGAAAGGGCTGGGCTGGGAGCGCTGAGTCTTTGTGGGACGCTCTAGGAACGGGGTTGGCAATACCAGCTGCTGTAACAAGTGGGCCCGGGCACTGGGGGCTTGACTCAAGAGCAGTTCATTTCTCAAGCCTGGTCAACAGGTGGGCAGCTCTCTTCCACAGGTGATTCAGGGATCCAGGCTCTGTCTATCTTTTGGCCCTGCCCTCCTGGAGTGGAGAAACTTGCCACATTTCACTGGCAAGAGTTATGTGTCATCTCCAGCTGGGTGCTGCTTCCCAGGGCCCATTCCCTCCCCTGGAAGGGGGCTTGGGTTTCAGTGGCAAGTTGACCATCTCTGCCCTATTCACTATGGCTAAAAGCCCTGTCCCAACATTCTGAATCATCGTCATCCCCAATCAGAGAGGGCCCGTCCAGTTCTTCTGAGGAGTTTGACTTTGTTCAACACAAACATATTAAGCATCCCAGCGACTTGGGAGGCTGAGGCAGGAGGATCGTGAGTTCAAATCCAGCCTCGGCAACTTAGGGAGGCCCTGAACAACTCAGCAAGACGCTGTCTCTAAATAAAGTATAAAACAGGGCTGGGGATGTGGCTTAGTGGTTAAGCACCCCTGGGTTCAATCCCTGGTCCCACCCCCACAAAAAAATTAAGCTTTTACTAAATTCCTTTGCTTCTTTCTTCCACCACGGTGACTGCTGGGTGCTGTAGTAAAAGAGACACAAACTAGAAAAGAATTTGTTGGTCCCTCAGCTCCAGGGTGTCCCCTCATTTCCTCCACACCTACCGCCCCCTGAAGTTGGTGCTATTATTCTTGCCATTTTACAGTCCAGGAAGGTGAGGCTTAGAGAGGTGAAGTGACCAACCCAAGGTCACACCTGGTCTATTCACTTCCTGGTCTATTGAACAGCCTTGGGGCACATCTTGATGTACCGGTGGCTTTTATGGCTGAACATAAAGGCAGTAGGACTGGTCCTTGTCACAGTAAAGGCCCTGTCCACGAACAATGGCTTGAACGTATTTCAAAGCACCTCTGATTCATAATGGTCTACGCAGCGGCTGCCGGCGGTTCAGCAGATCCTGTCACCGCTGGATCCCAGCCAGAAAGGGGCAAGGGCGGGGGTACTTTCCTGCAGTACTCTGGGTCTGAGACACGGACCAGGGATCCAGTAGGTACCCCGGGGAGGCTGGGCAGGAAGTAGGGACCCAGCCTATTGACAACGGAGGGCCCAATCAATGCTATCTCTTCAGGCCATGCCTAGCAGACATTGATTTCTCCCGCTGTTGTTAACTCCCTGTTTATGTAACGCCTGAACTTTGCACAACTGAACCGTTTAATGTGCAGGAGAGGGCCTGTTGCCATGAAAACCAGGCTGCACATGACAGCCGGGTGCAGTGCCATCCCTGTTTTATCGGCCTGCGCTGAATGTATTTTAACCTTGATAAGTCAATAACTTTTTGTGCCAAAGGAGATCTGCCAGGAGGGCTTAGGAGGACCTGGGAGGCCTGCTGCCCTTTCCAGGTCAGAGGAGAGACAGGGGCTGGCTGGCTTTAATCCCCTGGAAATCTCCCTGCCACTCAGAGCTGGGGGAACCAGGCCCAGCTGGCCAGAGGACAGAGCCGACCTGGGGTGCAGGTGGGGGGTGGAGACCACCCCCACCTCCTACCACGGTTCCCTGTGTGCTGAGGCCTCCAGCACAGCCACCGCATGGCACAGAGACCTCTAGGAGACAAATCCAGGCTCCGCTGACTTGTGAGCTGTCACCTTGACCGAGGCCATGGACACCAGCCTCTGAGTCCACATCTGTAACGGAGGCCAGGGAGTCCTCTTCATGGGCTTGCCGCCAAGCTTATAGGTCACATATTCAAAGCTGCTGGGTCCCCAGCGGGTCCCAGATGGGCATGATTGTTATCGTTGTCCCTATATTTTACAATAATAGTCATTGGTTGAGTCTGCAGATACCAAGGGGCTTGGGGAAATGCTATACCCATTTTTCCATTATGGTCTTTGAGATGGGCAGGGCTGAGGTCAATAGCCCCAATTTTCAGATGGGGAAACTGAGGCCCAGGGAAGTGAGTAGTCTCATCTAGGGGTCACATGATCAGAGGGTGGTGCAGGCCGAAAGAACCCCGCTTCCTAACTCCCAGTTGAGTGTTCTTTCAAACTCAAAAACTAACCGAGGAACAGCTCCCAGGAGTTGTTGGTTCTCCAATATCCAGTCCCAGACTCATTGCAGACATCGCTAATCAATGGCAGCACAGCACACCTTCCCTTCTGAGTCTGGCTGAGCTCTCAGAATCCTCTTCAGCCCAGAGCTGTGTTTGAGATGGGGGTGCAATGGAACTATATGCTCCTGTCCAAGGGCTCTGGGTTCAAGTTCTACCTCTGGCCCAGACTTAGTGCATGACCTCAGACAGGTACCTTCCCCTTCTCTGTGCCTCTTGATTCCCAGGAAAGGGGGACATTTAATGCTTCCTGAATTCTCCAAAGGGTCTCCCAAGGTGAGGGGACCCCCCCCACACTACTTCCTGGTTCCCATCGTAACTGCCTTCCTCTCAGATCCCCTGAACCTTCTCCAGCAACCTACTATGTGTCAGTAGCTGGGCAAGGTGTTAGGGAGACAACAGTGATGAAACAGCCAAGAGTCTCTTCCAGAGCTGGGTCCAGACAGGGAGGCAGAAAATAAGTCAACACAGAAGGTCTCAGGAGGTAACGAGTGCTGGGAAGGGGACCTCGGACCTGGGGAAAGGATTCAGAGGGGGTAATCAGGGAGGGCTTCTCTGAGGAGGTGCAGCTGAGCTGACATCTGAACTACAAGAACGAGCCAGCTGTGCATGGGGCACGGGAAAGCTCTTCCAGTTAGAGGAAGAGCTTGTCCCTGGCCTTGAACTGGAAATGGCCTGACAGCTGAAAACAGCCCAGAGACAGCTGGAGTGGCTGCAGGGGGTGCAGGTGGGATGGGGGTGGGAAACTTGGCAGGGCTTCATCCCTCAGGCTGCTTGGGCCTCCTCAGTCCCCCCCCACCCCCCACCCCCGTCTCTTCTCCCCAAGCCCCGAGGTCTGCCCCCACCCCCAGAGGGGCTCCAGGCACTGGGGGGCAGGGCTGGTGAATGACAAGGTTACACGTGCCCCTTTTCTCTGGGAGAAGCATAAAGAGCTCTTTCTTTCCTGCTTATTAATAGCTCTGATTAAATTATCTCTGAAAAACCTTCGTGGTGTGCACCAATGGGGGCTCGGCTCCCTCCAGGCGCTGGCCTAGATTACAGCAACCAGGGCAGGTGAGGCGACCGGGGGCGGGGTGGGAGGCTGAGGCAGGCCCGCTCCCCCGCCTGGATAAAGCCCTTGCTTTCTGCCTCTGACGAGACCCGGCTCAGCCTCTGACCTACCTCTGCTCCTGGGGCATTCACGTTTCCCTCCGTTCGAGTGCTAGGCCTTTGCCTCGGCAGGTCCCTCTGCGGGGACACCTCCTTTCCCCATTACCTGTCCTCCACTGGGCCAGGCACCTGCTCTGGACCTTCCCCTCTCCTGGTACTCTGAATGATTCCTGTTAGTTTCCTTATCTGTGTCCCCCCCGAAACTTAAGTTCCACGAGACCTGTCTTGGACCAGGTCACTGCAGAATCCTTAGTATGTGACATAAAGTGGTTTCTTAGGCAATGGATGGATAAAGGAATTAGCGGAAGGCAATGGGGGAGTGGTCAGACCTCAGCGAGGGCGTGGCTAATTTTACCCACGTGGGAGGGTGGGAGTCGAAGTTCCAGGCTCCAGACCCTCTGAGCCAGGTCTATGTGACAAGCGGTCCTGGGCGCAGAGAAGAGGAGTCACACGGCTGGTGACCCAGCCATCTGATTCCACTCTCTCCTCTTCTCCATACTCCTCCTCTGTAAGAAAACCAAAAAGCAAGACAAAAGCCCCGGCCACACGTATTCACTGGTTGGGAGATGAATTCAACAGTCCTTTCCTGAGTGCTGACTGTGTGCAGACCTGTTCTGGGGATGGAGTGCGGGCCCTGCCCTTCAAGAGCCCCAGGCTGGTGGGAAAGTGGCAGATCACTCAGATGGGGTACATCCAGGCCGGAGGCAGCACTCGGGTCTGGAGGGTGGTGGTCAGGGAAAGCTTCCCAGAGGAGGTGTTCTCCACGCTGAATCTGAAGGAGGCACCGGGCTCAGCTACCAGGAGGGACGGCATCCTAGGCAGGTGGGAACACGTGTCCTGGGAGAGTCACACGGAAGTATGGGCAGATGTTTCAGCAAGGTTGGGGCACCAGGGAATAATGAGGTGCCCTCCGTCCCCCTATCCTTCTGGGGCCTCTTGGACTCCTGGCTGGAGTCAGTGATGGGCTGCTTCGTGGACTGTGGCAGATCCATCTTGAAACGGTCTCCAATCACATAAAGCAGAATTACCAACACAACCCTGAGCAAAGGCGTGGGTCCCTAGCCTCAGGGAGGCTGGTGTACTGAGGGGCTGTGAATGTGTGTTTGATGGGGCATAAATGGAAGCCCAAGGTCGAGCTGCTTCTAGTGCATCCACCTGCCGGGGTGCTGGGAGAGGCATCCGGAAGACCCCTTTCCACCCAAACAGCTGCCTTCCTGCAGGACACTCCCTAAACCCACCATTGGCACATCATGGACTTCCTGGTCTTCAGAGATGGGGGTCCTTCCAGATCTTCTAAACCGCGGGTTGCCAAGCTTGTCTATACTTTGAAAGCTTGTGGAGACCTTTGAAAACGACTGACCCACCCCCAGAAAGGCTGCTAAGAACCTGATGTTCAGAAAAGAGGAGAACCTTGTCCCCAAGTCAAACACTGACAATTAGTGACTGTCACCAGCTGCAATCAATCAAGCTCAGGGGGTCTGGTGTTTGGGATCCAGTTCTGTCATTGGGTGACCTTGGGCAAATCAGGTGACTTTCCTCTGATATGTGCATAGTGATCCTGTGTGCCTCACAGATGAGAGTACAGGTGATATGGCTCTGTGATATAAATGGCACGGAACACACACCGGGCACCTAGTAGGTGTCAGTCAAGTCATGGTCACCTACAACAGAAAAAAATCCCAAACTTTGGAAACCCTGTAGTGAGGCCGGATGCTGTTTCCCTTCTGCCCCACTTCCGGTCCTCTCTCTTCCCAGGCTTTGGTTGACACTTATCCCTTGTCCTGTCCGGGGCTTGAATCTGGTCCCCCTACCTGTCCACGCCCAGGGTCCAAGCAGCGAGTCGCCAGGCAACCCGCCTTGACGTCAGGGCAGCTCTGGCAGCTGGCCGGGAACTGAAGCAGCTGGAGGTCGGATCACGTTTCCAGGTGAATCCCCACCCCCACCCCGCACCGAGGGAGGTGAGGCGGGGGCGGCCGCAGAGAAATAGAGCGGGGCACTGGGGCCAGGAGCTGGAAGCCGCATGCGTGGCGGCTCCGAGACCTGGAACAAGGCAGCTCCTGCCCTAGATAAGGTGGTGGGTGGCCTACTTGGGCCGGCCTCGGAGGTCCCTCGCGGGTTCTAGGTAGGTGTGGGAGGACTCCCGAAAGTAGGCTAGGGCCCGATTATAATCAGCGCATCCTGCTGGATACACTCACCAGCCCTCCACAGTGGAAGAGCACCACGGGAATTTGTTGAGCACTTCTAATGTTCTTTCCACGCAATAATTCATTTCGTCCTCACTGACAATTTAGGGAATAAAGATACCCTATCCCCCCATTTTGCTGACAAGAAACTGAGACACAGATCCATGAAGATACACAAAGCCGACAGCTAGAAAGAGCAGGGCTGGAATCCCACTCAGGTTCTGTGGGATTCTGGGTTTCACAACCCTCCCAACTTGCTGTGTGATGGACACTTAGCAACTGCAGAAACTGCCCCTCCCAGGACTCAGTTTCTCCATCGGTAAGTGGGAGGGTTATACAGGCCACCATCTGCTATCAGACAGACCAGATAAGAACTTATGCAGCTGCTTAGAAAGTGAAAGCCACTGTGTAGTTTGAGGGGATTCAAATCTGGGCCTCAGGTGGAGATTATAAAAAACTCAGCTAAAGAGTGCAGCATGTTACTGTGCATGCAGTTAATGCTCCACAGATCTCAGCTCTGATGCCAAAAAATATGCCTTGATACAAAACATTTAAGAACACTTGGCATCTCGTGGCCTCAGTTTCTTCTGTATGTTGGGAGTATAATCACAATGTCTACCATATCAGTTTTCTCATCTGTAAAATGGGTGTGATAATACCTATCTCACACGATTGTGAGGAATAAGTAAAGTATGTACTCTGCTATGTAAGTGCGGTAGCTACTGTTACTGACTAGTATTAGTATTAGTGCTGGGGATTGAACGCAGGGCCTTGTCCACCTACCTCTACCACTGAGCTACACCCCTGGCCCTTTTGTGATTATTTTAAACACAGTTCTCACAGGGTTGTTCCCAAGGTTAAATGAAACAATGCAGATAATGCACTTACCACAGTGTTTTGCCCCAAATATGAGCTCTATAAATGATAACTAGTTTTTCCAACCCAGGTTCCTCGACAAAGGGACTACAAGTACCAGCATGCCCTGAGCCCCTAGTCGGGGCCCCTCCACCTTGGCGCTAGCGCGCAGCATGCCGGAAGTTGCAGTCCTCGAGAATCAGGTCCCGCCTTGTTCCAGCTTGGGGGAGGAGGTTGGAGAGCCGCCCTGCCGGCCTTTGAATTTTGCCGCGAAAAGCGCGCGTGGCGGCCCTCAGCCCCGCCCCCTGGAGGACGCGGTGCCGCGTCACCGTGGTAACCGCCTCTTGGCCTTCGCTGATTGGGCTGGGATGCGGGGGGCGGGCCGGAGGCGAGACGCTGCGGCGGCCGCCGGCGCTCGCGCCTGTCAGTCGGGCCAGAGCAGAGCAGCGGTCAGGAGTGCCGGGTCGGCACCTCCGCCGAGAGGCTGCGCGCGCCGGCCGGGGGAGGCGGAGAGCCGGGCCCGCCGCCTGCGGGGCGCGGCGCGCGGCACCCGGCCCTGAGGCAAGGCGAGACGCCCGCGCGCACCAGGAGGCGCGAGGCTGCGGCCCCGGGAGCCCCTGCGCGCCGCCCCGGGCCATGGGCGCGTGAGAACCCGGCGCGCGCCGCCCCTGCTGCAGCTCGCGAGCTCGCACGCTCGGTGCAGAGTCCCCCGGGCCGTCTCCGCTTCCGTTCTGCGCCACCTGGACCTGCTATTCCTTGGCGCTGAGGCCCCTGAGGCTGCATCCGAGCCTCCGACACCCGCTGCCGCCGCCACCACCGCTGCTGCTCGCCGGCTTCCCCTCCCCCCACACCCGGGGCCCGGAGCCGGAGGAGGAGGGGCCGGTGCATTCTCGCCGCTGCTCTTTGCAACCTGCGGGGGCCGGTGCATGCCCGGCGAGGAACCGGGGCCGCTGCAGGTGCGTGCAATCCCGGGAGGAGACGACCCCACCCCCACCTCCCGGCGAACCCGGGGGCTGCCAGCGGCGGGCGGGCGGGTGAGCGAGAGGAAGCAACAAAGACAGGCTGCAGCTGGGGCTGGCGAGAGGGGCCGCGGCCTCCCGGCTCCCTGCGCGGACGGAGAGGGCGCCCTGGGAACAGCGCGGGGCGAGCTGCAGAGGTGAGCGGGGCCCCGAGGGGAGGCGCAGCGCCTCCCGCCGGACGCGGCGAGCACAGACTCCGGCGAGGATGCGCAGCCTGAGCGTCCTCGCGGCCCGGGTCCCGGGCGAACGCGACCCTCGCTGAGCAGAAAACCTCCCAGCCCCGACTTCGGACGGCGCGCTCCGGAGTCTGGATCTCTTTCACTGACACCGGCCCTTCCCACCCGGAAAGAAGCATCGGCCCCCAAGGGGGCTTTCCTCAGGCAGCCTCTGCCACCTCTGCATGGCTGCAACCTGTCGAGTGGAGCGTAGAGGCCGCTGAGACCTGGTGTCTGCCCTACGACCGCCTGGCTGATTGGGTGAGTTGCGCGGGGCGGGATTCCGGGCTAGAGCTGAGGGCACCCCTTGGCGTCAGGGCAGCCTGGACTGGACCTAACGGGGACGCAGATTGTTGGGGGCGTTGCGCCTCTGGCACGTCCCTTTCCCTTCCACACACAACTTGTTTGGACTGGCCAGCTGACTCGAGTGGAGGCTGGGGACCCCTGGTGTGCATTCCACCCGGACTAGGGTAGTGCTGATGCCAGAGAGGAAAGGTCTCTCCACCCGTAAAGCTAACAGACAAAGGTAATGGCTCGGTCCTCTGAAAATTCTCGGGGAACTCCTGCGTCTTGTGGGAAATGAAGGGGCACCCAAGTTAGGGCAGCATTGAGGGTCTCCACAGCAGCCGCTGAGATCTTAAAGGGACATGGATCAGAAGGGAGATATGGGGTCCTGGCCACCGTGGGTATGTTTGAGGATTGTGCCCTCTGTGGACAGAACACCTCCTATTCTGGCAGGTGTTCCAATAAATAACTTGCAGAGAGACCTGGTGTTCAGTGAGGCTGGGATGTAACGTCACTGCCCAGCCTCTGGTATCACTGGGTGATGGTGGCAATGAGACTTGGCTTGACCCGCAAGGCTGGAGGAAGCAGGTCTGGATGCCTTTAGGCAGTGGAGAGGTAAAGGCCAACTCCCCCACCCCTGCAGTCTTCTGACCTAAATCCTCAGCCACCACATGAGGTGGGGGAGGGAGACGGTGCCAGCTGTCCCTGCTGATGCTCCTCCCTCCGAGGACAGGTGTTTAGAACTTTGCCCATATAACCTGGTGGTGCCTGGGAGCTTGGGACTCCCAGACTGAGCAACTTTCTGCTTTCAAACAAATGCTAAAGAGGAGACCACCCTGAACCCTACCATATACCTAGCCAGCAGACTAAAGTTCCTGGGGTCCCTAGAGAGATGTGGGCCCTCAGCCTTCCAAGAGGCCACTTCCACTCAGGAAAATGGGACTGCCCTGCCCCCAGCCAGGGAGGGTGCGGGGAAGCGGCTGCCTGCCATGCTGCAAGTCCAGGGATCCCCCTGCTGTTCAACTCCAAGGCGAAGGGCTTGGCCCAGCCGGTCCCACGTTCCCTCTGGTGTTTAAGATGATTTTGACAAGCCTAGTGTGATTGATGCTCATTGAGTGAATGGAGGGCAAGTCAGCATTAGGGTCTGAATCTGGCTCTGCCAGGACCGGCTTTGATGGGTAGAGGGCACCAGCCCTCTTTTCCCATCCACACCCGATACTGGCCCTGGCCCTGTAGTGTGCAAAGACCCGAAGAACCCCCAGCCAGCATCCTGCTGCTGGCTCTGATTCTACCAAGTCCCTTCCAGCAGTTACTGCCAGTGTCGGCTGTGGGCGCAAGTGCCGTGACCACATTTCTAGGAAAAGGTTTGAAAACCGTGTCATTGCTTCAGCGGTGTGGGGCAGGGTGAGAGCAGAGAGGTGTATGCAGGGGGCCGTTCTTAGAAGCGAGGCCCCGTCTCCATGCAGTGAGCATTCCCCCCCCACCCCCGCTCCTACCAGACTCTAGCCAGATGAACAGGTATAATAAATATTGGCGGAACTGCTTTGGGGGCTTGGCAGGGAGATGGTATTTCCAGTTGAAATGGTGTCGTTAAACACAAGCTTCAGAGGACAGAGGAGCGATAGCAGATTGGGGGAGAACTGGAGATGTGGGCAGAAGGGCTGTTTGCACTGCCTCTCTCGACGCTTCCCAGTTTAGAAACAAACTCAGTGTGCGCCAGAGATCCACAGACACAGGCAGCTGGAGGCCTCCGTGGAGTATTTACACTTCCCCAGCCAAGGCGGAGGGAAGGGCTGTCAGAATTGGGCAATTCCTTCTGTTCCCTTCCCTTGGCTCCCTGGGCTTGGCAGTCAGTGCCAGACGAGGAACGGGGGGAGTACCAGCTTCCCCGGTGTCTCCCTGTGTGCCAGGCATTTTACTCCAGGATCTCACTCCTTGACGTGGCTTATGGGCTGTGACCCATTTTATAGATGAGGAAACTGAGTCTCAAAGCAAGAAAGTGATGGTCTGTAGGTGCTCAGCCAGGTAGCTGCAGAGGTTTGGCCCTGAATTGCCCTGGCTCCAGAATGTCCAGGACCTCCCCATTCACTTCGTGGGTACAGGGGAGGTACTCCTACTTGTTGGGGGGACCCTGCAAGAATTAGGAGCTCTTGGTAATGGAAGAGGCTGGCTCCACCAGGATGCCTTGTCCACACCAAAACCCAGGTGTGAATCCTGGTTCCCCCTTACCTGCAGGCCAGGGTTACACAGAGCAGCAACTTCTGCCCTGGGCCTTGTAGTCAGCTTGCTCCCCGAACCACCCGGCCCCTTTCCAGCCCCGGAGAAAGGAATGAGTGGCACAAAACCTCCCACAGGGAGAGCTCAGAGAGCCAAGCTAGGTGTCATCTGCCTTTCTGGGCTTGTGCGGAGGGAGTGCAGAGGCCACCCTCAGCCATCCAGGGACCCTGTGGGTGGACAGAGCCGATGGGAAGACAGGGATGCAGACAGCAAGGGGACCCGACCCAGCATGAGAGTGGGAAGGGCCCTGTAGGTGGGGTGCCCTGTGAGTCTCCGGAAGGACACTCAGAAGGACCAGTCAGTGGGACTGGCCGGGAGAAGGCCAGCGATACTTGGGCCCTGTGCCTGCTGAGCTCAGTGGGGGAAGGGGCGGCCAGGAGGTGGCAGCGTCCTGGGGCTCAGGGCACGGGGGAGAGGATCTAGTGAAGGCTGCCTCCACAGGGACAGTCACCCTGGACATCCTTTCGGGTCAGTAAGGGACCTTCTCAGTCCTCTGGGCAATCTCCTCTCAAGGTTGGCTTCTACCCCCATCCCCAGTAATCCTTCTCACTTGGCTAATTCCGCATAAGCTCCTCCAGCCTGGTTCCTCTGAGCCTCCAGGTTGCTCTGGACCAGGATTGGGCCAGGCCCACTTCCTTAAACCCCTTGTTGAGAAACTTGAGGCCCCCTGGTGAGCAGTGGCTCCCAGGAACCCAGCCCACCACTTGCTGGCTGTGTGACCTTGGGTGAGTAGCATTGCTTCTCTGAGTTTGTTTCCTCATCCAAGAGAAGCAGTCGCTAACAGCTCCCAATGGCGAGGGTTATCACGAGGATTCAACTGAGGGCTTCGTGCAGACTACAGCATGCCTCTGGCACTCCATAAATGCACCGCTTCACGGCTCCTCTTGGCCTTATCTTCAAAACGGGGCTCTCCCAGTGCTTTTGCTGCCAAAGGTGGAAGACCTCTCAGTCCAGGGCAGGCAGCCCGCCCGACCCTCCTGGACGCCTCTGCACCAGGGCACCTCAAGTCACTGGGGCCCCCACGTGGCGAGCACACGTGGCTCCCATCTGAGTTCTGGCGGGGCTGGGGCCCGGCCCGGGGCCCCTCCCCAGGCTCCCTCTGCCTTCCCTCCCCTCCCAAGCCGAGCGAGCGCCGGCTCATATTCATGAACCGTAATTCAATCAGGCGGCGATTCCTCTGGGCTCGGGCGGGGGTGAGAACCGGGAGGCGCGCACAAAAGGGCCGCTTTATTACCTCCCGCGGGCCGGGAATTGCTGCTCTCCCCCAGCAGCGGCCGGAGCCGCCTTTATTGTGTTAACCCATTTGCGTGTCAAGAGCTATTGTGCGCTTTCTCCGCCTGTGCGGGGCGGCCGCGGGAGGAGGGCTGCGCTGCGCTGCCGGCCGGTCACCTCCGCGGGCGCCGCCCGCCGCCCTGATTGGTTGCTAAGTGATTTGCATCCAAGGTAATCACTTTTATCTCAGAAGGATGTCGACTATAATTATAAGCTACTGACATCTTTTGAAATCTGCCTAATGACTATTTTAGTCTGCCTGGGCTGGGGGTGGGGAGGGGGATTCTGCAGCGGGGGAGGCGATGGATTCCTTCCACCTGGACCATTGATTCCTTAGTTGAGAAACATCTGAGGGCCTCAAACAAAAGGCCAGGCGGCTGATGCGGAGCTGGCATTCCAGTGGGCGGAGTTAGTACCATTTTAGAGATGGGGAAATGGAGTCCTGGGGAAGGAGCCACCCAGCGACTCGTGGGCTGGCCTAAGCCGGGGAACAGACAGAAATAATGGTGTAGGTGCCTGGGCAGAGGTCAGTGGTCTGGTACCTTCCTAAGAAATGTAGGTGCTGTTGGTACCCCCATTTTACTAGGGAGGAAATGGGCACAGGGAAGGCACATCACAGCCCAAGTCACTCTGCCAGGGAGTGGAAGGTTGAGGTCTGTGGGGGGCCATAGGTCCCGGGGGGGGGGGGGGGGTGGTATGGGCAGGGAGAAGACAGTAGAAGGTCAGGCCTGGGGTTCAGCTCCCCTGCCTCCCCCTGCTTCCTGGGGTCCAGCAGGGCCAGGGCACCCTGGTGCTGGCCACTGTCAGGTGGCAAGGCCCCAGGGGCCCACAGCCTCCATAGGCAGTGAGAGGAGCCTGCAGCTAACTGGAGCTCTGGGCAGAACTGGAGTGGGCCTGAGAGGAGGGATTGGCAGGAGGGGAGACGGCAGCTGGGCATCCCGGCTCCTGACAGAGGGGCTTTTGCGCTGGGTTCTGAGGACTGAGTGGATCTGCCCATTGTGGGATGAGTGGGGGTGTCGCTGGCAGAGAGAGTTTGAGAACCCAGGGGCCTGGCCAGGAAAGGCAGGGGGAGCTTATCAAAGGGCAGAGATCGAAAAGGGTGTAGGCTAGGAGGGTGCTGGGGGGCCTGAGTGCCAAGCTATGGAGCAGATGTGGTCCAGAGGAAGAGGGGACACCTGGCAGAGTCCAGGCCGGGCAGGTGTGGTAGGGGAAGGGCTGCTGCAGGTCAGCAGGGGGCTTGGAATTCTCTCGAACCAGCATCAAACCAGGTCTCCTACACTCTGCTGCCTGTGTGCCCTCAGACAAGTTTCTTTACCTCTCTCGCCCTCAGTTTCCTTGAGCGTTTAGAGGATTACTGCAGGTTTCTTGTGGGTTTCTAGATGGGAAGATTGTGTGTGTGTAGTTCTGTGAGTTCTGGGGACAGAAAGAAGGGAGAGGCTCAGCAAGCTGGGCGACATGGGCTCAGACATAGGCCCAGGCCATCCCCCTGGCCCCACAGCAAGTTACTGTTCCAGCTGCAGCAGCTGTTTGGGGCCCTGAGAGCCCCTGCTATTGTGCAGAGATCACCAGGGACAAAGGCCTGGGAGGTCAGGGGCCAGGCCATCACTGGCTGTGAACAGGCTCCCCTGGATGGGGACTTAATGACACAGAACTTAATGACCCAGAATCCATGGGGAGAAGGGCCTCCCTTGGAGGAAGAGAGGAGGGGGAGGTCAGCCACCAGCTGTCTGCCCCAGGATTCACTGCCAGGGCAGGGACACCTGCCTCCAGAGTCCTGGCCAAAGGCGGGCCTCCCCAGGCCTGAATTTGGGGCTCAGCCTCTGTGTGACCTCAGTCTCCCAGTTTGTCACATGGGCCAAGAGTCCACCTGGGAGGGCAGCTGTGAGGCGTGGCAGAGCGGAGAGGAAGTGGGCAGGAACAGGAATTGCTATTTTTGCTCGTTATTCATCCGTTCATTCAGAGAGACTTGCTGGCCTGTGCCAGGCTCCCTGCCAGGTGCTGGGGACACAGAGATGAACAAGAGCCCCAGTTACTTTGAAAGGTGGCATGTACGGAGGGAGGGGCTGCAGACAGTGGAGTGGGCGGGTCCACCGTGGAGGAATCCACAGGGTGAGGCAGGAGCAGGAATGCAGCAGGGACATGGTCCCCGCTCTTGGGGACCCTGGTCTCTCATGGAAGGTGGAAGCTTACTTCTACCTGGGGTAACCTCACAGGCTCCCGAAGCGGGAAGCACTTGGGGTTGCTGGCTTTTGGGACTTCCCTTTAAACACCTGGCCATCATGAGAATCACAGGACACTGCAGACAGCTACCGCGTGGCAGACCGAGCTTCCTGCCTGGCGTCTGTTCTCTCGTTTAGTCCTCGAGGCGCTGTGTGATGGGTGTTTTTATTTCTGTTGTGTAAAGGAGAAACAGAGGCTCAGCAAGGCGAAGCGACTGCCCAGGGCCACCTTGACAAGGTCCGCCAACTCCCTTTTGTTGTCCACAGGAGCTCTGGCCTCTCTCCCTCTTCTGAGGGCACTGAACTTGAGTGGTGCTATCCTGGGAGGATCCTTGGGCAGACACTGAGGGGGACCTTGTTCTGGGCCAGCTGTCTCCTTTGTGAGCTGCACGCCTTTGAGCAAGCCACCCCAACCCCAGCCTCTGCCATGTCCTTCAGCAGACATCAAAGATGGCAAGTCCAGGCAGGCATGACCTGCCTTACACTGCTGTGCCCTTGACAGGCATTGCCAATCAATTGCCGCCCTCTTCCCTTGCTGAGTTCCTCCCTGACCTTGGGTTTTCTCCAGAGCTCTGGGCAGGCAACACCAATCAATCAGCCCAGCCTATGAGCTGCAGCTGGTTACCCGCCTGGCCTTGATGAGCTCAGGGTTCCTTCTGCCATCTTCATGTGGTTCAGGGGACCAGGGTATCACAGCAAGGGATTCTGGGGAATCTTCTCTAAGGATATGCTTGGTTCTGTAGCCACAAGAGCCATTTAGGTATGAGAGTCAATCACCATTTTCCAGTTCTGATGACTCATATCTCTCCGTGAGCAGATTTCAAACACCTGTAGTCTGGAATTTATTTGCAGTACCATTTATTGAGCTCTTCCTGAGTAGGTCCTTGGTGGGCGCCCTCTGACTCCTTAGTCTGCAGAGCACCTGTCTCTCAGCACCTCTGGCCCGTTTGAGAGATGAGGAAACCGAGGCTTGGTGCAGTTAAGCAGAGTAGGTTATGAACTTGTGAAGTAACTGAACCCAGGTCTCAAAGTCTATAACCTGAGGGTGGCAGGCAGACTGGGCAGCCTCCCTGGACAAGGTGTTAGCTGTTGCAACATCTTAAGGGCTGGTGAGCTTCTAGCAGACACAGCCAGGCAGGATGGCCTGGGTGGAGGGGACAGCCTGAGAGGCAGAGAGGCAGGTGTTTTGTTTGAGGGACCATCATGTGGCCTGGAATGTGGAGAGAGGGGACTTTGGAAAGATCCAGAGCTCTCCTTGGCTTTTGGACTTTGCCCACGACAGCTCTTTGAACAGAGGAGCGATGAGGTCCCATCTGTGAGTACTTACTCAGCATCTCTGTGACCCCACGCAGAGGTGCTTGGGGGCTGCCTTTCTGTGGCCTGTTGGACGCTTTACCCTGGAACACAGTAGGTTGGTATCCAAAAAGTGTCTGTTAAAAAATGAGTGCTTCCCGAACGACTGTGCTCCCGGCCTTTCTCCCCAGGGGCCCTCCAGCTGCTGGGAGGGGAGACACCTGAGTCCCTTTCTCCAGGAGTAGTTGAGCATAGGCCTGGTGGTGAGGGCAGGAGAGGGACCAGGCAGGTACCTGGGGCAGGAGCGTCCCTCTGGGCACTCCCTGACTCTGCTGCTGTCCCTAGGACCCTTCCAGACCTTCCTGCTGGGCTGTCCTCGCCTCACTAGCCACGCCTGGCGGGCAGTGTGGGCCCAGCGCTTGGGGGGATGAAGGATGAAGGTTCGTGACCATTTTTTAACTCAATAAAGGGAGAGACAAGCGGCAGGCTGCAGGCCGGAGATATAATTAGTTCGCAGCAGTGGTGCTTTCTTGATTTAGCTTCTGAGAGAACAAGACAAGGATGTTATACCCAATTAGCAGTAACATCCAGTCGGAGCCTCAATAGGTGAGATAACAAGCTATTTTTATGACTTTTCTTTCCCAGCTTGGAGGGGGCGGGGGAAGGGGGCAGCAGGGCCTTATTTCTTTTCATCAGGGAACAATTATTCGCGATCTCAGGATTTCCCCAAGCCAAATGATGCATTTGTTAGCCCAAACAAGCCAGCAGCCCAGGGCAACAGCTGGCACCCCAGCTGTTGAACTTTGAGCCCAGGGGTTGTGGGAAGAGTGCAGGCCCCCTTGTCCACTTTCTGGAAGCCCCCAGAGAAGGCTGGCTGTGCCAGGCCCGACTGTGTGGCAGGGCAAGTTCAGCTACTCCAGAGATTCTTGGCGCCTGCCTTGATGGCCCTACCTGCCTTCGAAGGGACACAGGAGGGGGGTCAGTTCTTCTAGGGGAGGGGGAGGAGCCGGTTCTGGCCCTCAGCGTCCTTCCTGGCACTGCCCTCAATCCCTTCTGCCAAGTGGGCCAGAGGTTCTGGCTCCTCCGCTCGGAACCCGCTGTGGGCCTCTGCCTGTTGGACCCCTATCATGGCAGCACCGCCTAACCACCCCTGCCTGTCCTGGGTACCAGATCTACCCTCTGGCAGGTCCCGGGTGTGATTAGCTTTGCTCTCTCCACGCTCATTACCCCACAGCCGGGCACCCCGCACCGGCCAAGTCCCTGCTGAGCAGGGAAGCCCCGCCAAGCCCCTCCTCAGCTGCCTGGCTACACTCCGGCTCCTGGCGGAGGCTGGGGGATGCCCAGAGAGGGAGCTGGCCCGGCTGCCACGACACCCCACCAGCCAGGCCCCCGGCCTGGAGCAGGTTGGTCCTGAGGAATCTTGCCCCTCCTTGTCCCACACCTCGCCTCTGTCACTGTGCAGCTCATGGTTCAGATAACTGACGAATCCAGCCATGCAAAGTGGGAGTTTAATTGCAAACAGTTTTTATGGATCATGGGCCCATCTGCGCCACCATATGCAAGAGGGAAAAGTACCCCCCCACCCCCAATCTCGCTCTCAGACTAACTCCAAAAACAACGTTGCAGGCTTTTCTGAGGGCTTCCAGAATGCAGGGTATTTTTCTGGCGGGAGCCAAGCATGGAGCAAGTGCCTGCCCAGAATTAAGACCACCACTGGGCCTTTGCACAGACCATGCCCAGCCTCTCCCAGCCACCTGGTTGATGCTCTTTGCATGGTCCTGGCAGCCTTGGCCTGGGGAGTGACGCTGTGGGTGGAAATGTATGAATGAGCGGTGGGGAGCGAGGACAAGGCATTTCCCCTCCCATTTCTGGCACAGGAAATGGAACCCCAGGAGGATGGGGCTACAAAGCCTGTCTGACTCCCTTCTTAGTGGCACCTCTTCCCCTGGTGCCCAGGCTGCTCTGCAGATGAGCCCCACCCAGGATGGAAAGGCCATCCTTGGGGGGGTCCTGAGATGGCGCCGCCTAGGGTCTGAGGACTGGTCTCTCAGAAGACTTCCCTGCCTGGCTTTGACTCCCACGCTGCCATGTCCCAGCTGGGTGACTGGCGACCATCTCCCTCCCTCCCTGCCTCAGTTTCTTTCTCTGTCAGGGAGGAGAGGCTGATAGTTGCTGTCCTTGGGTGCATTTATATCTGTCATCCGGCCGGGAGCCTTGTGAGTGAGGGTCCTTGCTTTGTCCCTGGCGACGTCTGAGGCTCGCTCGATGAGCGAGCATTGGCAGGGCTCCCAGGGAGGGAGCGGGACACAGGCACTTGGCTCGCCAGCCGTCGGGGAGTTCCCTGCATCTCTCTCTGGCGTCCACCTTGCAACCCGCGGGTTATGAACTCCATTCTACAGGTGAGGAAAACCGAAGCTCAGGGACGTTAGGAGACTCTCTCAAGGTCATGCAGCTGAAGAGAAGCCAGGGCTGGGACTAGCACCCTGGTCTAAGTGACTTCCAACTGACCACGTCCCCACCCCTCACATTACAGGTGAGGAGATCAGACCCAGAGGGACTTGGCCAAGGTCACACAGTAAGAAAACAGCCATCAGTGTTGGGGTCTTTCCTGTCCCTTTTGTACAGATGAGGACACGGGACCCTGCAGCCTTAGAGCCAGGCCAGACACGCCCGGCTGCTCTGCTCTCCCTCCCCAGCTCCCCTGGGTCTGTGCCTGGGGGCTTCACTATCGGCTTTATGAACAGGCAGCTCGGGAGGGCCAGCAGCCAGGCCTCTATTGGGCCCTCGGCACAGCCCTCCCGCAGCAGGTGGCAGGAAGCGTGGGGCTGGGGCTGGGGCTCCGTCCCCGGGCCCCAGATGAGCACAGGCCCACTCCCCGCCCGGTGCTGATCACTAGCTCCCGTTGTAATCATTAAAACTATTAGAAGGAAACGTTCGCTTGAAGCAAGTGTCAGGCTCCG
The DNA here is from genome assembly GCF_902686455.1 of Sciurus vulgaris. Taxonomy (NCBI): domain Eukaryota; kingdom Metazoa; phylum Chordata; class Mammalia; order Rodentia; family Sciuridae; genus Sciurus; species Sciurus vulgaris. The sequence continues at coordinate 136,851,574 of NC_136468.1, forward strand.
AGCTGTGCTTTGTAAACGCTCACAATTAATGCCAATCAGGCCCGGAAAAGAGCCGGCCCGGAATCCTGTCTGTTTCGTCTCATTTGTCAGCTGGTGCGCCATGTTGCACATTTTCATACAATTGCTATAAACATGAAAGGGAAACTCCGCAGTGTTCCCGGGCGCCCGGATGGTGCGGCAGGCTCGGCGGCTCTGTACTCTGCTGCGCACTTGGCCGCCCCAGCAGGCGGGAGGGAGGGAGGGAGGGGGACTTTGTGTGGCAGGAGGGGGGCTCCCGGGGGTCAGCCAGGGAGGTGGGTCGAGTGGGCGGCCTGGGCCTCCTTACCCCGTGCTCTGTGTGGCCCCCAGAACCTAGAACAGCTGAAAAACAAAAAAATTGGGGGGAAGAGTTTGTAAGCTGCTCACATGGAAGAGAGGGGCTCAGAGTCTGCTGCACCTGGCTTCCCAGCTCCCAGTGTGACCCTCGGGTTTGTTGCTGCCTCGCTCACACCCGGCCCCTGCCGCGCGTCCAAAGGGGCTGTGGTTTTCCCACCTGTGTGTTGGGGGTGACAGCCGGTGGTCAGGCCCCACCTGGGAGCATCACGAAGTTGTCCTCATGTGGACATCATGTGGCTGCATCAACTCTGAGGGCAAGCCGTCCCTCTGAGCCGCAGGGCGTGTGAGCCCATAACCGTTGTCCCAGGGTAGCTGCAGGGTTAGGGGAAGATGATGGAGCTACAAACCCCAGCACACAGTAGGTGTTTAGTAAGCAGTAGCCTCTGTTGTCCCACTGCCTGGAGATGGCCTGGGGTAGAAGAGACCTCAGAGCCTGGCCTCAGGGTCAGCGTCAACAAACGTGGATGGCCCTTGCCAGGTGGAGGGTGGGGATAGGGGATCTGGAAAGGGATGCTGTCCTCTTCCCTCCCCAGGAGACTAGGCCCACAGGAAGGAGATGCTGAGACATGGCTGGTCAGTCCCCAGGGGCTCTGGCCTGCCATCCCTTTGCACACCAAGCCCCTCACCACCTCTTCAAACCCTCTGACAATCCAGAAGGATGGACACGTTGCTGTCATGGTCCCCATTGAACAGACAAGAAAACCAAGGTCCAAACTGAGCCAAGGGTACACAGCTAGCAGGCGAAGCTGGAGGCAGATGCACACCTGGGTTTGGCACCCTGAAGTCTGTCCTGCCTTGCTCACCGGGGTGTGAGGCCTTCTGCACACTCACACCCTCCGTGGACCCTGCTGAGCTCTCGGCTCTCTGTGGACAGGGTCTTCTGAGGCCAGCCTGGCCCAGCAAGGACACACTGGCCTTTGTGTAGGCTCTGGCCAGGCTGGGCAGCAGCAGAGTGGGGAGCGGGTGGTGTGGCCCGGCCCGCGGGGACAAATGCACACAGCAGGAATAGAGGACCCTTTGTGTGGCTCTCCGTGGGGGCAGGGGTGCTGCCAGCTGCCACCCCGTGTGACCGGGAAGCCGGAGCCCTCTGCAGAGGTTTGCCGCCACCCCCAGGGGACCATCCAGGAACCTGTCATCTCTCCACCACTTCCTGCTCTTGTGTATTGCCCCCTTGTTTGAGGGACTGGCTGTGAGAGGAGCTTCAGGCGGCCACTCACCTGTGGGCCTACTGTGTGCCGGCCTGGGCCCAGGCACTCTACTGACCCTGATGGTAAGGGGCAGTAGTCGCCGTTAGACACTGAGGTCTTTGTGCATGGTGTGGCGCACAGTAGGCCTTCAACAAGGTCCAAACAAAGATGTGAACAGACCTGGTCCCCACCCAGCAGCAGAAGCAGACACAAACAGGTCAGGGGCGAGGCCGTAGGTCCAGGAGGAGGTCAGGTGGAGCACACCTGTGTTCTGAGCCTCGTGCAGCCCCTCAGGGCTCCTGCAGCAGACGAGAGGGACATGCCGGCGAGCTTCCTCCGCTCCTGGGGTGGAGCCTGAGGCCGCCTGGGCCAGCTGAGCCCTGGAGCCCGAGCTGCCCCTTCCAGGGGTACCGCAGGGGTCCCGGGCCCAGCAGGTGCCCGCAGCCTAAGGAGATGTGGCCTCTACGCTTTCAGAGATGCCAGCTTTCTTCTCTCGAGATCAAGCGACGAGAATCTGGGTAGATTTTTAGTTTTGTCAATTTTTTTCTTTTTAACATTGGCAACCACTTCACCTTTTTTTTTTAATGCAGCAAACAGGGCAAAGAAAAGATGTGCGTGGGCAGCCTCTCCCAGGCTGCGGTGGTGCTTGGGTGAGGGCATGTCAGGGGTTCCCAGGATGGCCCGTCTTCCCTGTCCCCGGCCACTTGCACCCCCCCAACCCCTCCTGACACCCCCAGCCACGCCCTCCCTGCCTGAGGCGGGAGGCAGGGCCCAGCCCCGCGAGGGCACCACCCAAATAGCTATAATCAGCAGCCTCGCCAAGACTTCAAACTCACCCAATTATCCTGCGAGGGAAAAAAAACACAAAATGAAAACAAATTAACATGTTTGCATAGAAGCCGCCGCAGCAACACACACAGACGCGCAGGCACGCTCGAGCTGGCGCGTGCCCCAGCCCGGCTGGGAGGCCCCGCTGCCATCCTGTCCCCAGGCCTGGCACCCACCTGGACCACGCTCGACCTGGGAGCAAGCCCCGTGACCAGATCGTCCCCAAACCTGACTGGACACTGCCAGGGGCCACCAGCCGCCCGTGTCTTTTCCTGCAGTGCTGGGGAAGGAGCAAGGGCCTACTGTGTGTGAGGCAGACGCTCCACCTCAGAGCCCCGGCCTTTCTTTGCTCTTTTTCTATTGAACATAAAATTCAGTGTGCGCTAGGGTTCCTCTGTACCGCGCTGTGAGGTAGGTGTATTACAAACCCCTTTATACAGGCGGAGAGGCTGAAGCCCAGAGAGGCTAGTGGGCCTGCCCAGCACTGCACAGCGGGCAAGCAGGAGAGCTGGCCTCCTGCCCTGCTGGGTGCCTTTCAGCTCTGTATCAGGCACAGGAGTACTCCAAAGAGGGCTCAGGTGCTCCCCTTTCCAGAAACCGCCTGGCTTGGGGCAGCCCTCTCCTTGGGCCCCATGAAGCTCCATCCAGCCCAGGGTTGGGATGGCTGGCTGGCTGGGTGCCTGGGCATCCCTTCGTGTCTGAGTCTGCTCTGGATCCCACAGCCTGGCATGCGCAGGGGCTCCCTGGGGTTTGATGAATGTGCCCACCAGAGACATCTCCCTGCTCTTAACTGAGCCCCTTTGGGGCCTTGTCCCTGGGGGTTGAAGAACAGTCTGCGGCAGTGAGTGTGGTTTAGTCCGGGAACTCAAGGGTGGGCCGCTTCCCCTTGCCCTGTGTGACGGGCACACCCCTTCACCTCTCAGCTTGCACCGTCCCCCGTGGCCTGGGCCGGAGACGTGCAGGCACACCCCGCTCTGCACACGTCTGCTCTGGCCTAGTCCCCACTGTGGCCCCGAGGGATGCGAGGGTCCCTATGCACTTTCCAGACGGTGAGACCAAGGCCCGAGGCCCTCTGTGACTCCCTGACAGCCCTGCCAGGGCGGTGGCGCTGGGGTTGAACTCAGTTCTGGGGTCATACTGTGCCCCTTCCTGGAGCTGCCTGTGGGGACCGCAGGGGACAGTCCCTCGTGGGGCTTGAGTAAGACTCGTAGGCTGTGTGGTGGTGGTCTCTGGGTGGCCCCTTTGGCATCAGCCTTCTGGCCCGGAGTCCTACCAGCAGCCACTCAGAACAGGGCAGTGGCCAGAGGTCCCAGTGTCCATCCCAGGAGGACACCACCTGTCCTGTGGGACGATGCCCAGTTGGAACCCAACCCACCCTCAGCATGGCCATGCATGGCTTTAGAGTTCACATCCAGACCCCACGAGGTGTCCAGGGACAAGCCCCTTTTCTCTCTTCCCTGAGCCCCTGCCCCACCAAGAGGACAGGAAGCCTGGATGGACTGCATGCCAGGTAATGGGCCCAGTGCCCCGGGTGCTGAGGCAGCGGGGGGCACTCGCAAAGGGAGGCCCAGCCTCTGGGCCCTAAGCCTCTGCCACAGCATAGCGCTGGGGTGTGCACCACCTCCCCACCTGTGCCCCGGCAGGTGACTGTGGGCCCAAGAAGAGGTGCTTGCCACTCACTGGCAGCCCTACCCACTGCCCACTGGATGGGCACCTCAATCCTGTAGGGCCTGGGGTTCCCAGAGTGACGGGGGCAGTGTGTCAGCGAAGTGGAGCCACCAAGAGCCAGATGAGGTGACTGGAGAGGACCGTGAGCCCGGGCCATGCCAGGGGCAGCAGGCCGTGAAGGCACCGACCCTTCCCCGTGTTCACCTGGAGCCTCTCCCGAGTACTGGCCCGAGACCCAGCTCCTCACACGGGGCTCTGGTGGCGGTCACACAAGGTAAGGTAAGACGCGATGCTCGGGAGGGATGGCCCGAGAGCGTAGGATGGGGAGTCACCCCGCACCGTGAGGGCAGGACGGGCGTGTCCGAGGCACCGTGGGGTGGCCCCTCCGACCCCCCTTCTGAGGTTCTGGGAAAGGGGCTGGGAGCTGGTGGGGGCAAGTGCCAGGGAGGAGATTGTTTTCCTTCCCGTTACAAAAGTAGTGTTCACCTTTTAGTGCTCGGAAGTGACGAGCTAGATTTCACGTTGGGGACGTCCCGCCAGGTGCTGGGGGTGCCGGCAACGTCTGGCTTCACCTTGCTTGGGTGACCAGCCGGCAGGGCCAGGCCTTTCCTGGGCTCGGTGCAGCCTGTCCTGGAGAGGGCTCGGGGAGCCACCTGCCCAGCAGCCCGTCGCCCGGCCCTGAGGTGCCGAGCAGCCGTTGTTCTGCGCACATCTGATCCCGTCTCTTCCACGTCGGATCGTTTGTAACCGTCACCAGGCAGTTGGGCTGTCGCTGATTCAATCTCGGCTTTGTGCTGTCACAGCCGTTTTTCTGATTTTGAAAGGAGGCCCATCTTCCAGCCCGCTTTCCAGAGGTGGGGGGATGGACAGAGGAGCTGTGTGTGTGTGTGTGTGTGTGTGTGTGCGCGCGCATGTGTTCATATGCGTCCCCCACGTGAGTACATGCACGTGCTCTCTGCCTCCGCCTCTGAATGCCCAGAGGGGAATTTGGGGTGAGGTAGGCAGACAGGGTCTCCCCAGGCCTGCTGCCTCCACTCTCACCCCAATCCCTCCCGCCTGCCCACCCTGAGCACTTACTGTGCACCCCACTTGCAGATACAGCAGAGACTGCTCTGGTGGAGGAGACAGACAGACACTCATCCATAAAATAATCGAGCAGTTGGTAATGACAGTGAAAGAGCCACAATGGCGACAGGGTAATGCCTGGGCAGAGGGTGGTCGGGGGGTCCTCTCGAGGGTTGGGGTTGTGGCTCAGTGGCATAGTGCTCACCTAGCACGCTTGAAGCCCTGGGTTCGATCCTCAGCACCACATAAATAAAGCAAAGGTATTGTGTCCCCCAAAAAAGGAGAACCTCCTGGAGGAAGTGATGTTTGAGATGAGGCATGAATGAGGAGATGGAGCTGAGGGTGGGGGTGATGGGCAGTGGGCAGCACCGCCACACCTTGGCCACAGGTGGTTACTGAGCTCATGCAGGGAGGCCAGGCTGAACTGAGGTCCCCTGCAGGTATACTGTCCAGCCTGGATTTCGGAGATTTAGTATGAAAAGAACACAAAATGTCTCACGATGACTTTTTGAGGTGACACTAATTTGGACCCATTGGGTTAAATAAGAGACATTAGTAAATTCACTTCTCTGCTAAAAATTTACATATTGGGTACCTCCTACTGCATACTTTCATTGACCAACACTGGCACTGAGACAGAAACAGATGCAAAGGCCCTGGGGTGGGACCGAGGTTGTCCTGTTAGAGGCTCAGAAGACCGGGTGAGGCTGAGCAGTTAGCCAGGCCGTAAGGCAGTGCGGGAAGGGGTTGGGGAAGGGGTTCCCATGAGGCCTCTGAGGAGACTGTTAAAAGGCCAGAGGGGAGTTTCGAGTGGGGACGGACGTGAGATATACAGGGAAGGCTCGGCTCCGCCCTGGGGGTGGAGAGTGGTGTGGAGGCGGGGCCACAGGGCTCATGGACTGCAGGGGTCTGTTGCAGAAAGAGCTGCTACCAGGACCTGCCCAGAGATGGGCTCCCCAGACCGCTCACCGCTTCCTGTTGCTCCTGGGTTTCAAGGCTTCCGGGACTTGTGTCCCCTCTCCTCCCACCGTCCCCCCTCCCCAGCAGCTGTTCCCTGTCACGTCAGTGAATTTACCATGAGCACCGGCCTCCCAAGTCAGGTGGTCAGAGGTTTTGAAGCGTTCTAACAGATGAAGAGAACGCGAGGGGTGCATGTTTGTTGGGGAGAAGGAATGAAACTCCGGGAGACAAGCAGCCACAGGGGCCGCGTGGAGTGGCCGGCACCCAGGCGGCCCGGCCTCCGCCCTCAGCACTTCGCAAACCGTGGTGGGTGACGCACACGACCCGGTCAGAGACGCCCCCGCCAGCACGCAGCGAGGTCGAGAGCTGGGGACTGGCCTGTTCACAAGGGGTGCAGTGTTTGGCTCTCGGAGGCTTAAAAACAAAGCCGGAAGAGACCACTCCCAGGCCGTGGGCTTGCGGGCCGGGCTGGGCCCTGTCATTGAGCCCTTCTGAGCCTCCGTCCAAAGCCTCCATTCATTTTCGTCCCAGCCCCAGAGGCATCTGTTGAGCTTGCTTTGGGCTACAAGTCACAACCAGCCCTTAGCAGCTGCTGTCCCTGCGGTCAGCTCTCCACCCTCAGACCCTCGGGGCCTTTCTGCCCCCCTCCACCCTGCTGCCCGAGGCCCTGGACGGCCCCTCTGGCCTGCGTGTCCTCTTGGTACAGTGGCAGCTGTCATTCTCCAAGTCGTGCGTGGGTAAAGTGAGGTGATGTCTAGAAAGTGCCGAGCCCATGGGGAACACTAAAAATAAAAGTTAGCTCTTACTGTTGCTCTTACTATCGGCTTTCCTCCTTCCTGGTTTAACCCTGACTGTGGGCAGGGCCTGGGGTTGGGGGTGATGGCTGGGAACACGGAGCCCCTTCCGCCCTCTGCCCTTGACACGTGGTGCTCCCTCTTTGGGGACCCCTAATGCCTGGCCTCATCTGATAACACCTCCGTTTTGGCCTGTGTTTACATGTTGCTCCTCCAGAAAGCTTCATGCCCTCTCCCCAAAATCTGGGTTGGGGGCGCTTCCCGCCAAGCCCTCCAGCCCACACGGTGACCTCACAGTAGGATATTTCCTATTGATTCCCAGCTTGCTCCACCTTTTCGGGAAGGTGATGATGGAGATTGCCACTTTTTATGCAAGAGCTAAGACCAGGATCTGGGGGGGGGGGGGGGGCGGGGGTGCTCTCCAAACTTCCCACCTTGGGGTCTGGCTCTCTGGAAAGGGTGTTTTAGGAGGTGACAGCTGGGCAGGAGTCTGGGATTTGGGCCTTCCTCCCGAAGGCTTGTTACTTGAGGAGTCCACGCATCCACTCCCTAGGAACTGCCTGTTGGGGTCGGGACTCCCGGAGAGGGCCAGTCAGGTGTCCCAGTGTCTGTGACTGCTCCCTGATTTCTGGAGGGGGCTTTTGAGCATTCATATTGAGTCCCCAGTGCCCACACTGAGTCTCTCCTTGCCCTAAACCAGCACTTGTCCACAGCAGGGTATCTCCGCCGGAGTTTGGGGGCCTCTGGTGGCTCCCCCTGGATGAGGTGTTTTCAGCTCCCCTCCCGGAGGCTGGATCTGCTGCTGCTGTGGCCGAGCCGTCTCAGTCTCCCCACGCCTTCCTTCCTTCCCTGGCATCCTGGCTCCTCCCCCTCTGTCACTTCCTCCTCCTTCCTGCCCACGGTTGAGAGTAATCATATACAATGCCAGCATGAGGACCCTGGCACTGTGTGGGTACAAATTCATGGTAAGGAATTAGCCCTTTTTCAGATAAAGAAACCGAGGCTCAGAGAGATGGAGGAATTTGCCCAAAGCCAGAGTTCAGGGATAAAGGTGGGATTTAGGTAAAGGATAGGACTCCGGCTCCAAAGCCTGGGACAGGATACTGTCCTCCTCCCGTGAGGCAGTGGGGTGCCTTCCGCCTTGGCATCCCTGGGCCAGGCAGGAGGGTCCCATCGTGGCTGCCACTCTTCCTGCCTCCAACAGCTCCTATCCCATCAGGATCTGTGACTGTCCCACATGTAGCACAAGAATTGGCACACAGTAGGGGCTTGTCAGGCTGCCATGACCTCACAGGCTAGTTCCCATGGTGCCTGAGGTCGCTGTGCTCTGGACTTGGCCCCGTCCCTTTCTTGGCACTTCGGCTGGGAGCTGGCCGCGGTGCTGAAGGGCTGTGGGACATCCACCCACCCCCCAGCCCTGTGTCCCATCCTTCCTGAGCCCGCCTGTCCTTCAGGACCAGTTTTTCTGGAGCCCACAATGCACTGCTGTCAGCCCTGGGAGCCGATGTGGGAAGGGTCACGAGGATACATCAGGCATCCACCCACTGGGCCACCCTAACACATTGACACACACCGTGGGTCTTAGGAGCCCTGAGGAACCTGGGCTTGAGCTGAAACTCAGGCAGACTCTTAAGGGGGAGGGGTTGCCTGAGCCAGGGCCTGTGAGCCAGCCTCAGCATCGAGGGATGCCCAACTGAGGACCCTGGCCACCGGCCAGGATTCAGGATTGTCACTTTGTTGTTTGCTTGTCCCTTTGGCCCAGAACTGCCAGCATCTCTGGCTCCTAGGGCCCAGCCCAGAAGCAGGCCTGGAGGGGGGTCTGGACTGAGCAGGAGGAGGTGAGAGCCAGGCATGTGCAGGCTGGCACCCCTGTCCTGGGAGCAGATTCGCATCTCAGACCCCTGGCTTGGGGGCGGGCGGGGGGGATGCCACAGTACTTGTGGGGACATGAGGGCTCTGGTTGAAGGGCACAGTGCTCCCCAACCCCGACCTTAAAAGAGAGTAAAAATCCCCTTCCGGTGCTGCGGCCCCAGTAGCGGTGGGAAATAATCACTTTTCACAGGCCCTTATCCACAGCCAAGCCCTGTGCCGGTTTAATCAGCAGTGCCCGTGTGACTGTGTGACTGGAAGATTCCCCGGCTGGAGAGATCAGGAGAGGGGTTAAAGAAAATTACCCTGGCCTTCTCCATGCTAATGTAATCTCTAACCAGATCTGCCTAGCCGCAGCTCAAATTGCTTTTTAGATTAACATTTAATTATTAACAGGGTCCCCTGGCAGGCCTGGGGCTCTCAGAACAGGGATGGGGGAGGGAGCGGCAGGAGGGAGTGGGGGTGGGGTGGGCTTCGGCTCTGGCTGCCTTGCAGAGACTGGCTGAGGGGGGAGAGAAGGAGCCAGGCAGGGGAGGGAGGGGGTCAGGCCGGGAGCAAGACAGACAGACAGAGGAAAGGAGAAGTGAGACACCCACGGGGTAGAGGAAGTGGAGGGTGGACCTTCCCGTGGTGGGGACCCAGAAGGCCCGAGGAAGGGACTGTGCACCCAGGTTCCCAATGACACTTTTGAGCGAGGACCCTGCACCCTTCCTTCCTGGCCCTGGGCAGGCTGGTTTCTGGCCCTTTGCAGTTTAGAGAGTCCTGTGCTTTCTGAGGCTTTGTGCTGCTGCTGGGGACCCACCAGAGATGTGACTCCCTCAGGGTCTCGCAGCCAGGGCCGACCCCCATCCTGCATCCCTTCTCCTTCCTAGGCCTGGGCTCCCAGCTCCACTCAGGCCTTCCCTGAGTTTGGGGGCAGCTGGGTGACCAGGACAGCATGAAGAGAAGGGGATGTCAGTGACAGCTAGGGGCTGGAGGTGGGGTTGGGGTCCTGCCTCTCCCCAGGGAGGCTGGGAGGCCTGTGGCCTAAGGCACATGTCTCTTTGACCACCTTTTAGGGAACTCAAAAGTCCTCACTGGCCACTCAGCTCCCTTATGAGCTGTGGGTTTCGAAGCCTCTCGGAAGTAGGAACCATAGCCAGGTGTGGTGACCCATGCCTGTACCCCCGGCGGCCTGGGGGGCTGCAGCAGGAGGAGCACAAGTTTGAGACCAGCCTGGAACTTGAGACCCTGTCTCAAAATGATAAGTCAAAAGGGCTGGGACATGGCTCAGTGGGAGGGTGCCCCTGAGCGCCGTCCCCGGTACCCCCGGCAGAAGGAGGGACGGAAGGAAGGGGTTGCACCTAAAATCCTTACTGCACGCCGGTGCTGTGCTTGGGTCGTGACCGAAAGCCAAGTGGTGACATCCTCTCGTGGCAGGCGCTGGGTGGTCCTCATGTAGTCGGCTGGTGCACTTCTCACCCAGGGTCAGTTAGGGAGACAGAGACTCAGGTGCTGTGGCTTCCTCAGGGTCACTCAGTCAATGGGAACCCCTGTGCTGGCTGGTGACACTGGCCCTCGGGCTGGCTCTCCTCTCTGGACTCCTAGTCCTGTGGGACACCAGGAGGGGACTGGCACGACTTTCCTCTCAAGCCACAGCTGGTCTCAGGCCTTGAGTGGAGCCTGGCTGCTCCAGGGACCAGGGGGAGGCAGAGGGCTGGAAGTGGCGCAGCCTGTGGCCTTGACAGGGCCGCCACCTTGTCCTGCCTCAGGGCCCAAGTATGGCTTCATGCTGCCCTGCCCCCAGGACAGCCCAGCCTGACTGGGAGACAGACGCTGATCTGCACACTAAGGGCGAATCCCACTGCCTATGCCTGCAGGAATTGGGGGCAGGAGGGAGAGACCAGGGAAAGTCCATTTTCAGTTGGGGCTAGATTTCGTTATGGAGGGTCAGTTCTGGTGGGATATTGCCCTGGGGCCTTCTGGCTGGACATTCTTAGCAGCTGCCACAACAACACATAGCATGGGCTTGGGCCCCCAAAGATGCCTGGCAAGAGCTTGCCACCTGCAGGTGGGGTGGGTGTAGAGGAGGCAGGGCCTGGCCTTACTCATCCCAGTATTTTGGGGGGTGGGTTGCTGGGGACTGAACCCAGGGACACTCGCACTGAGCTACATCCCCAGTCCTTCCATTTCATTTTGAGACAGGGCTGCACTAAGCTGCCGAGGATGACCAGGAACTTGTGACCCTAGCTGAGATTCCGGGCGTGGCCATGGCGCCCAGCTTCCTCTCAGCGCAGGCTCAGCCCATGCTCGTACTCGGTGGGGTGTGTGTGGAGTGGATCCCCTCCTGGGAGCCCCCGCCCTCCTTTCTCTCCTCCCTCTGTGATTCCAGCCCCTCCTGCAATGGAAACCAAGCAGATTCCAGCCCTCCGGGCAGCAGGCCTCTTCCTTCCGGCCTGGTGGGCTGGAGCTGGGCCGATGGGCACCCCCTGCCATGATGGCCTTGCCCAACCATGGGCTGAGGTTCCGGGTCTGACTGGGGACCCGGCCGCCTCAGTGTCGTGTGACCTTGTACCAACTGCTTCCTCCGTCTGTGACCATTTCCTCATCTGTGAAATGGGGCTAAAAACAGACGCACCACAGAGCCTGCCCGGGCGATGCAGCCAGCTGAGGGACCAGGTGCCCCAGGGCTGGCCCAGAGGGGACGGTCAGGAAGTGCTTGCTGCTGGGATCAGTACCAAGGTGCACATTGCTGTTTCCAGACCTCCCCCTCCCACTGGTGTGGGGGCTCCCGGACACCCCCTGCAGCCAGCCAGGCAGGGAGCCATGACAAAAGCAGGCAGGCCAAAGGCCCCAATTCCCCGTTCTTTTAATAAAAATAAAGATGGCCCACAGACATCCCTCTCCTGCTCATTGTTCTGCCAAGGCAAGCGGCAGACTCAATTCCTCCTTGGACTTGGGAAGTTCTTCCTCTCTCCCCTCCCCTGTCACATTTCCTTTATCTAAATCCTCAGCTATGAAAGGGCATATCGACAGCTGGGGGCGTTATCTGGTGGAGGGGACCTTTTCCTCGGTGTCTCCGAGATAAGGCGTCTTATCAGCCCCCCGTGTCAGGGACGGTGCCAAAGCATTCTAATCATTGAGACTTGCGACATTTTTCTCCCTCCCTCTCACCCCCCTTTTTATTATTAAAGCCACAAAAGACCTTGAGCTTATAAACAGTCTGATTTGCAGATAGGATTTCAAAATGAGCAGCTCTCCGGATAGTCCCTGGCAAAGCTGGGCGCGTCACGAATCCACATGGCGACTCTGGGGGGACTGGCTTTCTGCAGCTGGGATGATGCCAGGCAGCGAGGGGCCAGAGTAGGGTCACAAAAAAGATCTTGAGTGCTTTATGTGCCCACTCAGTCCTGCCCCGAGCTTGCTGTGTGATCTTGTGCAGGACACTTGGCTTCTCTGGGCCTCTGTTACTTCATCTGCAGATAACCAGTTCATTGATGGAACCATTCAGTTGACCCCTCTTTATTAAATGACGACTCTTTGCAAGGCACTGGGGAGAGAAAAATGAGACCCACACGGTCTTTGCCACTGAGAAACTCATAGTCCAGTGGCGAGAAACAGACATGAAATTTGGCAATTACCATGGGGTGCAATTAGGTCTGTGGTGGGGGCACCCAGAAGGGGGGACGCTGAGCCAGGACCTGGAGGGACAGATCTGAGTTAAGACGGATCTGGGGGGCAGTGCTGTTGGAAGAGGGGCCGTGTCTGTGCAGGTCTGGAGGCCAGGAGAGATGAGATGGGCAGTCCACGGGGCCTCGAGTGCCCAGCAGAGAGAGTCAGGCTGTCTTCCGAGGCTCCTTCCGAGAGGAGTTTTAAGGCCCAGGAGGAAGTTCTGATTTGTAGGTGATGCAGATGATACAGGAATGGAGTGCTGGTCCACAGGTGCCTCACTGGGACGGCCCTGGAAAGGCCCAGCTGAGGCCTTACCTTGGACACCATCTCCTCCCAGAAATCCTCTCTGGCCCCCTGAGCTCAGTTGCCTGGCCCCTCTTGGCTCCCAGCCCCGCCTGGGCCTCCAGCATCAGACCCCCTGGAAGGGCAGCCGTGGGACCCGATGGGGCTCCAGAGCATGCCCGGCGTGGCCTGTGCAGAATTGGGGCCGGGGCTGGAGAGGAACTGAGTTTCTGGCGCCTGGTGAAAGGCTGGAGGTAAAAAGAAAACAGACCTGGGGGACCAGAGGGTCCACGGGGTGACTTCTTTACCAAGCCAGAGATGGACAGTAGCCCTCCTGGGGTCACAGCAAGAGCTGGGGTGGAGGACGTCCCGGGTTTCCAACCCAGGGCTTCCTTCCTCCCCGGCCCCGCCCTGCCCACCGCGGGCAGCAGCCGAGCCCTGTGGTGAAGGGCAGGCACACCGGCCGCTGCTGCTGGGTGCCCTGGGCTGGGCACTGCCCCTCTCTGGTCTGGGTTCCCCATCTGGGGAGGGGTGGGCGCAGGCTGGCTTTCTCCGGCTGATGGGGGGGTCACTGTTGGAGCTGGAATGGGTCATCACCAGCCTCTTACCTCGGGGGGGGGGGTGCCAGCCCCGCTTGTCCCTGGGGACCTCCTGCAGGAGGGTGCCAGCCGCAGGAGCAGGCGCACTTGGTGTGGGCAGGGGCCCCTGGGAGTGTGGCGGAGTGGGTGGGGCAGAGCCCACGTGCCGGGTGTGTCCTCCAGGCCTGTGTCAAGGGACACGGTGGCAGCGGCCCCAGCCAGGCCTGCTCCCGCCACCTGCTCACGTCCTAGGTCCCAGGGGAGCGGCGCTGCGTGCCGCAGTCAAGGACTGCATCCCCGTGAGGAGCCCACTTGAGTCCCTTTCTCAACTGTGATTTCCGCCTGATTGTAATGGCATATTTTAAAATTACCAGAAATCAAAGCCGGGAAGTGGATACTGCAGCTTTTAGTGCCTCTGCCGCCTTCAGGCTGGCGATCGGGGGAGGGGGGAGGATCACCTCCCCTCCCCCCATGGCCACCCCCCTCCTCTCTCTCTCTCTCTCTCTCTCTCTCTCTCTCTCTCTCGCTCTTTTTTTTTTTTTTTTTTGAGACAGTAATAGGAGAAAATTGGTTTTGAAACTGAATAAAAGTCCCTTTCAGAGGAAATCATTTCTTTCAGGGTACCTTTGCTGAAAGTAAAATAGAACATAATGAAAGGTGGTTACGTGATTGTCTTTCATTTACCAAGAGGCCAGGACAGACGGAGGCTGCCGCCGTCTCGGGGAAATACAAGATTGGAATAATTGCACCGTAACAAGGAGCTTGTTGTGAAATTAGTATCTTAAGAAAGTAGTGAAAAAAGCCTTTTCCTCATGAATACTTCATTATTAGAAGAAAGCGGCAGAATTTAGGGCAGCAGGCACCTGTTTAGGATTAAATAACTTCCCTTTCTTCCCCGCCACACACGCCCGTCCTCCTTTCCTTCTCTCTTCAAACCAACGTGAAGACAGAGGTGACCCAGCCCGGCTGCTTGGGGCCTTGCCCAGGATAGGATGCCTGTGTGGGTGGCCCTCAGGGGAGCCAGGATGGAAGGGCCTGGCGGGAAAAACGTCCACCTCTCCTGGTGGCCTCCAAGACAGGCCTGTCTGGATGCTGCTCCTGAGGGGCTCCGGGCTCTTGGGAATGTGCCTCGGCCTGAAGTGTCCTGCAGCGCCTGTGGGGAGCCATGTCTGAGCTGCTCGGCAGAGCAGGGCCGCGTTGGGTGACCCTTTCCTTCCCACTGGGGTGAGGGGCTCTGTCAGGCCATGACAGAGATTCGGATCAGAGCAGCCTTGGTGGCCTGTGGCGCCTGGGCTGAGTGCTCTTGTGGATCAGGGTTGGATCAGCCTCCAACAGCCCGACATCTCCGGCAAGGACCAGACCCGTACTTGAGCGAAGCGGGACAGTGAGTACCCACTGGTATATTTCCTGGGCAGCCCTACGCAGATTCCAGAGATGACCAGATGGGGCGAGTCTTCCTCCCCTTGATAAGCTGAGGCCGATCTGCTCACACGGGGTCACCAGCCAGAAGGACAGCCTGCCTTGGGACACACGGGGTGAGGATCTGCCCCTACCTCTGGGCCTGTCAGGACAGCCTGATACAGGAGGGGCCCGCAGAGGCACATCTGCCTCCTCGTGATGGGAGGCCACCACTCAGGAGGCCTGGGCGAGGCCTAGGTGAGCTTCCAGATGCTCGGGCCTGGGTCTCCTCACTTGCTGAGTGACGGGAAGGGATGACGTCTGCGCTCAGTCTCCATGGTTTTGCAGGATGCTGGGGAGGGTGATGGAGGTGGGTCTGGGGTTGTCCTCAAATGACAAGCACCTCGCCTCCCTCCCCACAGGGACCCTGCTGCAGAGTGCACCCCCCGGGGGTCCCCGGCTCAGCCATGCTGGCCTGTCTGCAGAGGACCCAGAACCCTCCCGGCCAACACCTGGCCTGCCCGAGCAGGAGCCTGGAGCTTCGCAAGTGTGAGTATCCTGTCCCCAGCCTCCAGGGCCTCTTCCTCTACCGGCTCTGAGTGACCAGGGCTTGCTTTCTGTTCTTCAGGCCGTCACAGGGCAGGTCCTGGCCAAGGAATGTCACTCGCCCCATGATGCCAGCCAACCCCATCTTAAAGGCCTCTAAGCCTTTGCCCACGCTCTGCTGTCCACCCCAACCCCAACGGTGACACCCACTCCCTGGTCTGGCCAGCTCCCACTGAGCATGGCCTGCTCTCCTTCCCTGCAGCCTCTGTGCTCCACACCAGCACCGTGACCCGACCCTTGTTCTGGACCCCGCCACCCAGCACGTCTGACTCTCCCTCGTTTTCCTGCATTAACAGAAGGTAGCACAGCATTGAAGCAAGAATCATCCTGGACAGGAGCTCAGCCCAGGGCCTCTCGTTGGCCCTGAGCCTGTCCTTGGTCTTGAGCCTTCCTTCCCCTGGGTCTTGCTTTTTCGGTGTATCAAATTAGGGAGCTGGACTTGGTGACCTTCAGGGGTCTGTCCTCCTCGACTGTTGCCCACCAGGTTATTAAACTCTGACAATTTTTAGCCACGACAGGGCTTTAAAATTTTTTGTTGAAGTACCTGGAAACAGTTCACATCAGGGAGATTTGCATAAAGATCTGGATTTCCAGGGTTCTTCCTGCAGAACATCAGAGGATCTGTTGACATAGGCCTGTGCTGCCACACCACAGCTGTTGGTCAGAGCTGAACTGTTTATTGCCTCTTCAAAAGCAATGTTCATCTCCGGCATGCCACAGTTCCCACCTCTCCCTACTGCTTCTCTCCTGGAGCTAGGATCAGTTACCACGTATCATTACGCTTTTACTTTTTTTTTTTGTAAGTATTTGTTCATCTTTAGACAAGGTTGCTCTCTTATCATACGCATGGATGCTCCAGAGCACCATGCAAGACAGCCTGTTTCCTGGCCCTGTCTCCATCACAGCATGACCTCAAACTCAAGTGTCTCACCTGAGCAGTGAACATAGGATCAGTGTCATTTTAGTTTAGTTTGTAAAGAACGAGGTTGAAGACCTTTTCCTGTTCTAGCCATTTGTCTTTCCTTTGAATCATCTACCCATCTCCTTGGTCCATGTTTTCGACTGCATGGTTGTCTTGTCCTTCCTTATTGATTTGTAGGAGCTATTTGTATATGAAGGAATTAGACCTCTGTCTTTTCATTTGTCTTTGGTTCCACCATGGAGGAATTTTCTTCAAGAAGTGAGATTTGTCAGTATTTCCTTTTATGGCTTTTGGATTTTGCATCACATTTACCAAGTCCTTCCTCTGGCTAAAATACTAACAATAATTATTGTTATAACTATATAACAATAGTAATAATAATCATTATTATTTGAGAGGAGGTCTCAAACTTGTGGGCTCAAGTGATCTCTCCCACCTGAGCCTTCTGAGTGTCTGGGACTACAGATGCATACCACCATGCCCAACTTGAGATTATTATTATTATTTTTTTTTCAAAGGAAAAATTTCCTCAAGGTTTTTTCTAGTTTTTTTAATGTTTGATGGTTTTTTTTTTTTTTCTTTTTTTCTTTTTTTTTTTTTTTGGTACTAGGGATTGAACTCAAGGCACTTAACCACTGAGCCACATCCCCAGCCCTATTTGGTATTTTATTTAGAGACAGGGTCTCCCTGAGTTGCTTAGCGCCCCACTTTTGCTGAGGCTGGCTTTGAACTCACGATCCTCCTGTCTCAACCTCCCGAGCCACTGTGCACCACCACACCTGGCTCTCTTTTGGTTTTTTAAAATGTATATATGATCTACATATTTCTTAAGTCATCTTTTTTTAGTGGTATTTTAAAAAATATCTGGTCTCCATTTTGTAATTTATCTAGTATGAAAGGTGTGGTATGGATCCCAGTGGATTCAAATATCAGTGCAATGCTGGGTTTTGTTTTTTTTTTCCCTGGGGACTTCCTGGGGATTGAACTCAGGGGCACTCAACCACTGAGCCACCGCCCCAGCCCTGTTTTGTATTTTATTTAGAGACAGAGTCTCACTGAGTTGCTTGAGTGCCTCGCTTTTGCCGAGGCTGGCTTTGAACTCGAGATCTTCCTGCCTCAGCTTCCCAGCCACTGAGATTATAGGTGCGTACCACCGCCCCCAGCTTGCAGTGATGTTTTAATTATTGTAGTGTTATGATACATTTGAAAAACTGAACAGCTTTACTAAGATATGATTCAGATACCATTTACCCATTTGAAGTGTTACAACTCAGTGGTTTTTAGTATAGTCACCAAATGGTGTGACCATCACCACTATTTGAGAACATTTTCATAAGAAGAAGAAACCCCATGCCCATCGAGAGCTACCCCTCGTCCCCCGCCTGCCCCCTCTTCCTCTACAGATTTCCCAATTCTGAACGCTCCTGAGCGTGGACTCAGATTGTGTGCGATCTTTTGCTCCTGGCTTCTTTTGCTTAGCGTGGCGTTTTCAGGACTCACTCAGGCCACAGCGGGAATATGATACATTTTGATATGTGGCGGAGCCTGTTGCTCCTTGTTGTTCCCCCCCTCTGAATCTCCTTCTGTATTTATTTTCTTGTCTGAACTATGAAATCCACTTACTGAGCAAAAAACAAACCCTATTTGTGTTTAAACTGGTGTTGCATTACCCTTACAGATGAATCTGGGAAGAAATGTCCATTTTATAATGCCGTCTTTTCCTCCAGGAACGTACTATGCCTTTTGGTTTATTTGAACTTCCTTTTGTGTCCCTCAGGAATTTTAATGTTTGCCTCATTTAGATCTTGCACAGTGTTTGGTTATGTTTACTTCTGCATAGTTTAGCTTTTTGATTAGTTTCAACTTAGACTCTTGGGTTTTCTAGTTATCATTGCAAATGATATTTTTACCTCCTACTTTGTTTTATTCCTTTATTTCTCAGTTTTATCTAATAGAGTTGGCTACTACCCCTGGAACAATGAAAATAATGATGGTAATAGATATTCTTGCTTTGTAGCTTCTAGATTTCTCCATTGAGGAAATGTGACTTTGGGGCAGGTGTTTTATTGAATGAAGTAAGTCTTCATCTCATCCTGTTTAATTAAGGTGTATTAAAATCAAGAGCACACATTGAACTTTCCCAAATGATTTTTCAGTGTTTATGAAAATAAATGTGTGGTTTCTTTCCTTCAGTCTATTAATATGAATGTCAGTAATAAGAGCTTTTCATATTAAACCATCCTTGCATTCCTGGTTGAACTCCACTTCATTGTGGCATGTATTTTTTTATAATACGCTTTCTGGGTTGGATTTGTTATTTTACCTAGATTTGTTTGCCTTAATTTCATCAGATTGTTCTTTTTCTGGAAGGATTTTTTGGTTGGGTTTTGCAGTCTGCAGACTTACCTTTTCCCTGCTTTGGGACAATCTGCATAGACATGAAATGATGTGTTCTTTTAAGGTTGGCTAATCCCCATGAAACTGTCGGGAGTAGTGCATTTATTTGGAGTGGATTGATAATGTCCTCTATTTCTTCTGCAAGAATTGGTTAATCAAAAAAAAAAATTAGTTGTCGATGGACCTTTATTTTATTTATTTATATGTGGTGCTGAGAATCAAACTCAGTGCCTCACACATACTAGGCCAGTGCTCTACCACTGAGCCACAAACCCAGCCCAAGACCTGGTTAATTTTAATTGTCCTACTGCCTCTTGAATGAATTTGGTAAATTGTTTGTCTTAGAAACTATCCATTTTATCCAGGTGTACGTGTGCATGTATGTGTGTCTTTTTGTAGTCCTAGGGATTAAACGCAGGCTCTTGCACGTGCTACTACTGAACTGCATCCCCAGCCCTTTTTATTTTGAGATAGGGTCTCACCAAGTTGCTGGCCTCAAACTTGCAATCCTCCTGCCTCAGCCTCCCAAGCCTCTGGGTATTACAGGCGTGTGCCACCACACCCAGCTCTTAATTTCTTATACTGTGTATTTCGTACTGTTTTTCCATTTTTCTTGATTGGGTTAGTTAGCTAATGATATTATCCATATCCCTTCCCCAAAGATCCAGCTTTAGAATTTTTTTTTTTTTTTTAGTAATTACCCTTTTCTGAATTTTAATTCATAAATTTACACTTTTACCTTTATTTAAACTTTTTTTCTATTTTGTAAAAAATCTCTCAAGTTACTTGAATCTTTTTATAAACAGGGAAAATGAAGGCTGTCTCTGAGCACTTCCTTAGCTCTGTCCTATAGGTTCTCATAGGTAGTGATTTCAATTTCAGTGATTTCTAGATATTTCAACATCTTGGTTTTGATTCTTTAAGACTCATTTGAGCCCCACACATCTAATTAGGTAGTAGGTGCTTTCTAGCATTTTATTTTATTTTGCATTATGAACAGAGAATCTTACCTGTTTCTGCTTCTTTGGAACTTACTGAAGTTTTCTGTGTGATATAATCTACAGTAATTTTTGTATATCTTGTGGGGTTTTTTTGTTTGTTTGTTTGTTTTAAATGGGGACTTAAAAGAAGGTGTGGCCCTGTTTTCAGGATTCGGATTTGGTATGTACCAATTATATCTACCCCAGTAATTCTGTTAATTAGGTCTTCCGTGTCTTACCTGTCACGGATGGAGGAGGAAGCAGACACCTTCTGCTCGTGTGTTCCAGTCTAGTTCCTTCTGTATCACCTGCAGCTTTGACCTTATGATCCAGCATGATTTTGTGCTTAAATATTACTGCCTTAATTCCTTGTTATGTTTAATCCTCTTTGCTCTGAATTCAATGTTAACCATTAAAATGGTAAGCTTACCAGATATGTGCTGTCGGCTTGCAAGTCTGCTGGGCAGGAGGCTGAGGCAGGAGGATAGTGAGTTCGGGGCCAGGATTGGAGACCCTGCCTCAAAATAAAAAGTGAAAAGGGGGCTGGGGAGATAGCTCAGCTGGTAGAGTGCTTGCCTCGCAAGCACAAGGCCCTGAGTTCGATCCCCAGTACCGCAAAAAAAAGTGAAAAGGGCTGGGGATGTAAGTCAGTGGTGTAGAGCACGTCTGAGTTCAACCTCTGGTGCTGAAGGAAGAAGAAAAACAGAAAAAGGTGGTAACCTCCGCTCATTGATGACATTCTTCTCGAAACCTTTGTCAATCCTTTTATCTCAGCCTTTCTGAATTAGGTGTGACTTATGTACTATAGATACTATGGAGTTGGATTCAGCTTTGTGATCCAATCTACCTGCCTCCCCGCCCCCTCTTAACAGGAGAGTTTTAGCCCATTTGCATTTATTGATACGACAGATGTCTGGTCCTGAATCAATCATCGTGGTCTTCCATTGAGTTTAGAAGTCTTTCACTTTGTGATCTGTGTTCCCTGCTTGCTTTTGTGTACCTGGCTAGTCACAGAGCCGGTTGCTGGTCTTGTCCTGGTAGCATGATTTTAAATAACTGTCCTTGAGATAACAAAAGGATGAAATTAGCATCTTCCATTTTTCTCTCCTCGGAATTGACTTTGTATTTTTGAACCTCTGTTCCCTGACATCAGCTTTCAGTGATACCTTTTGATCCTGGCTATGAAAGGTGAAGGCATCACCTACTTTATCATCAACCTCTCCCCTATCCTTTCTCTTTGTCAGTGATACCATTACTGTATGATTCTCAGGGCCCAGAGAGTGAGCATTTGGCTACATCGCCATCATCCCCACATCTGCCTCAATCTCGGTCTCCTTGATAAATAAGATCAGCACTTGCCACCTACCGCTCCATCTTACATCCGGTCGTCCCAAATGGTCCCTCGGGGTGTTGCCGAAGCCAGGCCTTGCAGCATTCCAATACATTCGGAATGGCCTGTTTGTTGTCTTTCCACTTGAACAGGTAAAAAGAAGAAGTCATTTATGGGTCACTGTCTCCTTGAGGATATTGTATTCCTCGTTCTACTCTCTTCTGATGTCACATGTTGTAGGAGAAGTTGAAGCTGATTTTTCCTCCTTTAACTTGATTGTGATCTTCCTGTACCTTTCACTGCCAGTTACTTTACGAGAGTACCTCTCAGGGTTAATCTGTTGGAGTCTGTTTTCCCTGGAACATGGAATTCCCTTCAGCATGCACATCCAAGGCTTATATTATTTCTCCGAAGATTCAGGTTAAGCATGTATTGGCCATCTTTCCCTTCCCCACCTATGCCCTTCTGAGGAAGCCTGACTCCTCATTTCCTTTTCACTTTAACTCATTTTTCTTTCTACGTTGTCAGCGCCTGCTTTTTTTCCTTTTGCTCTTGTATGTCTGCTTTGTGTTTTTGCTTTATAGAAACAACTGCTTACAGTTGTTTATTTTCCCTCCCTCCACGATGAAATGTTGGTTGTAACCTTCATCTTTTCTATGGTTGCAATCTTCTGATGGGAAAAGTGTTTTCTGCCAGTCATGAATTTCTTTATTCTTTGCCTTACCTTCATTTAAAAATATATTTTGATGAGGTCCTAGTCTTGTTCAATATGAACTACTTTTCCTTTGGAGCAAGTGATTTTTTTTTTTTTTTTCCCCAGTCCAGCTATTTGCGGGAGGTTCAGGTTGAGAAAAGGCCAGGGCCATGTCCTGAGCTAACTGGAGTTCTCCTTAGGACTCTACGTGTAACTCGTTTATTCTTTATTTCCCTCCAGTTGCCTCAGAGACAGAGGTTCCTGCAAATATGGCTTCTTTGTGTGATTTCTTGTGTGGCCCCTCCTCTGTTCTAAATCAGCTGGGCCTGCCACCAGCTACTTTTGCTGCTGCAAATAAGGTGTTCAGGTTTTATATCTCAGTGTGCACACCTCACTGTTGGGAAGTGCACTACTGACTTTTTTTTGAAGTCTGCAGCTGCAGAATCTTTCCGCCGCTGCTTTCCTCAGCCTCACCTGACCTCTGCTACTGTTTGCAGCATATTCACCTGGTTGGTTTAGGGGTTTATCAGCTGCATTGTATTTCACAGCATGGATTAAAGAATGACATTCAACTCTTCCTTTGTTGATGGACACTGAGGTTGTTTCTTGTCTCTCAGATTGAATCCAGAGTGCTCTGCCACTGAACTACAACCCCAGCCCTTTCTACTTTTTATTTTGAGACAGGTTCTTACTAAGTTGCTGAGGCTGGCCTCAAACTCTCCCAGCTGCAATCCTCCTGCCTCAGCCTCCCTTGTTACTGGGATCATACATGTGCGCCACACCCAGCTTCTCTCAGTACTCTTTGCACACATGTATCTGTACCAAAAAAAAAAAAAGAAAAATTCTCACCGCCTCGAAGAGTCTGTGCATTTCCACCTCTGGTTACTACAGTCCAGCTGTCAGGGCCTCTCCAGCTTGCCTTTTGCTGCCAGCAGCTGGAGGCAGGAGCTGGACCTTGTGACTTGGGCTGGACCTTCCCTTCTGCTCCAAGGCTGGAACCAGAGAGCATGAAGGGTCACCACCCCTGTGCACGGGTCCTTTCACATCCTGCACTGATTGAAAAGGCAGACTCTGCCTGTAATTGAAGAGCACAGGAAAGAGGGAGGGAGGGAAGCAAATTGAATCCAGTGCCCTGCTGCCGGTCAGTGCTGGACACTGGGCGGAGGAGGCTCCTACCCCTTTCTTCTGGGCATGACCCCGGGTTGATGGAGACCTTCTGCCCTGGGCAGAAACAAGACAGGAAGGAAGGGGCTGGCCCTGCTGTTTCCCACCAAGGGAGAAAAGTCTACCAAGCCTTGGGCTTGACCTTGAGCAAGTCAGTCAGCCTCCTGGGGCCTGTGTTCCCCCTTCAGAGGGTCAGAAAGGGCGCAGCAAAGAAGCCATCCAGCTCTGCCCATCTGTGATGGTGACATCTAAAGGCCAGTTGGAGAGGGGGCACCGTGAGACCCCTGTCCTCCTCTTCCCATAGAATGGGGATCAGCGCGGTCGGGTTGCACAGAGCTCTAACAAGGACCAGCTTCCCCGTGTGCCCAGAGAGTGGTCAAGCAGACATGGCCACAGGTCACATCTCTGGGAGCTGTGGGTGCCTCATCTGTGTGTCCAGGAGCCTGGGCGGGAGGCAGTTGTGGCCTATTCCAGGTGACCAGAGAAAGTGACCCGGAGAAAAAGAAAAAAGGATTTCCGAGAGAGGGGAAGTCCAGTCCCCTCGGCTACCTCAGGCCTCAAGCTCCTCCCAGCTGGCCAGAGTCCTGGGGTCCCAGACGGGCTCTGCCACCCCTGGGACAGAAAACAATTTGTCTCAGCTGCTTCAGACCTTCCCCACTGATAAATATTTGACTTTCTCATCATGGTGTTAATATACAAACTTTGAGTCACCCACTGCCGAAAGTACAGGCTGTGCAGAGAGCCCCAGAGAGGCGCCGCAGAGGGGGACTCCAGGGACTGGTCTCTTCTGCATCCAAGGGAGCTGCCCCAGGGCCGGGAGCCCAGCCCCCAACACCCATACTGAACAGGGGGACATGGGGCTCCCTGGCCCAGCTCTCATCCTCACTGATGAGACCGTTTGAAGCACATGTAACCCAAGACCAAGCCAGCTCATCCCTGGCTCCCACACCCCTGCCCTGCAGGCCGCCCACGGCCCCCGGCTGGAGCTACTGCCCAGGTGAACCAGAGCCCGTGAGCACTTGGCAGGGGCGCTGCTTCCAGCTATGCTAATAAAATCTAGAAGAAAAGGGCCCGTTTAAAATTCCAATAAAATTCAAAACTTATCTTGGGCTGTGCAGCAGATTGGACGACAAGGCAGCCCGATCGCCGGCCTTGCCGCCACAGGAGGCGGACCAAACCCCCACATGCGACTTAAGGAGTGAAAAATGAGCTCTGAGCCAACCAAGAGGGCAGCCAGCCCCCCTCATCTGTCAGTGTTGAGCCACGACTACCAATGAACCTGAGCAAAGACCCAAGTCACTGCTGCACACCGCAGGAGGTCCCAGCCAGTTTGCAAGACAAGAAAAGGAAATTCAAAGAGGAATCAGAAAGGAACAAAACTGTTTGCCTAGGAAACCCAGGAGAATGCGACTTCAGTGAGATCGTGACTCTAAGACCAACATCAGCGGAGGCTGAGGCAGGAGGATCGCAAGTTCAAAGCCAGCCTCGGTGAAAGCAAGGCACTAAGCAACTCAGTGAGACCCTGTCTCTAAATAAAATACAAAATAGTGCTGGGGATGTGGCTCAGTGGTTGACTCTCCCTGGTCCCCCCCCCCCGCCCCCCCCTGCCAAAATAAAAGACCAACATACAAACACAATTGTACTGTACAACAGAGGTGGACAACTTTCTGTGCAGAATAGATACTTTCAGCCTTGTGGGCCATAGAGTCTGTTAGGATATACCAAAGCTTTAGGTCCAGCAGGAAACAGCCACAAACATACATAGATGAACAATGGGTGTGGCTGTGTTCCAATAAAACTTTATTGACACACACTGGTAGCCTGCTGGAGTTGGAGTTTCTGTTATATCTGCTAAGTCGTGCAATCTCCCACTCTGAAATTTAGGAACATTTTCACCACCCCCAGACCTATTAGTAGTCACTCCTGGTTTGTCCCCAGCTCCCTGAGACCCAGGAAACCATTGAACTACTTTGTGTCTTTACTAAATTGTCTGGGATGCCCTCTGCAGATGGACACTAAGCCGTGCCACCTTCTGTAACTAATTCCTTCATTTCCAAAGTTCATCCACATTTTGGTGTGTTTCAGCACGTCCTTCTTATTGCTGGATGATATTCCATCATATGGATATATCATGTTTTATTTATCCATTCATCAATTGATGGACATTTGGGGGTTTTCTGCTTTTTTGGCTACTGTGTCTAATGCCGTGAACATCCAGTACAAGTTTTCAGAGGAACCTGTGTTCTCGTTTCTCTCGTGTACATACCTAGGAGTGGAATCACCAGCTCACCTGGTAACAGTTAGCTTTCTGAGCATCTGCCAGCTCTTTTCCAGAAGGGTCGCACCGTTTTACATTCCCAGTGTAGGAGAATCCCAGTTTCTCCATGCTTAACCCAAACATGTTATCTTCTGCCTTTTTGATTTTAGCCATTTTGGTGTGAAGCGGTATCTCAGTGTGGTTTGAAGTCACATTTCCCTAATGACTAAGGAGACTGAATGTCTTCTCTACACTGAGGATTGAGCCTAGGGACACTCACTTTACTACTGAGCAACACCCCCAGTCCTTTTTATTTATTTATTTTTTATTCTGAGACTGGGTCTTGTGAAGTTGCTGAGGCTGGCCTCAAACTTGGATCCTCCTGTCTCAGCCTCTTGAATTGCTGGGATTACAGGTGTAGGCCACCACACCTGACTTTTTGCCCATTTTAAATTCAGTTGTCTTTCTTATTAAGTGATAAAAGGCTTATATATTTTCTAGCTACAAGTCCTATATCACATGCCTGATTTACAAGTAGTTTCTCCCATTCTGGTGTTTTCTTTTTCATGGCATCCTCTGAAGCACCAAAGATTTTAATTTCGATGAAGTCGAAATATCTCTTGTCACTTGGGTTTTTGGTGTTTTATCTAGAGAAGGCTTTGTATGACCCAAGGTCATGAAGAGGAGCCCTGTGTTTTCTTCCAAGAGTATTCTAGTTTTAGTTCTTCCATTGAGGTCTTTGATACATTTTGAATGAATTTTTTTTTTTTTGGTATGGTGTGAGGAAGGGATTTAGCTTCATTCTTTTTAAAAAAAAATATTTTTTAGTTGTCAATGGATCTTTTTTTAATTTAATTAATTTATTCATATGGGTGCTGAGGATGGAGCCCAGGGCCTCACACACGGCCAGGCAAGCGCTCTACCACTGAGCCACAACCCCAGCCCCCAGTTTCTTTCATAACATTGTAATATGTTATGAAACATTGTAATATGTTATTATAATATGTAATATGTTATTTCATTGTAATAACATGTGGATACAATTGTCACAACACCATTCCTCAAAAAAAAAAAACAATTTTTACCCCACTGAGTTTTTTTGGAAACCTTGGCAAACATCAAGACACCATGAGACACCCTGTTCCTATCTTTACACCAGTCCCTGTCTTTATGTCTTGATTATTGTAACTTTGTAGTCAGTTTTAAAGTTAGAAAATGTGATCCCTCCAAACTTTGTCCTTCAGATTCTTTTTGGCTCTTCTGGGTCCCAGGAATTGTAGTGAGATTCGAGCAGGGGTCGCATCGGGTCTGTAGATGAATGCGGGGAGATCCCCTCTCAACATCCAGTCTTCCAACTCACAGCGCATCTTCCCGCTTAAATGATTTCTTTCTACAAGGTTCTAAAGTTTTCAGAGGATGTTTTGCTCTTCTTTTGTTAAAATTTATTCCTCGGTACTTTATTCTCTTTGATGCTGTCATAAGTGAAATTGGTTCTCTTTTTCTTCTTCCTTTTTTTGTTTTTGTGCTGGGGACCAAATCCAGGGCCTTGCCCAGCCTGAGCAAGAGCTTTACTACTGAGTCACATCCCCAGCCCTGGAATTGTTTCCTTAATTTCATTTTTTTGAATTGTTCTGTGTGTGTAGAAAATGCAGTTTATTTTTGTGTCTTGGTCTTCTGTCCTGTGACCTTGCAGATCTTGTGTATTTCTAGATTTTTTTTTTTTTTTTTGCATCTGTGAATAGAGATGGCTTTATTTCTCCCTTTCTCCCAGGCATGTCTTTTCTTGCTTTTCATCTGATTGTCCTGGCAACGGAAGCTTCCTTGAGGACATGTGTGACGCCAGGTGTCTGTCTCCTTCCTCATTTTGGAGGAAGCATTCAGTCTTTAACCATTAGGTATGAAGTCAGCTGTGGGTTTTCACAGGGTGTTGACGTGAAAGGATATGGATGGGGGAAATGCTTTTTCTGCACCCACTGAAATGATGTGTGGTAGCTGCCCTTTATTTCTGTCGATATGGTGTTACATTAATTGATTTTTTGATGTTGAATCAACCTTACCTTCCTTGGACACGTCCCACTTGGTCATGGTATATAGTTCTTTTTCTGTTACTGGATCTGGTTTGCTGGTATGTTGTTGATTTCTCTCTATATATTCATAAAGGACATAGGTCTGTAGTTCTTTGTGTGTGTGAGAGAGAAGTCTTTGGTTTTGGTACCCAGGTAATAATACTGGATTCACAAGATTACTTTAGAAGTGTTCCCTCTTCTCTTTGGGGGAAGAGTTTACAAAGAACTGGTAGCAATTCCTTAAATCCTTGATAGAATTCACCTTGATAGAATCCAGCCATCCTGACCTGGGCTTTGCCTGGTGGGTAGTGTTTTGATTTCTAATTCACTCTGTTGCGATAGGTCTATTCCGATTTCCTGTTTCTTAGGTCAGTTAGGAATGTGTCATTTCATCTAAGTTAGTGGTATAACATTTAAAATTGTAATAAAATAAGTCAACAAAAGATGTAAATGCATCTGTACAGAAAAAAAAAAAAGTCGGTTGAATGTTGTTTTTAGAAGACCTAAATAAACTTACACATATGTCATGTTCGGGGACAGAGATCGAAGATGGAAAAATATTTAATCTAATTCCTACTTTTTTTTTTTTTTTTGTACCAAGAATTGAACTCAGGAGCACTCGGCCCCAGAGCCACCTCCCCAGCCCTATTTTGTATTTTATTTAGAGACAGGGTCTCACTGAGTTGCTTAGGGCCTTGCTAAGTTGCTGAGGCTGACTTTGAACTGGTGATCCTTGCAAGCCACTGGGATTACAGGTGTTCAACACCACACCTGGCCTCTACACCCTACATCTCACCGTGTGTGTGTGTGTGTGTGTGTGTGTGTACACGTGTGTACGTGTGAGACTTGAAAAGCTGGCTTTGAAGTTGAGAAGGAAAGAAGAAAAGGCCAAGAATGGCACTTTTGACAAAGTATGGGGCTGGGGAAAGGGCTTTACTACTATGGCTGAAGGTCGGGGCAGAGCAGAACCCCCAGAAATGGATCCACACCCACAATGAGCTCAATCTAGGACAAAGTAGGGCCTGCAGATCGTGGGGAATCCACACCCAGCCCTGAGACAACTGGTCGCCCACAGGGAATGAGTGACGGAGCCTCCCGCCTTGCGCATGGGGGGGGAGGGACCCCAGCCAGGCGAGTGCGGTAACACCCGGAAAGCAAAACGGTACTGTTGTTGGAAGGGCAGTGACGGACAGCGTCAGCCCCAGGGTGGGACGTGCTTCCAAGGTCAGAGAGAAGGCACGAGTAAAAGCCAAGTCGGACCACGTGAAGATTCAAGAGAGGGTGTCCACGACACTCACCACGGACGTCTCCAGAGAGACCACGGTGTAGCTGCAGACAGAGAACCATGGGGACAAGACCCAGAGGGACGCAGACCCGGGAGGCTGGGGCCAGAGGCTGGGCTGGGCAGGTGCGGAGAGAGGAGCTGGGCTGTCGCAGGCGCGGATGGAGACCTGCGTGACATGACCAGAAGGAGGGCCCAGGAGCACACAGCCTGGGACCTGGGTACGGGGACAGCGAGGGAAATGAGGCCCAGGTGAGGGCGGGAAGTCAGGCTACGGAGAGGCCAGAGCGGCCCTGCTCCCCAGGACCCCGGCCGCCCCGGGCTGAGGAAGCTGTGTGCGCGGGACGCCTCCTGTCCCCCTGTGTGCAGTGTCCCCCTGTGTGCGCGGAGCCGGGGGACCCCGGTGCAGTGCCCGGTGGCCTCTGCTGGGCTCCGTCTGTATACCATGCCTTCTGACTCGCGTTCTCTCATCGCGTCTTCTCTCCCCCCCCCCCCCCCCGGGGGGTGGGGGCGCTGCGGTCGCTTCCCAGAGGTCCCCTTCCCGTAACTGGAGCACCGGGGCAGGCTGGGGTCCCCTGCTCCTCCCCAGGGCCCCGCAGCAGAGGCCGGGAACAGCTGCGGCCGCCCTGGCCAGGCAGCCCTCCCCAGCCCCTCCTGGGCGACCTCATTAGGGATTCTGCTGGTGCCACCAGCTAATTAGTGTCACGTTAATTGAGCGTTCAGGAAGCTGCCACCTCCAAGGGCGGAGTGTCGCATTGAAGGGGAATGCAGATGTGGGGCTGCTTCTCCCTGCCGGCTGGGGCCAGGCCCTGTGCCCAGGGGCCCCGTCTGTCCTGAAGAAGCCCCGGTCACCCCTCCTGCCCTGTTTCAACCCAGATAGCACCCACTGTGTCTTGGCGAGCTTTCGTGGAGGAGGCAGCAGATCTGAACACCTACTATGTGCAAGGCACGCCTGTCATTGTCCCCTTCTGTGGGAAAGTGACAGGCAGCCCCTCTCTATACCCAAAAACCTGAGGTCTCCCGGGGAACCACTGCTCCAGGGTCATGCCGGGTGAGCCCCTGGGAGGCCAAGGCCACAGAGCTTCCAGGAGGCTCTGGAGCCTCAGGACCCAGTTTCAAACCTGCTGCTGGCCACGCCCAGCCCGGGACCTTGGTCCAGGGACTTGCCCTCTCCGAGCCTCGTGTGCTGCTCTCTCACGTGGGGCCAGCTCCAGAATGTGCCTCGCAGGGTGGGGAGGGCCAGACAGAGCATGCCTCTCCCTGGACACGTCTGGAGGGACCGACTGAGGTCCACAACAGGTGCCTGGGTCCCCCAGGGGACAGCCGGACCAGGAATGCTGGGCTGGTGTCCCACCCCCACCTCCCCCTTTATGAGCAGGTTCTGTGTCACATGCTCTGTGGGGCATCGAGCCCCACCGTGACTCCAGCAGCTCTGTGACACAGCCACCCCTTCGTCCCTTCTTGCAGATGAGGACTGGAGGCTCCCATGCCCAAGGTCATCCACAGCAAGTGGCAGAGCTGGTGTCAAACCCCTGCGACTGGACTCCGGCAGAGCGTTAGCTTCTCACCACCCTGGTCCCCACACTAGAGTCCCCACCCCCATCCCCCATCCCCCCTCACTGCTCCTAGAAGGCAGCGATGCAGCCGATTCCCTCTCAGTCTCCCTGTGGCAACATTAAATCCCACTCGAAGGGCTGGTTTTAACTGGCTTAATATACTCGTTAATAACTGCGTCTGTTTAACGCACCTGTAAAAGGCCCATAACGTGAACTTAATGGCGGTGACGACTCGCCTGGCACTTCCAGCCAGCCTCTTAAATTTCCTGACAAGCCTTTAGTGGGGGCCACGGGGCAGAGATGGGTCAGAGTTGGAGACGGAGCAGGGGAAGGGGCGGCCTGGCTCACTGCCGGGCACCTTGCTCTCTGCACGCCCAGTCCCTCCCGGTTCTTTCCGGCCTCTGCCCCTGCAGCCTCGGGGCCTCCGAGCAGGGCCTCCGAGCAGGGCCTCTCAGGCATGGAACCCTCATTCCTGTGATGCTTCCTGAGCTCTCACCAGGTTGGGTCCGTACAGCAGGCAACGGAAGCAGAAGCGAGCTGCTGGCGAGCAGAAGGAGCCTGAGACACAGTGTGCCCTCCAGGGGCCTGAAGGAGAGGAGGCCAAGGGGGGAGACCTGGCCCCTGCAGCCAGGGTCTCCAATGCCACCCTGAGCAGGCTCCAGGGAGGGTTTTACAGAGGCAGCCAGGAGCACAGGGGTGGTGGTGGCTTCAGTGAAATCAACGCCAGCAATACCCACGGTGCCTGTGGGTGTAGGCACCAAGCTCGGCCAGCCCTTTACACTCCCCAGGAAAACCCTCCAAGGTCCGCAGCGGCACTGACCCTTTTACACAATAGAAAGCTGAGGCTCAGAGAGGGGCAGTGGCACACCCAAGGTCACACAGCCAGTGTGTGGCTGAGCTGGGATTTGAACCAGGTCTGATTAGGAGCCCGCCTGCCACCCCCACCCCTCAGGTGCTGCAAGGCCGTCTGCCCCAGCCTGTGCTCTGCCCAGGGAGGAGGGGTCAGCTGGAGTGGCCAGCACGCTGCTCAAGGCCAAGGGTTGAGGAGAATGTTTTCAAGAGGGCTGGATGCAGAGGTAAAGGGCGCCTCTGCCCCAGGACCCCGGAAGGGCAGAGCTGTGTGCCCCTCCTCCACCCCAGGTCAATAGTGGCCCTGGCTGGCCACTGGTGATGACAGAAAGGCAAAGGGACCCACCCAGGTGGACACTGGGCTGTTTTCTTCAAGTCCTGGTGCCACCCCCTTGCAGAGGGAAGGAGGGAGACCAACAGCTGGTGTTGGGTGCCCTACTCTGGAACCTCCTCTCTCCACCCACCGTCCCACTCGGGTCCCCACCTCGTCAGAGCCTGGGAAACCTCACTCTGGTGCCCGTCGGGTAACCCTGGTGCTGCCGATCGGCCGGGTACCCCCTTCCCCATCACCTGGCGGGTCCTGTGACCTAAGTCTTTCCCAGCTCTGGCTCCTCTGTGGAGTAAGCACCCGGGTCCCCGTAGTGCCGAGCCCTACCGATGGCTGTGTGTGCCCCCCACCTCTAGCCTGTCTCCAGCTGTCGCCCCAAATGTGCCAGGCGCTTTCCTGGGATCCCCCAGGCTCCTTCTCGCCTTCCCCGCTCTGTACTCGGAAGGCCACTTTCCAGGAAAGCCCTCCTCTCCGGCCATTGTGCCCAAGCGAGGCACAGCTTTGTCCTGCGGTCACCCCACCCTGCTGCTGGTTCCCAGGGCAGCACCTCTAGTTGTACCGGGACTCTGGTGTTGGGGCACCGCGGGGAGTACGTGCCTGGATGGTGGCACCCGTGGGCACTCACACACCGGGTGGGCGGCACTGGCAGCTGGCTTCAGCCTCCACGCAGGCCTCCACTGGTGGGTTCCAGGAAGACGTCGAGAGAGCGTTCCGCAAGTCGCACTGTGTTTCACAGGCTTACTGTGAACATCGCCTCCCTTCCACCATCTCCAACAGAGCCGAGCAGC
Organism: Sciurus vulgaris; assembly: GCF_902686455.1. Taxonomy (NCBI): domain Eukaryota; kingdom Metazoa; phylum Chordata; class Mammalia; order Rodentia; family Sciuridae; genus Sciurus; species Sciurus vulgaris. The sequence goes on from NC_136468.1 coordinate 136,883,448, forward strand.
CGCGCCAGCTCAGGACCAAGGGAAGGAGGGTCAGGCTCGGCTCTCTGCCGGAGTCACGTCAAGGAATTTGTGGCCGAGTGTTAAAACCATCTCTCCTTCTTGGTCCTTGTTGGCCAGGCTCCCTGCTGCCCGCCCCCCCTCTGCCCCCGACTCTGCGAAGCCGGCTCTGATGGATGCTGGTCTCCAAGGCCCAGTATGGTGCCAGCACACGGTGGGGACCAGGAGACCGTGGGTGGGGACTGGAGGGGCACAGGGAGCAGGGACTCCAGGCTGGACGGTGTACCTGGCTGCGGCCTCGCCATTCATTCTGTTAGTGGGCTTGAGTTCCTGCTCCGTCCTGTGAGCACTGGGGACACTGCAGTCCATAGCAAGCCAACCCGGGGAGGCCAGGTCTGGAGGGTGTGGGGACAGGCCTACAGCAGTGCACTGCTGGGGTCCTTGAGGTGATGAAGCCCAAGTGTGGGGACCCCAGGCAAGGCAGGAAGGAGGAGCAGCGTACAGTCTGGGGCCTGGGTCCCCTCCCTCGGCCCACCCGATCCTCGCCACGGAGAAGCCTGCCTCTGGCTGCAGGCTCCTCACTTCCTCCACAGGAGGCCTCCTGCCTCCTCTCAGTACCCAAGTGGCCTGGTAATTGCACTGACTACCCATGACCAGACCCCTCCAGGGGGGAGTCTGGAGCCTTCCCCAGGCTGGGGGCAGGGGCCCTGCACCTCCACTAGACTCTGGAGTTTGAGGTCCCAGGGGTGGGCCAGGAGAAGGAGGTGTGTGGGGTAGGTAGCCAGCTCAGGAGCTCACCGGCCCTGTGATCAGGCCAGCCTTGACCCTGGGAGTCTGGTGTCCTGAAGGCCCGTGCCCACCGGAAAGCCTCAGGCGCAAAACATGGAGCAGCAGGAGCCCCACCAGCGTAGGTCCAGGCAGGACCTGGCTCTGGGCCACCAGAGGGGCGGGGCAGAGGCCTGGACAGCAACCACAGCTGCCCAACTGGGAGCTGCCAGCAGGTCACCTTCCTGCCTCTTCAGCCCCTGGGCTGACCCTGGTCCCCACGAGGGATGGCTCTTCTATGGAAGAAGAGTGAGCCCCAGAGTTCTCCTGGGCCTTGCCTGGGTTGAGTCAGGTGACCGTGACCCAGAAAGTGGACAGAGGGCATCAGCTGAAGCTCTGCTGTGCTGGCTTGGGGGAAACCGGCTTCCTTGCTTCATCTGTAAAATGGAGACCTTGTGTGTCATCTGTGTGGCAGGTGACTCCAAGGCTTAGTGGCCTAAAACAGCAGCCATAGTCTACTCTCTCCCTTGCCTTGAGTGGCTCAAGAACGTCGCAGTAGCTCAGCTGGGTGGCTGGGCCCAGGGTCTCTCAGGAGGGTGGGGTCAGCATGTCACCCAGTGTTGCCCTCTGACCTGGAGGCTAGAGGCCTCCATTCATCTCTGTGTGGGCCTCTCTCCAGAGGCTATCCAGTGTCCCCGTGTGACAGAGGCTTCCCCCAGAGCAAGTGATCCGAGAGAGTGGCAGAGGAGGCCATGGCTTCATCCACCATGTTCGGGCCACGCTGTTCACCAGCCCTGCTTGGCGTGGGTCCTGGGTACCACGTGAGGGCGTGATTTGTGCCGTCAGAATCACTGAGCAGTGGCAGGTCCTGGGGGTCAGCTGCCAAATGCCAGGACCTGTTTCCTATCTGTGACGTGGGGACCCCTTCCCACCCCCAGAGTAGCCAGGCCCTCCAAACAAGAGCCACCAAGAAAAGCCACGGGCGCAGAGTCTGGCACCGTGTCCTAGCACCACGGTCGGCTCCCACAAAAGCCAGAGGGACAACACTGCCCTCCAGGAGCCCTGCTGGCCAGGTGGGCAGGATGTCCCTTCCTTGAATGAACCGAGGCCAGGAACATTTGCTTTTTTTTTTTTTCCTTCCTTCTTAAGGTTTTAAACACCTAATTTATTCCATCCATTAGATAGATTTTGTAGATTTAATCATTTTCACAGTTGGTGGCTCATTGGATACTCAAGATAAACTCCAAATGAAAGTATAATGGTGAGGACAAATGAGTTTTCACACCACAATGGCAGAAACTTGCTTGGGAAGAGACTTTAAGAGGAACGAAAATACATACAGATATAATTTTTTCCCCGGCAGCTGGTTTTGCTGACTCTAGTAGGGTTACCACAGCTAATTTCACCAGTTTTGTTCATCTGTAAAATTGCATAAAAGTGACATTTTTGTGCTCATTATAGCAACTGCTGATTTATGGCTGGCAAATGAAGAACGGGTCCCTTTTTTGCGGGACTCTCCGAGCGGCGCTAAGTGCCCATGAAATTGCTTGTATAATGTAGTTTAAATCCAATCTCGGAGAAAGATTCCCCCGTTGGCCAAAGTGACATTTCCATTCTCCACACTGAGTTTATTTTAGGCCACTTAGGAGGGGGCGGCCCCAGGCAGGGTCAGGATGGGGACCCACGGCGGGCTCACCTGCCCTGCCCGGGTTAGGAACAGGGACACGGCCCCAGCCTCCCTGAGGTATGTGATGCCTCCTGCTGCTGCCTGACTCCACGTGGCTGCCTGGTGCCCTCAGGCCGGGCTTGTCCAACCTGGTCCCCCTGACATTTGGAGCTGGAGGGTTCCTGGTTGGGGGGGTCTCCATTGTGCATTGTGGGACGTGCATCTACCACCAGATGCCAGCAGCACCTCCACCCCCCGGCTGTGACAGCCAGATACATCTCCAGATGTCACCGCGTGCCCGTGCAGCGAGAACTGCTGCCCCTGCGGAGAGGCCCGCCCCGGCACCTCTCCGTCCCCTCTGCTCGAGCCTTCTCTGGCCCCTGCGCTCCCCCATCCTAAGTTACTTACAGTGCCCACCCGGGACAGCCTCCCTCACCTCTGGGCCGCTGTCCGAAGCTGGCTTCTCCCCTCCCTCCTCACGCCTTCCACCACCACTTCAGCTTCGGCACTTAACCCACACCCATTGCTCCCCCGCTGGGTAACTCCCTTACCCCACGCACCAACCCGCGTGCATTTCATCCGATCGACTGCGAGCCCACCAGCAGGTGAGGCTCTGGGAGGAGCAGTGGGGAGACCTTGGCAGTGGCGGGTCTGCAGCCCCAGCCCCACCTGTGCCAGCTGCCCCCTTGCTCTGCGGGGAGGGTATTAACAGCACCAGCTTCCGCTAACGCTGCCCCCTCGCAGGTCGCGTTAATGACAGCATCGCACCATCTTGTAGATGAGGAAACGGGTCCAGAGTGGTGATCTTGCTCCTCCAGGTCACCCTGCAGACCTGGCACCATTATTACCCCCATTCCACAGGTGGGGCTCAGCTGGGCAGCCAGCTTGCCCAGGGCCACACAGTCCCATCCAGCCCCGGGGTCTTTCCAGCTTCATGCAGCCCCTGTCCCTACCGCCTTGGCCCCATGGGAGGCTCTGGGCTGCAGTGGGTGATGTCTCAGGACCCAGGAGGGGCTCGAGGGGTGGGGGGGATCCACTCTATCTATCGTGACCCACTCCCTTGTGGCAGGGCCAGTTGTGTATCTAGTATTGGCGAAGGAGTGGCACAACCCAGATGGAGCTCACCAACAGTATTAGTGGCGGCTGGTCACGTGGGAGCAGTGTGGGGTTCCACCCGCTGCAGACAGAAACCAGGCACGCGTAGCCTGCACTTTTGGGAATCAGGCAAGCCCAAATGTGCTGGGGACAGGGAGGGGGCACAGGAGCCTCTGGGGTACTGGCGGTGCCCGCCTCCCACCCGGGGGTGCTCCATTTGTGACAGTCCACAAGCCCAGGACGTGTGTGGTCTCCTTTCTGTACGTCACAGCTTAAATTCTGGAAGGAGTGAATGAAGAAGTGAAGGAACGGGAAGGGGGCTGGGCAACCCATGGGCTGCCCTGGGGAGCAGGGGCTGCGCTCTGGGCCTCACCTGTGCCTTTGTCCCCGCAGGTGAGACGGTGGCCAGCTCCATGCATTCCTCCCGCTACCCGAGCCCGGCCGAGCTGGATGCCTATGCCGAGAAGGTGGCCAACAGCCCGCTGTCCATCAAGATCTTCCCCACCAACATCCGGGTGCCCCAGCACAAGCACCTCAGCCGCACCGTCAACGGCTACGACACCAGCGGCCAGCGCTACAGCCCCTACCCGCAGCACACGGCCGGCTACCAGGGCCTGCTGGCCATCGTCAAGGCCGCCGTGTCCTCCTCCAGCGCTGCCGCACCCACTGGGCCCGCCAAAAGCGTGCTCAAGAGCGCAGAAGGCAAGCGGACCAAGCTGTCGCCTGCCACGGTGCAGGTGGGCATTGCGCCCTACCCAGCACCCAGCACTCTGGGGTCCCTGGCTTACCCCAAGCCGCCCGAGGCGCCCGCCCCGCCACCCAGCCTGCCTGCAGCTGCCACCACCGCCTCCGTCATCCCCCTGCCGGGCCGGGGCCTGCCCCTGCCGCCTTCCAACCTGCCCTCCATCCACAGCATCCTCTACCAGCTCAACCAGCAGTGCCAGGCCCCGGGCGCTGCGCCCTCCGCCTGCCAGGGTGTGGCCGTTCCCCACCCCAGCCCGGCCAAGCACGGCCCGGTGCCCAGCTTCCCCAGCATGGCCTACTCGGCCACGGCCGGTCTGCCCGACTGCCGGAAGGGCACGGAGCTGGGCCCGGGAGCCACGCCGGCGCTGACGTTGGCCGGGGCCACCAAGCCGGCAGGGTACGCCGACGGCGGCCTGGATTACCTGCTGTGGCCTCAGAAGCCGCCCCCGCCGCCGCCCCAGCCGCTGCGCGCCTACGGCAGCAGCACGGTGGCCAGCAAGTCCCCCGAGGCTTGCGGCGGCCGGGCCTACGAGCGGGCCAGCGGGTCGCCCCTCAACTGCGGCGTGGGGCTGCCCGCCAGCTTCACCGTGGGCCAGTACTTTGCCGCCCCCTGGAACAGCGTGCTGGTGACCCCCACCAGCGACTGCTACAACCCCGCGGCGGCGGCGGCGGTGGCGGTGACTGAGCTGGGGCCCGGGACGGCCCGGGAGCTGGCGGGGCCCACCGCGGACGGCCTCTCGGGCCTGCCCAGCAAGAGCGTGTGCAACACGTCGGTGCTGAGCAGCAGCCTGCAGTCGCTGGAGTACCTCATCAACGACATCCGGCCGCCCTGCATCAAGGAGCAGATGCTGGGCAAGGGCTACGAGACGGTGGCCGTGCCCCGGCTGCTCGACCACCAGCACGCCCACATCCGCCTGCCCGTCTACAGATAAGGCCGCCTGGCGCATGCGTGGACAGACGGACGGGGCACCGAGCGGGGACACAGGCTGCTGGACGGGGTGGGTGGCCTGCAGGGGCCCTGGCCCTGCACCCACAGATGCCCGCGGGGAAGCCAGGCCGGCTGTTGCGCGTGGGAAGAGGCAGGATGACTTCTCCAAGGCCCCTCCCCCCTCGGCGACCCCAGGACACGGAGGGTCCGGGGGTGGCCAGTGACATCCACCCCTCCCTCCACCTAGGTCAGCAGAGGCAGGCAGAGAGAAACCGCCTAAACACAGGAATGGTTCTTTCTGGGTCTCTAGAAAAGGGGCTCAGACCAGGGTGGGATGCAGAAGGAAACAGGAGTCTTCTCCCACAGTCTCCTGGAAAAGGAGCAAAGGGGCCTTTGGAAGTCACGGGGTCCAAAGCGTCCCTCTGCCTTGATCCAGGTGAAGACCGCTCTGACCCCGGAGTCCTGCAGGCCCCCACCCATACTGCCTCCCTCAGTCTCCTCCCCCTGCCTATTTCTTCCTAACCGAATTGCAGCCCCACCCCCATTCTCTGTACCCCACACCCACATCTCCACCTTCCCTCCAGTACATCTTACAGGGCTGCTGGGCACAGTTGTGCAAGCTGTGCACTGCACGGGGCACCTCCTTCGAGGGCACCACTTGCATCCTAGATTTGTATATTTATTACAGTTTTTCGCATCTTGAGGAAGAGGCACCGTGGGGTCTAGCGATGGGCCTGTAAGCTTAGACCCCACTCAGAGGGACCCTACCTTGCCTTCTTTGGAGGGGAGTCTTCTGGGAGCCAGTGAGGGGGAAGCCTACTGATTGTACTCGGGAGACCCGACCGACTCCCTTCCTGCAAACTGGCCTCCGAGGCCTGGTCCACTCTATCATGGGGGGAAGGGAGGCAGGGGTCCCCAGTAAGTCCCCGAGGCCTGAAGTCCCCCACGTCACGGCCCCCCGGTGCTCCGGCAGTGGTACTGTATCTCTCCAAGGCCTGTTCAAGCACTAAGTGCATTTACGAATCTCTGAGAATGTTTTTTTTTTATACTAAAATTGACCATTATATTCTACTGTGAGAAGTGCGCTCCGCACTATATTGTTTTAAAAACGAAGAGAAAGAAAAAAAAGGGGAAAACACAAAGTGGTGTCTCAGCCGTCCGCTTGCTTCGTGCGCAGCTCCGGGTTTGCTGGTCCTTCCTGCCTCGGGGATGAGGCGGGCTGTGGCCGGCCCAGCCCGTCGTGCCCCGGAACAGCCTTCATCTGTCATTCCAGCTCGCTGAAGCCAGACGCTGCCATGAGCCTTACATCCATGTCAGCTCAACGCCAGCGGCCGTGGTCACGGTCATGGCCAGCGATCCGTCTGCAGGGCCTCAGGGTGGGCACCGAACCTGAGTCCCTCTGTCCCGTTTTTTTCTGTGGTGCTGTGTTGGTCTTGGGGTGGCGTCTCTGTTCCATCACTGAATTCCTTCCCAGCCTCCATGGTGGCAGTGTGACTGGGAACAAGCCAGTGGTAGCCTTCCTGGCCAGCTCCATCCCAGCCGGTCAGACACCCCAGTGCCCAGAGATTTGTGGCAGGCACTACCTGCCCCAGGGAGCTCAGCATTTATTAGGCACTGCCTGTATGCAGCACATGTTCATACAGACGATATCTCACTGGGGAGCCTCAAAATCACCATGTAAGCTGGGAGGTGTTTGAGAGCAAGAAGCCAAGGCTCAGAGACATGAAGTGATCTGCTCAAGGTCACACAGCAAGTCTGTGGAGGGCTGAGGTTCCGCAGCATCGGTTCTTTCTCACATCCTGCCTCTGCCTCTGCTTCCCCTGGCTCATCTCCCCTGGGCTTACCAGCCCAACATCTGGGCCAGGAAAAATCAGAGCGCCTCCCCCAGTCTGAAGCCAGGCCTCTCTTCCAGGTGCAGAGCACTGTGGTCAGCTGTGCGAAGCAGAGAAGGGAGGCCCCACCTCCCCAAGACCAGGCCCCCAAATCTGGCAGCGCAGGAAGCCCAGTCCCCAAGAGGGTGCTGAGCTCTGGACACTGGGTTCTCAGCAGCCTGCGTCCAGCAGCAGGAAGTAGAGGATTTGGGAGGAAGCTGTGTCAGGCAAGGCCTTGGGAGCAGGGTCAGTGAGCCAGCACACCACCCAGCCTGGAGGGAGCCGGAGACCTGGTCCCACCGGACACCGTGCTGGGAGAGGCAGAGCCCCAGGGGAGGCCACGAGGAACAAGCATTATAGAGCACAATTAGCCTCCGCCCAGCTGACAAAGCGATTTTATGACCCACTCATTTGCATCTCATAACCACAAGTGACATCATGCCCATTTACACATGGGGACACAGAGGACCTGTGGACACCCATCAGGGCGTCCCAGTGCCAGCTTGGCCTCTGGTTCACCCAGAACCTACACATCCCAGGGCCACCTGGAGAAGGGACAGAAGCAAGACTGCAGCCACTCTGTGCCAGGTCCCTTGCATTTGCAGGTCTGGGCTACCCATCTGCTTCCATCCTTGGAAAGCCTCCTGGCCTTTGCAGGGTCTGCATGCATTGCACACCAGGTCACTGTCACAGCTGGGCCTGGCTCCAAGCCCCGCTGGGGTCCTAACCCACCCTAATGTGGACTCCCTAGGTGCCTTGGCCAGGATCCTTCCCCCTGGGCCTCAATTTCCCCATCCGAACCCTTTGGAACTGCACTCATGCTAGGTGGTCATAGTCCTGCCCGGTATTTCTACAGTCCCTGGTGATGACAGGGCAAGACAGGTGACAGAAGTGTCACTGCTGCGATTAGCAGTGGCCCACAGCTAGTGCAAGCAGCCGGACACCAGGCCCAGCGCTAACCGTCTCCGAATCCTTTCTGTCACTCAGCACAGCATGGGTGCACCGTCTCACTTCACAGGAGAGGCCCCTGAGGACTGGGGAAGGGCTGTCACTTTGCCCAAAGTCACACAGCCGAGGCCAGAGAACCAAGAAGCAGCTGGCCTGTCCAATTCTGAGCCTGAGTCTGATCCCCGCGCTCTGCAGACAACAGGAAACACCACCAGCCCCCGCAACCCCCATGTGGCCCGTCTGGCTCCAGAAGCCAGACCCAGGCTCGGGTCCCACAGCCAAGGCTGCGTGAAGGAGACCCCCTGGCCGACCCCTCCTACGGAGCTTCACCCTCTCTGTCTCAAACCCAAGGGCCTCCTCCCCATTGAACCGTCCTGGGCTCACACGCCTTAGAGCGGAGCTGTCCGCTTTGGTAGCAGGTGTGCCGGCACCTGACTTCCTATTACTGACACGTTCCCTCCCGGCGACCATGAGATGGCCCCATCAGAGCGGCCCCAGAGCAGAGTGGGGCCCAGGAGCAGACGGGAGTGGAGGGACCCGGGTCAGCAGGCATCCGTCCACTTTCCCAGGGTGGCTTCCTGTTTTCTTGACTCACATTCATGGCCTAGATCAGCCCCCCAGGAAGCGGAGACAAGTTCAGCCTCCTGGACTTGACCTCCCTCCGAACAGCAAGACCTTGAACTAGAGCTGGCTTGGCCTCAACTCCAGGCCCAGGCTCCCGCAGGGTCCCACGAGTGCTGCGCTGCATCTGATTGGCCGCGAGCTCTTAAAGGGGCGTGGCCCACTTCGGCCCACCCCCTGGAAGGTGGGGCTACACCCGTCAGGTAGTTTTCTCTTAAATCACCACCATCACCAGTTCACCAAAGTGGCAGGTTGATGGGAGGAGGCAACAGAACTGTCCTTGGCATCCCTCCAATACCACACGTGACCCTGGACAACCTGGGGGACCTCCCTGAGCCTCAATTTCTACATCTATCAAAGGTAGAGGTGGCACCTGAGTTAGTTCATGAAAAAGTCCATGAAAAGGGCTTTCCCAGGGGCTGGGGAGATAGCTCAGTTGGTAGAGTGCTTGCCTTATAAGCACAAGGCCCTGGGTTCGATCCCCAGCCCCCCCCCCCCCCAAAGAAAAAGAAAAGGGCTTCTCCAAAGGTACTGAGGCAGTGGTCAGACTGAGCTGACTCCACTCTGATGCTGCCCCCATGAGCAACGTGGCTTGGGTGAAGTGATGACCCCTCTAATGGCCTCTTCCTCAACTGCAACCTGAGGCTGGTACACATGAACCCCACTCACCATGGTTTGACATAACAAAATTTTTTTTGGTACTGGGGATGGAACCCAGGGTGCTCTGCCACTGAGCTACACCCCAGCTCTTTTTATTTCAGGACAGGGTCTCGCTAAGTTGCTGAGGCCGGTCTTGAACTTGAGATCCTCCTGCTTCGGCCTCTGAAGTAGCTGCAATTACAGAAGTGCACCACCAGGGGGCACCTGGCAACATAAAATTTTTGGACTTTCCAAGGGTACAAAAGCCATATGCGTTCAGTAGAAACTTCTTCGATCTTTGGATTTTGATTCCTCTCCCCCAGGAGACTTGAGGTAATTGAGTTTCTTCTCTTCAGGTCTCATTTTCCCCATTTGCAATACAAGGACCCATAATGGGCATTATTTCCGGGACCACCACTTCCTAACAGTCCTTCATCCATCAAGTTGAGCTGGAGAGACAGCAGGGGAAGACCCTCAGGGAGAGTGAGGAAACCCACCACCGAGAAGTGAGGATGAATACCCCTATTCTGAAGAAGAAAACAGGTTCAGAGAGAGGGGGCAACTTGTCTGAGGACACACAGCAGTTTGATCCTCCAGAGGAGAGTCTAGGCCTCCTTCTCTCCTTCTTGGTGATGGGAGTATTTCCTGGGTCTCACAGACTCACCTAAGAGGGAGCTCACAGAAACTTCTTTCTGACTAGGTCACCAGGTTCCAAGTTTCCCTCAGGCCTCTTCTGAGGAGGTCCCCAGGTGTGACTATAGCGACCCCTGGTGGCCAATGTCAGATCTCAGCAGCCCCACCCAGATCAACCAAGGGCAGATCTGTGGGATTGAGGGGGGTGCCTTCTGCATGTGGTGTGCTGAGAGCAAGTAGGGTGCTCTGACCTCACTGAGGAACTCAGGGTGCTGTGATCTGTGGTCCTGGGTTTGAGTCCCAGATCCACCCACGCTATAGCCCTCTGTGGAAAACTTACCTCTAAAACAATCCTGCCACCCCTAGAAAGTTCATACTAAGGCATACTTGGTTCATACCAGGCCTCACTTTCTTCATCTGTAAAATGGAGATAAAATTTTGTCCTTGCATCTGTATGATTTTGGCTAATAGAAAATCCTGATTCGACTGATTCGAATGAGAAAGAAAATGTATTCTCTCAAGTAATCATAAGAAAATTTAAGGCTAGGCAGCCAAAGATCACTTAATTCAGCAGCTCAATGATGTCATCAAGGGCCCAAGTTCTTATTCTTCCATTCTACCGATCCTCTTCATGCTCACAACATAACAGCTGCTGTTCCAGGCATCACATCCAGACCTGACCATTTTCAGCATAAAAGACAGTCTCTCCCTTTATTCATCTTACTTTCCCAGAATTTCCCCTCTCCCAGTAGACTTGACCTCTTGTCTCATGGATCAGAACTGGGTCATATGGCTGTTCCTGTACTAATACCTAGTAAGGGAAATAGAGTCACGGGGCAGCCTGTAATTGTGCAAAGCACAGTGGGAAACTGAGCAAAATCAGGAGTTGTGCTAGGTGCAGCTCCTTGGGTGGCTGAGGCAGGACCATCATTTGAGTTTGAGACCAGCCTGAGCAACAGAGTGAGACCCTGCCTCAAAAATAATAAGAAGAGGGCTGGGGAGATAGCTCAGCTGGTAGAGTGCTTACCTCTCAAGCACAAGGCCCTGAGTTCGATCCCCAGTACCGCAAAAATAAGAAGAAGAAGAAGAAAAAGGAAAGAATCAGGTGCTGTGTATAAGGAAGAGGAAGCAACAATCCCATCCAGAAGCTTCTGCACATGGTTCCTCAACCATGAATACCAACACCAAGCACAGCACCCAACATGGGGTAGGTGCCTGATCTGGGTTCATCTGCTTCCTCCTTTTAGATGTCCTGTGAGAACACAAAACCTCCAAGCTGGGCCCTCCTCATCCAGCCTCCACTCCCCAATCCTGGGGGACACGTCTGCCCTGCCCACACCTCTCCCACCCCCTCCTCCGCTCCATCACACCCTCATTGTGTTTCTGTCTCAAATGCCTGGGATGAACAAAGATCTCTCCATGGTCCCCAGTGATTAGGGATTCCTAAAAAGCAAAGGCAGGAAGTACTTGGTTCACACATAAAAGCTTTTGCTAGGGAGCCAAACATTAATAACAGCATGAATGTTTTCTCACCTATGATACAGAACAGAGGGATCCGCATACACAAGGAATCTGGGCAAGGTGTGGAGACTGAGTACCCACCGCCACATTATCACATTCGGGAATGTCAGAAGCATGCAAAGAGATGAACAGTGTGGCTGAATATGGCTTTTGATGAAATAAAATCCCCAGCATTCATCTAAAACAATCATAACAGCTGATAATAACAGGGCATGCAGTGATGAATTCTTCACAGGCGGAAGAGGTAATTGTTCAATGAAGACCTGAGAGTTTCGGAGACTGTCTCTTCTGATGGGATTCCTTTGTTTTTGACTCTGGTACCACTAATTATTTCCCAGTAGTGCTTTAAACTCAGGAGGAAAAAAACCCTCCTGTCAAATATGACATACAAGTGCTTTATCATTGTTAAATACACATATATGCACATAATAAGAAACCCTTGTTGGAATGCAGTTAGGGCATGTTCAAAGGGAAAGGGCACTAAAGACAAGCTGGCAGCCTGGGGGACTGGTAAAGGTGGCAGGTGACAGCCAGGGTCTTTGCTGCATAAGTGTCTGGGCCATCACCTGTCACTCATCACCTCTCTGGCATGGGATCCCAGGGCAGAATGCCTGGGCTTAAATCCTGCTAGTGTCACTTACCAGTAGACAAAAGAGTTTTCACTTCTCTGAGCTCTTATTTTCTCATCTATAATAGAGAATGTAGTAGACATTTTTTTTTTTTTTTTTTTTTTTGGCTTATCTGGGTTCTATTTTCTTTTTCTTCTAGGGTCAGTGTCCATTACCTATTGCTGTGTGCACTTTTTAAAAAAATCACAAAAAACTCAGTGGTATTAAAACTAAAAGGTATTAATTTCTTTAGTATCTACAGGGTTCCTTTGATCCCAGCTGGATGTACCTGGGGCATGTGGCTCTGTCCCATGAATCTCTGGCAGGGGGAGGCACAGATATGTCTGCTAACATCCTATTAGTCACACAGGTCACATGATCAAGCTCAGGCATGGGAGATTATGCTATGACCCCAGTGAGAGGGAAGCACAAAGTTGAAACTTTTGGGGGCATGAATGAAAAGAGGAGTGGGGATTGGGGCTACTGATGCTGTCTAGCACAGGTAGCAACATTTTAACTTTCCTTAAGGAGAACTGACCTGCTCCATTCTGTACCTGTAATACAGGAAAAGTCAATTCCATCCTTAACTTAAGAGGCGGCCAAATATCTCAGGTCTGAACAATCAAACAGCATTCTGCATCCCAGGAAACAGTGATTGGTTCAGAAATAGATGCATTGGCTAGGGATGTGGCTCAGTGGTAGATTGCCTATTTGGCAAGTGCCCTTGAGACCCTGAGTTCAATCCTCAGCACGTGTGCGTACACACACACACACACACACACACACACACACACACACACACGAGACCCCAGCTGGTCCTGTCAGTGGAAGAGAACAAAGATGACACAAAGGAAGAGATAGACACAAGAGAGAAATTAGTCCTGATGACCTCATTCAAGCCCCTGGATCCAGCCATGCCTGAAGCTAGACATGCCTGGACTTTCTCATTAATGAGAACCAATTTGTATTCAGATTTCTTGTCAAATGCAACCCTGAAAACTAAGACTAATGCCTGTGGGCAGGGACGGGAATGTATTAAGAGTTCCAACTTTATAGTATCACTCTGTGGCTTAAATGAGGTTATATATGTAGAAGTAGTAAGTTCAAGCCTGAGACACCTGAGGAGTTCAAATAATGCAAGTGTGTTTTTATCAGTTATTAGAAGACACAGGAGAGAGCTCTTGCTGAGTGAGCAATTGAGAAGAGGAAGATGGTGAGAAGTCATGGAGGAGGAGAGGAATCCACAACTGGATTCAAATCTGCACTCACCAGGTAGCTGTGTGACCCTAAATGGGTCACTGTTCCTCTCTGTGCCTTATTCAGAAAGGGAATGAATCCTCTTATTCCCTACCTCCCAGGATTATTCAAAAGACTGAGATCATATGGGCAAAGGAATGACAGATGTTCTTCAATTTACATCCTGATAAACCCATCATTAAGTGGAAAATACCCCAAGTGGAAATGCATTTCATACACCTAACCTGCCAGACATCATGACTTAGCAACACCACACTGTAAACTGGATTGTTTCCCCTCTGATCACGAGGCTGGCTGGGAGCCGTGGCTTATTGCAAGAGAGTAGCATACCACCTATCACTAGCCCGGAGAAAGGTTCAAATTCAAAATTCAAAGTCTGATTCTCATGTGGACTGTTTTACACCATTGCAAACTCAGAAAATTGTAAGTCAAACCACCATAAGTCAGGGACCTGCCTCACATTCAAACTCTGTCTGCTCCACTTTAAGCTGCGTGGACCTGTGTGGTGTCTGCAACATCTCAGCCTTAGAGGGACACCTCAGCCTAGCAGGCTATGATTGACAGAGTCAGGCCCACAGCAGGCACCCCTTCAACACCTGCCTGAGGAGTGGAGAAGGAACCAACGTGCCTTAGCTTGGAGCAGGCCATGAGATCTTAATGATGTTGCTTTTCCATAACCTTCGTAGGTGAAGAGTCCCCTGTCTCAGGAGCTATGTGAGTAAAGGTGTGGAAATTTGGCAGTAAAAGAAAAGTAAGCATGGATGAAGTTTGGGGTGGATCAATGATCCCCAAATGTCAGTCATTTCTATCACAGGGTCATCATTTTCCCCACGAATTCTAATTTGTTGGATGTGGTTCCTTAAATTATCTAGGTTTTAATTCTTACACGAATGTATTGTAAACTTCACTGGAGGGCACTACTTAATCTAGAAAAACAATATTGCTTCCCTCAAACAGGTCTTAATACTCTAAAAAGAAAATGAAATTGAAATCTGTGTTCTTCCAGAAGTTCAAAGCCAAAGTATTTTTCACTATTTAAGACAGATTATTTGAAGAAAAATTTAAAAAGAAAAAAACAACCAGAAGCACCAAACTGAGACCTTGACATAATTGGGAGACACGGATAATTGAAAAAAAAAAAAAAAAAAGGTTTTAAAATGCAATTTGAGGAACAATGTGTCACTGAAAATATTTTGGCACACAACCAGTACATGTTCATGTTGGGACATGTTAAGTCCAGTATGATTTTTTAATCAGGTTCTGGGGTCAATCACCAGCACTATGGGGGAAAAAAAAAAAAGTACTGGAAACAGAAAATCTCAAAGACTTGAAAACTTTTAAATTCTCTCAAACAGATATTGACTCATAGACAATCCATGCTCAAATCATTAATTTTTTAAAAGAATTTTTGAAAAAGTTAATACATGGCTAAAAATGTTTTCATAGGAAAATTCATAGCCAAAATTATTTCACTGTAAAAATGTGAATTATGAACTTAACTCAAGAAGTTACTGAGTCTCTGAATTGGAAGGGTTTTTGACTTTGTGGGGTAAGCCCAGGCCATGGCCCCTAAAAGAGTAATCTGTTCATGGCCCCACAATGAGCCACAGACATTCTTGGTGACAGTGAGGGCAGAGGGTGGACATCTGGGAAGAGACCACAGCAGATGCCACTGGTTGCCTACATAATCTGAATTCCCCCATTTTCCTTTATCACAGAGCTCAGACCTGGCCAGGTCACTTCCTTCCTCCATGTTGCCATTGCTTCTTTAGACCAATTGCTACTTCCTGTTTTGCAATTGACTGAAGCATAAAACACATGACACAATTCTGCTCAACAACAGAAGAGGGGAGACAAACTGAGGAACTTAAGGGAAAAGTTTCCTTCTACATAAAAAGAGATACAAGAAGAACCATATGCCCTTCTTCCTGGGGATATAGTTGGATCTGGATGTGATGTCTAGATCTGGGGCACCATCTTGTGCCCCTGAGGGAAACCAGTGTGAGGACAATCTAGCACACCCAGGCAGATTTTGTTGCCTAGGACAGTGCCTGGAACACAGTTGGAATCCAATACATAAATGCTGCATGGACACATGAGTGGTGGAACTGGGTCCTTAATGAATCAAGAGTCCCAGAATTCACCAGTCCTGACGCCATCCCTCACTTGGGACATCCTACAATCTGAGATGATAAATACTCCTTTTTTCCTTTCAGCTGGTGTGAGTCTTCTGTTACTTGCTGCCAATCATAAAACTAATAATCACATAAGTAGCATGAACTTTACAGTCACGATCTTTCTTCTTTGAAAAGTCCGGGAGTCACTTGGCCTTCCCAAAGGTCGTGCCTATTTTAGAGATGAGGATCCCCAGGCGAGGCTGGAATCCCACTCTTGACCACAAACGCAGAGTTTTCTCCCATCTGCCTGTTTTCCCCTTCACCGCCCCCACCTCAAGGGCACCCCAGGCAAAACGGGCCCCATCCCTCATCTCTAGTGTCCACCTTTGAGGAAGGACCCAGGCAGCCACCTTGTCTTCTGACCAACCCAGGGCAAGAGCCCAACACCAACGACCCAGGTAGAGAGAGCGCCCCCTTCAGCCAGGGCTGAGGAAAAGGGAAACCTTAAGTTCTCCTCTCTGGGCCCTGCTGGGATTCAGAGCCCCAGGGTCCCTATCCAGATCCTTCCTGAAGCCCGACGTGAGTGAGAAACGCTTGTCTGTCACCTCCAGAGTCATCTGCCCCTCCTGCCACTCTGGTTGGGGTTCCCTGTGTTCTGGGGAGGACCAGCCAGAGTGGGCATCGCTTTCCACTGTCCACCAGGATGGGCTCAGGTGTAGCAGGTGACCCAAGTCCATCCAATGGGAAAGGTTCTTGGCACCCTGTCAAGGGACGCTAGATGGGGCGCTCCTAGTCGGTTGCTGAAGCAGAAGATGGAGAATCGGGCACTGCTGGCCGTCCACACGCCCCGAGGACAGCCCTGGCAGGCCACGTGCCCCCCGGGGAGACGGAGAGCTGGGACCTTGGCAAGGTGGGCGAGAGCCCCACCCTGCACCCTGGCGTCCTCCTCTCGATACTCAGGGCCATGGATTCTCTCCTGCCACCAACCCTCATGCCTCTGACGGATGAGGATGCAAGGACCCAGGGAGGCAAAGAGACATCATCCAAGTCCCCCAAACACGACCACCCCGGCCGAGGTCTGGGCAGAGGGTGCAGGTCCAGCTCTGTCAGCCCCACGCTGCTCCCGTGCGGCTGCCCGTGGCCTTGGACTCCTCGGAGCCCCGACTCTGCTTGACCAGCGCTTCGGAGAAGACAGGTGGAAGACCCGCCGGAGCCAGGACCTGGGAGCTGGGGAGGCCGACGTCACTGCTGCGGACCCTTCAGCTCGGCGGCGGCGGCAGGACGGGTGTTTGTGGGGCTCCATCCGGCGCCCCAGCTTCGTCCCCTCCAGCATCTCTCCCGCTCCTCTGAGCAGACTTGCTCTCTCCGGTTGCGTTTGGAATCTGAAACTTCCCGGGGTGTCACAGGCTGGGTCCCCAGCGCCGCAGGGTGCAGAGGCGGGGCCTGGGGGTGCTTGGGTCACACTCTCAGCTCATCCGCTGATGGCACCACAGCCCGTGGGCCGCGGGAGGTGGGGCCGCCCCCAGGCTCGGTCCCCTCTCCCTCCTTCCCCTCGCTGACCACATCACCTGCGCTCCCCGACCCACCACGTGCTCCCCACAGGCCCAAAGCCAGGGAGCCACGCGTGTGGCCGTGGACCGAAACCACGGGCCACAGAAACCACTCCTCCTCCAGGCCGAGGTTCTCGGGGACCTTGTCGCAGTGACGGAAAACCGACCAGGGCCTCCACCGCAGGACTCCTTCCCCTGCCCTGCGTCCCTCCCTTCCCAACAGCCTCGCCCGTCTCTCTGGCCACGACCATCACGACCTCGGCCTTGCAGCCCCAGACCACCGACACCTAAGGCCACCTGGGGGTTCTCATGCCCCCGTTCTCACCTGACCCCTCTCCCGCCTCCCACAGTGTCACCCCCAGGCTTGTCACTGTCACCCCACCCCCACCACTGGCCCCGCCATCTCCGCCACCAGTGGATGAACATTTATTGAGCACCACAAATCCCAGACACCGTAGGACACACAGCAGGTGCGGCCCCACCCCAGGATCGGCCCCCAGATGCCACCGAGCCGCGGTGTGTGCTGGTGTGTGGAGGGTGGGGCTGGCGGCAGGCTGGCAGGGCACCTGGGGGGGCTGAGGCCTCTGCAGCGTTCCAGCTGCGGCACGGGGAGGGGGTCACACCGCTGTCCTGGGAAGGCAGCAATAAATAATGGGGAGGCAGAGCAGGCCTGGCCCCCCTGGGCGGAGAGCCTGCGTGGGCTTATGTGACTCCATGGGAGTGAGACCCGGCCAGGAGCCTTCCCCAGGGGGAGGCAGGGGGAGCCAGGGGCAGGAGCCTGGGGACCAGAGGGTCCTGGGGCCGCCCGCGTCTCCATCAGCCCTCTCCTCTGGGGTCACGGGAGGGCGTGGGGACACCTGGGAGAAGCTGCTGAATGCAGGTGGACGAGACAGGGCAGGTGAAGGGGTGGGACGGTCTGCAGGCTGGAGACCCCGCCCCACCCTCGGTCCCTAGAGGGGAGCGTCATCCGTCCTCCACTTGGGGGGGTAACTCTGCTGGTGGCCGTCGCAGCTGGGGTTCCCTAGGTTGTCCAGGGGCACCACCACCTCGTCTGGGCTCGAGTTCTTGTTCAGCTCCACCACGCGGGGCACCACCGAGGACCAGCGATCTGGGCGATAAGCAGAGCCGGGAGCGGGTGAGACCTACCGTGAACTGGGCACTCCCGCTCTGAGGCGGATGTCGTGATGCCCATTTTATGGAGGTGGAAACTGAGGCTCAGAGAGGTCAAGGCTCTGGCCAAGGGTTGCACAGGAGTGCAAAGAGGAACCAAGACCCACATCCAGATCAGAACCCCGAGTGCCCAACTCCAGGCTTAGTGGAGAACAAGTGCAGGGAGGGCCAGGACGAAGCCCCGAAGATGGGGACCCACTGCCGACCGTCCCACCGCCCCGTCCTAGAGACGCGAGTCCGGGGGCGGGGACGGGGACGGGCAGCTCTAACACACAGGTGACAAGCCCAGGCAGGTCCCTGCGCTCCCCAGTGCCCCGCTCACCCCTCCGGAGGCGGCCCACAGTGTGGGAGAAGCCGTAGTACTGGTAGGTCTCGCTCTTGCCCGGATCCTCGTTGATGATGCCCAAGTTCTGGTTCCAGTGAGACCAGTTCACCTCGTCCACCCTGGCGGGCCGAGAGGTGGTTGGGGCAGCCCCTGCCAGTGCCCCAGCACACCCTCCTATTTTTCCTGTTATGGCAAAAGACTTCCAGACCTGGTTCTAAGCCCTTGTAAGCACACAGGTCAGTACATTCCCCAAGCTGAGGGACCACCAGTCCTCTGTTCCAGAATCTTCCCAGTGCCCTAAATGGAAGCTCTCTGCCCATTTAGCAGTAACTCCCTGTGACCCCTCCCCCAGCCCCTGGCGACCTGCTTTCTATCCTATGGTTTTGTCTCCGCTGGATGCTTCATACAAGTGGAATCATACAACCTGTGGCCTTTGGCGTCTAATTTCCTTACTCAGCATTATGTTTTTAAGGTTCATTCGTATTATAGCAGGTGTTAGAACTTCATTCCTTTTGAAGGCCAAATAATATTCCAGCGAATGGACGTACCACCTTTTGTTCATCCACTCATTCATTGATGGACATGCTGCTTGATATTTTCACCTCTTATTGGGAAATCCTGGTAAAGTCAGGTTACAACCTCTTGGGTCAAATTAACCCAAATTTTTTGTTGTTTTTTAACACCATTTTAAAAATTATTTTTCATAGAATCTCTCTCTCTTTTTTTTTTTTTTTTTTGAGCAATTGCTACATGTCAGAACTTGGCAAAGAAGACATATTTCTGGTCCCTGTTTTACAGATGAAGAGCTCGAGGCTGGTTGAACAGCTTCTGAAAGGTCACAAAGCTGGTAAGTTACAGAGTCAGGATTCGAACTTGGGATTCAGCCTCAGTGGAACTGAGCAGCTGGCTTGGGAGGTTGACAACAGCAACCGGCTATTGTGCCCGTTTCACAGATGAGGAAACTGAATTTGATGCCAATGTCACCCTTAGAGTCTCTGCTGTCAATCACCAAGGAATGAATCGCTTTGAAAGCCAACACCCTCCACGGCCCCGTAAGAAGCGGGCATCCGCTGCACGCAAGCTGGGTGAGGTCCTCCCAGGCCCCGGCTCTCCTGCCCACGCCGCCTCACCTGAAGCACCACCTGCGGTCTGGAGTGCCGTCGGAGCTCTTGCCCACGGTCACCATCTCCCCGGAGCGGAAGGCCTTCCTCAGGAACACGGGGAAGGAGCGTTCGATGTCCAGGATGGTGGTGGCCCACTGCAGAGAGGGAGGCCGGGCGTGGGGTAGGGAGCCTCCCAGCCACACCCAGGGCCCTAATGGCAGCAAAGGGGGTGACGGGCCAAGGTGGGCAGAGGACTAAGCTTCCCAGCTCCTGCTGCCCCTAGGAAGGGGCTTCATGAACTCAGGTCCCTTAGGTGGCTGGCAGGAAACCCAAGCGCGGGCACAGGAAACTCCGGCCCAGGGCCTGTGGTGCATGCTCAGCAGAGGGAGGGCTGGGAACTGGGGACACCCGACAGCCAATGCCCTGGGCAAGGGGGCAGCTGCCACCCACCAGACCCGCCGGCTGCCAGGCAGGAAGGCGGCCCCAGCCCCGCAGGGCTTCCCGCATTTCACAGATGGGGATGGGCGACCAGAAATCTTGATTTTATTTTTTTTTTTGATATACGGACTCTCTCTGATTTTTAAATTTTGCATAAAAACTTTTTAATTATGGAAAAAATGAATCCTCGGTGGTCGGGCCCACTTCACATCTTGTGAATTACACTTAGCAGGGAAACTGAGGCCCAGGCAGGTAATGGTTTGGGGAAGAGTTACCAGGGGGTCCAGCCAGTTACCCTCACATTCAGACCCAGGAGGACCACCTCGGTTTTGGCTTTTCTTTTAGTTTTTTGGCACTAGGGATTGAAGCCAGGGGCACTTTACCACTGAGTCCCATCCCCGGCCCCTTTTATTGTTTTATTTATTTTTAAATTTTGAGGCAGGGTCTCCCTAAGTTGGTGAGGCTGGCCTCGAACTTGTGATCCT
The DNA here is from genome assembly GCF_902686455.1 of Sciurus vulgaris. NCBI lineage: Eukaryota > Metazoa > Chordata > Mammalia > Rodentia > Sciuridae > Sciurus > Sciurus vulgaris. Next base: position 136,903,929 of record NC_136468.1, read on the forward strand.
CCTGCCTCAGCCTCCTGAGCCACTGGAATTGTGTCGCCGCACCCGGCTGACCTTGGTTTTTTGTTTGTTTGTTTGTTTCACTACATGGCTTCCTTGAAGCCCTGAGTCAAGGTGAATGTGGGTGCTGTGGTCCTGGGACTTTGGGCTTTTTGTGAACACCCGGGGTTATGAACCGCACCTGGCCAGAGAGGATTCTGCTTCCTAGGATTGCAAAGAAAGTGAAGGCAGCAGCTCGCTGGGGCCTGAGAACTACAGCTGAGTAGGTAAAAGTCCCCCACCCTGGGGACACTGATGCTTCCCTGAGCTGGTAGGGCACGGAAGCTGCTCCGGGCTCAGCGTGGAATCCCTGCTAAGTTTTTGGTATGTCCAGGTTTTGGTATGTCCCCCCAAAGTTCATGAATTGGAACCCGAATCCCCAAATTCATATGTTAATGATATCTGGAGGCGAGGTCTTGGGGAGATGATTAGGGTAAGGTGAGTTCATGAGGTGGGCCCACCGACGGCATCAGTGGCTCTTTAAGCTTGAGTGCTAGCTCTGTCTCCCCACATGATACCCTCTGCCATGTCATGACCCGGCAGGAAGGCCCCCACCAGGCACAGCACCATGCTCTTGGACTTCCCAGCCTCCAGAGCTGTGAGCCAAATTCACTTCTATTCTTTATAAATTACCCAGCCTCAGGTATTTTGCTATAGCAACAGAAAAGGGACTAAAAGAGTCTGAGAATTTCCTGTGCCAACAGAGGTCACTTGGTCATGCTGGAGGGAACCAATTGGGTCTTGAGGGCCACACTCTGTAAATTTCCAACCACTGCTGGTGGTCAGGCAAGAAGTTCCCTTAAAATTCACAAGGTGGTCAGGCGCAGCGGCTCAGGAGGCTGAGGCAGGAGGATCTCGAGTTCAAAGCCAGCCTCAGCAAAAGCGAGGCCCTCAGCAACTGAGGGTGACCTTGTCTCTAAATAAAATACAAAAAAAGGCTGGGGAGGTGGCTCAGTGGTGGAGGGCCCCTGAGTCCCATTCCCGGTACACACCCCCCGCCCAAAAAAATTCTCTAGGTGGCTGTGGGAAGTAGGTGGTAGCCTTTGGTGCCATTTTACTGGCAGTGAAGTGGAGGCAGAAGGAGATTCCCAGGCCCCCCAGAGTGGAAGCTGGGAAGGACCAGGGTGGCCGGGCACGGGGCTGGGGCTCCCGGGGCCTCACCTGCAGCTTCCAGATGTGCTTGCTCTCCTTGGAGACCTGGCCCACCGTCTCCCCCATGAGAGCGATGAGCATGTTCAGCAGCAGCACAAAGGTCAGGATGATGTAGGTGACCAGCAGGACGATGAAGACCACGGGGTACTTGGTGCTGCTCAGCATCTCCAGGTCGCCCATGCCGATGGTCAGCTTGAAGAGGTCCAGGAGGAAGGTGCTGAAGGTCTGGCTGTCGCGGCACGAGGGGTACGTGGGCACCGTGCAGTTGGTCTGGTCCTCGTCACACACCTTCATGTTGGCGCACGGGTTCAGGAGGGAGACCAGGGCTGCAGAGGGGCAGGTGGCCTCTGCTGAGCAGGAGGTGCCTCACCACCAGACAGAGGGGAACTGAGGCCGGGGGAAGGGAGGGTGCTGGCCCCGGGTCACCCGGCAGGTGACGGGACCTGCCGGGCCCCCGAAGCCGCGGTCCTTTCCACAGATGTGCTGAGGAGGAAGATGCTTTCGGGATCTAGGATCAGCTTCTTAACCAGGGGAGCTAAGATCAGTTTCCTCTCGGGGGGACATTTGGCAATGTCTAGAGACACGCTTGGTTGCTACAACGGGGACAGGGGGTGCTCCTGGCATCTAGCGGGCAGGGGCCAGAGATGCTCTTGTACATCCATAGTGCAGAGGACAGCTCCTCACGACAGCAAGTCTCTGGCCCCAAATGTCAACAGCGTCTGACCCAAGCAACACCAATGCAGCCTATCACTCATTTGGTCCCAGATTTACTCCTGTTTCCCCTCTACTCCAACCCAGAGAAGAAGGGTCAAGCTGAAACCTGGTAGAGGTCCAGAGTCTCCCAGAAGCCGGGCTTCAGAATCCCTCTCAACACAGTCCAGCAGCAACAACGTAGCCCTAAAGCAGCCAGGGCAGGGGGTATGAGGAGGCTTGGCCCTTTCAGTCCAAGGCCAATAGAATGTCACATTGCCTTTGAGCTGGGATTATAGTAACCAGGTTTCAGTTCACATGCTAGTGTTATTTGATTGCATAGTGGACAGTGGAACACTGTGTTGAGAAGGATTCTGAGACCCGGTCTAGATGCATCAGAAAAATGATTCTGCGATCCATTAGCTATGTCTGCCATGGGCACAATAATGGAAAAACAGTAGTACAGTGTCTTGTTTATGTTATGTCAGCCTCAGACCTGGGATCCAGTGACCCCAGGCAGAAGCAGCCCTGGAACCAAGCTGACCACTAATTTGCTACTTTAGTTCCCAGGCTTCTGCCTCAGTTTCTATAAATAGGACTTCAGTAGGGCCGGACATCTGACCTGAACCCTTACCTTCTGCTGAACTTTGACACTGTCTATTTCTCTCTAGCCCCACTTCTGGGAGGGGGAAGTTGGATTCTGTCCTGACCTCCCCAGCCAAGGCTATACAGCTGTGCTTTCTCAAAATAATCCACACAGAGCTTTGGGACCCTCTGGGTTAAAATGTCTTCACCATCAGATTCTTGTTGCCTGGCTGGTCCCCCAGTGAAGCTGCTCAGAATTTAATGTGGCCTGGTCCAGCCCGAGTTGGTCACTCCCCTTTGGATGTGAGGCATGGACGGCAGATCACCCAGTTCTTGGGGACGAGTCCAATGACATGGTCGGTTTCCCCATCCTTGGCCCTATGCCAGTGAAGTCCCAGTGCGCCTCAGCTCGGCATCACGACATCACCAAGAGGCACGCTGAAGGAAGCCGATGCTGGGCCTCTATCCATGTCCCCTCAGTGTGACCTTACAGCTCCCCTTCAACAACTGGAGTCTAGCCAGGTGTAGGGCCACACATCTGTAATCCCTGCAACTTGGGAGGCTGAGATGTGAGGATCACAAGTTTGAGGCCAGCCTCAACCACTTAGCAAGACCCTGTTTCCAAATAAAAAAATTTAAAAGGGCAGCAGATGCTGCTCAGTGGTAAAGGTCATCTGGGTCTCCAGCACCAGGAAAAAAAAAAAAAAAAAAGTGGAGTCTATTTCTCTACCTTCTGACTCAGAGCTGACCTTGGACTTGCAGAGTGAGGCAGGGAGGCCGAGCCAGGCATTGACCTTGAAACTTCTCCTCACCTCCTTGGACCCTGAGACCACCCCATAAACAAGCCCACCCTGGCAGGAGGATAAGTGACCAGGTGGAAGAGAAACAGGTCCTGTAACCAAGGTCACCCTGGCTAAGCCAGCCCTCCAGATGACCACAGACACAGGGGCCTGCCGAGGTCAGCCGACCCAGCCCTGGTCAGCACGGCCACCCAGCTGACCCCACAGACTTTGGGGTCACTGCAAATGGATGTCATTTTAAGTCACTTCGTTTCATGTGGCTCCCTTTGCTACACCAGCTTAATCACATGCTAACTTTTGAGGTTGGGCAACTTATCTAACCTTTCTGAGCCTCAGTTTCCTTATCTGGGAAAGGGGAGAATAAAGGCAGCTGTCTCGCAGGCTCATGGGGAGGACGGGACCCGCCCGGTCAGCGCACAGTGAGAGCTCTGCCAGCCCGCCAGGCCCTGGCCACCCCTCCCCCAGGGCTCCCCGCGCTCACCTGAAGCATAGCCGATCATGAAGAGCAGGTAGACCAGCAGGAAGCGGAACAGGTCTTTGAAGAGGATCTAAAGCCCCCAGCGGATCACAGGGAGGCAAAGAGGAGACAACGGTCTCTTGCTTTCCGTCTCCCAGGCCCAGACCCGTCCCTGCTGCCCCCACAGTGCCACGGCCTCAGGTCAGCAGGCACCTAAGACCCGCATGTGACTTGTCAGACTCCCTCCAGGGACACCTAAGCCCAGAGGACCCTCCGCCCCCTACCTTCTGGATCATGATGCTGTAGGTCCCCGTGAGCTTCAGCCCGCGGGTGAAGTACAGGGCGTTCATCCAGCCCAGGACCAGCGCAAAGACCATCACAGCCAGGTAGGCCTCGATCCCCGCCAGGTAGAGGGCCGCGGACACAATCACCAGCACCGAGTAGATGAAGCTACAGGGCAGCAGAGGCCATGGGGGGGGCCAGAGGGAGAGGCGACAGTGAGGCCCTGGAGGGGGAGACATGTCCCCAAGCCCTCCAGTGCACCAGACTATCCCAATGTCATCTAGACCCTCAAAAGACACACGGAACGAATTAGCTGGGTTCCCCAGTGTTGAGTGCTCTGCTAACAGAATGTTAATTAATTAGCAATTAATGTACATGTAATGTCCCCGAGGCACTAAGAGATTCCAAAATGATGCCCTCTGGAATCACTAGAGAAAGATTTAATGGTGTTCACTGGAGAGTTTGTGGCCGAGTGACTCTCACTGTCTCGCAGTTTTATGGGGAAGGGAAAAGAGGTAGCAGACGGGCAGTAATTCTCAAATCCTGTGCCCAATGCAGGCATCACTAATCAATCACAGCTCTCTTTCCCACTAAACACAGTTTCAAAATCCTTCTCAGACACGGCACTCCAGGCAGACATTAGCAATCCATCACTGGCAAAAAAAAGGTTAAAATTATTTCTATAATTTTGGTAAATATGGGAACTCCTTAGCAACCAGGATATTTCTTTAACCAGAAGATTCTACTGCCTGACACTGGCCTTGTCCTGAATTTGGATTCGTGCTGCCCGGTGGAACGAATTCACTCGTCATAGGGTTACCTCTTCTCCCACCCTGGATGGCCTGACCGAACAACCCTACCATCTCCACCCAGAAGCAGCTGTCCAGGGAACTCGACTCACTACAGCAGCTGGAAGGAGCCATCGATGAAGAGAGAATTCACGCCAGGGCATTTCTTCATGAACAAGTCTTTGATCTGAAGGAGGGGAGGAAGGGAGCCCGTGACAGGTGGAGCCAGGAAGAAGGTCGAGGGCAGGAGAGAGGAAGGGACAGAGGAGAGGGAGGCAGAGCACGGGACAGAGAAGGGACCTGGGCTCTTGGCTGCAGAAGAGAACACAGGATTGGAGCAGGAGGAGGAGGCCGGGCAGCTGGTGGCTCGGGGGCCAAGCACTCACGTTGGTGAAGAAGAACAGGACCCCGGTGAAGAGCGTGATGACCTCCCCTGCCAGTCTCAGGTAGTCCACGGTGGTGCGGTAAGGGTAGGGCGGCTGCAGAGCAGGGCACAGGGTCCTCACCCGCCCCTCACCCGCGTCCCGCGCCACCTCCTCCGTCGGTTTCTTCCTCCTGGCCTCCCAGCTCAGAGCCACCTGGGGGTAGGGGCACCTCCTGCACCTGTTCCCAAGCCCTCTGGGGTCCGGTCCTGGGCCGCCCTCCCGGCACCCCCCCGAGCACTCACGGTGCCCTCTAGTGGCTGGTAGTAGGCAGTGAGCGTGAAGATGACCATGGCACACAGGTAGGAGACCACGTTGATGTAGAATGAGACGGCCCCGAACTTGCGCCACTTGTCCCGCAGCAGTTCATTGATGGGTTCCACGGCCAGCATCTCGTGGCGGTTCTGTGAGAGGCAAGAAGGTCGCGGTCATCTTCTGATGCTGGGCATCCACACGGGTGGACTCCAGTGCACCTTCCTCCACCTCTGCCCCAGAGCACTTCCCTACCCCACCTGTTCTTAGCTCTGCCCAGGATTTTCTCTGCTCAAACTCCTGGGCTGAGCATTCAGGTCTCTGCCCAGTCGTGCCTCAACTTACCCCTTCCACCCCATTCTAGTACCATAGAACCAGAGCTGAAAAGCTCCTTAAAGAACATCTAGCGGGGGCTGGGGAGATAGTTCAGTTGGTAGAGTGCTTGCCTTGTAAGCACAAGGCCCTGGGTTCAATCCCCAACACCCCCCCCACCAAAAAAAAGAAGCAACACCCACCAGGAGGCTGAGGCAGGAGGATTGCAAATTCGAGCCAGCCAGCCGCAGCAAAACTTAGCCCTAAGCTACTTACCAAGACCCTGTCTCAAAATAAAGAAGAAAAAAGAACTGAGGATGTGGCTCAGCAGTAGAGTGGCCCTGGGTTCAACCCCCAGGACCAAAAAATAAAATAAAATAAAATATATGAACACTATCTTCAAATTCCAATCTGTGAATAGCATTGAGTCACTGGCAGCAAAAATCACTTCTGTAGCTTGTTAAAAATAAGAATAAAAATTCCTGGGCTCCATCCTCAGAAATTCTGATTCAGGGAGCAGGACAGGGAAATTTAGCTCAACGATGCTAAATGATGGACTCATCACAATACTCCAGTTCTGAGCCCAGAACAGACATCAGTAGTTGATCCTGCACAACAGTGCTCTATGCCCTTGCCTGGTAGACACGGCCAATCAATCAGTTTTCTAAACCTGCAAACCCAGATCTAAATCAAGTTGATCACTAATTTCAAGAATGAGGGATGTGAGGTCCTGCAAGGGAAGCCAAGTTCACAGAGCCAGTAAGCCACAGGGCAGAACTGAAAGGGGGACCATTTGTACCCATTCCAGCATTTTCTGCCCCATTTGAATATCATCCATTCTAATGACTTGAAAATCTTCATAACCATGGATTTGTGTGACAATAAAGCCATAAAGATACTACTGAAGCATATTCCTCATAGTTAAAGATACTAAACCCAAGCAACCGGGAGGAGAAAAGAAGGGTCATTAGAACGTGTTGCATTTACACCCAGCAATGGTGCGGCATGAGAATACTCAACGGCACAGAATGATGTTCGTGAAACACTTCTAAGTGAAAAAGAAGGACTTTCACCACTTTGTAGAAGGGCCGCTAATGATAATAGCCGACGCATAATGTCTAATCCATGCCAGGCAGGTCTAAAATAAACCCATGTGGTCCTCCCCCAACCCTTTGGGATATACATTATCCTTCTCTTCAGTTTGCAAATGAGCAAGCTGCGACCTGGAGAGGTTCAGTGATTCGTCGTGAGTCACACAACATGGAGGTGACAGAGCCAGGATCCCAACCAAGCCCTCCCTGTCGCACAAGCCTTGGTCACTTTGCTAAATGCCGGACAGCATTCTGGGCTCTTCATTGGCACCTTCTCTTGCGCTTAGGCAACAGGCCCGCCACTCTGGGTCACAGACACCTACCCCCGCCCCCGGCCTCCCCTGGCCCTGCCCGGTGCCCACCTCGATCTTGCTGTTGTAGACCAGGATCTCCAGCACAGAGGCCTCTTCCCCACACGTGTCCAGGGAGGAGAGGTCGTACAGCGAGGAATACACAGGCCCGTAGGCCCAGTCCTTGAACTTGCGGGACAGGTGCCGTGTGTCCTCATCTGTCACCTCTCGCCGGATAATGTGCTGAAAGATCTGCACAGGAGCAGGAAGTGAGGTCAGAGAACCCAGGGGAGGGGCCCCGATGCTCAGCCCTTCACGTCCAAAGGACCCTGCAGGCCAGGCACAGCCCTCCAGAGCATGGAGAAAACATGAACGGAGGCCTGGCGGCTGGCTGGGCCGCTCTGCTCGCCCCCTTATTTAATTCTTACTCTTCCCATCTTGTTTCACAGACGAGCCAAGAAGTTGGGAGGAACAAAGGGCTTCCCGAGGCCACACTCCGTCAGCCCAGGCCAGCCTTAAGCACGGCAATGACGGCAGTGAGCACCTTCTTCAAGGCCTTGGAGCAGCCGCAGCTGGATCTCTGCAGCACCTTGGTCCTATTACGCCCCTGTTATCTTGGGCTCACACACAGGGAAGCTGAGGCACAAAGGGGGCTGGGAATTGCCCAGGGTCACACGGTCTCGTCCTAGGGCACAGCCAGAATTTAAACATAGGCCTTCTCTGCAGCCTCGAGACCTTGGCTGAAGCTGGGCGTGGTGGTGCACGCCTGTGATCCCAATGGCACCAGAGGCTGAGGCAGGAGGATCGGGAGTTCAAAGCCAGCCTCAGCAACTTAGCGAGGCCCTGGGCAACTCAGTGAGACCCTGTCTCTAAATAAAATATAGAAAGGGCTGGGGAGGTGGCTCAGTGGTTAAGTACCCCTGGGTTCAATCCCCCATACCAAAAAAAAAAAAAAAAAAAGAAAGAAAGAAAGAAAGAGGGAGAGAGGGAAGGAAGGAAGAAAGGAAGGAAACCCTGCTCTAGGCCTTGTGCTGTGAGGATCAGAGGAAGGAAGACACTGCTGTGGGGTGCTCAGTGGTTAGGGGCTGGAAGGACTGCAGGGCTAAGGCCCTGGAACTCAATCTTTGTTTTTGGGGGGTTTTTTTGTTTGTTTGGGGGGTACTGGGGATTGAACCCAGGGGTGCTTTACTACTGAGCTACATCCCCAGTCCTTTTTACTTTTTATTTTGAGACAGGGTCTTGCTAAGTTATTAAAGTTGGTCTCAAACTTGTGATCCTCCTACCTTGGCCTCTTGAGTAGCTGGGATTTCAGGTGTGCGCCACTACACCCAGCTCTGGGACTCATTTTTAAAATTTATTTATTTATTTTTTTGTGGTGCTGGGGATTGAACCCAGGGCCTTGTGCTTGCAAGGCAAGCACTCTACAACTGAGCTATATCCCCAGCCCCTGGGACTCATTTTTATATCAGCAGCTTATCCTGACTGGTGAGAGTAGGGAGGTGAGCATCTAATGAGGTGGGAAGAGATGAGAGGCTCTGAGATGAACTTGAATTGCTTGGCTGGACAGTAGGGAGCCATAACAGGTTCTTGAGCTAAGCGGTCTGCACACTCGGGTTGGCAGGATGAATGCCAGTCACACCCTCCTGTGTGGGCGTGTGTGCGTGTGTGTGTTGAGGGGTAGAGGTAGATGAGTCAGCTCCCACTCACCCCAATCTTGCCCGTCTTGGCAGCCATCATGAGGGGAGAGAGGCCATCGTTGTTGAGCACGGCCTCCAGGTTGCTGTCGGGGAAGAGGCGGGCACACTTGAGCAGCAGCAGGTCGTACATTTTGGTGACGAACTTGGTGTTCTCACGGGTGTTGTCAGCTATGGCCACCAGCGCATGCAGCACGGTGTTGCCCCGTGAGTCCTGCCTCCGCATGTCCGCCTTCTTGTGGGGGTTCTCCGTCAGGTAGTTGACGATGTGAGGCTGGTTGGTGCACGCGGCCAGCGACAGGGGCAGCTCCCCTGTGGGCCAGGACAGATGGTCACTGAAAGGGGCCCAGGGTGGGGTTCTGCCTGCAGATACTCAGGGGACAGGGCCGCCTGGGCACAGATGCACACAGCGCCTACAGCCCCGGGGCCGCTGAGCGTCTTCCTGGGTGATGCTTGGAGGTGGGTGTGGCTATTGGGGGCGTGGCCACGTGGCTGGAGGCTGCAGAGGTGTGGCTATTGGGGGCGTGGCCACACGATTGGAGGCTGCGGGGCTGGAACTCTGTGGGACTCTTGTCTCTGATCCCCACATACATAACATGCGCCTGCAAGTAGGGGTGACATTCAAAATATTTTGTTCCAACTGTGGCAATATGGAAGCAATGGGATTTGGGCCCCACGATCCGGCCACTGGTTCCAGGGTAAGTCAGATTAAAGGGTACACACGATAAGGTGCGGGGTGCTGACACCCCGTCACAGTCCGAGGCTCCTCCTGATGCTACTACACAGAGGAGGAGGCCGCAGCACAGGAAGGGGAGGTCACAGGGCTGGGAATTAGCAGACAGGATTTGAACTCAGGTCCCTGACTCTACACTGCGGTCTTGGAGAGCAAGACCCAAATGCAGCCCTTGGCCAGCCCAGCTCCAAAGGTCCTCAGGGATGTGGCCACCCACCCGCACACCCTGTCCCCTAGCCCCAACCTCCTCCCGTGAGCCCTGGGCCCCACCAGGCACTGCCTCACCGAAGTAGAAGTAGCCACCCTCGTCCTTGGGCTGGAAGAAGCGCCCGCGGGCCTGCGCATGCACATCGGCTCCTTGGGCCACGAGGAGCTCCACGTAGTGTTTACAGCGACGCTCGATGGCAATGTGCAGGGCGGTCTGGCCTGGGGGAGGGGTGACAGTCATCCAGGGCTCCAGTAGGGCAGAGGCCCCACTAGATCAGCTCGGCGGGGATAGAGTGGGGTTCACAGGCCAGAGCCCGCGCAACCAGAGCCTCAGACGTCCCTGGGGTGTGGAATTTGGGGTGCACGAAGCCCCAGATTTGCTGCATTGTAGCAGAATTTATATTCCAAGGATGCCCAACTTGCGGGATTCCCAAGTTGAGAACTTTCCAGAAGCACCCGCTGCTTTCATCCTAGAAGAAATGGCATCTTGACTCACGGAATTTTTGACTTGGGATATAAAATTCATGGACTTAGAATCTTAGCACCCTGCATTCTGAATGCCAGCTTTGATTCTTAGAAGCTCCGAATTGAGAGCCAGTTGCGCCTTCGCCACCCAAAGCTGCTGGTTCATAGACGCATCCCGAGGAGCCCCAGAATGTCAGGCACCCACACTTCGGAAGTGCAGAATCCCAGGCTGGCGGATCGCTAGGCTCGATGCACCCCAATCTCAGAGTCTTTGATTCCGCCACAAAACCCATCAAAGTGGAAGGACGGTTCCCCTGTCTGTCCCCTCAGTCACTCACTCATTCACTCAACAGCGCTCCCAGGGGATCAGACAAGGTGCTCTGCCTTCACCCCGCGCCCCTGCCCAGCCCCGCGCGCACCTCGGTAGTAGATGTCGCGGAAGGGCGAGTTGATGAACTCGCGCATGTTGCCGGTGCGCTCCGCGATGTCCAGCAGCACGGGGATCGTGTCGTTGCGGCCGTTGCTCAGGTTCAGCAGGGCCTTGGGCAGGCACGTCTTCCCGGTGGACGGCTCTGGGGAGAGACGTGCAGGAGGAGGCGGGGCTCAGCACGGCGGCCCTGAACTGCTGGGCAGTGGGCAGAGAGCAGGAGGCGGCGCAGGCCCTCCGCTGAGTCTGTGCCTCGTCCGTCGGGTGGGGACGCAGGACAACTCTATCTGCCTATCGTTGGTACCGAGGGCATCAAATACTCATGCAGGCGGAAGGGCTTTGAAATGTAGGCAGCCACAGCCTGTAGGTGAGCATTTATTCAATTAATCACATTTGTGGGGAATATTTTAAAGGGTTTTGTAATCAAATATATGGGATTGCAGGGTCAGACAGGTAAGCAGGCTGGGGTGCCGCTCTGGGGCAGAGCACTGGCTTACATGTAGGAGGCCCGAGTTCCACCCCTAGCCTGAGGAGGAGTGCCAATCATATTTCTTTGCTGCAGGACTTCTCAGAGCCTTTATTATGCTAGTGGGGACCATGAACCTGTGAGATCAAGATAGCATTTGCCCACCTACCGGAACCCAGAATCCTTTTCCCATGTTTGTTTACTTTTTTTCGGTATCGGGGATTAAACCCAGGGGTGCTTAACTACTGAGCCACACCCCCCAGCCCTTTTTATATTTTATTTAGAGACAGGGTCTCGCTGAGTTGCTTAGAGCCTCACTAAGTTGCTGAGGCTGGCTTTGAACTCGTGATCCTCCTGCCTCAGCCTCCCGAGATGCTAGGATTACAGGCGTGCGCCACGGCACCCGGGCTCCTGTGAAGCATTTACAGTCGTGCTTCTCCCGGGGAGGAGAGGCATCCAGACTGCCCAAGTGTGGTGTGAAGGCACAGAGGATGCGAAACTGCCCTAGGAGGAGCGGGACTGCTTCTCGGGGTTTCCACGGACACAGCCCCGACGCTGACAGCTTCATCCACCACCAAACCTCTCCTGAGCTCAGACTCCTCTGGGTTCCGTGGGTCCCTGACGTCTCTCCCTTCACTTCTATGTCCCTTATGCCAGTTTCTTTCCCTTTTCAGGGATTGATTTATATCTCAAAAGAATGTGTCCGTTCAAAGAAAACCCTGCCAACCAGACCGAGCCACGCGGGGGGGGCACAGGGACTCCCCACGCCCGCGAGACACAGGTGCGGGTTGAGGGGACCATCCTGCAGCCAGAGACCTCAGGGTCTGGGACAAGACTGTGCTAATGACAACGGTGTGAACCTTTCTCTGCTTAGTTTCCTTTCTAGTTAAGTCGAAGCTATGAAAGGAAATCAATGAACTCATCCGTACTCATGGACCAGCTCCGAACCAGGCAGATCGGGAGCCCTCAGTGAACGCGAAGGTCCCATCAGTCTCCCGGGTGCGGGGGGGCGACTTCGGGAACCAGCTCTCTCCATGTCAGAAAGTGTCAGGCGAACTGGAAGCCTTATGGGGACTCCGACTGCAGCCCCAGCCCCCCGGGGAGCCTTGTTCTCCAGTTGCTTCCCATCCGACCCTGGCACCCGGCCCAGAGCCGACACCAAATAACCATTTCTTGAATGAATAACTAACTCCAGTTGAGGATCTGCTCCCCAAAGCTGGCCAGGGCTCCCAGGGATTCTGTGCAGACACAGACACCCCCACACACAGGTCTGAACTCAGGGGACCTCTGTACATGCCAGCCTGTCCTGTCAATTCCATCTCCTATGTCTCTAATCCTCCCATAGCACTCCGTCTCCACTGCCACCACGGGGGCCCAGCCACTGTCTCTCACATGCCCAAGACCTCTCCCTGGTTGCCCCCAGTCCCCGACGCCTTCCTTCGTCCACTCTCCCCAAGCCAGCTGTAGTGGTCACCTCAGAGATGTAACTCTGATCGCAGCTGGCCACAGGGCCTTAACACATGCCGTCCCTGCACTGTCCCCCAGATCTGAAACACTCCTGGCTCCTCTTCTCACCTGACTAATACAACTCATTCACACAGATCAAGGGTCACCTCCTCCAGGAAGCTCTTCCAGATTTTCCAGGAGTAGCTCAAACCTTCCCATACAGCCTCTTATTGACACCCAGTACGGTTTGTAACTGTGTGTTTATTTCGGTGGTTGCTTGGTCCACGCCAGTCTCCCCTTGTAGTCTGGGAGTAATTTGAAGGCAAGGTCCCTTCTGCTTCCCTCAGCTCATCACTGTTGGACCCAGTCTAGCACAGTGTCCGATACTTAGTAGGTAGGTCGGTACCCAATGATCATCGACTGAGTTAATAAGTACCCAATGAAGGCGTGAGCTAATTGCACCAGGTAATTCCAAACCATAGGTGGAACTGGACCCTGGATTTGGGCTTCCACACCCACAGGCACAGGCTAGAGTGGGGCAGGGGACCGGCCAGCCTGGGAGTCCGAGGATGAGATGCAGGAGCAGTGATTTCCCAGAGGAGCAGGACACACAGTTCCAGGGTTTGACCACCAGAGGGCGAAGTGGTGCTGCGCTGGCGGCGGGGCTGCTGCTGCAGGAGCCAGGGGCCCCACGCTGAGAATTGCCAAACTGGAGCTTGTGAAACTCGGGCAGGGTGGGAGTGGGGCTGGTGGGGGCTTCCCTTGAAAATTAGATGAGCTCATCAGCCTCTAGCCAGAAAAACATGCAGGGCCAGAGCCGGGTTCTGTGGGGCCGGAGGTTTAGACAATTCGGGGTCCTATTTACTAAAATGAACACACAATTACAAATACAAAAGTAGGCCCAGGACCTGAGATGGCGCCTTAGCGGGCAAAAGGCTCTGCAGCCTCAATTGCATCGTGAGCCCCACGTTGACCTCCCCTCCCCCAACCTCGGCAACTTCAGGTCCCTGTCCCTCAAGCCCAGCAGAGTCCCCCACCCACACTTATGCACAGACACACACCTATCTGGGGTCCCCAGACTAGCCAAGAGCTGCCACTCAGCCCTGAAGACAAGGGAGCCAGAAGCGCGCACAAGCCCAGCCCGGGGCCACTGTCATCTGGAGCATCCGTTCCACAGGATCCTCTACCCTGCCGTCCGCCCCACCCCACCCCCATTTTGCCTGACAAATGCAGTAGACTGGGGGGCTGGGGGCGTTCACCTCCAAGGAGACTGCTCACCCTGCCCCCGGGATAGTCTGAGGGCCGGGAAGGACCCTCAACCTCCCAAGACTCCAAGCTTGGGCCCCCAGTCAAGGGCACCTTGGCTAGCCAGGCACCAAGAGTGACTATCTTTTTTATAAATCCAGAAATTCTCTACTGATGGACACAAAGACACCGCATTGTGTTGGTTCCATGTTAAGAGTTGAATTGATAAATGTCTATGTGGAAAGTGAACCATGGATTCCAAAGCCATTTGGGGGGTGTTTGGTTTTGGTTTGGTTGCGTTGTGCTGCTGGTGGGGGGGAGTACAGGGCCTTGCATGTCCTAGGCAAGCACTCTGCCCCTGAGCCTGTACAAACCTCAGTACTTTTTAAAATCCAATTTTCAGACAAGGTCTTGCTAAGTTGCTGAGGCTGGCCTCCAATTTGCAATCCTCCTGCCTCAGCCTCTTGAGTAGTTGGGATCACAGGCGTGTGCCACCATGCCCGGGGGTCACCCTGTTTTGCCACTTCATTTGCGTAAGTCTTAAAATATGGCCTCTCTTGACTTTCTGGAAGCTTTCTTAGACCTAAGCCACAGACCAATCGTGGTCCTTTCTGAGACAGGCCCTTCTTTATGGCAAGTGCCACCATTTTGACATTTTATACTGATTCATGGGATCATTTGGCCAGTTAACTATGGCTCACCTGGCAGCCAGCATATGGGGGCTGCTGACCGGTGGAAGCTAAGGCCTGGGGCCATGGAGGGAGCTGGTGTCCTGGACAGGGTTGGAGGCTGAACTCTCAGGGAGGCCAAAAGAGCAGGCAATGGGGAGGGGGCTTCGGCCGAGGGAGGGGAGCCTGGAACAGGGATGCTCCTGGGCAGAGGCACAGGCCGCCTGTTCGCCCCACGGACCCTCAGAGACCCCCTAGAGGGAGCAGGGCCTCCAGGAGGCCAGCTGTCTTGTGCTCAGCACTTCATAGGATGATCTCTCCTAGAGGCCAGGACTATGCTACCATTTTACAGATGGAGAAACCGAGGCTTGAGATGCCACGCACCCCGGAGGGACTGGCTGTGATATTTAACCCGTGTGGGCAGCCTCCTCTACGCTCACCTCTTCCAAAGAAAGAACGGAATGAGTGCACCAGTGGAGGTGGCCAAGGCCCAGAGAGGTTGGGGAACACGGCGGAGGACACACAGTCTTCCGTCCAGTCTCTTCGGGAGAGCACTGCCTCGGCGGGGAGAGGGGACGCCACTGCCAGCCTCCCTCCGCCCCTGCCAGGCCCCGCTGCCGCCCCGGGAGCTCACCCCGGAATTCCTCGTCAGTCAGGCGCTTCTTGTGGGTCAGCAAGAAGGGGAGCAGCCCGTCCAGGTCAGCGGTGGAGCCCCGGGACACGATGTCAAAGAGAATGGGCCGGTTGAAGACTTTAAGGATGGGGGGCGGCTGGGGCGCAGGAGCTTTGGGGCTCTGTGGCTGCTTCCTGAAGGGGATGCAGAGGTGACAAAAAGCTCTCCCCTTGCCTGCCCACTGCCCTGACCCAGGAGGCCAGGGACGGGGTGACAGGAGCCCAAATCCTTGGGAGGGACCACACGGAAGGGAAGAGCTGGAAACACCAAGCTTGTTTATCCAGCAAACTACAGCCAGACCTACTGTGTGTTGGGGGACAGACAAGCTGAAATAAACACACAAGTCTACCCACCCACTATCCACCCATCCCTCCATGCACCACCCACCCATCAACCATTCATTCACCCATTCGCCTGCGTATCTGTCAACATGGCCACCGATCCATCCATCCACCCATCCACTCACGCCCCCATCCATCCATCCATCCATCCACATACCCATCCACCTATCCACCAATCCATCCATCCACCCATCTATCCGTCCAGCTATTCATCCACCCACCCACCCATCCATCCATCCATCCATCCATCCATCCACATACCCATCCACCCATCCACCTATCCACCAATCCACCCACCCATCCATCCACCCATCCATCAGTCTACCCACCCATCCATCCACTCACCCACCCACATCCAACCGCACACCAACCCATCCATCCGAACATCTGTCACATACTGAATACTCACTAAGGCAGACAGACTGAAAGACAGAGAGAAAACACAGGAAAAGCAAACTGAAAGATAAAGCATGCATTATCTCCTTCATTCTTTCCAACTCTCACTCATTCATTCAACAAACATTTGAGACAAATGAGGCCAGGCCAGTAGGTACTTAGCCCAGGGCCCACCACCCAGGAAACACTCAATAAATGTTAGCTGAGGTGACCTTTCTTACGAGAGCTTCCTGTGCCTGCAGCTTGTGTGTGTGTGGCAGAGAAGCTGAGCCACAGAGGCAGGTCAACAAAGGACACAGCCCAGAGGTGGCTAGCAGAGAAGGGGACAGAGAGAAAGTAAGGGGAAAAAACAGATGCTAAGCCAGGTGTGGTGGTGCATGCCTGTAAACCCACAGACTCGGAGGCTGAGGCAGGAGGATTGCAAGTTGGAGGCCAGCCTCAGCAACTTAAGGAGGCCCTAAGCAACTTAACAACACCCCTGTCTCAAAATAAAAAGTAGAAAGGGCTGAGGATGTGAGTCCAGGGTTAAACGCCCCTGGGCTCAATTTCTGGTACCAAAAAAAAAAAAAGATGCTAAGAGGAGGGCTTGGGGACATTCAGTCATTCAACAAACGGCAATTGGGCACCTGTCGTTTGCTGGGTTCCGGGGGGAAAAGGGCTAGCCTGGGGCGCCTGAGGAGGAACCTCAGGGCCCTGCGCGTACAGGGTGCAATTGGAATTTAAGTGACAGTGAAGAGAAGGAGAAAGATGGAGGCAGAGTGTGGGAGGGAGAAAGGAGCGAGGAGGGGGCCAGGCCAACCCACAGAGCTGAGGCAGGCGGAGGGCGGGGAGCGCCCAGGCAGCTCTGGGAAGGGCTCCTGGCATCGGCGGCCTCTGACGCAGGCACCCAGGGGGCTCCATCCCATCTGTCTCTGAACTTGGACCTCCATCCCCAGAACAAAAAGAATGCTGCCCCCACCAGACCCCCCAGGGTGGCCTTTGGGGGCTCAGCTGCTCAGACACCCTGTTCCGCCAGCACCTCCTAATGTCTCCAGCTCTGCCCGCCAGGTGGGAGAGGGTGGGAGGCCGGAACGGGGTCCGAGGGAGAGACAGCAGCTCCAACAGGATCTCAGGGGAGGGGCGCGGGGACACTGCTGCCCTGGGCCTCAGTGTCCCCTGTGAGCAGCGGTCCTGCCGATTGTCCTATAGGTTGACTGGGGGGCTCTGACCCTTGGACCTCGGCGCCACCTCCGACCTGACTGTGCCCCCTGTCCCGTGCTCACCGCCCATCTCTCCCTCTAAACTCAAGATGCCATTCTGCGCAGCGGCTCACCTCAGGGGCCCCAGGCCCAACCGCGCAGCCTAGCACACAGTAGGTGCTCAAGAAATATCACTGAGTGAATCCACGACTCGGTGAATAAAGACGGGGTTAGACTCAACCGAGCAAGGACTGGGAAGGGGAACGGCCCCTCCATGAGCCGAAGAGGCTTGTGGTCACGGTGGCTGGACGCCTCCAGACTCCAGCACCGCGCTCCATGACACACACGAGGGCAACAAGAAGGGCTCGCAGGGAGCCTCCATGGGTTACTCCCTCCTCCTAGGTTACTCCCTCCTTCATAGGCTACTCCCTCCTCCACAAGCTATCCCCTCCTCCACAGGCTACCCCTCCTCCTAGGTTACTCCCTCTTCCTAGACTACTCCCTCCTCCATAGGCTACTCCCTCCTCCTAGGTTAATCCCTCCTTCATGGGCTACTCCCTCCTCCACAGGCTACCCCTCCTCCATAGGCTACTCCCTCCTGCTAGGCTACTCCCTCCTCCTAGGTTACTCCCTCCTTCATAGGTTAATCCCTCCTCCCAGGCTACTCCCTCCTCTTAAGCTACTCCCTCCTCCATAGGCTACTCCCTCCTCCATAGGCTACTCCCTCCTCCAGATTGCCAGAAGCTTAGGAAGTCTCAGAATCCCCACAGGCTACTCCCTCCTCCAAGGCTACTCCCTCCTCCTAGGCTACTCCCTCCTCCAAGGCTATTTCCTCCTCCTAGGCTACTCTCTTCTCCATAGGCTACTCCCTCGTCCAGACAGCCAGAAGCTTGGGAAGTCCCAGAACCCCCAAGAGGTCCAGGAAGGAGAGTGGAACCTCACAAGGCAAAGGTCTGCAGGTGAGAGACACCTGGGCTTGCAGCCGCCACACAATCCAACACAGAGGCCAGACCAGTGCCCCTGAGTCTGAGCTCCAGGGCTCAGCTCAGCAGAGCTCACGAGGGGAGGACGGGGTGTGGATAAGCAGTCTGGGGGTGCAGAGGCTCTGTCCCAGCTAGGTCTGGCAGAGAATTCAGAGGAGCCAGGCACTCTGCCCACCGGGGCCTCTCTTCATTGTCCTGCTGTGCTTTCAGCTGGCCTCCTTCACTGAAGAGAAAGAGGCTTCCAACGCTTTTTTGTCGTGGGGTGGGGAGACACTGGGGACTGAGCCCAGAAGGTGCTTTACCACTGAGTTGAATCCCCAGTCCTTTTGATTTTTTATTTTGAGACAGAGCCTTGCTAGGCTGCTGAGGCTGGCTTGAACTTGCCATCCTCACGCCTCAGCCTCCGGGTCGCTGGGATTACAAGCCTGAACCATCACGCCCAATGAAGCTTCCAACTCTTGAGGAGCCCCGGAAAGCCAGTGGGTGGTCAGGAATAAAGGTGACGGAGCAGGGGCACAGCTGGGGTTTGTGCCAGGAGCAGAAAGGGAGTGGACAGGTGGATGGATGAGCAGATGGATGGGTGGCTGAACGAACAACTGAAAGAATCAGTGACCAAGCAAATGAAGAAACAGACAGCTGGGGAATGAATCAGCGTTTAGAAGAAAAAGAGAAAGGGGAAAGAGGGCAGGGAGGAAGGAGAGGGGAGGCGGGCTCCAAGTGCTAGAAGTGCAATGAACGAGTGGTTTCTGAATGGACCGATAGCTGAATGGCTGGGGAACAGAAGCAGCGGCTGGAGGCCTTGGGGCTAGAGCACTCCTGGCAGGCAAGGAGCCCTGGGCTTGAGCCCTAGCACCGAAAAAGAAAAAGAAGGGAAGGAAGGAAGGAAGGAAGGAAGGAAGGAAGGAAGGAAGGAAGGAAGGGATGGAGGGAGGGAGGGAATATAAAGCAGTGGGTAGATTGGAAGATGTATAGACATTTGGATAAGTAAATGGTAGATGAATGGAAGGCTGGTTGTATGGGCAGATAGCTAGACAGATAACAGATGGATTGATGAGTAGATAGATATTTAAGTGGATGATGGGTGGATGGGAAAAAATCATAGACAAGAGGAAAGGTGGGTGTCAGCATGGATGGATGGATGAATGGGTAGATGGATGGGTGGATAGATGAATGGATAGATGGATAAGTGGGTGGATGGATGGATGGATGGATGGATGGATGGATGGATGGATGGATGGGTGGATGGATGGATGGATGGATGGGTGGGTGGATGGATGAATGGATGGATAGGTGGGTGGGTGGATGGACAGGTGGGTGGGTGGTGGGATGGATGGGCGAGTGGATGGAATGAATGGATGAGGGGGTGGGTGGGTGGATGGAGGATGGATGGATGGGTAGGTGGGTGAGTGCATGGATGGGTGGGTAGATGGATGGATAGATGGACAGATGGATGGATGGGTGGGTGGGTGGAGGATGGATAGATGGATAGATGGATGGATGGGTGGGTGGGTGGGTGGATGGATGGATGGATGAATGGATGGATGGGTGGGTTGGGTGGGTGGGTGGATGGAGGATGGATGGATGGGTAGGTGGGTGAGTGCATGGATGGGTGGGTAGATGGATGGATAGATGGATGATGGATGGATGGATGGGTGGGTGGATGGATGGGTGGGTGGGTGGATGGATGGATGGATGGATGAAAGGGTAGATGGATGGATAGATGGATGAATGGATGGATGGGTGGGTGGGTGAATGGATGGATGGATGAATGGATGGGTAGGTGGGTGGGTGGATGGACGGGTGGGTGGGTGGATGGATGGGTGGATGGATGAATGGATGAGTGGGTGGGTGGGTGGATGGAGGATGGATGGATGGGTAGGTGGGTGAGTGCATGGATGGATGGATAGATGGATAGATGGATGGATGGATGGGTGGATGGATGGATGGATGGATGGGTGGGTGGATGGATGAATGGATGGATAGGTGGGTGGGTGGATGGACAGGTGGGTGGGTGGGTGGATGGATGGGCGAGTGGATGAATGAATGGATGAGGGGGTGGGTGGGTGGATGGAGGATGGATGGATGGGTAGGTGGGTGAGTGCATGGATGGGTGGGTAGATGGATGGATAGATGAACAGATGGATGGATGGGTGGGTGGGTGGATGGATGGATAGATGGATAGATGGATGGGTGGGTGGGTGGGTGGATGGATGGATGGATGGAAGGGTAGATGGATGGATAGATGGATGAATGGATGGATGGGTGGGTGGATGGATAGGTGGGGTGGATGGAGGATGGATGGATGAATGGATGGATGGGTGTGTGGGTGGATGGATGAATGGATGAGTGGATGGGTGCATGGGTAGATGGATGGATGGATGGGTGGGTGGGTAGATGGATGAATGAATGGATGGGTGGGTGGATGGATGGGTGGGTGGATGGAGGATGGATGGATGAATGGATGGATGGGTGGATGGATGGGTGCGTGGGTGGATGGATGGATGGATGGGTGGGTAGATGGATGAGTGGATGGATGGGTGGATGGATGGGTGCGTGGGTGGATGGATGGATGGATGGGTGGGTAGATGGATGAATGGATGGATGGGTGGATGGATGGGTGCGTGGGTGGATGGATGGATGGATGGGTGGGTAGATGGATGAATGGATGGATGGATGGATGGATGGATGGACGGATGGGTGGATGGATGGGTGAGTGGATGAATGAATGGATACATAAGTGGTTGATAATGAACAAATGGAAGTTTGGTTGTGTGGGTGGTTGGACAGGCAAGTGGAGAGATGGGTAGGTGGGTGAATCGGTGAATAAAAACTCTGAGGGATGAATGAAGAGTTAGCTGGGTAGAGGTGTAGAAAGGAGTAGGTGGATGATGGAGGACAGGTGAGGGAGTGAACTGGTGGAAGATGTGTGGACCCAGGCGTGGCTGGAAAATGGACCTATGGATGGGTGTTTCAGGACAGAGGAGGAGACACAGACCGGCAGCCGGCAGTACTCACTCTAAGACCTTCCTCCTCCACCGCTTATTGTCACTGGGGTGGTGACGATAGGTGCCGTAGTCAAAGAGGGAGTCCATGGGTGCTTTCTTGGGCCCGGGCACCACCGAGGACTCGTACAGAGTGGACTCCAGCAGGTCAATGGGGTTGGGCACCCCCTTGCGGAAAGCACCCTGGAACTTCATGCGTAGGTTGGGTCGCCCATCACCAGGGCCCGCCGAACGACCGGCATCGGCAGGTGAGGGTGAAGGTGAGCCGTCCTCGCCCTCAAACAGATTGGCCAGCGAGGACAGTGGGAAGGCCTCCCCGCCAGAGGCGCCACTCTCCTCCCCGAGGGGGTCGGCCGCCTCTGCGGGCCCTGCGTGGGGGCCGCCGCTGGGATCTGCCATGCTGGCACCGCTCAGCCTGCTGGGGAGAGAAAGAGGAGTCAGCAGCGCCCGGCCGGCGGCAGGGGCTCCAGGAAGCCCCCTCCCCCGTGGGCAAACAGCACTGCGGCCAGCGCTTCAAAGCCACCCTTGTAATGACAGGGGCTGGGGTGGCCACTCCCAGATGTGGTTGGCCGCCAGCCCCAGGCGGGATATGCAACAGGGGCCTCTTTCAGGAACCTGGAGACACGGGTCTGCCTGGGGCCCAGCGACCCTGGGCACGGGCGGGAGGAGAAAGGGCCTTGGAGTCACACGGGGTTGCCAAACCTGGAGCCTAGCGCCTCCTCTTGACCCAAGAAGCCAGCATCAGAGCCCCAAGAGCAGGCTCCACAGCCAGCCTCCACCTTAGCCAGCGCATGGCATGAGGCAGTCAGCGTTCCTCAGCCTCAGTCTCCTCATCTGTACAATGGGGGCATCGAAGCCCCAGGGGAGAATGAGCTGAGAGGATGCCAGCCAGTGCCCAACACAGCCACCCGGCAGGCACACAGAAAATCCACTGCTGCGTGGCCAGTGGTCCTCGGTTTCCTCCTCTGGCATCAAGGTTGTGATCCCAAGTCTCCAGAAGCGGAAAACGAGGCTCCCAGATTCTGGTCGACTTCTCCAGCACTGGGCTCCCTCCGGGGCTGAGCCAGCCGTCCCTCTGCTGGTTGACTCTGGCCACAGTGCTCCCAGCTCAAGACCCCCTCCCCTGCCGGCCTCCCTGGCCCTCCACCTCCCGGGTTTATTCCGGAGAGTTCGGTCCCAGGCGGGGAGCACCCAGAGAGGAAGGGGTCCTTCAGGCCCCCCCGGCCCCACCCCATCCCGCCAGGAAAGAACAGGTGCCACTGGGTCCCATTTCCCACTAAGGAGTCCAAGGCTGCCAGAAGGGACAGTCACTCAGCTGGTGGGGAGAGAAAGTCTCTCAGGCTCCTGGCCCAGGGGCTCAGCCAGGAGCAGGGCAGGGGAGGGGAGGGCCCTCTGCGGCCAGGTGCTGGCCAGGCAGCTGGGCACGGAGGGCGAGTTTCCTGGAACTCTCTCCATCCCACCTGGGAGGCAGGGACCTGTCTGAAGAGAGGTCCCTTGTGTGTCCCAACCCCCACCCCCATGGCATGTGTGGAGGGACAAACAGATTCCCACCTTATTTGTTTTGTGGCTTCCTGGAGGAAAACCGTGGACTAAAGAGGTAGAGACACCACAGCAGGACATGGGGGTGGGGGCTGGCTCCCCGCTGGGTGTGGACAGGGAGGGAGAGCCTGGACTTTGGAGTCATTTGGGTCTGGGTTCTAAGCCCGGCTCTGATCTTTACATGAAGTATGGCCTCGGGCAGGTTGCTCAAGCTACAGAGCCTCAGTTTCCTCTCTGTAGAATGGGTACAACCGTAGCAGCTTCTGCGTAGGGCAGGCAGTAGCTAGCGAGCCTTCATTTTCCCACCTGTAAAACGGGGGTAACCACACCCCTCCTGGGGTCCTCAGGCATGAGAGGCACCCACTCAGGGCCAGCACCTCGTAGGACCTCTGAGACCTTAGGTCCCATCCACCTGCCAGGCAGGGGAGCGAGGCCCAGACCCGCCCCTTGAGGCTGCTGCCTGACTTTGGCCTTTGCTCTCCAGGGCTGGGGGGGCACATGGAGGCAGGGTGGGGCTTGCTGTGGGGGTCCAGGCGTCGAGGGACAGGCTGACTCCCCCAGGCGCACCCCTCCCCACCCCATAGGGGCCCCAGGTGGGGGAGGGGGGGGCCGTCAACACCTCCCTCCTCGCTGTGCCCTGTACCATGGCACCTCCCGGTCAGGGCACGGTCACTTTGGGCAGGTCACACGGTGACTACGACTGGCATTCCAGTTATGATGAAATAACAGTCACAAAATGATTTGCCCTCACCATGGTGCCTGGGGCCTTCTTACTGGGCGGGCACCCGACTAGAGGCCTCATGCCTGTGTTGGCACCCAATCCTCCTGCAGCACTAGACCTGCCACAATGGTGAAATGCGGGGACGTGTTTGCTCGTCTCGACTGTTTCTGTGGAGAGAGCTACTGGCGTCTAGTGGATCCAGGCCAGGGATGTCACAAAATGTCTTACACGGGACAGCCCTGAACCACAGAAAGACACAGACCAAAATGTCAACAGGGCTAAGGTTTTAAAACCCTTCCCCCTGGATTTAGGACTGCTGTAATTTCCATTTTATAGATGAGGAAACTGGTTCAGAGAGGTTAAGTGACTTGACTGAGGCCACACAGCACATTAGAAACAGAGCGAGATTCAAATCCAGACAGCTGGTTGCTGAGTGTAGGATGCCCTGATCCCTCGGTTTACGGCACAAGGCCTGGGTGCTGGTCACCACATGACGCCCCTACAGGAACCCATTGGAGCGCTGAGGTAATCCTTTGAAGTTAAGGATTATAAATGCCAGCCTATTCTCATCTCCGAGCCTCAGTGTTTCTACCTTTGAAATGGAGGTTGCAACAACAGCTCCCATCTTGCAGGGCTTTGTGGGATGTGGCAGGGGCCCAGTGTCCTGTGGGCACCAGAGACCCTTAACGAATGTTGCTTCTTGTCACATCTACTCATGGGCAGTGAGGACAGGGTCCTGCTTCCCCGAGGGGTGCAGGACTATACAGACTGGCATTTTCCAGCCCCTCCCTCCTTGAACCCCCAGCCCAGGAACTGGCTCCACTTTACAGCTGAGGAAACTGAGGCTGGTAGGCCAGCCAGAGGGCAGCAGGACTTGAAAAAGTTCTTCCACCCCCGCGGCCCAGGAGTGTGAGCACACTAGTGTGCTGGTTCTCACACACACACACACGCACACGCACGAGCTCGGCTGGCTCCTTTGCTCTGTGGCAATTTCCTTCCCAAACGTTGCTGCCCTGTCCTCTGTGGCCGGGAAGCGCTCACTCCCTGTTCTAATTTGCCCTGAAGGCTGTCATTACACATTCCAGCCCGGAGCCAGCCGGGGGAAGGGGCCGGAGGAGAGCGGTCGCCTGGTGTGGCCTCCTCTGTGTCTCACGCATCGTGCGCGTGTGTGTGTGAGCACGTGCCCGTGTGCCCGGCGTGCGCAGGTCCCCCAGGGCCCCCCGAGGGCTCCCCGACGCCTCCCACCGGAGAGCCTCTGCCGCGGTGCAGCACCAGCGGCCACCGGGTGAGCCCTGGGGGCGCCAAGGACGCTCGTGCAAGAGGGGGTACGACCCCACGCGCCACGGCTTGGCGACTGCCATCCTTTGGAGCGGCGTTGTCCATGTTTTCCTGCATGCACCAGATGGGAGGGCACACCCAGATGGCCGCTGGGGACACCACGGGCAGAAAAGGAGGGTCTGAAGCTCGGGGCCAGGGCGGGACGGAAGCCACCCGCTCCTGTTCGGGTATTTGACAACGGTGTATTGAGTGGCGTGCGTGCCAGGCGCGCTCGAGGTCCCGGGACACACCCGTGAACAGGACGGTGGGATCCCCCGGGGCTGGCATTCGGCTGGGGAAGCATTTGGAACTGGGCGGCCGGCCGAGCCCCAGGTCTCCCTGTCTGCTTTCCCAGGACGCAGCCCCAGGCCCCGCATTCCGCTCCTGCGCCCCCGGCCTGGGCGCGGAGGAGCGTGCGTGCCGGCGTCACGCAGGTCCAGGTCGCTCCCAGGCACCGGCCGGGTGAGCCTGAGCGAGCCCCTCGCCTTGCCGAGCTGCCTTGCCTCACCTGCCCCTGGGGACTGAGGGTGGCCGTAGAAGTCCACCAGCAGCAAGGCGGGCGCCTGGCACGGGCGCGCCCCCCAACAACCCGCACTGCAGAGCGCGGGGGGCAGGGTCTCCAGGACGATTCCCGTTCAGGGGCCAGGGCGCCCTCCTCCATCCCCGGCCCCTGCAGCAAGGAGGGGCCTTCCTCAAGGTTACGGGTGCTTTGCCTGAGCTCATGGAAACCCTGGCACGAATCTGCCAAATCCCAACCTCCTGACGACACGACCAAGGAAAGCTGCTTAAGTCCGGGGGCAGGTTTGGGCACGCGGGGCTGCCCCACCGCAGGGAGGGTGGCAGGGAGCTGCTTCCTCTCAGCTCCCTCCCTCTGTGATCGATTAGGCCGGCCCAACAGGCAACCATTGGGCACCACCTGTTTGCAAGACACA
The DNA here is from genome assembly GCF_902686455.1 of Sciurus vulgaris. Classification (NCBI taxonomy): domain Eukaryota; kingdom Metazoa; phylum Chordata; class Mammalia; order Rodentia; family Sciuridae; genus Sciurus; species Sciurus vulgaris. Next base: position 136,929,519 of record NC_136468.1, read on the forward strand.
GGGCACCGGCAGGGGCGGGGACAGGGCAGGTGGACATAAAAGAGGCAGGCACTCTGAGGGCAGCCGAGGAGGGAAGGCGGAGGCTTCTCCCAGCTCGGTCCTTCCCCAGGGCTGCTTCCTCTGCCTGCTGGGGCTTCCTTCTCAGGCTGGCTCCCACTCTCTCCCGTCCCATCTTTAATGGGGCACAGGGATGGGGGGATACTGGGGGTGGACCCCTGCTAGGCCAGCGCTCCACCACTGAGCCAAGTCCCCAGTCCTTCCATAATTACACTTTTTTTCTCTTTTTCTGGTAACAGTGATTGAACCCGGGGTGCTTAACCACTGAGCCACATCCCCAGCCTTTTTTGAATATATATTAGAGACAGGGTCTTGCTAAGTTGCTGAGGCTGGCCTCCAACTTATGATCCTCCTGCCTCAGCCTCCAGAGTCACTGGGATTCAACTTTTAAACTCAGCCTTCTTCCTTCCTCCCTCTAGTTTGAGGTCCAGGATGGAGGCACTGCTTCATGTTCCCTGTGCCCCGGGGCATTCAGCATCAAGAGGAGTCAGGTTGGGGCAGGGGTGAATGTCCGTTTTCTTGGCAGCACTAATCCTGATGGGATGGGGAGGCTGCGAGGAGCGGGGGGCCTAGGAACTGGGGTGTGACCTGGAACAGGAAAGAAGGGCAGAGAAGGGCCGCAAGGACCAGGCTGGAGGTACAGAGAGAAGAGAGGCAGGGAGGCAGGAGAGATGGGTGGGTGGGGTCGGGTCCCCTAGAGGAAGGAGCTTGGTCTTGGAGGGGGTGATGCAGGTGGGAAAGGAGCTGCTGGAGGGTGGGACCCCCGTGTTTGCTGGAGGCAGAGGAACACCAGAGGTGCCCCGGGACCTTGCAGAGGAGGCAGCGGGCTCAGAGGGGCAGAGCCCTTTGTCCAAGGCGGGCAGCCGGTCTGGAGCTGTGTGGCCCCAGGCCTGTGTCTGGACCTGGGGGCGGGGCTGGAGGAAGACTGCCAGATCTCCAGCCCCCTGCCTCTAAGGCAGCCACCTGCTTAAGTGAGTGTGTCACCCAGCCCGTTCCCTGGCACAGAGCACACTCAGCATGGTCAGCGGCCATACGCTGCTGCTCAGGGGACAGCCAACGAGCAGGACAGAGACCCAGGCAGATCTGGCTGCCAGGGAAGCAGAGCAGCTGGACCCAGAGCCCGGGAGGTGAACCTGGCAGCCACCACTGGGCTGGGAGCCGGGCCCCTTGGCCTGGCGAGACCCGGTGGCTGCCAGGCCCCTGGCGGACAGCAGCAGGGACGCCACGCCATGCCCGCACCTTCCCCGGTCCGTGTTTACCTAGCGGCTCTCAGCCCAGCCCGCTTCCTGCCTGAACACTGGCCGCCTGTCCCGGCCACACAGAGCCTCAGTGTCCTGTGGGGTCGCCCCCACCCACGAGGGTGTCCCCCTCGGTCTCACACCACCCAGGCGGGGCAGGTCTTGGTGAGTCAGGACCCGGCCCCACGGAGGGCAAGGCCAGTGTGGCCACGACGTCACGTCACTTGGCAGGCCCCGGGGGGACTGAAGTTGCACTCAAACACCCCTCCAATCTCCCGCTGGGGTCCCCATGTTCCCAGGGGCCCCCAGCCCTGGAGTGGAAGCCTTTAGGAAGCAATGTGGCTTAAAGGTTAAGAGCACTCGCCGTGCAGACATAAAAAGCCCGGCTGGCAGGGTTCCAGTCACACGACATGCCCAGAACAGGCGAATCCACGGGCAGAAAGCAGGCTCCTTGCTGCCAGGGGCCGGGACAGGGTGCCGTGTGCTGCTGGGTACAGGGCTCCTTTCTGGGTGACGAAATATTCTGGAGTTAGTGGCCATGTCCGTTCACCTCTGCATGTACTGAGGAACCCCTGACGGGACACTTGGAAAGGCCAAGTTGTATGATATGTGAATTGCAAGTGACCCTTCCGGCCAGGTGCAGTAGTGCACACCTGTAATCCCAGTGGCTTGGAGGCTGAGGCAGGAGGCTCACGAGTTCGAGGGCCAGTCTCAGGAACTTAGTGAGGTCCTAAGCAACTCAGGGAGACCCTGTCTCTAAATAAAATATAAAATAGGGCTGGGGAGGTGGCTCAGTGGCTAAGCACTCCTGGGTTTATCCCTGGGACTCAAACAAACCCAAATGATACTTTCAGGCTCAGTGACCTTGGGCAAGTCACTTCCCACTTTAAGCCTCAGTTTCCTTCTACGTCACAGGATGCTCAAAGATAACCCATGTGAAGGTTTAGCACAGGGTTGGGCCTGAGGATAGGAAGCCCCTACCCCAGGAGGCTCAGAGTCCTTCTTCCCTTGTCCTCCCAGCAGAGGCTGGACCCAGAAGCAGCCCTGCCTGGAATGAGATATTCCTCAGCCTCAGCCTCAACGAAGTCTGCGGCCTCCCTCTCCTGGCCCAACCCCTCTCCTGGAGGATTAACCCAGCCCCCCAAATTTTTTTATAGCCCTGGGGATTGAACCCAGGGGCACTTAACTACTGATCCACATCCCCAGCCCTTTGTTTTTTTTTTTTTTTTAGCGACAGGGTCTCACTGGGTTTGCGGAGGCTGCTTTGCTCTTGAGATCCTCCTGCCTCTGCCTCCCTAGTAACTGGAATGACAGACGTATGCCACCACACCTGCCCCAAGAGATGATTTTGTAGACTTAAAACCTCACCCTATCTATATTCTGCTCCCCACCTGCCTCTGGTTGGCTGTGTGGGCAAGCCACTTCTCTCTCTGGGCCTCAGTTTCCTCACCTGTAAAATGGGGGTGATAATTACCACCATCCAGAAGGAGTGGCCCATCTTTGCTCCATAATTATTTGTTATACTGCACATTTAAATTGAAAAACAGACGATCGCTCCTACTCAAAGGTCTGTTGTGACAACTGAACACTGTGATTCAAGAGTCGGCGTGGTGGTCTGGCAAACAGTAGTGCTTCAATAAATGGTGGTGGCCTTGTTATTCTCGTGAACCTTCCTTGGATTTACAGCAGGCAGGTGAGGAAGCCCAGAGGGGTCAGGACAGAGCGAGGGCCAGAACCCAGCCTTTGGGGCTTCCCAGGTCAGGGCCCAAAGGACTCTGCAGAGACCCGCCTCTGGAAGGCAGTTTCCCCACCGTCCCATCGCCAGCTCCCAGCAGCTCTGGAGGCCGTCGGGACACCGACTGCCCATCTCCCAGCTGGAGACCGGGGCCCAGACAGGACAGGACGCCACAGCCACCTGCACACTGCCCTCACCACCCGACTCCCCGTGCAGAACCCCCGAGGTGCAGCTTGGGTCGGGCAGTAGCCAGGGAAGGGAGCCCGAGGCACCGAAAAACCGGTTTGGATCCTCCCTCTGCCCAGCCGGCCTCACCACCAGCCCGTGCCAACGGGAGGCAGGCCGCTGTCTCTGGGGGCACCGCTTGGAACTCTGCCGGAGGCTAGGGCCCGACTGTCAGCAGCACCTACAGCACCTTGGGTAGTAAACGAGCTGGATCCAACACGTCTCCTCTCCCAGAGGCATTAACTGAGCCCAGGAGAAGGAAAGCAGGGGACGGATATTCCTGACACCTCCCTCGGGCACAGCTCAGCAGGCGGGATCGCTACTCCCGTTTCACAGATGAGCAAACCGAGGTTTCAGAGAGACCCAGCTGAGGCTCAGCAGAAGGGGAGGAGCCTACGATTCCAACCACCTGCCTCCAAATCCACTCGCGTTCAACCCTGCAGGGCCTGCAACGCTCCCCAGTGCACGTGTCCCTCGGGACTCACTGCGGCAGCCTGGCATGGCAGTGAGAGAACTGGGGTGCCGCAGAGAGAAAGCTTGGAGTCTGAACCTTGGTTTTTGCCCCGTGGTCACCCTCGTGGGGGCGGTCACCTCACCCCTCTGAGTCCAGCTTCTTCCTCTCTAAAAGGGAGGTCATTGCAGTACCTGCCACTGGGCTACCTGGCACTGCGTGGAGGTGATGTCACTCAGGAAAGCTCCAGGGGGGCACAGACTTCTCTTTTCTAGTCACAGCTGAGTCCCCAGGGCCTAGAAAGAGGACCTGCGGGTAGCAGCGGCTGACGGTGTGTTTGCTCAATGAACAGATCAACAAGTGAGAGGCAGCAAAGACCCGCTTAGTCACTCTCCTGCTAAAGCTGTGCCTCTATCCAGGGAGCTTAGCTGACTTTCTCCTTCCTGTCCCGGAACAGGCAGTTGGCTGAGCACCTACTACATGCACGGTTCTCTGACCTTTGTGATCCAACACCTCTCTTGAAGGTGATAGCTATCATGAGTCCATTTCACAGAGGAGGAAACTGAGGCTCAGCAAGGCCAGGCCACGGGTCCAAGCCCCCCTCATCTCAGGGCTGTAGCCGGTGTCTGAGGGCCAGTTTCTTCTGTGCCCCCGTCTTGCTGGTCTGTTGTCTGTCCCATCACCCCTTCCTCCTTCCTTTCATCCTCCTCTGTGCCAAAGGGGAGATGGGAGGTAAAACCAGGCCGAGAGGTCCCCACCCGAGGGGCAGGCAGCACCTGCTGGTGTCTCCCCAGAGTCCATGGGGCCCACACATCAGACACACAAACACACACACACACACACACACACACGCAGGAGTAGCTGTCCCCAGTGGTCAGCTCTCCTGGTCAACTGGGTGGGACCCAGGCCACCGCACTGTCAGGGAAAAACAGCACCGGAGAGGACTGAGGAGCCCTTTGTCCGGGGCAGGCAAGGTGGGAGGGGCAAGCCGTTACTCACCACCCCAGGAAAAATAAGAGCGCTCCCGTCGGGCCAGGGACGCACCCCGGCCAACCGGCTGAGGCCTTTCCAACACCCTGACCTCATCGAGAGCAGACCCACAAGGCTTCCTATGTGCCTGGCGTGGTCTTGTGGGACCCTCCCTTACCAATGAGAAACATGCTCAGAGAGGTGTAGTGACTTCCTTGGCATCACACAGCCAGCAGTGCCCAGAAGTTGGGTCAGAAAGGAGAAGTTGACGGTCGGGAAGGAACTCGGGTGGGATGGAAGTTAGAGTCATAGTGAGAGTGGTGGCCGATCTCCCTTCCTCATTCCTGCTCTGACCAGATCACAGGATCCAAGTGGCCCAACGGCTAACACATGCCACACAGGGGAACTTGAGGCAGGGGATCCAGGTCAGGACAGGATTGGCATCCAGAACAACGCAGGTGCCCTGGAGCTGGCAGACTCTGCCCTCCAGGAAACTTTGGGTGGAACACGGAGGTCAAGCCACCTCCTGAGGTCACACCGGCAGTGAGTGGCAGAGCCGGAAGGTAAACCAGCGTGGGTCAGACATCCGAGAGGGCAGCAGTCATTGGCTTTTCTGGGACCCCAATGGGACCAGAGTCACTTGGATCTGACTTCCACATTTCTTTTTTGACATGAAGCAGCTGTACTTGGTGACCATTTCCTCCTCTGACAGTTTCCTCCCCGTCAACGGGCCTCAGTTTTCTGCCTGACATCTCCAGTGGAGGTGGGGCTGTGTCCCTGTGATCAGGTGACAGAGGTTGCTTATAAACTGAAGAGTCAGCACTGGGCTGGAGGTTGTCCTGAACCACCAGGGAAGCAGGCGCTCGCCCGTCTCCATGGCACAGGTGAGAAACGGAGGCCAGAGTGCAAAGAACCTGGGCCGCGGGCTCTGGCCCGAAGCTTTGCAGTGTGAAATCCCAGAAAGCAGGCGGTGTTGGTTCCTGGTGTTTGGCCAATGCCCAGGAGTATTCCCGGGCTGTACGGAAACCATCCTCGTCCAAATGCAAGTCTAGCTTTGCCCCTGCTGCTACCTGGCACGGAGGGGATCTCAGCGGATTGCCCGGGAAACACACCCTACTGGAACAGGCTGCAGGACAAGGAGACCAGCCCCGGCCGAGGGAGGAGACCTGTGCTTCAGCCGTGGACGTCCTTGTAAAGTGGGGACTGACAGATGAGGAAACCGAGGCTCAGACAGACCAGCGACTTACCCCGAACTCCCCAGGTTGGAGAGAGAGGGTCTAAGCATAAGCCCAGTGATTCAGTTTCTACCTCTACCCACAATACCAGATATCCCAGAAAAGACCAATGGGGACAGGCCATCTTGGCAGTGAAGGGCATAGACTTTGGACTGGGACAAATGGGATTCGGACCCCAGCTTTGCCCCTTCCCAACCAAGAAACGCCAGGTAACCTACTTAATTGCCTCCTGACTCAGTTCCTCCCTCTGAAAACTGGGTACAATAACAGTTTTGTATCAAAATGTACTAAAAGTGCTTGGCTCGGTGCCCATACTAGAAGAAGTACTATTCATGCTACCATCAAAATTACTGCCAGCACAGACCAGGTTTGGCTAAAGCTAGGCAGATTTGCATCTAGAATTCACGCAGGGACCACAAGGGCCCAGGACCACAGTATCTCAAGAGATCTGAATTAATCTTTAACAGAATTTAATTTTGCTCCAAATCAATGATGCAGCACATTCTGGAGGGCCCTCTGGCATGAAATAAATGTTCCCTGGCTCCCTAGGTCCGGCAACGAAGAAAAGCCGTTCTCTGGATCCCTGTAACTGGAGAGTCAAAGGAGAAACAGAGGCAGGGGCCTGTGGGAGGGAGACAGCCATCCCCCTAGGAACACAAGAAGAAGCTCGAAGATCAGGCCCTTCTAAAGTACTCTTTCAGGGGCTGGGCATGGAGCTGCCCGGCAGAGCACATGCTTAGCATGCGTGAGGCCCTGGGCTCCTTCCCCAGTACCACACACGCCAAAAAGGATTGATTCAGTCATCAATCAATCATGGAATGGATATTTACAGAGCATCTACGCGCACCAGGCACAGTGAGGTCAGGTCCTGTGGCCTCCTACATCTCCTCCCGAATGTCTCTTTCCATTCCACATCCAGGGGCACAGACGATTTCCCCAGCTTGGGGACCACCGGGCCCCTCCAGTCTTTCCCACTCTGCCTCCCAAGGGACCTTCCTAGACCACACAGACACATGGGCAGCCTGGGCTTCCAGGACTTCAGGGTCTGACTTAGCCCCTGTCTACCTGATTCCCTGCCCTGCCTGTGACATCACATGCTCCAGACAAGTGTATCCATGTCTCTGGCCTCTGAATGCCAGGCTTCCCCACTGGGAGACAGGTACACTCCGGTCTTGGCGTCCACCTGAAAGCCCTTTCCTCTAACTCTGCATTCATTCTGCAAGGCACAGCTCAGTCACCACCTCGATCAAAGGCTCCATGACCCCTCCGGGTCTGGCCCGCTAACCTCCAGCATGAGCTTCCGGTCCCACTCATTCAGCAACTTGTATCTACCAAGCACCTACTGCACGCATGCTCCGTGGGGGTGAGCCAGGTGGGGTGGTTGACACTGGAGGCCACAGGTGCACATCCAGGGCTCAGGAGGGATGGCCTGACTTCCATTCGCACTCTGGGCTGGAGCGAGGCTGGGTTCCTGGGGTACCGGAGTGCCCCAGTTGCCCAGCCCAGCTGGCACGCCTCTCAGGGAGCACCAGACGCGGCCCTGAGGACCCTCTGAGGTCTGAGTCTCCTGTGGCCTTCCCGGCGTGTTTCTCGGGAAACTCGGGGCATCCCAGGGGACCTGCCCTGTTTCTCAAGGCAGCGTTCATTTCCTGGTGAACTCCCTTTCCAAATGACGCCCCCTGGGTTCAGGAAAACCAGGGAGACTAAACCGTGACAGCCTTTTGGATTCAGGAGCCCTTCTCCCTGGGACTCACCAAAAAAGGCTGCAAGGGAGCCTTTTCAGGTCCCCCATCCTGCACTACAAAGAAGCCAGAGAAAGGATACGGAAAGGGCAGGTTGTCTGTCTCACCTTGTCCACCTCATAACAGGTGACAAGAACAGTGGCCAAGCCGGAGCCCTGACTGTGCCAGGCTCCTCACAGGACACCTCCCCCAGCCACAGCCCTGGGGGATGTCCCCCTGCTACCTGTATTACAGTCACAAGGGAGGTCAGACAGCTAAGGGACTAGCCCAAGGTCACACGGGGGGGACTGCAGAGCACACCCAGAGCCACGCAGGTTCTGGCGCTTAACCTGGGCAGATGACCGGGCTCTGTGCCTTCTACACACTGTCCCTGAAGAGACCACCTCCTGGCCTTTCTCAGGGTGGGGCTGAGTGACCCCCTGCCCTGGACCCCCCACCAAGGCGCCAATGCTGAACTCCAGAGCCGTCCCCAAACAAAACTCATACGTGATAGTTCATTAGAGTTTTAGGGGTACACGGCGCCCCTCCCTCAGTAGAGGCCCTGGTTTTAGAAGCCAGAACAACCACAGGGTCCTCTTCCTCCCGGTCACTTCCTGGGCACTCTGAGTGCAGAGCTGGCTCGGGGACAGACCACCTAGGGTGGCGAGGAGGGCTCTGGAGCCAGCCCCTGGGGAGAAGTTCTCTTGGTTATACCCCCACTCCAAGCCTCAGTTTCCTCATCTGCAAAATGGGAAGGACAGACAGAGGGACTGTCTGGGGCCAGGCTGGGGGTGGGAAGTCAGTAGTTCAATCTATGCACTGTTCTTGGTGTCCCTGGGGAAGCAGGAGAGCCGGTCTCCCTCCTGTCCTCAGAGGAAGACCCACTGAACTGAGTCTCCAGGGTGAAAGCTGGAGGTTAAAGATTTTCCCTGCCTCTTGCGACAGAGAGCATCTTTCTCGTACTCAGTAATCAAAGAAGTGGCCTTTGGAAACTCCGTGCTTCCAGTTTCTTTCCAGTTGCTCAGAGCCAAGGGCGAACTCAGTTCCCGGTCTGGCCCCACACCCCGCTAACCTCTCCAACCCCGCAAGGTGGGATCCCACCCAAGTGCGGCGCGCGGGGGGGGCCATTGGTTTGGGGACTTGGGTCTCAGGGACGCGGATCCACAACCCAGGGAGGCCCAGCGAGGTGATGCGCGGCCCAAGGGCATCCAGCCGCCCGCCGCCGCCGCGACCCTGCGCCTCCCCACCAGCCTCCCGCGCGCCCGGCCGGACTTCCGAGTCTCGGGACCCATCGGGGGCGGGATGGGCCGCGGAACGGCTCCCGGAGGCGCGCGGGGACCTCCCTGCCCCCGACCCTCCCGGGCCCCGACGCACTCACCTCGGGGACGGCGGGGCGCCGGCGGCCGGGAGCGCGGCGCTTCCTGAATCCCGGCCCGCGGCCGAGCCCGGCCCTCCTCCCGGCTCAGGTTCCAGCCGCCGCGCCGCCCCGCCGCCCGGCCACCACGCCCACCGCGCCCCGCCGCCCCGCGACGGCCAGCGCCGCTCCAGGCCCGGGGCAGCCCCTGCCGGCCCGGGAACTAGGGGTGCGGGTGGCGGCGGCCCTCAGTCTACCTCACCTGGAAAATGGGCACGGCGATCCCGGGCCCGAGGTCCTGCGCTCCTGGAGACACGCTCTGGCGCGGGACGGCCGGCGGCCACTTCGCTCTTTGCCCTGGGACCGCGGCGGCCCCGGGAGCGCGTCCTCGCCGGTGTCGGGCATCCGCGCTCGGCTCGGCAACGCGGTTCGCTCCGCTCCGAGGCTGCTCTCTGCCATGGGCCCTGTCCCCAGCTAGTTCCGGGTCCGACAGGGGAGGCCCCTGACTTCGTGCCCACCCCGACCGTACAGGTGAGCTCCTCTCCACCACCTCCTAGCCCGCTTAGTCCCGGGCCTGGCGCCGAGTGGGCGACCAACGCCTGGCTTTTCTTAATTGGGTGACAAAAGTGAGCCCCAACGCGCAGTCACATCTGTCCAGCCCTGCGTCCACTTGAACCCCTCCACGGGGTGGTTGGAAGAACTAAGGGGGCTGAGCTTTGCAGCCAGGCGCCCTGGGCCCAAATGACTCTCTGCGACCCTTCAGCCCGGGACCTCAGGAAGGACGGTCACGTGAGCGTTTCCTCCCGCTGGCTGGCCGGGTGTGAAAGTCTGCGCTTTGGGGGCTTCGGCTGTGAGCAGAGGCCGGCAGAGGCCAGGTGACAGGTTTAGCGCTCTTCACCCTTATTGTTTTCATTAGAATTGCAGTTGACTCCAGTTGTAAGGTGGTGGGACACCGAGCCTTGGCGAGGACAGTGGCCCTCCACTAGCGGGCTGCCTCCCCTGAGGGGTGCCAGGGTGGGGGGAGCACCATGGAAGCCTTTCCTTCTGGGTGGCCCGAGCAGAGCAAGCCAGCAGCTATCTTGGGGGGGTGAGGAATGTAGGCCCCTGGGCCTCCCAGAAGCCTGTCTGCTGGGGGCCTTCCCCAGCTGGAGTGGGGCCAGGGTGGGGCTGGGCCAGGTTGGAGACGGAAGGATATGGCGCCAGGGATGGTAACTTGCTCCTCTCCAAGGTGGGAGGAAAGGGGCACGAGTCCTCAGCATGGCATCGCTGACCCAGCCCCATTTCACAAATCGGTGACTGAGACCCTGGTGCCAGATGTCACCCTGGGCTGGAGGCTGGAGACCGGCCTCTGCTGCAGACACCTGGGTTTCCACACTGTCCTGCTGCTGATTAGGTGGGAGCCAGCCGTAGGTGGGAGCCTCCTTCTCAGACCTCATCGGAAAACTGAGGATTCCACTTCCACGAAGCAGGGGACCTTGCTGCCCAGCTCCAGGAAATACGACCAGCACCTGGTACTTAGATCCTTTAAAAAGTGATGGTGGAGCTGGGCATGGTGGCACATGCTTGGAATCCCTGTCACTGGGAGGCTGAAGAGGATCGCAAGTTTGAGGTCAGCTTCAGGCAATTTAGTGAAACCCTGTTAAAAAACAAAATCATTTTTAAAAAGGGTCTGGAATGTAGCTTAGTGGTAGAGCACCCCTGAATTCAATCCCCAATACCTCCCCCCAAAGTGCTTGTTGATGGGGCTCTGGGGAGGAGAGAATGTGGCAATCTCCTTTATTCGGTACAGTTTCACTTTTTTTTTTTGGTACCAGGGATTGAACCCAGGGGTGCTTAACCACTGAGTCACACCCCCAGCCCTTTTTATGTTTTATTTTGAGACAGGGTCTCACTAAGTTGCTTAGGGCCTCGCTAAATTGCTGAGGCTGGCCTCCAACTTGTGATCCTCCTGTCTTGGCCTCCCCAGTCTCTGGGATTACAGTGTGGCCCTTCTGCACCCGCAGAATTTCACTTTTGCAAGATGAAGAGTTCTGGAGGTGCGCAGTGGTAATAGCTGCACAATATGAATGCACTTACTACCTTCAGAATGTGCACATTGAAAGGACTTCAAATGGCCAGGTTCAATGGAACACATCTGTAATCCCAGCAACTCGGGAGGCTGAGGCAGGAGGATCACAAGTTGGAGGCCAACCTAGGCAAGTTAGTGAGACCCTGTCTCAAAAAAAAAAAAAATACAAAGGACTGGGGATGTGGCTCAGTGGTAGAGCACTTGCCTAGCATGCATGAGGCCCTGGATTCCATCCCCAGCCCCCACATGAACACACACGTGCATATAATGGTTAAGATACAGTTTTTATGTGTATTTTACCAGGATAAAACAATTGGGGGGAAACTGGGTTCATTGGAAGCATATCCTGCCACAGGAGAAAGGAGGAGGAGGAGGAAGAACAGAGAGGGCTGAGCTCCAGGTGGGGAGGGTCCCAGCAGCCACCCGCAGGGCCCCGCCCTGCATCCTCACTGCTTCTGCATGGTGGGCTCGGTCACTGTCACTCAGGGAGGGTCCTGGGCGGCAGCAGAGGCCCGTACTTACTGAGCGCACTCCTGTGTGCCAGGCCCGGCCACGGGTGCTGTGGGGAGAATCCGAGAGCCAGCCAGGCCCGGATCCCAGGGGCGTTGCTCCCCAGGTACCCAGTTATAAACACCTTGCTTTTCAGTTGGCGCAGCAGCGCCCTGACTCGCTGACAAGTCTCAGGCATACTGACGCCTGGAGGGACGTCCGAGGTCGATTTATAGAAAAAGGGCGCCCAGAGGGCCAGTTTGTCTTGAGATCTCCGCCGGCTGGGAGGATCTGAACCCAAACCCAGCAGACCATGCTGTGCGTAGACGGACGCCAAGCCGGGACTCCATCCATCGCCAAAGGAGGAAAGAAAGAAGGTGGTGTTGGGGGGGCTGTGGAGGAACCAGGACCCCCTGGGCTGGTAGGGGTGGACCACCGTGCAAGCTGCTGCCGGGGAGTCCGGGGGTCCCCAAACGGTGAACCGGGAGCCCGTGTGGACCCGGCAGTGCGCTCCTGGAACACGGCCAGAAACTGGAAACCCACGTCCAGGATGGAGAATGGCGCGTCCCTGAAGAGTCCCAGCGCCATGACCCAAATGCCGGAAGGATCCGGAGAGACACAGTCCCTCTGGGACCAGGGGGTATTATTTAAGCAACTGGTTCAGAGGCCAGGAGGAACTTTCAGCGCCCCCACCCCCCTCCAACACCCCCCACCAAAGGCAGGGACCCTGCCTGGGAATATGGTTCCACCTCACTCACAGGCAAAGTCCCCCAAGAGGCAGATCCATACAGATTTAGGTCCAGGGGTGATGGCCAAAGCGTTTGGGGTTTCGTTTAGGGCGCCGTGTTCGGAAATCGACCGTGGCGATGCTTGCTCTTACCCGAACCACACGAATACGGCGCTGAATAATCACCTCGATAAAGCTGTTGCAAATGATTAAAAAGAAGAACATGGTCTCCGGGCTCAAAGGAGTCTAGGTGTTGGGGATGGGGATTGTGGCTCAGTGGTGGAGCGCTTGCCTAGCCTGTGTGAGGCGCTGGGTTGGATTCTTAGCACCGCATATAAAGAGATGAATAAAATAAAGGCCCATCAACATCTAACAAATATATTTTAAAAAAAAGATTCTAGGTGTGGTTTCTGCTAGACTTCTAAGCTGTGTGAGGTTGGGCAGGTAACCCTGCCTCTCTGAGCCTGTCTTCTGAGTCTCATCTGTAAAATGAGTGTAGGGAGGATTAAACACAAAAGGGTTCATGAGGGCTGGGCAGTGGCCGAACATAGTAACTGCTCAATAAATACAGTCACATATTCTCACAACGACACGTTTCTCCACATAAGATAAATTCGTGTTCTCTTCTACTCAGGTGCTCCTGAGTTTCCCGTACTGCCCATTTCTCACAGAACTCAACGTCCTCCTTCCCCACAATCCTGTGTGGTTGGCCTCAGCGTCCCCATTTTTACAGATGAGAACTGCTGAGTCCAGAAGTCGGCCGGCATGGCTGGCAGGGCTGTCCCGCACACGGCCCTGCCCAGGTGGACAACTCTTTCCTTTCCTTCCCCCGCACCCACTACCTGGTCCAGACCCTGTCCCCTTTCTCATCCAGGGCACCCTTAGCCCGGCAGGTGGCAGCACAACTCCAGAGTTGGGCTTGGACCGAGTCCACGTCCAGGTCCCTGGGGACCTGAGTGGTCCTCCGAGTCATGGACACAACTGGAAGCATCGTGTGGGGCTGGATGCCCGCAGATCCCGGTCTGAGCCTTGGGCAGCTTCTCATCCCTTTTTCCTGCTGCTCTGGGAGAGGGCCTCCTGCCCATTTTGCAAATAGACAAACTGAGAACTCTTGGTCCAAGGAGGAAGCCGCTGGCGGTGCACTCTGAACTCAAGATCGTCTGAATTCCAACCCCGCCCTCCAGTCGCTAGAGCAACCCGTGTGGGCTCGTCCCCTCACGTGGAGGTGGCCGTCCCTGCTCCACACCCACCTGGATGAGATGGAGGGGGCCTGGGGGAGGAAGTTCCAGTTGTGCCCGGGTGGGCTTCCAGCAGGCAGAAGGAAAGCAGAGAAGCGGACAATTGGGGAAAGAGGGCTGGGGAGGGTACTGGAGCTAACAGGTGGGCACTTATGTAGCGCTTGCTGTGTGCCAGGCACTGTGCAGGTTTGGTTTTCACGAATGCCTCCCAGTTCCAGGAGGGGAAGCATGCCCCGGAGAGGTAAAGACCAGCTGCCCGGAGTCCACAGCCGAGTAGAAGGGGCAGAGTCCTATGGGAGCCCGCCTGAGGAGACAGCAGAGTCCCCCCCACCTTTCCCAAGAACCATGGAGACAGGGCACAAGGAAGGAGGCGGGGAAGACAATGAGCTAGTTTGTATACCTTGGTCCCTGCAAAGAGCTGGCTTTTGTCCCAGAGACTGGAGGCCCACCCTGCCCAGGGACCCCACCTTCAATGAGGCTGTTCAGGAATTCTCCCTGGGGCAGAAACCTGAGGTCCAGGTGGGGAGGATGCCTTTTCCTCCGGTGACCCGTTGCATAGGTACAGAGCTCTCAGTGGTCTCCGCAGCTGGCTGTGATCCCGTGTCTCTGGGCAGCCGACCAGGTGGCCTGTGGGTCGTGGTGAGCCACCAGCTGGGCACTTCAGAAATGGTCATCCTGCTGCGTGGGGGCAGGGGGCTGCCTTGGTCCTCGGAGGGTCAGAGCTCTTGGGTAGGCAGCCCAGGCGCTGCAGAGGACTGCGAAGGCTGAATGAGCCCCTTCTGGAGAGAGGACGGTGGACTTCCACAGAGGCCAGGGACACCTCCAGCCTCGGTTACCCCCAAACTGAAGCACAGCCCGGGCCCGAAGGCTCCCTCTCCCAAGCCAGGAAGAGGCAGGAAGCTGGGATTGGGTAGGGAGCCTCTTTTTCTGGAGCCCACTAAGAGGCACCCTCTTGAGATTCTGGCTAATGTTTTTTGGCTTTTTTTTTTTTTTTAACTGTGAACGGACTTTGGGCTTAGACCTTGCCTGCTCTCAGAACAGAAACCAAACCCACACCAACCTGGGTCCCTCTGCCCCTCTAGGTCCCCATCCCCCTGGTTTCTTCCAGACTCTGGCCACCTGGCCTCTCTCTGTTCTTAAAAATGAGCTGCTTCCCCTCCTGCCTCAGGGCCTTTGCACGGGTTATAGCCAGCCTCACTGCAGGGCCTTGCTCTTTCTCTCCTTTCAGCTCAGATGTCACCTCCCTCAGACAGCTCCTCCCTGCAACGCCGCCCTGCAGTCTAAATCAGGACCCCACAGCTACTTCCCATCACGGTGTCCTATTTTGCTATGCTTCACTGCACATTTTGCTCCTCTGGATTCACGGGCCTCTCCCCTCCACAGGGCGGGTAGCTGCCACGTCTTCTTTGCAGGGTGCTCTGAGCCTAGCTCAGGATCTTGCACACAGGTAGGTACTCAGCACACAGGCTGATATGACCGTTGCTCTTTCAGACAATCCTCTCAGATCCAGGCTGACAGCCCGTAAATCATCATCTTACTGCCCTGATCGCCTGCCCCTCCCAGGCTCTAGGCTAGGAAGTTCGCCACGGTCTGTTCAGGGCCATAGGAGAGTTGGTTTCAGGGGGTTATGAACCCAGCCGGGGGCTGCTTACACTGCTGAGAGGTGTCCCCTGTAGCTTGTCAGAGCTGGAGACGGGAAGGGAAAGAACTTGAACCATCTAATGCCCTGATTTTAAAAGATAAGAAAACTGAGGCCCAGAGGGGAGAAGTGATTTGCCCAGAGTCACACAGCAGATCTGGGCAGAGGGGAGGAATAGCAGCCAGGATATTTTCCAGGACACTCATTGGTTGTGTTGACATGAGCATCGCTGTGTCTTTAAGAACAAGGAATGGGCTGGCGCGGCTCAGTGGGATGAGTGCCTGTTCGCCAGACCCTGGCTCCATCCCCAGGTGTGTGCATGGCCATGCTGTGGCTTAATAACTGCTTGGGGGTTAGGGTTGTCCCTTCAGGAACTCCTGACCAGGTGTAGCACCATCATACAATAAAGACATGAATAAAAGCCAGTTGTTGAACACCTTCCGCGGGTCAGGCATTTTCGCATAAAACACACTGTTTTATGTAATCCTGGAAAGCAGAGGAGGTCTTGTCCCATTTTACAGATGCAGAACTGAAGCTCTCAGCGAGGTGAACTGACTTTTGCCGAGTCACACAACTGCAAGTTACAGAACCCGGCCTCGAATCCAAACATTGTAGGGTGGTGGTGCTGGTAGCAGGCAACAGTGACCCCCATACAGAGGTGGGCCTGAAGGCAGAAACCCAGAGCGCCCTCTAGAGGGTCTCCAAACTTTCCAAGTGTTCAAACGGGGCTCCTCATCTGACCCTCGGGGAAACAAATCCGAGGGCAAGGACTCCCAACCGGTCGCTCTCTCCTACTTGGTGTTTGGGGCGGGCTTGGCTGGGTTCCCGGCTCTGCGGGAGCGCAGGTGCGGGCAGCGCCACCTACCGGGCCCTGGGGAGCTGTGGGCGCTCAGGGAGCGCAGTCGGAAGCCTCCAGCCTGCGCCAAGCAGAGAACCCATCGGTCAACTATCAAAACCCGAAGGAGCTGTCTCTCCTCTGTTCCTCCATAACCTCCTGCACGGGGACAGTGGATCATTGGACGATGACTCAGCTAAGCGTCTGCCTGGGGCAATTTCATTGACTGGGTGACCTAGATCCATGAGCATCCCCCTGTGTGACCAGGAAACTGAGGCTCAGAGGTGAAGTGATTTGTCCAAGGCCACCTTGGTAATAAGTGACAGAGCCAGAAACGGTCTCATACTCGATTTCATCACCCCACCCTCTCATCACAAGAATATATGCTTGCAGTTGTATTTAACCCTAAGTTATCTAACCCTTGGGCTTCAAATACTGCTCTGACTGCTTCATAAATACTGGGGTAACGGTTGGCTTAAGCCTCAAGACAGCCCCATGAGATGGTGAGCAAGACCTCCGAGTTGTACACAAGGACCAGGTTCCTCGCATGGAAGAGATTGCATTATGGTGGTTTGAAATAGCGTCCTGTGGGTCAGGGAGGTATTTAAAATAAATATTTTTAGTCGTAGATGGACACTACCTTTATTTGATTAATTAATTAATTTAATTAATGCTGAGGATCGAACCTAGTGCCTCACACATTCTAGGCAAGCTCTGCCAACGAGCCCACAACCCCAGCCTGGCGTAGTGAGTTTTAATGGAATAAGTCAATAAGTGAATAAAATGCCAAACTTGAGCTCAGTCTGGTTTCTGTGAAGTATCTAGTTGACCCCTGGGGAATGCCCTGGCGGATGTGCTGGAGAGCAAGGTCACAGACCAGGAGGGCGTCTGGAGTAGATGCCATGCCACCGTTGCCCCCACATCTGTCTGCGTCACCGGGGCGGAGTCCCCCTCCCCTGGGCAGAACCACAGTTTGGGAGTTCAATTTCCCTCATCTGATGAGTGGATGGGCACCTTATGCCCGCGGCTCAGGGGGAAGTTAAATGGTATGTATAAAACCCTGCAGAGCCTGGCGGACGGCTCAGCTCCGCCCCAGGCAGAACCCCAGTTCCACTTCGACAAGGATAACACCGGAAGGCCCGGATGCATGTCTGGCCTGGTCTCTGAGGTCAAAACCCCAAATGCTGCTCCCAGGAAATCAGTGGGTGCCATGCATGAAGGAGGCTGACCCTGGGACACTCCCCCCATGAGCAGAGTGCCCCCTGGATTCATTGTGTTATACAGTAGGAATTTGAAGAGACAGGAATTCTTTTAATTTGCTAGCAGAATTTTATATCTCTAGGAAACCCAAAGGGGAAAACCCTAAGAAGCAATTAGAGCTGAGGAAGAATAGTAACATTCCTAGTTTCAGCAATATTAGAAAATACAGTGAAATTGGAGACAGTCAAACCATAGTGCAGATCTCCATCCCTTGGCCATGCCAAGGGGACCTTCCAAATTAGGCGTCTGATTGGATTGCACGCAGGACGCTTGAAGGTGCTTCATAATTTCTCAAGATCAAGCTCAAATCCCTCGGCAGGGGCGTTTGTGGGCCTGCTCTGGGTCAAGTCACCAGGTCCTGGAGTGTCCCCCCCTCCCCCTTCTGTGGAGGTCCCCTTGCAAGCTGTGACTCAACCACCTGCATCTCAGGTGTAGCCCTCTCATCTGCGGTCCTGGGCTCCCCTAGGTGCTGACCTTTCTGAATCGTTATTATTGACTTACTGGTCCATCTTGTGCACCTCGACCATCAGCTCTGTAGGAAAATAAATATTTCTCGCTTCATTAACCCAGTATCAAAAAAAGCACCGGCCCGTGATAAAGTGCAAGTGAGAGAGGGTGTGCGGAGGCCGAGTCCAAGTCCAAGTGAAAAGGGAACCCCGCGCCCTGCTCTGCCAAGGGGGCGCGCACCTGCTCTCGGCTCCACACAGGAAGGCTGGACTTTGAAAAGAGGGTAGGGTTGGGCAGGCAGCTCCAGTGGTAGAGTGCTTACTTAGCAGGTGCAGGCAACCCAGGGTTGATCTCTGGCACCACAAAACAAACAGACAAAACCCCCAAACCCCAAGATTTTTGTATGAAATCTCTGTTTTTCAATGTGGCAACCAGTTCCATTTTTTAAAACTATGGAAGACAGAAACAGGTCCTTGGAAGGATTGGGAAGAAGCAGTTGTAATTCTCTGATGCAGAAAATGAATCAAGAACCGATTGCTGAGTGTGGTGACAAATGCTGTCATCCCAGAGGCTTGGGAGGCTGAAGCAGGAGGATTGAGAGTTCAAAGCCAGCCTCAGAACTTAGCGAAGCCCCCTAAGCAACCTAGTGAGACTCTGTCTCTAAATAAAAATTAAAGGCTGGGAATATGGCTCAGTGGCTCAGAGGTTAAGTGCCCCTGGGTTCAATCCCTAGTACCAAAAAAAAAAAAAAAAAAAAAAAAAAAAACCCAAAATAAACACCTGAAACAGCTCACAGATGTGATTCCAAAATAGAGATTTATTAAGGTTATTTAGTTTCTGCATACAAATCACCAATCGATCCTCGTTGGGTTTATCACTTGTTCTGGGGTTGCTTTGTTTGCCCCCACTTTAAAAATAGAGCTCTTTTTAGCGCCAAGAACGACAGTTAAGGCAGTGAGGCGTTTCCTTGGGTCTCGCGGCTGGGCTCACGTCTCCCCCTCCAGAGAGTCATGTGGCAGGGAGTTTCTTAGGTTGGGAAACCTGTCCCTGAAGAAATTATTATGCAGGGAATAATGCAAATTACAGTCATCTGTGGTCAACTGTTTGTGCCCCATAGCTTGAAAAGAAACACCCCCTTGGTCATCAAAGTCTTGCTGGTTGGTTTCGGCTAATTAAAAACAAAACAAAAAAACTGGCAGAGAGAGAGAAGAGAGTAGAGCAGGCTTCTGAGGCCAGGGCTGTGCGGCTGTGCTGTGCAGACCACACGACCTCACGCACCCCGCTGGCTTTGTCAAAAAACGCAATAGGGCCCCTGCATCTTTCCCTGTCACACTCTTCATGGTCCTTAAAACACCAAAGCTTGGTTCAGCGAAATCCTCCCAGGGCCACGTGCTTCTCCATAAAGGAGGCGTCTACCCGCCCCGAGAGCTGTGCTCCTTGTGGGAGGAAAACCCAAACCAAAAACCCTAGGACTTGATTTATTAGCATCGTTAACTGACTTTTATCACGCTGAAATGAAGGTATCCAGTCTATGCTGCTTGTGAAATTCAAAGGAGATTTGGAAGGAGGATCATAACTTATTGCTCCATAGAATAGACCCCCCTCAAAAAAAAAAAAAAAAAGACTTTTAAAAGCAGGGCCGACCCCTGCAAACCCCTGCAAACCCCAGCTGGTCTGTGGGCAGCTCTGGGAACGCAGGCCTGGGCGGCCTGTGGCTTGATTCACAGTGATCCGGCTTGCTTGCTCATCTGCGGCTGCGGCTGGCGCGCCTCCCCTACACCTTGTAGTTGAGCTCCGCGTTCATCTTGGTGTACATCTCGTAGATGACGTCGATGGTGGCCGGTTGTAGTTGACCAGGAAGAGGCGGATCTTCTCCAGGCACTCCTCTTCGTCACGTTCTGCCCCTTGGAGAGTGCTTCAGGAAGTCAGACTTGTAGGGTGCTGCGTACAGGGGCTGCCTTTAAACAAGCGACAGGGAGCGTTAGTGCGGCCGAGACCCCAGGCCAGTGTGCTGGGGATCGGGCGGGGCTTCCCGAGGGTCCATGCTGGGCAGGGTCTGTGCTGTCTGTGGTGTTGGGAGGGAAAGGAAGAGGGAGGTGTGTTTTCCCTTCTACCCCCATGAGGGACAGCAGAAGGGACACCAACTTGGGGGACTGACAGACAGACCTGGACGCAAACTCCAGCGTGTGCCGCCCGACTAGCTGTGAGCCTTGAGCAAGTTACTTAGCCTCTCTGAGCCTCAGTTTCCTTGTCTGTAAAGTGGGGATAATAATGACAGCCACCTGAGTCACTTTTGCAAGGATCAGGGAGATCACGTGAGTGCTCTGAAAGCGCCAGACGCGCAGCAGTGCTTGGCATGGGTGAGCTTGTGGGTGCATGCTCTGGGAATGGTGAGCTGCTTCTTGGAAGCCCTCTTTTGAGTGAGCCCAGGCTGCTAATCCATGCTGTGGTCCCTCTTTAGTCCCCAGGGGGTGACAATTGCCCAAATTTTAGGACTTAGAAGTGAACTTGAAAAGTGCCGAGAAGCCAGGCACAGAGGCACATGCCTGTGATCCCAGCAGCTGGGGAGGCTGAGGCAGGTGGATCCTGAGTTCAAGGCCAGCCTCAGCAACTTAGCAAGACCCTGTCTCTAAAGAAAATATAAAAAAAGGCTGGGGACACAGCTAAGTGTAGAGCAGCCCTGGGTTCAATCCCCAGCACCAAAAAAAAAGTTTTTAAAAATAACAAAAAAGTAGATGAGGATACTAGGCTTAGGGGACGCAGACGCCCAACCGCATCTTATTTTTTTAAGAGGTGGGGCCCTGGCTGTGTTGCCCAGGCATGCCTCAGACTCCTGGGCTCAAGTGGTATTCCTCACTTCAGCCGCCTGATGGCTGGGATTTCACAGGTGTGCCACCACACCTGGCCCCCATTTTTGTACCATGGGATTGTGACTGGACTCGTCTGAGCACCACTGGCCTTATCTGTGAAATGGGGAAAGAACAGTGCCTGCCTCCTGGGGCACCGGGACTGCAGCCTGCAGGGCTCCCTGAGCCACCTGCTACCAAGGGGCGGTTGTAAGGCCTCTGTGGGGACAAGGGTCCGAAGGGAGGGTGAGGCTCTTGAGCTGCCCTTGAAATCAGCCCTGTCCCAAGCCATGCTGGGGGTGGCCTGGCCAGAGGTGGCCACGTTTCCTGCCCTGTGACTGACTCTTCCTGCCTGGGCCTGCACTGGCTCCTGACCTGACAGCTCTCGACATGTGCCTCCTGGGGACAGGGCTGGCCACACCCCGGTCTTCGTGGCAGTGAGGAAGAACAGGCAGGCGAACTTCAGCAGGAAAGCTGGTGGGCACAAGTCCTCGCCAAGGGAGACACGAGGCCAGGCAAGAGGCAGGTGACCACAGCAGCCTGTAGGACCCTGAGGCCTTCCACATTTCCCCTGTGGGGTCTTGGCCTTGTGTGGCCTAGGGACCTGCTGCCAACCAGGCTGGTGCTGGTGCTGTTTCCAGGAGCGCCTGGTCAACATCACCCCAATGCAGGCCATGAAGAACCCGTGGGCCAGTGTCCTTCCAGCAGATGCCTCCATGGGACAGGCCCTTGCTCCCCCGTTTCCCAGGAGTGGGAATCTGTCTGAGGGTTTGATGAGGCCGCCCTCCAGCAGGCCTCAGGGGGCTTTGCTCCCCAGGCAGGGCACCTGGAATGCCACCCAGCATCTGCAGTAACACCCCCAAGGCCACGAGCAGGCTGACCAAGTGCACGGAAGGGCCCCTGGGTGTAGCAGCCTTGCCCCACACAGGAGCCCTGCCTGGGTCCAAGGGGCGAGCGCAGCTCGGAGGGGGCCGTGGCTAAGAAGGGGAAGGCGACTTGACGGGCTGCAGGGAAGGCTCACCTGGAAGATCTTCTGCACGATCCAGCATGGTACTTCTTGAGGGCCATCTCGTAGGCCTGGTGGCGTTGACGCGGATGGGTTGGGGTGGTTCTCGTCCCGCTCCCCGTCGCAGATGCTCTGGAGGAAGACCTGGATGAAGCGAAGGCCTCTGTGGCCCAGAGGAGGGTGGCGCTTTAGGACGCGTGTCCACGGCCAGCCACTCCCTGCCTGGTGGGGCTCCTGAACAGGAGCGCTTCCCCAGTGCCTCCTCTCCACCAGCCTGACCCTGCCTGGCCGGCTGTGAGAGCCCTGGGCAGGGCTGGGCCAGCCCCTCACTTCCATGTCCCATGACCTCTCACAGCTGGCATGGACAAGCAGCCGTCAGTGCTGAGGGGTGAAGCCAAAGCGCTGGCCCTCAAAGTGCTCACCGCCTGGGGACACGTCAGGCTCGCTGAGTCCAGCCCAAGCCTCTAGGTCCCTTCCGTCCTGACGCCCGGGATCCTAAGCTGCTACGCTGCAGGACGGGATTCCCTGTCAGGTGTGTGCTGCAGGACCACACGGACCCTCCTCAAGGGTCGGACGGTTGCTTCCAGACAGAAGGGAGGGACCCAGTCCTCTAGTGTCTGGCCTCCTGCCCCCCTGCACCCCCTCCCTGTGAAGCAAGCAGGGCACCATCAGCCCCGTCACAGAGACACCTCGGGTTCCTCCAACAGGCTCTCCTCGCCTCCAGCTGGGCTCCTGCCTCACTGCCCTTCACAGTGCTGCTCTGCTGCCCTCCCTACAGGTGGGGGGATCAGCTCGAGGGGGTTTTAATGGGGCAGGAGGCTGGGTTTTGGTACTGAAGAGACCCTAACCTCCTCACCCCTGAGGTAAGACAATCCTTAGACCAGAGCCCACCAGGGACCAGCCTGGAGGGCGGAGCTGAGGACGGGCTCAGCTGTGGCCTGCACTGGACAGCAGCCCTGGACAGCAGCCCTGGACAGCAGCTGCTCTGAGCCCCAGACCCTTCCTCTCTCAGCTCTCACGATCCCCGTCTCCTGGCAACCAGGATGATGTCCGCTGCTCAGCTGGGAGACTCCACGTGGCTCCCTCCCCAGGAAGCATTCCTGCCCTGCCTCTGCTCCGACTTTCTGCTGCTCGGATCTGCCCAGGTTGACTCCCCCAGACGGTGATGCTGGTTCTACGTGGCGGGTGCTCCTCACACCTTGACCTGCTGGCGACCACCAGGGCCCAGCATCTGCTCCCCAACCCCCGTCATCTGGTCTCACTCACTTCTGTGATCAGGACCTCTCCACCAGCCCGATGGACCCCAGGGGCGTTCCTCACCCCAGACCTGAGTCCCTAGCTGGCCGAGGCAGGCAGCTTGGCAGGGACGGTTCCTGAAACGTGCTACAGGGTGTTGACTGCAGATCCCTACCCCTGCCAGCTTCCACCCTCCCTGCTGCTCTGCTGAGGATGGCACGGGGCTCCAGGAGGCAGCAGAGAGAACGGGGGCAGGCTACCTCCCTCTCAGTCCAGGCCTCCAAAGAGGGCAGCCCCGGGGACACCCTGTGGGGCTGGGGACAGGCCTCTGACCTCATAGCAGCTGCTGGTATTGCACAGGTACAGGAGAATTCTAGAGGTGGTAGAGACCCAAGTGGGTTCAAAGCACAGTGTCTGCTGGCCCTGTCCAGTGGATGCACGCGCGCAAATTAGATAGAAATCCTTCTCGAGATGCTGTTATTTCTAGCTGAGTGCCATGGTGAACATCTGTAATCCCAGCAACTCAGGAGGCTGAAGCAGAAGGATCTCAAGTTCCAGACCAGCCTGGACCACTTCTTTTTTTCAGTCCTGGGACTGGAAACCAGGGGCATTTATCCACTGAGCCACCTCCCTGGTCCTTTTTTTATTTTTTAGTTTAAGACAGGGTCTCATTAAGTTGCTTAGGACTTTGCTAAGTTGCTGAGGCTGGCTTTGAACTTGCGATCCTCTTGCCTCAGCCTCCTGAGTTGCTGGAATTACAGGTGCATACAATGCCAGCCAGCTAGCCTGGGCAACTTAACAAGCCCCTGTCTTAAAATAAAAGGGCTGGGGGTATAGCTCAATGGGAGAGCTCCCTGGGTTCAATCCCCAGGACATCCCCTGACACACATACACAGCTGTTAGTTCTGTCAAGAAAACTAATTCATAAACCTACCTTGTGTATTATGTGACTGACCCTGAATAGGACAACTTTATGTGGTGCACAACCTGTACAACTGTGCTCAGAGGACCTGGGCATGTGATGTGGCCTCCAGAAGTCCCTAAAGCCTCCTCAACGACATGGGAAGAGAGAGCACACCTACCTCACAGCACATGAAACTCCAGTGGGGTAGGAAGAGCTCGGCCCAGTGCCCAGGATGCAGCAGGCACTAGCTGTGCTGTTCTAGGGACTAGAGCAAGGAAGTGCCGCCACTGGACAAGCTCTGGCCCTTGGGAGGCTTCTTTCTCAGTCATTAATAAGCATCACACCAGAAAGGGGTCTAGCCTCCGTGGGTGTGGCAGGGCCTGCTTTCTCCTCCACAGTAGAGGCCAAGGCCCACCCTGCCCCTGCCCATCACCTTTTCAGCCACATCAGTGCCAGCGTGGCCCCCACTTTGGGCCATTCCGCTCCATACATTCCTTCTCCCCCTCCAGGATGTTCTGCAGGGTCCGGAACTTGGCTGGGTTGGTGTCATACACGGCTTTGATTTTCTGAATGGAACACATGGGTTTTCCCCTTGGAAAGGCTGCGCTGCATGCTGGGAGTGCCTGCTGGGACCAGCATGACTCCAGCGCCAACTCCCTGAGCGCTCACGTTTCTTGAGTGCCACCCTCGAGTTGGGGTGTGCAGTCTGCTTTTCAGGCAGAGTCTCATGTGATCCAGTGGCAACCCTGAAGTGGCCACCAGTATCCCAATCTGCAGATGAGGACGTTGAGGCTCAGAGAGGGCAGTGACATGCCCACAGTCACACAGCTATGCAGGTGGAGCAGGCCCCAGCCTGCCTGGCTTGAGTCCACACCCTCCAACCACCACTGACCCTCCCAGACACCAGGTGCTTGAAGTTTCGCTTCTGTGATGAGCAGACACAGGCTCTTAGGAGTCAAAGATGTCAGGCACAAAAGCCTCTGGACTAGAGCCAGGTTAGCCTGGACGGGACTCCCAGCTCTGCCCCTCCCACGATTTTTTGCCACCAAGGGGGCTTCACCACGGAGCCACATCTCCAGGACTTTTAATGTTTTATTATAGACAGGACCTCGCTAAGTGTGCTGAGGCTGGCTTTGAACGTCCTCCTCCTGCCTCAACCTCTCCAAGCTGCCAGGATTACAGGCGAGTACCACTGGGCCCAGCTGTCACTTTCTTAAGTGACCTTGGGTGAGAGTCCTTCGGCTCTTCTGATCCTCAGCTTCCTCATATGTCAGAAGTCCTCAAAGGGCCCGCTGGGATGAAGAAATGAGATCCTGTCATGAGCCCCAAGCCTCTGCTGGGCCCTGAGTGGATCCTCGTGGGAGGGGCTATGGCTAGGGGGTGGCATCAGATGACCAGGACCAGGGAGGGGGAGAGCCGGGTCAATGCCACCTGTGGACTTTGGAATTTACTTCTTTGGTGGAGGTGGACATACCAAAACCAAAGTCCTGGCCCAGCTGCAGCTAGGTGGCACTAGTGCAAAGGAGGACCAGGAGCTTTGGGGCTCAAGTGGATGAGCTTGGGGCCGAGCCTGTTTTCCATGACGCCTCCCTGGCCCCGGGGGAGCTTGCAGCTGGGAGGGTGGTGACGGAGGCAGGTTAGATCACTGTGTGTGCTAGAGCTGCAGCTCCAGGCCAGTACGTACCGTGATGTTGCCACTTATGTCTGCCTTGATGGGTGTGACACGGGGGACCCGAGGCAATCTGGGGGGAAACGAGAAGAGAGATTCAGTTCCCCAAAAGGGTGAAGTTCGGGACCACTGTAGGCGGATGGAGATCTGAGGAGAGGCCACCTATGTTCAGGGGCAGGCAGAGTGGTTTACAGGACTTAGAGATGCTCTGTGGGCAAGGCATCTGGGGAGTACTGGGACCCAGGTAAACCAGGTTCTTACAGCAGGACTTGTCAGAGCCTTTAAACGCAGTGGAATAGTGAGAGACTCGTCCTTCAGCCACACCACTCTCTACCTCACTGTCCACTGGGACTTTCTGCAGCGACGACCCCATTCTCTGCACTGTGCAATATGGTACCCAAAAACTTGGGCTTGACTCACAGCTCTGCACATATTAGGGGGCTGGGCACATCCCTCCAGCTTTCTGAGCCTCACATTTCCTGTCTAGCAAATGAGACAACAGAACCAAGGGACTAGGATGACTTGAAACACGTGGCGCACGTTTTGTCCATCTCTGGAAATGCAGTGATCTTAAAAGCAGGCATTTTTCCTTTCTTGGCAGAGCGTGGTCCAGCAGTGACACCGTCAAGCTCATGGAATGTAGACCTACAAACTGCCCAGCCATGTGTGGCATCTGGGCTCCTTGTGAAATGTGAGAAGGCTGCTGCCTGCCTGTCCCCTTCCCCTCCAGTGCCCTGGCAGGCTGGTGCAGGGCCAGGGCCAGGACACAGGCCACAGAACCTTACAGAGTAGGGAGCGACATGCAGGCTCACAGATTCTTCACCACAAAGGTTCAACACAGACCTCATCTCAGGCCTGATGCGGGCAGCTGTGTGTCCCCTTCACCTGTCACCAGCCCTGACACACAGCCCAGGGACAAAGACCCCTGAGCAGGTCAAGGTGGGTGCCAAACCCACAGGAGAGAGACGCCATGGGTAGGGCCTTCAATATATGCACCAACTGATCACACGGGTGGGGCCTGGGGGAACTCCTGCAGGCCAATTCCAGCCAAGGTGACCCGGCACACCTGGCTGGCCATCTGGAACATTCTAATTGCAGCTGTGAAAGGAGGTGTATTGAGACGAGCATTAAATGCTTTAAATGAAACACTCTGTCCGAGGATGAGGGAGGGTCAGGGAGGGTCAGGGATGCAGACAAATGGCACCAGAATCGTCAGCCGGCCACACCTCAGCTAAGCAGTCTCCTCACCTGTGTTTCTCAGTTTCCTAGTGTGTCAAATGGGGCAATTATGCTTATTTCATAGAGTTATCTCAGAAATAAAAACAGTGCATCAGAGCGGGGATGGGTGAAGCTCAGTGGTAGAGCTCAGGCCTAGACGTGCAAGGCCTCGGTTCTCTCCTTAGTGCGTGTGTGCGTGAGACAGCGCAACACACATGCGTATATGCAAATAACACATCAAACGCCCTGAGCAGAGTGCTCCCTGCATGGTGAATGCTGGATAAATGGGCTTTAATCATTTTCATGACTTCGTCTCATTATCAGAGTCAAGATCCGTAGTCCAGGGGCAAAGCGGCCCTCCAGGGACCATACTAGAGCCTTCAGTGGGGTGGCCTGATCAGAAGCAGCTTACGGGCTGGGGGCATAGCTTGTGGTAGGATGCTTGCCTAGCACGCGGGAAGCCCTAGTTCCATCCCTATTCCATCCCTAGCACTGCAAACAAACACCAAAGGACAGGGGGCTGCTCTGGTGCTGGGCTGGGGTGCAGGCCAGCTGCCTGACCCAGAATACGCCTCCCGAATGGGCCTGTCCAGAGCATTCATGAAGTAACTGCTCTGTCTCACCTTCAGCCCTGCCTGATGCACCCTGGGCACTCACCCTGGGCAGTCAAGCAATTCATTAGTCCTAGAAGGGGTTCCCTCCCGGGATGGCCGAGAGAGCCAAGATCTTCTTTCCTCTGCTGGGGACTCTTCTTGATAGTGCAGCCTGTCATCCCAGCAGCTCGGGAGGCTGAGGCAGGATTGTGGGTTCAAAGTCAGCCTCAGCAACTTAGCAAGGCCTAAGCAACTCAGTGAGGTTCTAAGCAACTCAGAGAGACCCTGTCTCAAAATAAGAAAATCACTTGTCCAAAGATTTACAGTGGACTGAAGAATGGCTGGAGGACTGCACAGATAGGTACAGTAGATTTATGGTGGAACCTAAGGCTGGGGATGTAGCTCAGTGGCAGAGAACTTGTCTAGCATGCTCAAGGCCCTGGGTTCAATCTCCAGTACCATGAAAAAATAAATAAAATTTAAAATTATGGCAGACTCTAGGCGGTAAATGTACGAATATTCACTATGAAATTCTTTCAACTTTGCCAGATGCTTGAAATTTTTCATAGAAAATACTCGAAATGAACATCAGGTTTTTGGTTTTCTGCTCAAAGTCCCACTTCCTCCCTTTTTCTTTGCAGGTCCTTTCGCCCTCCAGCGGTCCTTGTTACGTGTGCAATGCTTTGCTTTCCGGCTGCCGTGCCCACCGCACTGGAGCTCCTAGAGGGTGGGCACCAGGTTGTCTTGGTTGCCTGCTGTGCCTCGCACCCAGCTCGGTAGGTGACCCCACCAGGTGCGTGGGTGACATCTGTGCAGGGAATGGGTGAACGGACTGTGGGGCACGTGGAACCTATCGGGAGATTTCCTTGGGTGGGTTCGTAGACACCCACCAACAGAGATGGTGAAGGACAGTGAAGGCTTGGGCCTCAGTCTCCCTGCCTGTAGTGTGAGAACCTTGCAGGGCGTCCCCTGCAGGGAAGCTCTGAGGCGAGGCATCCCCACTGCTAAGGCTGATCTACCGCCCTCTTCAAAGCGAGAAGACAGGAAAGCAGGGCTGGGGGACAGGTCACCGGCAATCAAGGGGGTGGTTTCTTGGCTAGTCTCAACGACTCAAGTCACTCCATGTTCACTTCAGAGATGCAGAAAAAATGTTCTTGGCTTCCTGGTCTTTGAAAATGGCTCTGGTGCCGTTCTGGTGGCCCTGCCCTGATGGCGTGGAGAAAGGCCTTTTGTTTGGGGTTATCCTGACAGTGCGCTAAGAGAGTCACGAGGCCACTGTGGTCAGCAGGCGCCAGGACCCGACAGTAGCTGTTATTGTGCAGTGGCCGCTCGACTGTGGGGAGGAGGGGCACGCTGAAGGGCCCTTCTGAGGCTGGGACCTGCGGAGGCATGCACACAGAGGGGGCTGAGCTCCTGCCTGTCTCCAACTCCGCGGTCTCCGTGCTGCGCATGCGTGTGCAGTCGGGCCAGGAGTGTCTGTAGGTGGCCGTGGGTGATCAGAGAAGGGACTGCTGCTCTAGAGCCAACCAGTCATGGTCTGGAAACCTGACTCTGGTGTGGCTTTGGCCAAGTGACTTGACCCTTTGGGCTCGGACCCTTCCCTTCCTATGGTCCAGAGGCGGCTGCCCACATGGCACCAAGCCTACAGAAGCCAACTGACTTGCTCAGGGCCACACAAGGAGCGCCAGGAACTCCCACCCAATTATTGAGCCAAGGCTGCTTCCATTACACTAACCTTGCTTTTCCTTCTAGAACATTCCCATCTGCTTGTGTAAAACTCATGAAAAACAAGAGAACTTGTTTTTGATGACAGAACATCAGAGGATGGTTTTAATTCCCAAGCAGTGATGGCCTTGCTGACAGCTTACGCTTAGGCTTGCCCTGCTCCAACAGGGCCCAGCACATTTCTAGCAGGTCTCCAGCCTGACCTTTCCTACAGAATGCAGCCTGCTACAAAATGACCTTTCTTGTTTTACCAGTTTTGAAGTTACCCCAAACTTGTTTTAATCATTGTTAGCAAACAGGCTCTTTAAAATGTCATCCAGAACCTGTCTGCCTGGAGGGAGGGAGGGGGCTTGGATGGTTTTCTAGTTCATCATCTTATCGGGGGGAGGGGGGAGCTAGCTTTGAAAAAGTCAGGTATGCCCCACCATCTTATCATAGAACCAGCTCAAATGGGCATGGATCCTAAGTACAGTAAGGCTGTGGCTATCCGCAACACCTGGCCAATGGCCCCTGCTTTTCGGGGGTGGCTCCCCCCCCCAAGCATGCTACTTAACCCTGAAGGCATAAGGAAAAGACCAATAAATCTGATTATAAACTAAGAAACTTCCTCTGAGGCAGGGAAAAATCCTACCACTAATCAAAGCCAGACAATCAACTGGGGTGGGAGATAGTGTCTGTGTAACAAACAGAACAGATAAGAGGCCATTATTTCTAGTAGGTAAGGAAAAATATCAGCCCTATAGAACTATGAGCAATTCACAGAAGAAATGAAAAGATGCTTAATTTCAATAATAAAGAAAAAGAAAATGAAAATGGTAATATTTTTCATTTACCAAATAATTTTTTTTTTTTGGTACTGGGTCTTTAGTCCAGGGGCACTCTACTGCTAAGTCACATCCCCAGTCTTTTTTATTTTTTGAGACAGGGTCTTGCTTGTTGCTTAGACTTCACTACTCACGAGGCTGGCCTCAAACTTTCAATTTTTCTACATCAACCTCCCAAGTTGGGAGATGGGCATGTGCCCCGGTGCCCAGCTCATCTACCAAATAACTTCATGAATGTACCAATCTTCTCTAGTTCAACCATTCTGGATAGAATTTGTCACAATATAACACAAATGTCCCTGCTTTCATACAACAAGGTGTTTGCAATTTTCTCTTTTCTTTCTCTTTTCAGTACTGGGAATTGTACTGAGGGGCGCTTTACCACTGAGCTACATCCCCAGTTCTTTTCATTTTTTATTTTGAGACAGGTTCTCACTGAGTTGCTTAGGGCCCAACTTGCTGAGGTTAGCCTTGAACTCTGGATCCTCCTGCCTCAGTTTCTGGAGTATTTGGGATTACAGGCCTGCACCATTGCGCTCAGCCCCTCTGGGATATTTTTAAAACTTCTCTTGATGGCTGGCAGCTGCGTCTTCCTGCTTTGTCAGTACTTCAATTCTGCTAGATACTTGAAAGACAAATAGCCAACTGTGTCGGAATCACCTGCAAGATAGGAGACAGGCATGCAGGAATCCCAGGGAAGGGTTCGTGCAGGACCTCCAGGACTATTGTGGCTGCACAGGGGCCATTTGGGACCCACCCTGTGCCTCTGCCACAGTTCAGTTCTGCCAGAGAGCAGAAGTCCCCATAAGCTAGCGGTCACCATACCACCCAGAATCAGACTCATTTCCTCTTTTTCTAGCCTACACACAGTGGAAAGCACTGTCCCTGAGCTGACGAGACCGCAGTGCACGGGGGTGTAGCTCTCTGGTACAGCGTGCCTAGCACACTGGAGGCCCTGGGTCCCTGCTCCAGCAACTGCAAAAAACAAACAACAAAACACAACCACAGCACATTATGGAAATTTCCATCCAGGCTGCCCACCCTGTCTTCCTGTCTTATAACAGGTGATACCGTGCTGGGCAGGGCCCCGCCCCGGCCCTCCCTCTTATTTGATCTCAGGAATAATCTTCATTCAAGAAACAGAGCACTGTTTTTCAGATGTACTGTGTGACTCAGGTGGGAACAC
The DNA here is from genome assembly GCF_902686455.1 of Sciurus vulgaris. NCBI lineage: Eukaryota > Metazoa > Chordata > Mammalia > Rodentia > Sciuridae > Sciurus > Sciurus vulgaris. The sequence goes on from NC_136468.1 coordinate 136,960,414, forward strand.
ACCTAACCCCAACCCATAAATGCTTACTTCAAAGAAGGAGGAGCAAGAGGCCTGTGTTGCAATCTAGCAGCCTGGTGTGGGGAGGTTCCATTTCATCTTCAATTTTTTTTTTCATAGCTGGATAATAAAGTTCAGTTGTTAAAGACACAGGGTAGATTAACTTTACGGGCTCTGGGTTACAACGATCATAATGGGAGGCTCTCAAATTACAGCTGATGGAGATGAATCATTTATTTTCAGGGTAGGGGTTGTCACAGCTCAGGTCACAGTAAGGCCTATTTTGAAGGATAAGAACCCTGAAAATGTCCATGTTCCTAAAACTGGTTTGTGCTTGAACTTTACTGTTAAAAGGAAAAACCGTTTCAAAACACTTCACAATATTGCTTTAAAAAGTCACCCCGTGACATGCTAAACCTTTGTCCACAATGGCCCTCTTTGGCAAAAACCAGCCAGGAACTGGGAATGCAACTGGGAAAATCAGTTCTTATTTGCTGTGTGGCTTGGGAGAAATTAGTTCACCTCTCTGAGCTACAGTTCCCTCATTTGTAAAATGAGGCTGACAATGACTTTACCTCACAGGGTTGTTGTGAGGTTTAAATGAGTTAGTGTAAATAAAGGGCTTAGCACAGTTTCTGGCAACTAGTAAGTACTCAATAAAAGGAAGGTATTATTATTTATGTTTATTACATTATGTCATCAGCTTCTTCTTTCTCAATAGGTAAAGCTTTTCTTTAGGGAGGGAATCTAGAAAACAATGATTCCAATGATTAAGCAATCAAAGGAGATGGGCTCAGTGTGAGAGAGCCGGCCTAGCATGTTTGAGGCCCTGGGTTCAGTCCCTAGGACTGCATTAGAAAGAAGGAAAGAAAGAAAGAAATCAAAGGAGAAAGGAAGGGAAGAAGGTGGGAGAGAGACCGATTGACTGGTCAGGGTAAAATTCGCAGAGATCGCCCAGCCATAAAATAATGACTTCAAGTGTATTCCAGACCATTAAAAAGGGATTTCAGACAAGAGCGAACGAAGTAAGGAACTTGGAGCAAGAGTAATGCCGAAAATGAATCACTTTGGAGTAGGGGAAGTCTGAGTCGCTGCCTGACTGCCTGGGCGGAAAGCAGAGGTTTTATAGGACCCTGGAGAGGGCCAATCCACAGTAATGACTTTGAAATGCTCAGATACAGTGAACAGAGTAAACACACCACACACACCACACCCACACACAAGGGCCTTGATACAAGTAACACTGTAAGGATGTAACAAAAGGACTTACCATTCGCCCAGGCCATTTCTAAGCTGAAACAATGAAACCCAAGACCAGAAGCCATCATTTCCATTCTAATTAGCCCAGTGAAATAAGCACATTGTCATGCCCAGCGAAACTTCCTATCTTTTCCCTCCCCCACAAATGTGGTAGACAGGGGATAGGCCCTGTTCCTCCAAGAAGAAGACTTCCCCTAGCCTCCTGTGTCCTGATCAGGGCTGGTCTCCCCTGTCACAGGCTGCTTCAAAGCCCCCAGGGTCACCTTCTAGCTTCAGGACCTCATCATATCCCTCTCTGAACTTGTTTGCTCTCATATTTCCTTTTTTTTCTTTCTTCTCTCTTTCAAGTTGTAGATGGACACAATATATTTATTTTATTTATTTTCTTTTTATGCGGTGCTGAGGATGGAACCCAGTGCCTCACACATGCTAGGCAAGCACTCTACCACTGAGCCACAAGCATGCCTCATATTTCTAAAGGTCCTTAATCTTGGAAGCCACTTGAAATAGAGGTCACACTGTGATCAGGGGTCCCACAGGAGATTTTACCAAGCCCTTTGTCATGCATGCTTCTCATTCCTTTTCGGTTTGACAACAGTTGGTCAACTATGCTCTGTCAGGCTCTGCCAGACCTGTGCTAGGTCCTGGTAGGCCCTGACTTCTGTCCCCAAGGGAGTCACAGTGGAACACAGACCCTCCAAGCAGCCCTGCACGGCAAATGCCCTACAGGCAGAAATGAAGACAGATTTCCCTCCTTCTTCTCACTCTAGCAGCAGAGGCCAGACCTCAGGCCTTGACCTCAAGGCCAGACTTCCCGGAACACAGAAAGACCTCACCCCATCATCAAGGGGCAGGAGAAGTGTGCGCCACTGGTCTGCCACTCAGCACAGGCCTTCCCGTGCTACAAAGGAGGATGCTGTAGCAATTCTCAGAATGAAGCAGCCAGCAGCTGGCCCTGAGCCCTGGCAGTCAGTCACCAAGACTCCGAGGTGGCATCTTTTTGGCAGGTCCCTGTTGCTCAAGGGCTGTGTGGCAAAAGGTCCAGTTTCTAGGATGTTCTGGCCTACCTGTGCAAAGATAGGGTGAGTCCAGGCCTTCAGCACTGACACCATCAGTGAGCCAACCTCCATGGACCCTCCTGGGGGGTCTCTGCATCCCTGTTTCACAGCTGGGGCTGGAGGCTCAGTCAGGGAAGGGCTTGGCCTGAATGCAGTTTAGTCCCACAGAAACCAAGGTCAGGCTGGCTCAGCTTGATGTGAACATCCATGTTTCTTTCCACTCAACTGTCCAGGGTTCTCAGGGCATGGATATCAAGGAAAGTAGACTCAAAGTGACATTTCCCCCGAGCCTCAGAAACAGCCAATGCATAGGCTGTTAGGTGGACTGACAGGAAAACACGATGGGGTCAGCAGCAGCTCCCTCCCCGCCTGCTCAGAGTGGACTCAGGCCAGGTAAGATCATGAGCAGGCACCGGCAGCACCCAGTAGGCGTTCCTAAAGGTCCTGGGCTTCACCAACTGCACACTTGTGAAAATGCACCTGCAGTCGAGGTACAGGAAGCTGGAGGGCAGTTCCTGAACTGTACAAACCATCACAGAAAGTGCCCTACTTGGCTTGGTCTTGCCACAGGGGTCCGCTCCCAGGCACAGTCCACATCCCCTTCCTCTCTAGAGCCCAGCTCTCAGAAGACACTCAACCACAATGAAAACTAACCTGCTGCACTGGGAACATGAATGCAGTTTCACCTGTCTCTCTTGGGACATTCTTTACAAAGACAAAACGCAATGTTACATTTGCATTAGCATAAAAAATAACAAAACAAAGCCTCTCAGGGAGGTGGCAGTGAACCCAAGTTTCAGAAGTGCTTGTTGCAATAGAGGCAGCTTCTTACAGGTAAAGGAGTAATGGGGGGCTGCTTTCCCAGCAGCTAGTCCATGCTCCAGTTCTAGGAAAGCTGACCTGTTTGGGACTCCCTCCACAGAAGACTTCCACACCTCAGCCCACTCTAGTTTGCATTCAAATAACGAGGAGTTGCAGACCCAGCCAGGCAGGCTGTAGCTGAAGTCACACTTCAGAGGAAACACACATATCTGCTCTGTGGCTCCCAGGCCACTTGCCATGTGGCAAGGTTACCATGGTGTCAGCAGAGCCCCTGGATATCCACAGTGGCCAAGCAGGCTGGCTCTACTGGGTTTCTTCTCCACTACTGGAGAGAAGCCAGGCCAGCAGGCAGGCCCTTGGCAAGGGCACTAAATGAGGAGTTCAAAGGCCTGAGTTCAAGACTGGTTAGGCAGAGGCTCACTGGCTGTGTGACGGTGGGCAAGTCGCCTTGACTCTCTGGCTTAAGAGTTTGGGCACTAAAATAAGAAGATAATTTTGTGCTTCTAGGTTGTCCCCCCCGCCACCCCAATGGAATGAGCATTGAACTAAAAATTATGGAAAATCAATCTCTTTGGGTTCACTCTAGGACTATTTAATAAGTGCCAGATACCTGTATGACTGGATTCTATGGCCATCCATTTAATTATGCCAGGAGGCATGGATGAAGAAAAATCACCCCTAGAATTTGAACCTCAAGAACTGAAAGGAATAAAACCAATAATCCAATTAATAAATAGGCAGATGAATTACACAGACATTTCTTAAAAGAAAAAGTACAAATGGCTAACAAATACATGAAAAAATGTTTCAACATCCTTAGCAATCAGGGAAATGCAAACTACACTGAGATTTCACCTCACTCTGGTCAGAATGGCAGCCTTCAAGAAAACAAGCAATCATAAATGCTGGAGAGCACGTAGGGGGAAAGCAACACTCATACATTATTGGTGGGACTGCAAATCAGCACAATTGCTTTGGAAAGCACTACAGAGGTTCCTGAAAGACTAGGAAAGGACCCCCATATGACCCAGCTATGCCACTCTTTGGTATTTATCCAAAAGATCAAGAGTCAGCACACTATAGCAATATGTGCATTCTACCACTTATAGAAGTGAGAGTTGCAGAGCCAAGTTATGGAACCAACCTAGTGTCTGTCAGCAAACAAATGGATGAAGAAATGTGGTATATACAAGCAATTGAGTTTATTCAGCCCTAATGAATGAAATTCTGTCATTTGAGGTAAATGAATGGAACTAGAAACCATCTTACTAAGTGAAATAAGCCAGACTCAGAAAGTCAAGGGACTTTCTAGAAGCTAGAGAGAAAGGAATAAAAAAAGGGATCTCATGAAAATATAAGGGAGACCAAGAGAAAAGAGAAAGGGGATCAAGAGGGAAGGAGGATGTTCTGAAGAACATCTGCCAAATTACGCTATGTCCCTTTATGAACACGCCATTAATGAATCCTGCTTATGAGTATAATTATAAACACTGACTTAAAACAATAATGATAGAAGAGAGACGGTAGAGGGATCAGGAAGAGGGAGGAGGGGAGGAAAAGGGAAAGTACAGGGAGCGAGAGGGATCAGATTGCTGTGAGCATGTACAGACATGGTTTCATGAGTCCCACTGTCATGTATAATGATAATGCACCAATAAAAATAATGTAAAAAGAAATGGCATCATACATTTGTAATGATACTTGGATATGAAAGAATAAAAGGGGGAGAACTGAGAGGGGTGGAAGTCTTTGGCTCTTCCACCTCCAGTTTTTCCCCAGTGAGAGCAAATGTGTGTCTTCTCACGCACCAACTCTGACTGATCTGGAGTGGTTGCTAAGGAAGATGCTGAGGCTGGGGGTGTAGCTCGGTGGTAGAGCGCTTGTCCAGAAAGAACACGGCTCTAGAGTTGATACCAACACTGCAGAAAAGAAAAAAGAAAGAGGTCCAGACTTCGTCTAGGCTCAAAGGGAAAAACAGTATCATGATTGATTAATGTCTGCCATGAATACAGGTTATAAAAGGGGTTATATATTTCAATTCAGCCACATGTTTTAATTTAATCACATATTTTAATTTGGAAAGAGAATGGAAAAGCAGGCTCAGCAAAACTCCAGAAGAATGGGAATAGAACCAAAGGTATTCATTCAGCAATTGTGTTAGCTCGCCAAGTGCTAGGCACGGAAATAACTCCAAGTCACAGAATGTGATGGTTTCTGTGAGTCTGAGAGTGTCAGGAAAGGCTTTCCAGGTGAAATGACCACTAAGCTAATCCTTAAGCATATGTGGGAACCCAGTCAGGTAAAAGGCAAGTGGTGACTAAGTGCACCAGACAGAAGGACTGACATGGCGAGAGCTCTGGCGACAACAGCACAGTGCCATTGTGAGGCATTAGGCAGCCACTGAGGCTTCTAGGCAGGGAGTGACAAGACCAAATGGCATCTACGTCTCCCCGCCTCTGTCCTCCAAGTGTTAACGCTCTACAACGGCTGCATAATTGACCTAAAAAATGAGAAAGCTTGCCTCACGGAAGTCAGTCTTGCAAACTGATCAGTTAGGTGAGATCCGATTACTGGGTCAAGATAGAAGATGGACAAATGGTTAGCCTCTATGAAGGTAGTAAAACTTGTACAACTCAAGAGATTCACCAGAGATACGGAGGAAGGACAAACCCAAGATAACAATGCTCTAAATGAGAGAAGCAGAAGGTTGATCTGCAGCCCACACCCACTGAAGCAGAAAGAATTAGTACTCATCAAGCCCAGGCAATTGTGTCGTAAACTGTACCTGGCAAAGACTGAAGTAATGTGGCTGCTCTAACAGGTTAAAAGCCTTCACATTCTTGGACCCAGAAATTCACTTCTACAAGTGAGAAATAGGGCTGGGGCTGGGGCTCAGTGGAAGAGCACTTGCCTAGCACATGTGAGGCACTGGGTTTGATCCTCAGCACCACATAAAAATAAATAAATATACATAAAGGGATTGTGTCCACCTGCATATATAAAAGATGAGAAACACCCAAAAAATGTGGAAAAAGGAAAAAAAAAAAACCCTTATTTCAGAAGGTTATGAGCGGATTAACAAATCAATAAATGACATCATTTGTTTGTGCTCAGTTTTCCTTCAATTAACAGATATTCCTTGCATAATTGAATACTTTCAAAAATGGTTTTGAGCCCTCTGCCATTTACTTCTGTATCTAAAGCAATAGTTCTCAATCCAGGGGGGATTCTGGCTCCGTCAAGATAGCTTTTGGTAGTCACAACTTCAGGCAGAGGTCTGGAAGGCTGCTCAACATCTCACAATGAAACTTAACACCCCCCTCCACCACAAAGAATAATCTGACCCCAAAGTCGGCAGGGACATCATGGAGACACCCCGACTGGGAAGAGACCAAATTGCAGTGTTTTTTCAGACCCCTGGCATCCACCGTTCCAGACCCGCTCCAATCAAGAGAGATATGGGCCACTCAAATCATTCAAGTGGCCAGATGCTCCCTGGATCTAGACAAAGCCCTGCATTAGGGTTGACAGCAGATCTTTAAAAAAAACAAAAAACAAAAAACACTGAGCCCTGGCTAAAAGCCACTAGGGGAAGAACCCTCCTAAAAACCTGTGTCTTAAACCCACAGGAGGAAGTTGTTCCCCAGAAGCAGCATAATGGTTCAAAGTGGATTAGCACCGTTTCTTCTTCAAGAGCACCAAGAATTATCCTGGGTGACAGTGAACAGCTCTGGGGGGCACAGTGCCTTGTGGTGGTTAACGCTTTGTGGGCAAACCCCACTGACGCTTTGTCTAAATGATGCTTCTGTCCATAGCTGTGACACCCCGCAGCCAGAATCAGAGCAAAGACAACAGCCCTTTGAGACCAGGGAAAGGGAGGCAGAGATGCTCCTCTGTCCTGGCTCCAGCTGCCACCTGCACCATTCCTTCCAACTAACCAGATAATTGTATCCAAAAAAGGTGCCCAAAAAGCAGAACCCACCCTGTGCAACCTTGTTGAAGAAAAGGGAGGAACAGGATGCCGAGCAACCTGGGTCTCTCCACCTCACCATTGCTGACATTTAGGGCTGGATCATTCCTTGTGGTGGGAACTGTTCTGTGCACTGTAGGAGGTTTAACAGTGCCCTGGAGCACCCCATAGCATCCAGTAACATCCCTGAGTTATGACAAACAAAAATGTTTCCAGGCCTTGCCAGATGTTCCCTAAGGGGCAAAATCACCCTCCAAATCTGGCTTAAACAGATTCTGAATCCTCCAGGGTAAGCTAGCTCTGACCTGCAAATATTCAGAGAACCAAAGAGGAAACAAACAAAACACAACTGTCACAAAAATAAACAACTCCTCAATGCTAAAACCAGTTAGCTCCCAGGCCCCTGCCTGGAGATGCAGTGTTACCTCAAGCAGAGATACAGATAATAAGAACGTTTCGACCATACAACAGTCTTGACTGAGCACCTATTATGTACCAGGCAATGTCCCTGGGCACCGGGCACACAGCAGTGGATGTAAAAGACCCTGCTCTCAAGTTGCTTACCCAGATCAGAATGCAAATAAACCAGGCAAGTGCACTGGCTCCAACATTGATTAATTACCTGCTGTGGGAAGGAACCAAAATTACTTCCAGGAACTTATCGATAGCGATCACTCCTCACACAGCAAACATGTATCTGGCACTTATGGCCTCTGTGCTTTACACACACCCTTACTTACTCCTCATGGCTAACCTAGAAGATCAGCATCCTCATTTCACAGATGGGGACACTGAGGCTCGAGAGGTTAGGAGGAAACCTGGGATACAAATTGGCATAACTACAACCACCCCTATGGGAAGTACCACCCATGATAAGCCCTGATCACCCACAGGGGAAAGGTAAGAGGCTGCCCTGGGTGCCAAATCTCTCCAGTCCAAATCAGTCTGAAGGTTTTGCCTGCTTGTGGATTTCAGATGGACTCTGCCCCTGAGGCTGGTATCTTCCTGTCAAGCTACCGAGTGAAGCAGCAGGGCAGGGCACTGGATGAGTTTCCCATGGAAGAGAAGAAAGCAGAGGCTCAGTTGCACCCTTTACTGGGAACGAAGGCAAAAAGGCAGAAGCAGATGCTATTGGCTGCTAGTTCCCATTTTCCATCCAGGGCCTGAACTGGGGAAGGGAAGGAAGGAATGAGGTTCTGCATCTGGCTTAGGGACCACTTTCTCAGTGTTCCCATGACCACCTTCATCATGATATAAGGAAGAGGTTCTTCCCCTTTTAGAGCCCAAAATGAGGAAGGGATTTGTACCAAGCACCCTGAGTCTGACATTACTGTCCCAGCCCCTGTCCTGAGTGGAGGAAAAAACTTTAGGTGCTTTCCCCTAGAAAAAGCCCGAGAGTTTGAAACTCCATCTTCAAAATTTCCCCTCTCCCTGCCCTGCCCCACCTTTGGAGGTGGGGTGGAGGGTCTCTGATCTGGCATGGGGGGATCTGAGGAATTCCAACTTCACAGGTCCCAGGAGGGGAGGCTGGAAGAGAAGGGCTTATTCGTTTTAAAGGAGGGCTTCGGAAACCATTCTAAAAGGGAAGAAATATGGGGCGAGAGACAAGGACTTTGGGGCTGAAGAGTAGTAGGATGTTTGGGGCAGATGAGGAGGGGGGCCTACATAACAGAGACGCCAGAGTAAGGGGTACTTGGGAAACGACAGTCGGTTGAGGAGCTCGAAGTGAAGGACTGGCAGCATTTGAGGGACAGGGAAGAATGTCGGCCGTCTGTGGGGATGGAGGGCTTGGGGGTGTGTGGGATGAGATGGAGGCTGTGACATGTTAGGAGAGATGATTTGGGAGTAGTCTGGGGGTCGGGGAAGAATCTGGGATGCTTGGAAGGAAAGGGATGGAGGAAGTAGGAAACAGGACCGGGGTGTCTAGGGGAGGGGTGGTTTGGGGATGCTCGGGGGAAGGATTCGGGTGCGTCTGGAACAGGGCTGCCCGACCAGCTCCCACCTTCCCCCCAGCTCACCGAAGAAGGCGGCAGGTGGGACACCGCCGCCAGAAGGGCCCGGTCTCTATCTGCTTGTCCGCCGGCAGCGGCTTCAGCAGTGCTCCGCCAGCAGCGCCATTTCGGGGTCGAGGCCCGCGGGTGATTGCCCCAGCCGGCGCCGCGGGCGTCCACGCCGCCCCCCGGGCCGCCGCCGTCAGCGCCGGGGCCGTCACTGCCGCCTGCCGCAGGCTCCGGGGACGCCAGCGTCGCCACTTCCGCCCGCGCCGCGCCCTCGTAGCCGAGCGCTCAGCGCCGCCCGCCGGCCGAGCGCCTAAGCGGCCGGGCGCGCCGCCCCGCCCCTCCACCAACGCCCAATCCGCGCCCGCCCGCCGCTCCCGCCCGTCCAATCAGCGCCCGCCTCCGAGGAACTCCGCGCCTCCATTGGCCGGGGGGCGAGGCGGCAGGAAGCGCGCGACTCGTGGGTCCTGGTCCGCCCAGGTGAGCCACTCCCAGGTGAGAACCTTCCCAGGTGTGCCTCCCGCTAGGCCCCTCAATCCCCGCGGGCCGGCTCGGGCCGGGTCCTCGCTCGCAATCCACCCACTTTCCAGGCCACATTCCAACACCCACAACTAGCGCCCCTCAGGACCTCCTGCTTCTCCCAAAATAGAGCCCGTTCTCCAAACAGTGGCTGATGACCTTGTTGGCTGCTGCTGGGGTTATATGGTTCTTTTAGTTATAATCAGCGGATACCCTTGACTGCTGGATTTTTCACCTTCAATGACTTTATACCTGTTGGACGATGCTAAAGTCCACAAGCCACCTCGGCCCCCCTTCCCGACAGATTCCTGTTTCCCCAAATCCGGAGTTCAGTCTGATCTCCAAAGTCTGATGTTACCTATTGGACTCAGCCTAGTTTATAACCCAACTCCACCAGCACCTAACTAGGTGCTTTTCCCCAAAAAATTAACATTGATCATCCAAAAGCCCAGGGTTTATGCTTCTTAGAACCCGGGTCAGGAAATTATCTCAACCACAATCCACTAAGATGTGCATGTCCTAAGACTCAATGCACATCTTATCCAAGAATCCAACACACAGTTGTTGGATGAATTTATTCATTCCAGAATAAATATCATTGCAGCCCAACTATGTGTACGATAGAGCAAAATCCCAGCTGGCATTCTAGTTGGGACACGATACAATTCAACATGGCAAATAAATAAGGACAATTTCAGACACCCATGAGTACAAGTGAAGAAAATAAACAGAGTGGAATACCAATGACTAAAGACTACAGGCTAGGATGGGATGTAGGGCTTTAAGGGCAGTAGCTCTGAAGAGGTGACATTTGAGCTGAGACTTGAAGGAGAATTAGGAAGTAGCCAGGCCCAACACCAGGATGACAAAAGATCTTGGTGTGTACAATGGATCAGAGAAGTCAGGGGAAGGAAGAGGAGAGGAGTAAGCAAGAAATGAGTAAGTGATAGGAGCTGAGGTCAGGGAGGTGCATAGGGGCTCAGGAGTGGTGAAGAGTTTGCATGTTATGATAAGGGCCACAAGAAATCACTAGTGCCAGAAAAAATATCTGTCAACCTTATTAAATATTTTTTAATTCTGTCGTTGGGGGGCGGGGGCAGATGAGAGAAGAGATTGTTCCAAACCATGGGTATGACCCAGGTAGGCGAGACGAAACCATCATCATCTCTTGCACATAACTCAGGCCTCCACATGTCCCATCAAGTCAGATCTTCCATTGATAGGAGCCCAAGCCACCAACTTGGCTGTTCCCACCCCACCCCAACTTCACCACATTGGGCATCCTGTGATACTATCTCCTCAAAGCCCTCATCAGCCTGCCCCCACCCCAACTCAGTGCCAGACCCCACCCATCTTTCAGACGCCTCCATCAATTCCACAGGACATTACAACCTACGTAGGGACCTCTGGCATCCGACAACATCCTGATTTCTCAACTTCTCCATCCAGCCAAGCCATTGAAGAAATGATGGCCATACAAGAAGCATCTTGACGTAGGCCATGGGCCTGAGGTAGTGAGAATAGTTTTCTTGCTCTGAGTTAGTGGTGTAGTTTGGAAGTTTAGCCATTTCCCTATTTATCCACCCAACACTTTTTCTTTCTTTTTTTTGGTGGGGGGGGGTACCGGGAATGAACTCAAGGGCTGAGCCACATCCCCAGCCCTATTTTGTATTTCATTTAGAGACAGGGTCTCACTGAGTTGCTTAGTGCCTCGCTGTTGCTGAGGCTGGCTTTGAACTCTGGATCCTCCTGTCTCAGCTCCCGAGCTGCTGGGTTTACAGGCGCGTGCCCACCGCACCCAGCTCCAACACGTTTTAAGTGCCTGCTCTGGAATGGAGTTTGCCTTCCCATACTTATTCCAGATATTGTGCTAGTACCAGGGACCATGCTGTTAACATAAATGGATGCTGTGGACTGGGTTGTGACACACTAAGGATAAGGGGACTTTGGAGAAGTGAAGGTCCCACAACCCATATAAAGGAACTATTAGACTATTCACTCTACCAGTCATCATCTTGGGTTGTTAGCTTTTGAAATTCCTCAAGTCTGAAACCTAGATTTGTAGGTAAAAATCACATTGATTTTTTTAAATGTTGGCAACAAAATCGAAACTTAAAAAAAACGCTAAGTAAGCCACATAAAACAATTATTTCCTTTTTCTTTTGCCATAATCTCAAGCTTGCAGGAAAGTTGTGAGTACCATATAAATAACTTTATCTCCTTGAACCAGGTTGTATACCAACACCACCATATGCATTTCCTTCAAACAAGGACACTCTCTTGCAGTGTTACAACTTGTCTATCAATGTGGGAAATTAACACTGATATGTTAGTACCATCTAATCTTCAGGCCTTATTCAAAGTTTGCCATTTGTCCCAATAGTGTCCTTTATAGCATACAACCCAATTCAGGATCACATGTTACTGCAGTTGTCCCATCTCTTGAGTCCCCTTCACATCTGGAACCTTCTTCAGTCTTTCCTAGACTCCAGTGACCTTGACACTTTTGAACAGGACAGGGCAATTAGTCTGTATAATGTCTTTTAGTTTGGACTTGTCTGATGTTTCCTCATAATTAGATTCAGGTTGTGTATCTTAGGTGAGCTGCAGACTGTGGATTCTGTGCCTCACAGAATAGCACAGGAGGGAGGGTGTGTCTTTCCTGCATCATAAAAGAAGACACATAATCTCAATATTGAAGATCTTATATTGGCCACTTGAATAAGGTGGTGTCTTCCATATTTCTCCACTCTAAAACTGTCCTCTTTCTTTTCTTTTTTTAAACTGGGGATTGAACTCAGGGATGCTTTACCACTGGGCCACATCCCCAGTCCTTTTAATTTTTTATTTTGAGATAGGGTCTCACTAAGTTTCCCAGGCTGGCCTCGAGCTTGTGATCCTCCTGCCTCAGCCTCCTCAGTCACTGGGATGATAGGTGTGTACCACTGTACCAGGCAAGCTACTCTCTTCCTTTGTGAAATCAGTAAGTATTTCATAGGGAGGTACTGTGAGATTTGCTAAGTATTTTGTCCTTTATGAATCTTTACATTCATTTATTTATGTTGGTATAGACTTATGATTCCATGATCATAATTCATTACTGATATGATTTATTTGAGTGCTCAAATTATACCAGGTTGGGCTGTGAAAATCCCTTCAGGCTGGCTTCTGAGTCCATTCAACATGTCCCCATAATTCTTTAAGTACTTCCTTATTCTCTGGCACAAGGTATTCCAACCTCGTGATTTTCCCCCATAAACCTGAAAGCAGTCATTGCTCCAACAAGGCCTGGCTCCTTTCAGTGGCACATGGCATTTAGAAACCAAGATTTACGTGTGCTTATTGGTGCTGGGATATTGTTGCTCCTGGTCCTTTCAGTGGGCAGAGTTACACACACACACACACACACGCGCGCGCGCGCACGTGTGCACATGCACATTTATATCTCTATTTATCTGTATTTGTCTCTGTGGTCATCCATCCACATCAAAAACCGTGTTTTTTCACTCTGATAGATCCGTTTCCAATCCAACTCCACAGGGTTAATTCTGGTTTTCTCCCTTTCCCTTGTTGTCGATCCCTCTCCAACAGTGAGAAACTCAGCGTTCTCATTGTTCCTCATATGTTCAATTATTGACCAACCCTGATGTAGAACAATTTCCTATCATTGCTGCTGCCCTACTCCCCAACAAGGATCCCTTTAAGCCCCAGGGAAGCCCTGACGCTGGGGTGGGCTCCTGCCGCCCAGCCTCCTGCCGCCCACCTTTTCTCAATCAGTCTCTGAACTCTCTTTGGATCAGCATGACCCCTTTCTCCACTCTCATTGCCGATGCTTACCTTTCTTGGACCCACATACTAGCTTTTGGTTTGAACTGCTTCTATTAAGAAGGAGAGAAAGGGAAAATGGGGGTGGGGAGGAAAGAGCCACATACCTTTTAGCAAGTTGGCTTTAGCCACAGCTATCAGTTCCTACCTCCGGCTTACTGGAATAGGATGGCCATTCACCCTCTGAAACAAAGAAAACAGAGGATTAAATTAAAAACAAAACAAAACAAAACACTATAAAGTGTTCTGGGGAAGGTACCACCAGACATCGAGGAGACCCTTCATCTTGCTGGATTATTGGGCCATGATACTTCTCCATGAATTGCAAACTCCCTCTCAAGTTGATTGGCAGGACCAGCTGGACCCGTGAAGCTCATTCCAGGAGTGAGTTATTCAACCTACAAAGTTGCATCACTTTCCCAAGCCAGCTCCACCCAGCATTAATAGCCTCTTCCCAAACTGAATCATCAAATCCTGTCTCTCCCCAGCAGCATCTGGTGGGATGGATGCAGTAGGCCAAGTTCAAGTTCACAATCTATTTGACATTTCATCCTAAAAGCCGAGCCTCTCTGTGTGCAGTATAGTAGTAATAACAGCAGCAGGCAACAGTTATAAATAGTTACTCTGTTTAAAGTCCAACACGTCTATTTTCTAACCATGTGGTCTTGAGCAAGTCATTTCCTGTGTATTTCCTATGGCTGCTGTAACAAATGATTACCACTTAGTCAAAAACAACCAACATTTATTATCTCACAGTTCTTGGGGTCAAAAGTTCAAAATCAGTATCACTGGGACAAAATCAAGGTGTACTAGACCACCCTCTCTTAGAGGAGTCTGGAGAAGAATGTTCCATTCCCTCCTCTGACGTCTAGTGGCTGTAGGTGTCCCTTGGCTTGCAGCTACCTCGCTCCCATCTCTGCCTCCATCTTTCCTCAGTTCTCTTCTTGTGTACATCTGAAGTCTCCCTCTCTCCTCTGTCATAAGGACTCTTGTGATGGTGTGTTAGACCAGCTTTCTGTCATTATGACAAATAACAGAGATAATCGATTTATAAAGAGAAAAGTTTAGCCAGGCCTGGTGGCACACACATGTATTCCCAGATACTTGGGAGGTGGAGGCAGGAGGCTCCTAAATTCAAGGCCAGGTGGGGTCATTTAGTGAGACCCTGTCTCAAAATGAAATCTAAAAAGGGTTGTGGACATAGCACGGGGTTGAGGTAGATAGCTTGCCTAGTACATGCAAGGCCCCGGGTTCAATTCTCAGTACTGCAAAAAACAGAGAGAAAGAGAAAAGGTTTGTTTGGGCTTATAATCTTGGAGGTCCAGTCAGTGATTGCTTGTTCCTGTTGCTTTGGGCCCGTGGTGGTGCATCATGGTGAGAACGAAGCCCGGACACTTGCATGGTCTTGCCACTTACTTCATGGCCAGAAAGTGAAAGAGAGAGGGAGAAAAGGAACCAGGGTCCCAAAATTCCTTTCAAGGACTGGCCTCAGTGACTGGAGACCTCCTACTAGACCCCCACCTCCAAAAGGCTCCACCACCTCCCAATAGTGCTACAGGCTGGGGACCAAGCCTTTAGCACACGGGCCATTGGGGGACATTCCAGATCAACTGTAGCAGATGGCAGTTAGGGCCACCCAGGTAATCCAGGACCATCTCTCTGTATCAAGATCCTTAACTGAATCACAACTTGCACCAAGGCCTCTTTTGCAAATAAGGTGACATTTAGAGGTTCCATCGATTTGGAGCTGATGCCTTCGGAGCTATTCATCAGCCTGCAGCACTTCCTTCTGTGAGCCTCAGTTGTGTCACCTGTAAGATGCCGATGGTCTCAGAGTGAGGGACGCTTTCATGGGTAAATCAGGCAGTTGGCACACCGGCAGCCAGGCAGCCCTGGATGAATGGTGTGGTTATTATGAATCGATTTCTTGAGTTATTTCTACCCCGGACTGGCAATGGCGGGGATAATTGATTCCAGTGATATCACCTCTCTGACTGCCAGGTTTTCAGCAGGATTAAATGTGCCAAATGGGCTTTGTTGAGCCAACTCCTCTGGGTGTGAAGAGCCACTGTGCCAAGCCGCCTGGCTGTTCTGCGGGCCCGTCTGCCGCCTCTCCCTAATTAACACCAAGGCGACACCAGCCAACAGGGCTTGCTGCCATCCTGGGAAGCAGTGCGACACACCACGGCCAAATATTTGAACATTTTTTTTTTTCAGTTTCTAGATGAAAATAGTATTTTGGTCACTTAAAAGCACAGGGTAGGGGAGAAGGGGACATGCCACCTCCTCCTCGTACCTGCCTGGGCAGTCCTAGGGATTATTACATTGCTTCATCCTGGTGGGCGGGCCAGGGTGAGGTGTCCGAGCTGTAACCAGGTGTACCTCTCATGGGGAACTTCTTTCTACTGTCTAATGCCCTTGTGGCTCTTGTCTGACCTGTGTCCAGTTTATTGTTGCCCAGGTTATTCCGACTGTGTCCTGTTTGTATCTCCTAGATAGCTGCTCTCTAGGACAGCCCTGCCTGGGAGGACAGGCATGTTTGGTTGTGCCTTCCAGATAAGACACAGAGGGGACAGTGCAACCAAACACATGAAAAAGTAGAAGCAGCTTTTGTTAGTTAAGGGTGCCAGAGAGGAGTGGGCATCAGGACCCATAGGGCCAATGGGAAGGTGCGCCCCAGGATCTCTGTGCTTAATCAGTGAGTCAGAGAAAGAACCAGAGGGAACCTGGGGGTCACCACTTGTACTGGAGCCCAGGGCTTTCTGAGGGCAGTTCTAATCGGTGGGTTTAGAGCAAGCAGACGTGCCTTCCAAGAGGTCACACCAGAGAGGTGGGGACTTTGGCATTATCTGTGCAGCCTGTGCCGGAGAAGGGGGTCTGCGGGGCTAGACAAGTAGATTGTATCCGGCTGTCCCTAGGGAACCGGGCACCAGGAGGGTGGTGGTATCAAGCAAAGACTGGAGTTGGCCACCTGGAGGGATCGGCAGGAGGAGGAGAGCCGGAACTGTGCCAAGAGTGACCAAGTGCGAGAGTCCCACTTAGATTCCCAGTGGAGGCCTAGCAACAAAATAAGAATCCAAAAAGTGCGCAGGCCTGCCCGGAGACGGGGACGCACACGCACACTCCGCACCGCGTCCGCCGCCTGAATCCGTCCAGGCTGCGGAGGTGAAGCCTGGGGAGGAGGAGATGGAGGCCGGGCCGCTGGGGCCGGTGCCGCGCCCGGTGAACTCGCGCGAGCCCTCCCAGGTCTTCTGCAACCGCAGCCCGCGCGTCGTGCCGCCTGGGTGGCTCAACTTCGATGGCGAGCCGCAGCCCTACCCGACGGTGCCACCGGGCAGGGGCCGCCGCATCCACAGCTCCGAGGTCACCTGCGGTTCTTCAGAGATGCGGGTGCATCCGATGGGCTGCTGGTTAACCAATCTGAACCGCTCGCGCTCTCTCTCAATGTGGACCATTTTTTGCCAACGCCGCTCTGCCAGTGTGTACCCTGAAAGAGCGATTCCCGCAGGTTGTCCGAAGCCTCGTCGAGCCCGAGAACTACAGAGGACTGGACACCCGCAGGTCCCTCCTTGAAGATCTGGAAGACCACCCGAATGTGCCGAAGGACCCGGAGCGGTGAACACAGGAGCGCATTGAAAAACCAATGATTGGAAGAGGAGGCTGAAGAATTAATTGAAGTTAGCTTGCCTGCATCTCCGCTTTTGATCTCACTGGGGAGGCTTGATCTAGTTACAGGACTGGTCTCTTACTCTGGGTTTCAAAATATCTCATCCTGGGAGTAAAATAAGCTCCCATTGCCTAAAGCTCAATGATTGACTTCACGAGGCGCCCCGATGCTTAGGGGTGCATGTCAGCAAGTGTACTTAATACCAGATCTTTCGAGAAGTACTCACCAGGAGAAAATACTTGCATTTTTTGCTATGGCTGAGGCTGGCTTGGAACCCAAGATCCTCCTGCCTTAGCCTCCTCAGCTGCTGGGATTATGGGTGTGCGCCACCGCGCGCGGACCAATGCCCTTTAAATGTCACCTAATCTTAGTCCCCTCTTTCAACTTCCAACAAATAAATGGACTTTTGTTTTTTTTGCATGTTGTAGTAGTTTTCATTCAGTGGCATACCTCTAAATGTTTAATTTTGTGTTGAGATGTGGGTGAGGAAACAAACGTGAAGGGGGAGGTTCCCCGTGCAGCTGTGGGCGGAGCCGAGTGGGACCTAGTGGAGTGAAGGAAGTCCCCTGGTGCGCCAGTAGCTCAGGGTTGGTTTGTTGTATTCTTTAAACCTGTCCTTTGTGTCAAAATGAGATTCACATTCCCCTCCTGAAAACACACAGGTTGAGTACTGTATTTTTTGTGTTGGTCCAAGGAAGAGTGAAAACCTGTAGCATGAGTGATATATGTTTTTCATTTAGAATCCTGTGAATGTACCAAATGTATTTACTTGTTCTTGAATCCACAGCACTTCCCCCTGATGAAATGGTGTATGTCACTCAAGAATTACACTTTGAGAGGGTTCCGCGACATTGTGAAGGGAATTGATTGCCACTGAGTTGTATACTTAAAAGTGATTAAAGGTGAATTGTGTGGTGTGTGTGTGTGTGTGTGTGTGTGTGTGTGTGTGTGTGTGTGGTTTTAGCCAAGAAAAATCATTTTAAAAGAATTCACACTTTGAGTATTACTGTTCTAGAAAGTTTACCAATGCGAATGCTTCCTGGTGATTCAAAAATGATTTAAACAGGTTTGGGGCATGGTGTGCACACCTGTAATTCTAGCCACTGAGGAGGCTGAGGCTGGAGGATTGCAATTTCAAGGTGAGCCTCAGCATCTTGGTGAGACTCTGTCTCAAGGTAAATAATATAAAGGGCTGGGGATGTGGCTCAGTGGTAAAATGACCCTGCGTTCAATCCCCAGTAATCCCCACAAAAGATTGAGCAATAAGATCCTTTATTTTAGCATAAAAAAGGAATACCAAGCTCTGGGCTGAGGGCCTTTGGGGTGAGTTAACTCTGACATCACTTCAAGTGCTGAATTCTTCCCTCTTTCTGCTCTGCAAACAGCTACGCCAGATGGCGTCCTCCTGGTGAAATGGCAGCTGTAGCAGGACCATAGGTCTCCCGCAGATGTGACAACATCCAGCTCAAACATCTCCTCAGCAGATGTCCCCTCTGACATCCCTGAGTGGAAACCCACTCCAAGCCCACACCCATCCTGTCACTCAGAAGGGCGCATGGGTCTACCACAGCCAGCTTAGACAAATCAGGATTTACCCTTGAACCGTGTAGAGAAGGGCAGACGCCCCGCCCCAACTGGGGTGCAGCTAGGGCAGGGAGGTCGATGGAACTGCTATTAGCTAAGCAGCAGGGTGAGCAAGTAACTCATGATTTCCAGGCTCCTTTCTTTAGCAGGCAGTTATCACGCCAGCAGCTGTCATGACCACGTGCAGCTCCTGTGCCTGGCACTGCGCTAAGACAGCTGTTAACTAATGAGTATTGTTATCCCCATTTTGTAGATGAGGAAGCTGAAGTTCAGTGCTCGGAAACAATCTGGAGCTAATCAGACACTCCTTTCTTCCCATATAGCTGACCTCAAAAAATAATGTGTACACCAGAATGTTAGATTATATCACTCATTTTAATAATAAACATATTTCAGCAGATGGAGGCAGGTGGAGTTACATGTAGGCTCCACATAGAAGGTTCTGGAATGGAATTCCATGTCTAGCCTCTTCCTATGCAGACAGAAGCAAACCTGTTAAGAAACCAATTCTGATGAGCTCATCCGACTTCCAGCTGAAGTGTCGCCTGGGCAGTACTGGGCCACAGACCTGAAGATCTCCAGGTTTTCCTGCACAGTTGCTTTCAGGGTGACGTTTCCACGTCCGGGGAGGGGAGGGGCAGAGTGCTGTGGGCTGGGAACCTGTGACCTGTTCCCTGAGAGCTTTCTCTGCCCCTTGTCCACTCTGATGCCATAGGGAGCATGTGAGCCAGCATTCGGGTGAGAAACACAATACATCGGAGAGACCCGAAACCCGAAGGGAGCCACGACCCCAGCTGGAATAGTGACCTCCAAAGCCGTCTGCCTCCTGATCCCCAGAACGCACAACCCATGTTGCCTTACGTGACCGAAGGGACTTTGCAGATATGACAAATGTTAAGAAACCTTGAGATGCGGGGGGGGGGAAGCCGGAATGATCTCAGTGGGTACGGAAATCCTTGAAAGCGGAGAAGTGTTCCCAGCGGTGTTCAAAGGAGCCCTGCTACTGAAGAAGAGCCAGGGGACACGTCCCTTCCTACCTTTGAAGATAAAGTGGCCACAACCCTGAGCCCCAGAGGAGTCAGGAAAGGCTGGGGCCTCTTTCTCTTGGATCCTTCAGCAAAGATGCAGCTCTGCCAACTCCTTGATCTCATTAAGTTGCCCAAGGCTGGCCTTGAACTTGAGATCCTCCTGCCTCAGCTTCCTGAGCAGCTGGGATGACAGGCTGTGCCACCTCACCCAGCTTGCTGGTCTTTTACTTCTAAAAACAAAACAAGGGGCTGGAGTTGTGGCTCAGTGGCAGAGTGCTTATGTAGCATGCATAAGGCACTGGGTTCAATTCTCAGCACCCCATATAAATAATGAATAAAATAAAGGTCTATCAACGTCTTTAAAAAAAAAAAAATAAAAACAAAACAAAAAAACAAAAACTGCACAAGTAACAGTGACCATGTAAAACTAAACACCCAGAGAGAAATAAAACAAAAATCACCCCTAATCCTGCTTCTGTCGCTACCAACTCTTCAGCAAGTGTCCTCTTATACTTTTTCCATAGGAGATCTACATTTATCATTATTTTGGTTATTATTATTATCATCAAAACACGAAGCCGAGGTTCTGAGAGGCAGCCCTAGGGCCAGTCCTTGAGCCCAGTTGCTTCTGCATCTTGGTCTTCAGGGAAGGCAGAGCCAGGCGGTGCCCTGGGGTGAAGAGATAAGCATGTGGCAGATGTTGAAATGCTAACACCCCAACATACAAGAACACGCCTTGGCAGTGCCACCTGCTAATTAAGTGAGGCCTCCAGTGCTGTCACATTTCAGCTGATGGAGGGCCACTTCCATGTCATTACCTCCTTCCCCTCTTTTCCCTCCCCTGGTAGGACAGTCGGAGTAGCCTCTGCCAGCCGTCTATGGGCCGTAGTCATATTTAATATTGCTGACCTCCTTAGATGGTCCAGCTCCTTCACATCTGCAGGACTCTTTTAAGAGGTTTCGAATTTGAAGTTTAAGTTTGAATTCTGAAGAGTCGCAAGTTGCAAGACACACAAACTCCCGGGGAAAACTGACTGACGAGGGAGTCACGAGCTCCGCTGGTTGGGTGTTAATCTTGCCTTTCATGGTCCTTGCTGTGTGAACTGAAGAGAGTTGCTTCACCTCTCAGAGCCTCAGTGTCTTCATCTATAAAATGGGGGCAGGAACTTCTGCCTCCCAAGTAGGAGGGAGGCTTAAACAAGGTAATATACCTAAAAGCATCCTGCGCAGTGTAGGTAGTAGTCAAGATATCCTAGTTCCTGTTCTTTCTTTTGAATCACTTTAATACATTTCCTTTTTTATTTTGGAGAAGGGGGGAAAGGAGCTCAAAGATGGGGATCTACTCATTTTTCCATTCTCGACACATACTTTTTGAGTGCCTATTATGTACCACACATCGGAGATACAGAAGGGAGTAATGGAGAGGGCCCAAACTCTGGAAACAGAGGAGCTGGGTTCAAATCCTGACTCGGTGACCTTTCAGCTGTGGTTTCTCAGACAAGTGATGGCTCCTCGCTGAGGCTCAGTTGAGGCTAAAATGGGTACAATAGAATATCTCACAGTATGTGTGTGAGGAACAAAGGAAAAGGTACTTGTAAAGGTACTCACAAGCTTCAGGCTGCAGCAATATAATCTTGAGGCTGTGGGGTGGCCAGTGAGGATGTCCACCCAGCAGAAGAGGTCCAGAAGACCATGACCTGGAGCCTTCAGGGTCAGCCTGCTTGGGAATGGCTGCCCTCTGTCAGGCCAATCAAGCCCTAGGCCCTTGAGTTCCACTTAGGGGAGCTTACCCTGTCCTTTAAGCAATTGTACAGATGAGGAAACTGAGTTCCTGAGAGGGGAGGGGATTGGCCCAAGAGACACAAAATCAGGACCTGAAGCCAGGTCTCCCCTGATCCCATTCACCTATTTCTGAAGTTCCTGCCCTACTCCCCGGGGTCTGGCAACAGATGCATGTTGTGCTCCTTCCTGGGCAGATCACAGTGGGCATCTGCCTCCTCTGTGCATTGGGAATACAACATGTGAGAATGACCATGTGCTTGGCCAAGGGGCAGGGCAACCTTGAGGATTCTTGTGCACAGAGCAGGGCAGCTCCTGAGGAAATCTTTGCCAACTAGAGGGAGGTGTGACCGGGGCTCCTGTTTGTGTGCCCGTTAGTCTGATCCTGTGAGTGCTCCGCTTTAATCTTCGCTTACTCCTCCCGGGGCTACCCAGAAAGCAGCAAGATTGCTATTCTCATCCCAGAGACAGGGAAGCTGAGGATAGAGAGAATGAGGACTGTCCAAGACCATACGACTAGCAAGGTGTGAGTTGGAACCTGGGCATTCTGACTGTGAGGCCCTGATGTTAAATAGGGTGTTATACTTCCTCTAGGAAAAACAGAAATGAATAAAGGAATGGAGGATGAGGGCAAGAAGAAAAAAGAAAATGAGAAACTGAAAGAAAAAGGAAAGTGAATATTTTCTTCTTATTTTTTGGTGTTGGGGATTGAACTCAGGACCTTGAGCATGATAAGCCCGTGTTCTACCACTGAGCTACACCCCCACTGAGCTCCAGGTGGGGAGGGTCCCAGCAGCCACCCGCAGGGCCCCGCCCTGCATCCCTCACTGCTTCTGCATGGTGGGCTCGGTCACTGTACTCAGGGAGGGTCCTGGGCGGCAGCAGAGGCCCGTACTTACTGAGCGCCTCCTGTGTGCCAGGCCCGGCCACGGGTGCTGTGGGGAGATCCGAGAGCCAGCCAGGCCCGGATCCCAGGGCGTTGCTCCCCAGGTACCCAGTTATAAAACACCTTGCTTTTCAGTTGGCGCAGCAGCGCCCTGACTCGCTGACAGCTCAGGTCATCTGACAGCCTGGAGGGAGTCCGAGGTCGATTTATAGAAAAGGGCGCCAAGAGGCCAGTTGTCTGAGATCTCGCCTCTGGGAGGATCTGAACCCAAACCCAGCAGACCATGCTGCTGCGTAGACAGCCAGCCGGACTCCATCCATCGCCAAAGGAGGAAAGAAGGTGGGGTGGGGGGCTGTGGAGGAACCAGGACCCCTGGGCTGGTAGGGGTGGACCACCGTGCAGCTGCTGCCGGGGAGTCGGGGGTCCCCAAACGGTGAACCGGGAGCCCGTGGGACCCGGCAGTGCGCTCCTGGAACACGGCCAGAGAACTGGAAACCCACGTCCAGGAGAGAAGGCGCGTCCCTGAAGAGTCACAGCGCCATGACCCAAATGCCGGAAGGATCAGAGAGCACAGTCCCTCTGGACCAGGGGGTATTATTTAAGCAACTGGTTCAGAGGCCAGGAGGAACTTCAGCGCCCCACCCCTCCTCCAACACCCCCCACCAAAGGCAGGGACCCTGCCTGGGAATATGGTTCCACCTCACTCACAGGCAAAGTCCCCAAGAGGCAGATCCATACAGATTTAGGTCCCGGGGTGATGGCCAAAGAGTTTGGGTTTCGTTTAGGGCGCCGTGTTCGGAAATCGACCGTGGCGATGCTTGCTCTTACCCGACCACACGAAACGGCGCTGAATAATCACCTCGATAAAGCTGTTGCAAATGATTAAAAAAGAAGAACATGGTCTCCGGGCTCAAAGGAGTCTAGGTGTTGGGGATGGGATTGTGGCTCAGTGGTGGAGCGCTTGCCTAGCCTGTGTGAGGCGCTGGGTTGGATTCTTAGCACCGCATATAAAGAGATGAATAAAATAAAGGCCCATCAACATCTAACAAATATATTTTAAAAAAAAGATTCTAGGTGTGGTTCTGCTAGACTTCTAAGCTGTGTGAGGTTGGGCAGGTAACCCTGCCTCTCTGAGCCTGTCTTCTGAGTCTCATCTGTAAAATGAGTGTAGGGAGGATTAAACACAAAAGGGTTCATGAGGGCTGGGCAGTGCCCGAACATAGTAACTGCTATAAATACAGTCACATATTCTCACAACGACACGTTTCTCCCACTAAGATAAATTCGTGTTCTCTTCTACTCAGGTGCTCCTGAGTTTCCCGGTACTGCCCATTTCTCACAGAACTCAACGTCCTCCTTCCCCACAATCCTGTGTGGTTGGCCTCAGCGTCCCCATTTTACAGATGAGAACTGCTGAGTCCAGAAGTCGGCCGGCATGGCTGGCAGGGCTGTCCCGCACACGGCCCTGCCCAGGTGGACAACTCTTTCCTTTCCTTCCCCCGCACCCACTACCTGGTCCAGACCCTGTCCCCTTTCTCATCCAGGGCACCCTTAGCCCGGCAGGTGGCAGCACAACTCCAGAGTTGGGCTTGGACCGAGTCCACGTCCAGGTCCCTGGGGACCTGAGTGGTCCTCCGAGTCATGGACACAACTGGAAGCATCGTGTGGGGCTGGATGCCCGCAGATCCCGGTCTGAGCCTTGGGCAGCTTCTCATCCCTTTTTCCTGCTGCTCTGGGAGAGGGCCTCCTGCCCATTTTGCAAATAGACAAACTGAGAACTCTTGGTCCAAGGAGGAAGCCGCTGGCGGTGCACTCTGAACTCAAGATCGTCTGAATTCCAACCCCGCCCTCCAGTCGCTAGAGCAACCAGTGTGGCTCGGTCCCCTCACGTGGAGGTGGCGTCCCTGCTCACACCCACCTGGATGAGATGGGAGGGGGCCTGGGGGAGAAGTTCCAGTTGTGCCTCGGGTGGGCTCCAGCCAGGCAGAAGGAAAGCAGAGAAGCGACAATTGGGGAAAGAGGGCTGGGGAGGTACTGGAGCTTAACAGGTGGGCACTTATGTAGCGCTTGCTGTGTGCCAGGCACTGTGCAGGTTTGGTTTTCACGAATGCCTCCCAGTTCCAGGAGGGGAAGCATGCCCAGAGAGGTAAAGACAGCTGCCCGGAGTCACACAGCCGAGAAGGGGCAGAGTCCTATGGGAGCCCGCCTGAGGAGACAGCAGAGTCCCCCCACCTTTCCCAAGAACCATGGAGACAGGGCACAAGGAAGGAGGCGGGAGACAATGAGCTAGTTTGTATACCTTGGTCCCTGCAAAGAGCTGGCTTTTGTCCCAGAGACTGGAGGCCCCACCCTGCCCAGGACCCACCTTCAATGAGGCTGTTCCGGAATTCTCCCTGGGGCAGAAACCTGAGGCCAGGTGGGGAGGATGCCTTTTCCTCCGGTGACCCGTTGCTATAGGTACAGAGCTCTCAGTGGCTCCGCAGCTGGCTGTGATCCCGTGTCTCTGGGCAGCCGACCAGGTGGCCTGTGGGTGTGGCTGAGCCACAGCTGGGCACTTCAGAAATGGTCATCCTGCTGCGTGGGGGCAGGGGGCTGCCTTGGTCCTCGGAGGGTCAGAGCCTCTGGGTAGGCAGCCCAGGCGCTGCAGAGGACTGCGAAGGCTGAATGAGCCCCTTCTGGAGAGAGGACGGTGACTTCCACAGAGGCCAGGGACACCTCCCAGCCTCGGTACCCCCCAAACTGAAGCACAGCCCGGGCCACGAAGGCTCCCTCTCCCAAGCCAGGAAGAGGCAGAAGCTGGATTGGGTAGGGGAGCCTCTTTTTCTGAGCCCACAAGGAGGACCTCTTGAGATTCTGGCTAATGTTTTTTGGCTTTTTTTTTTTTTTTTAACTGTGAACGGACTTTGGGCTTAGACCTTGCCTGCTCTCAGAACAGAAACCAAACCCACACCAACCTGGGTCCCTCTGCCCCTCTAGGTCCCCATCCCCCTGGTTCTCCAGACTCTGGCCACCTTGGCCTCTCTCTGTTCTTAAAAATGAGCTGCTTCCCCTCCTGCCTCAGGGCCTTTGCACGGGTTATAGCCAGCCTCACTGCAGGGCCTGCTCTTTCTCTCCTTTCAGCTCAGATGTCACCTCCTCAGACAGCCTCCCTGCCACGCCGCCCTGCAGTCTAAATCAGGACCCCACAGCTACTTCCCATCACGGTGTCCTATTTGCTATGCTTCACTGCACATTTTGCTCCTGGATTCACGGCCTCTCCCTCCACAGGGCGGGTAGCTGCCACGTCTTCTTTGCAGGGTGCTCTGAGCCTAGCTCAGGATCTTGCACACAGTAGGTACTCAGCACACAGGCTGAATGATGCTCTTTCAGACAATCCTCTCAGATCCAGGCTGACAGCCCGTAAATCATCATCTTACTGCCCTAGATCCGCCTGCCCCTCCCCAGGCTCTAGGCTAGGAAGTTGCCACGGTCTGTTCAGGGCCATAGGAGAGTTGGTTTCAGGGGGTTATGAACCCAGCCGGGGGCTGCTTACACTGCTGAGAGGTGTCCCCTGTAGCTTGTCAGAGCTGGAGACGGGAAGGGAAAGAACTTGAACCATCTAATGCCCTGATTTTAAAGATAAGAAAACTGAGGCCCAGAGGGGAGAAGTGATTTGCCCAGAGTCACACAGCAGATCTGGGCAGAGGGAGGAATAGCAGCCAGGATATTTTCCAGGACACTCATTGTTGTGTTGACATGAGCCTCGCTGTGTCTTTAAGAACAAGGAATGGGCTGGCGCGGCTCAGTGGGAGAGTGCCTGTGCGCCAGACCCTGGGCTCCATCCCAGTGTGTGTGCATGGCCATGCTGTGGCTTAATAACTGCTTGGGGGTTAGGTTGTCCCTTCAGGAACTCCTGACCAGGTGTAGCACCATCATAAATAAAGACATGAATAAAAGCCAGTTGTTGAACACCTTCCGCGGGTCAGGCATTTCGCATAAAACACACTGTTTTATGTAATCCTGGAAAGCAGAGGAGGTCTTGTCCCATTTTACAGATGCAGAAACTGAAGCTCAGCGAGGTGAACTGACTTTTGCCGGGTCACACAACTGCAAAGTTACAGAACCCGGCCTCGAATCCAAACATTGTTAGGGGTGGTGGTGCTGGTAGCAGGCAACAGTGACCCCCATACAGAGGTGGGCCTGAAGGCAGAAACCCAGAGCGCCCTCTAGAGGGTCTCCAAACTTTCCAAGTGTTCAAACGGGGCTCCTCATCTGACCCTCGGGGAAACAAATCCGAGGGCAAGGACTCCCAACCGGGTCGCTCTCCTACTTGGTGTTTGGGGCGGGCTTGGCTGGGGTTCCCGGCTCTGCGGGGAGCGCAGTGCGGGCAGCGCCACCTACCGGGCCCCTGGGGAGCTGTGGGCGCTCAGGGAGCGCAGTCGGAAGCCTCCAGCCTGCGCCAAGCAGAGAACCCATCGGTCAACTATCAAAACCCGAAGGAGCTGTCTCTCCTCTGTTCCTCCATAACCTCCTGCACGGGACAGTGGATCATTGGACGATGACTCAGCTAAGCGTCTGCCTGGGCAATTTCATTGACTGGGTGACCTAGATCCATGAGCATCCCCACTGTGTGGACCAGGAAACTGAGGCTCAGAGGTGAAGTGATTTGTCCAAGGCCACCTTGGTAATAAGTGACAGAGCCAGAACTCTCATACTCGATTTCATCACCCACACCCTCTCATCACAAGAATATATGCTTGCAGTTGTTTAACCCTAAGTTATCTAACCCTTGGCTTCAAATACTGCTCTGACTGCTTCATAAATACTGGGGTAACGGTTGGCTTAAGCCTCAAGACAGCCCCATGAGATGGCTGAGCAAGACCTCCGAGTTGTACACAAGGAACCAGGTTCCTCGCATGGAAGAGATGCATTATGGTGGTTTGAAATAGCGTCCTGTGGGTCAGGGAGGTATTTAAAATAAATATTTTTAGTCGTAGATGGACACTACCTTTATTTGATTAATTAATTAATTTAATTAATGCTGAGGATCGAACCTAGTGCCTCACACATTCTAGGCAAGCTCTGCCACCGAGCCCACAACCCCAGCCTGGCGTAGTGAGTTTTAATGGAATAAGTCAATAAGTGAATAAATGGCCAAACTTGAGCTCAGTCTGGTTTCTGTGAAGTATCTAGTTGACCCCTGGGGAATGCCCTGGCGGATGTGCTGGAGCAAGGTCACAGACCAGGAGGGCGTCTGGAGTAGATGCCATGCCACCGTTGCCCCACATCTGTCTGCGTCACCGGGGCGAGTCCCCTCCCCTGGGCAGAACCACAGTTTGGGAGTTCATTTCCCTCATCTGATGAGTGGATGGGCACCTTATGCCCGCGGCTCAGGGGGAAGTGAAATGGTATGTATAAAACCCTGCAGAGCCTGGCGGACGGCTCAGCTCCGCCCCAGGCAGAACCCAGTTCCACTTCGACAAGGATAACACCGGAAGGCCCGGATGCATGTCTGGCCTGGTCTCTGAGGTCAAAACCCCAAATGCTCCCAGGAAATCAGTGGGTGCCAGGCATGAAGGAGGCTGACCCTGGGACACTCCCCCCATGAGCAGAGTGCCCCCTGGATTCATTGTGTTATACAGTAGGAATTTGAAGAGACAGAATTCTTTTAATTTGCTAGCAGAATTTTATATCTCTAGGAAACCCAAAGGGGAAAACCCTAAGAAGCAATTAGAGCTGAGGAAGAATAGTAACATTCCTAGTTTCAGCAATATTAGAAAATACAGTGAAATTGGAGACAGTCAAACCATAGTGCAGATCTCCATCCCTTGGCCATGCCAAGGGGACCTTCCAAATTAGGCGTCTGATGGATTGCACGCAGGACGCTTGAAGGTGCTTCATAATTTTCAAGATCAAGCTCAAATCCCTCGGCAGGGCGTTGTGGGCCTGCTCTGGGTCAAGTCACCAGGTCCTGGAGTGTCCCCCCTCCCCCTTCTGTGGAGGTCCCTTGCAAGCTGTGACTCAACCACCTGCATCTCAGGTGTAGCCCTCTCATCTGCGGTCCTGGGCTCCCCTAGGTGCTGACCTTTCTGAATCGTTATTATTGACTTACTGGTCCATCTTGTGCACTCGACCATCAGCTCTGTAGGAAAATAAATATTTCTCGCTTCATTTAACCCAGTATCAAAAAAAGCACCGGCCGTGATAAAGTGCAAGTGAGAGAGGTGTGCGGAGGCCGAGTCCAAGTCCAAGTGAAAAGGGAACCCCGCGCCCTGCTCTGCCAAGGGGGCGCGCACCTGCTCTCGGCTCCACACAGGAAGGCTGGACTTTGAAAAGAGGGTAGGGTTGGGCAGGCAGCTCAGTGGTAGAGTGCTTACTTAGCAGGTGCAGGCAAACCCAGGGTTTGATCTCTGGCACCACAAAACAAACAGACAAAACCCCCCAAACCCCAAGATTTTTTGATGAAATCTCTGTTTTTCAATGTGGCAACCAGTTCCATTTTTTAAAACTATGGAAGACAGAAAACAGGTCCTTGGAAGGATTGGGAAGAAGCAGTTGTAATCTCTGATGCAGAAAATGAATCAAGAACCGATTGCTGAGTGTGGTGACAAATGCTGTCATCCCAGAGGCATGGGAGGCTGAAGCAGGAGGATTGAGAGTTCAAAGCCAGCCTCAGAACTTAGCGAAGCCCCCTAAGCAACCTAGTGAGACTCTGTCTCTAAATAAAAATTAAAGGCTGGGAATATGGCTCAGTGGCTCAGAGGTTAAGTGCCCCTGGGTTCAATCCCTAGTACCAAAAAAAAAAAAAAAAAAAAAAAAAAAAAAAACCCAAAATAAACACCTGAAACAGCTCACAGATGTGATTCCAAAATAGAAATTTTAAGGTTATTTAGTTTCTGCATACAAATCACCAATCGATCCTCGTTGGGTTTTATCACTTGTTCTGGGGTTGCTTTGTTTGCCCCCACTTTAAAAAATAGAGCTCTTTTTAGCGCCAAGAACGACAGTTAAGGCAGTGAGGCGTTTCCTTGGGTCTCGCGGCTGGGCTCACGTCTCCCCCTCCAGAGAGTCATGTGGCAGGGAGTTTCTTAGGTTGGAAAACCTGTCCCTGAAGAAATTATTATGCAGAATAATGCAAATTACAGTCATCTGTGGTCAACTGTTTGTGCCCCATAGCTTGAAAAGAAACACCCCCTTGGTCATCAAAGTCTTGCTGGTTGGTTTCGGCTAATTTAAAACAAAACAAAAAAACTGGCAGAGAGAGAGAAGAGAGTAGAGCAGGCTTCTGAGGCCAGGGCTGTGCGGCTGTGCTGTGCAGACCACACGACCTCACGCACCCGCTGGCTTTGTCAAAAAACGCAATAGGGCCCCTGCATCTTTCCCTGTCACACTCTTCATGGTCCTTAAAACACCAAAGCTTGGTTCAGCGAAATCCTCCCAGGGCCACGTGCTTCTCCATAAAGGAGGCGTCTACCCGCCCCGAGAGCTGTGCTCCTTGTGGGAGGAAAACCCAAACCAAAAACCCTAGGACTTGATTTATTAGCATCGTTAACTGACTTTTATCACGCTGAAATGAAGGTATCCAGTCTATGCTGCTGTGAAATTCAAAGGAGATTTGGAAGGAGGATCATAACTTATTGCTCCATTAGAATAGACCCCCCTCAAAAAAAAAAAAAAAGACTTTTAAAAGCAGGGCCGACCCCTGCAAACCCCTGCAAACCCCAGCTGGTCTGTGGGCAGCTCTGGGAACGCAGGCCTGGGCGGCCTGTGGCTTGATTCACAGTGATCCGGCTTGCTTGCTCATCTGCGGCTGCGGCTGGCGCGCCTCCCCTACACCTTGTAGTTGAGCTCCGCGTTCATCTTGGTGTACATCTCGTAGATGACGTCGATGGTGGCCGTGTAGTTGACCAGGAAGAGGCGGATCTTCTCCAGGCACTCCTCTTCCGTCACGTTCTGCCCCTTGGAGAGTGCTTTCAGGAAGTCAGACTTGTAGGGTGCTGCGTACAGGGCTGCCTTTAAACAAGCGACAGGGGAGCGTTAGTGCGGCCGAGACCCCAGGCCAGTGTGCTGGGGATCGGGCGGGGCTTCCCGAGGTCCATGCTGGGCAGGGTCTGTGCTGTCTGTGGTGTTGGGAGGGAAAGGAAGAGGGAGGTGTGTTTTCCCTTCTACCCCCATGAGGGACAGCAGAAGGGACACCAACTTGGGGGACTGACAGACAGACCTGGACGCAAACTCCAGCGTGTGCCGCCGACTAGCTGTGAGCCTTGAGCAAGTTACTTAGCCTCTCTGAGCCTCAGTTTCCTTGTCTGTAAAGTGGGGATAATAATGACAGCCACCTGAGTCACTTTTGCAAGGATCAGGGAGATCACGTGAGTGCTCTGAAAGCGCCAGACGCGCAGCAGTGCTTGGCATGGGTGAGCTTGTGGGTTGCATGCTCTGGGAATGGTGAGCTGCTTCTTGGGAAGCCTCTTTTGAGTGAGCCCAGGCTGCTAATCCATGCTGTGGTCCCTCTTTAGTCCCCAGGGGGTGACAATTGCCCAAATTTTAGGACTTAGAAAGTGAACTTGAAAAGTGCCGAGAAGCCAGGCACAGAGGCACATGCCTGTGATCCCAGCAGCTGGGGAGGCTGAGGCAGGTGGATCCTGAGTTCAAGGCCAGCCTCAGCAACTTAGCAAGACCCTGTCTCTAAAGAAAATATAAAAAAAGGGCTGGGGACACAGCTAAGTGTAGAGCAGCCCTGGGTTCAATCCCCAGCACCAAAAAAAAAGTTTTTAAAAAATAACAAAAAAGTAAGATGAGGATACTAGGCTTAGGGACGCAGACGCCCAACCGCATCTTTTTTTTTAAGAGGTGGGGCCTGGCTGTGTTGCCCAGGCAGGCCTCAGACTCCTGGGCTCAAGTGGTATTCTCACTTCAGCCTCCTGATGGCTGGGATTTCACATGTGTGCCACCACACTGGCCCCCATTTTTGTACCATGGGATGTGACTGGACTCGTCTGAGCACCACTGGCCTTATCTGTGAAATGGGAGGGAAAGAACAGTGCCTGCCTCCTGGGGCACCGGGACTGCAGCCTGCAGGGCTCCCTGAGCCACCTGCTACCAAGGGGCGGGTGTAAGGCCTCTGTGGGGACAAGGGTCCGAAGGGAGGGTGAGGCTCTTGAGCTGCCCTTGAAATCAGCCCTGTCCCAAGCCATGCTGGGGTGGCCTGGCCAGAGGTGGCCACGTTTCCTGCCCTGTGACTGACTCTTCCTGCCTGGGCCTGCACTGGCTCCTGACCTGACAGCTTCGACATGTGCCTCTGGGGACAGGGCTGGCCACACCCCGGTCTTCGTGGCAGGAGTAAGAAACAGGCAGGCGAACTTCAGCAGGAAAGCTGGTGGGCACAAGTCCTCGCCAAGGGAGACACGAGGCCAGCAAGAGGCAGGTGACCACAGCAGCTGTAGGACCCTGAGGCCTTCCAACATTTCCCCTGTGGGGTCTTGGCCTTGTGGGCCTAGGGACCTGCTGCCAACCAGGCTGGTGCTGGTGCTGTTTCCAGGAGCCCTGGTCAACATCACCCCAATGCAGGCCATGAAGAACCCGTGGGCCAGTGTCCTCCAGCAGATGCCTCCATGGGGACAGGCCCTTGCTCCCCCGTTCCAGGAGTGGGAATCTGTCTGAGGGTTTGATGAGGCCGCCCTCCAGCAGGCCTCAGGGGGCTTTGCTCCCCAGGCAGGGCACCTGGAAATGCCACCCAGCATCTGCAGTAACACCACCAAGGCCACGAGCGGCTGACCAAGTGCACGGAAGGGCCCCTGGGTGTAGCAGCCTTGCCCCACACAGGAGCCCTGCCTGGGTCCAAGGGGCGAGCGCAGCTCGGAGGGCCGTGGCTAAGAGGGGAAGGCGACACTTGACGGGGCCTGCAGGGAAGGCTCACTGGAAGATCTTCTGCACGATCCAGCCATGGTACTTCTTGAGGGCCATCTCGTAGGCCTTGGTGGCGTTGACGCGGATGAGGTTGGGGTGGTTCTCGTCCCGCTCCCGTCGCAGATGCTCTGGAGGAAGACCTGGATGAAGCGAAGGCCTCTGTGGCCCAGAGAGGGTGGCGCTTAGGACGCGTGTCCACGGCCAGCACTCCCTGCCTGGTGGGGCTCCTGAACAGGAGCGCTTCCCCAGTGCCTCCTCTCCACCAGCCTGACCCTGCCTGGCCGGCTGTGAGAGCCCCTGGGCAGGGCTGGGCCAGCCCCTCACTTCCATGTCCCATGACCTCTCACAGCTGGCACGGGACACAGCCGTCAGTGCCTGAGGGGTGAAGCCAAAGCGCTGGCCCTCAAAGTGCTCACCGCCTGGGGACACGTCAGGCTCGCTGAGTCCAGCCCAAGCCTCTAGGTCCCTTCCGTCCTGACGCCCGGGATCCTAAGCCTGCTACGCTGCAGGACGGGATTCCCTGTCAGTGTGTGCTGCAGGACCACACGGACCCTCCTCAAGGGTCGGACGGTGCTTCCAGACAGAAGGGAGGGACCCAGTCCTCTAGTGTCTGGCCTCCTGCCCCCCTGCACCCCCTCCCTGTGAAGCAAGCAGGGCACCATCAGCCCCGTCACAGAGACACTCGGGTTCCTCCAACAGGCTCTCCTCGCCTCCAGCTGGGCTCCTCCTCCACTGCCCTTCACAGTGCTGCTCTGCTGCCTCCCTACAGGTGGGGGGATCAGCTCGAGGGGTTTTAATGGGGCAGGAGGGCTGGGTTTGGTACTGAAGAGACCCTAACCTCCTCACCCCTGAGGTAAGACAATCCTTAGACCAGAGCCCACCAGGGACCAGCCTGGAGGGCGGAGCTGAGGACGGGCTCAGCTGTGGCCTGCACTGGACAGCAGCCCTGGACAGCAGCCCTGGACAGCAGCTGCTCTGAGCCCCAGACCCCTCTCTCAGCTCTCACGATCCCGTCTCCTGGCAACCAGGATGATGTCCGCTGCTCAGCTGGGAGACTCCACGTGGCTCCCTCCCCAGGAAGCCTTCCCTGCCCTGCCTCTGCTCCGACTTTCTGCTGCTCGGATCTGCCCACGGTTGACTCCCCCAGACGGTGATGCTGGTTCTACGTGGCGGGTGCTCCTCACACCTTGACCTGCTGGCGACCACCAGGGCCCAGCATCTGCTCCCCAACCCCCGTCATCTGGTCTCACTCACTTCTGTGATCAGGACCTCTCCACCAGCCCGATGGACCCAGGGGCGTTCCTCACCCCAGACCTGAGTCCCTAGCTGGCCGAGGCAGGCAGCTTGGCAGGGACGGTTCCTGAAACGTGCTACAGGGTGTTGACTGCAGATCCCTACCCCTGCCAGCTTCACCCTCCCTGCTGCTCTGCTGAGGATGGCACGGGGCTCCAGGAGGCAGCAGAGAGAACGGGGGCAGGCTACCTCCCTCTCAGTCCAGGCCTCCAAAGAGGGCAGCCCCGGGGACACCTGTGGGGCTGGGGACAGGCCTCTGACCTCATAGCAGCTGCTGGTATTGCACAGGTACAGGAGAATTCTAGAGGTGGTAGAGACCCAAGTGGGTTCAAAGCACAGTGTCTGCTGGCCCTGTCCAGTGGATGCACGCGCGCAAATTAGATAGAAATCCTTCTCGAGATGCTGTTATTTCTAGCTGAGTGCCATGGTGAACATCTGTAATCCCAGCAACTCAGGAGGCTGAAGCAGAAGGATCTCAAGTTCCAGACCAGCCTGGACCACTTCTTTTTTCAGTACTGGGACTGGAAACCAGGGGCATTTATCCACTGAGCCACCTCCCTGGTCCTTTTTTTTTTTTTTAGTTTAAGACAGGGTCTCATTAAGTTGCTTAGGACTTTGCTAAGTTGCTGAGGCTGGCTTTGAACTTGCGATCCTCTTGCCTCAGCCTCCTGAGTTGCTGGAATTACAGGTGCATACAATGCCAGCCAGCTAGCCTGGGCAACTTAACAAGCCCCTGTCTTAAATAAAAGGGCTGGGGTATAGCTCAATGGGAGAGCTCCCTGGGTTCAATCCCCAGGACATCCCCTGACACACATACCAGCTGTTAGTTCTGTCAAGAAACTAATTCATAAACCTACCTTGTGTATTATGTGACTGACCCTGAATAGGACAACTTTATGTGGTGCACAACCTGTACAACTGTGCTCAGAGGACCTGGGCATGTGATGTGGCCTCCAGAAGTCCCTAAAGCCTCCTCAACGACATGGGAAGAGAGAGCACACCTACCTCACAGCACATGAAACTCCAGTGGGGTAGGAAGAGCTCGGCCCAGTGCCCAGGATGCAGCAGGCACTAGCTGTGTTCTAGGGACTAGAGCAAGGAAGTGCCGCCACTGGACAAGCTCTGGCCCTTGGGGGCTTTTTCTCAGTCATTAATAAGCATCACACCAGAAAGGGGTCTAGCCTCCGTGGGTGTGGCAGGGCCTGCTTTCTCCTCCACAGTAGAGGCCAAGGCCCACCCTGCCCCTGCCCATCACCTTTTCAGCCACATCAGTGCCAGCGTGGCCCCCACTTTGGGCCATTCCGCTCCATACATTCCTTCTCCCCCTCCAGGATGTTCTGCAGGGTCCGGAACTTGGCTGGGTTGGTGTCATACACGGCTTTGATTTTCTGAATGGAACACATGGGTTTTCCCCTTGGAAAGGCTGCGCTGCATGCTGGGAGTGCCTGCTGGGACCAGCATGACTCCAGCGCCAACTCCCTGAGCGCTCACGTTTCTTGAGTGCCACCCTCGAGTTGGGGTGTGCAGTCTGCTTTTCAGGCAGAGTCTCATGTGATCCAGTGGCAACCCTGAAGTGGCCACCAGTATCCCAATCTGCAGATGAGGACGTTGAGGCTCAGAGAGGGCAGTGACATGCCCACAGTCACACAGCTATGCAGGTGGAGCAGGCCCCAGCCTGCCTGGCTTGAGTCCACACCCTCCAACCACCACTGACCCTCCCAGACACCAGGTGCTTGAAGTTTCGCTTCTGTGGATGAGCAGCACAGGCTCTTAGGAGTCAAAGATGTCCAGGCACAAAAGCCTCTGGACTAGAGCCAGGTTAGCCTGGACGGGACTCCCAGCTCTGCCCCTCCCACGATTTTTTGCACCAAGGGGGCTTCACCACGGAGCCACATCTCCAGGACTTTTAATGTTTTATTATAGACAGGACCTCGCTAAGTTGCTGAGGCTGGCTTTGAACGATCCTCCTGCCTCAACCTCCCAAGCTGCCAGGATTACAGGCGAGTACCACTGGGCCCAGCTGTCACTTTCTTAAGTGACCTTGGGTGAGTCCTTCGGCTCTTCTGATCCTCAGCTTCCTCATATGTCAGAAGTCCTCAAAGGGCCGCTGGGATGAAGAAATGATCCTGTCATGAGCCCCAAGCCTCTGCTGGGCCCTGAGTGGATCCTCGTGGGAGGGGCTATGGCTAGGGGGTGGCATCAGATGACCAGGACCAGGGAGGGGGAGAGCCGGGTCAATGCCACCTGTGGACTTTGGAATTTACTTCTTTGGTGGAGGTGGACATACCAAAACCAAAGTCCTGGCCCAGCTGCAGCTAGGTGGCACTAGTGCAAAGGAGGACCAGGAGCTTTGGGGCTCAAGTGGATGAGCTTGGGGCCGAGCCTGTTTTCCATGACGCCTCCCTGGCCCCGGGGGAGCTTGCAGCTGGGAGGGTGGTGACGGAGGCAGGTTAGATCACTGTGTGTGCTAGAGCTGCAGCTCCAGGCCAGTACGTACCGTGATGTTGCCACTTATGTCTGCCTTGATGGGTGTGACACGGGGGACCCGAGGCAATCTGGGGGGAAACGAGAAGAGAGATTCAGTTCCCCAAAAGGGTGAAGTTCGGGACCACTGTAGGCGGATGGAGATCTGAGGAGAGGCCACCTATGTTCAGGGGCAGGCAGAGTGGTTTACAGGACTTAGAGATGCTCTGTGGGCAAGGCATCTGGGGAGTACTGGGACCCAGGTAAACCAGGTTCTTACAGCAGGACTTGTCAGAGCCTTTAAACGCAGTGGAATAGTGAGAGACTCGTCCTTCAGCCACACCACTCTCTACCTCACTGTCCACTGGGACTTTCTGCAGCGACGACCCCATTCTCTGCACTGTGCAATATGGTACCCAAAAACTTGGGCTTGACTCACAGCTCTGCACATATTAGGGGGCTGGGCACATCCCTCCAGCTTTCTGAGCCTCACATTTCCTGTCTAGCAAATGAGACAACAGAACCAAGGGACTAGGATGACTTGAAACACGTGGCGCACGTTTTGTCCATCTCTGGAAATGCAGTGATCTTAAAAGCAGGCATTTTTCCTTTCTTGGCAGAGCGTGGTCCAGCAGTGACACCGTCAAGCTCATGGAATGTAGACCTACAAACTGCCCAGCCATGTGTGGCATCTGGGCTCCTTGTGAAATGTGAGAAGGCTGCTGCCTGCCTGTCCCCTTCCCCTCCAGTGCCCTGGCAGGCTGGTGCAGGGCCAGGGCCAGGACACAGGCCACAGAACCTTACAGAGTAGGGAGCGACATGCAGGCTCACAGATTCTTCACCACAAAGGTTCAACACAGACCTCATCTCAGGCCTGATGCGGGCAGCTGTGTGTCCCCTTCACCTGTCACCAGCCCTGACACACAGCCCAGGGACAAAGACCCCTGAGCAGGTCAAGGTGGGTGCCAAACCCACAGGAGAGAGACGCCATGGGTAGGGCCTTCAATATATGCACCAACTGATCACACGGGTGGGGCCTGGGGGAACTCCTGCAGGCCAATTCCAGCCAAGGTGACCCGGCACACCTGGCTGGCCATCTGGAACATTCTAATTGCAGCTGTGAAAGGAGGTGTATTGAGACGAGCATTAAATGCTTTAAATGAAACACTCTGTCCGAGGATGAGGGAGGGTCAGGGAGGGTCAGGGATGCAGACAAATGGCACCAGAATCGTCAGCCGGCCACACCTCAGCTAAGCAGTCTCCTCACCTGTGTTTCTCAGTTTCCTAGTGTGTCAAATGGGGCAATTATGCTTATTTCATAGAGTTATCTCAGAAATAAAAACAGTGCATCAGAGCGGGGATGGGTGAAGCTCAGTGGTAGAGCTCAGGCCTAGACGTGCAAGGCCTCGGTTCTCTCCTTAGTGCGTGTGTGCGTGAGACAGCGCAACACACATGCGTATATGCAAATAACACATCAAACGCCCTGAGCAGAGTGCTCCCTGCATGGTGAATGCTGGATAAATGGGCTTTAATCATTTTCATGACTTCGTCTCATTATCAGAGTCAAGATCCGTAGTCCAGGGGCAAAGCGGCCCTCCAGGGACCATACTAGAGCCTTCAGTGGGGTGGCCTGATCAGAAGCAGCTTACGGGCTGGGGGCATAGCTTGTGGTAGGATGCTTGCCTAGCACGCGGGAAGCCCTAGTTCCATCCCTATTCCATCCCTAGCACTGCAAACAAACACCAAAGGACAGGGGGCTGCTCTGGTGCTGGGCTGGGGTGCAGGCCAGCTGCCTGACCCAGAATACGCCTCCCGAATGGGCCTGTCCAGAGCATTCATGAAGTAACTGCTCTGTCTCACCTTCAGCCCTGCCTGATGCACCCTGGGCACTCACCCTGGGCAGTCAAGCAATTCATTAGTCCTAGAAGGGGTTCCCTCCCGGGATGGCCGAGAGAGCCAAGATCTTCTTTCCTCTGCTGGGGACTCTTCTTGATAGTGCAGCCTGTCATCCCAGCAGCTCGGGAGGCTGAGGCAGGATTGTGGGTTCAAAGTCAGCCTCAGCAACTTAGCAAGGCCTAAGCAACTCAGTGAGGTTCTAAGCAACTCAGAGAGACCCTGTCTCAAAATAAGAAAATCACTTGTCCAAAGATTTACAGTGGACTGAAGAATGGCTGGAGGACTGCACAGATAGGTACAGTAGATTTATGGTGGAACCTAAGGCTGGGGATGTAGCTCAGTGGCAGAGAACTTGTCTAGCATGCTCAAGGCCCTGGGTTCAATCTCCAGTACCATGAAAAAATAAATAAAATTTAAAATTATGGCAGACTCTAGGCGGTAAATGTACGAATATTCACTATGAAATTCTTTCAACTTTGCCAGATGCTTGAAATTTTTCATAGAAAATACTCGAAATGAACATCAGGTTTTTGGTTTTCTGCTCAAAGTCCCACTTCCTCCCTTTTTCTTTGCAGGTCCTTTCGCCCTCCAGCGGTCCTTGTTACGTGTGCAATGCTTTGCTTTCCGGCTGCCGTGCCCACCGCACTGGAGCTCCTAGAGGGTGGGCACCAGGTTGTCTTGGTTGCCTGCTGTGCCTCGCACCCAGCTCGGTAGGTGACCCCACCAGGTGCGTGGGTGACATCTGTGCAGGGAATGGGTGAACGGACTGTGGGGCACGTGGAACCTATCGGGAGATTTCCTTGGGTGGGTTCGTAGACACCCACCAACAGAGATGGTGAAGGACAGTGAAGGCTTGGGCCTCAGTCTCCCTGCCTGTAGTGTGAGAACCTTGCAGGGCGTCCCCTGCAGGGAAGCTCTGAGGCGAGGCATCCCCACTGCTAAGGCTGATCTACCGCCCTCTTCAAAGCGAGAAGACAGGAAAGCAGGGCTGGGGGACAGGTCACCGGCAATCAAGGGGGTGGTTTCTTGGCTAGTCTCAACGACTCAAGTCACTCCATGTTCACTTCAGAGATGCAGAAAAAATGTTCTTGGCTTCCTGGTCTTTGAAAATGGCTCTGGTGCCGTTCTGGTGGCCCTGCCCTGATGGCGTGGAGAAAGGCCTTTTGTTTGGGGTTATCCTGACAGTGCGCTAAGAGAGTCACGAGGCCACTGTGGTCAGCAGGCGCCAGGACCCGACAGTAGCTGTTATTGTGCAGTGGCCGCTCGACTGTGGGGAGGAGGGGCACGCTGAAGGGCCCTTCTGAGGCTGGGACCTGCGGAGGCATGCACACAGAGGGGGCTGAGCTCCTGCCTGTCTCCAACTCCGCGGTCTCCGTGCTGCGCATGCGTGTGCAGTCGGGCCAGGAGTGTCTGTAGGTGGCCGTGGGTGATCAGAGAAGGGACTGCTGCTCTAGAGCCAACCAGTCATGGTCTGGAAACCTGACTCTGGTGTGGCTTTGGCCAAGTGACTTGACCCTTTGGGCTCGGACCCTTCCCTTCCTATGGTCCAGAGGCGGCTGCCCACATGGCACCAAGCCTACAGAAGCCAACTGACTTGCTCAGGGCCACACAAGGAGCGCCAGGAACTCCCACCCAATTATTGAGCCAAGGCTGCTTCCATTACACTAACCTTGCTTTTCCTTCTAGAACATTCCCATCTGCTTGTGTAAAACTCATGAAAAACAAGAGAACTTGTTTTTGATGACAGAACATCAGAGGATGGTTTTAATTCCCAAGCAGTGATGGCCTTGCTGACAGCTTACGCTTAGGCTTGCCCTGCTCCAACAGGGCCCAGCACATTTCTAGCAGGTCTCCAGCCTGACCTTTCCTACAGAATGCAGCCTGCTACAAAATGACCTTTCTTGTTTTACCAGTTTTGAAGTTACCCCAAACTTGTTTTAATCATTGTTAGCAAACAGGCTCTTTAAAATGTCATCCAGAACCTGTCTGCCTGGAGGGAGGGAGGGGGCTTGGATGGTTTTCTAGTTCATCATCTTATCGGGGGGAGGGGGGAGCTAGCTTTGAAAAAGTCAGGTATGCCCCACCATCTTATCATAGAACCAGCTCAAATGGGCATGGATCCTAAGTACAGTAAGGCTGTGGCTATCCGCAACACCTGGCCAATGGCCCCTGCTTTTCGGGGGTGGCTCCCCCCCCCAAGCATGCTACTTAACCCTGAAGGCATAAGGAAAAGACCAATAAATCTGATTATAAACTAAGAAACTTCCTCTGAGGCAGGGAAAAATCCTACCACTAATCAAAGCCAGACAATCAACTGGGGTGGGAGATAGTGTCTGTGTAACAAACAGAACAGATAAGAGGCCATTATTTCTAGTAGGTAAGGAAAAATATCAGCCCTATAGAACTATGAGCAATTCACAGAAGAAATGAAAAGATGCTTAATTTCAATAATAAAGAAAAAGAAAATGAAAATGGTAATATTTTTCATTTACCAAATAATTTTTTTTTTTTGGTACTGGGTCTTTAGTCCAGGGGCACTCTACTGCTAAGTCACATCCCCAGTCTTTTTTATTTTTTGAGACAGGGTCTTGCTTGTTGCTTAGACTTCACTACTCACGAGGCTGGCCTCAAACTTTCAATTTTTCTACATCAACCTCCCAAGTTGGGAGATGGGCATGTGCCCCGGTGCCCAGCTCATCTACCAAATAACTTCATGAATGTACCAATCTTCTCTAGTTCAACCATTCTGGATAGAATTTGTCACAATATAACACAAATGTCCCTGCTTTCATACAACAAGGTGTTTGCAATTTTCTCTTTTCTTTCTCTTTTCAGTACTGGGAATTGTACTGAGGGGCGCTTTACCACTGAGCTACATCCCCAGTTCTTTTCATTTTTTATTTTGAGACAGGTTCTCACTGAGTTGCTTAGGGCCCAACTTGCTGAGGTTAGCCTTGAACTCTGGATCCTCCTGCCTCAGTTTCTGGAGTATTTGGGATTACAGGCCTGCACCATTGCGCTCAGCCCCTCTGGGATATTTTTAAAACTTCTCTTGATGGCTGGCAGCTGCGTCTTCCTGCTTTGTCAGTACTTCAATTCTGCTAGATACTTGAAAGACAAATAGCCAACTGTGTCGGAATCACCTGCAAGATAGGAGACAGGCATGCAGGAATCCCAGGGAAGGGTTCGTGCAGGACCTCCAGGACTATTGTGGCTGCACAGGGGCCATTTGGGACCCAC
Source organism: Sciurus vulgaris (assembly GCF_902686455.1). Taxonomy (NCBI): domain Eukaryota; kingdom Metazoa; phylum Chordata; class Mammalia; order Rodentia; family Sciuridae; genus Sciurus; species Sciurus vulgaris. The sequence goes on from NC_136468.1 coordinate 137,001,583, forward strand.
CCTGTGCCTCTGCCACAGTTCAGTTCTGCCAGAGAGCAGAAGTCCCCATAAGCTAGCGGTCACCATACCACCCAGAATCAGACTCATTTCCTCTTTTTCTAGCCTACACACAGTGGAAAGCACTGTCCCTGAGCTGACGAGACCGCAGTGCACGGGGGTGTAGCTCTCTGGTACAGCGTGCCTAGCACACTGGAGGCCCTGGGTCCCTGCTCCAGCAACTGCAAAAAACAAACAACAAAACACAACCACAGCACATTATGGAAATTTCCATCCAGGCTGCCCACCCTGTCTTCCTGTCTTATAACAGGTGATACCGTGCTGGGCAGGGCCCCGCCCCGGCCCTCCCTCTTATTTGATCTCAGGAATAATCTTCATTCAAGAAACAGAGCACTGTTTTTCAGATGTACTGTGTGACTCAGGTGGGAACACACCTAACCCCAACCCATAAATGCTTACTTCAAAGAAGGAGGAGCAAGAGGCCTGTGTTGCAATCTAGCAGCCTGGTGTGGGGAGGTTCCATTTCATCTTCAATTTTTTTTTTCATAGCTGGATAATAAAGTTCAGTTGTTAAAGACACAGGGTAGATTAACTTTACGGGCTCTGGGTTACAACGATCATAATGGGAGGCTCTCAAATTACAGCTGATGGAGATGAATCATTTATTTTCAGGGTAGGGGTTGTCACAGCTCAGGTCACAGTAAGGCCTATTTTGAAGGATAAGAACCCTGAAAATGTCCATGTTCCTAAAACTGGTTTGTGCTTGAACTTTACTGTTAAAAGGAAAAACCGTTTCAAAACACTTCACAATATTGCTTTAAAAAGTCACCCCGTGACATGCTAAACCTTTGTCCACAATGGCCCTCTTTGGCAAAAACCAGCCAGGAACTGGGAATGCAACTGGGAAAATCAGTTCTTATTTGCTGTGTGGCTTGGGAGAAATTAGTTCACCTCTCTGAGCTACAGTTCCCTCATTTGTAAAATGAGGCTGACAATGACTTTACCTCACAGGGTTGTTGTGAGGTTTAAATGAGTTAGTGTAAATAAAGGGCTTAGCACAGTTTCTGGCAACTAGTAAGTACTCAATAAAAGGAAGGTATTATTATTTATGTTTATTACATTATGTCATCAGCTTCTTCTTTCTCAATAGGTAAAGCTTTTCTTTAGGGAGGGAATCTAGAAAACAATGATTCCAATGATTAAGCAATCAAAGGAGATGGGCTCAGTGTGAGAGAGCCGGCCTAGCATGTTTGAGGCCCTGGGTTCAGTCCCTAGGACTGCATTAGAAAGAAGGAAAGAAAGAAAGAAATCAAAGGAGAAAGGAAGGGAAGAAGGTGGGAGAGAGACCGATTGACTGGTCAGGGTAAAATTCGCAGAGATCGCCCAGCCATAAAATAATGACTTCAAGTGTATTCCAGACCATTAAAAAGGGATTTCAGACAAGAGCGAACGAAGTAAGGAACTTGGAGCAAGAGTAATGCCGAAAATGAATCACTTTGGAGTAGGGGAAGTCTGAGTCGCTGCCTGACTGCCTGGGCGGAAAGCAGAGGTTTTATAGGACCCTGGAGAGGGCCAATCCACAGTAATGACTTTGAAATGCTCAGATACAGTGAACAGAGTAAACACACCACACACACCACACCCACACACAAGGGCCTTGATACAAGTAACACTGTAAGGATGTAACAAAAGGACTTACCATTCGCCCAGGCCATTTCTAAGCTGAAACAATGAAACCCAAGACCAGAAGCCATCATTTCCATTCTAATTAGCCCAGTGAAATAAGCACATTGTCATGCCCAGCGAAACTTCCTATCTTTTCCCTCCCCCACAAATGTGGTAGACAGGGGATAGGCCCTGTTCCTCCAAGAAGAAGACTTCCCCTAGCCTCCTGTGTCCTGATCCAGGGCTGGTCTCCCCTGTCACAGGCTGCTTCAAAGCCCCCAGGGTCACCTTCTAGCTTCAGGACCTCATCATATCCCTCTCTGAACTTGTTTGCTCTCATATTTCCTTTTTTTTCTTTCTTCTCTCTTTCAAGTTGTAGATGGACACAATATATTTATTTTATTTATTTCTTTTTATGCGGTGCTGAGGATGGAACCCAGTGCCTCACACATGCTAGGCAAGCACTCTACCACTGAGCCACAAGCATGCCTCATATTTCTAAAGGTCCTTAATCTTGGAAGCCACTTGAAATAGAGGTCACACTGTGATCAGGGGTCCCACAGGAGATTTTACCAAGCCCTTTGTCATGCATGCTTCTCATTCCTTTTCGGTTTGACAACAGTTGGTCAACTATGCTCTGTCAGGCTCTGCCAGACCTGTTGCTAGGTCCTGGTAGGCCCTGACTTCTGTCCCCAAGGGAGTCACAGTGGAACACAGACCCTCCAAGCAGCCCTGCACGGCAAATGCCCTACAGGCAGAATGAAAGACAGATTTCCCTCCTTCTTCTCACTCTAGCAGCAGAGGCCAGACCTCAGGCCTTGACCTCAAGGCCAGACTTCCCGGAACACAGAAAGACCTCACCCATCATCAAGGGGCAGGAGAAGTGTGCGCCACTGGTCTGCACTCAGCACAGGCCTTCCCGTGCTACAAAGGAGGATGCTGTAGCAATTCTCAGAAGGAAGCAGCCAGCAGCTGGCCCTGAGCCCTGGCAGTCAGTCACCAAGACTCCGAGGTGGCATCTTTTTGGCAGGTCCCTGTTGCTCAAGGGCTGTGTGGCAAAAGGTCCAGTTTCTAGGATGTTCTGGCCTACCTGTGCAAAGATAGGGTGAGTCCAGGCCTTCAGCACTGACACCATCAGTGAGCCACCTCCATGGACCCTCCTGGGGGTCTCTGCATCCCTGTTTCACAGCTGGGGCTGGAGGCTCAGTCAGGGAAGGGCTTGGCCTGAATGCAGTTTTAGTCCCACAGAAACCAAGGTCAGGCTGGCTCAGCTTGATGTGAACATCCATGTTTCTTTCCACTCAACTGTCCAGGGTTCTCAGGGCATGGATATCAAAGGAAAGTAGACTCAAAGTGACATTTCCCCCGAGCCTCAGAAACAGCCAATGCATAGGCTGTTAGGTGGACTGACAGGAAAACACGATGGGGTCAGCAGCAGCTCCCTCCCCGCCTGCTCAGAGTGGACTCAGGCCAGGTAAGATCATGAGCAGGCACCGGCAGCACCCAGTAGGCGTTCCTAAAGGTCCTGGGCTTCACCAACTGCACACTTGTGAAAATGCACCTGCAGTCGAGGACAGGAAGCTGGAGGCAGTTCCTGAACTGTACAAACCATCACAGAAAGTGCCTACTTGGCTTGGTCTTGCCACAGGGGTCGCTCCCAGGCACAGTCCACATCCCCTCCTCTCTAGAGCCCAGCTCTCAGAAGACACTCAACCACAATGAAAACTAACCTGCTGCACTGGGAACATGAATGCAGTTTCACCTGTCTCTCTTGGGACATTCTTTACAAAGACAAAACGCAATGTACATTTGCATTAGCATAAAAAATAACAAAACAAAGCCTCTCAGGGAGGTGGCAGTGAACCCAAGTTTCAGAAGTGCTTGTTGCAATAGAGGCAGCTTCTTACAGGTAAAGGAGTAATGGGGGGCTGCTTCCCAGCAGCTAGTCCATGCTCCAGTTCTAGGAAAGCTGACCTGTTTGGGACTCCCTCCACAGAAGACTTCCACACCTCAGCCACTCTAGTTTGCATTCAAATAACGAGGAGTTGCAGACCCAGCCAGGCAGGCTGTAGCTGAAGTCACACTTCAGAGGAAACACACATATCTGCTCTGTGGCTCCCAGGCCACTTGCCATGTGGCAAGGTTACCATGGTGTCAGCAGAGCCCCTGGATATCCACAGTGGCCAAGCAGGCTGGCTCTACTGGGTTCTTCTCCACTACTGGAGAGAAGCCAGGCCAGCAGGCAGGCCCTTGGCAAGGGCACTAAATGAGGAGTTCAAAGGCCTGAGTTCAAGACTGGTTAGGCAGAGGCTCACTGGCTGTGTGACGGTGGGCAAGTCGCCTTGACTCTCTGGCTTAAGAGTTTGGGCACTAAAATAAGAATAATTTTGTGCTTCTAGGTTGTCCCCCCCGCCACCCCAATGGAATGAGCATTGAACTAAAATTATGGAAAATCAATCTCTTTGGGTTCACTCTAGGACTATTTAATAAGTGCCAGATACCTGTATGACTGGATTCTATGGCCATCCATTTAATTATGCCAGGAGGCATGGATGAAGAAAAATCACCCCTAGAATTTGAACCTCAAGAACTGAAAGGAATAAAACCAATAATCCAATTAATAAATAGGCAGATGAATTACACAGACATTTCTTAAAAGAAAAAGTACAAATGGCTAACAAATACATGAAAAAATGTTCAACATCCTTAGCAATCAGGGAAATGCAAACTACACTGAGATTTCACCTCACTCTGGTCAGAATGGCAGCCTTCAAGAAAACAAGCAATCATAAATGCTGGAGAGCACGTAGGGGGAAAGCAACACTCATACATTATTGGTGGGACTGCAAATCAGCACAATTGCTTTGGAAAGCACTACAGAGGTTCCTGAAAGACTAGGAAAGGACCCCCATATGACCCAGCTATGCCACTCTTTGGTATTTATCCAAAAGATCAAGAGTCAGCACACTATAGCAATATGTGCATTCTACCACTTATAGAAGTGAGAGTTGCAGAGCCAAGTTATGGAACCAACCTAGTGTCTGTCAGCAAACAAATGGATGAAGAAAATGTGGTATATACAAGCAATTGAGTTTATTCAGCCCTAATGAATGAAATTCTGTCATTTGAGGTAAATGAATGGAACTAGAAACCATCTTACTAAGTGAAATAAGCCAGACTCAGAAAGTCAAGGGACTTTCTAGAAGCTAGAGAGAAAGGAATAAAAAAGGGATCTCATGAAAATAAAGGGAGACCAAGAGAAAAGAGAAAGGGGATCAAGAGGGAAGGAGGAGTTCTGAAGAACATCTGCCAAATTACGCTATGTCCCTTTATGAACACGCCATTAATGAATCCTGCTATGAGTATAATTATAAACACTGACTTAAAACATAATGATAGAAGAGAGACGGTAGAGGGATCAGGAAGAGGGAGGAGGGGAGGAAAAGGGAAAGTACAGGGAGCGAGAGGGATCAGATTGCTGTGAGCATGTACAGACATGGTTTCATGAGTCCCACTGTCATGTATAATGATAATGCACCAATAAAAATAATGTAAAAAGAAATGGCATCATACATTTGTAATGATACTTGGATATGAAAGAATAAAAGGGGGAGAACTGAGAGGGGTGGAAGTCTTTGGCTCTTCCACCTCCAGTTTTTCCCCAGTGAGAGCAAATGTGTGTCTTCTCACGCACCAACTCTGACTGATCTGGAGTGGTTGCTAAGGAAGATGCTGAGGCTGGGGGTGTAGCTCGGTGGTAGAGCGCTTGTCCAGAAAGAACACGGCTCTAGAGTTGATACCAACACTGCAGAAAAGAAAAAAAAAGAGGTCCAGACTTCGTCTAGGCTCAAAGGGAAAAACAGTATCATGATTGATTAATGTCTGCCATGAATACAGGTTATAAAAGGGGTTTATATTTCAATTCAGCCACATGTTTTAATTTAATCACATATTTTAATTTGGAAAGAGAATGGAAAAGCAGGCTCAGCAAAACTCCAGAAGAATGGGAATAGAACCAAAGGTATTCATTCAGCAATTGTGTTAGCTCGCCAAGTGCTAGGCACGGAAATAACTCCAAGTCACAGAATGTGATGGTTTCTGTGAGTCTGAGAGTGTCAGGAAAGGCTTTCCAGGTGAAATGACCACTAAGCTAATCCTTAAGCATATGTGGAACCCAGTCAGGTAAAAGGCAAGTGGTGACTAAGTGCACCAGACAGAAGGACTGACATGGCGAGAGCTCTGGCGACAACAGCACAGTGCCATTGTGAGGCATTAGGCAGCCACTGAGGCTTCTAGGCAGGGAGTGACAAGACCAAATGGCATCTACGTCTCCCCGCCTCTGTCCTCCAAGTGTTAACGCTCTACAACGGCTGCATAATTGACCTAAAAAATGAGAAAGCTTGCCTCACGGAAGTCAGTCTTGCAAACTGATCAGTTAGGTGAGATCCGATTACTGGGTCAAGATAGAAGATGGACAAATGGTTAGCCTCTATGAATGTAGTAAAACTTGTACAACTCAAGAGATTCACCAGAGATACGGAGGAAGGACAAACCCAAGATAACAATGCTCTAAATGAGAGAAGCAGAAGGTTGATCTGCAGCCCACACCCACTGAAGCAGAAAGAATTAGTACTCATCAAGCCCAGGCAATTGTGTCGTAAACTGTACCTGGCAAAGACTGAAGTAATGTGGCTGCTCTAACAGGTTAAAAGCCTTCACATTCTTGGACCCAGAAATTTCACTTCTACAAGTGAGAAATAGGGCTGGGGCTGGGGCTCAGTGGAAGAGCACTTGCCTAGCACATGTGAGGCACTGGGTTTGATCCTCAGCACACATAAAAATAAATAAATATACATAAAGGGATTGTGTCCACCTGCATATATAAAAGATGAGAAACACCCAAAAAATGTGGAAAAAGGAAAAAAAAAACACCTTATTTCAGAAGGTTATGAGCGGATTAACAAATCAATAAATGACATCATTTGTTTGTGCTCAGTTTTCCTTCAATTAACAGATATGCCTTGCATAATTGAATACTTTCAAAAATGGTTTTTGAGCCCTCTGCCATTTTACTTCTGTATCTAAAGCAATAGTTCTCAATCCAGGGGGGATTCTGGCTCCGTCAAGATAGCTTTTGGTAGTCACAACTTCAGGCAGAGGTCTGGAAGGCTGCTCAACAATCTCACAATGAACTTAACAACCCCCCTCCACCACAAAGAATAATCTGACCCCAAAGTCGGCAGGGACATCATGGAGACACCCCGATGGGAAGAGACCAAATTGCAAGTGTTTTTTCAGACCCCTGGCATCCACCGTTCCAGACCCGCTCCCAATCAAGAGAGATATGGGCCACTCAAATCATTCAAGTGGCCAGATGCTCCCTGGATCTAGACAAAGCCCTGCATTAGGGTTGACAGCAGATCTTTAAAAAAAACAAAAACAAAAAACACTGAGCCCTGGCTAAAAGCCACTAGGGGAAGAACCCTCCTAAAAACCTGTGTCTTAAACCCACAGGAGGAAGTTGTTCCCCAGAAGCAGCATAATGGTTCAAAGTGGATTAGCACCGTTTCTTCTTCAAGAGCACCAAGAATTATCCTGGGTGACAGTGAACAGCTCTGGGGGGCACAGTGCCTTGTGGTGGTTAACGCTTTGTGGGCAAACCCCACTGACGCTTTTGTCTAATGATGCTTCTGTCCATAGCTGTGACACCCCGCAGCAGAATCAGAGCAAAGACCAACAGCCCTTTGAGACCAGGGAAAGGGAGGCAGAGATGCTCCTCTGTCCTGGCTCCAGCTGCCACCTGCACCATTCCTTCCAAACTAACCAGATAATTGTAATCCAAAAAAAGGTGCCCAAAAAGCAGAACCCACCCTGTGCAACCTTGTTGAAGAAAAGGGAGGAACAGGATGCCGAGCAACCTGGGTCTCTCCACCTCACCATTGCTGACATTTAGGGCTGGATCATTCCTTGTGGTGGGAACTGTTCTGTGCACTGTAGGAGGTTTTAACAGTGCCCCTGGAGCACCCCATAGCATCCAGTAACATCCCTGAGTTATGACAAACAAAATGTTTCCAGGCCTTGCCAGATGTCCCTAAGGGCAAAATCACCCTCAAATCTGGCTTAAACAGATTCTGAATCCTCCAGGGTAAGCTAGCTCTGACCTGCAAATATTCAGAGAACCAAAGAGGAAACAAACAAAACACAACTGTCACAAAAATAAACAAACTCCCTCAATGCTAAAACCAGTTAGATCCCAGGCCCCTGCCTGGAGATGCAGTGTTACCTCAAGCAGAGATACAGATAATAAGAACGTTTCGACCATACAACAGTCTTGACTGAGCACCTATTATGTACCAGGCAATGTCCTGGGCACCGGGCACCAGCAGTGGATGTAAAAGACCCTGCTCAAGTGCTTACCCAGATCAGAATGCAAATAAACCAGGCAAGTGCACTGGCTCCAACATTGATTAATTACCTGCTGTGGGAAGGAACCAAAATTACTTCCAGGAACTTATCGATAGCGATCACTCCTCACACAAGCAAACATGTATCTGGCACTTATGGCCTCTGTGCTTTAACACACACCCTTACTTACTCCTCATGGCTAACCTAGAAGATCCGCATCCTCATTTCACAGATGGGGGACACTGAGGCTCGAGAGGTTAGGAGGAAACCTGGGATACAAATTGGCATAACTACAACCACCCCTATGGGAAGTACCACCCATGATAAGCCCTGATCACCCACAGGGAAAGGTAAGAGGCTGCCCTGGGTGCCAAATCTCTCCAGTCCAAATCAGTCTGAAGGTTTTGCCTGCTTGTGGATTTCAGATGGACTCTGCCCCGGAGGCTGGTATCTTCCTGTCAAGCTACCGAGTGAAGCAGCAGGGCAGGGCACTGGGAGAGTTCCCATGGAAGAGAAGAAAGCAGAGGCTCAGGTTGCACCCTTTACTGGGAACGAAAGGCAAAAGGCAGAAGCATGATGCTATTGGCTGCTAGTTTCCCATTTCCATCCAGGCCTGAACTGGGGGAAGGGAAGGAAGGAATGAGGGTCTGCATCTGGCTTAGGGACCACTTTCTCAGTGTTCCCATGACCACCTTCATCATGATATAAGGAAGAGGTTCTTCCCCTTTAGAGCCCAAAATGAGGAAGGGATTTGTACCAAGCACCCTGAGTCTGACATTACTGTCCCAGCCCTGTCCTGAGTGGAGGAAAAACTTTAGGTGCTTTCCCCTAGAAAAAGCCCGAGAGTTTTGAAACTCCATCTTCAAATTTCCCTCTCCCTGCCCTGCCCCACCTTTGGAGGTGGGGTGGAGGGTCTCTGATCTGGCATGGGGGGATTCTGAGGAATTCCAACTTCACAGGTCCCAGGAGGGGGAGGCTGGAAGAGAAGGCTTATTCGTTTTAAAGGGAGGGCTTCGGAACCATTCTAAAAGGGAAGAAATATGGGGCGAGAGACAAGGACTTTGGGGCTGAAAGAGTAGGATGTTTGGGGGCAGATGGAGGAGGGGGCCTACATAACAGAGACGCCAGAGTAAGGGGTACTTGGGAACGACAGTCGGTTGAGGAGCTCGAGTGAAGGACTGGCATGCATTTGAGGGACAGGGAAGAATGTCGGCCGTCTGTGGGGATGGAGGGCTTGGGGGTGTGTGGGATGAGATGGAGGCTGTGACATGTTAGGAGAGATGATTTGGGAGTAGTCTGGGGGTCGGGGGAAGAATCTGGGATGCTTGGAAGGAAAGGGATGGAGGAAGTAGGAAACAGGACTCGGGGTGTCTAGGGGAGGGGTGGTTTGGGGATGCTCGGGGGAAGGATTCGGGTGCGTCTGGAACAGGGCTGCCGACCAGCTCCCACCTTCCCCCCAGCTCACCGAAGAAGGGCGGCAGGTGGGACACCGCCTCCAGGAAGGGCCCGGTCTCTATCTGCTTGTCCGCCGGCAGCGGCTTCAGCAGGTGCTCCGCCAGCAGCGCCATTTCGGGGTCGAGGCCCGCGGTGATGCCCCAGCCGGCGCCGCGGGCGTCCACGCCGCCCCCCGGGCCGCCGCCGTCAGCGCCGGGGCCGTCACTGCCGCCTGCCGCAGGCTCCGGGGACGCCAGCGTCGCCACTTCCGCCCGCGCCGCGCCCTCGTAGCCGAGCGCTCAGCGCCGCCCGCCGGCCGAGCGCCTAAGCGGCCGGGCGCGCCGCCCCGCCCCTCCCACCAACGCCCAATCCGCGCCCGCCGCCGCTCCCGCCCGTCCAATCAGCGCCCGCCTCCGAGGAACTCCGCGCCTCCATTGGCCGGGGGGCGAGGCGGCATGGAAGCGCGCGACTCGTGGGTCCTGGTCCGCCCAGGTGAGCCACTCCCAGGTGAGACCTTCCCAGGTGTGCCTCCCGCTAGGCCCCTCAATCCCCGCGGGCCGGCTCGGGCCGGGTCCTCGCTCGCAATCCACCCACTTTCCAGGCCACATTCCAACCCACAACTAGCGCCCCTCAGGACCTCCTGCTTCTCCCAAAATAGAGCCCGTTCTCCAAACAGTGGCTGATGACCTTGTTGGCTGCTGCTGGGGTTATATGGTTCTTTTAGTTATAATCAGCGGATACCCTTGACTGCTGGATTTTTCACCTTCAATGACTTTATACCTGTTGGACGATGCTAAAGTCACAAGCCACCTCGGCCCCTTCCCGACAGATTCCTGTTTCCCCAAATCCGGAGTTCAGTCTGATCTCAAAAGTCTGATGTTACCTATTGGACTCAGCCTAGTTTATAACCCAACTCCACCAGCACCTAACTAGGTGCTTTTCCCCAAAAAATTAACATTGATCATCCAAAAGCCCAGGGTTTATGCTTCTTAGAACCCGGGTCAGAAATTATCTCAACCACAATCCACTAAGATGTGCATGTCCTAAGACTCAATGCACATCTTATCCAAGAATCCAACACACAGTTGTTGGATGAATTTATTCATTCCAGAATAAATATCATTGCAGCCCCAACTATGTGTACGATAGAGCAAAATCCCAGCTGGCATTCTAGTTGGGACACGATACAATTCAACATGCAAATAAATAAGACAATTTCAGACACCCATGAGTACAAGTGAAGAAAATAAAACAGAGTGGAATACCAATGACTAAAGACTACAGGCTAGGATGGGATGTAGGGCTTTAAGGGCAGTAGCTCTGAAGAGGTGACATTTGAGCTGAGACTTGAAGGAGAAGTAGGAAGTAGCCAGGCCAAACACCAGGATGACAAAAGATCTTGGTGTGTACAATGGATCAGAGAAGTCAGGGGAAGGAAGAGGAGAGGAGTAAGCAAGAAATGAGTAAGTGATAGGAGCTGAGGTCAGGGAGGTGCATAGGGGCTCAGGAGTGGTGAAGAGTTTGCATGTTATGATAAGGGCCACAAGAAATCACTAGTGCCAGAAAAAATATCTGTCAAACCTTATTAAATATTTTTAATTTTGTCGTTGGGGGGCGGGGGCAGATGAGAGAAGAGATTGTTCCAAACCATGGGTATGACCCAGGTAGGCGAGACGAAACCATCATCATCTCTTGCACATAACTCAGGCCTCCACATGTCCCATCAAGTCAGATCTTCCATTGATAGGAGCCCAAGCCACCAACTTTGGCTTGTTCCCACCCCACCCCAACTTCACCACATTGGGCATCCTGTGATACTATCTCCTCAAAGCCTCATCAGCCTGCCCAGCACCCCAACTCAGTGCCAGAACCCCACCCATCTTTCAGACGCCTCCATCAATTCCACAGGGACATTACAACCTACGTAGGGACCTCTGGCATCCGACAACATCCTGATTTCTCAACTTCTCCATCCAGCCAAGCCATTGAGAAATGATGGCCAATACAAGAAGCATCTTGACGTAGGCCATGGGCCTGATGTAGTGAGATAGTTTCTTGCTCTGAGTTAGTGGTGTAGTTTGGAAGTTTAGCCATTTCCCTATTTATCCACCCAACACTTTTTCTTTTTCTTTTTTTTGGTGGGGGGGGTACCGGGAATTGAACTCAAGGGCTGAGCCACATCCCCAGCCCTATTTTGTATTTCATTTAGAGACAGGGTCTCACTGAGTTGCTTAGTGCCTCGCTGTTGCTGAGGCTGGCTTTGAACTCTGGATCCTCCTGTCTCAGCCTCCCGAGCTGCTGGGTTTACAGGCGCGTGCCACCGCACCCAGCTCCAACACGTTTTAAGTGCCTGCTCTGGAATGGAGTTTTGCCTTCCCATACTTATTCCAGATATTGTGCTAGTACCAGGGACCATGCTGTTAACATAAATGGATGCTGTGGACTGGGTTGTGACACACTAAGGATAAGGGGACTTTGGAGAAGTGAAGGTCCCACAACCCATATAAAAGGAACTATTAGACTATTCACTCTACCAGTCATCATCTTGGGTTGTTAGCTTTTGAAATTCCTCAAGTCTGAAACCTAGATTTGTAGGTAAAAATCACATTGATTTTTTTAAATGTTGGCAACAAAATCGAAACTTAAAAAAAACGCTAAGTAAGCCACATAAAACAATTATTTCCTTTTTCTTTTGCCATAATCTCAAGCTTGCAGGAAAGTTGTGAGTACCATATAAATAACTTTATCTCCTTGAACCAGGTTGTATACCAACACCACCATATGCATTTCCTTCAAACAAGGACACTCTCTTGCAGTGTTACAACCTGTCTATCAATGTGGGAAATTAACACTGATATGTTAGTACCATCTAATCTTCAGGCCTTATTCAAAGTTTGCCATTTGTCCCAATAGTGTCCTTTATAGCATACAACCCAATTCAGGATCACATGTTACTGCAGTTGTCCCATCTCTTGAGTCCCCTTCACATCTGGAACCTTCTTCAGTCTTTCCTAGACTCCAGTGACCTTGACACTTTTGAACAGGACAGGGCAATTAGTCTGTATAATGTCTTTTAGTTTGGACTTGTCTGATGTTTCCTCATAATTAGATTCAGGTTGTGTATCTTAGGTGAGCTGCAGACTGTGGATTCTGTGCCTCACAGAATAGCACAGGAGGGAGGGTGTGTCTTTCCTGCATCATAAAAGAAGACACATAATCTCAATATTGAAGATCTTATATTGGCCACTTGAATAAGGTGGTGTCTTCCATATTTCTCCACTCTAAAACTGTCCTCTTTCTTTTCTTTTTTAAAACTGGGGATTGAACTCAGGGATGCTTTACCACTGGGCCACATCCCAGTCCTTTTAATTTTTATTTTGAGATAGGGTCTCACTAAGTTTCCAGGCTGGCCTCGAGCTTGTGATCCTCCTGCCTCAGCCTCCTCAGTCACTGGGATGATAGGTGTGTACCACTGTACCAGGCAAGCTACTCTCTTCCTTTGTGAAATCAGTAAGTATTTCATAGGGAGGTACTGTGAGATTTGCTAAGTATTTTGTCCTTTATGAATCTTTACATTCATTTATTTATGTTGGTATAGACTTATGATTCCAGGATCATAATTCATTACTGATATGATTATTTGAGTGCTCAAATTATACCAGGTTGGGCTGTGAAAATCCCTTCAGGCTGGCTTCTGAGTCCATTCAACATGTCCCCATAAGTTCTTAAGTACTTCCTTATTCTCTGGCACAAGGTATCCAACCTCGTGATTTTCCCCCCAATAAACCTGAAAGCAGTCGATTGCTCCAACAAGGCCTGGCTCCTTTCAGTGGCACATGGCATTTAGAACCAAGATTTACGTGTGCTTATTGGTGCTGGGATATTGTTGCTCCTGTTCCTTTCAGTGGTCAGAGTTACACACACAACACACACCACGCAGCGCGCGCGCACGTGTGCACATGCACATTTAATCTCTATTTATCTGTATTTGTCTCTGTGGTCATCCATCCACATCAAAACCGTGTTTTTTCACTCTGATAGATCCGTGTTCCAATCCAACTCCACAGGGTAATTCTGGTTTTTCTCCCTTTCCCTTGTTGTCGATCCCTCTCCAACAGTGAGAACTCAGCGTTCTCATTGTTCCTCATATGTTCAATTATTGACCAACCCTGATGTAACAATTTCCTATCATTGCTGCTGCCCTACTCCCCCAACAAGGATCCCTTTAAGCCCCAGGGAAGCCCTGACGCTGGGTGGGCTCCTGCCGCCCAGCCTCCTGCCGCCCACCTTTTCTCAATCAGTCTCTGAACTCTCTTTGGATCAGCATTACCCCTTTCTCCACTCTCATTGCCGATGCTTACCTTTCTTGGACCCACATACTAGCTTTGGTTTGAACTGCTTCTATTAAGAGGAGAGAAAGGGAAATGGGGGTGGGGAGGAAAGAGCCACATACCTTTTAGCAAGTTGGCTTTAGCCACAGCTATCAGTTCCTACCATCCGGCTTACTGGAATAGGATGGCCATTCACCCTCTGAAACAAAGAAAACAGAGGATTAAATTAAAAACAAACAAAACAAAACACTATAAAGTGTTCTGGGGAAGGTACCACCAGACATCGAGGAGACCCTTCATCTTGCTGGATTATTGGGCCATGATACTTCTCCATGAATTGCAAACTCCCTCTCAAGTTGATGGCAGGACCAGCTGGACCCGTGAAGCTCATTCCAGGAGTGAGTTATTCAACCTACAAAGTTGCATCACTTTCCCAAGCCAGCTCCACCCAGCATTAATAGCCTCTTCCCAAACTGAATCATCAAATCCTGTCTCTCCCCAGCAGCATCTGGTGGGATGGATGCAGTAGGCCAAGTTCAAGTTCACAATCTATTTGACATTTCATCCTAAAGCCGAGCCTCTCTGTGTGCAGTATAGTAGTAATAACAGCAGCAGGCAACAGTTATAAATAGTTACTCTGTTAAAGTCCAACACGTCATTTTCTACCATGTGGTCTTGAGCAAGTCATTTCCTGTGTATTTCCTATGGCTGCTGTAACAATGATTACCACTTAGTCAAAAACAACCAACATTTATTATCTCACAGTTCTTGGGGTCAAAAGTTCAAAATCAGTATCACTGGGACAAAATCAAGGTGTACTAGACCACCCTCTCTTAGAGGAGTCTGGAGAAGAATGTTCCATTCCCTCCTCTGACGTCTAGTGGCTGTAGGTGTCCCTTGGCTTGCAGCTACCTCGCTCCCATCTCTGCCTCCATCTTTCCTCAGTTCTCTTCTTGTGTACATCTGAAGTCTCCCTCTCTCCTCTGTCATAAGGACTCTTGTGATGGTGTGTTAGACCAGCTTTCTGTCATTATGACAATAACAGAGATAATCGATTTATAAAGAGAAAAGTTTAGCCAGGCCTGGTGGCACACACATGTATTCCCAGATACTTGGGAGGTGGAGGCAGGAGGCTCCTAAATTCAAGGCCAGGTGGGGTCATTTAGTGAGACCCTGTCTCAAAATGAAATCTAAAAAGGGTTGTGGACATAGCACGGGGTTGAGGTAGATAGCTTGCCTAGTACATGCAAGGCCCCGGGTTCAATTCTCAGTACTGCAAAAAACAGAGAGAAAGAGAAAAGGTTTGTTTGGGCTTATAATCTTGGAGGTCCAGTCCAGTGATTGCTTGTTCCTGTTGCTTTGGGCCCGTGGTGGTGCATCATGGTGAGAACGAAGCCCGGACACTTGCATGGTCTTGCCACTTACTTCATGGCCAGAAGTGAAAGAGAGAGGGAGAAAAGGAACCAGGGTCCCAAAATTCCTTTCAAGGACTGGCCTCAGTGACTGGAGACCTCCTACTAGACCCCCACCTCCAAAAGGCTCCACCACCTCCCAATAGTGCTACAGGCTGGGGACCAAGCCTTTAAGCACACGGGCCATTGGGGGACATTCCAGATCAACTGTAGCAGATGGCAGTTAGGGCCACCCAGGTAATCCAGGACCATCTCTCTGTATCAAGATCCTTAACTGAAGTCACAACTTGCACCAAGGCCTCTTTTGCAAATAAGGTGACATTTAGAGGTTCCATCGATTTGGAGCTGATGCCTTCGGGAGCTATTCATCAGCCTGCAGCACTTCCTTCTGTGAGCCTCAGTTGGTCACCTGTAAGATGCCGATGGTACTCAGAGTGAGGGACGCTTTCATGGGTAAATCAGGCAGTTGGCACACCGGCAGCCAGGCAGCCCTGGATGAATGGTGTGGTTATTATGAATCGATTTCTTGAGTTATTTCTACCCCGGACTGGCAATGGCGGGGATAATTGATTCCAGTGATATCACCTCTCTGACTGCCAGGTTTTCAGCAGATTAAATGTGCAAATGGGCTTTGTTGAGCCAACTCCTCTGGGTGTGAAGAGCCACTGTGCCAAGCCGCCTGGCTGTTCTGCGGGCCCGTCTGCCGCCTCTCCCTAATTAACACCAAGGCGACACCAGCCAACAGGGCTTGCTGCCATCCTGGGAAGCAGTGCGACACACCACGGCCAAATATTTGAACATTTTTTTTTTTCAGTTTCTAGATGAAAATAGTATTTTGGTCACTTAAAAGGCACAGGGTAGGGGAGAAGGGGACATGCCACCTCCTCCTCGTACCTGCCTGGGCAGTCCTAGGGATTATTACATTGCTTCATCCTGGTGGGCGGGCCAGGGTGAGGTGTCCGAGCTGTAACCAGGTGTACCTCTCATGGGGAACTTCTTTCTACTGTCTAATGCCCTTGTGGCTCTTGTCTGACCTGTGTCCAGTTTATTGTTTGCCCAGGTTATTCCGACTGTGTCCTGTTTGTATCTCCTAGATAGCTGCTCTCTAGGACAGCCCTGCCTGGGAGGACAGGCATGTTTGGTTGTGCCTCCAGATAAGACACAGAGGGGACAGTGCAACCAAACACATGAAAAAGTAGAAGCAGCTTTTGTTAGTTAAGGGTGCCAGAGAGGAGTGGGCATCAGGACCCATAGGGCAATGGGAAGGTGCGCCCCAGGATCTCTGTGCTTAATCAGTGAGGTCAGAGAAAGAACCAGAGGGAACCTGGGGGTCACCACTTGTACTGGAGCCCAGGGCTTTCTGAGGGCAGTTCTAATCGGTGGGTTTAGAGCAAGCAGACGTGCCTTCCAAGAGGTCACACCAGAGAGGTGGGGACTTTGGCATTATCTGTGCAGCCTGTGCCGGAGAAGGGGTCTGCGGGGCTAGACAAGTAGATTGTATCCGGCTGTCCCTAGGGAACCGGGCACCAGGAGGTGGTGGTATCAAGCAAAGACTGGAGTTGGCCACCTGGAGGGATCGGCAGGAGGAGGAGAGCCGGAAACTGTGCCAAGAGTGACCAAGTGCGAGAGTCCCACTTAGATTCCCAGTGGAGGCCTAGCAACAAAATAAGAATCCAAAAAGTGCGCAGGCCTGCCCGGAGACGGGGACGCACACGCACACTCCGCACCGCGTCCGCCGCCTGAATCCGTCCAGGCTGCGAGGTGAAGCTGGGGAGGAGGAGATGGAGGCCGGGCCGCTGGGGCCGGTGCGCGCCCGGGTGAACTCGCGCGAGCCCTCCAGGTCTTCTGCAACCGCAGCCCGCGCGTCGTGCCGCCTGGGTGGCTCAACTTCGATGGCGAGCCGCAGCCCTACCCGACGGTGCCACCGGGCAGGGGCCGCCGCATCCACAGCTCCGAGGTCACCTGCGGTTCTTCAGAGATGCGGGTGCATCCGATGGGCTGCTGGTTAACCAATCTGAACCGCTCGCGCTCTCTCTCAATGTGGACCATTTTTTGCCAACGCCGCTCTGCCAGTGTGTACCCTGAAAGAGCGATTCCCGCAGGTTGTCCGAAGCCTCGTCGAGCCCGAGAACTACAGGAGACTGGACACCCGCAGGTCCCTCCTTGAAGATCTGGAAGACCACCCGAATGTGCCGAAGGACCCGGAGCGGTGAACACAGGAGCGCATTGAAAAACCAATGATTGGAAGAGGAGGCTGAAGAATTTAATTGAAGTTAGCTTGCCTGCATCTCCGCTTTTGATCTCACTGGGGAGGCTTGATCTAGTTACAGGACTGGTCTCTTACTCTGGGTTTCAAAATATCTCATCCTGGGAGTAAAATAAGCTCCCATTGCCTAAAAGCTCAATGATTGACTTCACGAGGCGCCCCGATGCTTAGGGGTGCATGTTCAGCAAGTGTACTTAATACCAGATCTTTCGAGAAGTACTCACCAGGAGAAAATACTTGCATTTTTTGCTATGGCTGAGGCTGGCTTGGAACCCAAGATCCTCCTGCCTTAGCCTCCTCAGCTGCTGGGATTATGGGTGTGCGCCACCGCGCGCGGACCAATGCCCTTTAAATGTCACCTAATCTTAGTCCCCTCTTTCAACTTCCAACAAATAAATGGACTTTTGTTTTTTTTGCATGTTGTAGTAGTTTTCATTCAGTGGCATACCTCTAATGTTTAATTTTGTGTTGAGATGTGGGTGAGGAAACAAACGTGAAGGGGGAGGTTCCCCGTGCAGCTGTGGGCGGAGCCGAGTGGGACCTAGTGGAGTGAAGGAAGTCCCCTGGTGCGCCAGTAGCTCAGGGTTGGTTTGTTGTATTCTTTTAAACCTGTCTTTGTGTCAAAATGAGATTCACATTCCCCTCCTGAAAACACACAGGTTGAGTACTGTATTTTTTGTGTTGTCCAAGGAAGAGTGAAAACCTGTAGCATGAGTGATATATGTTTTTCATTTAGAATCCTGTGAATGTACCAAATGTATTTACTTGTTCTTGAATCCACAGCACTTCCCCCTGATGAAATGGTGTATGTCACTCAAGAATTACACTTTGAGAGGGTTCCGCGACATTGTGAAGGGAATTGATTGCCACTGAGTTGTATACTTAAAAGTGATTAAAGGTGAATTGTGTGGTGTGTGTGTGTGTGTGTGTGTGTGTGTGTGTGTGTGTGTGTGTTTTAGCCAAGAAAAATCATTTTAAAAGAATTACACTTTGAGTATTACTGTTCTAGAAAAGTTTACCAATGCGAATGCTTCCTGGTGATTCAAAAATGATTTAAACAGGTTTGGGGCATGGTGGTGCACACCTGTAATTCTAGCCACTGAGGAGGCTGAGGCTGGAGGATTGCAATTTCAAGGTGAGCCTCAGCATCTTGGTGAGACTCTGTCTCAAGGTAAATAATATAAAGGGCTGGGGATGTGGCTCAGTGGTAAATGACCCTGCGTTCAATCCCCAGTAATCCCCACAAAAGATTGAGCAATAAGATCCTTTATTTTAGCATAAAAAGGAATACCAAGCTCTGGGCTGAGGGCCTTTGGGGTGAGTTAACTCTGACATCACTTCAAGTGCTGAATTCTTCCTCTTTCTGCTCTGCAAACAGCTACGCCAGATGGCGTCCTCCTGGTGAAATGGCAGCTGTAGCAGGACCATAGGTCTCCCGCAGATGTGACAACATCCAGCTCAAACATCTCCTCAGCAGATGTCCCCTCTGACATCCCTGAGTGGAAACCCACTCCAAGCCCACACCCATCCTGTCACTCAGAAGGGCGCATGGGTCTACCACAGCCAGCTTAGACAAATCAGGATTTACCCTTGAACCGTGTAGAGAAGGGCAGACGCCCCGCCCCAACTGGGGTGCAGCTAGGGCAGGGAGGTCGATGGAACTGCTATTAGCTAAGCAGCAGGGTGAGCAAGTAACTCATGATTTCCAGGCTCCTTTCTTTAGCAGGCAGTTATCACGCCAGCAGCTGTCATGACCACGTGCAGCTCCTGTGCCTGGCACTGCGCTAAGACAGCTGTTAACTAATGAGTATTGTTATCCCCATTTTGTAGATGAGGAAGCTGAAGTTCAGTGCTCGGAAACAATCTGGAGCTAATCAGACACTCCTTTCTTCCCATATAGCTGACCTCAAAAAATAATGTGTACACCAAGAAATGTTAGATTATATCACTCATTTTAATAATAAACATATTTCAGCAGATGGAGGCAGGTGGAGTTACATGTAGGCTCCACATAGAAGGTTCTGGAATGGAATTCCATGTCTAGCCTCTTCCTATGCAGACAGAAGCAAACCTGTTAGAACCAATTCTGATGAGCTCATCCGACTTCCAGCTGAAGTGTCGCCTGGGCAGTACTGGGCACAGACCTGAAGATCTCCAGGTTTTCCTGCACAGTTGCTTTCAGGGTGACGTTTCCACGTCGGGGAGGGGAGGGGCAGAGTGCTGTGGGCTGGGAACCTGTGACCTGTTCCCTGAGAGCTTTCTCTGCCCCTTGTCACTCTGGATGCCATAGGGAGCATGTGAGCCAGCATTCGGGTGAGAAACACAATACATCGGAGAGACCCGAACCCGAAGGGAGCCACGACCCAGCTGGAATAGTGACCTCCAAAGCCGTCTGCCTCCTGATCCCCAGAACGCACACCCATGTTGCCTTACGTGACCGAAGGGACTTTGCAGATATGACAAATGTTAAGAACCTTGAGATGCGGGGGGGGGAAGCCGGAATGATCTCAGTGGGTACGGAAATCCTTGAAAGCGGAGAAGTGTTCCCAGCGGTGTTCAAAGGAGCCCTGCTACTGAAGAAGAGCCAGGGGACACGTCCCTTCCTACTTGAAGATAAAGTGGCCACACCCTGAGCCACAGAGGAGTCAGGAAAGGCTGGGCCTCTTTTCTCTTGGATCCTTCAGCAAAGAATGCAGCTCTGCCAACTCCTTGATCTCATTAAGTTGCCCAAGGCTGGCCTTGAACTTGAGATCCTCCTGCCTCAGCTTCCTGAGCAGCTGGGATGACAGGCTGTGCCACCTCACCCAGCTTGCTGGTCTTTTACTTCTAAAAACAAAACAAGGGGCTGGAGTTGTGGCTCAGTGGCAGAGTGCTTATGTAGCATGCATAAGGCACTGGGTTCAATTCTCAGCACCCCATATAAATAAATGAATAAAATAAAGGTCTATCAACGTCTTTAAAAAAAAAAAAATAAAAACAAAACAAAAAACAAAAACTGCACAAGTAACAGTGACCATGTAAAACTAAACACCCAGAGAGAAATAAAAACAAAAATCACCCCTAATCCTGCTTCTGTCGCTACCCACTCTTCAGCAAGTGTCCTCTTATACTTTTTCCATAGGAGATCTACATTTATCATTATTTTGGTTATTATTATTATCATCAAAACACGAAGCCGAGGTTCTGAGAGGCAGCCCTAGGGCCAGTCCTTGAGCCCAGTTGCTTCTGCATCTTGGTCTTCAGGGAAGGCAGAGCCAGGCGGTGCCCTGGGGTGAAGAGATAAGCAGGTGGCAGATGTTGAAATGCTAACACCCAACATACAAGAACACGCCTTGGCAGTGCCACCTGCTAATTAAGTGAGGCCTCCAGTGCTGTCACATTTCAGCTGATGGAGGGCCACTTCCATGTCATTACCTCCTTCCCCTCTTTTCCCTCCCCTGGTAGGACAGTCGGAGTAGCCTCTGCCAGCCGTCTATGGGCCGTAGTCATATTTAATATTGCTGACCTCCTTAGATGGTCCAGCTCCTTCACATCTGCAGGACTCTTTTAAGAGGTTTCGAATTTGAAGTTTAAGTTTGAATTCTGAAGAGTCGCAAGTTGCAAGACACACAAACTCCCGGGGAAAACTGACTGACGAGGGAGTCACGAGCTCCGCTGGTTGGGTGTTAATCTTGCCTTTCATGGTCCTTGCTGTGTGAACTGAAGAGAGTTGCTTCACCTCTCAGAGCCTCAGTGTCTTCATCTATAAAATGGGGGCAGGAACTTCTGCCTCCCAAGTAGGAGGGAGGCTTAAACAAGGTAATATACCTAAAAGCATCCTGCGCAGTGTAGGTAGTAGTCAAGATATCCTAGTTCCTGTTCTTTCTTTTGAATCACTTTAATACATTTCCTTTTTTATTTTGGAGAAGGGGGAAAGGAGCTCAAAGATGGGGATCTACTCATTTTTCCATTCTCGACACATACTTTTTGAGTGCCTATTATGTACCACACATCGGAGATACAGAAGGGAGTAATGGAGAGGGCCCAAACTCTGGAAACAGAGGAGCTGGGTTCAAATCCTGACTCGGTGACCTTTCAGCTGTGGTTCTCAGACAAGTGATGGCTCCTCGCTGAGGCTCAGTTGAGGCTAAAATGGGTACAATAGAATATCTCACAGTATGTGTGTGAGGAACAAAGGAAAAGGTACTTGTAAAGGTACTCACAAGCTTCAGGCTGCAGCAATATAATCTTGAGGCTGTGGGGTGGCCAGTGAGGATGTCCACCCAGCAGAAGAGGTCCAGAAGACCATGACCTGGAGCCTTCAGGGTCAGCCTGCTTGGGAATGGCTGCCCTCTGTCAGGCCAATCAAGCCCTAGGCCCTTGAGTTCCACTTAGGGGAGCTTACCCTGTCCTTTAAGCAATTGTACAGATGAGGAAACTGAGTTCCTGAGAGGGGAGGGGATTGGCCCAAGAGACACAAAATCAGGACCTGAAGCCAGGTCTCCCCTGATCCCATTCACCTATTTCTGAAGTTCCTGCCCTACTCCCCGGGGTCTGGCAACAGATGCATGTTGTGCTCCTTCCTGGGCAGATCACAGTGGGCATCTGCCTCCTCTGTGCATTGGGAATACAACATGTGAGAATGACCATGTGCTTGGCCAAGGGGCAGGGCAACCTTGAGGATTCTTGTGCACAGAGCAGGGCAGCTCCTGAGGAAATCTTTGCCAACTAGAGGGAGGTGTGACCGGGGCTCCTGTTTGTGTGCCCGTTAGTCTGATCCTGTGAGTGCTCCGCTTTAATCTTCGCTTACTCCTCCCGGGGCTACCCAGAAAGCAGCAAGATTGCTATTCTCATCCCAGAGACAGGGAAGCTGAGGATAGAGAGAATGAGGACTGTCCAAGACCATACGACTAGCAAGGTGTGAGTTGGAACCTGGGCATTCTGACTGTGAGGCCCTGATGTTAAATAGGGTGTTATACTTCCTCTAGGAAAAACAGAAATGAATAAAGGAATGGAGGATGAGGGCAAGAAGAAAAAAGAAAATGAGAAACTGAAAGAAAAAGGAAAGTGAATATTTTTCTTCTTATTTTTTGGTGTTGGGGATTGAACTCAGGACCTTGAGCATGATAAGCCCGTGTTCTACCACTGAGCTACACCCCCAGCCCTACTTTCTTTCTTTTTAATGGAATAGTTGCTACCTAAAATAACCCATGGGAGTTATAAAACAAAGGAAGCATATGAATAGAATGAAAACTCCCGAACCTACCACCAGTCTAAGGCTACAATAGAAAGTTACCAATAACTTGTAACTTTTAGGCTGGCAGTTCTTCATTCTAGTTGCATATTGAATACACCTGGGGAACTCTGAACAACACCGACATCCTCAGAGAGCCTGATGGGATTTGCTCGGGCGTTTGGATTTTTAAAAAAGGCATGTGGATTTTTAGACGCTCCCTGGGCAGCCATATTTAAGGACCACTGTCAAACTTACTTTTTTTCAGTACTGGGGACTGAATCCAGGGCTGCTCTACCACTGAGCTACACCTTCTGCCCTTTTTATTTTTTATTTTGAGACAGGGGAGTCTCTAAACTGTGGAGGCTGGCCTTGAACTTGTGATCCTCTTGCCTCAGCCTCACTGGTCGCTGGGAGGTGTACTGACGTGCCCCACCACACCTAGCATTGAGGACCGCTGCCATATTCTCCTCTGCTATCTTGTCACCTTGAATTCTGCATGCTCCCCTTCACTTTCATCCCACCCAGGTATACACTACGCTGGATTTTGTGAAATGAGACCGGCTTGGAGGACTAACGAGGTTTGCTGTTTATCTCCCGCCCACCACGAAGAGGCGCCAGAAGAAAAACCCAGAGTCTCCTTTTTCTTCGCGCGTCCAATACCGCGCGGAGGTGGCTTGGCCCTCGTGGCGTTCCGTTGTCCAGTCCGTTACCCAGGCAACGAGCCGGGAAACGGCCGGCATTGCTGCAGCGCGGGCTGGGAAGGAAGCCTCGGAACTGGCCGGGCCTCGTCGGGGCATGTGGGAGCTCGGGCCGGGTGACTCTTCGGAAACTTTGGGGCACAGGAAAACGTGAGTCGGGAGGCTGGGCTGGTCCCGGGGAGCCCGCTTTAGGGCCGGGGCCCGCAGGACCCTCCGCGGGCGGCCCCGCGCGGGCGGGAACCAGGGCGGGAATCTGGACGCGAGCCCCGGGTGCCTGGAGGCCGGTCCTCACTGCTGCTGGCGCGCTGGGCCTGACGCTTTGCTCTGTAACTCCTTTTGTTAGATATGGATGTTGGAGGCGCAGAGAGGGATGCGGCTTGTTAAGGGGAGCAGCCCGGCTTGGTGGCCTGGAATCTTAAGCTTTTGACTCCTGGTGCAAAGGTTTATCCGCAGGCGGCTTTACAGGACAAAGAAAAAAGTATGTGAAACCTGCCCCCGTCTCGGGACAGGCCACACGCGGGTAGCCTGCAGGCCACCTTTGACCCATAAGCGAAGATTATGTGCCCCTAACACCTGGAGGACGTGAATCTAGGCCTCCGCACAATTCGCCCCTTCCTGTCCAAGCTCTGCGTAGACCCTGCATGTGAGGACAGCTCTTGGGTCAGGAGGAATGGTGACTAGAGACTACCCTTTGCTTTTAAGGCTCCAGCATTGGTGCCAGGCAACTGGATTCCTCCATGCATCTCGGTTTCTTCCTCTGTCCCACTTAGTACCCCAAAATACTCGCAGGTGCCACACCCAGGTCGGCTCTTCCTGGGCTCTACCAGAGCTGAGGCACGCTGGTCCCTGTGCAGCTGGCTCATTTTCTTGCCATTGCTGTTCCCCACAGATGGCGCTCCCCACGCTGCCCTCCTACTGGTGCAGCCGGAGGCTTCTGGGTCAGCAGGCAGCACGACAGCGACAAAGAGAGCAAGAAGCCCGGCTTCGGCAGCAGTGGGACCAGAACAGCCATTACTTCCGGATGTCTGACATCTGCAGCTCTAAACAGGCGGAATGGAGCTCCGAAGCCTCCTACCTGCGGAGGTAATCGTTCCTGTGACTGAAGTTGGATGGAGATGGGGGTGGCACTTAATGGTCAGGGGATGTAACCTGAAGGGCCAGGGGAGTATGGTTTGATGGCATGTTCTCTTGAGGTTTGCCAGACAGCATGGATTGATTACCCATGTGGTAATGTTTTTCAAGCTGGAAACTGGGAAAAAAAAGATTGGCAGTGAGGTAATGCAATTGCACTGAAAAAGATAAGATGATCTAGAAATGGATATGGTAGAATCTGGAATTCTCCTTGTAACCCACATCCCCAGAGAGAACCATAGTCAACAGTCTGATACATATCTTTCCATATTTTTTCCCCTTTTGTGTTTAAGTACATACACAGACACACAGCCCATTTTTATAGAATACATGTAAAAACATGGAGGTTGAAAGCATAGGATTTAGAGTCAGACCTCAGAAAGCCACTGTGTCATCTTTGCATGAGTGTGCTTCAGTTTCCTCATCAGCATTTTATTTAGTTATTTGGAGACAGGATCTTACTAATTTGCCCAGGCTGGCCTCAAATTTGAGATCCTCCTGCTTCAACTTTCCAAGCGGCTAGGATTATAGGTGTATTCCTCCATGCCTGGCTAGTTATCATTAAAGTAAGATCCAAACCAAACCTACTTCGTAGGACTCAAGTGATAAGTGATATAAAACTAACCATGTGTATAATACCGGGAACATAGTAATTAATCAAAAAATTAGCTACTACTACTACCACATGGCCATGACGTTTCCTTTTTGCAAAAACAAAACTTTCTGATATGCATGCTGTCCTGTGAGCTACTCTCTTCCCCTTGGCTGGGAACACCTCCTGTGTCATGGCTGTGTGTGCCTCAGTCTCTCATCCCATGGTGGAGCAGAGCATGCCACCTGTGGCTGTAGCACAACTGATGTGGCATGGGCTCCTTACCCAGCATGCACGCCTACCAGCAAGAGAGGATGAAGGAGGAGAAGAGGAAGAGTCTGGAAGCTCGTCGGGAGAGACTCAGGCAGCTTATGCTGGAGGAACAGGACCTGTTGGCCAGGGAACTGCAGGAGCTGAGGCTGAGCATGAACTTGCGGGAACGAAGAATCCGGGAGCAGCATGGGAGTCTGAAATCTGCCCGAGAGGAGCAAAGGAAACTGGTAACTGTCATCGCCTTTAGGAGGCTGCACGATAGGAGCATTCCCACCTCTCGGTGTAGTGACACGGGGTCACTCCTGGGAGCTCCAGAGCCAGCCTGGAAGAGTGCTTCCTCAGCCCTTGTGCAGGCCCTTAAATGTTGACAGCTGATGCCGTTTCCTTATTCCAGTTCTGGGTTCCACAAAGGTCTGGGATGGGCGTATTTTATCTTCCAAAGCAGCTGTGGACTGGTGAGCCACAGTCTGTCTCTAGCCTGTGGGAGCATCAGATTCTGGCCCCCTTCATCACCGTCATCAGTGTCCTCTGTCATTGCCATCCCCTCTGCTTAGGGACCTGGCTCCCAGCGCTGCGGGTGCAAGGCGGGTGGATTTGAATGATGGGTGCCGTAACAACATACAAGTGGGGCGACATCTTGGTCGGAGCCGACTTTCACTATGTGTCATTTGAAATGTGAATGGATTTGAAAAGCGTCATCAGGCTTCCCCTTTTGTGTTCTCTTAATAGATCGCCGAACAGCTTTTGTATGAACACTGGAAAAAGAACAACCCAAAACTTCGAGAGGTAATCCATTGATTTCTCTGAGTAGATACAATCATGATTCCAGATTTTTCAATTTTTTTACCATGCATCTTTTGCTGGGTTGAAACAGGGAATGTCCAGCTACCTAAAAGGAGCACCAGGCAGAAAACCTGGTGCAGATAAGCAGTTTACTCCATACTCCATAGTTTTTTTTTTTTTTTTTTTTTTTTTTTTCCTGCGGTGCTGGGGATCGAACCCAGGGCATGCAAGGCAAGTGCTCTACCGACTGAGCTATCTCCCCAGCCCCACTCTGTAGTTTTAACACGCATTTATTAAGCACTGCTGGGTGATCTGCTGCTTGGGGTGTGGTCCTTGCTCTTAAGGAGCTTGCCAACCAGTGGGGGAACCATTGGGCAGCTTGTTCAGTGCAGGCTGCAGGGAACTGGGCAGGTGGGTGTGGACTGCCCCCAGTTCAGGGGTTGAGGTGTCATCCTAGAGGAGTTAGTGGGGGGAGGGTTCCAACTCGACAGTAGAGATGTGAGGCAAGGACCTTCCAGTAGAGGTGATGGCCGGACTCAGGCCTGAGTCATGAGAACAGGGAGTCCAGGGAGCTTTAGGAGGCTGGGACATCACGTGAGGAGGGGGAGCCCCAAGAGATGAGGCTGGAGAGGCAGACAGAGCCAGGCCTTGGAAGGCATTGTGTACCTTCCCCTGGAGGCCCTGGGGGACAGCCAGCCTGCTTTGCCAAGGCAGTAACCTGGAGGCGGGCCAGAGGAGGTAGTGTCAGTGAAGGGGCCGTGGCAGCAGCCCAGCTGGGAGATGGCATGAGACAGGTGGGTCAGTCTGCAGGACCGGATCTCAGGGAGAAGGGGTGGTGTCTTGGCTTGGTGGCATCATCCAGCTGAGACTGACTGAAGGAAGTTAATCCCAGTGATAAACTATATCATTCATTTACTTCAACCTAATGGTTTTGTACACATTTGGTCCTGTTTCCTCATTTGTAGTTACACTAGCAGTTGTCAGTTGCAAAGTGATGGAGCATCTAAGTGCTTTTGAGTATTGTGTGGTCAGCATTAACCTGTAGGAGGACTTCTCTCCCTGGCCATCTGTCAGCTTGGGTGGGTGATCAGAGTCATTTACTTGGAAAAGTTATTGGCAACATTCAAGTTAATCACAAATGTTCACAATGTTGGTGGGGGGAAAATTTAAATATTATAAATAATTTTCCAAACAAAAGCTTTTGGCCAGAGTATCACAATTCCTTTTCTAATCCAGAAGATTCTGTAAGCCCATATCTCCTACTGATAATCCTAGACTTGCTGGAAGTGCTTGTTACATCATTTGACATCAGGAGCGCATGTTTTCACCGCTACTTCTTTGCAGAGGAAGTTTTGGGGGAGCCAAGCTCACGGTTGGCTCCTAAGGTCTGTCCCTGTCCAGCTGTCTCTCAGGAAAATTTAGCCACCAACCAGTGGTGGCTTTTGAAATTGTATTTCCACTTCAGCGTTTGCTGGCTTGCTTCCTTCTCTGTCCTACTGACAAAAGTTTCTGTTACTTTGTTCCGATGCTGGAGTTTGGTTTAGAAGCACCTGGTCCTTTGGGTTTCTACTTGACTAGCATTCAGCCTTTTTCAGAGTCACCTTGCACCCTCTACTGAGCCACTCCAGGCCTCATAGACGGAAGTCATGATCATGTTCCAGTGGGTATCATTGAAGGTAGCACAAATGTTCCCAGCTGTGGTATGTGCCACATGAGCCAATGAAGAAAGTAATATTGTCCCCTTCTTGTCTTCAGATTGAGTTGGAACTTCACAAGAAGCATGTGATAAACTCTTGGGAAACGCAGAAAGAAGAAAAAAAACAGGTATGTATGTGACTCTGGAAATAGTCACTTATGTGGCGATTGAGACTGTCTTCATATCTCTGGATTTCTTTCCTCTTTTTGATTATTTTTGGGTTTTTTGGCGGGGGGGGGGGGATTACTGGGAATTTTACCCGGGGGCATTTAACCACTGAGCCACATCCCCAGCCCTTTTTCATATTTTATTTAGAAATAGGGCCTCACTAAGTTGCTGAGGCTGGCTTTGAACTTACAATCCTCCTGCCTCAGCCTCCCTAGCCCCTGGGATTACAGGTGTGCGCCACCTCACCCAGCTATCTTCCATGTTGTTGACTCCAGTCAGGGTGCAGTCTCCCTCTCAGGTCACATCACAGGTTACAACTGAATGTCTGCTCTTACACATCCTAGGATCTTAGGCGGTCATTTGGGACATGGTAAGGCCACGTGATCAGGACCAATGGGTGGTAGGTGGCACATGTGTCTTTAAAGACATTTTTTATTGCTGTTGCTGGAGTTTGTTTTGATAAAATTTACATGGTACAGCCCCAAGGGGCTGGGTCTTTGCTGACTGAAGGTCACAAATGTTGACTCTCAGGTTCACATGGCTTCTTACAGCAAGAAGCCACCAAAGAGCAAGAGAAGAGACGATACGAAAATGAATACGAAACAGCTCGAAGGGAAGCGATGGAGCGGATGAAAGCCGAAGAGGAGCGAAGGCATCTGGAGGACAAGCTGCAGGCCGAGGCGCTGCTGCAGCAGATGGAGGAGCTGAAGCTGAAGGAGATGGAGGTGAGTGCGTCTCCTGGCTCCAGGGGCCTCTGCACTGCTTGTGAGCCTACAGTGGGCCTGTGAACCTGCCTCGCGAGATGGCTCGGGTGGCGACTCCAGGCAGCGCCCCCACAGGTGGTTCTCCCTCCCGTGCACTCCCATCCGTGGTTCTCCATGATGAGGTCGCCTGCCTAGATTCTAGAACATTAACCATCCAGAGATAATGCCTGTCCTCTTGGGGGTGTGTAGCAATCTGAGATTCTCAGAATGTGGATTTTCCATTGTACTTTGCAGACGAGACTTTGTTGGATGATCTAGCACCCATCTTTCCACTGGTAGGCTTTGAGTTTCAGGGATTTGTGGTCCAGGACACTGACCTTTCTTTTTCGGTAATGGGGATTAAACTCAGGGCCTTGTGCTTATGAGGCAAGCACTCTACCAGCTAAGCTATCTCCCCAGCCCAGGAGGCTGACTTTTGAAGATACTGTGCTTAGATTCCCTGCGAGGGCTGGATCTTCCCATTCAGACGCAGGGAGGCCCCACCTCCTTTGACCTCCTGTCCTCTTCGTTTTCCCTGCCTGAATGTTTTAATAACTAGATTCCTAGTGCCCACCATGAATTCTGGATGCCAGAGCAGAGCCTGAGTGGCTGGATGTGGCTCAGTGGTAAAGTGTGCCTGGTCAATTCTCAATACCAAAAATAAAAATATAAATAAATAAATAATTATATTTCAGTAAAATGTACTTAAAACAACAGCATCAAAAAATTCAAGGTCTCCGCTCCTGGCCTCCCACGGCTGCTGTGTCAGGTGGGAAGACAGCTGTTAAGGTACAGAGAGTGTGAACCAGCACAGGAAGTTCAAGGGGCCAGGGAAGACCCTCACAGGAAGTGACTCAGTTGAGATGGAACCAACGAACAAGTTAAGCTGAGAAAAGGGGCTTAGCCTCCGAGAAGGAGGGATGGGGAGCAGCAGGGCAGCCGCCATGCTTGTGTAGTTCCTGCCAGAAATGGAGATGAGGACTTGGGGAAGACCTGCCTGCCATGACTTCCCTGGGTTTACCCTTAACACTGCAGGCAACCAAACTGAAGAAGGAGCAGGAGAATCTTTTGAAGCAGCGGTGGGAGCTGGAGAGACTGGAGGAAGAGAGGAAGCAGATGGCAGCCTTCCGGCGGAAGGCAGAGCTGGGGTGTGTGTGGGGAAGTCCCACTCTGTCCAGGGGGCAGATTGCATGGGGTCCCTGGAGCCCATCCTCCCCATCCGCTAGAGACTGTCGCCTGGAGGAGCAGTTGTCTCTTCTCCATTTAATTCTTTGCAAGGTCCTAAAGGCAGCCCGTGGTTTGCTCCATTTCAGGCGTTTTTTGAGACATCAGTATAATGCACAGCTCAATAGACGCACCCAGCAGATCAAAGAGGAACTGGTGAGTCTGAATGGGCGTCTTGGCATTTTTTCCATCTTCTTTTGAAAAAATGTTTTCCACTGCTCAGTAGACACTTGCATTCTCATAAGAATTTTTAAAAAAAGGGCTGGGGAGTGGGGAGATTCTGGTCAAGGGTATGTACTTCCGGTTTAGTTTTTTTTTCCTTTCTGCAGTACTGGGGGTTGAACCCAGCGGTGCTCTACCATTGAGCTATAGCCCCAGTCCTTTATTTATTTATTTTTTTTGGAGACAGGGTTTTGCCCAGACTGGTTTCAAATGTGATCCTCCTGCCTCAGCCTCCCAAGTCTCCTGAGATTAGGTGCGTGTGCCAGCATGCCTGACTCTACTTATAAAATAAGTCTGGGGATCTAATGTACAGTTTGGGAATTAGAGCTAATAATACTGTGGTATGTATTTGAAATGTGAGGGCCAGTGAGTAGCTCAGAGGTAGGGCACATGTTGACATGCATGAAGCCCTACATTCAGTTCCTAGGACCACCAAGAAAAAAAATTTGCTAAGAAAGTAGCCTTCTCACCAGAGGAAAAGGTAATTGTGAGGTTAGGTGTGTTAATTAGCTTATTGTAGTAATTATTTAACAACATACATATGTATCAAAACAAATTGTATTTCAAGGACTGTGCTTGGTGGCACACACCTGTAATCCCAGCTACTCAGGAGGCTGAGGCAGGAGGCTCACAAGTTTGAGACCAGCCGCAACAACTTAGGGAGCCCTATCTCCAAATGGAAAATTAAAAAGGGTTGGGGATGTGGCTCAGTGGTAAAGTGTGCCTGGTCAATTCTCAATACCAAAAATAAAAATATAAATAAATAAATAATTATATTTCAGTAAAATGTACTTAAAACAACAGCATCAAAAATTCAAGCAGCGTAAAGACTCCTCCTTGCTCTTCCCCTCCCCTGAGACGTCTGTTTTGGAGCATATTTGTCTAGATATATTTACGTGCACACACCTATAAAGAGGTGGGTGTTTTTTCCTTTGGCTCTTTTGCAGCAATTGAAGCTGCAGCCTTTAGCAGTTTCCATAGTACTTACTATCAGCATGTGTAGATGGAGCTTGGCTTTTTCTTGAGCTGCTCAGTGTTGCCGTTGGGTTCTTTACCAAGCCCCCTCATGAGCAGGGCGTAAACCCTTGCTCTGGGCCCGCCTGCCCACTCTGGCCGATTGTTGGACGCAGGCCCCTGTGGCCCTGGCGCTCTTCATCCCCATTCGCATCTCCTGCGCGGCTTCCCTTTGCTGGGTCTGGTCCTTCCTGGCTCTTCCCTCCCACACTAATGCTGCGGGAGTGATGCAGCCACACTTCTTGGTGTTCCTGTCCCTGTTGTCTAATTTTAAAAGTAGAATTGCTGCCAAACTCTGTTCTGAAAAGCTGTGACGTCATACGTCCGAGGCTTGTCGTGGCCCAGGGTGGCGGGGAGGGTCTCTCCCTTAGGCAGCAGTCCCACTTCTGAGAACATGAACTGCAGTGGCAGATGCACAAAGTATGGGCGCAGGGCTCTGCAGCTCTGAGGTAAGAGCAGAACCAGGAAGGACCCGCAGGCCCTGGGAGGATGACCTGTTGTGCACAGCTGCTCAGGGAGCCACGCAGGATCTGAGCCATCCCTGCCTGAGCATCCCTGACCTCTTCTGGAAACAGCCCACCGTCGTCCCTCCTCCATCTTGAGAATGTGGAGGTCCAGGCTGCTCATGGCAGCCTGTGCAAAGGGGCGGGTGGGTGGCTCCCCTGTAGGGCAGAGCTCACGTGGCTGCACGGGGCTCTGGCCGGCCGCCCATCGGCTGCACCCTGCTTCCTAGGAGGCAGACAAGCGGATCCTGCAGGCACTCCTGGAAGAGGAGGATGCGGCCCAGCGCGTGCACCTGGCCAGGCGGGAGCAGGCCTTGGCGGACGTTGCCTGGATGAAGCAGGTCATCGAAGAGCAGCTGCAGCTGGAGAGGGCACGTGAGGCAGAGCTGCAGGCGCTGTTGAGGTGAGAGGTGGTGCCTGCCAGGGTTTGATGCTCCTGCTCTCTGCTCTGGTACCTTGAAATGTCCCTTAGGTCACCAAAGAGGCCACCTTTGTTTGCTTGTTTTTAATTTTTTTTAGTTATAGATGGACACAATGCCTTTCTTTATTTTATGTGGTGCTGAGGATCCAATCCAATGCCTCACAAGTGCTAGGCAAGCGCTACCACTGAGCTACAGCCCAGCCCCGCCACCTCTGCGCCATGTGTGTGACTGGGGATGAACCCCGGTGCTGTACCGCCGAGCTGCACTCCTGGCCCTTTTCACTTTTTATTTTGCAATGCGCTTGTTAAGTTGCCCAGGCTGGCCTCCAACTTGTGATGCTCCCGCTTCTGCCTCCTGAATTGCTGGCATTTCAGGGGTGTGTGCGCCATTGTGCGCCTGCCTCCCCCTTCTTCACTGAAACATTTGCCCATGTTAACTTGGCCATTCTCAGGGAGCGTGTCTTTGCTAAGGGACTTGACATGTGGACATGTTTTTTCTTGAGCTTTTCAAGGTGGAAATTACTATGATTTAGAGCAATGATGTGTTCATTTTAAATCTTAGCAACTTGAAAGGAAATTTTTACAAATTATGGAAAAGTGGAATGCTTCTTGGGTCTATCAAAATGGGCCTGTGGCTTGTGTGTGTGTATGTATGTATAATGCATAATATGTGCTACATGTGTGTCATTTATGTAGATGTATGTACATATATACATGTGAATACACCTGTACACACACCTGTCTTGAGATGAGGTCTTGCTGTGTTGCCTAGATTCGTTTCTAACTACTGGGTTCAAGCAGTCCTCCTTTTTCAGCCTCCCAATAGCTGGGACTATAGGTGTACACTCACATACCTGGCTTTGAAGCCTAAAAATTAAGCTAGTAAATTGAAATATTTAATAATATGCAACCTACATTGAGCACTTCCTGGGTGCCAGATGCTGTGCTAGGTGCTTTATAGTCCTCCTGTTATTGGATCCTAACATCTAGCTAAGTTGTAAGTGTATGGGACACAGAGACTAGAGGAGGTCATTTGCCTGCCTCAGGATGAGCCAGCCGTGACCCCAGGTGGAGTGTCCAGGGCTTGGGCAAAGTGGTGCTGTCCCCATCTCTGTGTCCTGATGATTTGTTCATCTGTTCAGTGGCTGCAGTGCAGGTTGGCACTAGTGCTTTCTGTAAGGACGTGCGGTATAGAAAGGAGACTTAAAGCCAGGCGCACTGGAGCACAGCTGAATTCCCAGCTCCTGGGGAGGTTGAGGCAGGAGGATCACAAATTCAAGCAACTTTCGAGGCCCTGTCTCAGAAAGGATTGGGGATATAGCTCAGTGATAAATAAAGAAAAATAAAAAGGTCCTCTAAGATACGCATTCTAATAGTTCTTCCTGTGAGTCTGTCCTCACTTGTAGTCCTTCAGGAGCTTGTGAGGATGAGTTCACTTGAAAGTTGGCCCCGCAGGCGAGGTGTGCTTTGTGGCCCTGTCTGTCCTCTCCTTCACCCCTGCATCAGCACTGGTGTGAAGCTTCTGTCGTCCGCTTGTGTTTGCCCAGGGAGGAGGCCAAAGAGATGTGGGAAAAGAGGGAAGCAGAGTGGGCCCGAGAGCGGAGCGCGCGGGACAGACTGATGAACGAGGTAATCCCAGGCGTGAGGGGCGCCGCCGGCCGCCGGTCCTGGCAGATGTCTGGAGTAGGCGTCATGTAATGCTCCTGCCACAGGGAACAGTCTCTGGTTATTTTAAGTGGCCTTTAAAAATCATTGTAAAAGTAATACAAGCTTATGAGAAATCCAGAAGGACAGAAAAGCAAGAGTGAGAAGTCTGGGCAGAGCCCCAGCTCCCAGCCACAGCAGCCTGACCACTCTACGCTTCTGTTTCTGTGCACGGCGTCTTTCAGACAGACTTTTTTTTTTAACTACTGTGCAATTTGATTTCCAGCTTTTTCTTTTTTGTACTGGGGTTTGAACTCAGGGGCACTTGACCCCTGAGCCACATCCCCAGCCCTATTTTGCCTTTTATTTAGAGACAGGGTCTCACCGAGTTGCTGAGCAC
The DNA here is from genome assembly GCF_902686455.1 of Sciurus vulgaris. NCBI lineage: Eukaryota > Metazoa > Chordata > Mammalia > Rodentia > Sciuridae > Sciurus > Sciurus vulgaris. The sequence continues at coordinate 137,035,820 of NC_136468.1, forward strand.
CTCACTGTTGCTGAGGCTGGCTTTGAACTCGTGATCCTCCTGCCTCAGCCTCCCGAGCTGCTGGAATTATAGGTGTGCACCACTGCGCTGGCTGATGTCCAGCATGTTGACACACTAGCCCATCTTGGTAAACACCATGTTCGTGGTGTCACCATGAGTTTCCATGGTTGGCTTTTCCATCCCCTCTTGTGGGCGGTCTGACTGCAGGAAGGGCTCCACTGACTCCTTTGAATGTCTTTGGCACCAAGCTGCCCCTCCATAATGTGCAGCCTGCATAGGGTGTTGGGAGAGAGTGGGAAATGCCCCCTGTACCTGGCAAACACGGCCAGGATGGGTCGGACTGACTCGTGGGCTGGGCTGCCTCCTGCTGTGTACAGGCCTGAGTCTGAGGATCAGCCTGTGCAGGGCTTGAGGACAGGTGTGTAGGTCCGAATCCTCCTTTTCCTCTCCTGAGCTAGGTTCTGACGGGGAGGCAACAGCAGATACAAGAAAAGATTGAACAAAACCGACGGGCACAAGAGGAATCCCTAAGACACAGGGAGCAGCTCATTCAGAATCTCGAGGAGGCAAGGGAGTCGGCTCGCCGTGCCAAAGAGGAGAGTGAAGAACTGAAGTCAGCCAGGAAGCAGGAGTTGGCAGCCCAGGTGGGGCCGAGTTTGAGGGCATGGCAGCCTCTGCGAGGGAGACAGGAGCCTGGAGACAGCAGGCCCTGCCCGGGTGCTGACATCCCTGGGATGGAATTTAGAGACCCTGGACTCAGTCCCTTGCCCGCTCACTGAGAGCGAGTGCCGTGCGTCCTGTTCAGTTCCAGCAGGAGCCTGGCAGTCTGTGGTTCAGACTCCACTCCAGGTCCTCATCTCTGGTGGGTGCCAGGTGACCTCCCTGTTTCTTTATGCCGTGTGCATCTGGAAGCAGCTGGTTTAATGGCTACAGGTCTCTGCTCAGCACTGATGTGTGACACAGAACGTTCTCCCGAACGCATGGCCACATGCAGCACTTTTTACCAGGTCCATGGCACCACACGACGGCTCTTTCCAGCCCCCTAAGTCCCACTCCCTTTTACTGGCATTTGCCATCACCGTCCTTTGGCTCTGATCTGCAGTGGGTGGACCACAGGCCTCTCCCACTCAGGCAGGGGAGACCCATGGGCCTTTCCTCCAATGACTTTGTTCTTGGTGTCCAGGTGGCAGAGCGCCAGCTGCAGGCATGGGAAGCGGACCAGCAGGCAGAGGAGGAAGAGGAGGGGGCCAGGCAGGCAGAGCAGCTCTCGGACGCTCTGTTGCAGCAGGAGGCGAAGATCATGGCTGAGCAGGGCTACCGGCCCAAGGTAGGAGCTCCGGATGATGGCCCCGAGCCCTGGGCTTGGCCCTGCTCTGCCCCGTCCCTGGGTCTTCCTATCTCTCCTTGTTTGTTTCTTGACTGGCTGGTTGGCAGACTGGTGGTCTGTTTCAGCCCTTGGTTGGGCCTCCAGCAGTCCTCCAGCATCAGGAGTTTGCTTTGGCTCCTGATGCTACAGCCCAACAGGGTCTTAACTGGGAGCCGTGTGCTTGTCCACCCTGTTTGAGGACAAAACACAAGTCTAAAGAGCTGTGGCCACAGCTGGTGAGAGGTGGCAGTGTGGCCAAGTTGCACTTGCTCAGTGGAGCCAGGTGACCAAGAGCCGCTTGCTGGCCTCTTCCCTCTGGCTGATCCTCTCCCCTCCCTCCCGTGCATCTTTCTTTCCCATCTCTTGCGGTACTTGAGTGACTCCTGTGGAGGGCACCCCGAGAAGCACCTGCTTTGTGGGAGCTAAGGGAGGGCACTGCCCACCTTTACGAGGGCCACCCAGGCCCCTGGTGCTCTAAGGTGCACCGCCCTGGACACGTGCTGTAAAGGAAGAAGGCTGTCTGCTTCATGGGCAAACTAGAACTGAGTGTGACAGAGTTGGAGCAGGCCCTAGGTTAGCGCCCTGGTCTGCAGAGAGCTCGGAGGTGCAGGAAGGAGCGTGGGTCAGTGAGGACTAGGGTTCCACAGAGCCCAGGAATGGGAACACGTTGCTTAGGGTAAGTTAAAAAGGGCCCTCTTTAAGGGTTAGTGCCAGGCTTTTTCAGATGTAAACAAAAACCAGCTCTTGATTAAAATGAAGCTAATACCTGTTTTCCAGTGACTGCCGATCTGATCAGTCTCATGCCGGCTTTCTTTCCTCAGCCTTATGGACATCCCAGAATTGCTTGGGACTAACTTCGCTGGTACCATAAGCACGGAGAAGAGTGGTGCCGAGTTCATTGACTCGCAGCTGCCAGACAGTGTCACGGTATTTGGCCCTGCTCAGTGGCAGGGCACCACCGGGCAGTTCAGCTCTGCATGTTCAGGTGCATGATCAAGGGCAGCTGGAGGACCTGGCAGCTCACAGGGCGTGGATGTGCAGAACCTGGTGAGAGGCTCTCTCCTGCCTTTCTCTTCCAAGAGGTCTCTTACAGCTCATGTTTACAATACTCTTGTAACATATTCATAAATAGTTTAAGATTCCAGATCAATACTAAGAGACACAAGTTGTATTTTCATGACAGGCAATGTGGTTTCTTGTCTCACCCTTGTCAGCCTCCAGTGAAGCCTACCCAGAGACAGGGAAGGCTTTCTTTTTTTCTTTGTTTGCAATGCTGGGGATGGAACCAGGGCACTGCACGTGCTAGGCACGCACTCCGCCAATGGCTACATCTCCAACCTCATATTTTAATTTCGTAAATGGTTGTTTTATTGAAAACAAACTTGCAGGGCTTGGTGCAGTTTATAAGGTTTATTAATTTAGTGTCCCAAAGGAGCACTTCTTTTATATTTGGGAAGAAAAGAACTATGAATAGTTAGGACCTTTCAACAGTCTGATGGTCTCTGAACGCTTTCTGGAAAGGTGGTGAGAAATGAGTCTTTCCTGCTTCAGGAAGCGTTTAGTTAGAATTTCTGCAGAGCATTGTACACAGGGCAGTGATCACAACAGGAATGTCGCTGAGCCTCAAAAAGGACCCCAAAAGGTCACCTGACTGACTAGTCTTTTAAAGGCAGGACCCTGACCCTCAGGGCTGCTGGGGTCTTGGGAAGGTTTTAGTTTCTTGCAGCCTTCTGGGATTTTTGTTCCCAGAGGAAGGGGCTGAACCTGAAGAAACCAACCAGACAGGGAACCATGTATCAGCCCCACGTGTCCCCACTGTCATATCAATGTGACATCGTTGCAGATTTGCCTCTGTAAACAGCTGCAGTTCCTTGCAGTAATAACCATATTTTTATGACTGATATTTATCCACACTCTTCTTCTGAGGTTTTAGTTTTCATGGCATTTATTCAAGTTGCCGTATCTCAGTAAATTATAGCTACATATAGGGTATTTTTCTATGGTTATCAAAAACCAGAGTTTATTGAAATATTTTTGAGGGCCTGAGTTGTAGCTCAGTGGTAGAGCACTTGCCTAGCACATGTGAGGCATTCGGTTTGATTCTCAGCACTGCATATTAATTAATTAACTAATTAATTAACTAATGTTAATTAATTAACATATTAATTAATTAATTAAAGGTCCATTGACAACTAAAAAAAAATTTAAATATTTTCGAGTCTCAGGGCTGCATTACCTTTTTCTTCCATTATGTTGTAAAAACAATTTGAGCTGCAGACCGCATCCTGAGTCTGTTTCGTTTTCTAGTCTTGGAGTTCTCCAGACTAGAACGTGCATGCACTGCACCGCTTGCGTCTTGCTTGCTCATCTTTGTTCCCCTTCCAGATGCTCATTAATTGTGAAATGAAGCACTACTTTGACAGCATCCCTTCCAGGCTTTGTCACTGTTGCTCTTATTTATTGAGCACTGTTGCTGCAGTGGGGGTTGCTGGTGATGGCTTTTTACAGATTTAACCCACATCTCCTACAGGTTTGGATATTTTCTGTGACTGATCATTTTATAGGTCATGTTCATTTTTCTTGTCAGAGTGGTGCGTTCTCCCCTTATTTCCTTGGGAATTACAGAAAATTACGAGCAATCATACGCTCAGTTCCAGTACAGAACTGATAAGGACAGGATACCTGGCAAACAGGTGTTCAGATATTTGCTGAATAAATTTTTATTTTTGAAGCCTGGAAGTAATCTTCCTCATTATCATTAAAATTCTGGCACACTGGTTCTTCCTAATATATTTAAATATTTCCTCACTAAAGTGGACTGAAATATTTATTTTGTAAATTGGACTTCCCACTGTCATCTCCTGTGCTCTTATGGCACACGTGTTTTGATTGTGATTATAGCTATCTGTAGTCAGGTGCCACCTGGTGACAGGGATGCAATTTCACTGCTGGCCAAGAGCACTCACCCATACTAAGATGGCAGAGTGCTACACGCCTCGGCTCCTGCGTTGCCTGGAGTATGCATTCTATTGACTGAAACATCATTATGTGATGCAAGACTGTATATTGGTTTTATTGTTTCAAAGTACCTTTTTCTACTTAAAATCAATGATATTCTAGGACTGAGGATGTAGCTCAATGGTGGAGTGCTTACCTCTCATACCGGAGGCCTTGGCTTTGATCCCTAACACTGCTAAATAAAGAAAGAAAGAAGTAAAGACTTTTAGGTTATTTTTCAAATTCTGCTGAAGGTTGATTCCTTTTATACAGGTGGTGCTGAGGCCATTAGTGATATGAAACAATTCTTGCAGCACTTTTCAAACAGTGGCCTTTTGCTCTGCTCCTCATTCAGCACATTCTCTCTGGGGATGGTTGAGTGCTAGGTCTGGGCAGGTTACAAAGCTGAGCAAGAACGCTGACAGACGCTGGAATGGGACACAGGGATGAGCAGACATCGCTGGCAGGCAGAGAGCCAGCTGCAACTCATGGGGCCGAGGAGATCATTTGTGCAATAAGTATACCCAGTACCATCAAATTCTCAATGGATAGAGTGAATTTTTACCACCTGGGTTTTTAGGTAGTTGTCAGTGAAAACTGTATTTAGAAAATATAGAGCATCATTTTATTTTTTTTTTAAGCAAGTGCTGGGGTTGAACCTAGGGCCTCACACATGCTAAGCTAGTACCCCACTACTGAGCTGCACTCAGCCCAGGGCATCATCTTGAAGACCATTGTAATGCCTGTAAAACCAGGGCATCGGCACTTGCCAGTGATCTCGACTAATTCAGCCATGAAGCCACAGGGAGTCTGACATTGCAGTGTCTTCATTTTAGAGAGGAATCCACTTTATGACCTGATGTTTTCATCAACCTCGAAAAGTGTACCTACTTCAAAGGATACATGCATGCGATTTTTTTAAACATGTAGCTGCAGTTTTTACATTTCACTTCTATATGTAGTCAATTGAGTAAATACACTTTCTTTATTCTCTCTTTTTTCTATTAAAAACTTTCTGGGCTGAGGTTGTGGCTCAGCGGTAGAGCACTTGCCTAGCACATGTGTGGCACAGGGTTTGATCCTCAGCACCACATTAGAAAATTAAAATTATGTTAGTTGTAACTTAAAAAATATTAAAAAGGTTTTTAATATTAAAAAAAAAAAAAAAAACTTTTCTAAACCTTTGCACATAATTTCTAGTGCCGGGTGATCTTGAGAGCTAGGAATGAACCTCTTCCAACATTATAGCGGTTCTGGAAATGAAGAGTCTTGATTTCGGATGTAAGACTGCCTTCATGTTGCTTTAGTAATTTTTCCTCATCTTATTATGATTAGCCCAGCTCCAAGACTCCAGCTCCGGTTTGTTTATTTTTCCTAAACAACAGTCCTCCTTTTCTGTATAGAAACATTCATCGTGGAATAGGGTTGGCAAGAGATGGCCTGAGCTGTGTGGCACTGTGGGTCATGCTGCTGACTCGGGGCCTCTGGGATAAACGGAGCACCTAAGTGGCTGCCCACTGACTCTGGTTTCCAGTTCACACAGATGTTTCTTGATCCTTCTGGTCGTTGATACAAGTGGGGTCCTTTTGCAGTTATCTGAACCTCTGTCACTTGTAATCCAAGGAGTGACAGCCTTTTAGCCCCAGGCCTCCTCACCTCCTAGCCCTTCCAGGTGATGCGAGGCAGCCCCTGGCTTTAGCACCTCTCCAGGTCAGTAAACTCCTGCAGCACCACCAACTGGCACTGCCTGCTGTGTCCCAGGCGTGCCTCCACTCACAGCACTCATCATGAGCCCAGACTCCCACTACTAGAACCCGCACCCGGGGCCCTTCTCCCCTGTATTCTCAGATAAGTAACACTGTCCTGCCAGCTGCACAAGCCATAGACCTAGGGCTCCGAGTTATGCTCCTGACCTGGAGTCTGAGTCCATCTTCGCTCCCTCTAGTCACCGTCTTCTGTGGCTACCACTGACTTCTCTTTACCCCATCTCTTCTTCATTCTGCAATCAGAGATCTTTTACAAACATACCTGAAATGAAAGTTGTTCACCTTCTTCAGGGCCCTCCCATGATACTTACAGCCAGTACCCAATCCTACAAGGCCCACAGGGACTGGCTGTCCAGAGGCCTGTGTGGAGCCACACCCAAGAAACAGGAGAAACAGACTGGTACAAAGACGTTGCTCACGGCATTGGTTTGGGTTGCAGACCCGATGTCCCAGAGAGGACGCTGTCCGGGTTTGGGATGCTGTGCACACCTTAAAACGGGACAGAAAGTTTCCACATCCAAGATCTGGAGGCATGTTCCTGCTGGGCTAGGTTAAAAAGCTGTTCAAAGGTAGTATTTGCATAATTCCAGTTATACGGAAACAGTGCTAACGTGGTTATTTCTCACAGTATAAATGGAATTTTTCTATATTTGGGATGCTTTTCTGTATTTTTCCAGAGAACATCTATAGCTTTTGAACTCAGGGGAAATGTTATTTTTTAAAATAAAGTGGGGCCTGGGGCGGTAGCCCAGGAGTAGACCACTTGCCTGGCATGCATAAGGTCCCGGGTCCCCTCTGCAGCGCACATGGAGGCACGTATGAGTGTGCACACACACACAGACACACACACACAGATCTAAGGCCTGTGGTTGTACCGGTGTTGATTATTTTGTGTTACAGTCAGATAAGAGGATGCCATTGTGGGAAACTGAGTGAGAGCACAGGGTCCTATTTTTTCAAAGTGCAGGGAAGGTTTCTTAAGGCACAAAGAGCACCAAGTATCATGGGAAAGATTGGTAAATTTGACTATGTTGAAAAGGTTTGGGCTGGGGTCATGGCTCAGTGGTAGAGTGCTTGCTTAGCTTGCATGAGGCCCTGGGTTCGATCCTCAGCACCACATAAAAATAAAATAAAGAATTTGTGTTCACCTACAACTAATACATACATAAATTAATAAAGTAGAACCTAAGAGGAAGAAAACTGACCTCAGAGTAGGAAGGATATTTGTAACACAGAAAGCCACAAAAGAGTTTGTGAGGGCTGGGGATGTAGCTCAGTTGGTAGAGTGTTTGCCTCGCAAGCACAAGGCCCTGGGTTCAATCCCCAGTACTGCAAAAAAAAAAAAAAAAAGAATATGTGAAATGTTTAGAACATTTAAAAACTCCTATGAGTAGTCTTTTTCATTAAAGAACCTAATGGAAGAGTGGGTGTACACCCCAACAGGTACTTTACCAAAGAGGAAATCCAGAGGTCATAAACACGGAAAGCAGGCAACCCTGTATCAACCGAGAATGCAGGTTAAGCCTGCAGCAAGGGCCCAGGGTGCAGCACTGGCCGAGCTTGCACACGGTCCCGGGTTCAATCCCCAGAACTGCAACAAAACAAAACTGCAAGGAGACACACCAGTGAACCCACTGTGTTAGCAAAACAAAAGTGGCCGACGACACCAGTGCTGCTGAAGATGAAGATCGTCGGGGATTCTAAGTTCTGCTGGGCCAACATTTTGAAAAGCTGTGAAAACTGCCACAGCTCTGGAGATGCACGTACCCTAACCCCGAGGCCCAGTGCACACCCTGCAGAAATGTGTGCACATCCACCGAGAGGTTTCCCCACAGGTTTGCTCCTCAGAGTCACAGAACTGGTGTTCTCATTCAGTGAACTGGTGTCCTGGCTGAATGTCCCAACACTGGGGCAGAGAGAATCTACCCCAGGGATGGTCCACTTACATTTGAAAAACAGGCAGAACTCCACTTGTACTTGGGGATGCACACAACGGTTTCACCCAGCTGCACAGAAGTCCAGGGGAAGGAGGGCCCATGGGTCTTCTGTTTCCTTACCTGGTAGTGGGCACACTGGCCACTCCCTAATTCTGCAGACACGTCCGACGATCAGTAAGGGATGTGTAAGCATGTGAGCCAAAGAGAAGCTGGGGAAAGGACAACCTGTGGCCCCTCCACCTGGGTTCCATCCTGAGGCCCACATGTAGCAGCCTAGAGACCCCTCTCTGGGCCCAGTTCTTCATCTGTGAATTGATGGAGATGTGAGGATGTGAGGAAGATCCCTACTACTCCTGCCAAGAGGATGTTTCCCTGCAGGAAGTGGTGGAGTTGATCGTGTCTGCTGTTGGACTTGGGCAGGACGTTCACTGTCTTAATCAGAGGCAGGTCAGACTCCAGCTACACACCTCATTCTCCAGTACTGAGTCAGAGGCTCCCTCTACTCTGGGGATAGTGTCCTGGAGGAAGTCCTCCTGCTTCCGGCAGCAGGCACAGGGCTGCTCCATCAGTCACTGCTATGGAAATCTGTGAGGTCCTTTAATCATTCCTACCCTTGAACTGGGCAACCCCCACAGAAAGATCAGGGTCTAACTGAACAATGATTACCAAATATCTGGATTCAAAACAAACAGAAAAGACAAGAAATATTTGTGTAAAAATAGAAAAAACAGACCTGACCACCCAAGCTTATTCCTTTAAGCCTCCTTCTAAAGCAAGTGGAGACACCGCAGCCAGCAACAATCTCCCCAGGGGACGCGGGGTCAGAGACTGGCATCTTAGTTTGGTTAAGCAATGTGGAGGAGATAGGAACCACAGTCTCTGCTCCATCCCTCCTTCCCGCTGTACCTCTGCCTACGTTCCTCACCCCTCTTCTGGTTCCAGGAGGTCTGCCATCCTCATCCGGGACTCCACTTGTGCCTGTAGAGCCCTGAGGTTCAGAGCACAGGCTCTGAGTTCTCACCTCCATTACCACCTGGCTCTCATGGCTGAGCTTCAGCTTCCTCACCTGCAAACTACCAAATAGGTCCTGGGTAAGGGCTGGCTTGAAGAGGGGAATAGATAGCACAACAATCCAAGGGGAGAGAGGCCATTGTGAGGTCTGACAGGTGCGCGCTGCAAGACCGAGTTAGATTTAAAACCTCCCCGTCTGTGAGGTGTTGTGGGCCAGCGACGGGGCTTACAGGACCATGCCTAGAGAAGAGGCCAAGGCCAGGTGAGTGGTAATTATCTGGGCTTCCAAATGGGAAGGGTAGTGGCAAGCAGGCCAAGGTGGGGCTGAGAGACCCAGAGGGGAAGGTGTTGGGAACCAGGGAGGAGAGGGATTTTAGAGGAAGAGGCACCAGGGTCCTTGGAGAGAAGCTGCATTTGGGAGAGAAATGGGGCCAGTTTGGGGACCCAGGCAGCTAGGAATGTGGTGTGCCCAGTAGGGGCCTGGGGCAGAGAGGGAAGTTGCAGGGGGCGAGATGAGATTCCACGGTGGCTCTTATCTCCAGTGGCCCTTCCTTTGCAGACCTAGTTTGTGGTTTGGTCCGTGCACCTGTAAAGCAGCTGGCCAGCCTGTATCTGGGCTAAAGGGTGGCTCTGGCTTCTGGCTGAGGAGCCAAAACTTGGCAGCAGTGGGGACCCTCAAGAGAGTAACTCCTGGACAATCTCATGCACCCTGCCTGCTGGGTAGCAAGCAGGTCCCTCCTTGATGGTCACCAGGCTGTCTCATGGATGCAGGATACTTCTGTCAGTGTCTTGAGCAGGTGGACAGAGGAGTTTGGTCTATACTTGTGGTTGGCCACTTGATTCTGGAGATGTCCAGGTGCCAGCAATTCAGGGATGTGGCCTCTTGCTGGAGGGTCGCCAGGATTTGGACTCAAGCTGACAGGGCCTCTCGGCCTCGGGAGGGTTAGAAATGCCTGTTCCCAGGCCCAGACTGGGAGGCGGGGCTAGGGATCCTTCACTGGGAGGCCCACCCTCCTGGGGAGCCCCGCCCCTGCGGTTCTGGGCCCTCAAAGTGAAGAGCTCCACCTCTCTCAGACTGCTTCCTTGGCAGAGGTGCCCACGATGGTAGGTCCTTCCTCCTTTGGTCTAGAAGGAGAGTTCCAAGTCACCTGTTCAGAGGACAACTGTGGGTGGCTTGGATGAACCCAGGTGCAAGTATATGCTAGATGTAAGGTATACCAGTCCCCATATGAACCTACACATGGCCTTTCTCTGAAAATGAAAGCACACTGGTGGCCTTAAGAGACGAACTAATTCCACCATCTATCACCTGTTAGGAAAAGGAGAGGGCATCCATGCTGGGCTGGCTTTGGTGGACCTAAAAGTTAGAAATTTTGAGGAGGAAATACATCATGAAAGATTCTTGGAACTAGGACCCCCCGCCCCATCCATAGACAGAAGTTCATTTAGGAAAACCAATACATATTCAAAGGGGAACAGGGAGAGTCTCAAAAAGAGGACTTTGGGGTGTAGCAAGGAACACATATTCAAGGGAGAATGGTCTCTCCAGAGGGAGAGACAGCCTGGAACTAGTATCTTGATGCCTGTAGTCCTGGCTACTCTGGAGGCTGAGGCAGGAGGATGATTTGAGCCAGGAGTTTGAGGCCAACTGAGCATCATAGCAAGACACTGTCTCAACAACCCCCACCCCACAACGAAAATGGAGCAAGGGAGAGACCAAGAAAACTAATGCAGGATATCTTTTACTTTTGTGGTACTGGGGATTGAACCTAGGGTCTCACGCATGTTAGGCAAGTGCAGTACCACTTAGCTACACCCCCAGCCCTTTTTATTTTGAGACAGGGTCTTGCTAAGTCACCCAGGCTAGCCTAGATCTTGTGATCCTCCTGCCTCGCCCTCATGAGTTGCTGGTATTATAGGTGTGTGTCACTGTGCCTGGCTAAAATTTCTTTTAAGAAAACTATTTGCTGGGTTGGGGTCATAGCTCAGTGGTAGAGCACTTGCCTGGCATGTGTGAGGCACTGGATTTAATTCTCAGCATCGCATATAAATAAATAAATAATAAAATAAAGGTCCATTGACAACTAAGAAAAACAAAAAAAGAAGGCTATTTGCTAATAAGAACAGAGGAAGAAAAATATGGTCATTATTGTAAAATTGATAGCGCCCCAAGGGACGGAGCAAAGTTAAACACTGTCATTAAAGATGGCATTATGTGAGAACTCTCCACACTTCTATGCATATCTGGAAATACCACCTAACTGGTGGGAAGCACAGTATGACCACAAAGACATTTACAGAGCCTGTTTATTGCATAACTAGCAGGCACAAATTCCCAACAGTTTTACAACGTGTGAAGAGTACAATAATTACAGGAATAGGAGGTACAGTAAAAATGAGAAGTAAGCACAGAGTCATGTCATGAGTGACAGAGAGAAAACACATTTGAATAAAAGGCATTTCATTCTTTTCCTATGCAGCATTTTCTTTGTAAGAATGAGGGTTAGCTTCGACCAGGACAAAGAGGAAAAGAAAATTCTACCCTTGGGAAGCTCATGGGTGCTGTCGAGGATAAAAACATGCTCGTTTCACTCTCAGTTCTGCAGCTGAAGTCGCTTGGGGAAATGGGTAGCAGCTCCCAAGTTGTGCGCTTCTAGTTCCAACTTCATGAAATGCTGTCCTTGATCTTTGGGCCCAATTTGTTCTTTGGCAAATAAGAACCATCTGCATTCTGAGCTGGAAGATGATTTCAGTGCAAGGCACTGCTTCCTTTTGCTCAGCACAAGTGCTTGTTCATAAAGTGCAACTCTGTCTTGTTGGCTTTTGGGAAGTGGGGTGCACATGCCTGGAGGGCGAGCTTAGAATACAGGGCGAAAACACTGCAAGATGCACACATGACTCGGGCAAGGCTATGGAATCCATGTGCAAAAAATGGCCAGAACAAGTGTGCAGACATGGTGCAGTTTGCCACAGGAACAGAGGACTCTGACACCAGGTCTCAGACAAGGGAACGTAACAAGAGGACGCCTTATGGCTCTCCTTATGGCCTGTCACTGCATCTGGAGACGGCTGTCTGAGGCCTGGCACTGTGGGCTCACTGAGCCCACTCTCCACGGGGTTCCCCACAGCTGGAAGTGCTTCGTTGTCCCCACAGTCCTCGACTCTGGGGCATAAAGAACTGCTGCAGGTCCGAGTGTTCAAGGGAAGTCACCACTTCACCTATTGCAGACGAATTTTCCCACAAGTCTTTTTGAAGACCTGACCTCCCTGGGAGCCAGACAGCAGCAGCAGGTGTTTGCAAGGAAGAGGTGGGAGAGCTGAGTCCATGAAGCACACACAGGGCATCAGATGGCACTGGAGCGGAGACAGGAGGGCCCCTTCTAGAAGGCTTCTCTGAGCATCCAGCACTTGTGGCACTTAGGGCTGTGCAGACAGTAAGTGAAAGAAGTCTTCTGGACTTCTTTTCCTGTGCTATTCACAGTGCAGCAAACCAAAAGTGTCCACACACCATGACGTAGCGAGCCCAAAAGCACCGCAGTGGCACTGCTTTCACGACAGCATAGGTCAAGTGGTAAAAGCGTTTGAGGTGGTTCTGTGAAAACAGCCTCGGTCAGCACACAAGGGGACTTGTACTATAATCACTGTGGCACAGAATGTACAGGTACAAAGAAGGCAGACAGCAACGTCAGAGGTGGGACCGATGCCTTCCAGGTCAGGCTCAGGCTCAGGCTCAGGCTGGGGAAAGCCAGGCGCTCGGCTTCAGGTTTACAGCCAGCCATGGGCAGAGGCTGAGCGCAGCCAAGAGCCCACAGCTCACCTGCACAGATCCTGCGAATGTCTGGACTGGCTGTCGACATTTCTAATTGGAAAAATGGCACTAAAAAATCCAGATTTCTGGTGCCTCTTGGGGCGGGGAGCTCTGGCAACCCCAGGCCACTTTTCTACTGGTGACAGTGCTGCAGGGGAGCTGCTGTCCCTGGCTGGGTGACCAGGGGTTCCCCACTGTCCCCCTTCAGGGCCTGCTGTACTCTGGCTTACTGCACTCACGTGTACTTCCTGTTTCATCAGGTCAGGTCGCTGAGCTACACCCACAGGAACTGCTGCTCAGAGCAGGGACAGGAACAGGCTTTTCAGTCACAGCATGTTCTACACTTCAACCTCTACTTCCCTAGCTTTGAGAGACCTGCAGTCAGCTGAAGCATGCTAAGGAAGTCCTTTTCTTTTTTCCTGTTTTTTGTGGTGCTGGGGATAAAACCCAGGGTCTTGAGCATGCTAGGCAAGTCCTCCACCACTAAGCCCCAGCCCAGCCCAGGAACTCTTGAGAAGTGTGGCTTAATTTCTAAGTACCAGTGAGGCAAAGGGGGAGACGCTAACTCAGGTGACTGTTCACCTTACCTTAGATGAGGTCTTGACAGAGGATGGGACATGTGAAGCAATCCATGTGAGGAAGCTGTCAGAAGTGACAGGAGAACCAAGGTTTGGATGAAAGGGATAATGCAATGTCAGTTTGTGGCAGTGACATCTGAATAGGTGGTATAAAGTTAGTTATGGCTTGTTAAACTGATGCTTCTCTTTGCCACACAATCTGAATGCACTGTGTGGCTTGGGGTAAGGCAGAGTACTTGATGATGGGAGACAGAATGGGTAGTGTTCCTTCCCTGAACTCAGCCAAATGGGACACGATGTGGAAGGTGCATGCTTTATCTGACTGTAGGGAGACTTCAGAATGGTGGTAAAATATAAAGAGGTTGAAAATAAAGATAAAACATTAAATAATAGAATATTTGGACATGATAAAACAGACGGGGCAATTCCTTGTTTCCTCCTATGAGAGGCTGTTAACACTAATTTTAGAATGTGGCAAAGTCCTTTCTCTACATACATGCTTGGAGATACCCCAAATTCAAGAGATTTTGAAGTAGGTTGGAAAATCCACTTATTGCACGATGCTTAATAGGGAAACAGTCGGTGTTCACTTTTTTTTTATCCACTCTCTCAAGAAAATGTTTTACTAAAAATCCCACTTATAATTTTACCGATAGGTAGGAAGTTTAAGAGATGAAAAAGTTTTGACAAACTTTGAACAATGAAACTACTTTTGGATGTGTATGACCATGATCTCAACAGTCACTGACAACACAATGGGACACCAGAAACTAAACAGGCAAAGAGGCACAAAATAAGGCAAGTGGGTTAAATTAATAGTTGAAAATTTGTTAGAAAACATGCAAAAATAATACTGAGTTTTCTTTTAAAAAGTTTTAAATTGTCATTAAATGTTTGTTTTTGTAAAAATCTGGAGTTCCATGTTTAAATTTGAATTGGACTTTAAAAAGTCTAGAAAATAGAAAGGACAGCCCTCCACTGTTCAGTTGTTGTTCTCTTTGGTGGTGATGGTGACCAACTGCTTGGCGGCCTTGGCGATGTCGTAGGCACACTGGATGACCTGCTGCGTGACCAGCTGGACGTCTGTGGGTGAACCTGAGTCCCCAGGGAGGGCCTTCTTGCACTCTGACTGGAGCCGGTAGGCACTGGATGTCAGCAAGCGAAGGGAAGTTCTCACCAGGTCAGATTTGGGTTTCTAAACAGAAAAACACAGCTGTTCACACGGACGGCACGCTGTGCGCCACCAGCAAGGAACAAACATGCCTGAAAGCCTCAAGCTGCTCCACATGGTCAGAGGTGCTTTGGTGTCCACTTCTTCAATAGGCTTCTCTAAACGCTGCAAACCTTGTGGAACCGCTCTGACGCCAAGGCAGAAGTGCATGTGGGGTGATTTCAGTAGAGTGGGCTATTTTGAGGTAGTTTTAAAAATATTAACCCATGCAGTGACAGATTTCAGATAAAATTTTATTCTGTTAATGATTTGCCTTGATGTGACTTGTATATCCTAGTCTTATTAAAATCAGTATTGGGGTAGAATGAAAATCATTCAAAACCCAATGAGACTGTTTACATGTTTAAAAATTCTACATGCTACAAAATGGTTAATATGATATAAAGTTCATGAAGAAATTTCTTGTAGTTCAATTAAAAGGATCTAAAGCAAGTGAGTAGAAAGGGACTTACTTTGGGGAATAATGCTGCCATTTCTGTAACAGCTACGTGTATCCTCTCTGAGCAGGGAACATAACTGCAAAATAGAAGAGGTGAGTCAAAGACTGTCAAAATGATCTGGAGGCAGACGCGTATCAGGGACCTGAAATGTTTCCATCTACATTCCTTTAATGAAGTGGGGACAGTGGCCCACCTGCTGTGCATCCTCCACAACAGAAGGCAGAAGGTTATAAAGGTTATAAAGTGGGGTCCCTGTCCTCTGGTGAAAGTTCAGTCAATCTGTAAAAACAATCTCCAGTTGTGAAATGCGGCAACATATACTGCTGGCCAAGAGAAGGCAAAAAATAGGATCAAAGCCTCAAGTCCATCATTGCATTCTTAAATGTTTCCTTGAATAATTTCCATGCCTAAATCTACAAAGATTAAAAATAAAGGACTGAGAAAAACTCCTTAAAATTACAATTAGAGCTTATACTTTAATATCCATGGGCCATTTAGCCAACGGACCCTTCTAACTTCCTTTCACTTAAATCCATCTGAATTGTTAGGGACATAAATCTTTACTTTGAATAAAGAGAAAACACCGAGGTCTGCCTCATATACTCATTCAGACACCTACTTTGTCATGAAGTCACCATGTGCTCGTCTGTGATAAAATGCTATTAGCACTGTCAGCACTTTCTCGTATTTTGATGAGCGCTAAGAAAACAGCACACACTGAATCCTATCCTCACCCTTTCTTCCATGCTGCCTGACCTCCTAGGGCTGGAGACTCATTTGACGTTCCCTGTGGCCTTCTAAGATTGGAATTTTATAACCGCAGAGAGGAAGACATGTCCTGGCCTCACAGAGGTAAGAGGAGTACTGATTTCAGACCTGGTGGCCACAGATTCTCACCGTTCCTTATGGCAAGCCTCTTTCCACTCATGAATAGTAATCTGACTTCTTGTGATGAGAAAGGAAAGAATTAAGCCTGCTTTTATCAGGATTCTTTTTAGTATTCTGACAAGCAACAGATGAGGCCAATTTCCTGCATCTCAAAAAATGTTCAGTTTGCATGGTGAGTGTGTACAGTAGCCTACCACTGTAGTATGCAGAAGGCCAAAACCAACTGTGGGGAGCTCAGCAGCAGGGGCACGAGCTCAGCACGAACAGGACCTAGGTTTAATCCCAGCACCAAAGAAAAAAGAAGCAAAACCAAATTGATGAGGTTAAGTGGCTATTCTTGGGACAACACTGCCATCAAGTCTGGGCTTTGTGTCTCCAAGGACTAACTCACAGTGCTGGATGGATGCTGGACGTGAGCAAAGTACTTTGGGAGCAATTTTTAGTATGTGAAGAGACACTGCCACCCATGGGTATGTTTTGGCCTAACGAGAACCCATGAAGTTGGGTTTTGAATAAAGATGATCATAAGCAATCTCTACTTCTCCTCTGTAAGACATTTAGTATCAAAACTATTTTAATTAAGACTGCCTACACTGGGCACGATGGTGCATGCCTGTAATCTCAATGGTTTAAGGAGGCTGAGGTAGGAGGATCCTGAATTCAAAGCAAACCTCAGCAACTTAGCAAGACCCTAATCAACTCAGCAAGACCTAGCTCTAAATAAAGTATTTTAAAAAGGGCTGTGGATGTGGCTCAGTGGTTAATGCCCCCAAGTTCAATCTCCATACCAAACAAACAAATAAAAACCCCCAAATACTATTTTAATTAAGCCAAGAGAAGAATGGTTTATATTATTTAAAAATGCCTTCAAATGGAAAATCCTTATTTTTTTTCCTTCTGGAACTGGTATTGAACTGTGGGGCACTTTACCCCTGAGCCACATCCCCAGCCATTTTTTACATTTTTTATTTCGAGACAGGGTCTCATAAGTTGGTTAAGGCCTCACGCAGTTGCTGAGACTGGCTTAAACTTGCAAACCTCTAGCCCAGCCTCCCGAGTCACTAGGATTACAGGTGTGTGCCACCATACCCTTTTACTTTTACTTTGGTGAGCAATTAGAACCATATATGATGTACTAACAAAAATGCCAATGAATATGGAGTTAACTAGCAAATGTGAAGGGACAACAGCCTACCTGGTCCTACAGAAAGAGCCATGTCCACAGCAATCATTTGTGTCATTCATGAATGTTCCCAATAATATCCCCACAGCTAAGAACCATGCCTAAGAGTTTTATGCTCTACTGGTTAGGGCTTAATTTTGAGAAACACAATTCATCCTTGGACATCCCTGACGAGCCACACACATGAAAAGGGGCAGAGACGCATGAGATGGTACTTCTCCTGTGTCTGAGGGAGTTTATGTTTGCAAGGTCAGACTGGTTTCTTTCAAAAAGAAAATAAAAAAACACTCTGTGCATCATCAGTTGTAATCCCTGAGTATATGCACACATGTGTGTGTGAAAGACAGAAGAGGAGCAGAAAGGGGAGTGGGACTTGTAGGCCCAGGAGACAGGAACAGGCTGCAGGAAGGCAGGGTCTGAGGGGAGTTTGCTGGGCCCAGGGAACCAGGCCTCAAAGTGGTATAAGGCCTACAGGACTCCTTGAGATGAGGTGAGCAACAGATTGACAAAAGGAGAAAACCATCAAGAAAGGACTGGGTTTCATTAGTACAGCACCAGACTACAAATGAAAGCATCTTGGATATATAAGTAGCCAGAAACTCTAATAGAACACTGACCGTTTATAAAGTGTAAACTCTTTAGACCAATTCCAGTGTAAACCCAAAGCATAAGCTAATGATTAAAATCTCTGCATCATTTTCTCATGGTCCTAAAATAAAAGAGATCAGATCATGAAATGTGTTGAACGGATCTGTACATCTTAACAAAGAGAACCAAGCCCCGTATTGCAATCTCTGAAGCCAGAAATGGCCTCAGGGCAGATATTTATATTTTTGACAACTGCTAAAGAGAGCAAAATGATGTAAGCACATTTTTAGTTAGAAATACCAGCACAGCATTTCTGAATTGGAGGAAATGAAAAGTGGAGCACACTGATAAATGGGGGTTGAGGGGACTGGGGACAGAGTCATTCGTGTGTCATGATTACTTTAAACACTGTCAAGACTGTGCTGCGGAAAGCTGCAGGACACTCCACTCTATGGAATAAGAGCTACTCAGTGCCAAGGCTGTGGCCCTAAGGGGCTGTGTGCTTGTAACACGGAAGTGTCAAGCACCTGGGAAAGCAGGAAGACAGACAACTACACGATTCTGCAAAAGGAGCTGAGGAACTGTGCAGGCTCCTCTTTTTCTCTGGGAGTTTCAAGCTGTCCATCCATAAAGAACAGCTCCCATCTTTCAATAAACACACACTACTCCTCTCTTCTCCAGGGGGAAATAGTGCTACTGGGAGAAGTGTGAGCTGCACAGAAAAGGAAAAAGAGAAGGGGGAGGTGGCACAGCAGTGTCAGGGGCCCAGGGAAGAGTCACAGGCAGGCTGCATCTTTATGAGGAAGCAGAGGAAGGGGCGGTGCTGTTCCTTGCAGGGGTCAGGAGGACTTCCCTGCAGTGCTCGGCTTTGCTGACCATTAGACTGTTCTTGGGATTAAAGAAATTCTGCTCTTCTCTCAAACCTGATGGGTTGCTGTTATACAATTTTTGATGAGTGTTCTAATCCAGCCTGCTGAGGGAAACTAGGACATTATGCACAACAGTTCCTAACTACCAAAATTCTCAGAGAACAAAAGGATCAGTTACTAAGTAGAAGCCAATCCCTTCCTTCTGGAAAGAAATGACTGCAGGCTGTGCTTCTGTTCCCAGGAAGCAGAGTCTTCCTTCACGGGCAGAAAATCTTAGAAGCTACTCACATGCATATGCACGGGAACACACAGGAAGACAGATAGAGAAGATATCAGGTCCCTCCCAGGATACTGCCCGCCGGGGGTAACTTTTTCTGTTCCGTTTTCAACCACCTTGAAGTCAGCAGGTCAGAAACCATCCCCGCTCAGGGCATCCCTTTGGGAGCATGCGCAGGACTCCGGCCCACTCACCTGTCGTGTTTATTTTCCTGGGCTGCTCGTAGGAGCTCCTGTATGTTTTTGGTGATCTGTTCAGTCCTCCGGATAACATCCTCGGTGCTGGGGAGCGTGGGGCTGGGGGCAGTGTGGGGCTCTGTTGGGTCTGGCACTGAGCACTCGCCTGGCCACACCATGCTCCTTTGCCTTCCCTTTCGGCTTGACCTGCGAACAGTAAGGAAGTGGCTAACTGGGACAGGTGCATATTGCTGCTTCAGTTTCTAGGAACCACTCTTCTGCATCAGCTGAACACATACACAGGCTGACTTGTGGTTTCCTTATCCTGTTCGAAGCAGCAGGGAAGGCTCTGCTTCACCCACGGGTAGCGCTAGCCTAGAGGCCATTTCCTTCTGCCCTCCGGCTGGAAGTCAGAACCCAGTAGACAGGGTGAGGCGGGGGAAGGAGGGAATGGCGGCAGTGGGGAGGGGGTGGCATTAGAACCTCTGCCGAGGTACAGTGAAGAACCAGCCTAGTGTCCACTTAACACTGAAGTGAAGTACTGACTGTAAGCACAGACACCCAGACACGCCCAACCAGCTGGTAAAAGGGCAAAAAGCCCCTGTGGCAATAATGTGGATCAAGACATGTAGACTGTGAATCTGCGCCTGAATATTTTAAGACCTAGGTTTGAAAACAGGGACAAGGGATGCAGATGGCCAAGGCCTGTCAGGTCACTGATCCTTGAGTGCCCCCCGCACTCTTTCCATAGATATACCCCGTCTCGTCTGGCTCCGTGTCATTGGGAGTGTTGTCATAGTCACTCTCAGGGGTGCTGTTCTGCTTCTCCAGCCTGGAAGCCTACAGGAAAGAACAGGAGACCCCCATTAGTGCAGAACACAGGGCACTTCAGAGTCTTCCCAGGGAAGTAATTACCGTGAGGCTACATGGCCTTCACACCCAGACCTCATCTGGGACAGGAGCCAACCCTTTACTGAAATTTAGTAAAAATGAACAGTGGATTCAGAAATAATTTCTTTCCTTCTTTGCACCATTTTCTTCTTAGTTCAGTGGCTACTCCACAAACAGCTCCACAAACTAAACTGACGCAGTCAGGTAAGACTGTCTCATTTTGTTCTCAAGGTGGAAGAAACTCACAACAGAACAAGATGCAGTCAATAAGCAAACATGCCAGCACTTATGGATCACAGACCTTCAGTGCTGGAAGTTGTCTGCAGGTTATCTTATGGTTTAACACCAGAAGAGAAAATGAAGGGCCAAAAATATGGCTGACCGACCCAAGGACAAGAGGCTCTAGAAAAAAAAAGGACCCAGAGCCCAGGCCCCTGTATCCTGCTACAGGTATTTCCAACATTCCATGCCTGGGGCTCGGGTGACTGCTGCTGCTCAAAACCTCTGGCTCTCCAAGGTTGCCTTCAAAGATGGTTTTTATGAGCCACCTGAGAAAACTGGCATTATTAGTTTATAGCCATATGTTGTTTGTGAACCAAAATGGATATCCCAGTTGACTTTTGGTTTTAAACCACTTTTGTTTCTAAAAGTACCTGCCCTTTAAAATATAGAGACTTGGTATACTGTAGAGATTAAAAAATGGAACGTAGATTTAAAGGAGGAATTTTGAAAATGTTCTAAGAAAATAACAGCACCACTAAATACAGTGCATCCCAGGGTAACGAAATGTGAAGGGGCCTGGATCACATGCCTTTGAAGGGGACCATGTTAGTTATAGGATGTTGAATGAAAACTATTTTCCCGTGGAATGCATTTATTCATAAAATTTAAGAATTTCTTTATCTAACAGAAATTGATGCAAGCTGATTCAAACCTTAAACTGATTACCTTGCAAAATGCAAGTATAAGCTATTTCCAAATCTATCTCCTGAATTTCATCCAAGTTAATCAAAACATATGACTGAGAAATTTTATATTGATGCTGCAATAAAATGTGACTATAAGCTTTGGTTAAATACATGCAGGCTTGTACCTTCATCTAAAGAATAACTACTTTAGAGTAAGTCAAGCCAGGCACAGTAATGCACGCTTACAATTCCAGCTAAGCAGGAGGCCCAGATAGCAGGATCACAAGTTTAAGGCCCTCCTGGGCAACGTAGTAAGACCCCATCTTGAAATTAAAAAAAAAAAAAGGCTGGAGATGTAGCTCAGTGGTAGAGTTCTTGCCTAACATGTATGAGGCCTTGGATTCAATCCCCAGTATAGGAATGAAAAAAAAAAAAAAAAAGAAAGAAAAGAAAAAGAAAAAGAGTAAATTGGTTCATAGAAGTCTAAATAAGGTCTAATAATTTGCTCATTACTAATAGTTCTGTTTGGCCCTCTGAAGGCCTTGTGGGTACTGGCCAGTCCCAGGGTGAGGGTCCCTCCTCAGTCACACCACATTTTGCTTCCTGTCCCTACGGTCTCCCTCTTTTTCTCTCCCAGACAAGTGTTCTCTGCTGAGATCTTACAATTTCCGCAAGATGCTCTACGTGGTCCCTACCCACTCTAATAGAAGATACTTGCTTTGGGCTCCTGAAGTTTACCATAAACTTTTACTCTAGTCACTCAAATTCATTTAGCAAAAAATTAAAAGCATATAAGCCACATAAGGAGTCTATAAAACTAAGTTTTATAAAATCTGCTAGAAGTTTTAAGATCCCTTTGTTTATATCTCCTACTGGTAAGTAGTCCTGCTTCACCTGTAGTACATTTTGATCTGGTTTTAAGAAATGCGTCAGAGGAGCTGGGTGTGGTGACGCACGCCTGTAATCCCAGTGGCTCAGGAGGCTGAGGCAGGAGGATTGAAAGTTCAAAGCCAGACTCAGCAAAAGCAAGGACCTAAGCAACTCAGTGAGACCCTGTCTCTAAATAAAATACAAAATAGGGCTTGGGATGTGGCTCAGTGGGGTCAAGTGCCCCTGAATTCAATCCCCGGTACCTGCCCCCTGCCAAAAAACAAACAAACAACCCCCGCCCCCAAAACCCAAAAACCAGAAATGAATCAGTGAATTACTGGTTACCAGAAGTTGGGATGGAAGACAAAAGGTAGGCACCATATCCAGTGCAGGGAAGAGTGACACCAGGGTCTTCCAGACGTGAACTCAGAAAACCAAAAAACTCTCCAAACTCTTCTTGCCTTTGCAGGGAACGTCTGACTAATCTTTAAATTTATTTTCATTTAGTGTGTGTGTATACAAACACAAAACTGGTAAAAACTTCAAAAGTTACACTTAAAATAATTATACTGGAAAGTTCATCCAGAGCTGCTCTAGTGAAAAAAATTAAACTCAGAAAATTCCACTTTTTATAACGGATCATTTTGACTTCCTTGATGTAAATTTGATAGTTACAGATCTAATGCTTTACCCACAATGATCAAAAGTATAAAGTTTCTTTTAAACATTATAGAGGAGTAACAATTCACAAACCCACCCAAAGTACTCAGGTAATGTTCCTCAAGTATAGAAACAATTACCTGGGAAGTCAGTTACTTACGCATTAAGTCCTTCATCGTTGTCAACAAAAGCAAACAGGTTTCAATGTAGCCAGCATTTAATTTTATGAGAATTATTGTGAACATGCAGAGCCAAGAGCCATTGGTTAAAAGTGTTGCTCTCTCAAAGCTGTTAATAGAAAAGTTACCTTATAGCTGGTGCTGGTTCAGTTTATTTAATAGATTTGCAGTTTTCTCTGAATATAGACATGTCATAAATATCTAAACCCAGGATGAAGTCATCATGAACAACTAAGGTGATCAGTTTAAAAGACTTCACTGTTAATTTTGTATAAAACTGTCTCTCAGTAAGCAGTCTTTGCAATGATTTTTGAAGCTACCAAAAAAAAAAAAAACCCACAAAACTTTTTTTAAACCCACAAAATTTCATAGTGGACAGAAGAGGTTTACTTGACTCACTGACACAATTTCAAATGAGATATTTCATTCCTATTTGGCTGTCCTTTAGTTTTACTAGAACAACAACATTACAAATAAATTTTAGGACTGCTTGGAAGACTGTGTGATGTATCAAGAATTCTTTTTAATAGATAACTTCAAAAGTGCAATAATGAATTTCAAAAGGGCCTAAGCTAGTTCCATGCCACTGACAGTGGACAGAGGATTCTCCGTGGTTCCTGGTTCTGGGGACTGGACGAAGGCTCAGTGTGAATTCCCCCTGGTCTGTAAAGGTGGTCCCCGGCTCACTGCCGCCTTCCTTCCTTTCACCTTTGCTATAATATCCTTTATTGAAAAAAAGCCTGAGATAGAATCTGAATACAGGTCTTCAAACTTGGGCTGTTTGCATGGCTTCCCCAGCATGGAGAGGACATGCTGCAGTCATATCCTCAGTGCATGATAAAAAAAAAAAAAAAAAAAAAAAAAAAATTTTTTTAAATGACAGTGCCTTTGGAAACAGGGACTATGTTGCTTATAACTGACTTACCAAAAGGCTGGGTATAAAGAGATGCTTAATACCTGTTGCCTGGCTATACTAAAAGGAGCTTACCTGGATCATGTGTTGCTCTCGGGAATATAAATTACACACCAGCAGGCTGGGTCTGACTAACCAACGCAGGTGAACGGCTAGCTCTCTGCTAACAGCTACCTGTATCCTCCATCAATGAATGCTAAGTGTTATAATTCTGATTTAGGATGCAGAGTCTGTAAAACCTTGGTTTGGAAAGTATGGTGCTGACATAAAATATGTCAGCAGTTTAAAGTTTTCATGCCAGTCCAAATGGAACAGTTTTAATCTGTTAAGAGCAGCTCTGAATAAATTGGACAGATGTGCCCTATTACAATATTTAACCAGCAGCCAGCTAATTTTGTAATTATTTTAAAAAGACAGTATGCTCAGAATAAATGCTATAGGGTGATTTGCGAACTGTTAAACACAATGTGAAAATGAGCAATGTGGAGTTAGATAAGGGGGAGGCCGCCTTTCCACAGCATACGTGCGTGTGCGTGTATGCACGAGTGTGCGTGCCCGCTGCACTTTGGGAAACCAGGACGGAAGCCAGCACCACCTCATGCAGGACAGAGGGCAGTTAGCAGGGGACAGGGACAGGAGGGCCAGCGCCCAAGCACAAAGCGCCCAGGAGCACTGTCCCTCCTCCAGAGCAGACCATTCAGAGTGTACTTAACCCTTCGGGTGCTTTCGTCCCTCGACCAGGAAAGTGTGGAGGGGAAGGAAGGCAGAGATGAAGAGGAGGTCACAAGCGCACTCCTCCCGATCTGGAAGGGGAAAGAGAAACACACTCGGGAAAACACAAAACAAACACGAGCCCGGCCACCTACCCTGGCTTCAGGAAGAGAATCCAGAAGGCAGCATCCCATGTCGGGGGAGTCCTGAACTCTCAGTGACAGCCCAAGACCCGGCCCCAGGGGCCTGGAATCCCCGGGAAATCACTCTGAATTTAAAAGACTCCTTTTTTCCATATGGGAAAAGAAGACCTAGTAGATGGGTCACGTTTGCTAACAGTGATTTCCAATGAAGAGTCTAAACTGAACTCGTTTTTTCAATCAGGACTAATATGAGAGACTGTGTGCAAGATTACACATGGTACACGCCACCACTCTAACCTGCAGCACTGCAATTACAGAACTTCTGCAATAATATCACTTCCCTACATTCTCAACTCTTCTAAATACAAAGTACACTGTAAAAGCTAACAAAGGTTGCTCTTCCCGATTTTTTTTAGTCATACAAAAATAAGTTTAACAGCATTCCTTTACACTAAATGTATCAAATCAATTGCCTTCGAGTTTTAACCCAAACAACTTCAAACTGAAATAATGGACTCAATTACTTGTAACAACATTGCAGTTTTACCACTGTGCAATTTAACACAATTAAACTAGGGTTTAATATACTAGATTGTATCCTTTGCTTTGCATTTACTCTGAGAATTTGGAACTCATAAACAATTTGAAGAAATTATAACTCAATGTTCAAAATGGTAAACATTAGACTCTGAAGAAGCAATGTGTAACGTTTGAAATGTCTGTAACTTTTTTTAAATACAGAATTTTTTTGTGTGTGTGTGGCAATTCTGGGGATTAATCCAAGGTCCTCACACATGCCAGGCAAACACTCTACCACTGAGTCACATCCCCAGGCCCCAAACTTAGATTTTTTAAAAATAAATTTATCCAAAACACATATTTGAAAACCTCAGAACACAATACTTATCTCATTGCAAAATGAGATTGTTAGAACGCTGGTATAGAATAGTCTACATCAGTTTTAAGCACAACAGTTTTAAGGTGGATGTAGAGTTCTAACAATTCATTCTGAAGAGAAGACAAGGCCACACTTCCTGCGGGAAGGGGAGGAGGAGGATGCAAAGGCTCACAGCATGGGTGCTGGGAGCCTGGGAGCCTGTGTCAGGCTGCAGAGCCTGGGTCTTCTAGACTTGGCTGGTGTACTGGCCACAAGTGCCACCTGCTCATGAGGGAGGAGCCAAAAGGTATCTTTTCTCCTAAGGGCTCCAGGGCCTAAAGAGGCACAACCCTGTCTACCTCAAAGAGGACACTTCTGCTAGTAACCTTTACCATTTGCTTTTGTTTTTGCAAATGGGGAAGGAAGGAAGCTTTACACAAAATGTTCCATCAGGAAATGGCTGGGAAATATATCAGGGAAATGAGGAGGAAAGGGGACTGGGAATTGAGCAAGAGCCAGAATCTCCAGCTTGACCAGAAAACATTCAGCCCACGGCCTGTGTGCTGTCGGAACACCACAAACACCCGTGAACACATTAACACAGCAAAAACAAGGCCGACTCTCAGAGCCCAGGTTGGCAAAGCAGACGCACAGGGATCTTGGGTTCAGAAGGAGGGAGAGAGCAGTCGGGCTACATAGTGAGCAGTGGAAGCACCAGGAGTGTTACTTACGTGCGCAGGGAAGGGCTGGAGTCTCGTCCTGCTCTCCTCAGGGTGGTTTGCTTCTCCCATTGGGAGATATGGTTTCTGACCTGATCCCGTCTCGTACATGGACATGGGCCTACTGCCCCGGGCAGATGGACGTCGCTTTAAGGAAGAGTGGCTGGAAGTCTCTGGGTACTCAGAACCAGTTTGCACCTGGTACACATTGGTTGTGGCCTGTTTCCTGAGGTTCGAGTTTTCACTCTGAAGTGTTTGAAGCTGAAAAAAATGTTTGGCAGTGGGACTGTGTTTTCCATAGCAAGCAGACAAAGCAAACACCAAGTAAACCAACACAACTACCAGCTTTACACAATAAGAACAAAAAGGCCCAGCTGGGTTCAAAGTCAAAGGCAACTACAAACAAGGACTTCTTCCAAATTGAGTGAAATGCAATCAACTTACTTCATCATGCAGCCAATTGGATGGTTTAATTTCTGAATGTGGGGAAGTTGCAGTCTGGGCTTTTTTAAAACTAAACATCTAACTAGTTAAAATTTGTTACAGCAGGCTGAGAAATGTTCACAGGCAAGCTGTATTTTGAATTTTTTTAAGGCTGGTTCAGGCAAGAGCTTGAGACCATTAGTAGTACATCACTGAGGTAACTTGCTGTTCAAGTGAGCCCTGAGCAATTTGCAAATGCCAAAAATGACAGCAGACACCATGGAAGCAGCACAAAGGTAACTAGAGTTGCTCTGCAAAGCGAGGAAGACAGCAAGGCTCAGCTGATGGAGAATCAGATCAGCTACTGCTTTCCAAGGAGCCAACAAGAAAGATTAGGATCAGTAAATTGGTATTATATCAGACTCTTGATATTCCAAACAATTCAGCACTTTTTTAGAAAAGTAAGAGGGAATTGGATCATGGTTAAGTTTGCCACGTTAACACATCACAAAGAAAACCGAAAACCTAGGGGACCCTCAGTGTCTTCACATGAAGGACTGCTCCACGCGGCACACTCGCTGCCTCTTGGTGACCGTCATCATCTGGCTGGGGCTGGAGTACCTGGCCTCCCTCCTTTGACTTTGTTGCCCAACAAACACGAGATTTGTGGGGCTGGCTTTGAACACACTAAGCTGCCTGGCACCAACCCATTCTAGTCAGACACTGTCACTGGAGACCTTGAATGCTCTCTTTGCTCCTCACACACAGGCTGCTTCATGGTTATGGGATCAGCAAGGAACCCTGGGGCTCTTTAGTATCTGGCAGTTTAAACACAAATAACTGTGGCCATCCTGCACAAGGTCCTTCCCCTCCGGTGTGCCTTCATCCTCCACGACACTTTATAAGCAGGGTGTGGTATGAATTCAGCTGTCTACCCTTTGACAGAGACTGTAAAATTTGACCAAATTCCCTTCCAGTGCCAGGGTTAAAGTCCATAAGCAACTGTGTCTGCATCAGAAGATCCTTACTCTTCTGATAGCAACCCATGCAGAGCTAGGAGTTACTTTCAATTTCTACTTAGAAAGCATCCATCTGGGAAAAACACATCAACAGTGGCTGCTCCTCTTCATTTATTAGCATCCTTTCCAAGCAACTGTTAAATGTGGAAGAGCAAATAAAAATCACGCTACTTTGTCAACTCAATAAAGAAAAAATTTTCGCCCAGATTTAAAATCAAATAGATTCCACACCTTGGTATTAGTAATGCCAAACCTCTGTGATAACGTGGCTTCCTGCCACAGGAGGGCCATTCCTTCTCAGTCTCCTTGAAGCGCAAGCCATGGAGTGACAGACTGCTTCTACACCACAAAGGCTTGAGGGTCTAACTTGTACTTGTAATCTGCTTTCCAACCAGAGACAGCTGCAAAGTGACAAGCAGCCATGTAGGGAAATCCCTACATTCCAGGACACACATAGGCGTGAGGTGCCTGTCAAAACTATTTATTGAGGAACCTGTGACCTAAGTGAAATGGTCAAGGTTCCAAAGAATGAGGAACATAAGTGACCCATGTCCCAAACATGACTTCCAGTGTTTGCCTGTGTGAAAAGCCTCTGTTAAGAGTTTCCAGACAAGGCCTTGAAATCAGAAAATTTATCTAACACTGTTCAAGCCTGTGAAACATCCAGCCTAGATTTTGCTGGAATGTGTTCTGAGATGAACACAAGTTTCTGGTTTTAATTTTAAAAATTTTAGTGCTTTGTATTTACAGAGATGTCCTTGGATAACTTTTAATGAAGTTTATCTTAGTAAGAACCAGGCTATGTTTTTGTTTGGAATAAGTATGGCAGGAAATAAAAAGTTACAGATAATTAACTAGTTTCAGAAATTAAAAGCATTTCTAAGAATTGAAGAGATAATCAGTGAGCAATAGCAAGTAATTCCACTCTGCATTTCTTAAAGAAGCTCAAGACATTTGCTCTCACAGATAACAAAGTTATCTTTGGTGAGTTCAACATATACTAAAGGAACATTATAGAATGAAAAAAAAAGGTGATGCTTGGAAGACTGAATTATAATGGTAATGTTAGGAATGTTTTAGAAAAAATAATCTCAAGAAAATTATTAGTCTGATTAATGGGACAAACTATAACCTAATAAACAAATCTTATTTCAGAAAGGGCAAGATGTGCAAGTCCTGCATGTTACGGCCAAGGGGCTCTTGGTCAGTCTCAGTCACAGCTGCTTGGCAGCTGGCACTGGGTTGGGAGGTGCAGAACAGGGTCTGTGTGTTTAAAGGAAACTGATCTGCAGAGGTTCTCACTCCCTGCACGGTAGCTATCAGAGCCACTGATTTCAAAAGTTCTCAAAAAATGTCCCAAACCCTGATCAAACCCCAGAGAAGGTGCACAGCTTACTTCCCTAGCGAGGACTGAGTCCTAGGCTTTCCATTAGGAAGCAGCACTGAAAAGCACAGGCCAAAATGAAATGCACCTTGTGACCAGGTCTTGAAGATGAATCTGAAACATTATTCCTTGATGACAGTAAAAAGACACAGATAATAGTCTGCTTTGTTTCTGTTTATGGGAAGCATAAAAATCTCATTTTTGAAGAGAAATGGATGACATGAGCAATACCCAGGAAGTCTTGGGCAAAATGGAACTTTCCCTTTCCTTCTCTTGGCCTTCTCATAAAGAATCACACAGGTGATTCCTCTTCACTGTATGCTTTAGAGATTAGTGTATTCATGCAGTTTTGATTCTCTCAAAAGGTAATGAATGAGAAAATTCTGAACTGATGGCATCATGTCTTTCTAGTACACAGTTCTTCTCAGTACGATGGAGTGTGTGTTCTCTTATTTCATGAGAAGCTACTCTGAGATGGGCCCTCCTCTGGGTTCTGAGGACACCATAAGTAAGTGGTAAGTACTGGTGACAAATAAGGTAGGGACCTGGGGGAGGACTGCCAGGCTGGGGGTGGGTAAGGACTCAGGAACAGGGAGAGCATCCCGCAAGGTGTGGGCTGGGACTAACATGCAGATAAACACACACCTCTGTCCAGGACTTTGGCCTGCTCCATCTCCACGGTGTGATTACTCTTGAGGACCAGCAATAGAAAGAACCACACCCATGCAGAGGCATCCAGATTCCCAAGAAGCACAGACTAGGTATTAGGTTTCTCCTACTTGGGGAATTTACTCTGGATATACTCCTAATTAGAGCTATTTCATTTCAAATATCCAAACACATCCTGCTTCCAAAATGACAGCTTGGCCCCATGATTTCTAGGTCTGTTACAGTAACTGTTTTCCTTCCCTCTGATCACAAGCATGGTGCCTAGGATTCTTCCTTATACTATGGGATTAAAGAGTCAACCGTCCTGGCATTTATTGACATGTTACCTTTTTCTGCATAATTCTCAGCTCGTCACTCAAGTTGTTATTCACCTTCATTAGCTGTTGTATCTTGGCCTCAGAAACCACTAGAGCGTTTTTGACCTCCATAAATTCCTGTACAGTGATTGGTCCATCTGATAAATCTGAATCTAGGCTCTAAAAATAAATTGGGGAAAATGTTCACAATCTGAGATGATGATAACATTAAAGACTAACAGCTAAAGAATGTCCAATTCTGGGCATGCCAGCTGAATTTCAAAATTAAACCAAATCAAGGCTTGTGAGATAAATGTAAAATTGAAACATAAAAGTAGGGTCACTATAATTAATACTTAAAAAATTTTCAAGTCAGTACTTTCTAATGGAGCAGTCAAATCTGCTGACATTGTCTGAGGAGGTTTGTCCTGTCTTGCATGTTTTTCTTGCTCAGTCATTTCCTTTTTTATCCATTCTTTCATTAATTCATTCATTCCAACATTTTTTATTGAACATTAAGCAATTCCTAGGGGCTTGGGATGTATCAGAAAAGAAAACAAGACAAAGATTCCTGCTTCCATGGTGTTTATATCCCAGCCACATGACAGAGGGAAAAATAAAAATAAGCAAATATACAGTATGATTGAAGGTGATTAGTGCTGTGGAAACAGACAAATGGAGCAGGGCAGGGGCTGCAGGAGCTGAAGAAGGGGTGCAGGTGGGCTGCACATTAGGGAGCTGAGGTAGCCTTTGGATAGAGCCTGAGCAGTGAGGGAATCAGTCAGATGGTGTCTGGAGGAGGCGCTTCCAGCTGACAGCAGAGCTCAGCTAGAGGAAGCAGGTGTGGGAGGCGGAGGGGTAGGAACTGGCTGGTCAACAGAGAGCCCATCCAGGAGGGTCCCATGGTGGCCTTGGCTTTCACTGAGGGAACCAGCAGCTTTTGGACAGTGTGGGCAGAGGTGTCCCCTCCATCTGCCAATGGCACAATTCTCAGTCGTGTAAGACGGGAGAGTCCAGACACATCTTCTGTAAGTCTATCTTCCCAGACCCTTCTGTCTACTTTCCTGTTCATGCGTTCTCTGTGCCTGCAGACCATCTGAGGGCCAGTCCTGGGGATTCCCCATGGGTGGTCCACTAAGATCCTGGGGCCCTCTCCTGCAGCTCACACCCTGGTGCCTCAGTATCTCCCATTGGGATCCTCCTAGCTGAGGCATCTCACATCAGCCCATCTAGACTTCTTCAGGAGCATCCTAGCTGGGTTCTCTCCCTCTGCCCTCTGACATTTGCCCTCCTCCATGCCTAACGTCCCCCAGGCTCTGAAGTGCCCTCTAGGCCTTGGCTCCCAGGCTGGTGTCACATTTCTCCTGTAGCAGCTCTGAGTCCCACTCCTTTGGACTGTCTCTTCTCATGCCCAGAGACCTGAGCTTCACTTTCTCTTTGCTCGGCCATGCTGTCCTGCCTCCCTCGTGTGCACCCTCGAAGGCCCATCCTGAGAGCAGCCACGTACCAAGCCTTCTCAGTGCTCCTCAGTTCCGGGATCTCACCTCTTGCTCCTGCTTGGCCTAACACTGTTGCTCTCTCATTTTACTACAGCGATCACTCCTCCCAGGCAGCACCATCCTCTTGGGAAAGGAACTAGGCCTTGTTTGGGAGATTTATGATCCCGAGAAGGCACTTGGTAAACCGTCCCTTCTCACAAGCTTCACGAAGTCATGACAGTGGCAAGGCCCTCAACACTTGGCTCAGGGAGGAAGGACTCCATTCTACAGCCATTTACCTTTGTCACCTTTCCTTGGCCTGAGCTAGGAGTGAACCTGACTTTGAAAAAGCTCTACAGCACCTCTGGCAGGGCTAGCCCTCGCCTGACAATGTAGGCAATTCTGCAGGAGGAAGATGTTGTTTAAAGAAACCTATCCGCCCTTCTGTACCAGGTGTGTCCTCTCACCTTCTGCCGGTTTGCCTTGCTTGCTGTGGTTTCCAGATCTGTGTCTTCATCGGATGCTACACTGTCATAGTCTGGCTGGTCGTTGTCTTGACTCTCAATACTGTGCTGGTTATTGAGTGTTTTCAGTATGAGCTCCACATTGTCTGTCAAGAGAAGCAAACAATTTACTTCAGGCTCAACACATCTTTTCCCTTCCAAAAAAAATTTACTGGAATGACTTTTTGGTTTAGTCATTTAAAGGTCTGAAAGAAAATAACAAATAGTAATGTTATGTTCACATCAACAGTGGGATAGCAGAGAAAATGATCCACCTTATGGGCAGATGTATGGAGGGACTCAAGCAACCATCTGATCCAGCTGCCCAAAGTGGGCAATTAAGGAGATGGCTTAGGAAGGAGCTGCCTGGAATGAGGGGTGGATTCCCAGGTATGTATACACATGGTGTTGCCCCAGATCATAAAGCCGTAAGATAACATAATATGATTTGATTACACTTGTAACATGTTCACAAGGTAATGTCAAGTCAAAACTGAAAGTAAACTGTTAAACTGGAACCTAGAAACTAGGTGCTCAAGAACACTGGCAGTTAGTCACCTGAATCCGAGGAAGGAACAGGGAGGGAATGGATCCAGTGGACACGCATGTATGCATTATTAGGAGTGTCAATTCCATGGGGAGGGGCGGGGATGATTTAGAGGCTTTGACACATTTTGAATAAAAAATTTCATTTCACAGACTACCCAAGTCTTTCCCGTTTCCCTGAGGTGCCTCAAGCTCACCTGGGACTTCTAATGTTGTTTTCCAGATATCCTGATGGTGCTATCTGGGTGATGAATTACAGTTTGTTAAGAGGACTACGTTCAATTTTAATTTTGTTTAAAAACGCATGAATATATGTGATTACAGAAGTAATAAAGATTAAACATAGGAGCCAGGTGTGGCGGTGTACCCTATAATCCCAGCAACTTAGGAGGCTGATACAGGAAGATCAGAAATTCAAGGCTAGCCACAGCAACTTAGGGAGGCCCTAAGCAACTTAGTGAGACTCTGTCTCAAAGTAAATAAATAAAGTTAGCTAGTAAAGGGAACTGCTGGGGATGTAGCTGTGTTAAAGCACCCCTGGGTTCAATCCCCCAGTACAAAAGAAAAAAGAAAAAAAAAAAAAGAAAGATTCAATATAGAGAATTGGAAACCAGTGAGCAAGGAAGACAGAAATTACCTATGGTCAATGTTATGTGCTGATTTCTTTCTTTCTTGTCTTTTCTTTACATGTACACACAGACAATTATTGTTAGTTTCAGTAGTTATGTTCTAAAAAGCTGCTGGGACTACTGAGTGAGCCAATACCAAAACACAGCTCCCAGGAGAAATACAGGGTTAGGCTCCTGTGAGCCTCTGGGCACATTCTCACCAACTGATCAACACACAGTCTTGTTTTGTGTGTTTTTCTTTTTAAAGACACCTTATTTAATACACATGGTTGAGTCATTAACGTCGAATCTCTGACCATCAGCACTATAAGTCATTCAAGAACAATATTCGTTGAACATACATTTTATCTGTAAGGCACATCTCAGCTTCTTCTTTTTTTCAGTTTTTTCTGGAGATAGAAACCAGGGTCTCATACGTGGCAGGCAAGTGCTTCACCTCAGAGCTACATTCCCAGCCCCAAGCACCGAAGCCTCCTTGCCCTTAGAACACTAGATAGCACCCTTGGCATGCTTAGGGCTACTTTTTTTTGATACTAGGGATTGAAACCAGAGGGTGCCTAACCACTGAACCACATCCCCAGCCATTTTTATTTTTTTGAGACAGGGTCTCAGTAAGTTGCTTAGAGCCTCGCTAAGTTGCTGAGGCTGGCTTTGAACTCATGATCTTCCTGTCTTAGCCTCCATAGCTGCTGGGATTATAGGCACCTGGCACTTAGGGCTACTTTTAAAAGGCAAAATCATCAGCAAGAAGCACAACAGTGTGAAAACTATGGCAGGAAACAGGAGGCAAGGATGCCTTGCTCCACGTCAGTCAGGAGTGTACATTAGGTGCCTGCAAGTTTTTGGCACTCAGCATACATTTGAGAATGACCTCAAAAGTACATCAAGTATTGAATTTGGGGGTTACAGATAAAGATGAATTTGCAACTATGGAGTCTGCAGATGAAGATCAAGTGTGTGCACATATTAACATGTGGTACACACTTGTATATATGTATGTATATAAATGTTTTCCTTACAAAATTGGGATTATAGTAACCTTTAAAATTTATTTCTTTATTCCATATTCTCTAGAAAAAAAGATGTTTGTATACCACTTAAATATGTAACTAGTCACTCCTCTACTAATGATTGCTTAGTCTAGTTTTTGGTGTCATACATAACATGCCTGTAACATTTCTGATTATTTCCCTTCAATTAAGTGGAGGCACTTTTTCAGACTTCGAATTTAAGCAACCCTTGGCACCGCACCTTCCCCAAAATGAAAACACCTTCCAGAACTTCTTTATTCCTGGCTGACCTGATACAATCAAATGCTTGAATAAGCAAGAGGAAAGAACACACTGTTGTCAGGTAACGATTCCTATCTTGTGGGAAAAGTGATACTTACTAGAAACTTAATTTTTATGGTACATTACTTTATGTTTAAATGCCTTAAATAAAAAAGTATAATTTCTATAATGACAACAATAACAGTCACACAGTAATGGGCTGGAGAGGAAGCAGTTCTTAAGCACAGAGACAATCCCTGGGCTACTGAGCAAGACCCAACAGGGCACTTCTGATACGGATGCTCAGAGTCCCCTTCACAGTTTTGAGCCACAGACTTCTCACTGCAGACATTTAAAACTGACAGGAACAAAGTTTAATTATTTAGAACTCAGTTTTGGAGATAAGCAGTAGTAGATGAGATGCAATTTCAATTAGAAGAATTTCATTTCTTATGTCCTTAGTAAGATTTAAGTGGAACTTTTGGGTTAATTTCAGGGTGCCTTTTTATTGGTAATGTAAATAACTCCAAAAGAAAAAAAATCATACCTAAGATAAATCTGAAATGGTTAATAATTTCAAATACTGTTAATTCCCCAGGACTGAACTTCTCATCACAATGTATTACCAATAAAACTTATAAGACTGCAACCTATCATGTCAATGACTACTTTTACAATGTAAAATTCAGCACTTGTGTCTTAGAAGGCCCCAAAAGCACACAGTTAGAGGTAAGACGCTTACCTTTTGAACCAGAGAGAGGACTGCCCTGCTGTCTCCTCTTGGCGTCACTGAGAATGTCGATGACCAGTGTGGCAAACTCATGGGCATTAAACCGAGCTAATTTCTGTCTACCCTAAGGGTGAGAAGATAATTGGAAATATTCTCACTGTAAAAATACAGACACCAACAGTTTGCCCTAACTAGTTAGACTACTGAGAAGTTTCTGCAAAGATATTCCAGCCCAATCAAAGTATAATCAGTCACAGCTATAATCAAATCAAAACATTATTTTCCATGAGACGAGGTTAAGACCATTTATATCAAAAACTCTTAACATTTAAATTCTCCCAATCTGTATTTGTTTTTGTGAACAAGAATACAATGGATTTAGCTGGGGATCCAGCTCAGTAGTACAGCACTTGCTTAGCATGCCCGAAGCCCTGGGTTTAGTCCCCAGCACCACTTGCCTGCCTACCTATCTAAATAAATAAAATGGTTCTACTTAATGTTTTTCTTCCATTAATGATTTACTTTTGAATTAGACACAGTAGTGGAAAATTAGTTTGAATGAAAATTTCTAAATTTCAAGATAAAGCTGTAGTCCAGATGTGGGGACTCCGTCTTTATTTATAGCCTAGCTAATAATAAAAAACTGAAGCACTTTCCTTGTTTACTCACTGCTTCTCTTGGAAGCTGAGATGATTTTTAATGCACTACTTTTATATATAGTGCTTTGATAAAAATCACTGTATAAATATATTTTAATTTTATTACAACATTTTCCCAAAGAAGAACTCCTCTGTAAAAGGATATGCTTAATTTTGAGGCTTCTCAAAAACTGGTTAACAAACTGCTTATATCTAAAATCTACAGCAATCTGAAATTTCATCTGTAGCACAACAAAGCCCATCACATTGCCAATTCAGAGTATCCTTCCTTATATATTTGGCTAATTTGCCTCTCGCCTACTTGCTTCAATTACAGTGCTTCACAAGCCATTTCTACTTCTTCTGTGAATTGTTTTGTATTCTTTCCTCGTTGACTATTTACATCTATTGCTTTTCTTTCTTTTGTCCAGGGCTGCTCTGCCACTGAGCTATATTCCCAGCTCTTTTTGAGACAGGGTCTTGCTAAGTTGCTGAGGTTGGCTTTGAACTTGTGATCCTCCTGCCTCAGCCTCTGGAATTGCTGGGATTGCAGAAGTGCACCACAGCACCCAGCTCTTATCGCATTCCTTATCACTTTGTGAATTTTTTTATGCATATAAAGGACATTAAATTATAATCACTCAAAACACTTAAGATACTCATCCTGGAAATATCAAACACCATGACATCAGCCATTCCCCAAATAATACCACTAGTTATTTTTCAAACTGAGCTACTTGCCTGGTTTCGTGTTGATGAGTACTCGGGATTGACCGGAAGAAAGGGGACGACGGTTGTCTCGGTTACCAAGGTGCTGTGGTTTTGCGTGGCAAGCCAGACTAGCCAGAGGAAAGAGCCAGAGACAGAATCTGGTCACACCTGGGGTGCCACTGCTCTGCTGGGAGGCACGGCTCACGCATTACTAGGGAGACTTGGGGAAGCACACTCTGAAGCCAACACACGCAAAGGTACACGTCGACACACGAGTTACCAGGACGGTAGAAATTGGGCAAGTGAAACACAGGCTGGCAGCTGTCACCGCCCACTGACAACAGAAGCTTAGCAGATAAAGGCACATGTTAAGTCACCTGCATCAGTCTCTCGCCTGTCAACTTCATCGTACACATCCATGGCAAGTTCTTCAAACAAATGATTACTTAGCTGAAAGTAAAAAATATCAGGAACACAAGGGACAACGATTAACACCAGGAGGACAAGAGGGGACTGTGACTTATTCACCCTTTTATCTCCAATGCCCTATTCAAAGCCAGTACCCAGAACCCTGCACAGACAACACTGCACCACCGTGCAGATGCCCTAGAAGGTCTGCCTCCACAGCGGCCTCACTCTCTGTGACACAAGGCAGAGTGCTGCTATGAGGAGGGCAGAGGCGGCTGAGCTGCACACTGAGGTGGATTCAGTCCCTCCTCTCCCTGGGACAGCATTTGTCAGCTCTCCAAAATGTAAGGGCTCCTAACCCCTGAGAGGTGAGAGGTGGAAACAGGCCCTTTGACAGGATCAACTGCTCCACGGCACAAAAGCAGGCAGCAGACCTGGGGAGGCCTCTTCACTATCTTGCTGGCAGCAGGCCTTGAACCCCAGCACAGAGGGTCCCTAACAAAGCATGACCTGACTCATCAGTAATCTGAGCTGTTGTCAGCTCACAACACAATCACCACAGGCTGAGGTGCCGAACTGGCAAAGTCAGGGACAGGGACAGGGGGACAATCAAGGTCTTTCAACTGAGATGAGGTTAGACCCCTGGCAGGTGGCACTGGCTCTCTCCATACTTTCTACTTCATGAAACTCACTCTGGCACTGGTGACTCTGCCTCCCTGCTCTGTGAGGGCAGATGCTCAGTCTGCTAAATTGCCAGCTGTGTTCCTCACATCCTAAAACAGACCTGGCACTCGGCAGGGGCTCAAGGATCAGCCACTCTCTACCCGATTAGAAGGTCTTTGTGCAGCAATTTAAAACGCCTCCCACAGAGACTTCTAGGGAGGAGTAAGTGAAATGTCTGTAATATATTGTTGAGTGAAAAAAGCAGGATACAAAACTGTGACACACATTAAATAAGAACTGAAAGAAGCACAGCAAGACGCTGAGCCCGAGTCCACTTAGAGTACAGTGACCGAGGATGATTCCCCCTGCTCTATTCTCAATACCTCTAGTGTGCTCCATTACATCTGAGTTAAAAATAAACCCTGAAAGCTTATTGCTGGATAAGACAATGAAGGGTCAGGAGCTTGGACTTGCTTGATTAATACCCAGTTTCTTCTGCTAGAGGACTACAAGCATGATCGTTGTGGTTACCACTAACATGACAGCACTGGTCAACGCTGACTGAGGGCACACATTCCAGGCACTGTGCTAACAGCATCCTACATAATACTTAGACACCTCCATGTGGACAGAGTTTACTATTGTCCCATTACACAAACAAAGAAACTGAGGCATGGAAGTCAGTGGTTTCCTAAAGTCAAAAGCTATTCAGTGCTAGACCTGAGATTCAGGTTTAAGTCTCTCAAAATGTTAACATTTACTAAGTCAGGAAATATACTGGTCTTTGATTTTCACTAGGGAGGGAGGAATGAATAGGGGAAGGAAAGAAAGAAGAGAGGAAGACAGGAAAATGAAGGAAGGGAAGAAGGAAGGGGAGAGAAGGAAGAAATAAGGAGAGAGGGAGGAGAGGAGAGAGGAACAAATGGCAACCTGGCCCTGGCAAGAGCAGCCCCTGTGGAGGAGCCAGCAGGTGAGAGAAGCAGCTGACCTTCCTGAGCAGCTGGGATCTGCAGCTCTGCTGCAGCACCACCTCCCTCTTCTCGGGGGGACACCAAGGCGCTGGGAGACTCAGGCACTTTGCCTTACAGAGAAGTGAACCTGACCCATCCGACTCACAGCACAAGTTCATGAGACCTGTGCTATGTTCCATCCAAGGTATTTATTTAAGGCCTGTGCATGCAGGATATTGGACATAACTTTAGCTTTCATGCACCTTCTAGCCTGGCAAATGCAAGAAAGTCAAAGGGAATCTGGGGTTTATCTAGCTTTAAATTAGTTTGAATGAAAAATTTGCTTATATATCATGAATAATTAAAAGGAAAGCACAAAATATTTTGTGCTGACTTCCAAGCATACATCTTAATACATGGTCTCTAATTTAAGAAAGGCAATAAAACAAACAGACACACAAAATCGTACATAGAGAACACAGAGACGCCAAACATTGCATAAAACACATTTATTTCATAATACAGTTAAGTACTAGTAAGGATAAGTTCATTTTCTGTAATATTCAATACTTAATATTATATTAGGTTCTAGGAAAGGACCTTATCTGAAAAGGGGAATGAAGAGAAAGTCACCAATGAGGGAAGCTGTGGTTTCAGAGTTGGGCTTTGGGAAGGCTGCTGCCTGCACTGTGAGGTGGTCAGACTCCAGCTCCTTGACCGAGAAAGGCAGGGAAGTTGCGCACAGCAGACACGCAGGCACAGAGGGTTCTCAGAGGAGGACGTGCGTGCAGCAGTTCTCTGTCTCAGAATGTGAAAACACACACACACACACACACAGGACTAGATGGAAGCAGGTCAAGGTCCCAAAGCTAAGCTGGAAGATGACCTTCAAGGTTATGAAAAGAAGCTCAGAATCTGATTCAGAGAGCAATGAGAAGAGGTCAAGAGTGTAATCTGGGGTTAAAATGGCTGGGGGGCTTCTCTTGAGGAGACTGGACCAGGGGAAATGGTTCCCAGAGAAATCAGTTTCCAGGGCCCCTGACCATGGCTGGGTGGGCCAGCTGCAAACACACAAGGATCACAGTGAGGCTGTGACCTGGGGGCCTCCACAAGCTGCCAGTACACACGTGTCTGGACCACCAGCTTGTGAAAGCAGGAATCTGAAAAGCTCTGGTGGACGGCACAGGATGGGCAAGAGAGTCATAGCCGAACTCCCCGCCATGCCAGCACCAGCTTTTATCATTACCTGGC
This sequence comes from Sciurus vulgaris, assembly GCF_902686455.1. Lineage (NCBI taxonomy): Eukaryota > Metazoa > Chordata > Mammalia > Rodentia > Sciuridae > Sciurus > Sciurus vulgaris. The sequence goes on from NC_136468.1 coordinate 137,075,375, forward strand.
ATCCTGCACAGCTAGAAACAAGCTTCAGGAAGGGCACCCACTTCTCATTCACAGAGAACTAGGCAACTTTCACAAGGAGAAACAACTTCCTAATGTCACAGGCCCTGTGACATTTAACATGTTTACTTTTAACATGACAGCAAAATGGGAACATGTGCAGCAAAGCCTATGAATTAGATACACCAAATAACGCTTTCAATCTTCATTGCTACATACTCAATGGTCTGCTTCTAATTTGTCACCTGAAAGTATGAAACAAAGTAATCTGATACAACAGGTAACTTGGACCGAGAACAGGCACTGGCAGGACACACTGATTCCCAAACTGGGGTTCACAGTAAAGAGATACTCACAGACTGAAGTTTCTTCTTAGCAGCTTTTGCCAATTCAGACAAATCCAGGCTGCTAAGAAAATGTACAAAACTAATAAGCAAATAAACAGAACCATATTTTTGAGCTCTATAGAAGATTAAGATACCCAAAGGATAAAAACTTAAGTTACAGTTCATGGACACACTGTCTGAGTCAACCATCCTATGGCCCAAAAGTCAGTGAGGAAACTGAAACAATATGGTCAGAGTGACTCATTTCAGAAGTACAGCAGTCATATAATATATGACAAAGAGAAAATCACCCACCAACTAAATGATGAAAGCCTCTGTCAGGTTAATCTCTAGGTCCTTATTATGTGAGGAGTCACGATTATTATTATTATTATTATTATTATTATTTTTGGTACTAGGGATTGAACCTGGGGGGCAACTTAACCACTGAGCCACATTCCCAGCCCTTTTTATTTTTATTTTGAGACAGGGTCGCACACAGTTGCTTAGGGCCTGGCTAAGTTGCTCAGGCTGGCCTCAAACTTTCAATTCTCCTGCCCCAATGTCCTGTGTCACTGGGGTTAGAGGCATGCAACACCACGCCCAGCTATAATATTTGAAGTATTAAAAAAAAAAAAAAGAAGAAGAAAGAAAAGGCAAGATAGAAAAAATACAAAAAGGGAAAATACAAAAAAACAGAATGGCAAGATTACATATGAAATAGCAGTTAATCATTTCATAAACTCTTGACAACATCTGTGCAAAAGTAACTGGCTAAATAGAGTTTAGCCAGGTTTGTCCCTGTAAGCAACCTATTTATCCCATCTTACAAATCAGGGGTTGGCAAATTATGGCCTTCTTTTTGCTCAGCCCATGAGTTAAGACTGGGTTTTTATATTTTTAAATGATTGGGGGATTAAACAAAAAGGAAAAGTAACATTTCATAAGATATGAAAATTATATGAAATTCAAATTCCAGGGTCCAGAAAAGAATTTTTATTGGAACACACATGGCCATTCATTTAGTGTCCCCAGATGTTTTCAACTAAAATGGCAGAGTTGAGGGGTTGCCACAGAAGCTGCAAGGTCCATAAAGCCTAAATCATTATCTGGCCCTTGATAATCAAGTTTGCTGACCCCAGTTATAGGAAAAGAATATAATCTCTTATGGTACAGAAATGTTTTGGGAATATGATCTGTTGAACAATGTATGATCACAACTGGCTAAAACAGTGACAATATCACTGACTCCAATTTCCTCATCAGTAAATTTGTTACTTGTGCTCTTTCAAACTTAAGTTTGATATGGTGGTTTACTTACAGCCGTCTTATTTCCAAATTGTATAGCCATAAAAGAGAAAAATGTATGGGCTTTGTTAAACACAAAGAGTATAATATATTTAAACACTATACAACCAAGGAAATACTGGGGGCAGATAAAATTGATTGATATTTTGAGGGTCTTACCTGTCTGCCATTTGAGGTATTATAAAGTGCTGTCCATTTTTGTGATCTGAAACAGAAACCAAAGTTGTGTTCATATAACTATGGAAGGATCTATAAAGGAATACTACCATTATTTTCTCAATGTGAGTTTCACCATCAGCATTTTTTCATAATTATGAATAATGTGAGGAAAAGAAGTTGCTGGGTTGGCTACAAATTCCTGAGGACATGGGTGGGATCAAGGACCATATCCTCATTTTCCTCGGTAGGCAGGCAGGTCTGGACACCCAGCAAAAAAACATGCTCACTGCAAACCTTAGGGCTAGTTCACACCTGGGGCGAGTGATGACCCTGAGCTGGGGAGGAAAGCTGAGGGAGTGGAAGCAGCTCACACAGGCTTCGATCAGCTCACTGGGTGAGACCTAGCACTTCACTGAGCTTTGGTGGCTTCTTCAAATTAATCAATTAACTGAAGATGGGGCTGGGGCAGGTGGTCTTTGCAAAGTCAGAAATTTTATCTCCCAGGATATTGACAGACTTGGTCCTATTCCAGCTTTGGAGGACACTGGTCCACATTCCAACAAATACAGCTGTTATAAACATCTACACAGGCTTTTGTGTAAGCATGTTGTATTTCTCTTGGGTAGATACCTAGGAAGGGGCTGCTAGGTTATACGGTAAATGTATGTTTAACAGCGTGAGAAGCCACTGGACTTCTGCTCAGAGGTGCTCTTTTATTGTGTGTGTGGTGAGGGGGATTGAATCCAGGGCCACTCTACTACTGAGCTACATCCCCAGCCCTTTTTAAAATTCGATTAATTTGGGCCAGGTACTCACTAAGATACCCAGGCTGATCTTGAACTTGTGATCATCCTGCCTCAGTCTCCTGAGTTGCTGGGACTGCAGGCATATGCCACCACACCTGGTTAGCTCTATCATTTTGCATTCCAAACAGCAACCTACGAGACTTACAGTTATGCTATTGTCAGTTTAAGGTTTATTTTATTTTTAAAATTTTAGTCATTCTAATAAGTATGCTTTGGGATCACACTGTGTTTTTTTTTTTTTTTTTATTGTAAACAAATGGGATACATGTTGTTTCTCTGTTTGTACATGGCGTAAAGGCATACCATTTGTGTAATCATAAATTTACATAGAGCAATGTTGTTTGATTCATTCTGTTATTTTTTTCCCTTCCCCCCACCCCTCCCACCCCTCTTTACCCTCTATACAGTAGTTCCTTCCTCCATACTTGCCCCCCTCCCTAACCCTAACTCTAACCCTTCCCTCCCCCCCATTATGTGTCAACCTCCACTTATTAGCGATATCATTCGTCCTTTGGCTTTTTGAGATTGGCTTATCTCACTTAGCATGATATTCTCCAATTTCATCCATTTGCCTGCAAATGTCATAATTTTATCATTCTTTATGGCTGAGTAATATTCCATAGTATATATATACCACAGTTTCTTTATCCACTCATCAATTGAAGGGCATCTAGGTTGGTTCCACAGTCTGGCTATTGTGAATTGAGCAGCTATGAACATTGATGTGGCTGTATTTCTGTAGTATGCAGATTTTAAGTCCTTTGGGTATAGGCCAAGGAGTGGGATAGCTGGGTCAAATGGTGGTTCCATTCCAAGTTTTCTAAGGAATCTCCACACTGCTTTCCATAGTGGCTGCACTAATTTGCAGCCCCACCAGCAGTGTATGAGTGTACCTTTCTCCCCACATCCTCGCCAACACCTGTTGTTGCTCGTATTCTTGATAATCGCCATTCTAATTGGGGTGAGATGGAACCTTAGGGTGGTTTTGATTTGCATTACACTGTGGTTTTAATTTGCATTTCCCTAATGGCTAATGATGCTAAGCTTGTCTTCATATGCTCATTTTTTTTTGCCACCTATTCCATTATGATCAATGATTATACTTCATAGAATTTTAAATCTTTTAGATTTGCTAAGGTTTATTTTATGACCTAGGATATGGTTTCCCTTCTTAAATGTTCAATGTGTACTTGGGAAGTACGGATATTCTGATGTTGGATAGAGAATTCTAAGAATGTCAATTAGATTGAGTTGGTCTTTCATTTGGTTTAGTTCTATATCCTTACTGATTTTCTGCCCACTCATTCTTCTTATTGCTAAGAGGAGTGTTAAGTCTCTAACAATATTGTGGATCTGCCCTTTTCTTTCAGTTCTGTTGAGGTCTGCTTCACGTAACTGGAAGCTCTGTTGCTGGTTATGTACACATTTAGACTTATGTCTTGGTGTGTGACACTGTGCATCCTTTATGTTCCTCTATCTCTCTCTGCTAATTTTCCTTGCTCTGAGGTCTACTTTTCTGCTATGAATACATTCTCTCTAGCTTTCTTTTACTTAGGGTTTGTATGGAATGTCTTTGTACACCTTTTGGCATTTAACTTACCTTCATCATTATATTTAGAGCGGGTTTCTTGTACACAGTATATAGTTCAATCTTTTTCTTTAATTGGAATTTTTAGAATATAAACGTTTAATGTAATTATTGATATATCTGGTTTTAGGCCTGTCATTTTATTATTTATTTTGCTTGATTCTCAGATTTGTTTTCCCCTTTTTTCTCTTTTCTTTTTTAGATTTTTTTGAGATGGTGGGTGGGTCTTGCTATGTGCGTTGTCCAAACTAGTCTTGAACTTCTAGGCTTAAGCAATGCTCCCAGCTCATCCATGTAGCTGAGGCTCTAATAGCCATATGCCACCATGCCTGGCTTGAGTATTGTCGATCAAAATACCTTTGATTATCTGAATAATTTGTAACATTCCATCTTAATTTATCTCTATAGTTTTTGACAACTCTTCTAAGTGGCTGTGCTAGGGATTAGAATACATTTACTTAATGTCTTATATATTTTTCACAAGTTACTAAGAAATAATATTTTACCACTTTAAGTACAATACAGAAATATTACCATATCTCTTTATTCTGTCCCCTTCCTTGCAGCTTTCACATGCCTGATACTGACATGCTGTAAACCCACCTGGTGACCACTTCTGCTTTCAACTCTCACGTGTACCTTATAGAACCATAAGGGGAAACAATCAATTTTATCACCCCAGTACTTATTTCTGCTGTTCTTTTTCATTCCTGAAGTTCCAAGATGCTCTTTGGTATCATTTCCACCCAAAAATATTCTCTAGAATTTCTCTTAGAATAATGAATTCTTAGTTTACTTCATCTTAGAATGTCTTTATTTTGGTTTCAAAAGGTTATTTGCACTGGATATGGAATTCTGGATCGACAGTGCTTTTCTTTTTCTTTTTGGTACTGAGGACTGAACCCAGGGGTGCTGAACCATTGAGCTGCATCCCCAGTCCTTTTTATTTTTGAGAAAGGGTCTCACTATGTTGCTAAAGCCAGCCTTAAACTTGTGATCCTTCTGCCTCAGCCTCCCAAGTTGCTGGGATTACAGGTGGGCACTATCGCATGCTGCAATAGTTCCTTTCTTTCAGTGTTTTAATAGTATTGGATTTCCTTCTCATCTTCATGGTTTCTGATGAGAATCAGGATGATGCTCAAAAAATTTGGTGTTGCGGGACAATTTGAATTAGGGATACTTAATTGTGAAATATAAGCAAATATTCACAAATCGAAAAGCCTCCAAAATAAAAAAAACATTTCTGTCCTAGGCACATTGGATGAGGGATGCTCAACCTTTAGAATGTGTTGGATTTTTTTTCCTGGCTGCTATCAAGATGCTTCCTTTAAATCTTAGCTTTCAACAGTTTGGTTCTCATGTTCCAAACGTGGATTTCTTTGAGTTCATCATCTTTGGGGTTTGCTGAAGTTCTTGAACCTTTAAGTTTGTCTTTGACAAATTTAGAGTTTTTGGCCAATATTCCATCAAACATTTTTTTTTTTTTTTTTTTAAATGCAACATACAAACTTTATTTAACAAAAGTAACAGGTAATGTCAAACAGGCACTTATATTAAGAGAAAAACTGACTAGAAGAAATTTTATCTTAAACACCTTACAATAACCTACTTGCAGTTGCATTTAACTGAGCTCTGTTGCTGTGAAGAATACAGCTCATGCACAGGTATGGATGAATGATTTGTACATTTTTCAAGTATTCACTGAATACTACCTTATATACACATATACATTAAATTTGCGAAAGATTTAATTGATGATCCCAGATATACTTCATTTTTGTTGCTCTTTTGGAAGAGGTCGTCTAAAGAGAAGAATATGGGGTTCTGGCTCATGAATCATGTAATGAACCCAGCCTAGACTCTGTTGGACACCAAGTCTCCTCCATTCCTCTTCAGACATTAGATGAGTTTTGGGTACTTGTTTGGAAAGTTCTCTGGGTAACATGACATGCCGGTACTCATAGTGCTCGTCGAAGTACTTGTCTGAGTAGTAGATCTGCTTGTGGGCCATACTGCCGGCGCACAACAGAGCGGAAACCGAAGACTGCAAGAACAAGCGAAGCGGAACGCCCGTCCGTTTCTACCCAGGGCAACGACTCGACTAACTCCTCCATCAAACATTTTTTTGAACAACACTCTTTCTCCTCTCTTTCTAGGAGTCCAATGGTACCCACGTCAGATCTTCTAGTATTTTTTTATGTCTCTGTTCAGGTTTTTTTTCCTTCCCACTCCTTTTTCTGTTGCTCAAATTGGATAATTTCTAGTGACCTATTTCAAGTTTGCTGACTTGTTTTTCATATCTCTCAGGTGCTATTTAGCCTACTCAGTGATTTTAAAATTCTAGAATTTTGTATTCTTCAGTTCTAACATTCTTATTTGGTTCTTCTCTGTACCTTCTATTTCCCTGAGACTGAGACTGTTTCTGTTTCTTTCAAGAATGCTTATTTTTACTTTTTTAGAGCATGGTCTTATTAGCTGCTTTAAAATCTGATAATTTCAATATCTATGTCACCTTGGGGTTGATTTCTATTGAATGCTCTCCTGAGATCTGGTTCTTCATCTATTGAGTCACTACACACGGTGTCTGGACATTTTGAATATTATGTTGTGAGGCTCTGGGCCTTCTTTAAACTCTATGGAGAGTGTAAATATTTTGTTTTAGCAGGCAGAGCAGATTGGGTTCTGCCTGCTAGTCAGGGTGAGCGAATGGGGGGAAAAACAAGAGCAATCCACACTACCTCATGCCTCTGATCAGACAATTTAGGCAACTGTGTAGCCACAGACTTGCTCTTGGGATGGAAGCTAACAGAAAAAGAAAGAAGGAAAAAACCCCAGGGGAATCCCCTGCTCTCTGTCTTGCAGGGCCCCATTCACTGCTCCTAGGACTCGAGAGGGCTTCTTTGCCCTCGTTATGCAGTTTCAGGTCTCAGGTTGCCACTCGACTCCTATCAGAAGTACAATAAACAGGACCCTTGATACTGGCTTGATGGTACTTCAGGTTCCCTAATTCACCACTTGGATTTACTCTTCAGAGTCCTCAGAGAGCTACCTTGAGCATTTGGCCCAGGGTTTTTAGTGCCATTCATCAGGAGACAGGATGGGTGTGCCTACTCATCTTACTCGGCAGTGAAACTGCACCAGGGGCTCTTAACTCTACTGCACAAACAGGGTGGAGAACCACCATGTACATGTATGTGGACATTATGATCAGGGGTGGCAAACTTTGTCCAGTGTTGAACAGTAAATATTTTAAGCTTTGTGGTCATGTCTTACAACAATTCAATTGATTCAACTCTGCCACTATTGTGTGAAAGCGGCCACACACACGACGTTAAGTGAGGTGGTCTGGCTAGTTTGCAATTAAACTTTAATAAAACAGGTGACAGGCTGGATTTGGTTCACAGACCATGGTTTGCTGATCCCTGCTCCCTATCACAAATAAGATGACTAGATAAAGGTGAAATCACTTTTGGACTTTTTTGTATCTTTAGCAGAATTCTTCAAATAAGTACAAAAGCTGTTCCTTTGCTCTTCCATTGCTAGTTTCATGACATTCAAGAACTACAGAGCACATTCAACACTGGCATGATTATGCTCTGATTCTTGAAACAGCCACTTCTCCAGATCTAAAACAAAAGTTTTAAAAACTAAAAGTTCAAGGAGATTTGACTAACTTTGTGTCTTCTACATAGAGCTGAGAATTTGACCATCATCTTTTCATATAAAAACCCTTATTCACAGTTTTTTCAAGGATATGTTAAAACAGAGGAGGTCATAAAAATAGTGTCCTGTCTTGTTTTTCCAGAACCTTCCAGGGTGGAGGTGTGTGAGGCTGTTATCCTTTCACTCACCAGGTTTCCTGCCACAGAGATAGAAGGCCAGTCTGTCGGTCAGCTCGTACTGTATTTCCACAAGGCGTTCTGCCAGCTCGTGGTGCCCTCCTTGCCTACCAAAAAGAAAACAAAGTACCATTGATATCGCTCACGATTCACTGGCTAGAGAGCAGGAAAGCACAAAGATGTCCCCTGAGACACCTGAGCAGCTTAGCAAACATGACTTTTTAGAATAATTGACCTTTTCTGTGTGAGGTAGATTGTTAAGACCTACTTTGAGTCCCACTTTTATAAATTGTTTTCACCATCTGAACCACTCATTTCCTTTATTAATGCACAAAACAGAATACTTAATGAGAAATTCAAAGACTTATGAGAGGTATAAAGAGTAACTTCGTGTAATGAAGTGAGAAAATAAAATTAATACATGGTTAAGGGTAGAGGTTCCAAAAAATTGACTAGAGTGTTTCCAGAAACAGAATGTCCAGACCTCGCCCCTGGAAACTCCGAATCATAAGGCTGGGATGGGCCTAAGCATCAATATTTTGAAGAAGGCCCTTCCTTCAGATGATTCTGGGCAGCCAGTCTGCCTCTGGATGAGTCTACAAACCACTTACAGAGCTTTAATTTAGGGAGAGACACACTGACCAAATGCAGAGCTCATATCTGAGCTACTTTCGTATCTTCTTCAATTTCCATAATAGAAAATGTTTGCCTTTCTTCATTCATGAAATAAATATTGAAGCCGATTGGAATCCTTTTGGTAACAACACTTATAAGTAAATTATTAGATTGAAAGACTATTACATGCAAGGTTTGTATGATGAAATTCCAAGTAAATGATAAAGTATTTACTGCAGGCTCACTTACTCTTTAAAGGTCAAATCTAGTTTCAGTTAGTTTCTTTTCCTATTATTCAAGACACTACAAAATACCCTCTTACTTACCATTTTTAACATATGCATTTTTGTTTTGTTCTTTTTAGATATACATGACTGTAGAGTGTACTTTGACATATTATATATACATGGAATGTAACTTATTCTAATTCAGATGCCATTCTTGTGGTTGTATGGGGGATGTGGAGTTTCACTGGTCATGTATTCATATACGAACACAAAAAAGTTATGCCCCATTCATTCTACTGTCTTTCCTATTCCCTTCCTCACTCCCTTCCCTTCATTTCCCTTTGTCTAATTCAATGACCTTCTATTCCCCCACCCACGTTATTGTGCTAGCTAGCATCTGCATATCAGAGAGAACACTTGGTCTTTGATTTTTTGGGGGATTGACTGATTTCACTTAGCATGATGGTCTCCAGATCCATTCATTTGCCAGCAAATGCCATAATTTCATTCTTCTTTATGACAGAGTAATATTCCATTGTATATACCACATTTTCTTATCCATTCATCTGTTGAAGGGCACCTAACATACATGTGTTTCTTTCTCATTTTTTTTTTGTGGTGCTGGGGATTTGAACCCAGGGCCTTGTGCTTGCGAGGCAAGCACTCTACCAACTGAGCTATATCCCCAGCCCTCTTTCTCATTTTTGAAAATCTGTGGAATCACAAAACACTCTATAACTGATGGTATGTGATAATTTAACTGGCAGAACTTTTTTCTTTTGTGGTGCCATAAGAAATAATGATGCACTGTATAGTCAATGTAGTCTCAGGTCTGATGAAATACTGTATTGCTGTATTGTCATTCCCACATATTCATGGATCCCTTCAGTAGGGTCTCCTGCCATGCTGCATGTGCCTGTCTCCCCACTTTCAAATCTCGATTCTGCCTTTCACTTACCTGGAACACTGCAGCTCCTCATTTGCATGCCCCAATACAACCCAGTCTTCAAAACCAACTAAAGCAATTTCCTAGTCTTTTAGGCCGCAATGAAGAAAACTTACATATGCTTTTTAAGACCTATTGTCCATTTTGCCAATGAATCACGTTTTATCTTGCCTCAATGAACTCTTTTAGACCCTTATAAATCATCTCTTCCAAGAGACAGTAAATTCTAGGAGGACAGAGGTTAGTTGATTCACCATTTTATCCTCTATGCAGCAGAGAGAGCATGGTGCTTTGAGTTAATAAAAGAAATTTGGAAAAAGAAGGAAAGATGATTGATCTTCTATCATTTAAATGATATTCAAAATGGATTACTTATTTTCCAGCATTTAAAGTTTTTGAATAAAGAAAAATTACAAGGATTTTACAGTGAGCACTCAGATGTTCATGACCTAAAACTTACAACTAACATTTTACTACACTTTTTAAATTATATATCTATCCATAGATTCGCTTTTAAGTTCAAGCAATTACTAAGAATATTAAAAAACTGAGACAGCTCTGGTGGTACCTCAGCTACTTGGGAGGCTGAGGCAGAAGGATCCTAAGTTTGAGGTCAGTCTCAACTTAACAAGATCCTATATTAAAATGAAATAGAAAAAGGGTTGGGGGATATAGCTCAGTGACAGTGACCCTGGATTTAATCCCTAGTACTGCGAAATAAAACAAAAAGTAGGCCTATAATTCATGATACCTGATTTGCACTAACTATGTCTCAAACAGCAGGCATGATAAAGGATCAAGTTAAAGATTGGAAGCAAAACATACAGGTTTTATGATTCTATGCTTCCCCGACTAAGCTTGTACGTGTTTGAAATATTTTCATCTGCAAAATAATAGAATGCAAATCTTGTTTTCAGTACTGGGGATTGAACTCAGGGGCACTTGACCACTAAGCCACATCCCCAGCCCTATTTTGTATTTTATTTAGAGACAGGGTCTCACTGAGTTCCTTAGTGCCTCGCTTTTGCTGAGGCTGGCTTTGAACTTGAGATCTTCCTGCCTCAGCTTCCCCAGATGCTGGGAATACAGGTGTGCATCACTGCGCCTGGCTAGAATGTAAATCTTTAAAGGGGCTAAACATTAATCATCTACATCTTAGCTACCAAGCAAGGAATAATACCCAACACAGAGAAGTGGCAAGAATCTCAGTTTCCTACCTTGCATAATCAACAGGAGTTTTCCCACTAGAATCTTGCGTGCCTGGGTCTGCTCCATATACTGCCAATAATTCAGCCTGTAAAATCTGCCCTGCTTTGGAGGCGACATGGAGTGGTGTATTTCCTTTTTCCTAAGAGTAATTAATAAAAAGTTGTTAGGAAAGCAAATTAGACAAACTGAAGGTTACTTGAATATAACTCAGTTTCAATTTAATATCTGAAGCAATTCGTGATTTCTTACAGGATGAAAGAAGTTGGCTTGGGCTCCTAAAGATAACAGTCTCAGACAGGTTTCAAGATTCCCAGTTCTCACACTTGAATGGAGTTGCTGAAAAACACACAGACAAAGAAAGAATTTTTAAAAGCACCAGGAATAATGTAGTAGAGCAGCTGGCATACTATTTTAACATATGATGCATTAATAACACATAATCTTTATTTGGCTTAGTATGGTGGATGGAACAGTCTTTCCTTTGCTGGTCACAACCACTTCTGGGTTGTAGGGTGGATCAGGCTGACCTGCCCAAATGCAGGACTCTTTCAATCAAGTGGCAAAATCAGAACCTGAGTGAGAGACAATATGAGGAGGTTGGTTGCATGTGGCTCTGAAGTCTGAGGGACCTGAATTTCAAGTTCTAGCCCTTTCGACCTGTATGATTTTGAGAAAGTTCTTTAAGTAAGCTGACCCTCAGTTTCCTCATCTCTAACATGGTGATAGCAGTCAGGTGTGGTACTGCATGCCTGTAATTCCAGAGGCTTGGGAGGCTGAGGAAGGAGGACTGAGGGTTTCAAGTCAGCCTTAGCAACTTAGTGAGGCTGTAAGAAACCAAGTGAGAACCTGCTTCTAAATAAAAAATAAAATGGGCTGGGGATGTGGCTTAGTGGTTAAGCACCCTTGGGTTCAATCCCTGGTACTCTCCCTCCACAAGAAAAAGAAATAAAAAAGGTGATAATAATGCTACCTATTGACAAGGTAAGGATCCAATGATAAAGTGCTTAGCACTGAACCCAGCATACAGAAAATGCTTAATAATAAATAATAATGATTAACTGATGTCATTGTCATTGACCTAGCACATTGACTTCTACACTGTGCAAACTACAGGATTCTGCCTTACACTGTGCCCTCTCCACACACTATTCCTGGCCATACATAGTGATTTCCTGAAGTGTGTCAGGGTGGGAAACAGGCCTGTGGCATGCCAAATTCTGTGCTATTGCAGAAAAGTTCTTAAACAGTAAGAAGATGAGCTGACTTCCTTAAAGTCTCCAAGATTCAATAACCCTCATCATAGCTATGGAACAATATATTCTTGCACTCCATTAAATACGTATGTTTTTTTTTTTTGAAAATTTGGTTAAAAGAAAATAAAACTGAGTCTTATTAACTAGTGGAAGTAAAATTTACATTTCTATGCAAAATTTAATATTTTGAACTGTGATTGCCCATGCTCCATGTTAGTGAGCATTTGTCAAAAAGTGTTCTGAAAGTAAAGATGTGCATTTCTTATGATATCCCTCAAAAACGTGCTAAAGCCACATAAAGAAAATCATCCACTCATTTCACAAGTATAATAAAACATTCTGTGTACGACAGCTTTGAGTCACAACCTACTTTCTGAAGCTCCTTCTTACTGCGCAACCTGGAAACCTGAAGGAGTTAGCCCTTTCTTTACTATGTTTTTCTAGTACTTATTAGAAACAACGGTTCAAAGATTTTTCAGTCCTTCTACAAACAAATTTTGAGATGGCTCCTATTTCAAAAGTAAACAAAAATTTATCAAAAAACAATCTAAAAATGATGCTGAAAAAACACAGCTTTCTATGTACTTATTTCTCCTCTGCCCTTGTACCCCCATTACAAAAAATGGCTTCCATTTGAATTAAGATTATAGATGAAGCCAGGCATGGGGCATGCCTATAAACTCAGTAGCTCTAGAGGTGGGAGGATCACAAGTTCAAAGTCAGCCTCAGCAACTTAGCAAGGCCCTAAGCAACTTACAGAGACCCTAATCGGTCTGGAGATGTGGCCCTGGATTTAATCCCCAGTACCAAAAAAAAAAAAAAAAAAAAAAAAAAAGATTAGAGATGAAACTGACTATAAAAAAAAAAGCTGTTACTGATTTACTGATTATTTACTGTACAAAAATGAGTTTTTTTCTTTTTTCCCTTTTGACACCTTCCCACCCCAAATAAAAAAATATGCTATCTTATCCAGATCTTTTAGGGACTTTAAAAAGGTATGACCCACCTTACTAAGATCTTTGGCAGTCACACTGTCGTCATCCCGGCAGGGCAAGCGGTGGACAAACGCTAACATCTGATACTTGGCTCTGATGAATTCCGCTTTATTGGGACTGGTTCAAAAACAAAAAAGAAAACAGTTCACTTGCAGTTCAGATACAACATTCCCCATTCTTTGTACTGTAAAAAGAAGAGGAAGTGGCCCACATCCCCCACTAAGTGAACAATGCTGAAATAAGTTTCAGCAGCAAGACCTGAAGTCTGAAAACATACATTAGTCATTGTAATGACTAGAACTGCAGAATACCTGCTTTTTATAGCCGTTCTCTTCTCTGTGTAATTTTCTGGATTGACTACAACCCTGGGAGGAAGTGGCGTTTAGTGTCACCTTATAGGTAACTGGTGCCGAGAGTCTAGATTTCTGGTCTGATTGCCTCTTGCTTGAGTACCTAGGTTTAAATCTGATCATATCTACAACCTTCAAGTTGAGGTCTCCAGTTGGAGAAATCATTAACTCCTGTCCAGTAACCATGCAAAAAAGATGGTCCCCACCTGCCTCATTCTGAGTTTCCACCAGCAGAGAGCCTACGCGCAACTGGGGTAACCACCTCCTGCACTGCCCTGGTGGAGGCTGATCAAAAATAGCTGTACTCCTTTTAGTGGGCCCCATTTGTTATGAAGAAGTAGAAGTATTTATAAACATTCCACTCACTGTACTTTATCCTGTGGATTAGCTTTACGTCTTCCACTCATAATAGAGGCAGGGTCCAGTAAAGAATGCTCCCATATAGAATTTGCACCATTGTTATATAAGGTTTCAACCATCTAAAATCAAGCAGTATAAAATCATATTTTAATTTTACACAAATATTAGAAGAGAATCAGTGACAAGTGGGAAACAAAGCCCCACTACGTATACTAAGATTGTTTGGGTTATTACTCATGTCATTGTTTTCTGATTTTAGAATGAGAAAGATGAGCCTGTATTCAGGATCAGCTTTGACCAGTATGGCAGTTAAAACTTTAAATGGATTTGATTGTGCTACAGTCATATATTGAAGAAGAGGAACATTTTAGAGCAGTGTTTCCCAAGGCTGAACAAATACTATTTCACCCAGGTATTAGAAGCTACACTAGTTGTTTTTAATTTTATACATTTTTCTTTAAATCCACTCATTTTCAAAACATTAACATTGTTATGATGTGCTCATTACAGTTTTCTTATATATGTTAACACAACTATTATAATAAATACGTGAGTATTATCTATACCTGTCTTGAGTATCACTCATGGCTATGTTTCATATTTTGGGAATTACTGCTTTAAGATCAACCCCGGCATTTTAATTAAACTGCTCATTTCTGAACTTAATTCAAATTCTATAATAGAGTCTGGCTTCGTAAACACAGACCTGAGAGCAGCATACAACCCCTTTCACATGAGAATAGGCTACTTGAGACTTCTAAGCAAAAATTATTAATAATCTACATCTCTCAATTTCATTTCAAAGCAAACACCTAAATGTTCCCATCTGCTTTTTATATTCATGGAGATATCACAGATCCAACCTGCTTGTTTGCGCTTCTTGGTTCATGCAGGCAAGTTTAAGGGACAAGCTATGCAGCTGCCACAGACTTAGTGATGTGTACTCAAGACAAATGGAGGCAAAATGCACACTTAAACCTGAGTTCCAGGAGAACCTTAAGAATGTGTACCCCAAATAAAAGTACAAGTAACATGATATCAGACCCCAAATAAAACAAAGAGCCCACTTAACACTTAATGGAAGCATGAAATGAAAGCACATTAACTTAATTTGGTTCTTCTAGTAATGAGAGATTCAAAAAAAGGAAATCAGATACTTTAGAAATTTTTAATGAATCCCAGTCATTCTATCAAAGCAGAAAAAAAATGTTCTAAAAATATTAGCAGGTACTCAGGATTAGGTACAGTAATGAAAAGTTTTTCAGGCAGCAGCTTTTGAAAACATTAATTATGGGATGTTTAAAAGATGGGTTATTTAAAAACAATTTCGGGGGACAATCTAGAAAGTCAGCAGTGAAAAAATTACTAGGAAATTTTAATTTCTATGTATACATAATTGAGATTTTGGAACAAGATTTATGTTAGGAGTAGAAAAAATCTTAAATGATAACTTCAATATGGGATAATACTTATACTATAAATTGATGGGCATGAAAACTCTATTTGATTATGATCCACTTTATAAGATTTAAGAAGAATACTAGTAAAGGTCTGCATTGTGGCACAAGCCTGCAATTCCAGCTACTTGGGCTGGTGAGGTAGAAAGACCGAACGTTCCAGAGTAGCCTGGGTAACTTGGCAAAATCCCCAAGAAAAAAAACAAGAAAAAAAAAATTAATGTATATAAATATATTTATAAATATGTATGTGTGTGTATATATATGTGTATATATATTTACAATATGTATTTATATACATATATATTTATAGACATATATATGTATATAAATATATTTATAAATATATGTGTGTGTGTGTGTGTGTATATATATATATATATATATATTTTTTTTTTTTTTTTTTTTTTAGTAGAGAAACTTTAGTTGCTAAAACATAAATTACAAACTGGGTTCTTCTTACCCCTTACCTGAAGCAGTGTTGGAGGCCATGGTGTGTGTTTCAGATGCCTTACTTGGGAAATATGACGCCCTAGACTTCGATGCACACTGCAACACTCATCACATATGAAAGTTCCCCTATTTACCGATGCCCAGGAAGGATCTGGAAAGACAATGAAATCTCAGTGGCAAGAATACCTGCTAGCTGCTATATGACAGAATGGCAAAAGATATCTGAAGTTTGGTTTTTCAGAAAAACAAGACTTTTTTGTTGTTTTAGTATGCTTGTCAACATATCTAGCTGGTAATCACGTCAAATCACACTACCTACCCTGGCTGATGAAGCACAATGCTAACTGACACCAACAGCCCATAATAAGTAGTTGTCTTCTTTCTGGTTCAGGGCTACAATCTGTAACTCTAATGTGGATCTACCATCTCAGCTGGATGCTCTTTCATTCAACATAGGAGAAGCAAATTGAGAGAGTACAGATGAATCTCCACAAACAGCAAGATAATATAATTTTGACAGTGAATTATCCACACAGCAGTACCTGAAGTAAATGAAATGTCTGCTGCACTAATGCATGCTACAAATCAACATGTCTACAGGCTAATGGAAAGCTGTGAATGAGAGAACTATAGAATTACTGGGTTGCTAGGGTTCTGAGGATAGGTGAATCTGGCCTCCTCCGGTAGAAAAATGTTCTATAGTATCCATTAGTTGTTTTAAACAAACAACTGTGTCCAACCTTGCAAGTGATCTGAAAGACAAGAAGCCGCTTCACAGAGGCAAAGACGTAAAATAAAAATAAGTAACGTTTTTGATGTATTAATATTTTTTTTCTTTGAAATTCCAAGGAGCTTCGTTAGACATCCTTTCAAACAAGAAACAATACACACTTAGTAAGCAGGATGGATCTGGGTAAGTAAATGGAACACTTAAAACCCCCAAATAAAGACAAATCTCTACATTTCAAAAGACTCACAAAGACTGACAATAGATGCCACTCAAGTTGTGTGGTCTTAGGGCTATATTTTTAAAGCCTTCAATGTCCTTAAAAACTCTAAAATGCATATACATCATCCTTACCATTTTTAATAGTTTATTCAAATCCTTTCAGACCATATAATGAAAAGTTATGGGATTCCAATCAAAGACAAACCCTGGGAACCAGAGAGTGTGGTAGAGGAGGGCTGGCTGCGAAGGCAAGCCATTCATGGCTTGAACCCCAGTTCTGTCACTTCTTGCACAATGATCTCAGGCAAGTTGTTTGAGTATCCTCACCATGGGTGAAGTGGGAATAATAACATCTCCAGGGTGTTGGCATAAAAAGTAAAGTAGCTCTCCTATGGTAAGTATTCAGAAATGCTAGCTGTTCTATCTTTTCTAAATTATTCTCTAATTATCAAGCAATATTTTAAAGAACCCACTGAAATTCACAATCACAAAAAAGTTTTTGATTGGAAATACTTGTACCATTGAATGTTGCACATGGACACTGTACCAGTCAGTAGAAATTTCAGAGGTTTTTAGGTAACTTAAGACTATGATATATTTAAAATGAAACAGATTCATTTAAAAACAATATTTAAGAAGACACGATTGCCAGGAGCATTGGCACACATGCCTGGAATCCCACTGATCCAGGGGATTGAGGTGGGAGGATCACAAGTTCAAAGCCAGTCTCAATAACTTGGTGAGGCCTGAGCAACTTAGCAAGACCCTATCTCAAAATAAAAATGAAAAGGGTTAAGGATGGTTAAGTATCCCTGGGGTCAATCCTTGGTACCAAGAAAAAAAAGATGATCATAATTAAATGTTCACCATGAAAGAAAAAAAAAAAAAAGTAAAACACAGCAATTTAGAGAAATGCAGCTCTGTAAGTACTACTATGACATTCTAAAGAGCAAAGATGAGAAACATTAAGATGAAGGACCCCTAAAAAGACACATCACAACACTGCTACTAACGACACAACAGGCTGGGTGCAGAGCTTCGGTTGTCACATATCATTCAGAGGATTCACAGTATTCTTGGAGGAAATTAAACAGGAATAAGACAACGCAGAAAAATTAAAATTGAATTTGCAGGAATGAGGTTGGGTAACACTCTTCCAGTTTATCTGGATGCCAGGGCTTAATTTAGGCTCCATGGACAGTATAAATGGACTTTGAAAATGTCTGTGTTCTCCCCCAGATCTTGTGTAAATTCTGTGTGAAGGAGTAAGTATAGGTACATTTTCGCAGAAAGAAGGCCTTAGTGCTCAGTAGAATATCAAAGGGGTCCCTAACCCTACAGATAATTCTCATCAGGGCATGTACAAAAGGAAGCATAAATTCCTAGCTGTTCAAGTTCACAGAACACTTCAAGGTAACCTCATTACATTCAAAACAGGAAGGAAGTGACTCAAGTCTCTGTAGGTCTGGTATTCAAGACAACTAAAAGGATACAATGGAAGAGAAAATGTTTCAAAATGCACAAAACCTGCAAAAATACAAGATAGCATTTAGAGTGGCTACATATAATGAGTGCCCCATATAATCAATTCATCAGGATCGGAGCAATACAATGTATCTCAAGAGGAAGTCTGAAGCCAGACACATGTGAATCAAACACATCACAGAAAACTCAACTGTAAAAACAGCAAAAGAAGGAAGTGGAACAAATTAACATTTTGAGAGAAAATGACAGTCTGTATAAACTTGGTGTGTAAAATACCTCTTCTTAAACTCTGCCATCCCCTTCCTATCTTCGAAGGAAATTGGTAACACCACCTGCACTACCCAGCTCATGAAATAACCATATAAGGTTGAGTTATCACAATACTATTTAAAGTCAGTCTTTACTTCCAAGTGACAAGATGAAGACTGGAACAATGCAAAGCCATTGGTGTTTAGTGATTCATTTAAGATTGCTAATTAGACACTGTGGATTCAAAAGAAAAAAAAAAATCATCTGGCATTTCAATTATTTCAAACTCAAAGCTCCTAAGTCCAAGGACCAAAACCAACATATAATAATCAATTGAGTTCCAATTACTAAAACAGATCTGATTTTAAAATCTGAATAGTATGTGAGGGGAGAACGGTTTTGGCCTTTCAGTGTTCATATATGCTTATATTACCAGTGACTCTGTGTGTGTATGTTTGCTAGATTGCAAAAAAAGTACCATTCAGAAATTCAACTCTTAGCTTTAGAGGAGTGCAAGGGTTCTGAACTGAGTAACAGAAAAGAAAGGAAAAACAAAACAAAACCAACCAACCAAACAAACAAAAAACAGAACCCAGCAGCAGCAGCTTAGATAAAAGGATTCTTAGAATAACCATTGAATCTTCCTAAACACAGAGCATAGTACTCCGGTTATTCTCATCGGAAAAATGAGGAAAACAAGCCTTGGACAAGTGAAGTCACCAGTCCAAGGTCATTGAGAGGCAAAATCCAGCGTGAACCAAGGCCCCTGGGATCTCCAAACTTGAGACTTGCAGTGAGTCCGAAGTGCTGGAGTGTCTGCAAGACCCCGACCTGCAGATTCCTCCCGTGGAGTGGCTGCCGGGATGTCCGGGCCGGAGACGTCATCCACCCAGACCCTCTGGCAAGTCTCCAAGAGCCGAGCGGGGAGTGTCGCCCACCCCGGGCCAGGCCCGCGTGCGGGGCGGGGGTCTGGAGAGGCTGACACCTGCAGCCTCCGGGGGCCGCAGCCGGGAGGCCGCTCGCATTACTTCTGTAACCGGGTCTTCCTGCGGATTGCCCAAACCCCTTCCTGTTGGGGGAGCGGCCGCGAACCCCGCCGCCTCCCTGGCGGGACGGGGACGAGGAGGCGAAGGGGAAGGAAGGACCGCAGGGACCGGAGGGCGGCGGCCCCCCGCCCGCCGGGCTGACAGGCCCCGGGCAGGTCTCGCCCCACGGCCACACCGGGGCCCCGCTCGCTACGACCCCCGCCGCCGGGTGCGGCGTTCCGCCTCGGGAACTCGCCGGCCTCGAGGGGGCGGCTCCGGGGCAGGGGTCCCGGCCAGGAAAGCAAAGGGGAGCGGGCCCGGCCGGTGCGACTCACCCGGCCCGCTGCAGTCAGCGCACAAGTCGCTGCTCCGGAGCCTCTTCGACATGACTCCCACCTCCACCTGCCGGGAACCAGGGGCCCGGGAACCGCGAAGGCAGCGGCGGCGGCGCTTCCGCTCTAACGGGTCTCCTCAGGAG
Organism: Sciurus vulgaris; assembly: GCF_902686455.1. Taxonomy (NCBI): domain Eukaryota; kingdom Metazoa; phylum Chordata; class Mammalia; order Rodentia; family Sciuridae; genus Sciurus; species Sciurus vulgaris. The sequence goes on from NC_136468.1 coordinate 137,095,449, forward strand.
CGCTGGCGACGGCGCCTCTCCCCTCAGCGCCTCGCAGCCGCGGCGCAGCACGCAAGCGCGGGGAGGTGCTGTCTGCAGGTCATGTGACCGGAAAGGGCAGGCTTCCTTGTCGCCATCTTGAGTAAGGGCAGGTACCTGCCCCAGCATCCTCTGTCCTGTTTCTAAATTCTCTTGCATTTGGGCCATCCTTTCTGGAAAAGATTCTTTTCATCTCAGCACTGATTAATACCAGACGAACCAGCAAAATCTTCTGATCAGAACTCTGTATCCACGACCCTCCCTGAGTTAAATCAGGTTCAATCATGCATTCCTGTAGTCAAGAAATATGTATATTCCAGGCACTGGAGAAAAGATGGTAAGCAAAGAAGAGAGCATTTTTGGTCCTGATGGAGCTTATGTTCTACTAAGGGTAGCTGTACCAAAACAAAACAAAACAAAACAAAAAACCAAAACAAACAAAAAAAAGTAAAATAAGGATACATTAGACAAAATTTTCCTCAGGCTACCATTTTAATCTTATTTTAAAAATGTAGATAATGTGTTGTCCACCTGTAGTCCACAATTTGTTTTTGTATGGCCTATCATCTCAGATTTTTTTTTTTTTTTACATTTAAAAAACAGAAGAAAAAGAAGGAGAGAGCCAGGCGTGATGGTACTTGCCTGTAATCCTAGCGAATCAGGAGAGGCTGAGACAGGAGGATCACAAGCTAGAGGCCAGCTTGGGCAACTTAGTAAGACCCTGCTTTGGGTGTAGCTAGGTGGGAGAGTGTCCTTGGATTCAAGTCCCAGTAGGAGAGAGAGAGAGGGATGGGGGAGAGAGAGAAAGAATGAGAATGAACAGCAAAGAAGAATATGCAGCAAAATGTGTATGTAACCAGCAAAACTAAATATTTACTAACTAGCTACAGAAATGGATTAAGTTATGGGAAAATGTGATAAGCCTGCTCCATAATAAGCCTTCAATAAACAGTAGCTACTACTGTTTTTTTTTTTTAATTTGTGCTCCTGCAGCTTTTAATATTACTGTTATTTTCTAATTACTACTTTTCTTCATAAACTTGGAATTTGAAAATAAGAATAGCTAGTGTAGAGTAATTTACAGGATGGTGTGAGACAAACACAATGAAGTGAAGTTAATCAGAATAAAGGAAAAAAAGGTGTGACCCTAACAATAATGAATGTTTATTGTTATGTGGTAGATGTAAACATAACTGTGATCTCCATGGAGCAAATGTTGGGTGCCTATTGTGGGCCAGGTATTATTTTGATTTTAGGTACTCTGGTAAGCAAAACAGATGTGCTTGCAGTCTTTGTGGAATTTTCAGACTGAGATAGGAGAAATGTTCAATAAACATGGGATGTTGACGAGAAAAAGATCAAATTTCACAAGACTTCTAAAAGAACAAGACCTGGAACAGGCCTGAGAAGCACTGGTGGGTGTTAAGTCCATCTCTTCATTGTGATAGATGTGTAATGTGGAAATCAATACATAATTCCTACACATCCCAGTTAGAGCTTCTGGTGTCATCCTGACGCTTGTGCATCCTGCTTTGGTTCAACAACTTACAGAATCTTCTGGGCTTCCCTCCATACGTGTGGAGAATGGATTAGACCAGGATTCTTGAACAGCTGCTGCAGGCATCTGAAAAGCTGTGTGCACATAAGCAGAGAAGGCAGAGGGAATGTTTTCAGAATGCATTGAATAACTTTGCCTAGTTATGTGATCTAGTTGTAGACAGGTGGGCAGACAGAGTGACTGGTTCTTCATTGAGTTAAGGAGACACACATAGTGCCTGAAGTTGGAACCCAAAGCATGAGCATTCTATTTATAGGTGGTGCTCAGATCCAGGTATTATATTAGTCTTTTCAATAATAACCCCAAATCTAAATGGTTAGCTTAAAAATGACACTCAAAAGCCAGGTACAGTGGTACATGCCTTTAATTCCAGGGAATGTAGCTCAGTGGTAGAGCATGTCTGGATCCAATCCATAGTGTGTGTGTGTGTCTGAAGGTGGAATAAACCACCACTATAGGTAGCTTTAAGTCATAACCCAGTTTGGAAATTGGAGAGAACCGTGGTTCTCAACTGGAGGCCATTTTTCTTTCCCAGAGGATTTTTGGCAACATCTGGAGACATGCTTTGGGGAGTGCTATTGGCATTTAGTAGGTAGAAAAGCCAGGGATGCTGCTTCGTATCCTACAAAGGATCTTATAACTTCCACACAAAGATTTATCCAGTTCAAAATGTTCCAAGGTTAGGAAATCCTGTGATAGACTTACACCCTTATAATGCAAACATCTCAACAACCTCTCTAGGGTTTATAATGCCTCCTAAAATTATTTGGTGTTGCCCACTTGCAAAATGGCTTCTGACCAATCATAGAAGGATCTGCCCTGGTCCAAAAAGGCTGCAAGGGAGTCAGTAGCCACAATGGTTTGGTCCAGGCTCCTGTCGTCACCCCCTGACTGCAGAGCCAATGGAAGAGGCCTAGTTGTGGACTGAACCACCGCAGGTCGCCGGAGCAGGGGGAGAGAGGCTGCTGACGGAGAGATAGAGTTTCTCACGCTGAGATCTTGGGCCAAAGAAGAGAACCGCTGCAGCTCTACGCTGTGTGTGTCATTAGGTTTCGTGGTGTGAACTTGGAGGTGGGTGGTACTGGGCGGGCCTCGGACCCGTTGCCTGGCCTCGGCCCCTCCCGCCGCGGCGCGCGGTGGTACGGCCTTCGCACTTCCCTGTTTGGGGCAGTTCGGCCCGCAGAAGTCGGTTCGGGAGCTGTCAGCGCGGGCGCGAGCGCGGCGGGGCGCGGGGTGGGCGCGGCCGACCCGGTCCCCGACCCGGCCCGCGACCCCCAAACCTCACGCGCCCCACACCCGGCCCGCTAGGCCTCGCAGCCGCCCACCGCGCCCCTTGCCGGATCGCTCGCTCACTCCTCTCGTCCTCTCCGCTAGCCGGCCGCCGGGCGGGCGGCAGAGACCCCGCCGGGACCGAGGCTTCTGGCTGGCGGGCGGCCAGACCCCGGCCGCGGCCTCCTCGCCATGTCCTCGACCAGCGACGCCAGCAGTCACTTCCCCCTGCACCTCCTGGTCTGGAACAACGACTACCGGCAGCTGGAGAAGGAGCTGCGGGGCCAGGTGAGCTGTGGGGCGGAGGGATTTGGGGGGGTCGTTTGGTCTTCCAGAACCCATTTCCAGCCCGCTGCCTCCAGGACCTCCCAGACCCCTTCAGCTCTGCAGTCCTGGGACAGTAATAATAACAGTGATAAGTGTCCAGTGCTTTCTGTAACGCCAGGCCAGGCCCTGGGATTTTTGGGTGTCATCCCTTTTAACCTTCCCCAAAACGCTAGGAGGTAGGCACTTTTATTATTTCATTCGATAGAGAAGGAAACTGAGGCTCTCAGAGGTTGCTTGCTTTGCGTGAGGTTACCCCCAACCCCGCTCCAATTAATATCCATGTCGGGATTTTAACTCAGGTGGCCAGCTCCAGAATGCATCGCCTTTACCGTTGCTAAACTCTGTTGCCTCAAAGACAGAAGAACAACACACACACCCTTACCCCCACCCACCCTTGTGAAGAAGGGCTTGGTTGGTTTTAGAGTCCAGGCTGTAACTTGCCCTGTGACCTTGGGCAAGGCATTTTCGTTCTGAGGCCCACAGTCATTTATCCATAGAATGAGGATGTTGGTAGTGATGTAGGCAAACCCAGTACTTGACAGTATTGATAGTTCTTGGGAGGGGTCTGGGAATCAGCATTTAACAAGCTCCCCAGAAAGGCTGATACATTTTAAACTTTGAGAATCCCTGGTGTTCCGGCTCCTTAAAATCCCTTCTTGTTCTAAAGTGCTTTCATTCTTTTTTATTTATTGCCATCTATTTACGATTGAGGTTCTCAATTGGAGGTGATTTTGCCCTGGGGGGACATTTGGGAATGTAAAGAGGCATTTTTGCTTGTAGGTGAGGAGTGGGTGCTACTGGCATCTAGTGGGCAGAGGCTGCCCTACATCCTACAATGCACAAGGCAGCCACCCACAAGAGAACTATCTGGCTCCAAATGTCAATTGTGTCTTAGTTGAGAAATCTTGCTTTAAAGGATCCCAACAATCCTAGGAAGTTCTGGTATCTTCAAGTTACAAACCAGCAAATTTAGTAAATAGAAAAAGGATTTGTAATTACTCTTGCAATCTGGTGTTCTTCTTGGTTTCATTCATTTTATTCAGCAAATTTAAAGACCTAATTTTTGGATGCCTCAAAATTGACCCTAGAATTGTCGAGAAATTTTAGAAGAAAAGGAGCATTGGTTCTCTTTTGGATGGCAGGAATTGAGGAGGATCAACCTTACCATGTTTGAACAGTTACCATTAAGTGTGTACTTGCAATCTTCTATATTTAAGTTGATTGAGCATCTACTGGAATTCAAAAGTTGCTCTTTTTTCATTAAAAAAAAACTCCATCTGGGCGCAGCGGCACATGCCTATAATCTCACCTACTGGGAAGCCTGAAGCAGAAAGATTACAAGTTTGAGGCCATTCTGGATATTTTAGAGAGACTTTGCCTCAAAATAAGAAACAAAAAGGTCTAGGATATAACTCAGTGGTAGCATCTCTGGCTCATTCCCCAGTACCAAAAAGTAAAAAATAAAAATAAAAGATAAAGAACTCCAGACAGAACAAAGTTTTGTAACAGTCATTATTCTTAATTAAATGATACAGTAGCTATTTAAGAGTTAAGGAGATATGACACATGTTCCCAGACAAAGTGATTCACCATTAGGTATCCCAGTATACCTGATGACTTAATACCCTATTACTAGCTGTGGCTCAAAGGTAGTCTGTACCATTTTACTTTTAGCTCTAAGTCTCGCGAGGATCATTTTAAAAATGACCAGTTCTGATTTTTAAGGGTCTGCTTTTTGCATCTGCACTTTTCAGTATTGTGACTGCCCAACTTATGTAATGCTGAGAGAAAGTACAAAGAAAATCACAGAATTAAAATCCTATCACAAATAAAAATTCTGTTTCATAAAAAGAGTCATCATTATTAACCACACACTTTCAATTCCAGTTTCCGAAAACAGCAGGCTCTCTACTCTTTGGAGGTGAAGTGAAGTTTAAATTTTTTAAGACTAACAAGTCTTGGTTTATAATCTTTTTTTTTTTTTTTTTAAGTGGTACTGGGGATTGAACCCGGTGGGACTCTACCAATGAACTACACCTCCAACCCTCTTTATTATTATTTTATTGAGGTGGGCTTGCCAAGTTGCCAAGGCTGGCCTCGAATCTGTGATTCTCTTGCTCCAGCCTCCTGAGTAGCTTGGATTCCAGGCATGCGCCATGCACCTAACTCTGGTTTATTATTTAAAGTGTATCATAGTTATCTCTTTCCCCTGCAAACTATGATAAAAGTGTCCATTGAAAGTTCTCTGCCTTTTACCTTGAAAAATAATCGGACATTCATGATTAAAACTTGGGTATTAAAATCTTGCAGCAGACTTTCCCCAAGTAAACTTTGGGTCCTCAATGCCCTTGACTGTTAAGGAGGTCAGGAAGAATATTCATACTTGCTAATTCTTTGGTCTTGACTCTGTTCTCAGTAATCACTGTGCACTGTTTCATAGTAGCCCAGCTTCTTTTGGGAGTAGACAGTTGACATGTATTCATAAAGCGGTCTTGACTGGGAGAGTTGACTGTCAGTATAATCCAACTTCAGTCTTGAAACTTGGCCATTGAAAGGACAGTCACACAGCTCCTCTCCATGCTTGGTTCAATGCTCTGCTGTCACCATCTTGAAATCCTTAACTATTTTGAATAAGGGATGCCTTGCATTTTTGTTTTTACTGGGCCCTGCAAATTATATAACTGGCTTAGGGTCAAGAAGTTGAATATCAATATCATTAAACTACATTAAAATATATGACAGCAAATATTTTGTTGCCCTCCTTTTTGTCTAAAGTCTATTGATTATGAAACCACCTGCCTCTGTGACCTGGAGGCAATGGGGTTTAATGGCCAGTATGAATGCTGATTAAGTCGTGAGCTGGGCGTGTTACCTTTACTGACTCATTTCATCACCTGTGCAGATGGGGACCTTGAATGCCTACTGTTTCCCAAGTGTTGTGTTGAGGTGTTTTATGTGTAATCTTCTATTAATTCTCACACCAGCTTTCTGGATGGGTGCTACTATGATTCCCACGTTACAGACGAGGCAAACCGATGAAGAGAACTTAGTCACTGCTTAACTGGTATCTGAATTAGGGTTTGAAATCCAGAAAGGCAGACTGTCCAAATCCTGGAAATTTTTTGGTGGGGGAGGGATACTGGAGATTGAACTCAGGGGCACTTGACCACTGAGCCAATCCCCAGCCTTGTTTTGTATTTTATTTAGAGACAGGGTCTCACTGAGTTTGCTTAGTGCCTCACTTTTGCTGAGGCTGACTTTGAACTCGAGAACCTCCTGCCTCAGCCTCTTGAGCCACAGGGATTACAGGCGTGCGCCACTGTGCTGGGCCAAAATCCTGTATTCTTCACCCCTCAGCTCTTTCAGTAAATCTGGAGAATAAGGAAGATAACGGATTTGAAAGTGCAGGCACATAGTGAATGGGAACAGTACCATTTGGAGTAGCTACCACTGTTTTTATTATAATCGTCATTTATAAACCTAGGAATTTAGCTTCTTTTATGTGTGTTCTAATTTTTTTTCTGCAAGGAATATGTATTGGTCGCATAATTAATCACCTCAGCAATAAAACCTGCTGTTTTTCTTAATGTTTTGTTTGCCAGCAACTTTCTGCCATCTACTTCATTCCCACCGTCACACTAGGGAGATGTGAAGCAGGCACACTGGTAACTGGAAGGGTTTTATTTTGTTTCAGGAACTTCTGCAGCACAGAAAGCGTCAGTTTATCCAGATGAAGAGGATGAGCACGTTTCAGCCACAACGGCACAGCGTTGCTAGTAGCTGGGTGGATGTCACTTTGCCACTATGCAATTGTTTCAGGCCTCCAGTGCTTGCCCAGCAGAGGCACTTAGCAAAGTGCCTCTTAACCCATCAGCTCTTTAATGTTCAGTGGGGCCTCGGAATTGGTTGCTGAGGTTGAAATTGTTTTGTGTTCTGGTTATGTCTTTTAGCTAGAGCATTCTGTTAAACTCCTGTGGCCTTCTTCCCCATGCTGGGGGAATGCGGGAACATTTATGGGGACAAACGCAGAGGTGAGTTCATGCATCAGACAGTGTAGGGAAACTCTGGAACCACATAGGGTGAGGTTGGCAGAGGAGGCCTGACTTTAGACTCCACATACCCTCCTTGGACACCAGCAGGCAAAAATATAACATCCAGGCAGGAGGAAGAGAATGTTCCAGGCAGCAGCAATACCTGAACCCAACAGGGAACCACCTTGAGGCTCTCACTGCAGCCTGTGGCAGGTCAGATGAGGCCACTGGGCACGTATTCAAGTCAGTGCCAGTGGTGAACCACCCCCGATGAAGTGCCTAGAGGCATACTCCGCAGAAACTGGCCTGTGGATCCCTTTCCCGCTGACCTGAGGCGGGAGGTGGGGCTGGGACTATCTGAGTTAAAGAGGAGTGAGGGAGGTGACCCTGTTGAGGGAAAGGAAGGCTCCTGAGCTTCTGGCCAGAAGTCCCCAGAGGTGAGAGTTCATGAGGAGCCTCGAGATGGCTAGGTAGGATATGGCGGGGCTGGTACTCGCCTGAAGCTGGTGGGGAAGCTGGAAGTGAGGCCGTATCTGGCTTTGAAGCCTATTCTCAAAACTTTGTCATTTACGGCCAGTGGAGGACAGTGGTGTGGGAAAGAAGGCTTTTGAGCAAGAAAAGTAGATGGGTATCAGTTAGCAAGCAGGAAGGAGATGTGTAGACATCTCACTCCTTGACTTAAACTTTTCAGATGCTCGTAGTTAAAAGGGGGTCGGCCGAAGGTACAAAATGAACGACCTAAGCATTCAGCTTTGAAAGTGAAATTCCACTTCAATTCTGAAAGCCTGTGGCTCTCTGAACTAAGATCATTAGTTGATGATACTAAGCCCCACTACTGTGATGAAATTTGAAACAAATCTCTCTTAATAAGAGAGTGACAGTTAATATGAAACTCCATAGTGTGGGCGTATGCTAATAAGAGCTAACTCTGCCTAGTGTGCACTGTAGCATCAAGCAGGTGCCAGGTCAAGGCCTTTCCATTTCATAAGCTAGCAGACTGAAGCGCAAGAGAAATTAAGCAATTAGGCAAGCAGCAAAACAGTATCTAGATACTAGGTAATTTTATGTATTACCTATAAATACACTTTTCTTCTAGCATCTTTGTTGAGATACTATTCACTTATCATTAACAAGCTACCCTTTTGAAGTGTTCTATTTAGTGATTTTAGTATGTTCACTGAGTTATGCAATCATAACCACTGTTAATTCTGGAACATTTCCTTCACCTCAAAAGAAGTCTCATTGCCCATTTCTTGCCAGCCTTTTAGCCCCAGGTAACTGCTAATCTTTCTGTCTTTGTAGAGTTGCCCATTTTAGACATATTGTATAAATAAAATCAGGTTATATAAGGCCTTTTGTGTCTGGTTTCTTTCCCTTAGCTGATGTGTTTTGGAGGTTTTTCCATGTTATGGCCTGTATCAATTCTTCATTCCTTTTTATGACTGAATAATAATCCATTGTATGGATTTTTTTTGTTACTTGGCCGTTTGATTGTGTCCACTTTTAGTTATTATGAATAATTCTGTTGTGCACGTTTCTTTTATAAGTTTTTCTATGGTATATGTTTTCATTTCTCTTGTGTATATATGTTGGAAAGGAATTCCTGGATCATATGGTCACTAAGTAGCTGCACTATTTTACATTCCCATCAGCAGGGTTCAAGGGTTCCATTTTCTCTACATCCTTGTCAACACTTATTATTGTCTGTCTTTTAGGTTTTAACCATCCTAGTGGGTGTGAAATTGTATCTCATTGTGGTTTTTATTTGTATTTCCCTAATGATTTGTGATGTTGAGGATCTTTTCATGTTCTTATTGTCTACTTGTATGTTATTTTCAGAGAAGTTCTATTCAAATTCATTGCCCATTTTTAATTGAGTTATTTGACTTTTTATTGTTGAATTGTAAGAGCTCTTCATATATTCTGAATGGTAGACTCTGATCAATATAGTATGTGCAAATATTTCTCCCATTCTGTGGGTTACCTTTTTGCTTTCTTTGTGTTATCATTTGAAGGATAAAAGTTTTTAATTTGGTGAAGTCCAGTTTATCTACATTTCCTTTTGGTACTGATCTGTGCTTTGGTGTCACAGCTAGAGACTTTGCCTAGCCTGTGGTCATGAAGGTGTACTGTGTTTTCTTCTGAAAGATTTAAAAAAAAATCATTTTAGCTTTCACATTTGGATTTTAAGTTCCATTTTTGAGGCCAATTTTCATGTATAAAATAAGAAACATCATTCTTTTGCATGTAAATATCCAGTTTGTTAAAGCACCATTTGTTGAAAGGACTGCTTTTTTCCCCAGTGAATTATTTTGGCACCCTTGTTGAAAATTGATTGACCATAAATATGTGGGTTTATTTTAGAACTCTAAATTGTACTCCATTGAGAAAATGTCTATCCTTATGCTAGTACCACACTGTCTTTATTGCTGTAACTTTGCATAATAACTTTTGAATTTGGGAAATATAAATCCTTGAAATTTGCTTTTCTTTTATGATGAATATTCTAGGTTCCTTGTGTTTCCATATAAATTTCAGGATCAACTTGTTGATTTCAGTAAAAAGCCAACTGGGATTTTGATAGGAATTGCATTGAACTATGCCTAGTTTGGAGAGTATTGCATCTTAATGATAAAGATTTCTGAACCATGAACATAGGGTGCTTTTACATTTGTCTCAGTTCTTCTCAGCAATGCTTTATGATATTCAGCTTCATTTTTTCTTTATTTCTAAGTGTTTTTCTTTTGATGATATCATAAAGTTATCATAATTATTTGTCTTAATTTCGTTCTTGAGTTCATTACTAGTATAGAAATACAATTGATTTTTGTATGTTGATCTATATTCTGCAATCTTGCTTAATTCATTTTTTTATTGGATTCCTTTGGATTTTCTGTGTATAAAATTTTGTAATCTATGAATAGAAATATTTCTTTTAAATCTAGATGCTTTTTATTTCTTTTCTTACCTAATTGCCCCTGATTAGGACCCTCTAATACAATATTAAATAGAAGTGGTGAATGAGGATATCCTTGTCTTGTTCCTTATTTTAGAGGGAAGCATCCAGTCTTTTATTCCTTCAAGCATGATGTTTTCTGTGGGTTTTTATAGGTGCTCTTTGAGGAATCTGCCTTGAGTTGTGCTTTTTTTTTTTTTTTTTTTAAATAGGGCTATTGAACTTTGTCAATACTTTTCTGTTTGTATCTGTTGACAATCATGTGGTTTTCGTTTTATTTTATTGACAGACAGGAATATGGTAATAATTATCAGATGTTAAACCAATCTTGCATTTATAAGATAAATGTCCCTTGGTTATAGTGGTATGATGTTAACCTTTTTATATGCTTCCTGGAATGTTATTGAAAAATTTTGCATCTGTGTTCATGAGAGATTGATAAATTTGTCATCAGGATAATACTGGGCTCATATAATAAAGTTGGAAAGTTTCCCTGCCTCTTCTGTATCTTCAAAGAGTTTGTGAATAATTGGTATTAATTTTAAAATGTTTGATATAATTCAACAGTGAAGTCATGTAGGACTATTTGTGGGGGGTGTTGTTGTTTTAATCTCATTATAAATATATTTGAATTTCTATTTCTTCTTGAGTCAGTTTGCTAATTTGTGTCTATATAGAATTTTGTCTTTTTTATCTAAGTTATCAACTTGTTGGCATACAGTTGTTCATAGTATTCCTCTGTAATCTTTTTTATTTATGTAGAGTTGATAATAATATTCCTTCTTTCATTCCTATGTTTAGTAAAGTGAATGTTCTTTTTTTTTGGTCAATCTAACTCAATATTTGTCAATTTTGTTGATATTTTCAAGAACAAACTTTGTTGTTTTTTTCTATTGTTTTTCTGCCTATTTCTCTAATCTTTATTAACCTGTTGTTTTAATTTAAAAAAAATTTTTTTAACAATAATGAAGAAGTGAACTCAGGCTAGTGCTGTACCAGGGAGCTACATTCTCAGCATCTTCTCTGCCTCCCACCCGTTTTGTTGTTGTTGTTGTTGTTGTTGTTGTTGTTGTGTGTTGTTTCACCAGGGATTGAACCCAGGGGCACTTAACCACTTAGCCACATTCCTAGCACTTTTTCATTTTTTATTTTGAGGCAGAATCTCACTAAGTTGCTTAGGGCCACACTAAGTTGCTGAGGCTGGCCTTGAACTTGTTATCTTCCTGCCTCAGCCTTGTGATTGCTGGGATTATAGGCCTGCATCATTGTGCCCAGCTTTTTTTTTTTTTTTTTTTTTTTTCTTAAATTCGAGACAGGGGAGACCAGCCTGAAACTTGCAATCTTCCTCTCTTAGCCTCCCAAATATCTGGGTGTTACAGGTGCAGATCATGCTCAGCTTCATACAGTTTTTAAATCACATTGTCACCATAATATATTATGAAATTTCTTCCCTGCCCTTCTCATTTCGAATGAGACAGGCACAGGAGGCTCTGAAGAATTATAATCAGCCATACAAAGCTCTTTGGCATATACATTTTCTCCCTGTTGACCAAAGTAGAACAAAGTTAACAATTTAATTTGGGATTTATTTGTATATCATATCTTAGAGTTATCCAGGAGTTTGAGTGTTAATTCTTAGTCTGAGCCTTACTTTCCTTCTGGAATGTGAATTGCAGTAAGTACAATTTCTTCTTTCATGTGATAAATATTGTTAAGTCGCTCCTATGTGGCAGGCAGTGTGCCAAACCTAGCACCTTTCATTTGGATTGAATTTGAATTCTGGTTTATGTAATAGACGTGTAGGAAGGTAATGACTTTGCTGATTATTTCTTTCTTGCTAAACTTCAACTGTGTTCATAGTTCATAAGTTCATAGTCTTGTTACTTTTAAGAAAACAATTATTTAATGCAACTTAGAGTGTAGAGTGGCAGAAGCTAAGAAATATAATGCTTGGACTCTCCCTTTAAAATTCCTCAATCTCTTTGGTGTGATAGACAAGCCATCCTTTAGGAAAAGTTAAGAGAATGATGAGACAGTGGTATGGAACATTCTCCAGAAGGCATGATGGAACAGTTATATCCTCTTTTTCCAGGGTTCACTTTCCACTTACCCCATGGTCTACCACACTCTGAAACTATTTAATGGAAAATTCCAGAAATAAACTATTCATATGTTTTATTTTTATTTTTTCATGTTTTAAATTGCATGCCATTCTGAGTAGCAGAATGAACCTTACACCATTCCACTCTGTGATGGTGATGTGAATCATTGTGTTGTTCAGTGTATCCACAATGTATATGCTACCTGCCCGTTAGTCATTTAAATAACCACTTTGTTACCAGGTCCACTATTGGAGAGGGGTTTATAGTACTTGTGTTCAAGTAACCCTTGCTTTACTTAATAATGCCCCATAGCACAATGAGAGTATTAATGTTGGCAACTCAGATATACCAAAGAAAAGCTCTAAAGTGCTTCTTGTAAGTCTAGAGGTAAATTATTTTTTAAAAAATTTGATTTAAATTATTATTTTTTGTGGTGCTGGGGATTGAACCCAGGGCCTTGTGCATGTGAGGCAAGCACTCCACCAACTGAGCTATATCCCCAGCCCTTATTTTTAAAATTTGTTCTAATTGGTTATACATGGAAAATTCTTTGTTGTTTGTTTTGTGCAAGGATGAAAATTCTTTATTTTATTATATATATATGTATGTATGTAGGAAAAAAACATGAGCTGAGTATTGTCCTCGGTTTTCGAGTCCACTGGGGTCTTAGAAATGTCCCCCATCTGCAAGGGGGGCTGTTGTATTTCAGCACCTGGGAGGACACTGAAGTCTGGGATTTGTCTAGCAGGTCCCGTGTTCAGCTCGCAGAATGTTTTCAGCTGCTTCTGTTATTCCTCAACAATAGTTCTTCACTGCACAATAGCCATGATAAATTTTAGCAAAATTGGGAGGTTCAAGAGTTGTTGGTTGTGGTTATTTACCCATAGTTCCATTTCACCTCCCTTCCGAAGTGGCACGTGGTATATACATCTTTGGAGACTGCAGTTAGTGCCTGTACAACAACTAGCATCTCAAATCAAGATAAAGCACATTTCCTAAGAAGTGTTATGGTGTTTCAAAAGGTTTTACATTCCGAAAGTCCCACGGCAGTTCATTGTGTCCTTGGAAGAACTTTTGGAGCCCTGTTTTGCAGGCGGTGCTCAGTCACTGAGACTCACACCAGAGAAGCTGCTGCTTGGCTCTGGAGAGCGGATGTGTTTCTGAAAGGAGGGCCAGTAGCTGAGCAGGAATGGAGATGAGGCCACTCGTGTGTGTCTGTCACAGGGAAGAAACCCGCCAGTTGATGGAGCACACACGTGTGTGTCCACACACCTCCCTGGTGGGTCACCCTCCTTGTCAGGTGCTGCTGGTGTGGTGTGCTACTTCAGGGCACTTAGAACTCAGTATACAGTCATGAGAGAGGTGTTTTGGTGCAAATCCAGCAACACAATGTAATTTTATTCTGACCGGAATTATCTTCTGTACTTTCAGTTTTGATTAAAGTCCTGCACTTCCTGTTCTAGACCTGAATGCTGATGTGCTTCAGAAATCCCCCACGTTCCATGTCACAGGTTGCTTGCATTTCATGAAAGTCCCTAACCTTTTTTTAGGCTTAATCGGAGTTCTGTTAAGAGCTTAGGGTTGGGTTTGATGATCTGAGGCCTATAGTCATTCTTATTTTTTAAGCACTAAACTTTATAGAGAATGAAACTCATTGCTTAAAATTTTTTTTAATTAAAAAGGGAACTAGAACTTTTATCTTTATTTATAGTCCTCAAATTCACATTTCAACTGTGCTCACATGCAAACAAACCTTTTTACATATTTCCATCATTATGTATAAATACTATTTTCTGCTTTTTATACTTAATATAGCTCTCATTTTCATATTCTTATATATCCAATTGTGTACTTCACAGAATGTGGAGGCTGTGGATCCCCGAGGCCGAACATTATTACACCTTGCGGTTTCTTTGGGCCATTTGGAATCTGCTCGAGTCTTGCTCCGGCATAAAGCAGATGTGACCAAAGAAAATGGCCAGGGATGGACAGGCAAGTATACTTGTAAAATAATTTAAAGTCACTTATTTCAGTTTCTCTTTCTGAAAAAAACTAGTCTCAATCATGATTTTCCTTTGAGTCAGCTGTATCTCTCTTGGGAGAGATGGGGGATGGGAGCAGATGGGAGTCAGAGGATGCTGGTTGGCTGGTCTGTAGCACAGAGTCACTCAGGATAGAGGGCGACTCCTCTTCCAGTGACAACCCTCATGCAAATCTTTCCCACTGTACATGAGTGTAGAGGTCAGTTTTACTCTTGCAGTATGGTGGGAAAAAGCAAAAAGAAATTGCTAGAAATAGGCATTTTGGTAAAAATCCTGTCATTTCAGTGTGTGCAAGCTCTCTTACTATTAGTCAGAGTAGTTTTCTGTTAACTGAGCAAAAGTACTTGTAAGTGCAAGTCCTCTTGCCAGCTTTACACGTAACCACAGTTAAAGCTAGCTTTCGGGAAACAGTCAGGACTTCAGAACCAATGTCAAGAACTTGGGAAGCGAAAAGTAGGAGAGGTTTGACCAGCAGGCTAAGGGTGCTCTGCCTGCTTCTCTTTTCTTTAGTGATGAGCTAGCCATCAGAAGTCATGGTCATCTCTCTGTTGGACTGCAGCCTCACTCCCTCTTTGAAGCAAATATTGGTCGTTGAGTCATATTGATACTCCGTTGGTGGGCTTTGGGATTTGTCAGAAAGTATGAGGATACTCAGTGATTAAATTTCACTCTCGTTTCCCAGTTTTACATGAGGCTGTGAGCACTGGTGACCCTGAGATGGTGTATACAGTTCTTCAACATCGAGACTACCACAACACGTCCATGGCCCTTGAGGGAGTTCCTGAGCTGCTACATAAAATTCTTGAGGTATCCATAAAACCAGCCATGCCAAACATGGTGCTACATGCTGGTGCAATCGTGGGACACAGTTTGACATTCTTACGTGCCTTCCTGAAGAGTTTCATGAATAGTGAATATGATATTTTGACTGCCTGTCCACCTTGTTGAAGTGTGGGAGCTTCTAGGTCATGGGGGTCACCTTTTTTAAGTGCTATTTTCAAATTATAGCCTAAAGAAAATGGACGTCAGACACAATTTGTTTAGGTGCCTGTTTTCTTAAAAGCAGCAGCACCCTGTGCAGAGGTGAGCATCAGTTACCACGCAAGCGTTTTCAGGCTTGCTAAGGCCTGGAGGTCTGTGTGCCACTTCTCTTTGCCACCCTGGTCACTTCTAGACATTAGTATTTTGCAGCCTCTAATCTATTGCCTCAATTGATTTACAGTTAGTGGCTTTTGGGCAGTTTATCTGTCTTATGAATCAAAGTGTAAAAGCTCTCTGACTCTCAGGTCTATCTTAAAAAATGTTCCTTCTAGGCTCCTGGGTTGTTTTGGATGATGGTTGCCATTCTTCAGATAATATTTGTTATTTGAAAGAACCATCTTATCAGTCAACCATGTGCTGTATTCCCAGGGCAGTAGGAGGCAAGAAAGGAGCAGTGGGTTCAGTTGTCAACATTGTTTATTTTCAACTTAAGCACAGAGTCGAGTTCTCTCAAACATCTCCTAAGATGTCTGCTAGTCAAATCAGCACATTTCTTGAGAAAATTAATAGCTCCATTGAAAAAAGGAAAAACTTCGTTATAAGTCAGTCATCGTTCACTATTTAAGCTCTCTCTAAACATTTTTTTCATTGATGTGTAAGCCAAGTCATGACCAAGATATTCATTTTCCATGTACTACAAAGAAACTTCCCGTAAAGTACGTAATAGTTGTATGCATTGTTTTAAAAACAGATGGTTCTTTAGGAGTGTGCAGGGGTCACGAGGATTTGTTTTTATCTAATGTACTGCAGGAGGAACTAAAAGCATCATTTGCTCATTTGACAAAGACAGAAAGTGACTTATTTAACATGGGATCTTCCTTCATTTAAGAAATTCACTGTAAAGGATTTCTTTTTTCACCTGTGTTGACTCGTGGCAGGGGACTGCACGTAGTTACAGTGTCTGCTTAAGGTTACAGAGCCCACAAATGCCTCGTGTGCTTAGCGGCATCAGAGGCTGCAGTTGATCCGTCCTTTAACAGTGTCTCCTTAGTAACGCGTCATCCTTGCTTATCCGCTCTTGGAGGTCGTCTTTGCCCAACATTGGAGTCCTGGCTGGTTTTACCATTCCAGGGTAGATTTCTAGCCTTCCTGCCCTGTGTGTCTGTAAAAACTACAGCAAAACCTGGACTTGTAAGGCACAAATAAACAAAATACCTGGAATCCCTCGTATTTTTCTTCTTGAATGATAACTGTTGGATTTCCTAAGTAGCTCTTTAAGAACCTTCTGCAAAAATTGGTGGTAGATAAGAAAAGACCCCTAAACAAGACTGCTCTGATGGTGTGAAACTTCAAAAAGCCTAATTCTAAAAGTTTAGGAGAAAATTGGGGCAAAGTCTTCTGTTACCTGGAGGGAACATCTACTTCCCATGGAAGTGATGTCTAGCAGTTCTTAAGCCCATCTTTCTATAATTCTTGGGAACCTGACTGAACCCCCCAAATCAGATTTGACTTTTATTCTCTTCCAACCCCATTGCTGTTAACATTCTTAACTGTATAGATATATTTTATATCAAGGTAAAATATAATGGCTTGAATGTAAAATTTCAGTGGGTTTGTACTTCGTTTCTTAGTTTCTCCATTCCCTCTGAATTTTTCAAAAGCCATATTAACCTTGCAGTGTTTGTGTTTAGTGAATAGTGCCAAATGTCATCTATTTGAACCTTTGTCTGTCCTTCAGGCTCCAGATTTCTATGTGCAGATGAAATGGGAATTCACCAGCTGGGGTGAGTGGCTGTGGGCTTATAATTTATTTCCATTTCCAAATTTACAGTGCCTGTATATAGGTTCATTTTTCCTTTGTAACAATTACGTACATTTTTTAAAAAAAATCAGATCTAGGAAATGCATACAGAGAAATAAGGAACAGCAGTCACCTTTAGCCCCATTTTGTTCCTTCCAGTCTTTATCCCCAAGCATTGGACTTTTGTCCCCAAACATGTACACAGATGGTATATGGACATTTGCTTCTCCTTTCATTTATCTATCTTGTTAGTTATTTTTCTTTTATTTTCTTTCTTTTTGTTTAGTGAAGGTAGAGCCTCACTATCCTGCCTAGGCTGGCCTTGAACTCCTGGGCTCAAGCAATCCTCCTACCTCACCCTCCCTGGTAGTTGGATGACAGGCATGTGCTACTAAGCCAAGTTATTAATTTTTTTTTGGTACTGGGAATTGAACTCAGGGGCACTCCCAGCCCTGTTTTGTATTTTATTTAGAGACAGGGTCTCACTGAGTTGCTTAGTGTCTCCGCCATTGCTGAAGCTGGCTTTGAACTCACAATCCTCCTGCCTCAACCTCCCAAGCAACTGGGATTATAGGTGTGCCACTGCGCCTGGCTCTTACAAGTTTTTATTTAAGTTTTTAACATTTATTTATTTTATTTATTTATTTTGTGGCATGTAGCACTTTGTTAGTGAGGGTAATCACCTTAGTCTAGGCAGAGAGAAGGCAGGGATGGACAGGACTAGCATCCATGTAAGGGGATTTTCCCGAAAATTGGTGGTTCAACATGCAGGTTTAGAGGAGGCATGGTTGTGGATGAGCACCCCACAGAAAGCAGCAGGCCTCTGCCAAGTCAATAGGAGACACCCTAGGCCTGGCAGGGTCCCTGAGACAGCACAGCTTCAATGTCAGACTGGATGTTGATGGTCCAAATTCTGCAGCTGTATCTGCACACTGGCGCAATGGCAGGAGCCCTCCGAACTACTCAAAGTTCCAGGCATTGTCATTGTGGTACACCAGAGACCAGATGACGAACCGGGGTCGGTCCTGAGTGCAGAGGAGTCATTGCTTGGCACCTGTAGGGCCTTCCGCAGGA
This sequence comes from Sciurus vulgaris, assembly GCF_902686455.1. Taxonomy (NCBI): domain Eukaryota; kingdom Metazoa; phylum Chordata; class Mammalia; order Rodentia; family Sciuridae; genus Sciurus; species Sciurus vulgaris. The sequence continues at coordinate 137,113,608 of NC_136468.1, forward strand.
GTGTGGAGGTTGGATGCACCTGGTGCCATTGGCCTCGCATTTCTCCAAGAGGGTGGTTGAGCCAGAACCCATCACTGGGTTGGATATACTTGAGGGAATTCAGAATCTTTTTGCATTTGGTTCTCGTGGTGCCCAAACTGGTTGCATGCATAGGAAGCCAAGCAAGACTGTCCCCAGGGTCCAGTTACCCCTGCAGCTCACTCATCTCAGTGTGGCCCAGACCCAGTGTCTCAGAGGTGCCCTGGAAGCATGGGCAGCAAGAGGACTGAGAGAGTGTCTGTGGGAACTAGGCTGCTGCTGCCCCGAGCTGAGCAGCGCACATGGCACGGGCGTCAGGAATTGAGGGGAGAAGGTGATCAGAGCAGCCATCTTATTCGTTTTTAACATGTCACTGTGAAATGCTAAGATTCTAGTAAGTAGACTTACCATGATTTACTCATTTCCATATGTGGTTCGGCTTGATTCTTTCAAACTTATTCTAGGAAAGACGATGAGGAAAATATCGGAATAGTGTGTGTTTTACCAAATGGATATATTTCTCTGAGGTATTAGATAAGGCAATTGACTGTATGTTTTCATTGATGTTCTATTTTTTTCTTCTTGTCTGTCCATTAACAATATGGACAGGGTTTCATCTATTTTTGTTTCCAGATTTATTTTTCAGGCAAGAAATTCTTTTCTAATGAAACATATAAGTGAAGTAAAAAGTATAGAAGAGGATGGGATCGTTCTGAGAAATTAGGGGTTCTTTTCTCATTCACTCTGATTAAAGGTTTTGTTGAAGAGTGATACACTTTAGATATTTGATATTTTGAATGGTGGATATGTCATCATGGAAGGCCGCAGCCTTGTGGCAAGAGTAGCTCATGTGTGAGAGAGACCAGATGGACATACTTGAAAGCCCTGGTGAGGGGTCCTTAAGTGGGGTTCACTTTAGAATTGAGAATACTCTTGGGAAATTTGTTTAGAGTTTTCTCAGCAATGGAACAGAAGGTCCATTTTTATTTAGTTTTAATTTAATTTTTTTTTTCTGTTTTGGGTATTGGGATTGAACTCAGGGCCTTGTGCTTGCTAACCACATGCTCTTCTATTGAGCTGCACCCCCACACCTCCATATTTATTTACTTATTTATATGGCACTGGAGATTTAACCTAGAGGCACTTTACCATGGAGCTGCATCTCCAGCCCCAACACCCCCCTCCTTTTTTTTTTAAATTTTGAGACAGGGTCTCACTAAGTTTCTGAGGGCCTTAATAAATTGCCATAACTGACCTTGAACTTGCAATCCTCTTGTCTACCATAATGTCCCAAGTCACCGGGATTATAGATGTGCATTACTGTGCCTGGCCCATTTTAATTTATTTTTAAATTTTAATTTTTAATTTTTTTGGATTAAACCCAGAAGAACTTAACCACTGCGTCATATCCCCAGCCTTTTTATTTTTTGTTTTGAAACAGGGTCTTGCCAAATTGCTTAGGGCCTCACCAAGTTGCTGAGGCTGGCTTTGAACTTGTGATCCTCTTGCCTCAGCCTTCTGAGTTGCTGGGATTACAGGCATGTGCCATCATGTCCAGCCTCTTTTATTTTTAAAGGTGGCTTCCTATATGATAAGTGGGGTGCGGGGGCAAGAAATCTAGTTCTATTTAGCGATCACAATCTTGCCACTCCTCTCCTTTTATTAAAGTTATAATCCTGAATTCTTGGCCTGGGTGTTCTGCTTGGCCCTTAGTTTTTCTCAGTAGTATGCTTCTCTCCTCCAGTGCCTTTGGTTTCCAGAATATGCCCGAATGATGTCTGTCGAATTTGGAAAAGTGGTGCCAAACTGCGTGTTGATATCACATTGCTGGGATTTGAAAACATGAGCTGGATAAGAGGGAGGCGTAGTTTTATATTTAAGGGAGAAGGTGAGTGATTCCATTGTAATCATCACTGCGCAAACTGAATCGCAGTGATTTCTCACCATCAAAATGTGTTCATGTCCTGTTCCTTATCCGTCTGATCCTACCTGGGACATGTGTTATTCTTATTAAGTATTCAACTCTCCATCCCTCTTAGTTCTTGTCTGGCTAGTTCTCTTGCACGTGTGATTTGCCATGTACCAGTTAACTCTTGTGACCTGTGGGACAGCTCAAGGCTTTGACTGCAAGCCTTCTGTCTTGAGTCTCTTTATATTCCCTCCATAATGAGGCCTGATCCTTCTAATAGAGGGTCACCCAATATGATACAAAAATAGTTTGTGTTAATTCTGTAATCATGTATTTTTGTAAAGGTCACAGACAAAATGTGTTCCTAATAAAAAATGCAAAGTATTTAAAAATTTATGTCTTTGGGGAAGATGACCTGGAGACCCCTATGAGTTGTGGAAAGCAGGCCAGATAATCCCTGTGTCAGTAGGTGATTTAGGTTTTATCAGGTAACATCTGGGAGGAAAAAGTGAACAATGATACCTTGTACCTACAAGAGGCCCTTGTTTGTGCCTCTTCATTGCCTTCTCTTACTCACGTCCTTGTTTCTGTTAACAGACAATTGGGCAGAGTTGATGGAAGTCAACCACGATGACAAAGTGGTCACCTCTGAACATTTTGATCTTTCCCAAGAAATGGAGCGCTCACTCTGGACTTGATGAAGCCAAAAAGCAGGGAAGTTGAGAGGCGGCTCACAAGCCCAGTCATTAACACCAGCCTCGATACTAAAAACATTGCTTTTGAAAGGTATGAATTTAGACTCCAGATTTTAATGTCTAATCGCTGTGCTGCCATCTTTAGTGACATGTATGTGTTAATTGGAAATTATGGACAGATTGGGATTGTTTTTCTAATATGACATAATAATACTAGTGGGTTTTAGGATCAATTGCTAACCAAATAGAAACAGTAGCTGATGTCCTACATTGCCTATCATTTTTATAGTTTAACATTGGTGAAGTCTTGGGAAAATGTCTTCCTGTTCTATTATGGGCCCTATCTAGTGGATGTCAGTTGGATCTTATTTTTTATTTTTTTTTGTGATTTTTAGATCCACAACACTCCTTAAAGTGTGGAACTCTGGGTTTTGGGAAGCTAGAATTGATCCAGTATTGAATTTTGTCGTACTGATTTTAGCCAGTCAGATTTACACACACCATATAGTTAAGTATAGTTCTTTTTCCTATGTGTGAGGCCTAATAGTTTAGAGCAAGAGTCTGGGAGCGATTCAGTTCTGTTCCAGATTCTGTGGAAAAAAATTCTCCAGATAGGCCTGTGTCTTGATTAATCCAGATGAGAACACCTTTCCTGTCATCCACATCTGGGTCACACAGAGGGCACGGACGGCCTTTAAATGTAGAGGAGGTAGAAGCTGTCAGTGTCTTTACCATGAAACACACAGAACCGAGGGAGCCCACAAGAGCCCTTAGCGTTTGCCTAGGATGTCACATCCAGCTCTCTGCAAACCAAAGTAGCATAACCTGAGCTTAAATGGACACTATTATCCTGGATTTAGGTGTTATTTCTCTTCATGAATATGTTTACTGTCCTCTTTTAAATTTTTTCTTTTCTTCATTTCCAAAAAAAAAAAAAAATGGGTAATAAAACCAAGAGATTTCTATTTAGTCAAATAATTTCTAATTTAGATTGGGCTGTGGAATTAGGGTATCAATAGCAGAAAGAAAAACCAGAATGTGCAACCTGTGTGGTGTCGAGCAACTCTTCTGCTTTAAATCCTCTCACCAGCCTCCTGGTACCAGCCTCACCAGTTGATAGCTGTTGTCCTCCTGGGACAGTAGGGTTTAGGGACTGGTGTGCCCGCGTGTGGCTCTGCAGATATGAAGAGCACCTTCAGTTTAAGGTTGTTTGTGACCTCAGATTATAGAAGAGACTGTCCTCACCACCATAGCCCCTGAGAAGAGATAAGAGTGGGAAAGATTGAGTGCCTCCAGCAGAGTTACTAAATAACCTGTGACTTTGGGCACGTAGCCTGATCTTTCTGCTTTTCTATTTCCTTAGCTGAAAGAAGAAAATGAATGAGTCTCGAGATGAAGTCTGTAAAGTCTGTGACTAAGAGACATTTCTTCTAATGTAGTTTATCCGTGGAGTTGCTAGAGTCAACAAGAAGTGTAATTTATGAAGGGAGTGTGGCAATTACTGGCTTTACCCCCGCTGAGTGCAGATGAGAAATAGTGCATTCCATTTGTACTGAGGAGGAAGGCACATTATGTGTTAGCATGGTCAGAGGGTTGTCAAACCTTTCAAACTAATTCTCCCTTCACAACTGGCAGTGGGCTGCTGAGTGAGAATTTCCGGAAGATAACTGCTTTTTTATGGTGATCAGTGAACTTACTGTGCATCAAGCAAGGATTTGAGCCACTCTTGAGTGTGACGTTTGCTGATACAAAAGTCTACTTCTAACTCGAGTTGCGAGTGTTCGTTGATTGAATGTGGAAGGCTTGGCTCTCTCCCATTTTGTGATAGTCACTTTCCTCCATTTCTTTCTTCTAGTCAGTTACTCAAAGCTTGATGCTTGAAGAATTTTTGGTCTGCAGTGGTACTCTGGTTGTCCTTCAGATTTTCTCTTCTCTGAAAGATTATGCTCTTCCCACCTCAAATAAACCATTCCCTGCACCTTCAGAACTTTCCTCCAGATTGTGTAGTGATCACCATATACAGTGCCTGCCAAGTGGCCTTTGGTGTGGTGTTCTCAGGGGAGACACAAGAGGTGGAAAGGGCACAAGGGGGAGGCAGGGTTCTGTCCTCTTCAGATGCCTGAGCATGCAGTCAGCCAAGGGCCAAGGAGGTATTAGAATCTTGGTTTTTAAGTCAGGGCACAGCCACGGAGTTTGCTGACTAAACTGCTGTCGGAGTGGGGAAGCAGAGGGAGTAGAAGCCAGGATGGCCCAGAGGAGATGTGGATGCCTGAGCTTGTGGGTCCTCCAGGGCACAGCAGGGCTCCATCTTCTCAGCCTACGTGAAGGATGAGGTGGAGCAGAGGGTGTCACCCTCTGTCCCTCTGATGACTTGTGCCAGGAAACAGTGATTTCCCTCCTCAGGCATCAAGTGACAATGAAAAGATGACAAACCGAGGGTTGGATTAGTTAACTGATTTTTAATTATTGATGGCTAGACAGTGACTGTGGTTTATTAGTCAGGTATGGCCACTGTCCCTTGCCCCTGTGACAGGTCCTTTGTTTCTGAAGTGTAAGTCAGAGATAGCTAGCACTTGGGATAATCCCGTAGGATTCCTGTCCATCCCTGCATGGGTCATTTTGCACTAATTGTAGACAGCAGGGGATATTAAAGCCCAGGCCCCTCTTCTATGATGGGCTAAAATACACATTTACATCTCATTACGTTCCATCCAGGCAAATTTCATTTACCAAATCTCATTAGAAGGAAAGCAAACTGAAAACACAAAATGTAAATACCTGCATATGTTCTTTGTGACTGTTCCCTGAGCTTCCTGCATGATGTCCCGCTTCACTCAGGGGTCAGAGAAGGCAAGCTTTTTCCCTGCACAGGGCCAAGTAGAGCTAGGATGTGATGTCCTAGACAAACGGCAGGGCTGTTCAGGGATTCCCTCTGAATGGTAGCATTTCCCAGGCAAAGCTGCTTTGAAGAAGAATTAGAACCCCTTTGCTGTTCCTGGTTCCTAAACACCCTTTTTCCAGGAGTACAGAATTGAATAACTGGATTTCTGGGCGTATAACCAATGCAGCTGCCACTGGAATGCTGGGCTACTTTAAAAGAAATTCCATAGACTGGAACCAACAGCTGGGCTGCAAAACCATTTTTAACATCCTTTCCCCCTGTTGTATGAGGCCCGAGAAAATGTGTGATACACAAGCCAGTTTACAGGCTTTAATGGCTTCTCCAGGCAGCTCGCCACAGTGATGAGCTCCTGCCCATCATGTTCTTCCTAAGAGCAGCATGCTCCGCGTTTCCCCATGTTAAGAATTCCTTGATGGAGCCGTGGCTGCTTATGGACACAGGACCTCTGATGTTCATGCTCATGGTTAAGATGACCCAGATAAACACTCTGACCTAGATATCTCCTTGTGGCCAGCCCTTGGATGCTGGTCATCTCCACTCACTTCTTTAGGACAGCTGTCCGATAAATGTCACCACCTTTGTCTTCTATGCTGGCAGTTTTTGTAAAGAAGCCAAGAACGGAGTCTGTCTACGCCTGGAGTGAGGCAAATTGATTAATAACTGTGGGAGGGGGATGGGGTGTTTAAGCCATCTGTCATCCTTTTGTGGACAATAGGACCATGATTTCCAAGTGTCCTTCACTAACTTAAGCTGGGGGAAAAACTAAAGGCTGCAGGGATAAATCTGAATGGCATATTGTACATGTAGAAATTTGTGGTGTTCACTTTTTATCAGAACTAAATCCGGATTCTGGGGCTGGAGGACAGATAAAGCAGAAGTTGTTAATGGTTACGAAGCAAAGGTAAAAGGAAACTCTTAAAATAAGATTTAATATAGCTATTTAGCTTCTATGCAAATGAGGAGTCTGTTCAGATTTTTTTCATGCATCTGGGCCATGAAGGTCCTCTGGGGAATACGTACTGTTTAATGTGTCTTTCACTTGGATGTTTGTTTTATTGACTTTCAGAAAAAGGGATAGCATGTTCTGAGGAGGTCTGTAGCTATGCCAAAGAGAAATAATGTTGTAGAAAAATGAGTATAGGTACCAGTTGTCCCAGTGGGAAGGACAAGCTTAAAATAAAAAAAAGAAAAAGGATTAGATTTCACATGCTTTTTCATTTTTTTAAATAAGCTGAGTGTTTTTTTTTAAAGTCTTATGATAGCTTTTGTGAATCTGTATTACTTGCTTTTTTTTTTTTTAACTTATTTCTTTAGCTGATTCTAAGCCTCTCTTTTTTAAAATATCAGCCTAATTGTAACAAAAGGCTCACAGCCCATTTGCATGACATCAGTGAATTTAAAACTTGGTAATGGCGGAGACGTTTGTCTGTTGAGTCATCTGGCGTTTCGTCAGTTGGAAGGCTGTTTGCTGGCCTTCCCTTAGTTTTGCAGTATAGAGGGACTGGTGGCTTGTGGGGTGGTGCCAGGTGCTGCAGGGTCCTCTGCTGGCCTCTGAGTGAGCAAAGAAAGCTTATGTCATGCTCAGCAAGCTGCACTTAGAAATAGTCGTTCTCGTGCTGAGTGTATTTTCTGTAGCTTTCAGTGTTGGGAATCCACACATGGCATCTACAGTTAATTGGCTGTTAACTGTTATATTTGATTTTCCAGACCACCATATTCCTAGTCACCGCTGGTCACAGCATTTCCCCTGGCAGTTATAAAAGAGATACGTGTATATATTTTGGTCAGTAGACAGAATGCCTTTTCAGGAGTGACTTGCTGGTTTTCCCTGACTCTCACAGGTCTAGAGAACCTGTGTTCTTTCCTTTTCCTTCTGCCCACCAGATGGCTAAGTCAGTACTGTCAGATCACCATGGATCAGTGGGAGTTCAGGAGTCAGGTTTGGGGCCTTAGTACAGTAGGATCCCAGCTGGGAATCCTAGTTGCAGGACATTTGAGACTGTTGAGCAACAAAAAGGGCAGGTAGGAAGATGCAGCCTGTCACCATTAACTCCTCGGTGTTAAACTGTCAAATATGGGAAAGTATCTGCTGATGCATTTATAAGTTGATAGTTAGGTATTTTCTCTGAAGGTTCCTAATGATTGTTAACCATTTATCATTTTTATTTTGCTAGATTTTTTTTTTTTTTTGCTTCAGCATTCTTGCTCTTGCTGTGCTTATTTTTTGAGATTTGATTCCCTGTGTCACTATTTTCTTTTGTACACATCTCTCAAGGTCTACACAGTAAACAATGTGAATGTGATAACCAAAATACGCACAGAACATCTGACTGAGGAGGAAAAGAAGAGGTACAAAGGTAATCGCCGCTACCTCCCTCCCACCTCTTTTGATTTCTGCTGCTTCTTTTTTCCCTGTATTTTTCAATCTAGAGAGAGCCTTTGTTTGTTCTGTTAAGTTTGCAGTAATGTGATCTGGACGTGCTAATCCTAAGCCTAACTTCTTTTTTATGAAAATTTCCTGAGACTGACTCATTCTTGGAGTGTTTCCCCATAGTTGGCTCAGCTGTAATTAAAGCCATTCATGAGGGTTTGTTTATGTGTTATGATGAACAATTGTGATATTCAGCCAAGAAAAGTAGATAAGGATGTTGGAGGATAGTATCATGGGAATAAGTAATTTAGCCTGAACTATTGCGATGAAAGATTTGAGTGGAACTTGGGCTCTGAGCCACATAGTTGCCAATATGTTGTTGCCACATCCTGACTCTGTCAGCTCTGTGGCTTTGTGAAGTCACACATCCTCCATGCCTCAGTTTCCTTGGTCGTGAAATGGAGGTGATTTCATTCACTCATCCTTTTTCAGTTATTGAGACGATTAGATATGCAAACCTGTAGCGCTTGCAGCATGTGCTAAGTATGTGGTCACTGTTAACCACCAGCACCATCATGACTGTGCTCATTGCTCCGGTTTGACAGGAATCTGAGGCCCAGACCACATGGAAGTGAGTGGCCAAGGTGGGATTAGAATCCAAATCTGGCTCACTCTTAAATCAAGACTCTTGCCACTATTCTGCTGAATTCTTATGGATGTTCCTCTAGTTTAGCGATCCTAATAAAAAATGTACTGTAAAGGGTATGGATGATTTGATCAGCCTATCAATGGATTTCCTAATGTAGGTAGCTTGAATCTAAAACTTGAAAATATTATGAGGAACTTTTTCTATAGTCACAGTCAGATGTAATAATAGACATTAAACATTCCCTCCCTCTACAGCGGACAGGAACCCACTGGAATCTCTGCTGGGAACTGTGGAACACCAGTTTGGTGCTCAAGGGGTAAGTTGAAGCCACATGCTTTCAGCTCAGTTGACTGAAAAGAATCAATTTATGTATGCTTACGATGGCATTTACTGCATCCCGATTAGGCCTCTCTATTTAGAAACATTAGAGAACTCCCAAGTTGGAATTTGAAATCTTTTGGATGAGAATTAGATGAGCAATCTTTGAAAATAAAGATTTTGGAGGAGGGGTAAGAGGTAGAAATCAGGTGTGTTTCTCTCTCTCTCTCTCTCTCTCTCTCGTCCATTATAAACTAGGGTCTTTTCTATAAACACACTTAAAAAGGATTTGGGACTATATTGTAACAGAGCACCTTAACAAATATTTTCTGATTTTATCCTATAGTTGGTACAATTTTTTTTTTCTTTCCAGTTTTAAAGCTTGAGAATGATAGAACTAGCACTTAAATTCCAAGTGTTTCATGTCTCACACACTTTCAGATATTTCTGTCTCCTCTATTTTCTTTCTACAACCAGGAGGTAAAAATGCAAAGGAGAGTAGAAAACATTTTAGACTTGCCATGATAAGACCTTTGTCGACTTTCTTGTTCCATGCAGTAACTTAATTTCAAAAAGTTAATGACTGGAACCTCCTGATCTATAGTTGGTTAACGTGTCCACCTCGTTACCCAGTACACTAGGCTTCCACCTGTATCATTTGGCACTTCTGACTCTCCTGAGTTCTGACCCAGCAGGACCTTACCACAGAGTGTGCCACTGCAAACAACCCCACAGCCATCACGCCTGAAGAGTACTTCAGTGAAGACTTTGATCTGAAAGACAGGGACATCGGGAGGCCAAAGGAGCTGACGATTAGAACACAAAAGTAAGAGTGATTTGGTTGCTACTTTTAACTTACGGATTGTCTCAGAGATGCTGTTTATGGCGTTAGGTCTCATTCCTGTGCTCCTCTTCTTTCAAGAGAATTTTTAAATTACTTTGTCTGATGAAAACTAGTACTAGATTGTCCCTTTTCCAAATGAGTATAGAGAGATGTAAGAATTTTTCTGCTGGGTGCAGTGGTGCACACTGTAAGCCTAGCTACTTGGAAGGCTAAGGCAGAAGGATCGTAAGTTTGAGGTCAACCTAGGAAATGTAGAGATTCTTGCCAAAGTAAAAAAAAAGGGCTGAAGATGTAGCTCAGTGGTAAAGTGCTTCTGGGTTCCATCCCCAGTACAAAAAAGAACAAGAGAAAAGAGAAAAAGAATTCTTTTTTCTTATTTCTTACTCTGAACAAATCTTGGTCAACCAAGTGAAATGATTTCCAGCAGCTATCAAATTCTTCATGCTTGCTCTCAGTTACAACTGCTCCATGGGTAGGTTGTAATGTAGGCTGTTTTCCCCATTGCCAGATTCCAGGGTGATCTGAATCCCCCCATGGGTCCAGTCCCTCAGTAGTGCTGAATGAGGAGGTAGGGGGAGGAACGTGGAGCAGGAGGCTGGTATTGTCTGGCCTACTGCATGGCAGTAACGTACTCTCCCCTGTGGTGGAGACGGGCGGCCTCAGTATGTCTTTGGTGGAATCCTGCAGGTTTAAAGCGACGCTGTGGATGTGCGAAGAGTTTCCCCTCTCCCTGGTGGAGCAGGTCATTCCCATCATTGACCTGATGGCTCGAACTAGTGCTCATTTTGCAAGACTGAGAGATTTCATCAAGCTGGAATTCCCACCTGGATTTCCTGTCAAAATAGGTATCAGTAAATAAGACTCAGGAACGCGTGTAGGTTCTCCCCATTTTTGTGGGTGACAGAATGTGCTTCACAGAATCAGAGCACATTTGGTACGGGGTAGTCCACAATAAATAACGCAGGGGTCCAGATTATTGTCTGGTTTGATTTGATTGAAAGAAGTGTCTTGATTCTGAGTTCATTTTACATATCAAAATTAGGAGCTCTCCAGTCATCAGTTCAATTTATAGATGGTGCTGACAGATTAAAATGGCATGAAAAATGGATATATTCATTGTTTTAATGTCAAAAATAAGTGAAACTTCAAATTAGATAATTACTTAAGACAATTGACACCAAGATCAATATAATTTAGGGCCTGAACTAGTAGTGCATAATGTTTTATATAATCCCTATTATTTGTGAGGAATTTTAATATTCCTGACACCTGAATTCTGGTCAGTCACTTAATCACTACTGTCTTTGAGGAGAAAATACTTACCTCTCTGAATCAGAATCTGTTTTCCCTGTATGTTGTTAGGAAGATTCAGTGAAATCATAATGTTAAGAAGTGTTTGATATAGTACCAGTTAGTAAGCACACAGTAAAGGATTACTTTTAGTATTTTCAATACGTTATTTACAAAAATTTTTATTTTATTAGAAATTCCCTTGTTTCACGTCTTAAATGCACGGATTACTTTTGGAAATGTTAATGGCTGTAGCACTGCTGAAGAAACTCAAAATGAAGGGACGCAGGCTGATTCAGGTAAGAAAACAAAGTTGAGTTTCTGATTAGAAGTAGTTTATATATTTAGTCATTGAACTATTCAGTTTGAAATGGGGGTATCTTATGAAGTAGATCTCTGTGGGATAAGAGAGAATTTTAGATTTAGTTTAGATTAAATAAAAAAACAACTTGTAGAATATATATGATCCCACTTCTATTAAAAAGACAGTATGTTCTTAAAAATTAGCTTTATTCAGAGTAATGTCCATACAGTCAAATACTCCATTTAAAGCGTGACGGCTCAGTGGATTTGGATGAATGTGCATCTGGGCACCATTACAGTCAACACAGAGAGCATTCTAGATTTATTTCCTCATGTTTCTGTGCCGTCAATCCAATTCATATTTGGGATGCTATTGTAAATGGATCTGTTTTCTTAATATTTCAGTTATATAGAAATTGATTTTTAAATGTTGACCTGGTATTGTGTAATATCACTGATTTTACTTGACGTCTGGTAGTTTTTTTGTAGATTCCTTAGAATTTCTCACATACACAATCATTTGTCTGTGAATACATACAATTTTAATTCTTCCCTTCCATTCCTTAAGCCTTTTATTTTCTTCTTCTTGCTTTATCAGACTGGCTAGGACATCCAGTTCAATGTTGAATAAGAGTGGTAAGAATGGACATCCTTGCCTTGTCCCTGACTTTAGTGGAGCAAGGGTTGTTTCATTATTAAGTATATTAGTTGTAGGTTTTTTTTAGATATCCTTGAGTAGGTTAAGGAAATTCTTCATTTGTATTCTTAGTTTGTTGACTATTGTTTTTGTTTTGTTGTTGTTTTGAGGTGTTGGGGATCAAGCCCATTGTTGAGGGTTTTTGCCATCACTACTAATTTTTATTAAATGCTTTTTCTCCAACTTTGAGATGGTCATAAGATTTTTCTCCTTTTAGTCTACCAGTATGATGAATTAAACTATAGCATTTTAGTGTACGTAAATTAAAATTTCAAATAAAAATTCTGAACAATAATATACAATTTTATACACCACACAGCAATAAAGTTGGGTAGTATTAGGTGTGTTCATGAGGTTGTGAAGCAAAGGAACATTCATCCGTTCTTGGCAGGAATTGTAAATTGGAATAATTTATTGAAAAGTAAAACACTTGGCATTAATTAGTTAATTCAGATGTTACACCCTGTGATCTAGCTATTTTAAGGTGTGTACCCCAGAGAAACTCATTCACATAGGCATCTGGAGACCCCAAGTAATGACTAACAGAATTGTTCACAATAGCAAAAATTCAAAAATTGCCCAGATATCACAAATAAAATATAGTAGTAAAAATAAAAATTTATAGCCAAGTGTAGCAAAACTGATAAATCTTAAAAATGAAATGAAATGAAATAAATGAATGAAAAATAAAACCAGTTTGAATAATTCTATATGATTCCATTTATGTCAAGGTGAAAATGGGCTACACAAACCTCTCAGATTATGCACATGAAGTCAGACACTTTAGAAGAGCGAGGTAGTGAAAACCGCAGTGGGGGAAGGGGACATTAGAGGGATGCATACCTGGGATATGCATGGGCAGTTTTCTGTGTCTTAGGCTAGGTGAAGGAGACACAGGCATTTGTATTATTGTTATTATTTTTATTTTAAGTGTTCAGATAGTTCATATACTCCCTTTTATATGTTCACCATATTCATATTTAAGGAGGAAAAACACATTAGTGTGACTACATGTCTGTGTACACACAAACACCACCCATGTAGACATACATACAGCACAGTCCTCAAAGGATGCTTTCTTCATTCATGAAATAAATATTGAAGCCGATTGGAATCCTTTTGGTAACAACACTTATAAGTAAATTATTAGATTGAAAGACTATTACATGCAAGGTTTGTTGATGAAATTCCAAGTAAATGATAAAGTATTTACTGCAGGCTCACTTACTCTTTAAAGGTCAAATCTAGTTTCAGTTAGTTTCTTTTCCTATTATTCAAGACACTACAAAATACCCTCTTACTTACCATTTTTAACATATGCATTTTTGTTTTGTTCTTTTTAGATATACATGACTGTAGAGTGTACTTTGACATATTATATATACATGGAATGTAACTTATTCTAATTCAGATGCCATTCTTGTGGTTGTATGGGGGATGTGGAGTTTCACTGGTCATGTATTCATATACGAACACAAAAAAGTTATGCCCCATTCATTCTACTGTCTTTCCTATTCCCTTCCTCACTCCTTCCCTTCATTTCCCTTTGTCTAATTCAATGACCTTCTATTCCCCCACCCACGTTATTGTGCTAGCTAGCATCTGCATATCAGAGAGAACACTTGGTCTTTGATTTTTTGGGGGATTGACTGATTTCACTTAGCATGATGGTCTCCAGATCCATTCATTTGCCAGCAAATGCCATAATTTCATTCTTCTTTATGACAGAGTAATATTCCATTGTATATACCACATTTTCTTATCCATTCATCTGTTGAAGGGCACCTAACATACATGTGTTTCTTTCTCATTTTTTTTTTGGTGCTGGGGATTTGAACCCAGGGCCTTGTGCTTGCGAGGCAAGCACTCTACCAACTGAGCTATATCCCCAGCCCTCTTTCTCATTTTTGAAAATCTGTGGAATCACAAAACACTCTATAACTGATGGTATGTGATAATTTAACTGGCAGAACTTTTTTCTTTTGTGGTGCCATAAGAATAATGATGCACTGTATAGTCAATGTAGTCTCAGGTCTGATGAAATACTGTATTGCTGTATTGTCATTCCCACATATTCATGGATCCCTTCAGTAGGGTCTCCTGCCATGCTGCATGTGCCTGTCTCCCCACTTTCAAATCTCGATTCTGCCTTTCACTTACCTGGAACACTGCAGCTCCTCATTTGCATGCCCCAATACAACCCAGTCTTCAAAACCAACTAAAGCAATTTCCTAGTCTTTTAGGCCGCAATGAAGAAAACTTACATATGCTTTTTAAGACCTATTGTCCATTTTGCCAATGAATCACGTTTTATCTTGCCTCAATGAACTCTTTTAGACCCTTATAAATCATCTCTTCCAAGAGACAGTAAATTCTAGGAGGACAGAGGTTAGTTGATTCACCATTTTATCCTCTATGCAGCAGAGAGAGCATGGTGCTTTGAGTTAAAAAAATTTGGAAAAAGAAGGAAAGATGATTGATCTTCTATCATTTAAATGATATTCAAAATGGATTACTTATTTTCCAGCATTTAAAGTTTTTGAATAAAGAAAATTACAAGGATTTTACAGTGAGCACTCAGATGTTCATGACCTAAAACTTACAACTAACATTTTACTACACTTTTTAAATTATATATCTATCCATAGATTCGCTTTTAAGTTCAAGCAATTACTAAGAATATTAAAAAACTGAGACAGCTCTGGTGGTACCTCAGCTACTTGGGAGGCTGAGGCAGAAGGATCCTAAGTTTGAGGTCAGTCTCAACTTAACAAGATCCTATATTAAAATGAAATAGAAAAAGGGTTGGGGGATATAGCTCAGTGACAGTGACCCTGGATTTAATCCCTAGTACTGCGAAATAAAACAAAAAGTAGGCCTATAATTCATGATACCTGATTTGCACTAACTATGTCTCAAACAGCAGGCATGATAAAGGATCAAGTTAAAGATTGGAAGCAAAACATACAGGTTTTATGATTCTATGCTTCCCCGACTAAGCTTGTACGTGTTTGAAATATTTTCATCTGCAAAATAATGAATGCAAATCTTGTTTTCAGTACTGGGGATTGAACTCAGGGCACTTGACCACTAAGCCACATCCCCAGCCCTATTTTGTATTTTATTTAGAGACAGGTCTCACTGAGTTCCTTAGTGCCTCGCTTTTGCTGAGGCTGGCTTTGAACTTGAGATCTTCCTGCCTCAGCTTCCCCAGATGCTGGGAATACAGGTGTGCATCACTGCGCCTGGCTAGAATGTAAATCTTTAAAGGGGCTAAACATTAATCATCTACATCTTAGCTACCAAGCAAGGAATAATACCCAACACAGAGAAGTGGCAAGAATCTCAGTTTCCTACCTTGCATAATCAACAGGAGTTTTCCCACTAGAATCTTGCGTGCCTGGGTCTGCTCCATATACTGCCAATAATTCAGCCTGTAAAATCTGCCCTGCTTTGGAGGCGACATGGAGTGGTGTATTTCCTTTTTCCTAAGAGTAATTAATAAAAAGTTGTTAGGAAAGCAAATTAGACAAACTGAAGGTTACTTGAATATAACTCAGTTTCAATTTAATATCTGAAGCAATTCGTGATTTCTACAGGATGAAAGAAGTTGGCTTGGGCTCCTAAAGATAACAGTCTCAGACAGGTTTCAAGATTCCCAGTTCTCACACTTGAATGGAGTTGCTGAAAAACACACAGACAAAGAAAGAATTTTTAAAAGCACCAGGAATAATGTAGTAGAGCAGCTGGCATACTATTTTAACATATGATGCATTAATAACACATAATCTTTATTTGGCTTAGTATGGTGGATGGAACAGTCTTTCCTTTGCTGGTCACAACCACTTCTGGGTTGTAGGGTGGATCAGGCTGACCTGCCCAAATGCAGGACTCTTTCAATCAAGTGGCAAAATCAGAACCTGAGTGAGAGACAATATGAGGAGGTTGGTTGCATGTGGCTCTGAAGTCTGAGGGACCTGAATTTCAAGTTCTAGCCCTTTCGACCTGTATGATTTTGAGAAAGTTCTTTAAGTAAGCTGACCCTCAGTTTCCTCATCTCTAACATGGTGATAGCAGTCAGGTGTGGTACTGCATGCCTGTAATTCCAGAGGCTTGGGAGGCTGAGGAAGGAGGACTGAGGGTTTCAAGTCAGCCTTAGCAACTTAGTGAGGCTGTAAGAAACCAAGTGAGAACCTGCTTCTAAATAAAAAATAAAATGGGCTGGGGATGTGGCTTAGTGGTTAAGCACCCTTGGGTTCAATCCCTGGTACTCTCCCTCCACAAGAAAAAGAATAAAAAAGGTGATAATAATGCTACCTATTGACAAGGTAAGGATCCAATGATAAAGTGCTTAGCACTGAACCCAGCATACAGAAAATGCTTAATAATAAATAATAATGATTAACTGATGTCATTGTCATTGACCTAGCACATTGACTTCTACACTGTGCAAACTACAGGATTCTGCCTTACACTGTGCCCTCTCCACACACTATTCCTGGCCATACATAGTGATTTCCTGAAGTGTGTCAGGGTGGGAAACAGGCCTGTGGCATGCCAAATTCTGTGCTATTGCAGAAAAGTTCTTAAACAGTAAGAAGATGAGCTGACTTCCTTAAAGTCTCCAAGATTCAATAACCCTCATCATAGCTATGGAACAATATATTCTTGCACTCCATTAAATACGTATGTTTTTTTTTTTTGAAAATTTGGTTAAAAGAAAATAAAACTGAGTCTTATTAACTAGTGGAAGTAAAATTTACATTTCTATGCAAAATTTATATTTTGAACTGTGATTGCCCATGCTCCATGTTAGTGAGCATTTGTCAAAAAGTGTTCTGAAAGTAAAGATGTGCATTTCTTATGATATCCCTCAAAAACGTGCTAAAGCCACATAAAGAAATCATCCACTCATTTCACAAGTATAATAAAACATTCTGTGTACGACAGCTTTGAGTCACAACCTACTTTCTGAAGCTCCTTCTTACTGCGCAACCTGGAAACCTGAAGGAGTTAGCCCTTTCTTTACTATGTTTTTCTAGTACTTATTAGAAACAACGGTTCAAAGATTTTTCAGTCCTTCTACAAACAAATTTTGAGATGGCTCCTATTTCAAAAGTAAACAAAATTTATCAAAAAACAATCTAAAAATGATGCTGAAAAAACACAGCTTTCTATGTACTTATTTCTCCTCTGCCCTTGTACCCCCATTACAAAAAATGGCTTCCATTTGAATTAAGATTATAGATGAAGCCAGGCATGGGGCATGCCTATAAACTCAGTAGCTCTAGAGGTGGGAGGATCACAAGTTCAAAGTCAGCCTCAGCAACTTAGCAAGGCCCTAAGCAACTTACAGAGACCCTAATCGGTCTGGAGATGTGGCCCTGGATTTAATCCCCAGTACCAAAAAAAAAAAAAAAAAAAAAAAAAGATTAGAGATGAAACTGACTATAAAAAAAAAAGCTGTTACTGATTTACTGATTATTTACTGTACAAAAATGAGTTTTTTTCTTTTTTCCCTTTTGACACCTTCCCACCCCAAATAAAAAAATATGCTATCTTATCCAGATCTTTTAGGGACTTTAAAAAGGTATGACCCACCTTACTAAGATCTTTGGCAGTCACACTGTCGTCATCCCGGCAGGGCAAGCGGTGGACAAACGCTAACATCTGATACTTGGCTCTGATGAATTCCGCTTTATTGGGACTGGTTCAAAAACAAAAAAGAAAACAGTTCACTTGCAGTTCAGATACAACATTCCCCATTCTTTGTACTGTAAAAAGAAGAGGAAGTGGCCCACATCCCCCACTAAGTGAACAATGCTGAAATAAGTTTCAGCAGCAAGACCTGAAGTCTGAAAACATACATTAGTCATTGTAATGACTAGAACTGCAGAATACCTGCTTTTTATAGCCGTTCTCTTCTCTGTGTAATTTTCTGGATTGACTACAACCCTGGGAGGAAGTGGCGTTTAGTGTCACCTTATAGGTAACTGGTGCCGAGAGTCTAGATTTCTGGTCTGATTGCCTCTTGCTTGAGTACCTAGGTTTAAATCTGATCATATCTACAACCTTCAAGTTGAGGTCTCCAGTTGGAGAAATCATTAACTCCTGTCCAGTAACCATGCAAAAAAGATGGTCCCCACCTGCCTCATTCTGAGTTTCCACCAGCAGAGAGCCTACGCGCAACTGGGGTAACCACCTCCTGCACTGCCCTGGTGGAGGCTGATCAAAATAGCTGTACTCCTTTTAGTGGGCCCCATTTGTTATGAAGAAGTAGAAGTATTTATAAACATTCCACTCACTGTACTTTATCCTGTGGATTAGCTTTACGTCTTCCACTCATAATAGAGGCAGGGTCCAGTAAAGAATGCTCCCATATAGAATTTGCACCATTGTTATATAAGGTTTCAACCATCTAAAATCAAGCAGTATAAAATCATATTTTAATTTTACACAAATATTAGAAGAGAATCAGTGACAAGTGGGAAACAAAGCCCCACTACGTATACTAAGATTGTTTGGGTTATTACTCATGTCATTGTTTTCTGATTTTAGAATGAGAAAGATGAGCCTGTATTCAGGATCAGCTTTGACCAGTATGGCAGTTAAAACTTTAAATGGATTTGATTGTGCTACAGTCATATATTGAAGAAGAGGAACATTTTAGAGCAGTGTTTCCCAAGGCTGAACAAATACTATTTCACCCAGGTATTAGAAGCTACACTAGTTGTTTTTAATTTTATACATTTTTCTTTAAATCCACTCATTTTCAAAACATTAACATTGTTATGATGTGCTCATTACAGTTTTCTTATATGTTAACACAACTATTATAATAAATACGTGAGTATTATCTATACCTGTCTTGAGTATCACTCATGGCTATGTTTCATATTTTGGGAATTACTGCTTTAAGATCAACCCCGGCATTTTAATTAAACTGCTCATTTCTGAACTTAATTCAAATTCTATAATAGAGTCTGGCTTCGTAAACACAGACCTGAGAGCAGCATACAACCCCTTTCACATGAGAATAGGCTACTTGAGACTTCTAAGCAAAAATTATTAATAATCTACATCTCTCAATTTCATTTCAAAGCAAACACCTAAATGTTCCCATCTGCTTTTTATATTCATGGAGATATCACAGATCCAAACCTGCTTGTTTGCGCTTCTTGGTTCATGCAGGCAAGTTTAAGGGACAAGCTATGCAGCTGCCACAGACTTAGTGATGTGTACTCAAGACAAATGGAGGCAAAATGCACACTTAAACCTGAGTTCCAGGAGAACCTTAAGAATGTGTACCCCAAATAAAAGTACAAGTAACATGATATCAGACCCCAAATAAAACAAAGAGCCCACTTAACACTTAATGGAAGCATGAAATGAAAGCACATTAACTTAATTTGGTTCTTCTAGTAATGAGAGATTCAAAAAAGGAAATCAGATACTTTAGAAATTTTTAATGAATCCCAGTCATTCTATCAAAGCAGAAAAAAAATGTTCTAAAAATATTAGCAGGTACTCAGGATTAGGTACAGTAATGAAAAGTTTTTCAGGCAGCAGCTTTTGAAAACATTAATTATGGGATGTTTAAAAGATGGGTTATTTAAAAACAATTTCGGGGGACAATCTAGAAAGTCAGCAGTGAAAAAATTACTAGGAAATTTTAATTTCTATGTATACATAATTGAGATTTTGGAACAAGATTTATGTTAGGATAGAAAAATCTTAAATGATAACTTCAATATGGGATAATACTTATACTATAAATTGATGGGCATGAAAACTCTATTTGATTATGATCCACTTTATAAGATTTAAGAAGAATACTAGTAAAGGTCTGCATTGTGGCACAAGCCTGCAATTCCAGCTACTTGGGCTGGTGAGGTAGAAAGACCGAACGTTCCAGAGTAGCCTGGGTAACTTGGCAAAATCCCCAAGAAAAAAACAAGAAAAAAAAAATTAATGTATATAATATATTTATAAATAGTATGTGTGTGTATATATGTGTATATATATTTACAATATGTATTTATATACATATATATTTATAGACATATATAGTATATAATATTTTATATATTGTGTGTGTGTGTGTTAATAATATATCTATATATTTTTTTTTTTTTTTTTTTAGAGAAACTTTAGTTGCTAAAACATAAATTACAAACTGGGTTCTTCTTACCCCTTACCTGAAGCAGTGTTGGAGGCCATGGTGTGTGTTTCAGATGCCTTACTTGGGAAATATGACGCCCTAGACTTCGATGCACACTGCAACACTCATCACATATGAAAGTTCCCCTATTTACCGATGCCCAGGAAGGATCTGGAAAGACAATGAAATCTCAGTGGCAAGAATACCTGCTAGCTGCTATATGACAGAATGGCAAAAGATATCTGAAGTTTGGTTTTTCAGAAAAACAAGACTTTTTTGTTGTTTTAGTATGCTTGTCAACATATCTAGCTGGTAATCACGTCAAATCACACTACCTACCCTGGCTGATGAAGCACAATGCTAACTGACACCAACAGCCCATAATAAGTAGTTGTCTTCTTTCTGGTTCAGGGCTACAATCTGTAACTCTAATGTGGATCTACCATCTCAGCTGGATGCTCTTTCATTCAACATAGGAGAAGCAAATTGAGAGAGTACAGATGAATCTCCACAAACAGCAAGATAATATAATTTTGACAGTGAATTATCCACACAGCAGTACCTGAAGTAAATGAAATGTCTGCTGCACTAATGCATGCTACAAATCAACATGTCTACAGGCTAATGGAAAGCTGTGAATGAGAGAACTATAGAATTACTGGGTTGCTAGGGTTCTGAGGATAGGTGAATCTGGCCTCCTCCGGTAGAAAAATGTTCTATAGTATCCATTAGTTGTTTTAAACAAACAACTGTGTCCAACCTTGCAAGTGATCTGAAAGACAAGAAGCCGCTTCACAGAGGCAAAGACGTAAAATAAAAATAAGTAACGTTTTTGATGTATTAATATTTTTTTTCTTTGAAATTCCAAGGAGCTTCGTTAGACATCCTTTCAAACAAGAAACAATACACACTTAGTAAGCAGGATGGATCTGGGTAAGTAAATGGAACACTTAAAACCCCCAAATAAAGACAAATCTCTACATTCAAAAGACTCACAAAGACTGACAATAGATGCCACTCAAGTTGTGTGGTCTTAGGGCTATATTTTTAAAGCCTTCATGTCCTTAAAAACTCTAAAATGCATATACATCATCCTTACCATTTTTAATAGTTTATTCAATCCTTTCAGACCATATAATGAAAAGTTATGGGATTCCAATCAAAGACAAACCCTGGGAACCAGAGAGTGTGGTAGAGGAGGGCTGGCTGCGAAGGCAAGCCATTCATGGCTTGAACCCCAGTTCTGTCACTTCTTGCACAATGATCTCAGGCAAGTTGTTTGAGTATCCTCACCATGGGTGAAGTGGGAATAATAACATCTCCAGGGTGGTGGCATAAAAAGTAAAGTAGCTCTCCTATGGTAAGTATTCAGAAATGCTAGCTGTTTCTATCTTTTCTAAATTATTCTCTAATTATCAAGCAATATTTTAAAGAACCCACTGAAATTCACAATCACAAAAAAGTTTTTGATTGGAAATACTTGTACCATTGAATGTTGCACATGGACACTGTACCAGTCAGTAGAAATTTCAGAGGTTTTTTAGGTAACTTAAGACTATGATATATTTAAAATGAAACAGATTCATTTAAAAACAATATTTAAGAAGACACGATTGCCAGGAGCATTGGCACACATGCCTGGAATCCACTGATCCAGGGGATTGAGGTGGGAGGATCACAAGTTCAAAGCCAGTCTCAATAACTTGGTGAGGCCTCTGAGCAACTTAGCAAGACCCTATCTCAAAATAAAAATGAAAAGGGTTAAGGATGGTTAAGTATCCCTGGGGTCAATCCTTGGTACCAAGAAAAAAAAGATGATCATAATTAAATGTTCACCATGAAAGAAAAAAAAAAAAAAGTAAAAACACAGCAATTTAGAGAAATGCAGCTCTGTAAGTACTACTATGACATTCTAAAGAGCAAAGATGAGAAACATTAAGATGAAGGACCCCTAAAAAGACACATCACAACACTGCTACTAACGACACAACAGGCTGGGTGCAGAGCTTCGGTTGTCACATATCATTCAGAGGATTCACAGTATTCTTGAGGAAATTAAACAGGAATAAGACAACGCAGAAAAATTAAAATTGAATTTGCAGGAATGAGGTTGGGTACCACTCTTCCAGTTTATCTGGATGCCAGGGCTTAATTTAGGCTCCATGGACAGTATAAATGGACTTTGAAAATGTCTGTGTTCTCCCCCAGATCTTGTGTAAATTCTGTGTGAAGGAGTAAGTATAGGTACATTTTCGCAGAAGAAGGCCTTAGTGCTCAGTAGAATATCAAAGGGGTCCCTAACCCTACAGATAATTCTCATCAGGGCATGTACAAAAGGAAGCATAAATTCCTAGCTGTTCAAGTTCACAGAACACTTCAAGGTACCTCATTACATTCAAAACAGGAAGGAAGTGACTCAAGTCTCTGTAGGTCTGGTATTCAAGACAACTAAAAGGATACAATGGAAGAGAATAATGTTTCAAAATGCACAAAACCTGCAAAAATACAAGATAGCATTTAGAGTGGCTACATATAATGAGTGCCCCATATAATCAATTCATCAGGATCGGAGCAATACAATGTATCTCAAGAGGAAGTCTGAAGCCAGACACATGTGAATCAAACACATCACAGAAAACTCAACTGTAAAAACAGCAAAAGAAGGAAGTGGAACAAATTAACATTTTGAGAGAAAATGACAGTCTGTATAAACTTGGTGTGTAAAATACCTCTTCTTAAACTCTGCCATCCCCTTCCTATCTTCGAAGGAAATTGGTAACACCACCTGCACTACCCAGCTCATGAAATAACCATATAAGGTTGAGTTATCACAATACTATTTAAAGTCAGTCTTTACTTCCAAGTGACAAGATGAAGACTGGAACAATGCAAAGCCATTGGTGTTTAGTGATTCATTTAAGATTGCTAATTAGACACTGTGGATTCAAAAGAAAAAAAAAAAATCATCTGGCATTTCAATTATTTCAAACTCAAAGCTCCTAAGTCCAAGGACCAAAACCAACATATAATAATCAATTGAGTTCCAATTACTAAAACAGATCTGATTTTAAAATCTGAATAGTATGTGAGGGGAGAAACGGTTTTGGCCTTTCAGTGTCATATATGCTTATATTACCAGTGACTCTGTGTGTGTATGTTTGCTAGATTGCAAAAAAAGTACCATTCAGAAATTCAACTCTTAGCTTTAGAGGAGTGCAAGGGTTCTGAACTGAGTAACAGAAAAGAAAGGAAAAACAAAACAAAACCAACCAACCAAACAAACAAAAAACAGAACCCAGCAGCAGCAGCTTAGATAAAAGGATTCTTAGAATAACCATTGAATCTTCCTAAACACAGAGCATAGTACTCCGGTTATTCTCATCGGAAAAATGAGGAAAACAAGCCTTGGACAAGTGAAGTCACCAGTCCAAGGTCATTGAGAGGCAAAATCCAGCGTGAACCAAGGCCCCTGGGATCTCCAAACTGAGACTTGCAGTGAGTCCGAAGTGCTGGAGTGTCTGCAAGACCCCGACCTGCAGATTCCTCCCGTGGAGGTGGCTGCCGGGATGTCCGGGCCGGAGACGTCATCCACCCAGACCCTCTGGCAAGTCTCCAAGAGCCGAGCGGGGGAGTGTCGCCCACCCGGGCCAGGCCCGCGTGCGGGGCGGGGGGTCTGGAGAGGCTGACACCTGCAGCCTCCGGGGGCCGCAGCCGGGAGGCCGCTCGCATTACTTCTGTAACCGGGTCTTCCTGCGGATTGCCACCAACCCCTTCCTGTTGGGGGAGCGGCCGCGAACCCCGCCGCCTCCCTGGCGGGACGGGGACGAGGAGGCGAAGGGGAAGGAAGGACCGCAGGGACCGGAGGGCGGCGGCCCCCCGCCCGCCGGGCTGACAGGCCCCGGGCAGGTCTCGCCCACGGCCAACACCGGGGCCCCCGCTCGCTACGACCCCCGCCGCCGGGTGCGGCGTTCCGCCTCGGGAACTCGCCGGCCTCGAGGGGGCGGCTCCGGGGCAGGGGGTCCCGGCCAGGAAAGCAAAGGGGAGCGGGCCCGGCCGGTGCGACTCACCCGGCCCGCTGCAGTCAGCGCACAAGTCGCTGCTCCGGAGCCTCTTCGACATGACTCCCACCTCCACCTGCCGGGAACCAGGGGCCCGGGAACCGCGAAGGCAGCGGCGGCGGCGCTTCCGCTCTAACGGGTCTCCTCAGGAGCGCTGGCGACGGCGCCTCTCCCCTCAGCGCCTCGCAGCCGCGGCGCAGCACGCAAGCGCGGGGAGGTGCTTGTCTGCAGGTCATGTGACCGGAAAGGGCAGGCTTCCTTGTCGCCATCTTGAGTAAGGGCAGGTACCTGCCCCAGCATCCTCTGTCCTGTTTCTAAATTCTCTTGCATTTGGGCCATCCTTTCTGGAAAAGATTCTTTTCATCTCAGCACTGATTAATACCAGACGAACCAGCAAAATCTTCTGATCAGAACTCTGTATCCACGACCTCCCTGAGTTAAATCAGGTTCAATCATGCATTCCTGTAGTCAAGAAATATGTATATTCCAGGCACTGGAGAAAAGATGGTAAGCAAAGAAGAGAGCATTTTTGGTCCTGATGGAGCTTATGTTCTACTAAGGGTAGCTGTACCAAAACAAAACAAAACAAAACAAAAAACCAAAACAACAAAAAAAAGTAAAATAAGGATACATTAGACAAATTTTCCTCAGGCTACCATTTTAATCTTATTTTAAAAATGTAGATAATGTGTTGTCCACCTGTAGTCCACAATTTGTTTTTGTATGGCCTATCATCTCAGATTTTTTTTTTTTTTTTACATTTAAAAAACAGAAGAAAAAGAAGGAGAGAGCCAGGCGTGATGGTACTTGCCTGTAATCCTAGCGAATCAGGAGAGGCTGAGACAGGAGGATCACAAGCTAGAGGCCAGCTTGGGCAACTTAGTAAGACCCTGCTTTGGGTGTAGCTAGGTGGGAGAGTGTCCTTGGATTCAAGTCCCAGTAGGAGAGAGAGAGAGGGATGGGGAGAGAGAGAAAGAATGAGAATGAACAGCAAAGAAGAATATGCAGCAAAATGTGTATGTAACCAGCAAAACTAAATATTTACTAACTAGCTACAGAAATGGATTAAGTTATGGGAAAATGTGATAAGCCTGCTCATAATAAGCCTTCAATAAACAGTAGCTACTACTGTTTTTTTTTTTTAATTTGTGCTCCTGCAGCTTTTAATATTACTGTTATTTTCTAATTACTACTTTTCTTCATAAACTTGGAATTTGAAAATAAGAATAGCTAGTGTAGAGTAATTTACAGGATGGTGTGAGACAAACACAATGAAGTGAAGTTAATCAGAATAAAGGAAAAAAAGGTGTGACCCTAACAATAATGAATGTTTATTGTTATGTGGTAGATGTAAACATAACTGTGATCTCCATGGAGCAAATGTTGGGTGCCTATTGTGGGCCAGGTATTATTTTGATTTTAGGTACTCTGGTAAGCAAAACAGATGTGCTTGCAGTCTTTGTGGAATTTTCAGACTGAGATAGGAGAAATGTTCAATAAACATGGGATGTTGACGAGAAAAAAGATCAAATTTCACAAGACTTCTAAAAGAACAAGACCTGGAACAGGCCTGAGAAGCACTGGTGGGTGTTAAGTCCATCTCTTCATTGTGATAGATGTGTAATGTGGAAATCAATACATAATTCCTACACATCCCAGGTTAGAGCTTCTGGTGTCATCCTGACGCTTGTGCATCCTGCTTTGGTTCAACAACTTACAGAATCTTCTGGGCTTCCCTCCATACGTGTGGAGAATGGATTAGACCAGGATTCTTGAACAGCTGCTGCAGGCATCTGAAAAGCTGTGTGCACATAAGCAGAGAAGGCAGAGGGAATGTTTTCAGAATGCATTGAATAACTTTGCCTAGTTATGTGATCTAGTTGTAGACAGGTGGGCAGACAGAGTGACTGGTTCTTCATTGAGTTAAGGAGACACACATAGTGCCTGAAGTTGGAACCCAAAGCATGAGCATTCTATTTATAGGTGGTGCTCAGATCCAGGTATTATATTAGTCTTTTCAATAATAACCCCAAATCTAAATGGTTAGCTTAAAAATGACACTCAAAAGCCAGGTACAGTGGTACATGCCTTTAATTCCAGGGAATGTAGCTCAGTGGTAGAGCATGTCTGGATCCAATCCATAGTGTGTGTGTGTGTCTGAAGGTGGAATAAACCACCACTATAGGTAGCTTTAAGTCATAACCCAGTTTGGAAATTGGAGAGAACCGTGGTTCTCAACTGGAGGCCATTTTTCTTTCCAGAGGATTTTTGGCAACATCTGGAGACATGCTTTGGGGAGTGCTATTGGCATTTAGTAGGTAGAAAAGCCAGGGATGCTGCTTCGTATCCTACAAAGGATCTTATAACTTCCACACAAAGATTTATCCAGTTCAAAATGTTCCAAGGTTAGGAAATCCTGTGATAGACTTACACCCTTATAATGCAAACATCTCAAACAACCTCTCTAGGGTTTATAATGCCTCCTAAAATTATTTGGTGTTGCCCACTTGCAAAATGGCTTCTGACCAATCATAGAAGGATCTGCCCTGGTCCAAAAAGGCTGCAAGGGAGTCAGTAGCCACAATGGTTTGGTCCAGGCTCCTGTCGTCACCCCCTGACTGCAGAGCCAATGGAAGAGGCCTAGTTGTGGACTGAACCACCGCAGGTCGCCGGAGCAGGGGGAGAGAGGCTGCTGACGGAGAGATAGAGTTTCTCACGCTGAGATCTTGGGCCAAAGAAGAGAACCGCTGCAGCTCTACGCTGTGTGTGTCATTAGGTTTCGTGGTGTGAACTTGGAGGTGGGTGGTACTGGGCGGGCCTCGGACCCGTTGCCTGGCCTCGGCCCCTCCCGCCGCGGCGCGCGGTGGTACGGCCTTCGCACTTCCCTGTTTGGGGCAGTTCGGCCCGCAGAAGTCGGTTCGGGAGCTGTCAGCGCGGGCGCGAGCGCGGCGGGGCGCGGGGTGGGCGCGGCCCGACCCGGTCCCCGACCCGGCCCGCGACCCCCAAACCTCACGCGCCCCACACCCGGCCCGCTAGGCCTCGCAGCCGCCCACCGCGCCCCTTGCCGGATCGCTCGCTCACTCCTCTCGTCCTCTCCGCTAGCCGGCCGCCGGGCGGGCGGCAGAGACCCCGCCGGGACCGAGGCTTCTGGCTGGCGGGCGGCCAGACCCCGGCCGCGGCCTCCTCGCCATGTCCTCGACCAGCGACGCCAGCAGTCACTTCCCCCTGCACCTCCTGGTCTGGAACAACGACTACCGGCAGCTGGAGAAGGAGCTGCGGGGCCAGGTGAGCTGTGGGGCGGAGGGATTTGGGGGGGTCGTTTGGTCTTCCAGAACCCATTTCCAGCCCGCTGCCTCCAGGACCTCCCAGACCCCTTCAGCTCTGCAGTCCTGGGACAGTAATAATAACAGTGATAAGTGTCCAGTGCTTTCTGTAACGCCAGGCCAGGCCCTGGGATTTTTGGGTGTCATCCCTTTTAACCTTCCCCAAAACGCTAGGAGGTAGGCACTTTTATTATTTCATTCGATAGAGAAGGAAACTGAGGCTCTCAGAGGTTGCTTGCTTTGCGTGAGGTTACCCCCAACCCCGCTCCAATTAATATCCATGTCGGGATTTTAACTCAGGTGGCCAGCTCCAGAATGCATCGCCTTTACCGTTGCTAAACTCTGTTGCCTCAAAGACAGAAGAACAACACACACACCCTTACCCCACCCACCCTTGTGAAGAAGGGCTTGGTTGGTTTTAGAGTCCAGGCTGTAACTTGCCCTGTGACCTTGGGCAAGGCATTTTCGTTCTGAGGCCCACAGTCATTTATCCATAGAATGAGGATGTTGGTAGTGATGTAGGCAAACCCAGTACTTGACAGTATTGATAGTTCTTGGGAGGGGTCTGGGAATCAGCATTTAACAAGCTCCCCAGAAAGGCTGATACATTTTAAACTTTGAGAATCCCTGGTGTTCCGGCTCCTTAAAATCCCTTCTTGTTCTAAAGTGCTTTCATTCTTTTTTATTTATTGCCATCTATTTACGATTGAGGTTCTCAATTGGAGGTGATTTTGCCCCTGGGGGGACATTTGGGAATGTAAAGAGGCATTTTTGCTTGTAGGTGAGGAGTGGGTGCTACTGGCATCTAGTGGGCAGAGGCTGCCCTACATCCTACAATGCACAAGGCAGCCACCCACAAGAGAACTATCTGGCTCCAAATGTCAATTGTGTCTTAGTTGAGAAATCTTGCTTTAAAGGATCCCAACAATCCTAGAAGTTCTGGTATCTTCAAGTTACAAACCAGCAAATTTAGTAAATAGAAAAAGGATTTGTAATTACTCTTGCAATCTGGTGTTCTTCTTGGTTTCATTCATTTTATTCAGCAAATTTAAAGACCTAATTTTTGGATGCCTCAAAATTGACCCTAGAATTGTCGAGAAATTTAGAAGAAAAGGAGCATTGGTTCTCTTTTGGATGGCAGGAATTGAGGAGGATCAACCTTACCATGTTTGAACAGTTACCATTAAGTGTGTACTTGCAATCTTCTATATTTAAGTTGATTGAGCATCTACTGGAATTCAAAAGTTGCTCTTTTTTCATTAAAAAAAACTCCATCTGGGCGCAGCGGCACATGCCTATAATCTCACCTACTGGGAAGCCTGAAGCAGAAAGATTACAAGTTTGAGGCCATTCTGGATATTTTAGAGAGACTTTGCCTCAAATAAGAAACAAAAAGGTCTAGGATATAACTCAGTGGTAGCATCTCTGGCTCATTCCCCAGTACCAAAAAGTAAAAAATAAAAATAAAAGATAAAGAACTCCAGACAGAACAAAGTTTTGTAACAGTCATTATTCTTAATTAAATGATACAGTAGCTATTTAAGAGTTAAGGAGATATGACACATGTTCCCAGACAAAGTGATTCACCATTAGGTATCCCAGTATACCTGATGACTTAATACCCTATTACTAGCTGTGGCTCAAAGGTAGTCTGTACCATTTTACTTTTAGCTCTAAGTCTCGCGAGGATCATTTTAAAAATGACCAGTTCTGATTTTTAAGGGTCTGCTTTTTGCATCTGCACTTTTCAGTATTGTGACTGCCCAACTTATGTAATGCTGAGAGAAAGTACAAAGAAAATCACAGAATTAAAATCCTATCACAAATAAAATTCTGTTTCATAAAAAGAGTCATCATTATTAACCACACACTTTCAATTCCAGTTTCCGAAAACAGCAGGCTCTCTACTCTTTGGAGGTGAAGTGAAGTTTAAATTTTTTTAAGACTAAACAAAGTCTTGGTTTATAATCTTTTTTTTTTTTTTTTTAAGTGGTACTGGGGATTGAACCCGGTGGGACTCTACCAATGAACTACACCTCCAACCCTCTTTATTATTATTTTATTGAGGTGGGCTTGCCAAGTTGCCAAGGCTGGCCTCGAATCTGTGATTCTCTTGCTCCAGCCTCCTGAGTAGCTTGGATTCCAGGCATGCGCCATGCACCTAACTCTGGTTTATTATTTAAAGTGTATCATAGTTATCTCTTTCCCCTGCAAACTATGATAAAAGTGTCCATTGAAGTTCTCTGCCTTTTACCTTGAAAAATAATCGGACATTCATGATTAAACTTGGGTATTAAAATCTTGGCAGCAGACTTTCCCCAAGTAAACTTTGGGTCCTCAATGCCCTTGACTGTTAAGGAGGTCAGGAAGAATATTCATACTTGCTAATTCTTTGGTCTTGACTCTGTTCTCAGTAATCACTGTGCACTGTTTCATAGTATCCCAGCTTCTTTTGGGGAGTAGACAGTTGACATGTATTCATAAAGCGGTCTTGACTGGGAGAGTTGACTGTCAGTATAATCCAACTTCAGTCTTGAAACTTGGCCATTGAAAGGACAGTCACACAGCTCCTCTCCATGCTTGGTTCAATGCTCTGCTGTCACCATCTTGAAATCCTTAACTATTTTGAATAAGGGATGCCTTGCATTTTTGTTTTTACTGGGCCCTGCAAATTATATAACTGGCTTAGGGTCAAGAAGTTGAATATCAATATCATTAAACTACATTAAAATATATGACAGCAAATATTTTGTTGCCCTCCTTTTGTCTAAAGTCTATTGATTATGAAACCACCTGCCTCTGTGACCTGGAGGCAATGGGGTTTTAATGGCCAGTATGAATGCTGATTAAGTCGTGAGCTGGGCGTGTTACCTTTACTGACTCATTTCATCACCTGTGCAGATGGGGACCTTGAATGCCTACTGTTTTCCCAAGTGTTGTGTTGAGGTGTTTTATGTGTAATCTTCTATTTAATTCTCACACCAGCTTTCTGGATGGGTGCTACTATGATTCCCACGTTACAGACGAGGCAAACCGATGAAGAGAACTTAGTCACTGCTTAACTGGTATCTGAATTAGGGTTTGAATCCAGAAAGGCAGACTGTCCAAATCCTGGAAATTTTTTGGTGGGGGAGGGATACTGGAGATTGAACTCAGGGGCACTTGACCACTGAGCCAATCCCCAGCCTTGTTTTGTATTTTATTTAGAGACAGGGTCTCACTGAGTTGCTTAGTGCCTCACTTTTGCTGAGGCTGACTTTGAACTCGAGAACCTCCTGCCTCAGCCTCTTGAGCCACAGGGATTACAGGCGTGCGCCACTGTGCTGGGCCAAAATCCTGTATTCTTCACCCCTCAGCTCTTTCAGTAAATCTGGAGAATAAGGAAGATAACGGATTTGAAAGTGCAGGCACATAGTGAATGGGAACAGTACCATTTGGAGTAGCTACCACTGTTTTTATTATAATCGTCATTTATAAACCTAGGAATTTAGCTTCTTTTATGTGTGTTCTAATTTTTTTTTCTGCAAGGAATATGTATTGGTCGCATAATTAATCACCTCAGCAATAAAACCTGCTGTTTTTCTTAATGTTTTGTTTGCCAGCAACTTTCTGCCATCTACTTCATTCCCACCGTCACACTAGGGAGATGTGAAGCAGGCACACTGGTAACTGGAAGGGTTTTATTTTGTTTCAGGAACTTCTGCAGCACAGAAAGCGTCAGTTTTATCCAGATGAAGAGGATGAGCACGTTTCAGCCACAACGGCACAGCGTTGCTAGTAGCTGGGTGGATGTCACTTTGCCAACTATGCAATTGTTTCAGGCCTCCAGTGCTTGCCCAGCAGAGGCACTTAGCAAAGTGCCTCTTAACCCATCAGCTCTTTAATGTTCAGTGGGGCCTCGGAATTGGTTGCTGAGGTTGAAATTGTTTGTGTTCTGGTTATGTCTTTTAGCTAGAGCATTCTGTTAAACTCCTGTGGCCTTCTTCCCCATGCTGGGGAATGCGGGAACATTTATGGGGACAAACGCAGAGGTGAGTTCATGCATCAGACAGTGTAGGGAAAACTCTGGAACCACATAGGGTGAAGGTTGGCAGAGGAGGCCTGACTTTAGACTCCACATACCCTCCTTGGACACCAGCAGGCAAAAATATAACATCCAGGCAGGAGGAAGAGAATGTTCCAGGCAGCAGCAATACCTGGAACCCAACAGGGAACCACCTTGAGGCTCTCACTGCAGCCTGTGGCAGGTCAGATGAGGCCACTGGGCACGTATTCAAGTCAGTGCCAGTGGTGAACCACCCCCGATGAAGTGCCTAGAGGCATACTCCGCAGAAACTGGCCTGTGGATCCCTTTCCCGCTGACCTGAGGCGGGAGGGGGGGCTGGGACTATCTGAGTTAAAGAGGAGTGAGGGAGGTGACCCTGTTGAGGGAAAGGAAGGCTCCTGAGCTTCTGGCCAGAAGTCCCCAGAGGTGAGAGTTCATGAGGAGCCTCGAGATGGCTAGGTAGGATATGGCGGGGCTGGTACTCGCCTGAAGCTGGTGGGGAAGCTGGAAGTGAGGCCGTATCTGGCTTTGAAGCCTATTCTCAAAACTTTGTCATTTACGGCCAGTGGAGGACAGTGGTGTGGGAAAGAAGGCTTTTGAGCAAGAAAAGTAGATGGGTATCAGTTAGCAAGCAGGAAGGAGATGTGTAGACATCTCACTCCTTGACTTAAACTTTTCAGATGCTCGTAGTTAAAAGGGGGTCGGCCGAAGGTACAAAATGAACGACCTAAGCATTCAGCTTTGAAAGTGAATTCCACTTCAATTCTGAAAGCCTGTGCTCTCTGAACTAAGATCATTAGTTGATGATACTAAGCCCCACTACTGTGATGAAATTTGAACAAATCTCTCTTAATAAGAGAGTGACAGTTAATATGAAACTCCATAGTGTGGGCGTATGCTAATAAGAGCTAACTCTGCCTAGTGTGCACTGTAGCATCAAGCAGGTGCCAGGTCAAGGCCTTTCCATTTCATAAGCTAGCAGACTGAAGCGCAAGAGA
The DNA here is from genome assembly GCF_902686455.1 of Sciurus vulgaris. Taxonomy (NCBI): domain Eukaryota; kingdom Metazoa; phylum Chordata; class Mammalia; order Rodentia; family Sciuridae; genus Sciurus; species Sciurus vulgaris. The sequence goes on from NC_136468.1 coordinate 137,146,189, forward strand.
AATTAAGCAATTAGGCAAGCAGCAAAACAGTATCTAGATACTAGGTTAATTTTATGTATTACCTATAAATACACTTTTCTTCTAGCATCTTTGTTGAGATACTATTCACTTATCATTACAAGCTACCCTTTTGAAGTGTTCTATTTAGTGATTTTTAGTATGTTCACTGAGTTATGCAATCATAACCACTGTTAATTCTGGAACATTTCCTTCACCTCAAAAGAAGTCTCATTGCCCATTTCTTGCCAGCCTTTTAGCCCCAGGTAACTGCTAATCTTTCTGTCTTTGTAGAGTTGCCCATTTTAGACATATTGTATAAATAAAATCAGGTTATATAAGGCCTTTTGTGTCTGGTTTCTTTCCCTTAGCTGATGTGTTTTGGAGGTTTTTCCATGTTATGGCCTGTATCAATTCTTCATTCCTTTTTATGACTGAATAATAATCCATTGTATGGATTTTTTTTGTTACTTGGCCGTTTGATTGTGTCCACTTTTAGTTATTATGAATAATTCTGTTGTGCACGTTTCTTTATAAGTTTTTCTATGGTATATGTTTTCATTTCTCTTGTGTATATATGTTGGAAAGGAATTCCTGGATCATATGGTCACTAAGTAGCTGCACTATTTTACATTCCCATCAGCAGGGTTCAAGGGTTCCATTTTCTCTACATCCTTGTCAACACTTATTATTGTCTGTCTTTTAGGTTTTAACCATCCTAGTGGGTGTGAAATTGTATCTCATTGTGGTTTTTATTTGTATTTCCCTAATGATTTGTGATGTTGAGGATCTTTTCATGTTCTTATTGTCTACTTGTATGTTATTTTCAGAGAAGTGTCTATTCAAATTCATTGCCCATTTTTAATTGAGTTATTTGACTTTTTATTGTTGAATTGTAAGAGCTCTTCATATATTCTGAATGGTAGACTCTGATCAATATAGTATGTGCAAATATTTCTCCCATTCTGTGGGTTACCTTTTTGCTTTCTTTGTGTTATCATTTGAAGGATAAAAGTTTTTAATTTGGTGAAGTCCAGTTTATCTACATTTCCTTTTGGTACTGATCTGTGCTTTTGGTGTCACAGCTAAGACTTTGCCTAGCCTGTGGTCATGAAGGTGTACTGTGTTTTCTTCTGAAAGATTTAAAAAAAATCATTTTAGCTTTCACATTTGGATTTTAAGTTCCATTTTTGAGCCAATTTTCATGTATAAAATAAGAAACATCATTCTTTTGCATGTAAATATCCAGTTGTTAAAGCACCATTTGTTGAAAGGACTGCTTTTTTCCCCAGTGAATTATTTTGGCACCCTTGTTGAAAATTGATTGACCATAAATATGTGGGTTTATTTTAGAACTCTTAAATTGTACTCCATTGAGAAAATGTCTATCCTTATGCTAGTACCACACTGTCTTTATTGCTGTAACTTTGCATAATAACTTTTGAATTTGGGAAATATAAATCCTTGAAATTTGCTTTTCTTTTTATGATGAATATTCTAGGTTCCTTGTGTTTCCATATAAATTTCAGGATCAACTTGTTGATTTCAGTAAAAAGCCAACTGGGATTTTGATAGGAATTGCATTGAACTATGCCTAGTTTGGAGAGTATTGCATCTTAATGATAAAGATTTCTGAACCATGAACATAGGGTGCTTTTACATTTGTCTCAGTTCTTCTCAGCAATGCTTTATGATATTCAGCTTCATTTTTTTCTTTATTTCTAAGTGTTTTTCTTTTTGATGATATCATAAAGTTATCATAATTATTTTCTTAATTTCGTTCTTGAGTTCATTACTAGTATATAGAAATACAATTGATTTTTGTATGTTGATCTTATATTCTGCAATCTTGCTTAATTCATTTTTTTTATTGGATTCCTTTGGATTTTCTGTGTATAAAATTTTGTAATCTATGAATAGAAATATTTCTTTTAAATCTAGATGCTTTTTATTTCTTTTTCTTACCTAATTGCCCTGATTAGACCCTCTAATACAATATTAAATAGAAGTGGTGAATGAGGATATCCTTGTCTTGTTCCTTATTTTAGAGGGAAGCATCCAGTCTTTTATTCCTTCAAGCATGATGTTTTCTGTGGGTTTTTATAGGTGCTCTTTGAGGAATCTGCCTTGAGTTGTGCTTTTTTTTTTTTTTTTTTAAATAGGGCTATTGAACTTTGTCAATACTTTTTCTGTTTGTATCTGTTGACAATCATGTGGTTTTCGTTTTATTTTATTGACAGACAGGAATATGGTAATAATTATCAGATGTTAAACCAATCTTGCATTTATAAGATAAATGTCCCTTGGTTATAGTGGTATGATGGTTAACCTTTTTATATGCTTCCTGGAATGTTATTGAAAAATTTTGCATCTGTGTTCATGAGAGATTGATAAATTTGTCATCAGGATAATACTGGGCTCATATAATAAAGTTGGAAAGTTTCCCTTCCTCTTCTGTATCTTCAAAGAGTTTGTGAATAATTGGTATTAATTTTTAAAATGTTTGATATAATTCAACAGTGAAGTCATGTAGGACTATTTGTGGGGGGTGTTGTTGTTTTAATCTCATTATAAATATATTTGAATTTTCTATTTCTTCTTGAGTCAGTTTTGCTAATTTGTGTCTATATAGAATTTTGTCTTTTTTATCTAAGTTATCAAACTTGTTGGCATACAGTTGTTCATAGTATTCCTCTGTAATCTTTTTTATTTATGTAGAGTTGATAATAATATTCCTTCTTTCATTCCTATGTTTAGTAAAGTGAATGTTCTTTTTTTTTGGTCAATCTAACTCAATATTTGTCAATTTTGTTGATATTTTCAAAGAACAAACTTTGTTGTTTTTTTCTATTGTTTTTCTGCTATTTCTCTAATCTTTATTAACCTGTTGTTTTAATTTAAAAAAAATTTTTTTAACAATAATGAAGAGTGAACTCAGGCTAGTGCTGTACCAGGGAGCTACATTCTCAGCATCTTCTCTGCCTCCCACCCGTTTTTGTTGTTGTTGTTGTTGTTGTTGTTGTTGTTGTTGTTGTTTCACCAGGGATTGAACCCAGGGGCACTTAACCACTTAGCCACATTCCTAGCACTTTTTCATTTTTTATTTTGAGGCAGAATCTCACTAAGTTGCTTAGGGCCACACTAAGTTGCTGAGGCTGGCCTTGAACTTGTTATCTTCCTGCCTCAGCCTTGTGAGTTGCTGGGATTATAGGCCTGCATCATTGTGCCCAGCTTTTTTTTTTTTTTTTTTTTTTTTCTTAAATTCGAGACAGGGGAGACCAGCCTGAAACTTGCAATCTTCCTCTCTTAGCCTCCCAAATATCTGGGTTTACAGGTGCAGATCATGCTCAGCTTCATAACAGTTTTTAAATCACATTGTCACCATAATATATTATGAAATTTCTTCCCTGCCCTTCTCATTTCGAATGAGACAGGCACAGGAGGCTCTGAAGAATTATAATCAGCCATACAAAGCTCTTTGGCATATACATTTCTCCCTGTTGACCAAAGTAGAACAAAGTTAACAATTTAATTTGGATTTTATTTTGTATATCATATCTTAGAGTTATCCAGGAGTTTGAGTGTTAATTCTTAGTCTGAGCCGTTACTTTCCTTCTGGAATGTGAATTGCAGTAAGTACAATTTCTTCTTTCATGTGATAAATATTGTTAAGTCGCTCCTATGTGGCAGGCAGTGTGCCAAACCTAGCACCTTTCATTTGGATTGAATTTGAATTCTGGTTTATGTAATAGACGTGTAGGAAGGTAATGACTTTGCTGATTATTTCTTTCTTGCTAAACTTCAACTGTGTTCATAGTTCATAAGTTCATAGTCTTGTTACTTTTAAGAAAACAATTATTTAATGCAACTTAGAGTGTAGAGTGGCAGAAGCTAAGAAATATAATGCTTGGACTCTCCCTTTAAAATTCTCAATCTCTTTGGTGTGATAGACAAGCCATCCTTTAGGAAAAGTTAAGAGAATGATGAGACAGTGGTATGGAACATGCTCCAGAAGGCATGATGGAACAGTTATATCCTCTTTTTTCCAGGGTTTCACTTTCCACTTACCCATGGTCTACCACACTCTGAAACTATTTAATGGAAAATTCCAGAAATAAACTATTCATATGTTTTATTTTTATTTTTTTCATGTTTTAAATTGCATGCCATTCTGAGTAGCAGAATGAAACCTTACACCATTCCACTCTGTGATGGTGATGTGAATCATTGTGTTGTTCAGTGTATCCACAATGTATATGCTACCTGCCCGTTAGTCATTTAATAACCACTTTTGTTACCAGGTCCACTATTGGAGAGGGGTTTATAGTACTTGTGTTCAAGTAACCCTTGCTTTACTTAATAATGCCCCATAGCACAATGAGAGTATTAATGTTGGCAACTCAGATATACCAAAGAAAAGCTCTAAAGTGCTTCTTGTAAGTCTAGAGGTAAAATTATTTTTTAAAAAATTTGATTTAAATTATTATTTTTTGTGGTGCTGGGGATTGAACCCAGGGCCTTGTGCATGTGAGGCAAGCACTCCACCAACTGAGCTATATCCCCAGCCCTTATTTTTAAAATTTGTTCTAATTGGTTATACATGGAAAATTCTTTGTTGTTTGTTTTGTGCAAGGATGAAAATTCTTTATTTTATTATATATATATGTATGTATGTAGGAAAAAAACATGAGCTGAGTATTGTCCTCGGTTTCGAGTCCACTGGGGTCTTAGAAATGTCCCCCATCTGCAAGGGGGGCTGTTGTATTTCAGCACCTGGGAGGACACTGAAGTCTGGGATTTGTCTAGCAGGTCCCGTGTTCAGCTCGCAGAATGTTTTCAGCTGCTTCTGTTATTCCTCAACAATAGTTCTTCACTGCACAATAGCCATGATATAATTTTAGCAAAATTGGGAGGTTCAAGAGTTGTTGGTTGTGGTTATTTACCCATAGTTCCATTTCACCTCCCTTCCGAAGTGGCACGTGGTATATACATCTTTGGAGACTGCAGTTAGTGCCTGTACAACAACTAGCATCTCAAATCAAGATAAAGCACATTTCCTAAGAAGTGTTATGGTGTTTCAAAAGGTTTTACATTCCGAAAGTCCCACGGCAGTTCATTGTGTCCTTGGAAGAACTTTTGGAGCCCTGTTTTGCAGGCGGTGCTCAGTCACTGAGACTCACACCAGAGAAGCTGCTGCTTGGCTCTGGAGAGCGGATGTGTTTCTGAAAGGAGGGCCAGTAGCTGAGCAGGAATGAAGAGATGAGGCCACTCGTGTGTGTCTGTCACAGGGAAGAAACCCGCCAGTTGATGGAGCACACACGTGTGTGTCCACACACCTCCCTGGTGGGTCACCCTCCTTGTCAGGTGCTGCTGGTGTGGTGTGCTACTTCAGGGCACTTAGAACTCAGTATACAGTCATGAGAGAGGTGTTTTGGTGCAAATCCAGCAACACAATGTAATTTTATTCTGACCGGAATTATCTTCTGTACTTTCAGTTTTGATTAAAGTCCTGCACTTCCTGTTCTAGACCTGAATGCTGATGTGCTTCAGAAATCCCCCACGTTCCATGTCACAGGTTGCTTGCATTTCATGAAAGTCCCTAACCTTTTTTTAGGCTTAATCGGAGTTCTGTTAAGAGCTTAGGGTTGGGTTTGATGATCTGAGGCCTATAGTCATTCTTATTTTTTAAGCACTAAACTTTATAGAGAATGAAACTCATTGCTTAAAATTTTTTTTAATTAAAAAGGGAACTAGAACTTTTATCTTTATTTATAGTCCTCAAATTCACATTTCAACTGTGCTCACATGCAAACAAACCTTTTACATATTTCCATCATTATGTATAAATACTATTTTCTGCTTTTTATACTTAATATAGCTCTCATTTTCATATTCTTATATATCCAATTGTGTACTTCACAGAATGTGGAGGCTGTGGATCCCCGAGGGCGAACATTATTACACCTTGCGGTTTCTTTGGGCCATTTGGAATCTGCTCGAGTCTTGCTCCGGCATAAAGCAGATGTGACCAAAGAAAATGGCCAGGGATGGACAGGCAAGTATACTTGTAAAATAATTTAAAGTCACTTATTTCAGTTTCTCTTTCTGAAAAAAACTAGTCTCAATCATGATTTTCCTTTGAGTCAGCTGTATCTCTCTTGGGAGAGATGGGGGATGGGAGCAGATGGGAGTCAGAGGATGCTGGTTGGCTGGTCTGTAGCACAGAGTCACTCAGGATAGAGGGCGACTCCTCTTCCAGTGACAACCCTCATGCAAATCTTTCCCACTGTACATGAGTGTAGAGGTCAGTTTTACTCTTGCAGTATGGTGGGAAAAAGCAAAAAGAAATTGCTAGAAATAGGCATTTTTGGTAAAAATCCTGTCATTTCAGTGTGTGCAAGCTCTCTTACTATTAGTCAGAGTAGTTTTCTGTTAACTGAGCAAAAGTACTTGTAAGTGCAAGTCCTCTTGCCAGCTTTACACGTAACCACAGTTAAAGCTAGCTTTCGGGAAACACTGTCAGGACTTCAGAACCAATGTCAAGAACTTGGGAAGCGAAAAGTAGGAGAGGTTTGACCAGCAGGCTAAGGGTGCTCTGCCTGCTTCTCTTTTCTTTAGTGATGAGCTAGCCATCAGAAGTCATGGTCATCTCTCTGTTGGACTGCAGCCTCACTCCCTCTTTGAAGCAAATATTGGTCTTTGAGTCATATTGATACTCCGTTGGTGGGCTTTGGGATTTGTCAGAAAGTATGAGGATACTCAGTGATTAAATTTCACTCTCGTTTCCCAGTTTTACATGAGGCTGTGAGCACTGGTGACCCTGAGATGGTGTATACAGTTCTTCAACATCGAGACTACCACAACACGTCCATGGCCCTTGAGGGAGTTCCTGAGCTGCTACATAAAATTCTTGAGGTATCCATAAAACCAGCCATGCCAAACATGGTGCTACATGCTGGTGCAATCGTGGGACACAGTTTGACATTCTTACGTGCCTTCCTGAAGAGTTTCATGAATAGTGAATATGATATTTTGACTGCCTGTCCACCTTGTTGAAGTGTGGGAGCTTCTAGGTCATGGGGGTCACCTTTTTTAAGTGCTATTTTAAAATTATAGCCTAAAGAAAATGGACGTCAGACACAATTTGTTTAGGTGCCTGTTTTCTTAAAAGCAGCAGCACCCTGTGCAGAGGTGAGCATCAGTTACCACGCAAGCGTTTTCAGGCTTGCTAAGGCCTGGAGGTCTGTGTGCCACTTCTCTTTGCCACCCTGGTCACTTCTAGACATTAGTATTTTGCAGCCTCTAATCTATTGCCTCAATTGATTTACAGTTAGTGGCTTTTGGGAAGTTTATCTGTCTTATGAATCAAAGTGTAAAAGCTCTCTGACTCTCAGGTCTATCTTAAAAAATGTTCCTTCTAGGCTCCTGGGTTGTTTTGGATGATGGTTGCCATTCTTCAGATAATATTTGTTATTTGAAAGAACCATCTTATCAGTCAACCATGTGCTGTATTCCCAGGGCAGTAGGAGGCAAGAAAGGAGCAGTGGGTTCAGTTGTCAACATTGTTTATTTTCAACTTAAGCACAGAGTCGAGTTCTCTCAAACATCTCCTAAGATGTCTGCTAGTCAAATCAGCACATTTCTTGAGAAAATTAATAGCTCCATTGAAAAAAGGAAAAACTTCGTTATAAGTCAGTCATCGTTCACTATTTAAGCTCTCTCTAAACATTTTTTTCATTGATGTGTAAGCCAAGTCATGACCAAGATATTCATTTTCCATGTACTACAAAGAAACTTCCCATAAAGTACGTAATAGTTGTATGCATTGTTTTAAAAACAGATGGTTCTTTAGGAGTGTGCAGGGGTCACGAGGATTTGTTTTTATCTAATGTACTGCAGGAGGAACTAAAAGCATCATTTGCTCATTTGACAAAGACAGAAAGTGACTTATTTAACATGGGATCTTCCTTCATTTAAGAAATTCACTGTAAAGGATTTTCTTTTTCACCTGTGTTGACTCGTGGCAGGGGACTGCACGTAGTTACAGTGTCTGCTTAAGGTTACAGAGCCCACAAATGCCTCGTGTGCTTAGCGGCATCAGAGGCTGCAGTTGATCCGTCCTTTAACAGTGTCTCCTTAGTAACGCGTCATCCTTGCTTATCCGCTCTTGGAGGTCGTCTTTGCCCAACATTGGAGTCCTGGCTGGTTTTACCATTCCAGGGTAGATTTCTAGCCTTCCTGCCCTGTGTGTCTGTAAAAACTACAGCAAAACCTGGACTTGTAAGGCACAAATAAACAAAATACCTGGAATCCCTCGTATTTTTCTTCTTGAATGATAACTGTTGGATTTCCTAAGTAGCTCTTTAAGAACCTTCTGCAAAAATTGGTGGTAGATAAGAAAAGACCCCTAAACAAGACTGCTCTGATGGTGTGAAACTTCAAAAAGCCTAATTCTAAAAGTTTAGGAGAAAATTGGGGCAAAGTCTTCTGTTACCTGGAGGGAACATCTACTTCCCATGGAAGTGATGTCTAGCAGTTCTTAAGCCCATCTTTCTATAATTCTTGGGAACCTGACTGAACCCCCCAAATCAGATTTGACTTTTATTCTCTTCCAACCCCATTGCTGTTAACATTCTTAACTGTATAGATATATTTTATATCAAGGTAAAATATAATGGCTTGAATGTAAAATTTCAGTGGGTTTGTACTTCGTTTCTTAGTTTCTCCATTCCCTCTGAACTTTTCAAAAGCCATATTAACCTTGCAGTGTTTGTGTTTAGTGAATAGTGCCAAATGTCATCTATTTGAACCTTTGTCTGTCCTTCAGGCTCCAGATTTCTATGTGCAGATGAAATGGGAATTCACCAGCTGGGGTGAGTGGCTGTGGGCTTATAATTTATTTCCATTTCCAAATTTACAGTGCCTGTATATAGGTTCATTTTTCCTTTGTAACAATTACGTACATTTTTTAAAAAAAATCAGATCTAGGAAATGCATACAGAGAAATAAGGAACAGCAGTCACCTTTAGCCCCATTTTGTTCCTTCCAGTCTTTATCCCCAAGCATTGGACTTTTGTCCCCAAACATGTACACAGATGGTATATGGACATTTGCTTCTCCTTTCATTTATCTATCTTGTTAGTTATTTTTCTTTTATTTTCTTTCTTTTTTGTTTAGTGAAGGTAGAGCCTCACTATCCTGCCTAGGCTGGCCTTGAACTCCTGGGCTCAAGCAATCCTCCTACCTCACCCTCCCTGGTAGTTGGGATGACAGGCATGTGCTACTAAGCCAAGTTATTAATTTTTTTTTTGGTACTGGGAATTGAACTCAGGGGCACTCCCAGCCCTGTTTTGTATTTTATTTAGAGACAGGGTCTCACTGAGTTGCTTAGTGTCTCCGCCATTGCTGAAGCTGGCTTTGAACTCACAATCCTCCTGCCTCAACCTCCCAAGCAACTGGGATTATAGGTGTGTGCCACTGCGCCTGGCTCTTACAAGTTTTTATTTAAGTTTTTAACATTTATTTATTTTATTTATTTATTTTGTGGCATGTAGCACTTTGTTAGTGAGGGTAATCACCTTAGTCTAGGCAGAGAGAAGGCAGGGATGGACAGGACTAGCATCCATGTAAGGGGATTTTCCCGAAAATTGGTGGTTCAACATGCAGGTTTAGAGGAGGCATGGTTGTGGATGAGCACCCCACAGAAAGCAGCAGGCCTCTGCCAAGTCAATAGGAGGGACACCCTAGGCCTGGCAGGGTCCCTGAGACAGCACAGCTTCAATGTCAGACTGGATGTTGATGGTCCAAATTCTGCAGCTGTATCTGCACACTGGCGCAATGGCAGGAGCCCTCCGAACTACTCAAAGTTCCAGGCATTGTCATTGTGGTACACCAGAGACCAGATGACGAACCGGGGTCGGTCCTGAGTGCAGAGGAGTCATTGCTTGGCACCTGTAGGGCCTTCCGCAGGAGTGTGGAGGTTGGATGCACCTGGTGCCATTGGCCTCACATTTCTCCAAGAGGGTGGTTGAGCCAGAACCCATCACTGGGTTGGATATACTTGAGGGAATTCAGAATCTTTTTGCATTTGGTTCTCGTGGTGCCCAAACTGGTTGCATGCATAGGAAGCCAAGCAAGACTGTCCCCAGGGTCCAGTTACCCCTGCAGCTCACTCATCTCAGTGTGGCCCAGACCCAGGTGTCTCAGAGGTGCCCTGGAAGCATGGGCAGCAAGAGGACTGAGAGAGTGTCTGTGGGAACTAGGCTGCTGCTGCCCCGAGCTGAGCAGCGCACATGGCACGGGCGTCAGGAATTGAGGGGAGAAGGTGATCAGAGCAGCCATCTTATTCGTTTTTAACATGTCACTGTGAAATGCTAAGATTCTAGTAAGTAGACTTACCATGATTTACTCATTTCCATATGTGGTTCGGCTTGATTCTTTCAAACTTATTCTAGGAAAGACGATGAGGAAAATATCGGAATAGTGTGTGTTTTACCAAATGGATATATTTCTCTGAGGTATTAGATAAGGCAATTGACTGTATGTTTTCATTGATGTTCTATTTTTTTCTTCTTGTCTGTCCATTAACAATATGGACAGGGTTTCATCTATTTTTGTTTCCAGATTTATTTTTCAGGCAAGAAATTCTTTTCTAGTGAAACATATAAGTGAAGTAAAAAGTATAGAAGAGGATGGGATCGTTCTGAGAAATTAGGGGTTCTTTTCTCATTCACTCTGATTAAAGGTTTTGTTGAAGAGTGATACACTTTAGATATTTGATATTTTGAATGGTGGATATGTCATCATGGAAGGCCGCAGCCTTGTGGCAAGAGTAGCTCATGTGTGAGAGAGACCAGATGGACATACTTGAAAGCCCTGGTGAGGGGTCCTTAAGTGGGGTTCACTTTAGAATTGAGAATACTCTTGGGAAATTTGTTTAGAGTTTTCTCAGCAATGGAACAGAAGGTCCATTTTATTTAGTTTTAATTTAATTTTTTTTTCTGTTTTGGGTATTGGGATTGAACTCAGGGCCTTGTGCTTGCTAACCACATGCTCTTCTATTGAGCTGCACCCCCACACCTCCATATTTATTTACTTATTTATATGGCACTGGAGATTTAACCTAGAGGCACTTTACCATGGAGCTGCATCTCCAGCCCCAACACCCCCCCTCCTTTTTTTTTTAAATTTTGAGACAGGGTCTCACTAAGTTTCTGAGGGCCTTAATAAATTGCCATAACTGACCTTGAACTTGCAATCCTCTTGTCTACCATAATGTCCCAAGTCACTGGGATTATAGATGTGCATTACTGTGCCTGGCCCATTTAATTTATTTTTAAATTTTAATTTTTAATTTTTTTGGATTAAACCCAGAAGAACTTAACCACTGCGTCATATCCCCAGCCTTTTTATTTTTTGTTTTGAAACAGGGTCTTGCCAAATTGCTTAGGGCCTCACCAAGTTGCTGAGGCTGGCTTTGAACTTGTGATCCTCTTGCCTCAGCCTTCTGAGTTGCTGGGATTACAGGCATGTGCCATCATGTCCAGCCTCCTTTTATTTTTAAAGGTGACTTCCTATATGATAAGTGGGGTGCGGGGGCAAGAAATCTAGTTCTATTTAGCGATCACAATCTTGCCACTCCTCTCCTTTTATTAAAGTTATAATCCTGAATTCTTGGCCTGGGTGTTCTGCTTGGCCCTTAGTTTTTCTCAGTAGTATGCTTCTCTCCTCCAGTGCCTTTGGTTTCCAGAATATGCCCGAATGATGTCTGTCGAATTTGGAAAAGTGGTGCCAAACTGCGTGTTGATATCACATTGCTGGGATTTGAAAACATGAGCTGGATAAGAGGGAGGCGTAGTTTTATATTTAAGGGAGAAGGTGAGTGATTCCATTGTAATCATCACTGTGCAAACTGAATCGCAGTGATTTCTCACCATCAAAATGTGTTCATGTCCTGTTCCTTATCCGTCTGATCCTACCTGGGACATGTGTTATTCTTATTAAGTATTCAACTCTCCATCCCTCTTAGTTCTTGTCTGGCTAGTTCTCTTGCACGTGTGATTTGCCATGTACCAGTTAACTCTTGTGACCTGTGGGACAGCTCAAGGCTTTGACTGCAAGCCTTCTGTCTTGAGTCTCTTTATATTCCCTCCATAATGAGGCCTGATCCTTCTAATAGAGGGTCACCCAATATGATACAAAAATAGTTTGTGTTAATTCTGTAATCATGTATTTTTGTAAAGGTCACAGACAAAATGTGTTCCTAATAAAAAATGCAAAGTATTTAAAAATTTATGTCTTTGGGGAAGATGACCTGGAGACCCCTATGAGTTGTGGAAAGCAGGCCAGATAATCCCTGTGTCAGTAGGTGATTTAGGTTTTATCAGGTAACATCTGGGAGGAAAAAGTGAACAATGATACCTTGTACCTACAAGAGGCCCTTGTTTGTGCCTCTTCATTGCCTTCTCTTACTCACGTCCTTGTTTCTGTTAACAGACAATTGGGCAGAGTTGATGGAAGTCAACCACGATGACAAAGTGGTCACCTCTGAACATTTTGATCTTTCCCAAGAAATGGAGCGCCTCACTCTGGACTTGATGAAGCCAAAAAGCAGGGAAGTTGAGAGGCGGCTCACAAGCCCAGTCATTAACACCAGCCTCGATACTAAAAACATTGCTTTTGAAAGGTATGAATTTAGACTCCAGATTTTAATGTCTAATCGCTGTGCTGCCATCTTTAGTGACATGTATGTGTTAATTGGAAATTATGGACAGATTGGGATTGTTTTTCTAATATGACATAATAATACTAGTGGGTTTTAGGATCAATTGCTAACCAAATAGAAACAGTAGCTGATGTCCTACATTGCCTATCATTTTTATAGTTTAACATTGGTGAAGTCTTGGGAAAATGTCTTCCTGTTCTATTATGGGCCCTATCTAGTGGATGTCAGTTGGATCTTATTTTTATTTTTTTTGTGATTTTTAGATCCACAACACTCCTTAAAGTGTGGAACTCTGGGTTTTGGGAAGCTAGAATTGATCCAGTATTGAATTTTGTCGTACTGATTTTAGCCAGTCAGATTTACACACACCATATAGTTAAGTATAGTTCTTTTTCCTATGTGTGAGGCCTAATAGTTTAGAGCAAGAGTCTGGGAGCGATTCAGTTCTGTTCCAGATTCTGTGGAAAAAAATTCTCCAGATAGGCCTGTGTCTTGATTAATCCAGATGAGAACACCTTTCCTGTCATCCACATCTGGGTCACACAGAGGGCACGGACGGCCTTTAAATGTAGAGGAGGTAGAAGCTGTCAGTGTCTTTACCATGAAACACACAGAACCGAGGGAGCCCACAAGAGCCCTTAGCGTTTGCCTAGGATGTCACATCCAGCTCTCTGCAAACCAAAGTAGCATAACCTGAGCTTAAATGGACACTATTATCCTGGATTTAGGTGTTATTTCTCTTCATGAATATGTTTACTGTCCTCTTTTAAATTTTTTCTTTTCTTCATTTCCAAAAAAAAAAAAAAATGGGTAATAAAACCAAGAGATTTCTATTTAGTCAAATAATTTCTAATTTAGATTGGGCTGTGGAATTAGGGTATCAATAGCAGAAAGAAAAACCAGAATGTGCAACCTGTGTGGTGTCGAGCAACTCTTCTGCTTTAAATCCTCTCACCAGCCTCCTGGTACCAGCCTCACCAGTTGATAGCTGTTGTCCTCCTGGGACAGTAGGGTTTAGGGACTGGTGTGCCCGCGTGTGGCTCTGCAGATATGAAGAGCACCTTCAGTTTAAGGTTGTTTGTGACCTCAGATTATAGAAGAGACTGTCCTCACCACCATAGCCCCTGAGAAGAGATAAGAGTGGGAAAGATTGAGTGCCTCCAGCAGAGTTACTAAATAACCTGTGACTTTGGGCACGTAGCCTGATCTTTCTGCTTTTCTATTTCCTTAGCTGAAAGAAGAAAATGAATGAGTCTCGAGATGAAGTCTGTAAAGTCTGTGACTAAGAGACATTTCTTCTAATGTAGTTTATCCGTGGAGTTGCTAGAGTCAACAAGAAGTGTAATTTATGAAGGGAGTGTGGCAATTACTGGCTTTACCCCCGCTGAGTGCAGATGAGAAATAGTGCATTCCATTTGTACTGAGGAGGAAGGCACATTATGTGTTAGCATGGTCAGAGGGTTGTCAAACCTTTCAAACTAATTCTCCCTTCACAACTGGCAGTGGGCTGCTGAGTGAGAATTTCCGGAAGATAACTGCTTTTTTATGGTGATCAGTGAACTTACTGTGCATCAAGCAAGGATTTGAGCCACTCTTGAGTGTGACGTTTGCTGATACAAAAGTCTACTTCTAACTCGAGTTGCGAGTGTTCGTTGATTGAATGTGGAAGGCTTGGCTCTCTCCCATTTTGTGATAGTCACTTTCCTCCATTTCTTTCTTCTAGTCAGTTACTCAAAGCTTGATGCTTGAAGAATTTTTGGTCTGCAGTGGTACTCTGGTTGTCCTTCAGATTTTTCTCTTCTCTGAAAGATTATGCTCTTCCCACCTCAAATAAACCATTCCCTGCACCTTCAGAACTTTCCTCCAGATTGTGTAGTGATCACCATATACAGTGCCTGCCAAGTGGCCTTTGGTGTGGTGTTCTCAGGGGAGACACAAGAGGTGGAAAGGGCACAAGGGGGAGGCAGGGTTTCTGTCCTCTTCAGATGCCTGAGCATGCAGTCAGCCAAGGGCCAAGGAGGTATTAGAATCTTGGTTTTTAAGTCAGGGCACAGCCACGGAGTTTGCTGACTAAACTGCTGTCGGAGTGGGGAAGCAGAGGGAGTAGAAGCCAGGATGGCCCAGAGGAGATGTGGATGCCTGAGCTTGTGGGTCCTCCAGGGCACAGCAGGGCTCCATCTTCTCAGCCTACGTGAAGGATGAGGTGGAGCAGAGGGTGTCACCCTCTGTCCCTCTGATGACTTGTGCCAGGAAACAGTGATTTCCCTCCTCAGGCATCAAGTGACAATGAAAAGATGACAAACCGAGGGTTGGATTAGTTAACTGATTTTTAATTATTGATGGCTAGACAGTGACTGTGGTTTATTAGTCAGGTATGGCCACTGTCCCTTGCCCCTGTGACAGGTCCTTTGTTTCTGAAGTGTAAGTCAGAGATAGCTAGCACTTGGGATAATCCCGTAGGATTCCTGTCCATCCCTGCATGGGTCATTTTGCACTAGTTGTAGACAGCAGGGGATATTAAAGCCCAGGCCCCTCCTTCTATGATGGGCTAAAATACACATTTACATCTCATTACGTTCCATCCAGGCAAATTTCATTTACCAAATCTCATTAGAAGGAAAGCAAACTGAAAACACAAAATGTAAATACCTGCATATGTTCTTTGTGACTGTTCCCTGAGCTTCCTGCATGATGTCCCGCTTCACTCAGGGGTCAGAGAAGGCAAGCTTTTCCCTGCACAGGGCCAAGTAGAGCTAGGATGTGATGTCCTAGACAAACGGCAGGGCTGTTCAGGGATTCCCTCTGAATGGTAGCATTTCCCAGGCAAAGCTGCTTTGAAGAAGAATTAGAACCCCTTTGCTGTTCCTGGTTCCTAAACACCCTTTTTCCAGGAGTACAGAATTGAATAACTGGATTTCTGGGCGTATAACCAATGCAGCTGCCACTGGAATGCTGGGCTACTTTAAAAGAAATTCCATAGACTGGAACCAACAGCTGGGCTGCAAAACCATTTTAACATCCTTTCCCCCTGTTGTATGAGGCCCGAGAAAATGTGTGATACACAAGCCAGTTTACAGGCTTTAATGGCTTCTCCAGGCAGCTCGCCACAGTGATGAGCTCCTGCCCATCATGTTCTTCCTAAGAGCAGCATGCTCCGCGTTTCCCCATGTTAAGAATTCCTTGATGGAGCCGTGGCTGCTTATGGACACAGGACCTCTGATGTTCATGCTCATGGTTAAGATGACCCAGATAAACACTCTGACCTAGATATCTCCTTGTGGCCAGCCCTTGGATGCTGGTCATCTCCACTCACTTCTTTAGGACAGCTGTCCGATAAATGTCACCACCTTTGTCTTCTATGCTGGCAGTTTTTGTAAAGAAGCCAAGAACGGAGTCTGTCTACGCCTGGAGTGAGGCAAATTGATTAATAACTGTGGGAGGGGGATGGGGGTGTTTAAGCCATCTGTCATCCTTTTGTGGACAATAGGACCATGATTTCCAAGTGTCCTTCACTAACTTAAGCTGGGGGAAAAACTAAAGGCTGCAGGGATAAATCTGAATGGCATATTGTACATGTAGAAATTTGTGGTGTTCACTTTTTATCAGAACTAAATCCGGATTCTGGGGCTGGAGGACAGATAAAGCAGAAGTTGTTAATGGTTACGAAGCAAAGGTAAAAGGAAACTCTTAAAATAAGATTTAATATAGCTATTTAGCTTCTATGCAAATGAGGAGTCTGTTCAGATTTTTTCATGCATCTGGGCCATGAAGGTCCTCTGGGGAATACGTACTGTTTAATGTGTCTTTCACTTGGATGTTTGTTTTATTGACTTTCAGAAAAAGGGATAGCATGTTCTGAGGAGGTCTGTAGCTATGCCAAAGAGAAATAATGTTGTAGAAAAATGAGTATAGGTACCAGTTGTCCCAGTGGGAAGGACAAGCTTAAAATAAAAAAAAAGAAAAAGGATTAGATTTCACATGCTTTTTCATTTTTTTAAATAAGCTGAGTGTTTTTTTTTAAAGTCTTATGATAGCTTTTGTGAATCTGTATTACTTGCTTTTTTTTTTTTTTAACTTATTTCTTTAGCTGATTCTAAGCCTCTCTTTTTTAAAATATCAGCCTAATTGTAACAAAAGGCTCACAGCCCATTTGCATGACATCAGTGAATTTAAAACTTGGTAATGGCGGAGACGTTTGTCTGTTGAGTCATCTGGCGTTTCGTCAGTTGGAAGGCTGTTTGCTGGCCTTCCCTTAGTTTTGCAGTATAGAGGGACTGGTGGCTTGTGGGGTGGTGCCAGGTGCTGCAGGGTCCTCTGCTGGCCTCTGAGTGAGCAAAGAAAGCTTATGTCATGCTCAGCAAGCTGCACTTAGAAATAGTCGTTCTCGTGCTGAGTGTATTTTCTGTAGCTTTCAGTGTTGGGAATCCACACATGGCATCTACAGTTAATTGGCTGTTAACTGTTATATTTGATTTTCCAGACCACCATATTCCTAGTCACCGCTGGTCACAGCATTTCCCCTGGCAGTTATAAAAGAGATACGTGTATATATTTTGGTCAGTAGACAGAATGCCTTTTCAGGAGTGACTTGCTGGTTTTCCCTGACTCTCACAGGTCTAGAGAACCTGTGTTCTTTCCTTTTCCTTCTGCCCACCAGATGGCTAAGTCAGTACTGTCAGATCACCATGGATCAGTGGGAGTTCAGGAGTCAGGTTTGGGGGCCTTAGTACAGTAGGATCCCAGCTGGGAATCCTAGTTGCAGGACATTTGAGACTGTTGAGCAACAAAAAGGGCAGGTAGGAAGATGCAGCCTGTCACCATTAACTCCTCGGTGTTAAACTGTCAAATATGGGAAAGTATCTGCTGATGCATTTATAAGTTGATAGTTAGGTATTTCTCTGAAGGTTCCTAATGATTGTTACCATTTATCATTTTTATTTTGCTAGATTTTTTTTTTTTTTTTGCTTCAGCATTCTTGCTCTTGCTGTGCTTATTTTTTGAGATTTGATTCCCTGTGTCACTATTTTCTTTTGTACACATCTCTCAAGGTCTACACAGTAAACAATGTGAATGTGATAACCAAAATACGCACAGAACATCTGACTGAGGAGGAAAAGAAGAGGTACAAAGGTAATCGCCGCTACCTCCCTCCCACCTCTTTTGATTTCTGCTGCTTCTTTTTTTCCCTGTATTTTTCAATCTAGAGAGAGCCTTTGTTTGTTCTGTTAAGTTTGCAGTAATGTGATCTGGACGTGCTAATCCTAAGCCTAACTTCTTTTTTATGAAAATTTCCTGAGACTGACTCATTCTTGGAGTGTTTCCCCATAGTTGGCTCAGCTGTAATTAAAGCCATTCATGAGGGTTTGTTTATGTGTTATGATGAACAATTGTGATATTCAGCCAAGAAAAGTAGATAAGGATGTTGGAGGATAGTATCATGGGAATAAGTAATTTAGCCTGAACTATTGCGATGAAAGATTTGAGTGGAACTTGGGCTCTGAGCCACATAGTTGCCAATATGTTGTTGCCACATCCTGACTCTGTCAGCTCTGTGGCTTTGTGAAGTCACACATCCTCCATGCCTCAGTTTCCTTGGTCGTGAAATGGAGGTGATTTCATTCACTCATCCTTTTTCAGTTATTGAGACGATTAGATATGCAAACCTGTAGCGCTTGCAGCATGTGCTAAGTATGTGGTCACTGTTAACCACCAGCACCATCATGACTGTGCTCATTGCTCCGGTTTGACAGGAATCTGAGGCCCAGACCACATGGAAGTGAGTGGCCAAGGTGGGATTAGAATCCAAATCTGGCTCACTCTTAAATCAAGACTCTTGCCACTATTCTGCTGAATTCTTATGGATGTTCCTCTAGTTTAGCGATCCTAATAAAAAATGTACTGTAAAGGGTATGGATGATTTGATCAGCCTATCAATGGATTTCCTAATGTAGGTAGCTTGAATCTAAAACTTGAAAATATTATGAGGAACTTTTTCTATAGTCACAGTCAGATGTAATAATAGACATTAAACATTCCCTCCCTCTACAGCGGACAGGAACCCACTGGAATCTCTGCTGGGAACTGTGGAACACCAGTTTGGTGCTCAAGGGGTAAGTTGAAGCCACATGCTTTCAGCTCAGTTGACTGAAAAGAATCAATTTATGTATGCTTACGATGGCATTTACTGCATCCCGATTAGGCCTCTCTATTTAGAAACATTAGAGAACTCCCAAGTTGGAATTTGAAATCTTTTGGATGAGAATTAGATGAGCGAATCTTTGAAAATAAAGATTTTGGAGGAGGGGTAAGAGGTAGAAATCAGGTGTGTTTCTCTCTCTCTCTCTCTCTCTCTCTCTCGTCCATTATAAACTAGGGTCTTTTCTATAAACAGCACTTAAAAAGGATTTGGGACTATATTGTAACAGAGCACCTTAACAAATATTTTCTGATTTTATCCTACAGTTGGTACAATTTTTTTTTTCTTTCCAGTTTTAAAGCTTGAGAATGATAGAACTAGCACTTAAATTCCAAGTGTTTCATGTCTCACACACTTTCAGATATTTCTGTCTCCTCTATTTTCTTTCTACAACCAGGAGGTAAAAATGCAAAGGAGAGTAGAAAACATTTTAGACTTGCCATGATAAGACCTTTGTCGACTTTCTTGTTCCATGCAGTAACTTAATTTCAAAAAGTTAATGACTGGAACCTCCTGATCTATAGTTGGTTAACGTGTCCACCTCGTTACCCAGTACACTAGGCTTCCACCTGTATCATTTGGCACTTCTGACTCTCCTGAGTTCTGACCCAGCAGGACCTTACCACAGAGTGTGCCACTGCAAACAACCCCACAGCCATCACGCCTGAAGAGTACTTCAGTGAAGACTTTGATCTGAAAGACAGGGACATCGGGAGGCCAAAGGAGCTGACGATTAGAACACAAAAGTAAGAGTGATTTGGTTGCTACTTTTAACTTACGGATTGTCTCAGAGATGCTGTTTATGGCGTTAGGTCTCATTCCTGTGCTCCTCTTCTTTCAAGAGAATTTTAAATTACTTTGTCTGATGAAAACTAGTACTAGATTGTCCCTTTTCCAAATGAGTATAGAGAGATGTAAGAATTTTTCTGCTGGGTGCAGTGGTGCACACTGTAAGCCTAGCTACTTGGAAGGCTAAGGCAGAAGGATCGTAAGTTTGAGGTCAACCTAGGAAATGTAGAGAGATTCTTGCCAAAGTAAAAAAAAAGGGCTGAAGATGTAGCTCAGTGGTAAAGTGCTTCTGGGTTCCATCCCCAGTACAAAAAAGAACAAGAGAAAAGAGAAAAAGAATTCTTTTTTCTTATTTCTTACTCTGAACAAATCTTGGTCAACCAAGTGAAATGATTTCCAGCAGCTATCAAATTCTTCATGCTTGCTCTCAGTTACAACTGCTCCATGGGTAGGTTGTAATGTAGGCTGTTTTCCCCATTGCCAGATTCCAGGGTGATCTGAATCCCCCCATGGGTCCAGTCCCTCAGTAGTGCTGAATGAGGAGGTAGGGGGAGGAACGTGGAGCAGGAGGCTGGTATTGTCTGGCCTACTGCATGGCAGTAACGTACTCTCCCCTGTGGTGGAGACGGGCGGCCTCAGTATGTCTTTGGTGGAATCCTGCAGGTTTAAAGCGACGCTGTGGATGTGCGAAGAGTTTCCCCTCTCCCTGGTGGAGCAGGTCATTCCCATCATTGACCTGATGGCTCGAACTAGTGCTCATTTTGCAAGACTGAGAGATTTCATCAAGCTGGAATTCCCACCTGGATTTCCTGTCAAAATAGGTATCAGTAAATAAGACTCAGGAACGCGTGTAGGTTCTCCCCATTTTTGTGGGTGACAGAATGTGCTTCACAGAATCAGAGCACATTTGGTACGGGGTAGTCCACAATAAATAACGCAGGGGTCCAGATTATTGTCTGGTTTGATTTGATTGAAAGAAGTGTCTTGATTCTGAGTTCATTTTACATATCAAAATTAGGAGCTCTCCAGTCATCAGTTCAATTTATAGATGGTGCTGACAGATTAAAATGGCATGAAAAATGGATATATTCATTGTTTTAATGTCAAAAATAAGTGAAACTTCAAATTAGATAATTACTTAAGACAATTGACACCAAGATCAATATAATTTAGGGCCTGAACTAGTAGTGCATAATGTTTTATATAATCCCTATTATTTGTGAGGAATTTTAATATTCCTGACACCTGAATTCTGGTCAGTCACTTAATCACTACTGTCTTTGAGGAGAAAATACTTACCTCTCTGAATCAGAATCTGTTTTCCCTGTATGTTGTTAGGAAGATTCAGTGAAATCATAATGTTAAGAAGTGTTTGATATAGTACCAGTTAGTAAGCACACAGTAAAGGATTACTTTTAGTATTTTCAATACGTTTATTTACAAAAATTTTTATTTTATTAGAAATTCCCTTGTTTCACGTCTTAAATGCACGGATTACTTTTGGAAATGTTAATGGCTGTAGCACTGCTGAAGAAACTCAAAATGAAGGGACGCAGGCTGATTCAGGTAAGAAAACAAAGTTGAGTTTCTGATTAGAAGTAGTTTATATATTTAGTCATTGAACTATTTCAGTTTGAAATGGGGGTATCTTATGAAGTAGATCTCTGTGGGATAAGAGAGAATTTTAGATTTAGTTTAGATTAAATAAAAAAACAACTTGTAGAATATATATGATCCCACTTCTATTAAAAAGACAGTATGTTCTTAAAAATTAGCTTTATTCAGAGTAATGTCCATACAGTCAAATACTCCATTTAAAGCGTGACGGCTCAGTGGATTTGGATGAATGTGCATCTGGGCACCATTACAGTCAACACAGAGAGCATTCTAGATTTATTTCCTCATGTTTCTGTGCCGTCAATCCAATTCATATTTGGGATGCTATTGTAAATGGATCTGTTTTCTTAATATTTTCAGTTATATAGAAATTGATTTTTAAATGTTGACCTGGTATTGTGTAATATCACTGATTTTACTTGACGTCTGGTAGTTTTTTTGTAGATTCCTTAGAATTTCTCACATACACAATCATTTTGTCTGTGAATACATACAATTTTAATTCTTCCCTTCCATTCCTTAAGCCTTTTATTTTCTTCTTCTTGCTTTATCAGACTGGCTAGGACATCCAGTTCAATGTTGAATAAGAGTGGTAAGAATGGACATCCTTGCCTTGTCCCTGACTTTAGTGGAGCAAGGGTTGTTTCATTATTAAGTATATTAGTTGTAGGTTTTTTTTAGATATCCTTGAGTAGGTTAAGGAAATTCTTCATTTGTATTCTTAGTTTGTTGACTATTGTTTTTGTTTTGTTGTTGTTTTGAGGTGTTGGGGATCAAGCCCATTGTTGAGGGTTTTTGCCATCACTACTAATTTTTATTAAATGCTTTTTCTCCAACTTTGAGATGGTCATAAGATTTTTCTCCTTTTAGTCTACCAGTATGATGAATTAAACTATAGCATTTTAGTGTACGTAAATTAAAATTTCAAATAAAAATTCTGAACAATAATATACAATTTTATACACCACACAGCAATAAAGTTGGGTAGTATTAGGTGTGTTCATGAGGTTGTGAAGCAAAGGAACATTCATCCGTTCTTGGCAGGAATTGTAAATTGGAATAATTTATTGAAAAGTAAAACACTTGGCATTAATTAGTTAATTCAGATGTTACACCCTGTGATCTAGCTATTTTAAGGTGTGTACCCCAGAGAAACTCATTCACATAGGCATCTGGAGACCCCAAGTAATGACTAACAGAATTGTTCACAATAGCAAAAATTCAAAAATTGCCCAGATATCACAAATAAAATATAGTAGTAAAAATAAAAATTTATAGCCAAGTGTAGCAAAACTGATAAATCTTAAAAATGAAATGAAATGAAATAAATGAATGAAAAATAAAACCAGTTTGAATAATTCTATATGATTCCATTTATGTCAAGGTGAAAATGGGCTACACAAACCTCTCAGATTATGCACATGAAGTCAGACACTTTAGAAGAGCGAGGTAGTGAAAACCGCAGTGGGGGAAGGGGACATTAGAGGGATGCATACCTGGGATATGCATGGGCAGTTTTCTGTGTCTTAGGCTAGGTGAAGGAGACACAGGCATTTGTATTATTGTTATTATTTTTTATTTTAAGTGTTCAGATAGTTCATATACTCCCTTTTATATGTTCACCATATTCATATTTAAGGAGGAAAAACACATTAGTGTGACTACATGTCTGTGTACACACAAACACCACCCATGTAGACATACATACAGCACAGTCCTCAAAGGATGGATACACAAGTAAACCCTCGTTTCCTGTGGAGTTTGGAAATAGAATTAAGGAAGGAAAGAAATCTTTTTTAATTCTGTAGTCTTTTTTTTTTTTTTTTAATACTGAGGATTGAACCGAGAGGCGCTTACCCCCTGAGCCATATCTCCAGCCCTTCTTTATTTTTTATTTGAGACAGGGTCTCACTAAGTTGCTGATGCTGGCCTGGAACTTGCAACCCTCCTGCCTCAGCCTCTTGAGTCCCTGGGATTACAGCCATGTACCATTGTGCTGGGTTAGTCTTCTGTATTTTTTTATGACTGCATTAATTTGTTTGCTAAAATCAGGGCACAAAGAAAAAAGGTGCATTCTGATACTTTTTATTGTCATGATTATTTTTCCTCAAAATCTTTTACATAATAGCAAACCTTGAGTATTTGACTTTGATCTTTTCATTCTTTCTTGAGTTAAATCTGTTTTAGGCCATCACGGTGGTGAGTGCCTATAGTCCCAGATACTTTGGGAGGCTGAGGCAGGAGCACTGCTGGAGTCCAGGAGTTTGTGGCTGGCCTGGGCAACATAGACCCAGTCTCCAAAACAAAACAAACTTTTTCCCCCCTAGAAGTTTGAAAAGTTGTTATAATGAACTTGGACCCTGGATGGTTGCCTTTTGTGTTTCAGCTTCCCAGGTCACGAACTTTGAGGTTGATCAGTCTGTGTTTGAAATTCCTGAATCTTATCACATTCAAGACAATGGCAGAAATGTGCATTTGCAGGATGAAGATTACGAGATAATGCAGTTTGCCATCCAGCAGAGCCTCCTGGAGTCCAGCAGGAGTCAGGTGTGTTTGTCAGGACAAATGACAGGGCTTCAGAGGTGTTACCCTCAGGTTTTGACTATCACCGGAAACTTACTCTACTTAAATAGCAAGTTTGGTGCAGTCGTGGTGTACACGTAGATGGTTTTATGTTTTACACACCTGGTCTTTTACACGAGTCGTTATGCAAGAGACCATCTGCATAACCCCACCAGGATCATTCACACGGTGTCTTCAGACAGACTTTCCTTTTTCTGTTATGTTCACCTGTGTAGCTAATAATTATGTACTTTTCGGGGTGTGTGCTTTATAATTTTCTAGTATCAAAGTAGTAATTTCAGAATTATACTATTGTATTTTTCCTGGAATACTATTTGTCAGTAGTCTTAGGTGGAGGTAGTAGTGGGCTTTTAATCCCAATTCCTCCCCAGGAAAGAACAAGCATGGTGTGGTGTTTCCTTAGTAATGTGATGAAAAAGGTTGTTGATTCTGTGTACAAATTCTTTGACTCAAATGTATTCCTTCATGAGAAGCATCATCCCCTTAAACTGTCTACATGTCTAGCAAAAAGTAGAGCTAAGAACAGGACAGACCTGGGGAAGAATAGTGGCCATTTGGTATCCGATGTGGTGGTCTCTTCAGACCTCACCTGCCTGTGACAATCTGAATCCTCAGGTCCTCCTCCAGCCTCAGCCCCTTCTGTCTTTTCCCTTCTGTGGTTTCTCTGCTCTACTCTGGTGGGTCTGGTCTACTTTTCCACCCTCTGATGTGTCCTGGACTCCTGCTGTCCATTTGTTTGGTCGTCGCTGTCTTCTTTCCTTCCATTGTTCTCTCAGCAGGTATTTGCAGGTATGCTGCCTAATCCTCCTGGGGCTGCTAAGCTTTGAGAATAGTACCTACATTCTAGCATCTCCACTCATTCAGACTTTTGATTTTCTGGTTTATCCTCAAGTCTTAGAGCTTGAGAAAGCCAAGTTCCCTCCTTCACTTCCTCCTGATACCACCATAGACCCATTCACAGACCCATTCAGTTCTCTGAGGCTGCTGGATTGAAGGCCAGAGCAGGCGTATTCCCCTTGGGAGGCTCTTGGTAGAAGGTCTAGGTCCAAACCATCAGTGTCAGCCCACTACACTCTTTCTTTCCCCATGTAAGTAGGCTTAGCTTTTCCAAACCCAGTATCTATAGAAACCTCGTTGATATTAGACAAGGGAGTAGCCAAGGTTAAGGATGACAAATACTGAATTATGTCTTCTGCCCTGAAAACTTGCTTTGATCGTTTAAATGTTGCCCAAGTTTAGCTGCATTCATTAGATTGATTTTTGTGTAAAGTATGGTGGTAGTTGTTAATCAGTGTAGTACTGTATGGTAGTACCATATGTGACCTGATATTTGGGAGATATTTTTGAGGTAACCCAAGTCCTTCTTAGTATTTCACACCAAACTATCAATAATTGGTAGGTAAATATTTTACATTTTATTTCTTGCTGCTTTGGCTTCCTTATCAGCATGATAATTATTCCTTCTAAGAGGTATTCATGTCCCTTGTGTTTGATTTTGCTAGGAACTTTCTGGACCAGCTTCGAATGGAGGGATCAGCCCGACACAGAGCTATGAGGCCCAGTATGAGAGGTAATTGACATGATTCTTAGTGATGTGGCTTTTGTCAATCCAAGGTTGACAGAGGCACTTAATAAAACACAGGCAGATGCATGGCCCAGTACCTAGCAGGAGAGTCTTAATGTGTTAGCTTTTGTGCTTCCTCTTTGGCTGTTATTCATTAAACTAGCTCTGAACTCTTGATAGTGCCTTTCCAGGAACGGGTGATAATTGCTGACTGGTTCACAAGTCTGTGCCCTTGGCAAAAAAGCATCAAGTAAATGTTTTCTCATTGGTTTGATGTTCTATGAATGTCTGATCATAGGGTCTAGGTACGTAGGTGGGAAGTTTATACAATGTTAAAGATTATCACACTTGGAGGAATAGATACAGAGATGATTATAGAAGCACTTTTTAAGGGAAAAACTGCGATTCATTTTCTTGTACTTTAGAGATATGTGAGAAAGTGTTATGAAGAACCTGGGTTTTGCCTTCCAACACACTCAGGTTCCATTTGCAGCCTCATCACTTAGCAGCCAGGTGATTTGGGGCAGTACTCTTGGAGTTTGGGGTTTCTCATCTGCGTTCAGCACCTGCACCCCCTAGGTTAATGGCAGTGTGTGTATAAATGCCCAGCAGTGTGCACTTGGGAAGCAGTGACCAAATGCAGCTGCCACCATGACGAGAGTAATGACAGTCTCTCTTCTTCCCCTTTTTCAACCCAGGGCCATCCAGGAGAGCCTCCTCACCAGCACAGAAGGCCCCTGTCCAGGTGCCCTGAGTGAGACAAGCCGATTTGACAGCGACTTACAGCTAGCCATGGAGCTCTCTGCCAAAGAGCTGGAGGAGCAGGAGCTTCGTCTCCAGGAGGAGGAGGCTGAGCTCCAGCAAGTCTTACAACTGTCACTCACTGAGAAATAGACCTCCCTGCCCACGGGCTGCACACAGCAGAGGCTCTGGGCTGCACATGAGTGCTGTGTCAACTGAGGCCTCCGGGCTGAGGACCTACACTTCGTGCAGATGACAGCTGCCCCTGCTTTACACAGAGGTGCAGGACCAGGGACTACCAGGTCCTTCCAGGACATTCCCCGGAGTGGAGAGGAGCAGGGGACTGGCAGGCCCCATCTCCAAGCTGAGGGGAGAAGAACATCGTCACTTTCCATTAGCTGTATTGGCTTGCAGGTCACATTTTTACTACCAGCTTTAGACAAAAACCCCAAACCCTGCAGGTTTGTAGATACATTTTTATCAAGGAGTGATAACAAAACAAGTTATTGCAGAGTCAGGGTGCTTTTATACACGAGAGCAGCAGCAGCAGCCTTTGTAGAGTGGTTTATGAGAATCTGAGACCTTCTTTACTGTTCACCAAAGAAATGGGTTGTGCGGATCTATTCTTTATTTTTACCTTTATATATAGGGTTTCTAGAACATTGTCATTATTCCTCCTCCATCTCCACCTTATTCCATTCCTTCCACCCCCAGCTAAAGTTAAAGAGGAGATATGTACAGGATCTATTTTAGATTATGGTTAACTATTTGCATCAAATTAAGATATACAGATGACCACGGATGTTGCCTTAGCCTTAAAAATCACTAATAGGTTTGAAACCACCTCACTCCATGCACTGAGGGATCTGATTTGAATTTGTAAAGGCAGTTCCTTTGAGAGCAGGATCCTCCAGGCTAAATCAAAGGCAGCTAATCCTGTCTCTGAAGGAGCCGCTAGGGGAACCCAGGGCTTGTTCTTGAACTGGGAGCGCTGGCCACAGAACAGCAGAAACTAAACCAAGGGTGAAATTCTGCACCTGTTCTGTTAAGAATTTCCAGGAAGACGCTAAGGAAGAACCGGCCACATGTCCTAGTCTCACCCCATGGATAGGGATGGATTTGAAAATTAGAAAGGGAGTTAATATGGAGCTCAATGGCTCTTCACTCAAAAGGGAAAAATGAATTCCACGTTGCTTTTTAGAGTTCAAATCAACATCTTTCTGGATGAATATATTTTTTAACAGAATCTTTTTATTATTTTTAAAAGAGATAAAAAATGACTACTCCCATCAGTAGCAATATAAGGTTATACATTTTAACCAGATTTTCTCAGGCCTTTTTTGGATACCTTTAGTAGTTAACTATTTTGTCTAACCCTCCTGTAAATACCCATCGCATCACAGACCGACCCCTGGGGAATATAGCTGAGGGCACCTCTCCCTCTGGCCCACATGTTCATTCCCACAGGCTGCACTGAAATAACCTGGTAAACAATATCCTCCTCTGTTTCACATCTACTTCCTGTTGCTCTCCTTTCAGGATAGGAAGAGAAATGTACTACCGTTCCAGTTAATGTCTGTATCTTACATTAGTGTTGCCAGTAGGAGGTTCCTACACACAATGAATTGTGCTTTTAATTCCATATTGCCATCTGCCTTTTTGTCATGGTCTGACCAAAACTCCTCAGCACAGGAGGCCAGTATAGGCAACATCACCTTTGTTTCATATGCAGCTTGGCGTTTTGTTTACTTGGCATTTACTGTGAGCGAAGACACTTTGGGAATGGCTGTAGGTAGGCCACGTCATTTACTCTCTAAGGGGAATCATAGGCAATTTCTGTGTTTGCATTCCATTGCTCTGCTTCCCAGTCTCTGACTTTCCCCCTAGGAAGTCACTTAAAAAGGAACTGAGCATCATGCCAACCTGTCAAAGCATTTTTCCTATGTGTTCTCTTAAAATGAAATAAAGACTGCTTCTGTAGAGGGTGCTTATACAGTATCCTATTCAGTCTGAATCTTGTCTCTTTTCACCTTGTTTTCTGGTCACGGGAACAAGCCACTCAGTTGTATAGTCACAAAGCAGCACACTTGGGTCAGCCTTCCTGCCAAGCCACACAGTCCACATGTGCCACAACAACTTGTTCCGATGGAAAGGAAAAGCCTCCCGCATTGGATTGCTCAGACAGTTCTGCAGCAGCGTCCTGGAGGTGCAGTGGCTCTGGTGGAGGCAAACAGGACGTGCTTAACATGCCATCTCCTTTGAAGCCAGAGTGCTTTGTGAGGCTATCTGTACACGTTCAGATGATACCTAAGGCTTCCAGACTCAACTTATACTTGACATGTTGGCATTAAAACAAAAAAGTCATGGCCAGTAAAAATTATTTGGGTCCTGGAAATGAGGCTTTGATATTTCTGGGAAGATGTGAAAAGGTGCTTTGCTTTTGAAGGAAAGTAACCACCAATACACTGAGCCACGAGAACATTGTGAAGAAAACTTATTCTTCTTAGGTCAAGAGGTCCAATGTGTATGGATGATTTTACAACAGTATTGTTTTTTTTTTTTTGTTAAACCCTAGGTTCATTCAAGCTTGAATGGCCCAATAGCAGCAGAAACTAACTGAGCAACTTCTGCTCTTAAGACACTGTAAGAACTAAGTTCCGTAAAGAAACCTATCACACCGTATGTAATGTTAGATGTCGTGGAAGTAGAAAAGTCTACTCTTAGTAATGACAGTAAGGTAAATGTTCCAGCCTCCTGCTGACCACAGATAGCATCAAGAAAGATGGACTGAAATTTTCAGGTGACTGTGGTGCAGTAAGTGATGGGAATTCAAAGTCCCACCTTGACCTATGTCTAAAAATAGGCGTAGGTTAAGATTGGAGACCAGTTGAGAAAAGTGTAATATGATAATAGTACTCAAGAGTCCTCAGATCTCAAGCAGCACCGGGAGGCTTCTGAACCTCAACTTTAAGAGAAAGTTGTGTTTGCTAACATTTTCTTATTGGTGCAGGTGAATCACATGCGTTCATCTGGCTACACAGGTAGTATTCTGAGAATGGTTTAGTTAGGAGGTCTACAGTTTAGGACTTTGACAAGCATACCCCCAAAGATGAAGACTAGGGAAGTAATCTATTTGAAAGTACTAGCTGGCCAGTCTTGAGTGCAGACTCCCCCAGAATTGATGTTTTTATATCTCTCTGCAAAAAGCCTCTTTCTGCAAAGATTATTTTCTTGGACTGATACAGATAAAATTGGAACATGGATGGGTTTTGGATTTGTGTGTGGAATATCATTATTGCATAGTTGTTTCAGAAAACTGGAACAGATGACTGGTAATTCTAAGCAAAAAAGCAAGTCACAAGATTTAACTGCTTGGCAGGTTTTTACTGTTTCATTTTAAAATTCTAAAAATGGCAAACAACATCATAAGCAGTATTTCAAAATGTTCTTCCAGATGAAGTGGTAATGGCTGTGCGTTCCTGAGACTGAACTCTTGTAAATGCCAGTCTCAGTATCCCACAGTCAGTGACCAAGGGACGGTCCAGCTGTGGTGATTCTTCCTATATTTGTATTATTTTCCACATCACTGGAGCTTCACAACAATTAAAAGAGGTCGTACACCACCATTTTACAGATAAGAAAACTGAGGCTCAAAAGAAGTTAAGCCTATTTATAATTAGAGATGGGACAAGAATCCAAGCCTTCTAACCTGGACCCAGTCTGAGAGTTGATTATGGTTTAGTTTTTTTTCCTTAAAAATTATTACATTTACTGAAACATACAGTCTCAAAGTACATACAGTAGGCATTAATTGATTAATCAAAAGAAATTTTTAAAAAATGGACTCCCATTTTATGATACTTTAAAACCACTCTTGGTGATAAAGTAGATGAAATGAATAAAAAAAATCCACTAAGATAAAAAAGCCAAAGGATATAAATAAACTTGATCTAATAGATACATACAGAATTTTAGAATATTAAGCTGACCATAGAGATCAGAAACCTAAATCAATTTTTTTCCAAAAATCACTAAATACCCACATCACATTTTCCAACAACTGTCATGAAATTTGAATTATAAATCCCAAGTAAAACACATACATTTGAACATTAAAAATGCCTTCTAAATCCCTTTAGAGTCAAAGTAGAAATCGAAATCAAAAAGGTGAGAATTATTAAATCTTAACCCAAAAGTGTATGGCTTCACCTTGTCTAGTGAATATAGGTTATTTCACATGAATTTAAAATTCAATTCACAGTGCTTCCTTAAGAAATCAGGTTTACACACACACACACACACACCCGCAAAGTAAAACAGCATATAGGGTTTGGCTTTCATTTTAATTGACAGTTTGCTCAAAAGTACAGAACAAAGAACATCTTAATGGCTCAATGTTATAAGGTTAAACAAAATCCTTAGGTCAAATTGTTACAGTATCCCTCAGTTATTTCACATTAAGTGCAGGTTGTTGAGAAAAGAAAAAAATATCAGTGCTGTGCGAAATAGAGCACAAGATAAGCATTTCAACTTCATGACAAAATTAAATCTAGCACCTTACCTTTAAAATAAATAATCATAACCACTCTATAAGTATGGAAGTATCATTTCAATAGGGGTAAAAATCCTGTTCACCAGCAGTGCAAACTAACGGCAGCATTTTTTAAAGCTGAGATCAAATCTGTGTAAACATACAGCAACCCATGGTGGAAATACACTTCTTGAGTCCTCCTTACCCAAGGCTGCACAGGGCGGGTTCCTGCTAAGTCTCAGGTTTCCAATCTGAAAAGCCACCACAAGCTTTAGGCCATGGGTTAGAAAGACCTAAGTACTATACAAAGAAGATCAACGTGCCCGAACAGGAGGGAGTTCTTTTTCTGAGGGACCAACTAGTCACATTTCCAGTCCAATCCCAGAGTCTTCCATGCCAAGGGTACACATGGTAACAGGCCTACCTGATGTGGCCCTGACTTCAGTGGGGACATCCATGTGCAGAGCTGAATGCAGGTAGTCACAGGCCCAAGTTCCCCACAGTGGACACTGCTTTGCAACCAGGGCATTTTCAGTCAACTCAGTATAATGAAAAATGTGATTCTTAAACTGCTGTGACCAGATGGCTCTAATGCAGGGAATGTCTACAGGTTAAGCCTTCCCCTTATTACTATTTCAAGCATTAACAGTTAGTCCTTTCCAGTGTGGTTCTTACAGACACGGGGTTACCATGTTTTCTTTCTCCTGAGCACACCATGTTTGCACTGAACCTTGGAGCTTCTGGTTTTTGACAAGTACAGTCAGAAATAAAAAGAAATATCCAGAAGCAGACTCAGCAGCCAATTATTTGCATTATGATGTTAGGGGAAAAAAAAAATCACTAATAGATATTTTTTCTAAATCATTTAGCTTTTACCAAATGACCAAAGGTCATTTCCAAGTAGAAAAGTTCTGATTCCAACTTCTCCATTGGCCCAAGTGCAACACAACTTCTCCTGTTCCCAAAAACTTGTGGCAGAACTTGCTTGTTTGGCTGTTACCGACGCCGAATGGGCTTGTAGACACAAAATGCCATAAGGATGACGGTCACCAGCAGGATGCTGAAAATGGTCCCCATCAACACTGCAAAGAGAAAATAGGTTAGCTCCTAAGGGCAGCTCCAGTTCTGCAATTTATGCATCTGTTGATTATGATTTGTCAAATGCCACTTACTGCCAGGAACTGTGTCAGGTGTAGGGGAGAGAGTTGTGGCTAAACCCTTAGTGAAACATAAGTAAAAGCCTTTGACATACCTTGATATGCCAGGAAGAACACAATAATGTGATGATGATGGGGGGGGCAGTGTCACAGCAGGCAGGGTGGTGGAGGAAGCACCGAAGGTGACAGACAAGCTGACCCTTGATAACAGGAAGAAGCAGCTATGTGTAGCTCTGCAGGGAGAGTACTGTCTTCCCAAGGATCAGAAAAAGGCCCAAAGAAAAGGGGGCAAGCATGGAAGGAGCAAAGAGAGAGAGAGGCAAGAGAGGAGGCCAGACAGGAAGGCTGGAGCCAGTTTGCAGGGCCCTGGAGATCATGGAAAAAAACAAGGACTTCCCCCCTAAATTTAAAGAGAAGACACTGGTGGACTGCAGGCAGGGAGACATACTTTGATTTTGCTGGGAAAAAGACCCCTCTTGCTGCCATGTGGAGAATAATCTGTCTACAGACAGATAAGAACAGATGCAAGGAGCCCAACTATATTTGGGAAGCCACTAGGAAGACCTGCAAATTCAGTAAAGAATAAAATATTTTGGCTGGGGATATAGCTCAGTTGGTAGAGTGTCTGCCTCGTAAGCACAAGGCCCTGGGTTCAATCCCCAGTACCACAAAAAAAAAAAAAAAAAAAAAGAATAAAATATTTCAGTCTCTTGTCTTGACCAGGATCTTCTGACCAAAGAAGCAATTAACCAACTGCACAAACCTATTATGTTTTTGGGGAAAAAAGTTCCCAACTAAAATTTTCAAGGTGCTCAGGTGAGAAGTGGAATCTACAACTATCTACTCAAGTTGAGCCCTGCTGGTACAGGATGATAAGGAACTGGGCTTTAAACTACTCACCAGTCACCTGCCAGAAGGTTTACTCCTACAGCAGCAATGATGTGCAATCATGTTTTAATGACTATCTCAGAGATCTTAGGAAGCATTCAAAATGCTGTTACCATTAATAAGCAAACACATTTACATGTGCTTACTTGTAAGCAAGTGGGCCCAACCCAGGTTCCAGATGGGGTCTAATCATGGTTGTTTTCCAATCTAGTTACTATTCCTCTGGAAAACCAACATTTGACTGGTTTCCTTGGGATTAGTAAATTCAGAGTATCTGTGACTTTCTCCTACTGTCCATCACCATCCACACTTAACCCAGTTATTATATGGAAAGATCGTGTTTTTTTGGTGAGTGAAGGAGAGGAAGAGGAGAAAAGGGGACAAAGACAGTGTAGCATATCTCCAAAAGGTTAGAAGTATCTTTAAGGTTTTTTATTAAAAAAAGAAAAAAAACTACATCTTATGTCAGCTAAATGTTATATCTCAAAATAGCCCTTGTTAACTAAACACCTGCCCCAATTTTCAAAAGTCTTGAATTCCAAGTTTCTAAAATTCTGACTGTAATTAGATTCAAAACTGTCTTATTTTGCTTAAACCATTTTCTTGCATTTAGAAGGACTCTAAAAAATTAAAACTCCCAAAGCAGAAATGCTGACGACAGAAATGGAGATGGCAATCTTCTTAAAATAAATTAAAAACAGCATAAAAGCTGTGTTATGAGGTATATAATATCTATTGGGATAGCTACCTATCTATCTGGGGCTTGATTGATTCTCCTGCTCATCTTTCTACACCTCTCCCTGTACTTTGCATGTAGTAACCGTTGTCTGACTGGCAGTTTCAGACAGAACCTATTAAAGACTATTTCACTCAATCCTTATGGTCAGTTTCCATAAGGGAGTACTGTTTTCTGCATCCATCATATGGGACAAATGACACCCACTTAAAAAGAATTATTTGAGGTTTAAACAAAAAAGTGCTCAACAAATTGCTGGACATACCATAAGCATACTATAAATAAGCACTGTTACTATGGTCTAGTCCAGCAACATGGCACAGGGTTTGGGCTCAGACTATCTGGGTTTCCATGTACATTTACAAGCTACATAACCTCACACAAGTCACCCAATCTCTCTGTGTCTGTTTCCTTGTCTTAAAAAAAAAAAAAAGAAAGAAAGAAAGAAATAAAAATACCCACTGCACAGAATTGTCTAGGGCCATGTTTCTGGAACTACCAGTGGTAAAGGAGTAATTTTTATCCTTTCTGGCCAGAACCAGCAGCTCCCTTCGTAGCTCCCTACGAAGCATTCCTGGCCAGGGATACCTAAAATTGGTCTCAACTTGCTGGGATGCTACAACATCACACTGTTAAGTTGTTGTTTTGATTTTTTATTTTTGGGGGGGTTGGTACTAGAAATTGAACCTGGGGGAAACTCAGTCACCAAGTCACATCCCCAACCCTACTCTGTATTTTATTTATACAGGGTCTCAAAGAGTTGCTTAGCACCTTGCTTTTGCTGAGGCTGGCTTTGAATTCTCCATCCTCCTGCCTCAGCCTCCCGAGCCGCTGGGTTTATAGGTGTGCCCCACCGCCCAGTACATTGAATTTCTGAGTCATCTCTTTGGAGATAGCACAGATTGCACACCACTCTCTAAGTAGTGCTGATCTACAACACTGGTCTCAATGCCGGGAACGTTCAGCTGGAGCTCACCGGCAACAAGTTGGAGACATTCTGATGATCGAAACGGGGTGGTGCTGAACAACCTACAGTGTTCAGGGCAGCCTCCCCTCCACCCGAGAATCTTTTGCTCCAACATGTCAGTAGTATCCAGGCTAAGAAATCCTGACAATGTGTGGAAGCTGCTTGGCAGGGTGCTAAGGAGTTCAGGATGCGCCTTGTTGCCTGGCCTAAGCCCACGCGACCACACAGGGGCCACCCAGGCTGAGATGCAGGCTGTCCGATTCCAGTTCACTTAGGCACATTCGGGTCTTGTGTTGAGCAGCAAAGTTCGGGTCTTCGGAGAGGGGGTCTCGAGGCTCCCTGAGAGGCCCCACCTGCCGCCCAGCCCTCACACATCTCCCCCATTTCGCCGTCCGCCCGGCGTGCCGGTTCCGGCGGACCGTAGCTGCGGAAGCGCAGGTACCACCCCCCGTCGCCCGCGGATGCTCACCTAGGTTCTGCCCGCGCAGCACCGCATACGGCCGGCTCCGCTCTGGCGGCTCCACCGGGCTTGGGGCCTCCGCCTGCCCCAGCAGGAGGCTGCCCAGGCCCAGGCCCAGGCCCAGGCCCAGACACACCGGACGCAACATCTTCCGCGGCACCAGTGACAAAGAGGCCACTTCCGCCGCAAGCCCCGCCCTTGCCTCGACCCCAGCACCGCTTTCCGCAGCCTCCATCCGCCCGGTGCGCGTCGTTGCCAGGGTGACCGTACCTTCCGGCTAAGGTTCCGAACCTTTAAAGGTTCCTCGCGGATTAACGTTCCGCCCAGGCCAATTTTCCGCGCAGATTTATCTGCCATCCTGGGCAGCGTTCCACCGCCGTGACGCATCCTCTGTGACCCACGTTGACATCACTCGGTAGAAGTCTCTTAGGTCCATTCTGGACCCATGGACGTGTGCGTGTGTACCAATCCATGCCTTTTCTTACGAAATCTACATCACAGGCCTGAAAAATAGTGTTCCCATTTTACAGATGCCACTCAGGGAGTCCTTACCCGAACATCCTTTTCTAAAACTGCATCTCGCCCTCTCCCTCAGAATGCACACTCCCTCCCCTCGTTCTTTCACCCCCAGTGCCCTTAAACTCACTGCCATTTGCCCTTTACATTTGATGTACATTTTGTAATATTTCTGAGTCCCTGCCATCCACTCTAGAATGTAAAGTGCAGGAGGCGGTGATTTTGTTCTTGCTCACTGCTCCCTAAAGAGAGAAGAGTAGCACGGTAGGCTCAATGGATGTTTGTTGAACAAACGAGGAGACTGAGCTTAGTGTTTGGTCCCAGGCTACATGTGGTAAGTGGCAGCGCTAGAACTTGACCCCGATATTATACATTCTAAATATGGAGGCTTTACCAACTCACATATGGATTCATGTCACTGTTCAGGCTTGATTTGTGGCAGGATCAGTAATATCTACCTCAAAACGCACAAGCCCTGCAAAGGGGATATTGGAAAGCATTCTAGATAGTTATACCCAAATGCATGAGATCCCACAGGGGAGTGTCTTCGTTTACATATTTATTTTTAAGTTGGCCTGGAAATGTAGCTCAGTGTAGCATTTGCTTAGCATGCAACAGGGCCCTGGGTTTAATCCCCAGTACTGAAAAGAAAAATTAAGTGCCGACCACTCTCCTGTCCTCATGTAACTTTTAGTCTACTTAGGAAGGCAGATAATCAACAGTCACAAAGAGAATTATATAACTTGAAATTGCAATGGATGCTATAGAGTAAAATAATCACGGGATACTGAACTTAGACATCAGGGAGGCAATCCCCATCAGGCTGGTGGATTACCTTTGCAGAGATCTGGCCCTGGGAACTGGTGGAATGTTGGGCCCTAAAAGAACCTCCATCTGAAAGGAGGATGGAGAATGCTTCTCTTTAGGCAAAATTAGGACCCTCTTTACCTCTCTCGGGGATGTTTCCTGGCAGGTCAGTTAGTTCATGATGGGTTCTAGTGTGTTTAAAAGTAGAAATAGGTCGTGGAGTGGACGCCTAAGCATTAGTATTAAATGAGCACAGTGCTCAGCTCTCTGGCCCTCAGTGCTTGCCTCTAGAGAATGAGGATGATAACCGATTGACCTCCAAGTTGTTAGAGGATTGAATTAAGAAAATTCTTGTTGACGTCACACATTGTAAATGGCCTACATGTCAGCTATAATATTTTTGTTTGGGGAAATATGCCTTAGGAGAGTGGGTTTGGAATGGACCCTAGACATCATGTTTGTGTATTATTGAAATGCCTGCATTTCCATTCTTTTTTTTTGTGCTGCCCATCATTGAACTGGTCCCCAAATTCTCTTCAATAAACGGATGTGCAAAAGAGACATAAGAAGGCTAAGCAATTGTTTAAAGAAAATGTGTTCTATGGAGTCACACTGTATGACTTTCTGTTCTTGCTTCAAGATTTTTGCTGTCTCCTTTATGTACAGTGTTCTTCCTTGAGAACTGTACACATCAGTCCTCTGCCTGAGGCACTCCTTAGGGTGCCTGTTCCTCAGACCTCAAAGTTCTGAGGTCACTTGTCTTCACGGCCCTTGTCTTCCCTGCAGTGTGTTTTCAACACTGTCTGTATTTGGTTCTCTCATTGTTTTCTCTTATCATTTGTCTCCTGCTCTCATCTGTAAACCCCGTGAAGGGAGAGACAACATCAGTCCACTACTCTGTCCTCAGTGCCAAAGTAATGCCTACAACAGAGAAGTGTCCTCAAATATTTGTTGAGTGGTTGTGAAGCAGTAATGCTGAGGAAGGAAAAGAGAAACATGTTTGTCAAAAAGGGTTGAAGGAGGAAGAAAAACAGTGAAAAGAGAGAAAACAGCCTGTTTTCTCCACTTAAGAACTTTGCATATATTTGCACATTTCCAACAGAGGGACCCATTCAGAATTACATATGATGATCTCTACCACAAAATTCTCACAGCTCTTGATCTTTTGATGCTTGGTTCATTAGACCTTGCATTTTGGTGATTTCTGAACAACTCTTATCTCGCTAACTGGACTACATACTTCCAGGATACCCAGATCTGAATTTCAGATAAACAAGAAATAATATTTAGTAAAGGTGCATCCCAAAGATTGCACGGAATAACATATTCTGTATTTTTTTATTTGCTCAATCTGGCAACCCTACTTTCAGAGCACAATCTGAAACTTATTCATCTTTGTAACCTTCTTTTTTCCATGGTCTAGCATGATAAGTGCTTTACACATTGTAGGTGCACAATAAATGCTTGTGCAATAAATAATTGCATGACTATAGACTGAGGGACTTATATATGCATATTCAGGTCACAACATTTCAGGAGATACACTCACATCTGTAGTTTCTTTCTATAGAAACAAAAGAAAAAATGGAGAATTTGGGGGGGAGCTGCCAATGAATGAATTAATATTAAATTGATATATAAAACATAACATTTTTCCTCAGTTGCAAGCATACAATTCAATGGCATTAAATACATGAAATACATTCACAATGCTGTGTAACCATCACCACTATCTAGACTTAAAATCTTTCATTACTGCCAAGAAAAATTCTCTACCTATTAAACAACTCTTCCTCCTTAGCCCCAATTTCTAGAAACTTCTATTCTGTCTCTATGAATTTGATTACTCTCAGTAGTTTGTATAAGTGGAATCATATGTATTCATTCTTCTATATCTGGCATGTTCACTAAGCATGTTTTCGAGGTCCATTCACGTTGTGGCATTATGTAAAAGATTCGCTTCTTTTGTGGCTAAATACTATTCTGCTATGTGTACATACATATCTCATTTATTCATTCAACTACTGATGGACCTTGGGGTCGTTTCCACCTTTCCGTTGCTGTGAATAATGCTGCAGTGAGTATTGGCATATGCATATCTGTTTGAGTCCCTGTGTTCAAATCTTTGAAATATATACCTACGATTGGAATTGCTGGTCATGTGGTAGTTCTATATTTAAACTTTGGAGAAACCACCAAATTGTTTTCCACAGTGACTGTACCACTTTCCACTCCCTCCAGCAACACGTGTGTTCCAGTTTCTCCACGTCCTTGCCAAGACTTGTTTTTATTTATTTTTTTCTCAAGTTGTAGCCATCCAATTGGGTATGAAGTGCTATTTCTTTGTGGTTTTGATTTGCTTTGGAAGTGCCAATTAAGATTAGGATAGAAATGGTTTTTAACTGTAGCTCAGGAAAATAGCAGCTTTTTCAGTTAAAAAGGCAATGCCCAGAACACAATCTGGAACAGAGAGTTGAAGACAGCTAAATTATTCCACATTTTTCTTATGTGTAATTCTGATTTTTACCTGATATCTGAGAGATAAGAGGTGGGGCCCTTGAGAGAGGATGATATCAGAGATGGGAGAAGGGTCTGGATTGGCAGGAAGCCAAGTCGGGCATCACGGTATCAGGAGGCTCACAGAGGACAGTCAGTGCAACCTGTTATTTGTGTTTCCGTGGCTTCCTATGCTGTTATAATTCCAAACCTACCTTATCCCCAAAAGTTTGGTAAAAGGGGATTATGTAGGACATCTTAAATTAAGAGTGCTTTAGGGAATAAAAGCGGAGGGGGGGGCATTGTGACTGTGTCTGGGCTGAGTCAGCTTGAGACTGAACTTCAGCCTTAGGAGTGCTGAAGATACCACTAGGGAGCCAGGAAAAGGTATGCAAGAAATACCGGGCCACAAGTGACCGTCAGGAGAAAGCTCTGGACATCCCATCGTGATGACAGAGCTGACACTGTCAGGTTCTGGATGCCAGGATCTGTTCCCTCTTCTTCCAGCTATAGCTGGTGAGCAGTGGGAAAGCGCCCCTCCCTCCCAGCCTCTGGGGTCCTCACGCCCTTGCTCAGGAGTGTGCACGTGATCTGCACCTGTCCAATCAGCATTTCCCATCACTCTGACTGCAGTGTGGGTTCTGGACAGTGTGTGCGATCACAGTTGGGCCCATGAGAGCTATCTCCAGGCCTTTTCCCACGGCTCTTGAGGAGGATCCTTCCTCTGTCTGAGCTGTTAAGGGCCATCTTTGCCACCTGTTGAGCAAACACAGAAGCAAGGAGGTCCAAGGGATCAGAAGAGATCATGGCGCAGTCTGATGACACTGAATATCTAGCTTCACACTCTTGGGCCAGGCATTGCAGTCACATGAGCAGACCGATTTAGTGTTTGCTTTAGCTTATTAGTTGATTTGGGTGGCTGTGATTTTCACTCCCAAAAGACCCTGACACGATAGATCTGTAGAAACTTGAGTTGAACTATCTCAGCCAAGGAAATGGCTGCTTCAACTGTTGTCCTTTAGCTTCAGCCGAAGTAGAACACGATCATCTTCGCTTTCAATTCCTCCTTCTCAGGTTCTTAATTTGCTGCTCTGTGTTTGAGTATCCTTCTACCACCATGCTGACATGAAGCAGGAATTCCATACAGCCCTTGTGTCCTTTCAGGGGAAAAGGCTCTTGCCTGAGGAGATGGAGGGCAAGGGCAAAGGTATTTGAAGAAATTACCTTGATTTTTGGCATTGCTGGGTGTCCAGTATTTCCTTAGAGGATGCGTCAAGTACTTGTCTTTGTGATCACATTTAAAACTTGCCTTTGTGATCACCCAGAAACAAGGTGTCAGATGACGACAAAAGACTTGGCTTCTAAAGATGTTCTATATTTAAAATACAGCTGCAGAATGTGGATTTTCACCTACATTTACAGCAAAGAAGCAGCTATGCTTTTCTGAACCATTTGCCCCCTTTATTGGTAACCAAGATTGTCTTTTTCCAATTTTTTTTCCCTTCAAAAGAACCACATTTATGCTCTTCTGGTCTAAAACAGGATTGAATTTAGTTACATCAACGTTCTAATTTTAAAACCATCAGCTCAGCACTTTTGCCCTCAGTCAACTTGAGCACATCTACTTGGAGTGCTTCAAAAATTACCCTGAATTTTGCTCCTGTTGGGTGTTTAGAATTTCCTGAGAGGATGCGTCAGGTACTGTCTTTGTCTCAAGGTCGTGACGGATGTAGTGACTCTCTCACTGACTTAGTGACTGAAGGATACATTAAATCCCAGACTTGAGGAGTTAAATGAGACATCTGACATGCAACAGGAATTGGCAAGCAATTGACCACCCGCTGGATTATGTGTCTTGAAGTCACAGTTTTTCTGTGCTTATTCCAGGGTTTGGAAAGCAGCCAGGACACCATCAGTGTCATTACTACATGCTTCTAATTTTCCTTTTGGCAAGTATTTTCCTCTTTCTCTACCCTACGCTGCCCTAAGAAAAATTGGAACAAAGTGGTTATAAACATGGAATCCGGGGCTGGGATTGTGGCTCAGTGGTGGAGCACTTGCCTAGCATGTGGGAGGCACTGGGTTCGATCCTCAGCACCCCATAAAAATAAAAATAAATAAAGGTCCACTGACAACTAAAAAATGTTTAAAAAAGTAAACATGGAATCCAGAGCCAAGATGTTTGAAAGTGAACTTCCAAGTTCTTACTTTGTTACTCTGACAATGTGACTTGACTTCTCTGAGACTTAGTAACCTTTTCTGTAAAATGGATGTAATGACAGATCCTGCCTGGGAAGGACTTTGTGAGGGATAAATGAGATGATACTCATGCATGGTAAGTGTTCCACCCCGGAAACTCACTGCTGGGTCAATTGTATGCACATCCTCTATTGAGAATGAGGGGTTTGGAGTAAGGTTATGCATTTGTGACAACATCTGTTAGTTTGTACATACTAAAAAAGACCAAGGGTGTCTTTTGTGTCAACAGTGCTGGGCTTCACACAACTCCTTTGAGTCTTGTGATTTGGTAAAGCCAGTTCAAAGAGAGATACAGCTTGTTGGAATGGCCTGGACATCTGGCAGGAGGGAAGTCAGGGTTACAGTGTGGTTGTGGGGTTCACCTCTCTCTGACTCACTTACTCACTTAATCCTTTGGCTCAAGCACTAGGTTCCCATTTCTCCTCTAGGGACAGGAGTCAGTTAGACCCAATCAGAATTTGAACCCTGGTTTGTCTTCTATGACCTCAGACATAAATCAGGGTGCTAGAGGTTGAGTACTAAGATTGGTAAGTCACTGTTGGAATTGACTCAAGCAACAGGCTCTCCAGTTACTATCTTTTCAAATTAAAAAAAATGTTTTTAGTTGTTGATGGTCTTTATCTATTTATCTATTTTTAAAATATATTTTTAGTTGTTGATGGGCCTTTATTTTTATTTATCGATATGCAGTGCTGAAAAGTGAACCCAGTGCCTCACACGTGCTAGGCGAGTGCTCTACCACTGACCCACAACCCGAGCCCCTGGACCTTTATTTTATTCATTTGTTTATATGTGGTGCTGAGGATCAAACCCAGTGCCTCACATATGCAAGGCAAGCGCTGTACCACTGAGCCGCAACCTCAGCCCTCAAATTTTTAATTCTTTCTCTATTCCAATATCGAGTCAATGATCAGTTGCAAACTACTCCTCCTAATTGAAGTTTTGTCTTTTACCAACATCTTCTCCACCAGTAACTATCATTTTACTTTTAAGCTCTTATAAGTCCGATTTTTTTAGATTCCATTTATAAGTGAGATCATCTAGTGTTCATCCTTCTGTGCTCGCTCTGTTGCACTTAACATAATGTCTATGATCCTATTTTATTTATTTTCCCATACTTTTTATTGGTGCATTACAACTGTACATAATGATGGGGTCTGTTGTTACATAGTCATGCACACACACAATATAACAATATAACCTGGTCAGTATCATTCCCCAGTATTTCCCCTTTCTCTTCCCCGCTCCCCCTGGTTCTTCCCCGCTCCCCCTGGTTCTTCCCTGCTCCCCCTGGTTCTTCCCCCTACTCTACTTGATTTCCCTTTAATTTTCAGGAGATTGCTGCCCACCTTTCTTTTCCTTTTTCCTCTATGGTTTCCACATATGAAATAAAACATATAACCCTCGACTTGCTGAGTTTGATTTATTTAATACAATAATACTATCAAGTTCCACCCATTTTTCTGCAAATGACATAATTTCATTCTTATTTATGACTGAATAAAACTCCATTGTGTGTATATGTATATAACGTGTGTGTGTGTGTGTGTGTGTGTGACATTTTCTTAATCCATTCATTCATTGTCAGACACCTAGGCTAGTTCCATAATTTGGCTATTGTGAATTGTGCTGCCATAAAAATGAGTACGTGTGTATTACTGAAGTATGAAGACTTTAATTCTTTAGGACTAATACTGAGGATTGCCATAGCTGGGTCCTATGGCGGTTTCATGCTTAGTCTTTTGAAGAGCCTCCATACCAATTTCCATAGTGGTTGTACTAATTCATAGCCCACCAACAGCATAAAATTGTTCCTTTTTCTCCACATCTTCTTCATATGATCCTATTTATATTATACAAAATTTATTTTTTTCTATGTGCATCAAAACATCTGGAAGAATACACCTGCAATAATAGGGTTATCTCTAGATATCAGGCTGGTTTCTATTTCCTTTTTTTTTTTTTTTTAACTTTTCTCAGCATTGTCCAAATTTCTCTATCATCATTGTACATTAATTTTGTACTACAATACAAAAAGTAGTTATTTCTTATTAGGGAAACGAAAAAGGAAAATATTCAAAAAATACTCTGAACATCTTAACAGTCTGCCTTTACACTGAGATTTCTTTTCTTATTTTTTTTTCATTCTTATACCTGTTTTCATTTTTGAAATTTCTTTAATGAAAATACATTAGTCTCCCTTTATTCTTGGTTTTGCTTTACAAGATTTCAACTACCTGAGCTCAACCAGGGTCCAAAAATATTATGTAGAAAATTCCAGGGCTGGGGACATAGCTCAGTTGGTAGAGTGCTTGCCTTGCATGCACAAGGCCCTGGGTTCAATCCCCAGCACCGAAAAAAAAAAAAAAAAGAAAAGAAAAAGAAAAGAAAATTCCAGAAATAAATGTTGTTTTGAGTATGTGATAAAATCTCATGCCATCCCACTCGGCCCTGAGCAGGACATAAATCATTCCTTTGTAAAAGGACATAGATCTATACTGTTTACACCTACTAAGGAGCCGTCTCAGTTTTCAGATGCACTGTGGAGGTATCTTAGTGCTTGTTTTCAAGTAACCCTTATTTAATTTAATTACGACCCCAAAGCACAAGAATAATGATGCTCACAATTTGGATGTACCAAAAAGAAGTCATAAAGTGCTTCTTTAGGTTAAAAGGTGAAAGTTCTCATCAAGGACAGAAAAAAATTCATATGCTGGGGTTTCTGAGATCTAGGGTAAGTTATTATGGTTTATTTCTTACTATGCCTGATTTACAAATTGAACCTTATGTAGGTATGTATATATAGGGAAAGTCATAGCATATGTAGGGTTAAACACTATCTGAGGTTTTTGGCATCCACTGGGGGACATATTCCTTATAGATGGGGGGTTTATAGTACTGTTTTTATTTTTATTAATGGTTGTTCATCCTTAAATTCTTTTTTTAAATATGTTGATAGACCTTTATTTTATTCACTTATTTTTATGTTGTGCTGAGAATCGAACCCAGTGCCCCACACATGCCAGGCAAGCACTCTACCACTGAGCCATAATACCAACATCCTTAGATTCTTTTTATTTGACATTCATATAACTACACCCGCTACATTTTGGCTGACATCTGCTTGTCACACAGTTTTGCATCTCTTTATTCATTCTTTCTTTGTTTTTTGAGATGGGGGTTGCTGAAGTTGGCCTGTAACTCCTGGGTTCAAGGGATCTTCTTGTCCTCAAATTCCAAGTAGCTGGGATGACAGGCACAGGCCACTATGCCCAGTTATAGCATCCCTTTATTTTTAACCTTTCTGAGCCTTGTTTAGGTATGTCTCTCATATAATCTTAAAATTATGTTAACCAGATAATCTTTCTTTTGTTATTGTGGTAAAATGTCCACAATGTAAATTTTACCATTTCAAGCGCTTGTAAATGTACAATTCGATGGCAT
This sequence comes from Sciurus vulgaris, assembly GCF_902686455.1. Classification (NCBI taxonomy): domain Eukaryota; kingdom Metazoa; phylum Chordata; class Mammalia; order Rodentia; family Sciuridae; genus Sciurus; species Sciurus vulgaris. Next base: position 137,190,661 of record NC_136468.1, read on the forward strand.
TAAGACTACTCACAATATCATGTGATCACCACCACTATCCATTTCCAGAACGTTTTCATCATCCCACAGCTGTTGGACAGTAAGTCCTCAAGCCCCTTGTCCCCAGTCCCTGGTAACCTCTGTTCTACTTTTTTTTCTACACTCTTTTAAACAACTATTTTTATGGTTTGTAGCCATCTCAAAACTAGCAGAAATTACATGCACACTTGAATGCAATTACAAAACTATCGTTTTCTGTGACCACGTATCCTAACATCAATCAGTCATAAAATATGAAACACTGCTTGCAGTTTCTTGAATTTTAATACTGCACAAACTTCTTCATGAAGAGAACATTCACCTGTTGAAAGGGAGCACTGTTTGTCCGACTCGAATATGAGTTCGTCCTTTTCAGATTCTCAGGTCAAATGAGTACCAGACACGTGGAATCCTTGGGCCCCCCCAACCGCCCCAAGACCTGCGCTGGGATCCTCAGCGGCTGCGCCTGGAGGCCCTCGAGCTCAATGCGGAAAAACCTCCGCCTTCTCCTCCAGGGAGGACTTGGGCCCTGAAATTTTTTTTCTTTTTTTAAATTGGGGAGGGGGTGCCAGAGATTGAACTCTGGGGCACTCGACCACTGAGCCACATCGCCAGTCAATTTTGGATTTTATTTAGAGACAGGGTCTCACTGAGTTGCTTAGCGCCTGGCTTTTGCTGAGGTTGGCTTTGAACTCGTGATCCTCCGGCCTCAGCCTCCCGAGCTGCTGGGATGACAGGCGTGCGCCCTTGCGCCCGGCTGGCCCTGACACTTTCTATCCAGTGCAACAGGCATCATTCGACCAGAAACTTGAGGAAAGGGAGTCTTCATTCTTCGGCGCACGCGACGATGCGACCCGCCCACAACCCCAGCGATAGCCCGGCTCACCATGTTGAAGTGTGTCCGGCGACTCCACCGCGCAGAAGTCCCTGCCGAGGAGCCCCTCGCCGCCTCCTCAGAGAGCCTACCCGAGAGACAAGCGCGCAGGGCTAGGAAAGCAGCTCAGTGGTGAGGCACTTGCCCAGCCAGGGTGAGAGCCAGGGCTCCATCGCCACCACTGCAACTAGAGGCAAGGGCGGAAACTGGCGGGACAGCAGGGCCTCGGAGCTCCGCCCCCAGGCACTGCCTAGGCCAATCAGGGCCAGTCGGCTGGGAGGCCACGCCCCCTCAACGAGAAGTAGCGCCGGCTCTCTGCGCTGCTCTGCCTCCTGGCGCAGCCTCTGGCAGTGCTGAGTAGTGCAGGCGGTGAGGGGCGGGAACGCCCACGGATCATAACTGACAAGGCATCTCTTAGCTCAGTGGTGAAGCGCGCCAGAGTTCAAGATTGAACCCAGTGCCAACAACCATTTAGGGGAAGCAGCAGTAGCAGTTCTAAGATTCAGAAAACGGGAAATAAACAACCTCCCAAACTATCTGCACAGTTCGAGGAACTAGGAAAGCAGGAACAAACTGGGCCCAAAGGTAGCAGAAAGGAAAAAGGTAAAAATGATCAGAGCAGGAAGACATGAAACAGAGGCCTGAAAAATTTTAGAAAAGATCAATGAAACAATAAGCAGGTTTTGGGACACGGTAAATAAAACTGACAAAACTTTAGCTAGACTGAGAGGAAACAAATAAAAATGATAAATGAAAGAGAGGATATTGCAAGTGATACCAAGATCATAAAAGAGTACTTCCGGAGTGGAGTCACCGCCTCTGCACCCTCCTCCAGGGGCTTCCGCAGGAGCTCAGGTCTACGTCAGGGACCCAACACGGCCCATTATTGGTGAACTTCATTCCTCTCCCCCTGCTCTCTCCTGTCCCGCCTCCTTCAACTACTCAGTTTGACCTATTCATAGCAGAGAAGAGGTTTTGTTTGGTGATATCTCTCCCACTGAATCCACCTAAGTGAAATCCTGACAATATGTTTTTCTTTAATAGGGAGATATAGTTAAATTGCCATCACTTTCTATTATATTAGGTCTAAAACTAATTTCATGTATTTATCTTAGAGATTTTCATGTCATTTGTGAGAAAGGATAGCTCCCCTGGTATATGTGATACAGTTAAGGCTTTGTTTATAATCCTAAATGAGGTTTTTCCATATGGTTGCATCTGCAATTTTATAAAACGGTATAAATTCTTATACATCAAAGTCAAAGGTCATACATGGGTGAATCCCATTGAGTAAATTTAGATAATTATTTACTTCTATTTGCTCATCTCTGATGCTGAACATTATTAAGGATTCCTGAGAATAAACAAAAATGATCATTTGCTTTCTAATGGTTTTAAGGTACCTTACAGGGTGCAATGAATGAGCTGAGCCAGAGGGTGGGAGCATTTTCTCATGTGAGCAAATGGTGTATTATGCTTCCTTCATTGTCAACCTGGAGTCTTTGCCTTTTAATCCCCTGCTGTGTACTGGGATCTTCACAGTTTTGCTTTTATATTTCAGATACTTTGAGTATAATCTTACTATTTTCCCCTCTTTGCAACTGATCACAAATTAAAATTTAAAAAAAAAAAAGACAATTTTGATCCTTTTAAATCACGTATTCTCAATGGGATGAGATGATTCAAAGACAGTTGGGTCTTTATCAAAAGGACTAATTTGTTAGCGGGGGTAGTGGAAGAGGCAAGGCTAATTCAAGTAATTGGATTAACTTGCATTGAATTTTTTTAAGCTGTGTTTACCAATTTCAAATATGTGGGATGTAAAATGTATCTTGAATTAAATGTATTACTTTTTTTTTTTTTTTTTTTTTTTTTTAGCTTCCGGGGACCAAACCGGGGCCTCCCTTGTGCTAGGCAAGCACTCTACAACTGAGCTTTAACCCCAGCTGCATTTGCATATGTTTTTAAACTCAATCTGTAGAACAGTTTAAAGTTTTCCATCTAGAAATGTTTGGAGATTCAGGAATAGTGGGAAATGGGTAGGGTTGGTAATTGAAATCAGGAATGAAATTGCTTTTTGCTCTCAATATGTTAGATTTGACTCCTTGTACCATGGGCTTTTGTGATCCATGAGAATATTTGTGGGGGGAGTTAATTTTTGCTCATTTGACTTGTTTTCATAAACAGAATCAAAAGGCGTAGGTCTGGAGTTCAGGTTTTTAAGCAAAACATGCACGCTTACATGACACACCGGACATTACAAAATATACTTGTCTAGACAGCAGAAGAGCAAGCACCCTCTAGTATGGCATGTGGTCACTCTAGAAATTCTATGAGAACCTGTTGCTCTGCTCATGTGGGGATGCACATCTTGCCTTCCATTCTGTCAGTCTGTGATCTGAGAGGTTCAAACTTGAGGGGAGTTTGACAGTTGTCAGGTTCTTACCCAGAGTCCTCCAAGGTGGGAAACCTGAATTGCTGATGCAGAAGTATGTCACCATTGAGCTTCTGAAAGCTCTTTCTTCTAATGGGCCAGCTAACAACTCTCACTCAATATATTGCTTTCATTCCCCCACTCTGATTTCTCTACTGATTTTGAATTATGTTTTATGATTTTGTATTATCATGCCCCATTTGGATTTTTTTATTCTTCTATCCAGCTGGTTGCCTTAAAGAGCTTCTTAACTTAGAAAAATATACATTTTCTGATGTCAGTTTCATACTGTTTGAGAGAAGAAATACCAGGAAGCACACCCAACTGCTTTATCAGATCAGGAGAATTTTTTTTTTTTTTGGGTACCGGGGATTGAACTCAGGGGCACTCAACCACTGAGCCACATCCCCAGCCCTATTTTGTATTTTATTTAGAGACAGGGTCTCACTGAGCTGCTTTAGTGCTTTGCTTTTGCTGAGGCTGACTTTGAACTCGAGATCCTCCTGCCTCATCTTCCCACGTTGCTGGGATGACAGGCGTGTGCCACCACACCTGGCTGAGGGTTTTGATACTGTATATAACAATAGATATCCTTCAAAAGGGGAATTAGAGGCCAAACTCTTACGAACATAGATGTCATAATGCCAAAGCCTGGGTGGTCCTCTGGGAGGGTAGTGGTGTAGGATTCACAGACTATGGCTATGGTTGGATTACTCTAAGGTAGATAAAACTCTGTCCCCTGGACCTGCAGGATCTAGTGGGGGATGGGGAAGCTCATGAGCAGTAATCTGTTCAATGAGAGCTGGTGGGAGGTGCATGTTCTCAGCCAGACAGTTGTCCAGCGCTCAGACAGTGGCTTAGATCAATAGTCCCCAGACATGGGCACATGCCAACTTCTTACACTGAACCAGCCCAGGGGGCCACTTGACCCATTAATAAGAATTATCTACTCATTTGGGAGTGATTACAAGGAAGAAAGCCAATTCTCGAAACAGTCATCAAGTGGCAGTTGGTTTGGAATGCCCTGAATTCTGAGCCAGGCTGGGAGCCATGGGGTTGTCAACTGCTCATCAGGAAGGCTCACTGATTGGCAGTTAACAGTGAGAAGATGCTGGGGCAGGATGGGCACAAGTGTGGACATCTCCTTTGTCCTTCAGAGAGGTTTCATTTGGATGAAATAATCATATTTCAGGTTAGGTGTGAAATCTGAAGACAGTTAACAATTTCAACACTTCTTTTAGCTCAGTCAGATCTTCTGGGACACCAGACTTCCCTAGGAAACCTTGGGGCAGGAGGATTTGAGAGTGAGAAGAACTCTTGGTTCATGGTTTTGAGGCATTAACTAGAGGACTCAGTTGTTCAGGTTTCTCTGTCCCTAGGGAAATAACTCCACTCCTGTCCCAGATCTATCACCCATCAGTGTTGTGAATCTGGGAAAAATCTCCCACTTTTAATTCCCCACCTAAAGGGTAAATTTGGGGTTACAGCCTCTGCCCTACTATCTCTTGGGTAAGATATGGGGGCCATAGGAAATAAAAGGTGTTCTCCATAGCTACAAAGATTATCCCCGACTGAAGGCTGAAGAACAGACTCTGATACTCCACTGCTCTGAAGCCATGTCTGTGTTCCAGCACAATCAAAAAATTGGCTATTCTTCCAGACATTTAATGAATGAGTATTTTAGGGCAATTATGAAGCACTTGTCTCCTCAAGGCTTCGCCTATACCTAGTTTTTGTTAGCCTTTTAACACAATATAGGCCAGATGGACATTTCCACATCTCCAAACAGGGAGCCGAGGCACAGATGGGTCTAACTTTCTCAGGTGTGCACAGCTTCACCAGATTTGAACCCAGCCCATGTAGCCCCAGCTCTGTGCTCTTGGCCATTGTTCCATCTTTGTGTATGATCTCACCTCAGTAAAGGCATTTTCTCACACAACCGTCAGTTTGGTGTTAAGTTCCTGCCAAACTGCATGGCCTTTCTGAAACCCAATTCTGACTCAGGTGCTTTGCTGTCCCAGTGGTGAAAAATGAGATCAAAGGTTTGAACTCTAAGAACATTCAAATTCCTTTATTCTCATTATATGGTCACTGACTGTACAAGAGAGCAAAAGATGGTACTTCATTGTAACATCAGTAACCACCCTCTGGGAGCTGCTGTTCTACTCTCAACTTCTATGAGATCGATTTTTTAAAATTCCATCTCTGAGTAAGATTGACCAGTATTTTTCTTTCTGTTCCTGACTTATTTCACTTAATATAATGTCTTCCAGGTCCATACACGCTGTTGTAAATGATGGGATTGTTCTTACCACACACACAAAAATGGAAATATTGAATGAGTTGGATGTGATATCATAATGTACACATGTAGGGAAACTTCATGTTGTTCCCCAAATATGTGAAATTATCACGTGTTGATAAAAAAGTTCGGACATTGAGTCAATTATTTCTAATTGCCCTAATGGTCTTCTGTCAACAGCTGTCTTCATCGTAATACATTTCCCAGGATCTTGCCTCAATGATCTGGTTACTCCATGGTCAAGATATCTTCTGACTACTGCAAGCCACAGTCCAGAGGAATCCACTTCTGACCATCCAAAAGTGTACACCCTACAGAGCTATCAGATAAAGGTATGCTGGAGATTCAGTCTGAATTCATTCATCAATAATTTTAGTTTATTCAGAGTTACATAGTTCAGAGAAAACTAAATGTTCCTTGCCATATTCTCCTTTTATTTGATGGGTACAGATTTAAATTCATTAAGTCAATCAGCATTCCTAAAACTCCAAAAGTAAAGATCTATTTGCAACTTAAAGTTTTTACACTCTTTATAGTAAACCAAACCTCAAGTGAATGCTTACACAGTGGTTGAATGTGAGCTGAAGTAGGTCTCTTTCTGCAACAGTGGTTCCAAATTTAATTTTTGAATATTGTTTTCTTTATCTTCTATACTGTTGCATTCGATGCTAAAAATTTCCTTCTGAGTATTATTTTCACTGTATCCCACAAATTTCACAAGGCAAATTTTAATTTCCTTTTATTCGAAATATGAAATAAACTGGGCACGGTTGCACATGCCTGTAGTCCCAGCAGCTTGGGATGCTGAGGCAGGAGGATCTCGAGTTCAAAGCCAGCTTCAGCAACTTAGCCAAGCCCTAAGCAACTCAGTGAGAGCCTGTATCTAAGTAAGATACCAAAAAAGGGCTGGGGATGTGGCTTAGTGGTTGAGTGCCCCTGGGTTCAATCCCTGGGGAGGGAGGAAGGGAGGGAAGGAGGGAGGGAGGGAGGGAGGGAGGGAGGAAGGAAGGAAGGAAGGAAGGAAGGAAGGAAGGAAGGAAGGAAGGAAGGAAGGAAGGAAGGAAGGAAGGAAGTCTCTGAAGACTTCTTCCTTGATCTGTTGTTTGAATGTGTTGTTTAAACTCCAGACATTGGGGAGTTTTCCAGGTCTTTTTTTTGTTGTTGTTGCTGAATTGTAGTTTAATTCCATGTTGGTATGAAAGCTCATTTTGTATGATTTGTATTCTTTCACACTTGTCCAGGTGTTTTATAGCCCACAACGTGGTCTATGTTGAGGAATGTCTCAAGTGACCTTGAGAAGAAGTGTATTCTCTCACTGTTGAGGAAGCAGTGTACAAATGCCAATTAGGCCTCGTTGCTTGGTAGTTTCCTAGGGCTGCCATGACCAAGGACCAGGCTGGTAGGCTTGGGTGTACTGTCTCAGGGTTCTGAGGCTGGAGATTTAATGGAGGCTTAGGCAGGCCCATGCTCCCTCTGAAATCTTAGGGCGGGCTCCTTCCTTACCTGGTCCTAGCTCCTGCAGGTTCGCTGGCCATCTTTTACTCTCCTGGCTTGCAGCCACCCCCACTTCACACTCTGCCTCCATCAACCTTGGTGTTTGTCCCTCCTGGATCTTTCTCCTGTTCTTATGAGAACAGCAATCACACGGAAAAGGAGTCCACCCTGTTCCAATATGACATTACCTTAACTGAGTTCTATTTCCAAATAAGGGCCCGCTTTGAGGGACCGGTGTCAGGGCTTTGACACGTATTCAGTGGGACAAAGTCTGACACATAACAGAGCTGTCGAGATCAACTCTATCCTTATTTCCTTCCTGGTGGATCTGTCAGATTCTTAAAAATGGGTGTTGAGGGCTGGGAGCGTGGCTCAGTGGGGGAGCGCTTGCCTGGCACGTGGGAGGCACTGGGTTCAATCCTCAGCACCACATAAAAATAAATCAAATAAAGGTATTGTGTCTCTCCACACAACTAAAAAATATTTTTTAAAAAAATGGGTGTTGAACTCTTCCACTGTAACAGTGGATTAACCAATTTCTCATTGTGGTCCCATCCATTTTTTTCTCGGATTTTCATTTCTTTCCTGGTCCACTCCTTTTCCTTCCATCGTCCACTACTACGTTCCTGCAGCACCTGAGTCATTCATCCACCTCCACCCACCCTATCCCCGGGTTCACCCCAAGAAGTTTCCCTGAGTAGTTCTTGGGCAACACCAATGCCCTGGCAGTTTCACTGTTTTCCACTAGTTTCCCTCGAGGTTGGGATGGGGGTGTTTCTGTCTGACCAGGGAGAGCACCAGGCCCAGTCTGTTGCTGAGGTAAGGTGGTCCTTCTTTGTCTGAGACATAAATATCGTTTTTGTGATTTCCTCATTTCCATTTGAATTCATACATGAAAATCTGACCATGTACACTGTGGATGACTTATACAATTTCCCTGGGGGAGGTTTACCAGCTGGAAGTCTATGACCAAAAGGGGCCCAATTCCAGATGGTTCCTGTGGGGACGGCATCAGTTTGGTAGTGAGCCCTTTCCTCAGTAGCACCCTTCCCTGGTTGAACGAGAATTGTGTGTGTAGACTTGCCGAATCTCCCATGAGAAGCTCCTGTCTTTTTTGGCAAGTGCCCCCCTAGGCTTTATTTGGGGTCCACTGCCTGCACCACTGTGTCCCATCCAGTTTTCTAATGTCCCCAAAGTGAATAGCAGACCTGTGCACACGGGACTTGGCGTGATATATGATCGTCACAGTGGCTTCCTGTCTGTGACTGCAGGTGGACTCCACAGCAAGTGAAAACTGTACGTGTTCTCAGCTCCACCGCGGGTCAAGTGAACAGGTCAGTGCTGAGAAAGGCTGGGCTTTCTTGGCTGTATTTCTAGAAAGCCCTCCTGATTCCTCCTGATGCCTGATGGAAGGAGGGGATAGGGTTAAAGAAAAGCTGATAACCCACTGAATAATGCCGACCACCTACCACTCTTCCTGAGAGTTATAATTTTGGACAACAGGAAGGAGATAGTGGCAAAGTAACTTAACTTCTGAATGGAAGCGACACAGGACTGTGTCCTTGAGGCACAGCACATACTTGAGTGTTTATTTATTTATTTATTTATTTTTTAGAATGACTGCTTCACACTGACAAGTCACCCTTATCTGGAAAGTCAAAGGCCCTGCTTCCCATTTCTCTCCTGCTCCTGCTCCTCTTCTTCGCCTTACACTCCTGCCCCATGTCCACATCAAGTAATATTCCTGCATGATTCATGAGCAACGCCATCAGCATGCTACCAGTCACCCTGCATCCTCCCAGTCCCCTCAGAGGACTTGGTAGAGTAGCTTCCTCATGATGAGATGGATACGGAGGACCCGTCTTGTGCTCTGGTAAGTTTACTTCTTTTTGTGAGAAAGACAAGTATTATTTATTTAGATTTTTTTTCCTATCCTATTGTATTAAGGTAGGACAATCTAAATATATACATATATTAGGGCTGGCTTATACAATTTCCTTGGTTTGGGAATTTCAAGGGAGAATCCGTTGCCAACTGAGACTTCATTGAAGGCAAAATTCAAAAATCACAGTTTCAGCTGTGACACCCTGTATGGTGGCTTGCATTTTCCTGAGCTACAGTTTTCCCTCCTGGCAAAAGAAATTTGTCACTGTCAGCCAAAATAGACTTGAGACATCCATCCCCCATGCAGAGCTTGCTCTGTTCTTGCCTTTGCGTTCCCTTGACTTGACCACTGGCTTTCATCTGGTTTTCTAATGTCACCAAGTGAATAAAAGGTCTGTGCACACAGGACGGAGCATGGTCTGATCTTCATGTGACTCCTTTTTCTATAAATTCAGGTGGATCCAAAAAGAACCAAATATGGTATGTGTCCTGGACTCTCTTTCTTGCTGATCGATAATCTAGATGAGGAGAAGGGTGGGACAGTCCTGCTGGCTTTAGGGTGCAGAGCCCTGGCCATTCCAGCTTCCTGCCGTGGGGGAGGAGTGTGTGTGTGGTGGCAGAGAAAGGACTCAGGCCATTCTTCGTAGCCCATGGTAGCAACTGTGTTCCCGTAAGGTGGTGTCTGTCTACCTGTGCATCCATGTGAGACGATCTGAGTATGCCTGTATGTGAGCTTTTGGGTTTTCGTTTTTTTCCTCTAGATACATATTCCCCCATCTCATCACGTCAGTGTTTTCAACCAAAAATGCCATCACCATAAGAGCATGATTGTGAATGCATGTAAATCAATCGAAGTGTAAATTTGTGTATATGCAGCTCTTTGAATGCCATTTAAACATCAGTTAACATGGGGGAAAATATCCTGTCTAAACCCAGGAAAGTCTTCACAGGGCTTGAAGAAGGTCAGAGTTGTGTCTCATTACTCCTGTTGATGGGCCAGTGGTAATTAGTTTAGTAATGAACTTCACCTGCCAGGAGGTCTCTGCATTTGCTCCTGGCTTTGGGTTGTTCATGCTGCTTTACTCTTGACACTTACTCCAACCTCTCATCTCTTTTTTTTTTTTTGTGAAAGGTCTTAGAATCCATCTTCCCACAATCCATCTTAAGTACAGAGGGCTGGGCATGGCCCTTCTTTTTGCAATGAGCCCCAGGTCCACTTATATGCTACAGCCAGTTCTGGAAAGAATCGGAGGCAGATGTGAGCTGAAGGTTGTGTGACCCAGAGACATGTTTAAATCGGAGGGAGTCTTTAGGGGCCTAACCGGCACAGCTGCGTCATGTCTAGTGGGCTCCAGTGCAGGGTGAGTTCAGCACGGGGATGGGGGCTGATCCCACAGTCCAGGTGGTCCTGGCTGTTCCCTCGTGTGACCTGGAAGACATCACTTTGAGAGCACCTCTGATATGTCTTCATATTGTCAGCCGCAAATGCTATGTAGGTCCTTCCTCTCTTGGGTAGGCAGATCCTCATCCTGGCTCTTCACAGGCTGCCTTTTCTTAGTCCCCAGGAGCGTTTGATGAGTATCTCCTTGTGCAGAGAGCATGCTCAGGTGTGGAAAGGATTCCTCCTCAGCTTATCCAGCCCGTAGTGCCGCACATTGAGCCAGGTACCCACACAGGCTCTGACCCATGATGGGGGCATGCGAAGACGGTGGCTGCGTCCCCCTCTCCGCACCCCGTTTTCTCATCGCTTCTAGACTAGGTGTGCCAGGCCATGTTGGGAGCCACATAGGCCTGAAGGTTAACGTCACTGATGGAGTGTTTCTGGGACATAACAGAACTCCTGGCTCTTGGGCATGTGCCCAGGGACTTCTTATAAATGAGTGAGTGTATCAGGCCAGCCAATTCCTCTGCAAGGGGAAAACAAGGTATGGGAGGCCATATCTTCCACCTCTTTGGACTCTAGGTCTTTGCCCTCCAGTGGGACCATCACTACACGGATGCGCTCTGTATGTTTAAGTTAATTTAAACAAATACCACTAAATCCTCAGAGTTTAATCCCACTAGCCATATTTCAAGTGCTAACATACGTGCATGCATTGGATTCATAATGGACAGTGAACATTCCAGTCCTCTCATGGGTACCTGTTCTGCAAAGGGCACGGGGCCTATTCACTGGACTCGTCACACAAAATGTGTTTGCTGAAGCCCTTTTATCTCTCAGCCATGGCCATGAATTCAGAAAACTGGCGAGGGGCGGTGGAGGATGAAGAAAAGAGGGACAGGCACACTTAGAGAGAAAAAGTTGGGGCCAGGTGGGTAGCCAACCCCTGATGGAATTTGACTGACTCAGAGCTAGCCCAGCACATAAAGGGTATTTGTGGGAAAGCAGAAAGGTCATTTCTTCAGAGCAGGCAATCTGAAAGATGGAGGACTGGTGAGACATTAAGGTTATCTTGTTATGCTCATAATTCTCTGTTCCTAAGCTCAGGGTCCTGACTGATACAGCTCCGCATCTTTGCACATAGCCTCCTGTGGCCAGCGTCACCATAGCAACTAGGCCATCTTGACCTGTACCTTCACACAGGAAGTTCCCAGTGCAAATGCAGCCACAAGGCAATCAGGAAACCCTGGTTCAAGTCTCCGCTCTCCACATGTGTTCATCATCGTTGAAATTCCACATGTGCAGAAGAGAGCAATTTGGGCCAGTGGAAGCAAGAAGTTGAAATGTGATTCCTTCAACTCTTCTCTCTCACTCCAAGGCTTGCGACTGACTGCAATGCCTTGTTGAAGGCCTCTGACTTCCCCAAACCCAGGGAGAGTCGAAAACACAGAGGGCAGATCATGGGGATCTTGTGCAATCTAGGGTATTTGATTGTTTTCTACTGCTGTTACAAAACACCTGAGGGCGGGGACATTATAAGGCAGAGGTGTGCCTAACTCACAGGTGTGGCGATATGACAGCATGGCACTTGCATTTGCTTGGCAAGATGAAAGCCCACTGGGCTGCATCGCAGCGTTACAGGTGACACGAGGATGGATGAGACCTGGAGCCGGGGGTGGGGACTCAGGGGCCTGGTCTGCTTGCTTTGTAACACACGTCCCTTGAGGGAACTAACCAGGGAGTGAGGAGACGAGCTGCATCTCTCTGAGGGTGGTGCCCTTTATGACCTTCCACCAGGCCCCACTGCTTCCAGGGCTCATGCCTCCCAACAAGGCCAAAGTGAGGACCAAGCCCCCAAGCACACGAACCTTTGCGGGCAAAACACATCCAACCATACCACCCACCTTGAACTTAAGGGGTACGGAAGAAAGGGGTGAGGGTCTCTTAACATTGTTAACTGACGTTGTGTCTCTAAAGGTTGGATCATCAGCGGAAGGCAGGATTTGAGCAGTGAGGATGAAGACTGCAGGTAGATTCCTGGGAGGAGCGGGGCTGCCTGCTTATTTGGGGGCTGAGGTATGGGAGATAAAAGGGAAAGAAACAGGAAATACGTGTTGTTTTCTATTCTGAGGTCACAGGAATAAGAGCTAGTCTGTCTACCAGGCTTTGAGCATACTATTTATAGTCTTTCTTTCTTTCTTTCTTTCTTTCTTTCTTTCTTTCTTTCTTTCTTTCTTTCTTTCTTTCTTTCTTTCTTTCTTTCTTTTCTTTCTCTCTCTCTCTCTCTCTCTCTCTCCTCCCTCCCTCCCTCTCTCTCTCTCTCTCTCTCTCTCTCTCTCTCTCCCTCCCTCCCTCCCTCTCTCTCTCTCTCTCTTTCTTTCTTTCGCTTTGCTGATCTCAGCCTTCCTCATGATATCTGCTTTCTCCTACCTCTGCCTCTTCCAAACACCTAAGGACTTGACTCCAGTTGGTCAGCATCTCTTGGAAACGAGGCTCTGGGGATTGAACCCCACTGAACCACGATGGAAGGCATCTGGTGCGACACCCTCCCTCAGAGGTACTGCTTGAAACTAGGGACAAAGTTCTTACTTGTGCCAGGTCAGGATTTGACCCTTCTCTCTGCACATTGAGGGCTTATTCCACCGCTCTCTCTTCCTTCCTCTTGTCCAGTCCTGGTTTCAAAGGCTGTTCCAGGTTTTGGGGAGTTCAAGAATGTTTTCCTCTGGGCTTCCCACACATGCTTCTTGATACCTCCGAAGACGAGAGTCGAGAAATAAATCCTTGACCACATTTCTCACCTTCACTTCTCCTCTAATTTCTACATCCTGGGATTAGGGGAAAAACCTGAATTGGCTTTCATTTGAGAGTCCTGTGTCCATCTGTCTTTCAAGCCCCTCCAGGCCCGCACGGCCCTGTGGGCCACCTGTTCTGGAACTGGACGGGCTCAGGAAGGAGCCTCTGGGCGTCAGGACCTGGATGTCACCGCTCCTGTCTCTCCAGCGCTCCTTCCCGGCAGCAGTGCCCTGTTCCTGCACTTCAGCTGGGTCTCAGCCTGTTCCCTGTTCTCAGGTTTACCAGGGGTCTCCCGTCTCAGTCCTCCACAGCTTAGTGCAAATCCTGGCAGATCCCATTTCTGTTATATTGCCGTAAACACACCTGCTGCCACTTGTGTACTTGCTACTTGCATACCAGGGGATTTGGATAAGTTACTCTAGCTTAAATCCATCATCAGTTATGGGATTTTTCGGGGAAGGATAAATGCCTCCCCCAGCCCCAGGCCCAGAAAACTCACTTGATGTGCGTTTGCCATTCTCCCCCATAGCAGCAACACAACTCAGTCCTGAGACAGGTGCCCCTGGGCGTGGGTGGAGTGGAGCCTTCATCTTTCCACCGATGTCCCCATATTGGAGAAACGCATGAGAGTGGAGTCTGACAAAGGGAAATGAAACTGGAAAGAGCAAAGCAGGGAGTATCTCAATACCAGATCTTCAACTATACTACAAAGCAATAGTAACAAAAACAGCATGGTATTGGCACCAAAATGGACAGGAAGATCAATGGTACAGAATAGAGGACACGGACACAAACCCAAATAAATACAATTTTCTCATACTAGACAAAGGTGCCAAAAATATGCAATGGAGAAAAGATAGCCTCTTCTACAAATGGTGCTGGGAAAACTGGAACTCCATATGCAACAGAATGAAGCTAAACCCTATCTCTCACCCTGCACAAAACTCAACTCAAAATGGATCAAGGACCTCGGAATCAGACCAGAGACCCTGCATCTTATACAAGAAAAAGTAGGTCCAAACCTTCATCATGTTGGCTTAGGATCAGACTTCCTTAACAGGACTCCCATAGCACAAGAAATAAATGCAAGAATCAATAACTGGGATAGGTTCAAACTAAAAAGCTTTCTCTCAACAAAGGAAACTATCAGCAATGCGAAGAGAGAGCCTACAGAGTGGGAGAATATCTTTGCCACTCATATTTCAGATAGAGCGCTAATTTCCAGAATCTATAAAGAACTCAAAAAGCTCTACACCAAGAATACAAATAATCCAATCAACAAATGGGCTAAGGAAATGAACAGACACTTCACAGAAGAAGATGTACAAGCAATCAACAAACATGAAAAAATGTTCAACATCTCTAGAAATAAGAGAAATGCAAATCAAAACTACCCTAAGATTTCATCTCACCCCAATTAGAATGGCGATTATCAAGAACACAAGCAACAATAGGTGTTGGAGAGGATGTGGGGGAAAAGGTACACTCATACATTGCTGGTGGGGTTGCAAATTAGTGCAGCCACTCTGGAAAGCAGTGTGGAGATTCCTCAGAAAGCTTGGAATGGAACCACCATTTGACCCAGCTATCCCACTCCTTGGCCTATACCCAAAGGACTTAAAATCAGCACACTACAGAGATACAGCCACATCAATGTTCATAGCTGCTCAATTCACCATAGCCAGATTGTGGAACCAACCGAGATGCCCTTCAGTTGATGAATGGATAAAGAAACTGTGGCATATATATACAATGGAATATTACTCCACCATGAAGAATGATAAAATCATGGCATTTGCAGGCAAATGGATGAAATTGGAGAATATCATGCTAAGTGAGACAAGCCAATCTCAAAAAACTAAAGGACGAATGATCTCGCTGATAAGCGGATGAGGACATATAATGGGGGGTTGGAGGGGTTAGTGTTAGGGTTAGGGTTAGGTTTAGGGTTAGGGATAAGGAGGGTGGTAAGAATGGAGGAAGGAAGGACTGTATAGAGGGAAAAGAGGGGTGGGAGGGGTGGGGGGGAAGGGAAAAAAATAACAGAATGAATCAAAAAACATTGCCCTATGTAAATTTATGATTACACAAATGGTATGCCTTGACTCCATGTACAAATAGAGAAACAACATGTATCCCACTTGCTTAAATAATAATAAAAAAATTTTAAATAAATTTATAAAAAAAAAAAAGAACAAGGAAAGAGAAGAGAGACAGGTGGTATGAAGGGGATGTCAGGGAAGGGGAGTCCATTGCATGCCCAGAAAATCCTGGAGACAATGGCAGCCTCTGGGAAGAACAGGGGGACACAGTCGTCCCTTCCTTAACACAGTGGTGAACTCTGGACCAGACCTCACTGCAGAGGGGCAGTGACTGAGACCTGGAGACAGGAGTCCAGAAACGAGGAAGAGGGAGCTCTGAGCTTTGCTCTCCCCACGGCCACACCAGTATCATCGGTGCCCTTGTGCATGGGGAAGTCTGTGTCACAGATCCTGAGAATGAGATAATGGCACCAGCAGTCTGCATGTAATTTATTTCCTCCTCGTGTCTATTTCTTCTCATGCAGCCCTTCCCAGTTCCCTCTTGGCCACTTTTTGTGCCTTTTCCTGAAGGTGCTGGTCTCAGCAGATCCTCGAGGTCCTTGGGTCTTCCATGTCTGCTAAGTCTCTCTGGAGACCTCCTCACCCGCTTTGTTAGCTGTGCCCTGGTTTCTTCACCATTGTGAATCATGCTGAGCAACCCTGCGCCGCCAGGCAGGGTGCTGGGGTTGTAGTCAGACAAGCTAGGTCCCCGCTTGCTGGAAGGGGCCTTGGAGATCTGTGGCTCTGCTCTGGGCACCCCACACCTGGGTTCTTCTGCCCTGGGTGTGTCTGGACGTGCAAGGTTTCTCTCTTCCTTCCATCCGTCAAGGTTAGGCAGTTAAAAAAAACCAAACATTTCTTTCCCACAGGTGTGTACTTCCAGGAGTCCTATCCTGAATTGAAAAGAAAGGATCAAGGAACTCAAAGGGGATGAAGAAGACGAAGGGTAAGTGCAGAGAGAGCGGAGGGGGCGCAGAAGCGAACGAGTGCGCATGTTCTCCACGGCTCCCTAAGTTCCCTTTCCCTCCTCTTTTCGTTTTGCCATGTTGAATCAATGCTTATTTCAAGGGTCTCTCCTCGCTCTTATCGGTGATACTGTGTTATGCTAGCGCTTACAGCTCCTCACCGTTTCCCCGGGTAAGTGACAGGCATGTGCACCGCTGCTCACCTGAAAGCGTGGCTCTGTTCCCATCCACCGTCCACGCGCTCTCTGAACCCCGCAATGAGGGAGAAGGGCGGGAGGAGGAGGAGAGAGCGGAGGGAGGTTTCCCCGCTGAGGTTTTGCAGCAATAAGATCAGGAAGTAGGAAGTTATTTTTTGCTGTCTTTTCATCTCTATACTGTGTGAAGTAACGCTTAACCACCACACAGAACCAGCAGGCCCTTTTCTGGGTCATAACTCAGTAATTTTCTCCCTGCAAGCAATGTATTTAAAAATGTGCTCATTAATGTACACAGCCATCTCACAGCAACTAGTAAAAGATTAAAAGTGTGCACCCCTCAGACATTTATTTACAGTGTTTAAAGGGGAATACATTTTGCCCTGGGGACGAAGCTCTGAAAAGATTTAACCAAACATCCAAAAATAAATTGAGAGTGTAAAAGGAGAACAGAGAAACAAATACCATCAAAGAAAAAAAGATCAATAGTAGCTTACATATAAAACTAAATCAGTAGCTTATTAACCAGATTGTATAGAGCTAATAAAAAGCAAAAATCAGACTGAAATATTACAAATTTTTTAAAAACACTAAAAAAATCAGGCATTAATTTGCATAGCTTCAGTTTTATTTTCTTTCTCTCCTCCCCCCCCCCCCCTTCAATGTTCTTATCTTCCTGCGGGAGCATACAAGAAATTATTTTCATCTTCTATTTGACCTCAAATGTCTATAGAGTGTAGAGTATTAGCGATTCTGTGAGGTTCTTGTGTTGGAAAGCTTTAAATATCGTTATTTCTACTAGTTATAGTTTTGACCGTGTTGTCAAAGTCAAATTCTTCCGCAGGTTCTCCTTAAGGAAACTTGACTTTTACAACCCCTTGCCTGCATATGGCTTCCTTTTGGCACTTGGGGCAGAAACTTTAATTTGATGCCATTCCACTTATTGAGCTTTAGGGGTCTTATTGATGTCTGTGCCAATGTGTCAGAGTGTGTACCCTGTTTCCTTCTAGCAGTCACAGTGTTTTTGATCTAATTCCTAGGTCTTCGTGCACTTTGAATTGATTTGCATGTAAACTGAGACAGGAATCTCGTTTAATTCTTCTACATATTGTTTTTCAGCACCATTTGTTAAAATGACTATCTTTTCTTCAGCATGAGTTTTTGGCACCTTTGTGAAGGATCAGATGACTGTGCCTGTGGATTTGTCTCTGTGTCTTCTCTTCTGCTCCACTGGTCTTCATTTTTATTTTATTTTATTTTTTATTCTGGTACCATGACATTTTGGTTACTGTGGCTCTGTAGTATAATTTGAGATTAGGTATTGTGAGGCCTCTGGCATTGCTCTTACTGAGCAGGATTGCTTTGGCTATTATGGGTCATTTATTCTTCCTTATGTATTTTATGACTTTTTTCTAGTTCTATGAAATACATCATCAGTATTTTGATGAGGATGGCAGTAATTCTATGGATTGTTCTTCACAATGTGGCCATTTTGACTGTAATTACGTTTATCCAAGAACATGGGAGGTCTTTTCATCTTTTAAATCCTTCAATTTCTTTATCTTTGCCACTCATACTTCAGATAGAGCACTAATTTCCAGAATATATAAAGAACTCAAAAAGCTCTACACCAAGAATACAAATAACCCAATCAACAAATGGGCTAAGGATAAGAACAGATGCTTCACAGATCTACAAGCAATCACCAAACATATGAAAAAATGTTCACCATCTTTAGTAATAAGAGAAATGTGAATCAAAACTACACTAAGATTCCATCTCACCCCAATTAGAATGGCAATTATCAAGAACACAAGCAACAATAGATGTTGGAGAGGATGTGGGGAAAAAGTACACTCATACATTGCTGGTGGGGCTGCAAATTAGTGCAGCCACTCTGGAAAGCAGTGTGGAGATTCCTTAGAAAACTTGGAATGGAACCACCATTTGACCCAGCTATCCCACTCCTTGGCCTATACCCAAAGGACTTAAAATCAGCATACTACAGAGATACAGCCACATCAATGTTCATAGCTGCTCAGTTCACAATAGGCAGACTGTGGAACCAAACTAGATGCCCTTCAATTGATGAATGGATAAAGAAACTGTGCTATATAAACAATGGAATATTACTCAGCCATAAAGAATAATAAAATTATGGCATTTGCAGGCAAATGGTTGAAATTGGAGAATATCATGCTAAATGAGATAAGCCAATCTAAAAAATCCAAAAGACGAATGATCTCACTGATAAGCGGATGATGACACGTAATGGGGGGTGGGAGGGGGGCAAGAATGGAGGAAGGAGGGACTGTATAGAGGGAAAAGAGAGGTGGGAGGGGTGGGGGGGGAAGGAAAAATAACAGAATGAATCAAACATCATTACTCTAGGTAAATGTATGAATATGCAAATGTAAGCTGTTACTCCATGTACAAACAGAAACAACATGTATTCCATTTGTTTACAATAAAAATAAATTCTAAAGAAATCCTTCAATTTCTTGCTTCAGTGTTCTAGTTTTTAGTGCAGAGGTTTTTCACATCCTTTGGTAGGTTTGTCCACAGGTATCTTATTACTTATTTTTTGAGGATTGTGAATGGAATTATTTTCCTGATTTCCTTTTCAGCCGATTCATTGTTGGAGTATTAGAGATCTATTGATATATATTTTTTTTGGGTATATGGATTTTGTATCTTGCTACCTTCCTGAGTTTTTAAAAAATCAGCTCTAAGATTCCATCTCACCCCAATTAGAATGGCGATCATCAAGAACACAAGCAACAATAGGTGTTGGAGAGGATGTGGGGGAAAAGGTACACTCATACATTGCTGGTGGGACTGCAAATTAGTGCAGCCACTCTGGAAAGCAGTGTGGAGATTCCTTAGAAAACTTGGAATGGACCCACCATTTGACCCAGCTATCCCACTCCTCGGCCTATACCCAAAGGACTTAAAATCAGCATACTACAGAGATACAGCCACATCAGTGTTCATAATTGCTCAATTCACAATAGCCAGACTGTGGAACCAACCTAGATGTCCTTCAATTGATGAATGGATAAAGAAACTGTGGTATATATATATACAATGGAATATTACTCAGCTATAAAGAATAATAAAATTATGGCATTTGCAGGCAATTGGATGAGATTGGAGAATATCATGCTAAGTGAGATAAGTCAATCTCAAAAAATTAAAGGAAGAATGATCTTGCTGATAAGCAGATGATGACACATAATGGGGGGTGGAAGGGGGACAAGAATGGAGGAAGGAGGGACTGTATAGAGGGAAAAGAGGGGTGGGAGGGGTGGGGGGAAGGAAGAAATAACAATGAATCAAACATCATTACCCTATGTAAAAGTATGATTACGCAAATGGTATGCTGTTACTCCATGTACAAACAGAAACAATATGTATCCCATTTGTTTACAATAAAAATAAATTAAAAATTTTAAAAATCAGCGCTGTAAGTCTTCTGGTGAAATTTCTTGTTATTCTAAGTATAGAACCATGTCATCTGCAAACAGAGATAATTCGACTTCTTTTTCCTACTTTAATCCTTTTAATTTTCTTCTCTTGCCTAATTTTTCTTGCTATGGTTTCAAGAACTATACTGAATATGCATGATATAAACAGACTTCCTTATCTTGTTCCTGATTGTAGAGAAAATGCTTTGAGTTTTTCTCCTTTTCACTATGATGTTGGTTTGGGGTTTGCTATTTATAGACTTTATAATGGTGAGGAAAGTTCCTTATATACCCAGGTTCTTCAGTGTTTTTAACATGCATGGGTCTTGGATTTTGGTAGTCTTTTTCTGAATATATTGAGATTGATCATGTGATTTTTCCCCTTAATTCTATTTATGTCATGAATGACATTTATTAGTTTGTATCTATTGAACTTGCATCCCTGGGATGAAACCAACTAGATCATGGTGTACAATCTTCTTTATGTCTTTTCAAATACAGATTGTTAATATTTTAGTAAGGATTTTTGCCTGTAGGTTTATTAGGGATATTGGTCTATAGATTTTTTTTCCTTGATGTGTCTTCTTCATCTGGTTTTGGTATCAGGGAAATACTGGCTCCATAGAATTAATTTGGGAGTGTTCCCTCCTTTTTTTTTATGGAATAATTTGAAGAGCACTGGCATTGGTTCTTCTTTAAAGGTCTGGTAGTACTCAACTGAGAATCATTTAGTCCTGGGCTTTTCTTGGTTGGAAGGTTTTTTTTTTTTTTTATTACTGCTTTAATCTTATCGTTTATTGTTTGTCTGTTTAGATTTTCTGTATCCTCCTGGTTTAATTTAGATAGGTCATATGTGTCTAGAAATCCTCTGGATTTCAGAAATGTCTGTGGTGATATTTCCTTTTTCATCTCCAATTTTGTTGATTTGAGTCATCTCTCCATTTTGATTAGTTTGGCTAAGAGTTTATCAACTTTAACTTTTCAAAGAACCAACTTTTCATTGCATTGATCTTCTGTATTTTTATTTTTTATTTCATTAATTTCAGCTCTGAATTTATCGCCTGTTGCTTGCTGATATTAAGATTTGTTGACATTAGTTGTCCCTGCTCCTCTAGGGCCTTGGGATGTGACATGAGATGGTTTATTTGGGATCTTTCAGATTTTTCTTTTGGTCATGTAATGCTATAAACTTTACTATTAGAACTGCCTTCACAATGTCCCAGAGATTTAGGTATGTGTGTCCCTACTCTTTTGATTCTAGAAATTTTTGTATTTCTCCTTTTATTGATTCTATGATCTATTTCACATTTCAAAGGGTATTGTCAAATCTCCATGTGTTTATGTGACTTCTATAATATTTCTTGCTGTTGATTTCTAATTTTATTTCATTATGATCTGATGAGATACAAGGATTAATATTGTTTTTCTTAATTTGCAAAGACCTGCTTTGTGTTTGGAAATATGGTCACTTTTGGAGAAGGTACCATGAACTGCTGAGAAGAAATTGAGTTTAACTTTCACTGAATGAAATATTCTAGAGTTGCCTTTAGGTCTATTTGATTGATAGTATAATTTATGTCTGAAGTGCCTTTATTGATTATATATCTAGATGATGTGTCTATTAGCAAGAATGGTGTTGAAATGATCTAAAATTATTGTATTCATTTGTATCTGGGACTTAATATTGAATAGTGTTTTATGTAATTAGGCACATCAACATTTGGGGCATAAATATTTACCATTGTCATATCTTCTTGTTGAATCATTTCATTTACCAGTGTATAGTGAAATTCCTTGTCTACTTGAAATCTGTTTTGTCTTATATGAGCATAGCTACTCCTGCTTGTTTTTGAATTCCATTTGCATGGCATATCTTTTTCCATCCTTTCACTTTCAACCTGCCTTTGCCTATAAGATGAATTTCTTGCAAACAGCATATAGTGGGGCCTTGTTTTTTAATTTACTCTGAAAGACTGTCTTTTATTTGGAGGGTTGAGATGATTTATGATTTATTATGAAAATATGTTTATTATTTATTGTCATTTTGATTTGGTTCATATTTAAAAAAATTTAAGTTGTTGATGGACCTTTATTTTATTCATTTATTTATATGGACCTTTATTTTATTCATATATTTATATAGTGTCAAACTGAGAGTTGTATATTGGCAGAGAATTGAACCCAGTGCCTCACACATGCTAGGCAACACTCTACCACTGAGCCATCAACCCAGCACTTGGTTCATATTTTTAATTCCATCTTAATTTTCATTCACTTGACAGCTCTTCTGGTGAGTTTAATCAATTTGGAAGCTCTGGGGTTTGTTTTTACAGTCTTCTATCTGTAGTATTACTTTCAGTATATTCTATAGTGCTGGCTTAGTGTTCATGAACTCTTTTAATGCATCCTTATCTTGGAAAGTTTTTATTTCTTTTTTTTTAATGGGTAATTATCTATTATTGTCTTTCTTTTTTATTTTTTTAATTGTAAACAAATGGGATACATGTACATGGAGTAACAGCATACCATTTGCATATTCATACATTTATAGAGTAATAATGTTTGATTCATTCCGTTATTTTCCCCACCCCTCCCACCTCTATTTTCCCTCTATACAATCCTTCCTTCCTCCATTCTTGCCCCCCTCCCACCCCCCATTACGTGTCATCATCTGCTTATCAGTGAGATCATTCATCTTTTGGATTTTTTAGATTGGCTTATCTCACTTAGCATGATATTCTCCAGTTTCATCCATTTGCCTGCAAATGCCATAATTTTATTATTCTTTATGGCTGAGTAATATTCCATTGTATATATATGCCACAGTTTCTTTATCCATTCATCAATTGAAGGGCATCTAGTTTGGTTCCATAGTCTGGCTATTGTGGATTGAGCAGCTATGAACATTGATGTGGCTGTATCTCTGTAGTATGCTGATTTTAAGTCCTTTGGGTATAGGCCAAGGAGTGGGATAGCTGGGTCAAATGGTAGGTCCATTCCAAGTTTTCTAAGGAATCTCCACACTGCTTTCCAGAGTGGCTGCACTAATTTGCAGCCCCACCAGCAATGTATGAGTGTACCTTTTCCCCCACATCCTCGCCAACACGTATTGTTGTGTTCTTGATAATCGCCATTGTAATTGGGGTGAGATGGAATCTTAGTGTAGTTTTCATTTGCATTTCTCTTATTACTAAAGATGGTGACATTTTTTCATGTTTGTTGATTGCTTGTAGATCTTCTTCGGTGAAGTGTCTGTTCATTTCCTTAGCCCATTTGTTGATTGGGTTATTTGTATTCTTGGTGTAGAGTTTTTTGAGTTTTTTATATATTCTGGAAATTAGTGCTCTATCTGAAG
Source organism: Sciurus vulgaris (assembly GCF_902686455.1). NCBI lineage: Eukaryota > Metazoa > Chordata > Mammalia > Rodentia > Sciuridae > Sciurus > Sciurus vulgaris. The sequence continues at coordinate 137,213,903 of NC_136468.1, forward strand.
TATAAGTGGCAAAGATATTCTCCCACTCTGTAGGCTCTCTCTTCACATTGATGATGAAAGTTTTTATTTCTACTTCAATGGGAATGGCTTTGCTGCATAAAGAAAACTTGGTTGGCAATTGTTTTCTTTCATAGATTAGATTATCTCATTTCAGACCATCCTGGACTTTAGAGTCTGATTTAAGAAGTCAGTAGTAAGGCTTATTGGTTTTCTTTTAAATGTGATCTTTTTTTCTTGCAGCTTTTAATTTTCTCTTCTTATTCTCTTGATTATGATATGCCTTGTGAGAGTTTCTTATCTTGTCTATTTGCTCTTCTATATGCATCCTATATGTGGATGTCTATCTCATCCCACCATATTTGGGAAATTGTGTGCTATTTTTTCATTCAAAATGGTCTTGATGCCATTTTGACCGTATCTTCATCACTTCTTCAATTCCAATGACTCTTAAATTGGTCTCTTAACGTCGACTCAGACTTCTTGTATATTCTGATCATGGTCTTTTTTTCCCCCTTTACTGGGTGTTCAAGTTTTATACCCTGTCTTCAAGACCCGAGTTCTTTTTCCTACTTAATTTAATATGTTGGTGATACTTTTGAATGAATTTTGTATTTGATTGATTGTATCTTTCATTTCCTAAAGTTTTGATTGGTATGTTTTCAGAATCTCCAGCTCTTTATTGAAATGGTCTTTAACCACCTGTACTTGCTCCCTTGATCCATTTTTGGATTTTCTTTTAGCCCATTAATCATTTCAATAATCATTTTTCTTTTTGTAGTCTTTCTCTGGAATTTCATCCCCTTAGATATCTTTGCATTCCTTTTTGGAGGATTTGTAAATTTTGTGGGGGGGACTTGTTTGCCTGTTTCCTCATGTTTTAGAACTCTTAGACTTGTATGTCTGTTGAGATATATTAATCTTTCTCTTTTTTGTGGGGTTTCTTTTTTCTGTGCTGTCAGTTTATCTCAGCTTCACCACATAGGCTTGCTGTAGTCCAAGTATTAATTCAACCTCTAATGCCTCTTAGTTTGTTGCTGCAGAAGTGATTAATGAACTTGGGAGCCGGGGTAGCACTATTGATTCTCCTGAACCACAATATTCTTCCACCTGTATGATCTATATTAGTGAATGTTTCACTGATATTGTGAAAGAAGTGTATTCTCCCATTGTCACATGATATACAAATGTCAATTAACTCTAGTTGATTAATAGCAATTTTATTGGCTTCCTAGGATTGCCATGACCAAGGACCAGATTGGTTGGCTTGTCATATTGTTTCAGCATTCTGAAGGCTGGAAATCCCAAATAAAGGTTTAGACAGGGCCATACTCCCTCTGAAATGTGCAAGGAAAAATTTTTCCTTGTCATTTCCTAGATTCTGCTTATTTGGTTGCCATTCTTGATTTTCTTGGCTTGTAACTACAGTAATTAATTTTCTGCCTTCCCCATCACATGGCAATTTTTCCTTGTGGATCTTTCTCCTATTCTTATGAGAACAGTAGTCATATTGAATAAGAAGTTCACCCTATTCCAATACATCATCATATTGAAATTTGACACATAACAGATATGTGGCTCATCTCTATACTCACTTATTTTCTTCCTGATGGATGTGTCAAGTACTTATAAAGGAGTGTTCACCTCTTCCATTGTACTAGTAGATGAATCTATTTCTTCTTGTAGTTCTCTGAGCGTTTTTGTTTGTATTTCATTTTTTTCCTTGTCTAGTCTTTCTCATTCTATTATCCACTAAAGAGCTTATTTTCCAGCAGCAACTGCATGTAAATCAAGAATCCTCTTCCATTCTAGCCCTTGTCCACACTAGAAATTCCCCTGAGCACTCCTTCAGTAATACCGAGGTACTGAGATTTACATAGTTCTTTTGCTAGATTCTCATGAGGTCCTGTCGGAGGCAGTTCTATGTGACAAGGGAAAGGATGAGGCCCATCGATTCACAAGGTAAGACTGACTGCCCTTCCTTGTCCAAGACATAAATGTTTCATTGGTTACTTCCTTTTCATTCAAATTCAGACTTGAAAATCTGGTCATGCACATTATAGATGACTTATAAACTTAATTCAACAGCAAGCCTATTAATAACCGATGCCTGATTTGAGATGGTTATCACTCTGACAGACAGCATCTGTTGCCTATTGAATAGTAGAGAGCAATTTCCTCAGTAGCATTTTTCCTGGTTGAAAAAGCATTTTGTATGTGTCAATCAAAGTGTACTTGCAAAATCTCCCATGAGAAGCTCGTGTCTTTTCTATGCTTTACTTGGAGACTCTGACTGTATCACTGTTTCTCATCCCATTTTCTAATATCTCTAGTAAAAAGTAACCCTGTGGCCATGGGACTTGACATGATCTGATCCTCATAGTCTCTCCCTTTCTGTTATTGCAACTGGACTCTGCAGCAAATGAAAATCATACATCTTCCTAACTCCCACACATGTTGAGGGAAAAAATCTTAAGTACTGGGAGGTTGGGGTTTCTTATCTTTATGTCTATCTAGAAAACCCTCCTGATTCCAGAACGGTGTTGGAAAAAGGAGTGGGGTGTGGTGGTGAAATAAGCTGATAATCCATTAAAGAGTTTTGCCCATCTAGCATGGTCCTTAAATCAGCTATATCATTTTGGTGGTGTGGATATGTATGCATAAGGGTTGGGAGGTATCTCAGGGCAAGTCCATGTGTAGTGATTGTGAATGTGCTTGTGAAAATATGTGTAAAAGTATTTTCTTATATGTACAGCTCAAGTGTCAATTTTCTAAAAAAAAAAATCCAACACTAGTACACACTTTAGATAAATCAATTCTTTCAAATCTCACTATAGCTGACTCTGAAAGTTAGTTTACTGTTCCCACTGCCTAGATGGAGATGTAAGAGTCAAATGATCCAGTCTCTTGACTCTGTAAGTGCAAGAAGTAAGTTTGAGTGCAGGAATGGATCACAATGTTGATACCCTGAGGACAGAACTGACCTCAACTGGAGTAGAAAAATGGGTGAGTTACATCTCAAAAAATGCTGTTGCTCATGTTTGTGTCTCTACAGATTGGATCATCAACAGATGATACGGTTTGAGCAGTGAAGTTGAAGACTGCAGGTAGGGCCCAATAGGAAAAGTTCCCTGGGAGAAAGGGCGTCTGCCTACTTATTTGGAGACTGAAACACGGATGTATGTAAAAGAAGTAGGGAATACACATTCTTTGTCATATTTTAATGACATAGGAGTAGGAGCTTGTAATTCTACTGGATTTAAGCATTCTGTTGGTAACCTCTTTTCTTACTCTACTAGCTAAGCACAGTCTTCCTCATAAGACCGGCTCTGTCCCATTTCTGCCTCTCCCAGACATCAAAGCACTTGGTTAGCATCTCTTGGGAATTGTAAACAAGAGATTTTGATCTGGGTTTTGGGTGTTGAATCACAATGGAAGAAATCTAGTGGGATGCACTCCCTCGGATGTACTACATGAAACAGGATAAAAAGTTCTTCTTGCATGTGCCGGATATAGGGTAGGAAATCGACTCTCCCCTCTGCACTATCAGGTCTTATGACAACACTTTCTGTTCTGTCCTCTTGTCCACTCCTTGTTCAAAAGACACTCCCGGGTATGGGGAAATTAAAGACTATTTCCTCTGGACTTTCTTCACATTCTCCTGGGTCCGTCTGATTGTTGAGAAATACATCCTTGGCCACTTTCTTCACCTCCACTCCTTATCTAATTCCAAACTCCTGGTTCGTTAAATCTCCCTTTAGGCCTCCTCACCCTCCTTGCCCTGGTTTCTGCACCATGCTGAGGAACCCTGAATGGCCAGGCAAAGAGCTGGTGCAGAAGTACGACTGAGCTCTGGGTACCCCACATCTGGGTTCTCTTGCCCTGGCCGGCTCTAAACATGTATGATTGATGTTTTTTTTTCTTTTTTCCTTCTGTCAAAATTAATTAAAAAATTAAATACTTTTGCCAGGAATCTGGTTCCGTGAATCCTGTCCTGTATTGAAGAAAGGGATCAAGGAAGTTAAACAAGATGAAGAAGAACAGAAAGAGGAAATGTGAGTGTGGAGAGAGCGGGTGGGGTAGCAGAAGTCAAATAAATGCACGTATTCTCCATTGCTTCCTTAAGATTCTCTGTTGCGCTGAGGAAAGCAAGCAGAACCCAGGAGAGCACTGCTGCGGCCAGCGCTGCATGTCACCACGCAAGGGCAGATAAGTTTACGGCTAAAATCAGTGCAGGCAAATGAAGGATGCCCTGAGAACACATCTCAGGGAATGGATGGATATTCATTCCTTGGAAGTCCTTAAGATTTTTAGGCCAAGTCCTCCACTGCCTGTCTTAACTAGGAGAGGTTGTAGGTATCCATAGGGCCACCATGTGCTCACTCTGTTGTGTTCTTTGTGGAAGGTACTCTTGGAGTAGTCATCATCCTATCCCTACGGGTCCCACGCCCAAGGAGTATGGGGAGCACCCAGCTCATGGATGGATGCCATGGGATATTGTGGAATTGATGCTTCCATTTCAGGTCTCTGGGGATGGGGTGAAGAGGAGAGAGGTAGGGTAGACCTCCTCACTGCAAGCAGGGAGTTCAGCTGGCCCACCTGTGCATCCCTGTGGACTCTGAAGAGATCCTGGCATCAGCTAGGGGACACTGCACTCTGCAAACCTGGCTGGGAGTAAATAGCTCAAATTTCAGGGTCCCTCAGTCTCTGAGGAGTGCATGGGGGTTTGTCCTTTATTGCACCATTTCTGAAACTGAGGTTATATAGAGGGTGTTCAGTATGTCAAATGTGAAAAACACACAAACTCAGAAGGAATTACAGTAATTAATCTATTCTGATGGCAGTTATTTATGTTTTCGTAAATTAAAAAATACAGATATAGATGGCTTCATGGTGTTTAAAAAGCAAAATTTTCTGTAACCTTATCCAGTCAGAATTGCTAGACAAGAATTGCTAAAACCACAAAGTTTATAGTTTTTTGATCAAGCATAGTGATTTTCTTTCTCTTTTTCTCTTTTTGGTGTGGAGATTGGACTCAAGTCTCCTGCATGGGCATCTGATCCAAGAAGCAGTCTGAGGATGGGTTCTACAGAGGGCAGTGCTGGAGGGGGCAAGATCCTGGCACCACCCTATTTCATCAGACCTGCTGACGCTCAGGGAACCCAGCTGTGTTCACTCCAGCATCCTAGAGAGTCCCTTTCCTCTGCTTCAGGTTCACTGTCCAGGGGAGTAGCCCCTGAAGGGCTGCTAAGGCGAATGTCCAGGGAAACTCAGTCCTGGAGGACATTCATGTATCTAGATAATTAGGTGGATATACACTAGATAATTGGGTGGACTTGACTCCCTTTTCAGGTCTCTGGGGAAAGGGTGAAGAGGAGGCAATCAGGGTAGGGCTTCTCCTCATGCAAACAGTGCATCCTGTGGGCTCTGCAAAAGCCCTGGCATTAGCTAGGGGACACTGCACCCTGCAAGCCTATCTGTGATTAAGTAGCATATGGACAACACACTCGGCAGAGGGCACCAGGCAGGTTACCTTGCAGGGCCGAAGGAGCCTTCTGGTCAACCTGGTTTTCCACACCCTCCCCAGTGAGCACTTCCTCCCTTGCCTAGGTGTCTTCCCAGGGACGCCACACCTGGGTCTGTGTTGCAGAATCCTACACTGACACCTGGAAGGACAGGGATCTATGGTCCTAGGGTTCAGAAGAGGGGATTGTGCAGTGTCTGGACACCAGGCCACCGAGGAGGAGGAGCCACTTGGCTGCTGCTTCTCTTCTGCATGTAAAAATAGTGCATACGATCGTACACATTTAGGTTCACTTTGTACAGTTATTGATCCTCTAATGTTCAGTGTTTTTGTATTAAATATTTGCTTGTATCCGTTGCTTTTAAACCTTTTTCTGTAAAAGAGAACACATTACAGGAAAACGAGGGATATTGATGAATCACAAAGCAGTCCCCCCAGAGGCCCCCACCATGATCACTCCTGCCTCCTACCCCTCATATTTTTCTTACATAGTAACTTCTGATTTAGCACGGGATTTTGTTCCCTGAATTCTGTTTGTTCCTCTGGAAGGGAACTTGGGAAAATTATCACCCCAGGTCTTCCACGACCCCTGGGATGTCAGGGCCTTTATTCCTAAAAATCAGTGCATCTGTTATCAAATCCACGGTGACCCATGTCTTTTCTGAAAGATCTTCAGTGTGTTGCTCTGTTTCCTTCAGGTAAAGCTGGGTTCTCTCTGAAAGAGTAAAGATATTCTGCTTTCCATTTTCTTCTATGTCATTTGCACTTTCATTCTAGATACCCTGAGGGATTTCTCTTTTTCTTTAAGCTCAGAATTTTACTAGAATATCACTGGCCTTCGTCATTTCGAGTCAGTGCTCAGAATTCTCTTGAAGTAACAATTCCAAAGCACTGTTTTGTTTCCAGAAAAATCTGATTTTTTAAGATTGGGCTTTGTATCTTTGCTTTGTGTTCTTTCTGAGACCTCAATCATTTTTTTCTCCCCAATTTTTTTACCATCTCTTGCTTAATTTCTTTTGAAATGTTCCCTCTCTTGAAACTTCCTTCTCTTATAAGACACAACCCTTCACCATGCTTCTTCTTACATCTCATTGTGGAACCTACATTCCAGTGTTTACTTATTCTCATCCTGACTTCAGTCCATTCAATTATGGTGTTTCTATGCAATCCTCAAATATGCCACCTCATTTCCTACATTGGCCGACTCTAGACTTTTCCCATTCTTTAGTGAGTATTCTCCCTCATCAACTTCCCTTGTATCTGTTCTAATCTATTGTTATCCTGGCCTTGATTATTGTCCTGCATTGGAAGAAGACAACTGCTACTCATAATCAAAACCAGTTGTCATTCCCTTTAAGTGGTTACCTATGTTCTGAAGCCTTCAGAGTATTTAGTCCATTATAAATGTAACCATTTACCTCTTTTTTTTTTTTTTTTTTTTTTTTTTTTGTGGTGCTGGGGATTGAACCCAGGGCCTTGCATTTACCTCCTTTCTAAATTATTTCTTTTCCTTAATATTATTGATCAGAATTCATTCTTACAATTATGTCTTTCAGTTCCTTAAGGTTTAAACAGTCATGAAATTTTCTCATTTACCTTGAGTCATTTGATATTAGAGTCGTGAATTTTCCCATTCTTTCTAGATGTATCTATTTTTAGAGCAGTTTGGTTTGAGCCCTGGGAATTTATTTGTAGTTGGCGTGTGACTTTTATTTTGACCCTTTAGATTTCTTGATATGCCTGTGCTGGGTCATGGTCAGCTGGTCCCACACCTCTCTGGGCAAATGGCTTTTGCTCTTTGCAGGCACAGGCAGCAGGCCCACCTTGATGCCTTCTCTATGTCACAGCATTCCCAAGGATTGTCCTTACAGCTGTTCCCAGCACTGTAGAGAGGATTTTAATTTTCTTGACTGATTTTTTAAAAATTCTGTGCACCTACAAAATATGTCAGCCCTATTATGCTGAGAATTTCATTCCACCTTAAAAAGAAGGAAATCTTGTCATTTACAACAATACTGATGAAACTAGAAGGCATAATGCTAAGTGAAATAAGCAGAGAATGATGATCTCCCTTAGATGTGGAATCAGAGTGGAATGGTGGTGGCCAGGGATTGGTGTTTGGGAGGACGGGGAGCTGTGGTCAAGGTGGCAATGTTTCAGGGATGCAGGATGAGCAAGCTCTGGAGAGCTCATTTGTCGTGTTTCCAAACAGTAACACTGTATTGTGTCCTGGGTATTTGTTGAGAGTGTAGATCTTAAATGTTCTCTTCACACACACACACACACACACACACACACACACACAGGTAAAAGTGGATGACTTTGTGGCTGTGTTGATTAGTTTACTGTGGCAATCATTTCATAGTGTATATGTACATCAAAGCTCCACATTGTACTCTTTAAAATAGGCAACTTGTCAATTTTACCTAAGGATGGAAAAATGTTTAAGCTAAACTTTTGTGAAATTATTTGAGAATTCAATAATTTTAGAAAATATACTCCGTAAGTATAATCAGCTATATGTATAATAAAATTTATATTTTGAGATACTTGATCAGAAATCCACTCAGCATTACTACAGTCTAAGAAATGCCCTCAACAGCTCTGCTCATGGTTGAAACAAAAGAAAGATCCTTTCAAAATGATAAATTATTGAGATTATTTGTGATCATACAGTTGCTGGGAGTGACTGATGCCACTTTTGAGTATATGAATTAAATATAAAATTGCTAAAGGTATATATTTTCATGACAACATTAAGAAATTTATAAAAAATTAAGCCAAGAAATCTTATGATTTATCAAGGTCAAGTATTAAGGAAGAGTATATTTGTATTATATAAAGCATGGCACCATAAATATTTTGTAATGTGTAAATTTTATGTCGCTCTTTATGTGTCTTCATCACTTTTGTATGTTGTCTAAATAATAAAATATTTAAGGAAAAAAGGTGTTTATATAATTGAGTACAACCTGCTTCTTGCATAAGGATTTCTGAATTTTCTTTTTGCCTTGGTCTTCGTCTTAGTCTGTTTTGTGCTACTGTAACACAATGCCAGAAACTGGGTAATGTTAAAAGAAAAAAAAATTTATTTCTTGAGAATGAGAATCTCAATATTAAGGTGCTGGTATCTGACAAGGCCCTCCTCTGCTGCTTCACCTAGTGGCACAAAGTGAAAGGGCAAGAGGGGGTGTGAAAGGGTTTTTCATTTGGCATGAGAAGTCCACTCCCATGGTAACAGCACTAATCCTTTTATGATTATAGAACCTTTATGAGTGAATGGCCTCTGAAACATCCATTTCTCTATCCTGTGGCATTGGGGATTATGTTGCCAACACATGAACTCTTAAGGACCCTTTCAAACCATGGCAGCCCAGATGAGTGGAACCAGCATGGTGGGCTTTTATCCAACTTTACTGAGCGACGGCACAGGTTCAAAGTATCACCCTGAAACACCCAGTCTTATCCAAAGGATCCATTCAGGGTACTCCCAGCCACAGGTAGCTGAACCCATTGCCCCCTGCTCATGCCTGAGCAGGCCCATCCAGCAGTGGGGAAGGACCCATGGTCTAACCAATCACCTCCCTGTTGGAGGATGGAGACCTGGGTTGGGGGAAGGCAGTTAACTGCAGAAGGTGACTTTAAACCTGAGAGGACAGAGAAATCCCAGCGCTTGACTGGATGAGTTTCCTGTCTAAGTGAAAATGGGAACAACAGAACTTGTTGGAAAATGAGAGAAGATATCGCTTGGTTTGGAAACACATCCCTGACTTAGGGATGACTCTCTTGTGTCAGGTGGCACCTTGGGGTCAGGGGAATCCTGGGGTTGAGGAGGGGCATTTTATCCTCAAAGAATGTTTTGTTTGTAGTCTAGAAGGGTATAGCAAAATTTAAAGCTTCCTTTTCCCCGCCTAGACTCTGCTAAGAGTGAGTGGCATTTACTTGTTCCCAGAACAACCACTTAACAGCAAACTCATTAGTCCTCTAGTAGACAAAACTAAAGCAGCTACAACATTCACAAACAGGTTTCTGTGAGGAGATAAGATTTCACTTCTCCTGGTTAAATGCCTGAGCATGGAATTGCAGGGTCGGAGGTAGGTTTTCCCTCCCAGCCTGCCTTGCTCATTCCTGGCCTGCCACCCTAACAGGCCCCAGGTAGTGTTGCCCTTCCGTTGTCAGTGGCTGCCCCGGCAGGTCACACAAGCGTGGGTCCCACAGCTGCCGCCTCCCACAGGAGCTACTTAGCCAGGCGCTTTACTTGCCAGGAGTTGCCCCTCTGTCGGGCAGGGTTCTGGTCCTGAATCACGTCCCCGACAGCTCTGGGGCCAGCCTTGCTCTCTAGGTTCAACGCCCTGAAGCTCATTGCCCTCCACTCTCAGCAGGACCTCAGGAGGGTCCACGGGATGGTCTGCAAGTCAGCCCTTCACGCCCCTTACTCTTGTATCTTCTGCGGGGCGCACCAGCCTTGCACACGTGAGGGGTTCCTCAGAAGTTTTTCTGCACATGGCGGATAGTGTGTTCTATGCCCATGTGCCCATTCTTTGCTCGTGCATTCCAAAGATGCATTCCAGCAATAGGCCAAACCAGACCTGATGTCCAGTTGGCAGCTAAAGGAGAACAGTCAGAGCTCAGTCCTCCAAACCAAGTATCCGATTTTACCCAGCTGCTTCTATGGGTAGTTACTGGCTAAACTTTGCCTCTCATCCCTGCCCACGGCCCTAGGGGGCAAGGATCTGCCAGAAGAATTCAGCTGCCTGGAGCCTGCTCACTGTGCCCACGACTCAGTTTCTTGGCTTGTGGGGGCAGCACAGATGCCCCTGACCCAGCATCCACTTGAAGGCCATGCTGCAAGTATCCAGTGACTCTGTGGTTTGCCAAAGCATCTCTAAGGCACTTCCCCTCCACCACCCCACAGACTCTATGGCCCTTTCAGGGGGTCCAGCCTCCAGAAGAGGCTGATGCTGTCTGCTGACAATTCCAAGATGTCCCGCAGATCAGCCAGTGTACTGAGTAAATTAACTCGATTTTTGGTGCAGGAGCAGAGAGTCACCCCTTGCAGCCTGCAATACCAGGCGTGCCCAAGACCCCTGCATGGAGACCTGGGAGAGAGTAGGAAAGATTTGGCCAGCCAGGGGGAAGACCCCACGGTTACAGAGAAGCAGGGCCGTCAGAGAAAGGGCCCCCATGGCACTAGGGGCCCACAGTTCAGGCCCCTGGAGATCCATGGAGGCCTCTCTTCCTTAGCGCCAAGGCCTGGGTCTCTGCAGAGAAACCTCCATGCCAAGAGCTCTGAAGCCAGAACCAACAAGGAACTCTACACCTCATGTGTGACCTCCTGCCCCAGCGAAATGCCATCACAAGCTCATACCGCGTCACCCGAGGTCCCCCACGGCCGCAGAGGAGGCGTCCAACATCACCAGGTTGCTCCTCAAGTCTTCAAGAAAGTACTAGTAATCAGGACCCTTGGTCTGCCTCTGGCTTCTGAGGTTTCCCAGAGGAAGACCTCGTGTGCAAAGGTACACCAGGGAAGAAGAGAGTAACCTCGAGGATTTGGGCACCCACATCCAAAAGTTCTAGGCTCTTCAAAAGCAAGATTCTTCTGTTGCCACATAGGCGGGGGTATCCATACCTTTGGGGTTCAAGAAGCAAATGCTGAACTGAGGAGAACATCCACTTCTTCCCACGCTGGGCCTTGTGGGAGCTCCATTTAGGTGTGAACCCAGAGTCTGGCCCAGACCTCGAGGTCCTGGGAAAAACCGGAGTCTCAGAGACCCAGCGCTCCATTCCCACCCCCTTCTTGCTGCTCTTCCCTCAAAGGTCAATTCTTCCAGGATGTTTTGGTCTCATGCAGTGAGTGGGTCCTCATATCAGAACATGGAGACCCTTGGCCCATTTCCCTCCAGTCCTAGAGCAGGGAGGACATCCCAAAGACAAAGACAAAATCTTGAAAGAGTCCAGAGGAGAAGTCATTTTCTCTGCAGAGGAACTAACTAACCTGCAAATGAAATTGGGCTTCTCTTCAGAAACCATGCAAGAAGGGAGCGGAATTTGTGAATGTGTGGCTAGCAGATCTGCCTTGCAAGAAATTCAACATTTCTTCAGAGAGAAGCCAAATGACCGAAGGTCATGAGAATGGAAGATTGTGAGAGAAGAAACACATCAAGGCAAAGGAAAAGGGCTTTTACTCTTTTACTTTTCTTGTTAACAGATCCGATTTTGTTCAAGATAATCATAACAAAAATACATTTGGTGATAGGGTTAATGGATAAGCAAAACGTATGACAGCGAATTTTTTAAGGGATGGAAGTCGGGAATTGAACTTACTTTTACAAGGCGCCTGTAATTACATGGAGCACTTGAAAGTGAACTTAGGTGTCTTGTGCATTTATAGTGTGAGTTTTAGAGAAAAAAAAATTTTTTTTTTCCTGGTACTGAGAATTGAACTCAGAGGCACTCGACCACTGAGCCACATCCCAAGCCCTATTTTGCATTTTATTTAGGGAAGGGCCTCATTTTCCTAAGGCTCAGTGAGCAACTCAGTGAGCAACTCTTACTGAGTGCTTAGGGCGTCATTTTCCTAAGGCTGGCTTTGAACTCGAGAGCCTCTTGCCTCAGCAGCCTCCTGAGCTGCTGGGATGACAGGCGTGCGCCACTGCGCCGGCCTCAAAAATGTTTTTGAAGTATAATTTATATGCTAAAAGAAGAGGGAAAATGGAATCAAATAAAATATTCTAATTAAACCAGGAAAGCCGAAAAAAAAGCATGTGTGAAATAAGAATAAGGTTAATAAGTAGAAAGTGTTCTAAATATGGTAGCTATTAATTCAATTGTACCAACAACCACTTCCTTTCTAATAACGTAGAATTGTTCATATGGACTCATGACAGAAAAACATGTATTGCAATTCATAAGTCTTTATTGTAACTTGTGTGTCACTGTTGCCTTTTCACATGTCTGAGGTCATCAAGGCCACCTGTCCCCTTGATGCAAAGTGGGGGCTGGGAAGATCTCTAAGATCCTTTCCAGTTCTTTGGATGCTGTGGTACACCCTTCAGTTTAAAGTCTGTGATGGCTTCCAAACTCAGCTTGCAAACAGCTTCCTCAAGTGGCCTCTGTAGCTTTCCATCAGTCTGAGCCTGTCATGTCTTGTCAACACTACAGACACATATATTATAGCTGATGATACAGCTGTTCATGCCGACGCACGGATCATATAGGACTGAGGAGTGTCCCCCTGCGTCACTTTAACATGACTATTTAAAATATACCAAGTTAAAAGAAACTATCAGAATAGATTAAAAACAAGAAGACAACGTGGACAATATGTTTTGTACAACCCTCCCCCCCACCTTAAATGTGAAAACAAATATAAAATTAAGGGGATGGAGAAAGATATACTTGTCATGTTAACCCAAACTAGAAAGCTGGAGCAGCTACGTTAATTTCAGGCATTGCAGACTTCAGAATAAGGAAAATTGTCAGGGGTAGGATGAGCAACACATAACGTTAAAGGAGTCAGTTCTCTAAGAGGTTACAAACAGTCTTCAACCACACTGCACCCAACAATAGGGTATCCAGAGAGGCAGGGCAAAACTGGTGGAACTGCAAAAAGAAGTAGAAATACGAGCGTCTGAGACCTCAACGCTACCCCCTTGTGACAGACAGATGCAGCAGGCAGGAAAGCAGCAATACAGTTGACATGAACAGTATCACCCATTGCCCAGGTCAAGTACTGCATTCAGTGAAAGGAAAATACAGTTCTTCTTGAGTCCACATGGAACATCCACCAAGACAGATCACATTCTGGGTGAGAAGGTAAGAAGGAGAAAAACCCAACTGCATCTCAACAAGTTTAAGACAGAAATACACAAAATACGTTCTCAGGTCAAAAATGGAGGTTTAAAGAAGAGAAAGACCTGAAAAAATCCCCCCGTATTTGAGATTAAATGACACATTAAAAATGCATCAAAAAGAAACCATAAGAGAAATTAAGACTATTTTCCACTAAATGAAAATGAGTACGAACATATCAGAGAGTCTGCAGTCTCTCCACGACCTCCAGCGGCCTCGGTGCCAATCAAGTCCGGCCTCCTGGCAGTGGCCTATACCGGGCTCTGCATGGTCTGTGTCATGCTTCCTGCCAGGCCAGGCTCTCCACTGGTTCCCCTCCCTGCTTAGAGTCTGTGGAAGCAGAGCGCTCGCCCCACCTCAGGACCTTTGCACCAACCCCTCCCGCCACCTGGAACATTCCTTCCCTGACTCCCCATACAACCCTCCCACTTCTGCACCTCACTCTTTGACCCCCAAATTGGGGTCCCTGCTGGAATTTCTGTGAAGGGAACTTCTCCTCCCTTGGGTTTGAGAGCTTTGGGTTGTGGTGTTAAGCTGGCCACCAGGGAAGTTCCCAGGGGGTCCCCAAGGGTAATGCAGGAAGCGGGCCTCAGGGGGCTGAGAGGTGGTGACTGGCAAGATGGGAGAGGATCCCACACAGGCAGGGGAAGGGTAGGGGGCAATTCTGCTTTCTTCCAGTCAGACCGTGGGACTGGTTGGTCTTCCTTGGGGAAATCAGAGGCCAATACACCTTCCCGTGTCCCCTGGAGTGGGACAGGGGAGGAGGTACCCGGAGGCCTCAGTCACACAGGTTGACCAGAAGAGTCTCCCGTAGGAGGGGAATGGTCAGGGTATGCAGATGCCTTTTCTTGGAACTTCCCCATCCTGGGTTTGACCTGCACAGTAGCCCTCAGCTGTGGCTCTGGTTCCTTGATCTTGGCACTCAGCTCCACCGGCTCCTGGTGGGGCCTAATGTCCTAATGGAGAGACCGCAGGGCAAAGTGGAACCACAGAGCTTCCATGTGGGAGTGAATTGATGCACTGGAGGGAGAAGACGCAGCCTATGGTTCCGCTTTTCAAAACAGGCTGAGCGGATGGGACCTTCTCTTACTTCCAGTAAGGGTTCTGCCATGCCAGCTGTCTGGGGGAAGAGGCACACTGGAGTGAATTTCCGCGAGTTGAATGACGGCTGTGACAAGTGACAACCTTTGCAAGCTTAGGGCCACTGAGTCGCAATATTTGCCATCACTAGAACAAGACTGGAAGAGTACACAGGCTAGTGCACATGCTCTCTGTTTTCAGAGAGTCGAAGTTCTTGGAAAGAAGATCACAGACGGTCACTGTACTTTGTGCTGAGCGGGGGGAGGGAGTGTCCACCCTTCCAGGGGCCCTCTAGCTGTCCTGTCCCAGGCACGTTGCCCAACAATGCCTAGGTGAGAAGCGTGGAGGTGGTGACATTTCACCATCTCCTAGGGTGACCCTGTGCTGATCTGATCTGAGAGACAGACACATCCATTCTGCAGCCCTGGCACTGGGTCCAAGGTGATGCCTGGTGCGTCAAGTTGGAGGATCCAGTATGGTCGGCAGGCAGGCCGGACTCGTTCAGTTTCATGAATCACCAAATGCTTTTCCCACCTTTTGGTCATAATTGCCAATTCTAAATATCTGAGAATGGGCAACAGAAGACCCGATGAGGGCGGCGTTCACCTACTGCTAGAATCTCCCATCTCCCAGATGTTTCCACAGCAACTCAGGGACACACCAGGGCCTTTCATTGGCGATTCTCCTAATCCAACCTGCCATACACCTTTAATTTTACTTACAGCAGAGAAGAGGTTTTGGCTGGTGATATTTATCCCATTGACAGTAAACTCAGTCAAAGCCTTAATCTTGACAGTCCATCTAAAAATATTTTAGTCGTAGATGGACACAGTAACTATTTTTATGTGAGCTGAGGATCAAACCCAGTGCCTCACACATGCTAGGCAAGCAGTCTACCACTGAGCTATAACCCCAGTTCCCGTTTTTCTTTATAGGGAGATAAATCGTGCTTGCTTATATTAGATTAGACTTAACTTACTAATTTCACAACTTGGGAAACATCTCATTTGTAAGTAGGGATAGATCCTTTAGATATACAAGATAGAGTTAAGCCTTTGTTTATAATAGTAAACTAGATTCTTCAATATGATTGATTGCATCTGCAGTTTTATAAAATGTAATAAATTTATTTATATATAATATATATCAGAAGCAAAAGTTTAGGTGTGTGCATGCCATTGATGGCCTTTTAGATTGTTTTTTTTTTTTCTTACTTCCATTTGCTTATCTCTGATGTGTGAAATTTTTTGAGAGTTCATGAAAATAAAGAAAAATGACTGGTAGCTTCCTAATGAATTTCAAACACTTTGCAGAGTGTTGAGAATCCGTTGAGCTAGAAGACGGGGAGCATTTTCTCAGGGTGCCCCTGGGATCAGACACAAATTGTTCACAATCGGGGTGAATGTGATTTCTTCATTGAAATCAGCCCAGAGTCTCTTCCTTTTAATTCTCTTCTGTGTACAAAACTGTGTCTTCACAGTTTTGTTTTTTGATTTCGAGTACTTTGCATATAATCTTACTGTTATCCCTTCTTCTCACTCAGCTGATCACATATCACATGTTAAATAAATTTCCTCTTTTGGATTTTTTTTTTTTTAATGAAGACTTAATTTTGGTCCTCTTCAACCATGATTCTTCATGGGATGAGATGAGACAGAATTCGGTCTTGAGCGAAAGGATTGATTTGTCAGCAGGGGTTATGGAAGAGGCAAGGTTAATTCAAGTGACTGGAATAACTTGTACTGAATTTATGAAAATGTTGTGTTTACCAATTTCAAATACGTGGGATATAATCTTACTGTTCCCCCCACCTGAAAATGTATCCCATATTCAAAGTGTTTTTAAGCCTAATCTGGGACACAGTTTAACTTTTTCCATCTAGAAACGTCTGGAGATTCAGGAATAGTGAAAGGGTCGGGTTGGTATTTCAAATCAAGAATGGAATCACTTTTTGCTCTCCATATGTTTACATTTGACTCCCTTGTATCTTGGGTTTTTATGATCCATGAAAATATTTGTCAGGGGAGGTAATTTTTGCTCATTTAACTTGTTTTCATAAACAGAGAATCAAATGTACGGGTCTGGGATTCAGTTTTTCAAACAAAATGTGCATCCTTACATGACACACCCTGGTATTGTGAAATAAACACGTCTAGATAGCAGAAGAGCCCCAGCCCTTGAGTGGCATGTGCTCACTCAAAATTCCATGAAGACCCCTCGCCACCAAGATGTGAGGATGCACATCTTGCCTTCCGTTCTGTCAGTCTTGTGGGCTGAGTGTTTCAAATTTGAGAGCAGTTGGGATGTTCTCAGGTTCTTACCTAGAATCCTCCGAGACGGGAAACCTGAATTGCTGCTACAGAGTATGTCACCATTGAGCTTCTGGAGGCTGTGTCTCCAAATGGACCAGTTATAACTCTTACCCAACATACCCGCCACCCCATTTTCTCTGCTAAGGGGGCACTGCTGGAAGACAGTGCCAGGAGGAAAGTGGAGGAGGGAATGAGGGCCGGTGGTCCTCAGGGTGGGTCCTAGAGCGGGGATCACAGGCCGTGGCTATGGTTGAGTCCCTCTAAGGCAGACAAGACTCTGCCCACAGCCCTGCAGGATCTAGGAAGGAATGAGAAAGACGTGGGCAGGAACGTGCATGTTCTCAGCCAGGCAGCTGCTCAGACAGTGGCTCGGATCAGCATTCTGAGGGTTGGGGTCATGCCGACTTCATATGATGAAAACCTCAGCCCAGCAGGCCACTTGGCCCCCATTAACTGACACCCATGCTCATTCAGGGGTGGTCACGGGAAAGAGATTAAAATCCAGAGGCGGGAGACAGGGCTGCAATTTCAGCCCCTCTCCTGGCTCATTCAAATCTTTCTGGACATCAGTCTTCCTGGGGAAAACTTTCAGGCGGATTTGAGAAAGAGTGAGAAGACCTCATGGTTCAGCTTCCCTGACCTCACCTAGAGGACTCGGGTGTTCAGGGATCTCCGTCCCCACTCCTCTCCCAGTTCCATCACCCATCAGTGTTGTGACTCTGAGCGAGTCACCTAAAATCTCCCAATTTCAATTCTCTTACTGGTGAATTTGGGGTCATAGTCCCTGCTAGTTCATCGCTCTCCATGAGCTGCAAAGATTACCCCTATGTGAAGGATGAAGAACAGACTTTCCTCCACTGCTCTGCAGCCATGTCTGTGTTCCACCACAATCAAAGAGCCGGCGTATTCTTCCAGATGTTTAATGAGTGAGCACTTCAGGGCGCTATGAGAGCACCTGTCTGCTGAAGTCTCTTCCTGTTAATCATCACTTCCAGTCTTATCAGACGGACCAGATGGACATTTCCATCTCCAAACAGGGAGCTAAGGCACAGATGAGTCTGTTTGACCTTCTCAGGTGTGCACGGCTTCTACACCAAATATGCACCCAGCCCATGTGGCCCCAGCCCTGTGCTCTTGGCCATTGTTCCGACTTTCTATATGATCTCACCTCAGTAAAGGCATTTTCTCACACAATAGTCTGATTTTAAGTTTCACACCAAACTGCAGCGTCTCTTTGAAGCCCAACTCTGACTCAGGTGCTTTGTGTCCCAGTGGTGAAAACTGAGATCAAAAGTTTGAACTCAAATCACTCCGATTCTTCTAACTAATTGAAACACAGAGTGCATTATCATTCACTATCGTCACTGGCAGGGCAAGAAAATTCTTGAATATTTTCCTAACAAGGGACTGTAATATCATCTGTCACCTCAGGTAACTGCTATGATACTCTCAACTTCTAGGAGGATCAATTTTTTAGATTCCACCTGTGAGAGATTGTATAGAATTTGTCTTTCTGAATATCCTCCAGGTCCATCCATGCTGTCGCACATGACAGAATTATTCTCACCACAGAGAAATAGAAATACTCAAGGTGCTGGGCACACCATCACTGCATAAAATGTACATGTAGGGGACCATCACACTGGGCCCCCAAATATGTAAAATTATCATGCATTGATTTAAAAAAGTTTGAGCTGTGAATCAATTGTTACTAATTATCCTGTGGTCATCTGCCAGCAAGATGTCAGCAGCTGCCTCTATTGCTTTACATTTCCCAGGATCTTCCCTCCCTGACATTGTTCTCCATGGTCAAGGTATCCCACTGACTGCCACAAGTCGTGGTCCAGGGGAATCTGTCTCTGACCAGTCAACAGTGTGCATCCTGAAGAAGAGTCAGACAAAGATATAGTGGAAATTCACTCCTTAAGTTCTGCCATCAACGGGTCTGGTTCATTCAGAGTTCCACAGTTTAGAGAACGCTCTAAATGTGCCACACCATACTCTTTTCTACTTGACATGTACAAATTCAAATCCATTAAGTCAACCAACATCGCTACAACTCCAGAAGTGCAGTTTTGTGCACCTTTAGTAAACTACATCTTAACCGAATGCTAACAATGCAGATTGTTGAACATGAACTGAAAGGTCCCCCTTCTGCAATAGTGATGCCAGATTTCATAATAAGACATAGAGAAAATATTTAGAGCAATTTTAGATTCAAATAGTAAGTGAACAGATAGGACAGAATGCTCTCAAATCCAACCCTCTACCCTATATTTCTTTTTAAAATATCATTTTTTGCAACTAGACACCATCATGGTAAGTGACCAAGTCAGAAAGTCAAGGGTCGTATGTTTTCTCTCATATGCGGAAGCTAGAGAGGAAAAAGAAGAGAAAAGGGGGGACCTCTTAAAAATCAAAGGGAGATCAGTAGAAGAAGGGACCAAGGGATGAGAAGAGGGGAAGGTGGAAGTGCAGGGAGTGATAGTGGCCAAAGTATATGGTTATAGTGTGTGCATGTATGCTTATGTAATGACAAATCTCATCTCTATGTACAACTATAATGCACCCAGAAAAAAATGGAAAAAGACCACAACATTTTCCATAAGATAAAGTAAAACGGAATGAAATAAAGTAAAATACCATTTTCTTTTAGGGCAAAGGCCTAACCAATACTGACAGGTTATCATTAGCACAGTTCAGAGTTTGCCCTGAGGGTCACTCGGTTGCACAGTTCTGTGGGTTTTGACAAAGGCCTAATGTCATCTATCACCATTACATTACATTATGAAGGACGGTAGGGCCACCGTCCTTCATATTCCCTCTGCTTTATCCATTACCCTGCCTTCCCTTTTTCCAAGACCTCTGGAAACAACTGACATTTCACTACCTCTATGGTATTTTCTGTCCCAGAATTCCATATGGTTAGTATCACAGAGCATGCAGCTTTTTCTTGGACTGACGATATTACGGTGCGAGGGCAGGGGTCCCCAGGGGCTCTCGGGTCCAAGTTCTTGGCCTCCCAAGCCAAGAATCAGGAAAGACCTGAAAGGTTGGCAGGCAAGGCAGAGGGTTATCAAAAGCCAGAGAAAAGACTCCGGGGGTGGGGGGTTGGGAGGTTGGGGGGTGCAGCGCCGCTGAGCTGCAGTCTGCATAGGGGAGCTTGACTTTGATTGGACTGTGCTATTCCTCCCCCACGGGGGGCGGGGCGTGGGTTTGGGGTCGATTGACAGCTGAACTTCAAATGATTTTTTTTTTCTACTACCTATGCCTAATTTTCTTTTCCCCCTGGAAAATGTACAGATAGGGAGAAAACCACAATACTAATGATATGTTAAGTAGCAACAAGTTGGGCTACTGCCCATGCCTAAAATTGGGGACTTTCTCTTTAGGGGGACTGGACTCCCTCGTAAGTTGTCTGGCTTCCTCCCCTTAACCTCAAGATGGCCCCAGTTTCCCCTCACCGGAAGTTTTAGGCAGATTTTTCAGGTAGAGGTTTCAGGTTCCTAATCCTTCCCCAGGCCTGGTCTCCTACCTAACGACTTGACTTAGCTGTATAAATGTAAGGTTTCTATTATAGTTTTCAGTTGCTTGATAGTTCAGTGATTTTTATCGCTAAAAAATATCCCACTGGATACACGTACTAAAATTTGTTGGTACGGTCCCCTGTGGTAGGAGATCTTGGATGCTTCCAATTTGGGCAGCCATAAATAAAGTTGCCATAAACATTCCTTTCAGGTTTTGTGGAGACCTATCTTTTAGTTTTACTGGATAAATGCCTAGGATTGGGGTTGCCTGGAATTACTTTGCATGGTTAGTTTATAGTTTCCCTTTCTAAGAATTTGGTAGGAATCACAGGTAGAAGCATTTTGGCCTGGTGGTTTCTTTTTTGAAGTTAACTCATTATTGATTCCATTTCTTTAAATATGGGCCTATTCAGCTTATCTTTCTTCCTGGGTAAGTTTTGGTCTTTCCGCCTTTGAAGAAATGGGTCTGTTTTCTCCACGCTGTTCAATTGCTAGCAGAGAGTTGTTAAAAGTACTTATCCTCTAATGTCCATGGAATCAGGAATGAGAATTCCTCTTTCGTTTATATTATTGGTTCATTGTGTCTTCTCCTTTTCTTTGGACTTAGTCTGGCTAGAGAGTAACCAAATTTGTTGATCATTTTAGAAAACTGAACTTTGGATTTGTTAATTTCCCATTTTTCATTACTTGCTTTTTGCCAATAATGGCCCATTTCCTTTTCTTCTCTCTGCCTTATAGTCCACTGGTCTTTTTTCTCTAGTTTCCTAAGGTGGAAGCTTAGATTGTTGAATTCAGGTCTTTTTATTTCCTATAATGTTGCACGCAATGCTACAAATTTTCCCACCGTGTACTACTCTCGCTGTATCCCACAAATTTCAGAAGGTGTATTTTCGTTACATTTTGTTCATATGTAATAATTCCCTGGAGGCTTCTTCTCTGACCCATATGTTTTATAGTCTGTGTTATTAATCTCCACATATTTGGTGGCGTTCCAGGTCTATGTTATTGAATTCTAATGCAATTTCATTTGGTGTGAGAGCACATTTTGTATAATTTTGTTTTTATTCTTTCACACTTGTCCAGGTGTTTTATAGCCCACAACGTGGTCTATGTTGAGGAATGTCTCAAGTGACCTTGAGAAGAAGTGTATTCTCTCACTGTTGAGTGAAGCAGTGTACAAATGCCAATTAGGCCTCGTTGCTTGGTAGTATTTTGTTAGTTTTCTAGGGCTGCCATGACCAAGGACCAGGCTGGTAGGCTTGACATACTAGAGGTGTACTGTCTCAGGGTTCTGAGGCTGGAGATTTAATGGAGGCTTAGGCAGGCAGGCCCATGCCCCCTCTGAAATCTTAGGGCGGGCTCCTTCCTTACCTGGTCCCAGCTCCTGCAGGTTCGCTGGCCATCTTTTACTCTCCTGGCTTGCAGCCACCCCCACTTCATACTCTGCCTCCATCAACCTTGGTGTTTGTCCCTCCTGGATCTTTCTCCTGTTCTTATGAGAACAGCAATCACACGGAAAAGGAGTCCACCCTGTTCCAATATGACATTACCTTAACTGAGTTCTATTTCCAAATAAGGGCCCGCTTTGAGGGATCGGTGTCAGGGCTTTGACACGTATTCAGTGGGACAAAGTCTGACACATAACAGAGCTGTCGAAATCAACTCTGTCCTTACTTATTTCCTTCCTGGTGGATCTGTAAGTACTTAGAAAGGGATGTTGAAATCTTCAACTGTACCAGTGAATTAACCTATTTTTTTTATTGTTGTCCCATTAATTTTGTCTATATTTTGTCCTGGTTCATTCCTTCTCCCTCTCTCATCTGCTAAGGAGCCTGTTGCAGCAGCAACTGAGTCTATGCATGTTAATTGACAACCTACCCCCACCCTAGCCACATGTCCACATCAAGAAAGTTCCCCGAGTAATTCTTCAGCAGCACCAATGTACTGACAGCTACACTATCTTCTCCTACATTCCTCTGAAGTCCTCTTGAAAGTGATCTCATGTGACAAGGCAGAGGGCGAGACCTAATCTATTGCCCAGGTAAGAGGACCCTTCTTCAAGATATCAATGTTGATTTTTTTTTTTGTTTCTTTTTTCATTCAAATGCAGACATGAAAATATGGCCATGTACACTATAGATGAATTATACAATTTCCTTTCGAGGAATGTCAGCTGCAAACCTATTATCAACTGATGCCGGATTCAAGATGGCATTCAGTTATGACAGCATCGGTCGCCAACTCTACGATAATGCACATTTTCTTCAGTACACTCTTTCATAGTTAAAAAAGAATTCTGTGTGTGCCAACCAAAATAGACTTGCCGAATCTCCCATGAGTAGCTCCTGTCTTTTTGGCAAGTGCCCTCTAGGCTTTATTTGGGGGTCATTGCCTGCCTTACTGTGTCCCATCCAGTTTTCTAATGTCCCCAAAGTGAACAGCAGACCTGTGCACACAGGACTCGGCGTGATATATGATCGTCACAGCGGCTTCCTGTCTGTGACTGCAGGTGGACTGCACAGCTAGTGAAAACTGTACGTGTTCTCAGCTCCGCCGCGGGTCTAGTGAACAGGTCAGTGCTGAGAAAGGCTGGGCTTTCTCGACCATTTTAGTCTAGAAAGCCCTCCTGATTCCAGATGCCGGATGGAAGAGGGGACTGGGATGTGGCGAAGGAAACTGATAATCCAGGGAAGAATTCTGACCATCTACCATGTTCCCTGGGGCAGCTGTGTGATGTCGGTGGTGTGGATACGTGTGATGAAGGAGGTTTGGAGTATCTCGGAGCCCGTGTGTAGAGACTGTGCGTGTGCTTGTGAAGAGTGTGCGTTTCCTCAGAAAATATGTTCTCATATGCACAGCCAAGTGTTTTTTTTTCTGAAGGAAAAAAAAAAAAAAAACCTACTCTTGCACACTTTGTACAAGTCAGTTCTTTCAACCTTCACTACAGCCAAATCTGAAGGTCAGCTTACTGTCCCCACTGCCTAGATGGAGAGAGTTCAGAGCTGAATGATCCAGCCTCTTGACACTAGGTGGAAGAGGCGAGAATTCAGGATGGGCCCCAATCTTGGTGCTCCGGGCTGTGGGACTGCCCTTGTCACTCAGCCACGTGTCACACGCCAGGTGTTCCGCGTACTTGTGTACACTTACAGGGCAGGATTTTGGCTTGCAGATATTCCAAACGCTCTCCACAGGTGGCCTTAGTGGTCACTGCTGTTGGCTACAGTCCCCCTTGGAGTACAGAATGTAAAAAAAAAAAAAAACCAAACATTCTTCCCACAGGGTGTACTTCCAGGAGTCCTATCCTGAATTGAAAAGAAAGGATCAAGGAACTCAAAGGGGATGAAGAAGACGAAGGGTAAGTGCAGAGGAGCGGAGGGGGCGCAGAAGCGAACGAGTGCGCATGTTCTCCACGGCTCCCTAAGTTCCCTTTCCCTCCTCTTTTCGTTTTGCCATGTTGAATCAATGCTTATTTCAAGGGTCTCTCCTCGCTCTTATCGGTGATACTGTGTTATGCTAGCGCTTACAGCTCCTCACCGTTTCCCCGGGTAAGTGACAGGCATGTGCACCGCTGCTCACCTGAAAGCGTGGCTCTGTTCCCATCCACCGTCCACGCGCTCTCTGAACCCCGCAATGAGGGGAAGGGCGGGAGGAGGAGGAGAGAGCGGAGGGAGGTTTCCCCGCTGAGGTTTTGCAGCAATAAGATCAGGAAGTAGGAAGTTATTTTTTGCTGTCTTTTCATCTCTATACTGTGTGAAGTAACGCTTAACCACCACACAGAACCAGCAGGCCCTTTTCTGGGTCATAACTCAGTAATTTTCTCCCTGCAAGCAATGTATTTAAAAATGTGCTCATTAATGTACACAGCCATCTCACAGCAACTAGTAAAAGATTAAAAGTGTGCACCCCTCAGACATTTATTTACAGTGTTTAAAGGGGAATACATTTTGCCCTGGGGACGAAGCTCTGAAAAGATTTAACCAAACATCCAAAATAAATTGAGAGTGTAAAGGAGAACAGAGAAACAAATACCATCAAAGAAAAAAAGATCAATAGTAGCTTACATATAAAACTAAATCAGTAGCTTATTAACCAGATTGTATAGAGCTAATAAAAAGCAAAAATCAGACTGAAATATTACAAATTTTTTAAAAACACTAAAAAAATCAGGCATTAATTTGCATAGCTTCAGTTTTATTTTCTTTCTCTCCTTCCCCCCCCTTCAATGTTCTTATCTTCCTGCGGGAGCATACAAGAAATTATTTTCATCTTCTATTTGACCTCAAATGTCTATAGAGTGTAGAGTATTAGCGATTCTGTGAGGTTCTTGTGTTGGAAAGCTTTAAATATCGTTATTTCTACTAGTTATAGTTTTGACCGTGTTGTCAAAGTCAAATTCTTCCGCAGGTTCTCCTTAAGGAAACTTGACTTTTACAACCCCTTGCCTGCATATGGCTTCCTTTTGGCACTTGGGGCAGAAACTTTAATTTGATGCCATTCCACTTATTGAGCTTTAGGGGTCTTATTGATGTCTGTGCCAATGTGTCAGAGTGTGTACCCTGTTTCCTTCTAGCAGTCACAGTGTTTTTGATCTAATTCCTAGGTCTTCGTGCACTTTGAATTGATTTGCGTGTAAACTGAGACAGGAATCTCGTTTAATTCTTCTACATATTGTTTTTCAGCACCATTTGTTAAAATGGCTATCTTTTCTTCAGCATGAGTTTTTGGCACCTTTGTGAAGGATCAGATGACTGTGCCTGTGGATTTGTCTCTGTGTCTTCTCTTCTGCTCCACTGGTCTTCATTTTATTTTATTTTATTTTTTATTCTGGTACCATGACATTTTGGTTACTGTGGCTCTGTAGTATAATTTGAGATTAGGTATTGTGAGGCCTCTGGCATTGCTCTTACTGAGCAGGATTGCTTTGGCTATTATGGGTCATTTATTCTTCCTTATGTATTTTAGGACTTTTTTCTAGTTCTATGAAATACATCATCAGTATTTTGATGAGGATGGCAGTAATTCTATGGATTGTTCTTCACAATGTGGCCATTTTGACTGTAATTACGTTTATCCAAGAACATGGGAGGTCTTTTCATCTTTTAAATCCTTCAATTTCTTTATCTTTGCCACTCATACTTCAGATAGAGCACTAATTTCCAGAATATATAAAGAACTCAAAAAGCTCTACCCCAAGAATACAAATAACCCAGTCAACAAATGGGCTAAGGATATGAACAGATGCTTCACAGATCTACAAGCAATCACCAAACACATGAAAAAATGTTCACCATCTTTAGTAATAAGAGAAATGCAAATCAAAACTACACTAAGATTTCATCTCACCCCAATTAGAATGGCGATTATCAAGAACACAAGCAACAATAGATGTTGGAGAGGATGTGGGGAAAAAGTACACTCATACATTGCTGGTGGGGCTGCAAATTAGTGCAGCCACTCTGGAAAGCAGTGTGGAGATTCCTTAGAAAACTTGGAATGGAACCACCATTTGACCCAGCTATCCCACTCCTTGGCCTATATCCAAAGGACTTAAAATCAGCACACTACAGAGATACAGCCACATCAATGTTCATAGCTGCTCAGTTCACAATAGGCAGACTGTGGAACCAAACTAGATGCCCTTCAATTGATGAATGGATAAAGAAACTGTGCTATATAAACAATGGAATATTACTCAGCCATAAAGAATAATAAAATTATGGCATTTGCAGGCAAATGGTTGAAATTGGAGAATATCATGCTAAATGAGATAAGCCAATCTAAAAAATCCAAAAGACGAATGATCTCACTGATAAGCGGATGATGACACGTAATGGGGGGGTGGGAGGGGGGCAAGAATGGAGGAAGGAGGGACTGTATAGAGGGAAAAGAGAGGTGGGAGGGGGTGGGGGGAAGGAAAAAAACAGAATGAATCAACATCATTACTCTAGGTAAATGTATGAATATGCAAATGTAAGCTGTTACTCCATGTACAAACAGAAACAACATGTATTCCATTTGTTTACAATAAAAATAAATTCTAAAGAAATCCTTCAATTTCTTGCTTCAGTGTTCTAGTTTTTAGTGCAGAGGTTTTTCACATCCTTTGGTAGGTTTGTCCACAGGTATCTTATTACTTATTTTTTGAGGATTGTGAATGGAATTATTTTCCTGATTTCCTTTTCAGCCGATTCATTGTTGGAGTATTAGAGATCTATTGATATATATTTTTTTTGGGTATATGGATTTTGTATCTTGCTACCTTCCTGAGTTTTTAAAAAATCAGCTCTAAGATTCCATCTCACCCCAATTAGAATGGCGATTATCAAGAACACAAGCAACAATAGATGTTGGAGAGGATGTGGGGGAAAAGGTACACTCATACATTGCTGGTGGGACTGCAAATTAGTGCAGCCACTCTGGAAAGCAGTGTGGAGATTCCTTAGAAAACTTGGAATGGACCCACCATTTGACCCAGCTATCCCACTCCTCGGCCTATACCCAAAGGACTTAAAATCAGCATACTACAGAGATACAGCCACATCAGTGTTCATAATTGCTCAATTCACAATAGCCAGACTGTGGAACCAACCTAGATGTCCTTCAATTGATGAATGGATAAAGAAACTGTGGTATATATATACAATGGAATATTACTCAGCTATAAAGAATAATAAAATTATGGCATTTGCAGGCAATTGGATGAGATTGGAGAATATCATGCTAAGTGAGATAAGCAATCTCAAAAATTAAAGGAAGAATGATCTTGCTGATAAGCAGATGATGACACATAATGGGGGGTGGAAGGGGGACAAGAATGGAGGAAGGAGGGACTGTATAGAGGGAAAAGAGGGGTGGGAGGGGTGGGGGGAAGGAAGAAATAACAATGAATCAAACATCATTACCCTATGTAAAAGTATGATTACGCAAATGGTATGCTGTTACTCCATGTACAAACAGAAACAATATGTATCCCATTTGTTTACAATAAAAATAAATTAAAAATTTTAAAAATCAGCGCTGTAAGTCTTCTGGTGAAATTTCTTGTTATTCTAAGTATAGAACCATGTCATCTGCAAACAGAGATAATTCGACTTCTTTTTCCTACTTTAATCCTTTTAATTTTCTTCTCTTGCCTAATTTTTCTTGCTATGGTTTCAAGAACTATACTGAATATGCATGATATAAACAGACTTCCTTATCTTGTTCCTGATTGTAGAGAAAATGCTTTGAGTTTTCTCCTTTTCACTATGATGTTGGTTTGGGGTTTGCTATTTATAGACTTTATAATGGTGAGGAAAGTTCCTTATATACCCAGGTTCTTCAGTGTTTTTAACATGCATGGGTCTTGGATTTTGGTAGTCTTTTTCTGAATATATTGAGATTGATCATGTGATTTTTCCCTCCCTTAATTCTATTATGTCATGAATGACATTTATTAGTTTGTATCTATTGAACTTGCATCCCTGGGATGAAACCAACTAGATCATGGTGTACAATCTTCTTTGTCTTTTCAAATACAGATTGTTAATATTTTAGTAAGGATTTTTGCCTGTAGGTTTATTAGGGATATTGGTCTATAGATTTTTTTTCCTTGATGTGTCTTCTTCATCTGGTTTTGGTATCAGGGAAATACTGGCTCCATAGAATTAATTTGGGAGTGTTCCCTCCTTTTTTTTTTATGGAATAATTTGAAGAGCACTGGCATTGGTTCTTCTTTAAAGGTCGGTAGTACTCAACTGAGAATCATTTAGTCCTGGGCTTTTCTTGGTTGGAAGGTTTTTTTTTTTTTTATTACTGCTTTAATCTTATCGTTTATTGTTTGTCTGTTTAGATTTTCTGTATCCTCCTGGTTTAATTTAGATAGGTCATATGTGTCTAGAAATCCTCTGGATTTCAGAAATGTCTGTGGTGATATTTCCTTTTTCATCTCCAATTTTGTTGATTTGAGTCATCTCTCCATTTGATTAGTTTGGCTAAGAGTTTATCAACTTTAACTTTTCAAAGAACCAACTTTTCATTGCATTGATCTTCTGTATTTTTATTTTTTATTTCATTAATTTCAGCTCTGAATTATCGCCTGTTGCTTGCTGATATTAAGATTTGTTGACATTAGTTGTCCCTGCTCCTCTAGGGCCTTGGGATGTGACATGAGATGGTTTATTTGGGATCTTTCAGATTTTTCTTTTGGTCATGTAATGCTATAAACTTTACTATTAGAACTGCCTTCACAATGTCCCAGAGATTTAGGTATGTGTGTCCCTACTCTTTTGATTCTAGAAATTTTTGTATTTCTCCTTTTATTGATTCTATGATCTATTTCACATTTCAAAGGGTATTGTCAAATCTCCATGTGTTTATGTGACTTCTATAATATTTCTTGCTGTTGATTTCTAATTTTATTTCATTATGATCTGATGAGATACAAGGATTAATATTGTTTTTCTTAATTTGCAAAGACCTGCTTTGTGTTTGGAAATATGGTCACTTTTGGAGAAGGTACCATGAACTGCTGAGAAGAAATTGAGTTTAACTTTCACTGAATGAAATATTCTAGAGTTGCCTTTAGGTCTATTTGATTGATAGTATAATTTATGTCTGAAGTGCCTTTATTGATTATATATCTAGATGATGTGTCTATTAGCAATGGTGTTGAAATGATCTAAAATTATTGTATTCATTTGTATCTGGGACTTAATATTGAATAGTGTTTTATGTAATTAGGCACATCAACATTTGGGGCATAAATATTTACCATTGTCATATCTTCTTGTTGAATCATTTCATTTACCAGTGTATAGTGAAATTCCTTGTCTACTTGAAATCTGTTTTGTCTTATATGAGCATAGCTACTCCTGCTTGTTTTTGAATTCCATTTGCATGGCATATCTTTTTCCATCCTTTCACTTTCAACCTGCCTTTGCCTATAAGATGAATTTCTTGCAAACAGCATATAGTGGGGCCTTGTTTTTTAATTTACTCTGAAAGACTGTCTTTTATTTGGAGGGTTGAGAGATTTGATTTATTGAAAATATGTTTATTATTTATTGTCTTTTGATTTGGTTCATATTTAAAAAAATTTAAGTTGTTGATGGACCTTTATTTTATTCATTTATTTATATGGACCTTTATTTTATTCATATATTTATATAGTGTCAAACTGAGAGTTGTATATTGGCAGAGAATTGAACCCAGTGCCTCACACATGCTAGGCAACACTCTACCACTGAGCCATCAACCCAGCACTTGGTTCATATTTTAATTCCATCTTAATTTTCATTCACTTGACAGCTCTTCTGGTGAGTTTAATCAATTTGGAAGCTCTGGGGTTTGTTTTTACAGTCTTCTATCTGTAGTATTACTTTCAGTATATTCTATAGTGCTGGCTTAGTGTTCATGAACTCTTTTAATGCATCCTTATCTTGGAAAGTTTTTATTTTTTTTTTTAATGGGTAATTATCTATTATTGTCTTTCTTTTTTATTTTTTTAATTGTAAACAAATGGGATACATGTACATGGAGTAACAGCATACCATTTGCATATTCATACATTTATAGAGTAATAATGTTTGATTCATTCCGTTATTTTCCCCACCCCTCCCACCTCTATTTTCCCTCTATACAATCCTTCCTTCCTCCATTCTTGCCCCCCTCCCACCCCCCATTACGTGTCATCATCTGCTTATCAGTGAGATCATTCATCTTTTGGATTTTTTTAGATTGGCTTATCTCACTTAGCATGATATTCTCCAGTTTCATCCATTTGCCTGCAAATGCCATAATTTTATTATTCTTTATGGCTGAGTAATATTCCATGTATATATATGCCACAGTTTCTTTATCCATTCATCAATTGAAGGGCATCTAGTTTGGTTCCATAGTCTGGCTATTGTGGATTGAGCAGCTATGAACATTGATGTGGCTGTAATCTCTGTAGTATGCTGATTTTAAGTCCTTTGGGTATAGGCCAAGGAGTGGGATAGCTGGGTCAAATGGTAGGTCCCATTCCAAGTTTTCTAAGGAATCTCCACACTGCTTTCCAGAGTGGCTGCACTAATTTGCAGCCCCCACCAGGCAATGTATGGAGTGCTACCTTTTTCCCCCACATCCTCGCCACACGTATTGTTGTGTTCGTGATATCGCCATGTAATTTGGGGGTGAGATGGAATCTTAGTGTAGTTTTCCATTTGCATTTCTCGTATTACTAAAGATGGTGACATTTTTTCATGTTGTTGATTTGCGTGTAGATCTTCTTCGGTTGAAGTGTCTGTTCATTTCCTTAGCCCATTTGTTGATGGGTTATTTGTATTCTTGGTGTAGAGTTTTTTTGAGTTTTTTTATATATTCTGGAAAATAGTGCTCTATCTGAAGTATAAGTGGCCAAAGGATATTCTCCCACTCTGTAGGCTCTCTCTTCACATTGATGATGAAAAGTTTTTATTTCTACTTCAATGGAGATGGCTTTGCTGCATAAAGAAAACTTGGTTTGGCAATTGTTTTCTTTCATAGATTAGATTATCTCATTTCCGACCATCCCTGGACTTTAGAGTCTGATTTAAGAAGTCAGTAGTAAGGCTTATTGGTTTTCTTTTAAATGTGATCTTTTTTTCTTGCAGCTTTTAATTTTCTCTTCTTATTCTCTTGATTATGATAGCCTTGTGAGAGTTTCTTATCTTTGTCTATTTGCTCTTCTATATGCCATCCTATATGGGGATGTCTATCTCATCCCACCATATTTGGGAAATTGTGTGCTATTTTTTCATTCAAAATGGTCTTGATGCCATTTTGACCGTATCTTCATCACTTCCTTCAATTCCAATGACTCTTAAATTGGTCTCTTAACGTCGACTCAGACTTCTTGTATATTCTGATCATGGTCTTTTTTTCCCCCTTTACTGGGTGTTCAAGTTTTATACCCTGTCTTCAAGACCCGAGTCTTTTTCCTACTTATTTAATATGTTGGTGATACTTTTGAATGAATTTTGTATTTGATTGATTGTATCTTTCATTTCCTAAAGTTTTGATTGGTATGTTTCAGAATCTCCAGCTCTTTATTGAAATGGTCTTTAACCACCTGTACTTGCTCCCTTGATCCATTTTGGATTTTCTTTAGCCCATTAATCATTTCAATAATCATTTTTCTTTTTGTAGTCTTTCTCTGGAATTTCATCCCCTTAGATATCTTTGCATTCCCTTTTTGGAGGATTTGTAAATTTTGTGGGGGGGACTTGTTTGCCCTGTTTTCCTCATGTTTTAGAACTCTTAGACTTGTATGTCTGTTGAGATATATTAATCTTTCTCTTTTTTGTGGGGTTTTCTTTTTTCTGTGCTGTCAGTTTATCTCAGCTTCACCACATAGGCTTGCTGTAGTCCAAGTATTAATTCAACCTCTAATGCCTCTTAGTTTGTTGCTGCAGAAGTGATTAATGAACTTGGGAGCCGGGGTAAGCACTATTGATTCTCCTGAACCACAATATTCTTCCACCTGTATGATCTATATTAGTGAATGTTTCACTGATATTGTGAAAGAAGTGTATTCTCCCATTGTCCACATGATATACAAATGTCAATTAACTCTAGTTGATTAATAGCAATTTTATTGGCTTCCTAGGATTGCCATGACCAAGGACCGATTGGTTGGCTTGTCATATTGTTTCAGCAGCTTCTGAAGGCTGGGAATCCCAAATAAAGGTTTAAGACAGGGCCATACTCCCTCTGAAATGTGCAAGGAAAAATTTTTCCTTGTCATTTCCTAGATTCTGCTTATTTGGTTGCCATTCTTGATTTTCTTGGCTTGTAACTACAGTAATTAATTTTCTGCCTTCCCCATCACATGGCATTTTTCCTTGTGGATCTTTCTCCTATTCTTATGAGAACAGTAGTCATATTGAATAAGAAGTTCACCCTATTCCAATACATCATCATATTGAAATTTGACACATAACAGATATGTGGCTCATCTCTATACTCACTATTTTCTTCCTGATGGATGTGTCAAGTACTTATAAAGGAGTGTTCACCTCTTCCATTGTACTAGTAGATGAATCTATTTCTTCTTGTAGTTCTCTGAGCGTTTTTGTTTGTATTCATTTTTTTCCTTGTCTAGTCTTTCTCATTCTATTATCCACTAAAGAGCTTATTTTCCAGCAGCAACTGCATGTAAATCAAGAATCCTCTTCCATTCTAGCCCTTGTCCACACTAGAATTCCCCTGAGCACTCCTTCAGTAATACCGAGGTACTGAGATTTACATAGTTCTTTTGCTAGATTCTCATGAGGTCCTGTCGGAGGCAGTTCTATGTGACAAGGGAAAGGGATGAGGCCCATCGATTCACAAGGTAAGACTGACTGCCCTTCCTTGTCCAAGACATAAATGTTTCATTGGTTACTTCCTTTTCATTCAAATTCAGACTTGAAAATCTGGTCATGCACATTATAGATGACTTATAAACTTAATTCAACAGCAAGCCTATTAATAACCGATGCCTGATTTGAGATGGTTATCACTCTGACAGACAGCATCTGTTGCCTATTGAATAGTAGAGAGCAATTCCTCAGTAGCATTTTCCTGGTTGAAAAAGCATTTTGTATGTGTCAATCAAAGTGTACTTGCAAATCTCCCATGAGAAGCTCGTGTCTTTTCTATGCTTTACTTGGAGACTCTGACTGTATCACTGTTTCTCATCCCATTTTCTAATATCTCTAGTAAAAAGTAACCCTGTGGCCATGGGACTTGACATGATCTGATCCTCATAGTCTCTCCCTTTCTGTTATTGCAACTGGACTCTGCAGCAATGAAAATCATACATCTTCCTACTCCCACACATGTTGAGGGAAAAAATCTTAAGTACTGGGAAGGTTGGGGTTTCTTATCTTTATGTCTATCTAGAAACCCTCCTGATTCCAGAACGGTGTTGGAAAAAGGAGTGGGGTGTGGTGGTGAAATAAACTGATAATCCATTAAAGAGTTTTGCCCATCTAGCATGGTCCTTAAATCAGCTATATCATTTTGGTGGTGTGGATATGTATGCATAAGGGTTGGGAGGTATCTCAGGGCAAGTCCATGTGTAGTGATTGTGAATGTGCTTGTGAAAATATGTGTAAAGTATTTTCTTATATGTACAGCTCAAGTGTCAATTTTCTAAAAAAAAAAATCCAACACTAGTACACACTTTAGATAAATCAATTCTTTCAAATCTCACTATAGCTGACTCTGAAAGTTAGTTTACTGTTCCCACTGCCTAGATGGAGATGTAAGAGTCAAATGATCCAGTCTCTTGACTCTGTAAGTGCAAGAAGTAAGTTTGAGTGCAGGAATGGATCACAATGTTGATACCCTGAGGACAGAACTGACCTCAACTGGAGTAGAAAAATGGGTGAGTTACATTCTCAAAAAATGCTGTTGCTCATGTTTGTGTCTCTACAGATTGGATCATCAACAGATGATACGGTTTGAGCAGTGAAGTTGAAGACTGCAGGTAGGGCCCAATAGGAAAAGTTCCCTGGAGAAAGGGCGTCTGCCTACTTATTTGGAGACTGAAACACGGATGTATGTAAAAGAAGTAGGGAATACACATTCTTTGTCATATTTTAATGACATAGGAGTAGGAGCTTGTAATTCTACTGGATTTAAGCATTCTGTTGGTAACCTCTTTTCTTACTCTACTAGCTAAGCACAGGTCTTCCTCATAAGACCCGGCTCTGTCCCATTTCTGCCTCTCCCAGACATCAAAGCACTTGGTTAGCATCTCTTGGGAATTGTAAACAAGAGATTTTGATCTGGGTTTTGGGTGTTGAATCACAATGGAAGAATCTAGTGGGATGCACTCCCTCGGATGTACTACATGAAACAGGATAAAAAGTTCTTCTTGCATGTGCCGGATATAGGGTAGGAAATCGACTCTCCCCTCTGCACTATCAGGTCTTATGACAACACTTTCTGTTCTGTCCTCTTGTCCACTCCTTGTTCAAAAGGACACTCCCGGTTATGGGGAAATTAAAGACTATTTCCTCTGGACTTTCTTCACATTCTCCTGGGTCCGTCTGATTGTTGAGAAATACATCCTTGGCCACTTTCTTCACCTCCACTCCTTATCTAATTCCAAACTCCTGGTTCGTTAAATCTCCCTTTAGGCCTCCTCACCCTCCTTGCCCTGGTTTCTGCACCATGCTGAGGAACCCTGAATGGCCAGGCAAAGAGCTGGTGCAGAAGTACGGACTGAGCTCTGGGTACCCCACATCTGGGTTCTCTTGCCCTGGCCGGCTCTAAACATGTATGATTGATGTTTTTTTTTCTTTTTTCCTTCTGTCAAATTAATTAAAAAATTAAATACTTTGCCAGGAATCTGGTTCCGTGAATCCTGTCCTGTATTGAAGAAAGGGATCAAGGAAGTTAAACAAGATGAAGAAGAACAGAAAGAGGAAATGTGAGTGTGGAGAGAGCGGGTGGGGTAGCAGAAGTCAAATAAATGCACGTATTCTCCATTGCTTCCTTAAGATTCTCTGTTGCGCTGAGGAAAGCAAGCAGAACCCAGGAGAGCACTGCTGCGGCCAGCGCTGCATGTCACCACGCAAGGGCAGATAAGTTTACGGCTAAAATCAGTGCAGGCAAATGAAGGATGCCCTGAGAACACATCTCAGGGAATGGATGGATATTCATTCCTTGGAAGTCCTTAAGATTTTTAGGCCAAGTCCTCCACTGCCTGTCTTAACTAGGAGAGGTTGTAGGTATCCATAGGGCCACCATGTGCTCACTCTGTTGTGTTCTTTGTGGAAGGTACTCTTGGAGTAGGTCATCATCCTATCCCTACGGGTCCCACGCCCAAGGAGTATGGGGAGCACCCAGCTCATGGATGGATGCCATGGGATATTGTGGAATTGATGCTTCCATTTCAGGTCTCTGGGGATGGGGTGAAGAGGAGAGAGGTAGGGTAGACCTCCTCACGCAAACAGGGGAGTTCAGCTGGCCCACCTGTGCATCCCTGTGGACTCTGAAGAGATCCTGGCATCAGCTAGGGGACACTGCACTCTGCAAACCTGGCTTGGAGTAAATAGCTCAAATTTTCAGGGTCCCTCAGTCTCTGAGGAGTTGCATGGGGGTTTGTCCTTTATTGCACCATTTCTGAAACTGAGGTTATATAGAGGGTGTTCAGTATGTCAAATGTGAAAAACACACAAACTCAGAAGGAATTACAGTAATTAATCTATTCTGATGGCAAGTTATTTATGTTTTGTAAATTAAAAAATACAGATATAGCTGGCTTCATGGTGTTTTAAAAAGCAAAATTTTCTGTAACCTTATCCAGTCAGAATTGCTAGACAAGAATTGCTAAAACCACAAAGTTTATAGTTTTTTGATCAAGCATAGTGATTTTCTTTCTCTTTTTCTCTTTTTGGTGTGGAGATTGGACTCAAGTCTCCTGCATGGGCATCTGATCCAAGAAGCAGTCTGAGGATGGGTTCTACAGAGGGCAGTGCTGGAGGGGCAAGATCCTGGCACCACCCTATTTCATCAGACCTGCTGACGCTCAGGGAACCCAGCTGTGTTCACTCCAGCATCCTAGAGAGTCCCTTTCCTCTGCTTCAGGTTCACTGTCCAGGGGAGTAGCCCCTGAAGGGCTGCTAAGGCGAATGTCCAGGGAAACTCAGTCCTGGAGGACATTCATGTATCCTAGATAATTAGGTGGATATACACTAGATAATTGGGTGGACTTGACTCCCTTTTCAGGTCTCTGGGGAAAGGGTGAAGAGGAGGCAATCAGGGTAGGGCTTCTCCTCATGCAAACAGTGCATCCTGTGGGCTCTGCAAAAGCCCTGGCATTAGCTAGGGGACACTGCACCCTGCAAGCCTATCTGTGATTAAGTAGCATATGGACAACACACTCGGCAGAGGGCACCAGGCAGGTTACCTTGCAGGGCCGAAGGAGCCTTCTGGTCAACCTGGTTTTCCACACCCTCCCCAGTGAGCACTTCCTCCCTTGCCTAGGTGTCTTCCCAGGGACGCCACACCTGGGTCTGTGTTGCAGAATCCTACACTGACACCTGGAAGGACAGGGATCTATGGTCCTAGGGTTCAGAAGAGGGGATTGTGCAGTGTCTGGACACCAGGCCACCGAGGAGGAGGAGCCACTTGGCTGCTGCTTCTCTTCTGCATGTAAAAATAGTGCATACGATCGTACACATTTAGGTTCACTTTGTACAGTTATTGATCCTCTAATGTTCAGTGTTTTTGTATTAAATATTTGCTTGGTATCCGTTGCTTTTAAAACCTTTTTCTGTAAAAGAGAACACATTACAGGAAAACAGAGATATTGATGAATCACAAAGCAGTCCCCCCAGAGGCCCCCACCATGATCACTCCCTGCCTCCTACCCCCTCATATTTTTCTTACATAGTAACTTCTGATTTAGCACGGGATTTTGTTCCCTGAATTCTGTTTGTTCCTCTGGAAGGGAACTTGGGAAAATTATCACCCCA
Source organism: Sciurus vulgaris (assembly GCF_902686455.1). Lineage (NCBI taxonomy): Eukaryota > Metazoa > Chordata > Mammalia > Rodentia > Sciuridae > Sciurus > Sciurus vulgaris. The sequence continues at coordinate 137,250,666 of NC_136468.1, forward strand.
GGTCTTCCACGACCCCTGGGATGTCAGGGCCTTTATTCCTAAAAATCAGTGCATCTGTTATCAAATCCACGGTGACCCATGTCTTTTCTGAAAGATCTTCAGTGTGTTGCTCTGTTTCCTTCAGGTAAAGCTGGGTTCTCTCTGAAAGAGTAAAGATATTCTGCTTTCCATTTTCTTCTATGTCATTTGCACTTTCATTCTAGATACCCTGAGGGATTTCTCTTTTTCTTTAAAGCTCAGAATTTTACTAGAATATCACTTGGCCTTCGTCATTTCGAGTCAGTGCTCAGAATTCTCTTGAAGTAACAATTCCAAAGCACTGTTTTGTTTCCAGAAAAATCTGATTTTTTAAGATTGGGCTTTGTATCTTTGCTTTGTGTTCTTTCTGAGACCTCAATCATTTTTTTCTCCCCAATTTTTTTACCATCTCTTGCTTAATTTCTTTTGAAATGTTTCCCTCTCTTGAAACTTCCTTCTCTTATAAGACACAACCCTTCACCATGCTTCTTCTTTACATCTCATTGTGGAACCTACATTCCAGTGTTTACTTATTCTCTCCTGACTTCAGTCCATTCAATTATGGTGTTTCTATGCAATCCTCAAATATGCCACCTCATTTCCTACATTTGCCGACTCTAGACTTTTCCCATTCTTTAGTGAGTATTCTCCCTCATCAACTCCCTTGTATCTGTTCTAATCTATTGTTATCCTGGCCTTGATTATTGTCCCTGCATTGGAAGAAGACAACTGCTACTCATAATCAAAACCAGTTGTCATTCCCTTTAAGTGGTTACCTATGTTCTGAAGCCTTCAGAGTATTTAGTCCATTATAAATGTAACCATTTACCTCTTTTTTTTTTTTTTTTTTTTTTTGTGGTGCTGGGGATTGAACCCAGGGCCTTGCATTTACCTCCTTTCTAAATTATTTCTTTTCCTTAATATTATTGATCAGAATTTCATTCTTACAATTATTGTCTTTCAGTTCCTTAAGGTTTAAACAGTCATGAAATTTTCTCATTTACCTTTGAGTCATTTGATATTAGAGTCGTGAATTTTCCCATTCTTTCTAGATGTATCTATTTTTAGAGCAGTTTGGTTTGAGCCCTGGGAATTTATTTGTAGTTGGCGTGTGACTTTTATTTTGAACCCTTTAGATTTCTTGATATGCCTGTGCTGGGTCATGGTCAGCTGGTCCCACACCTCTCTGGGCAAATGGCTTTTGCTCTTTGCAGGCACAGGCAGCAGGCCCACCTTGATGCCTTCTCTATGTCACAGCATTCCCAAGGATTGTCCTTACAGCTGTTCCCAGCACTGTAGAGAGGATTTTAATTTTCTTGACTGATTTTTTAAAAATTCTGTGCACCTACAAAAATATGTCAGCCCTATTATGCTGAGAATTTCATTCCACCTTAAAAAGAAGGAAATCTTGTCATTTACAACAATACTGATGAAACTAGAAGGCATAATGCTAAGTGAAATAAGCAGAGAATGATGATCTCCCTTAGATGTGGAATCAGAGTGGAATGGTGGTGGCCAGGGATTGGTGTTTGGGAGGACGGGGAGCTGTTGGTCAAGGTGGCAATGTTTCAGGGATGCAGGATGAGCAAGCTCTGGAGAGCTCATTTGTCGTGTTTCCAAACAGTAACACTGTATTGTGTCCTGGGTATTTGTTGAGAGTGTAGATCTTAAATGTTCTCTTCACACACACACACACACACACACACACACACACAGGTAAAAGTGGATGACTTTGTGGCTGTGTTGATTAGTTTACTGTGGCAATCATTTCATAGTGTATATGTACATCAAAGCTCCACATTGTACTCTTTAAAATAGGCAACTTGTCAATTTTACCTAAGGATGGAAAAATGTTTAAGCTAAACTTTTGTGAAATTATTTGAGAATTCAATAATTTTAGAAAATATACTCCGTAAGTATAATCAGCTATATGTATAATAAAATTTATATTTTGAGATACTTGATCAGAAATCCACTCAGCATTACTACAGTCTAAGAAATGCCCTCAACAGCTCTGCTCATGGTTGAAACAAAAGAAAGATCCTTTTCAAAATGATAAATTATTGAGATTATTTGTGATCATACAGTTGCTGGGAGTGACTGATGCCACTTTTGAGTATATGAATTAAATATAAAATTGCTAAAGGTATATATTTTCATGACAACATTAAGAAATTTATAAAAAATTAAGCCAAGAAATCTTATGATTTATCAAGGTCAAGTATTAAGGAAGAGTATATTTGTATTATATAAAGCATGGCACCATAAATATTTTGTAATGTGTAAATTTTATGTCGCTCTTTATGTGTCTTCATCACTTTTGTATGTTGTCTAAATAATAAAATATTTTAAGGAAAAAAGGTGTTTATATAATTGAGTACCAACCTGCTTCTTGCATAAGGATTTCTGAATTTTCTTTTTGCCTTGGGTCTTCGTCTTAGTCTGTTTTGTGCTACTGTAACACAATGCCAGAAACTGGGTAATGTTAAAAAGAAAAAAAAATTTATTTCTTGAGAATGAGAATCTCAATATTAAGGTGCTGGTATCTGACAAGGCCCTCCTCTGCTGCTTCACCTAGTGGCACAAAGTGAAAGGGCAAGAGGGGGTGTGAAAGGGTTTTTCATTTGGCAATGAGAAGTCCACTCCCATGGTAACAGCACTAATCCTTTTATGATTATAGAACCTTTATGAGTGAATGGCCTCTGAAACATCCCATTTCTCTATCCTGTGGCATTGGGGATTATGTTGCCAACACATGAACTCTTAAGGACCCTTTCAAACCATGGCAGCCCAGATGAGTGGAACCAGCATGGTGGGCTTTTATCCAACTTTACTGAGCGACGGCACAGGTTCAAAGTATCACCTGAAACACCCATCTTATCCAAAGGATCCATTCAAGGGTACTCCCAGCCACAGGTAGCTGAACCCATTGCCCCCTGCTCATGCCTGAGCAGGCCCATCCAGCAGTGGGGAGGACCCATGGTCTAACCAATCACCTCCCTTGTTGGAGGATGGAGACCTGGGTTGGGGGAAGGCAGTTAACTGCAGAAGGTGACTTTAAACCTGAGAGGACAGAGAAATCCCAGCGCTTGACTGGATGAGTTTCCTGTCTAAGTGAAAATGGGAACAACAGAACTTGTTGGAAAATGAGAGAAGATATCGCTTGGTTTGGAAACACATCCCTGACTTAGGGATGACTCTCTTGTGTCAGGTGGCACCTTGGGGTCAGGGGAATCCTGGGGTTGAGGAGGGCATTTTATCCTCAAAGAATGTTTTGTTTGTAGTCTAGAAGGGTATAGCAAAATTTAAAGCTTCCTTTTCCCCGCCTAGACTCTGCTAAGAGTGAGTGGCATTTACTTGTTCCCAGAACAACCACTTAACAGCAAACTCATTAGTCCTCTAGTAGACAAAACTAAAGCAGCTACAACATTCACAAACAGGTTTCTGTGAGGAGATAAGATTTCACTTCTCCTGGTTAAATGCCTGAGCATGGAATTGCAGGGTCGGAGGTAGGTTTTCCCTCCCAGCCTGCCTTGCTCATTCCTGGCCTGCCACCCTAACAGGCCCCAGGTAGTGTTGCCCTTCCGTTGTCAGTGGCTGCCCCGGCAGGTCACACAAGCGTGGGTCCCACAGCTGCCGCCTCCCACAGGAGCTACTTAGCCAGGCGCTTTACTTGCCAGGAGTTGCCCCTCTGTCGGGCAGGGTTCTGGTCCTGAATCACGTCCCGACAGCTCTGGGGCCAGCCTTGCTCTCTAGGTTCAACGCCCTGAAGCTCATTGCCCTCCACTCTCAGCAGGACCTCAGGAGGGTCCACGGGATGGTCTGCAAGTCAGCCCTTCACGCCCCTTACTCTTGTATCTTCTGCGGGGCGCACCAGCCTTGCACACGTGAGGGGTTCCTCAGAAGTTTTTCTGCACATGGCGGATAGTGTGTTCTATGCCCATGTGCCCATTCTTTGCTCGTGCATTCCAAAGATGCATTCCAGCAATAGGCCAAACCAGACCTGATGTCCAGTTGGCAGCTAAAGGAGAACAGTCAGAGCTCAGTCCTCCAAACCAAGTATCCGATTTTACCCAGCTGCTTCTATGGGTAGTTACTGGCTAAACTTTGCCTCTCATCCCTGCCCACGGCCCTAGGGGGCAAGGATCTGCCAGAAGAATTCAGCTGCCTGGAGCCTGCTCACTGTGCCCACGACTCAGTTTCTTGGCTTGTGGGGGCAGCACAGATGCCCCTGACCCAGCATCCACTTGAAGGCCATGCTGCAAGTATCCAGTGACTCTGTGGTTTGCCAAAGCATCTCTAAGGCACTTCCCCTCCACCACCCCACAGACTCTATGGCCCTTTCAGGGGGTCCAGCCTCCAGAAGAGGCTGATGCTGTCTGCTGACAATTCCAAGATGTCCCGCAGATCAGCCAGTGTACTGAGTAAATTAACTCGATTTTTGGTGCAGGAGCAGAGAGTCACCCCTTGCAGCCTGCAATACCAGGCGTGCCCAAGACCCCTGCATGGAGACCTGGGAGAGAGTAGGAAAGATTTGGCCAGCCAGGGGGAAGACCCCACGGTTACAGAGAAGCAGGGCCGTCAGAGAAAGGGCCCCCATGGCACTAGGGGCCCACAGTTCAGGCCCCTGGAGATCCATGGAGGCCTCTCTTCCTTAGCGCCAAGGCCTGGGTCTCTGCAGAGAAACCTCCATGCCAAGAGCTCTGAAGCCAGAACCAACAAGGAACTCTACACCTCATGTGTGACCTCCTGCCCCAGCGAAATGCCATCACAAGCTCATACCGCGTCACCCGAGGTCCCCCACGGCCGCAGAGGAGGCGTCCAACATCACCAGGTTGCTCCTCAAGTCTTCAAGAAAGTACTAGTAATCAGGACCCTTGGTCTGCCTCTGGCTTCTGAGGTTTCCCAGAGGAAGACCTCGTGTGCAAAGGTACACCAGGGAAGAAGAGAGTAACCTCGAGGATTTGGGCACCCACATCCAAAAGTTCTAGGCTCTTCAAAAGCAAGATTCTTCTGTTGCCACATAGGCGGGGGTATCCATACCTTTGGGGTTCAAGAAGCAAATGCTGAACTGAGAGAACATCCACTTCTTCCCACGCTGGGCCTTGTGGGAGCTCCATTTAGGTGTGAACCCAGAGTCTGGCCCAGACCTCGAGGTCCTGGGAAAAACCGGAGTCTCAGAGACCCAGCGCTCCATTCCCACCCCCTTCTTGCTGCTCTTCCCTCAAAGGTCAATTCTTCCAGGATGTTTTGGTCTCATGCCAGTGAGTGGGTCCTCATATCAGAACATGGAGACCCTTGGCCCATTTCCCTCCAGTCCTAGAGCAGGGAGGACATCCCCAAAGACAAAGACAAAATCTTGAAAGAGTCCAGAGGAGAAGTCATTTCTCTGCAGAGGAACTAACTAACCTGCAAATGAAATTGGGCTTCTCTTCAGAAACCATGCAAGAAGGGAGCGGAATTTGTGAATGTGTGGCTAGCAGATCTGCCTTGCAAGAAATTCAACATTTCTTCAGAGAGAAGCCAAATGACCGAAGGTCATGAAGAATGGAAGATTGTGAGAGAAGAAACACATCAAGGCAAAGGAAAAGGGCTTTTACTCTTTTACTTTTCTTGTTAACAGATCCGATTTTGTTCAAGATAATCATAACAAAAATACATTTGGTGATAGGGTTAATGGATAAGCAAAACGTATGACAGCGATTTTTTAAGGGATGGAAGTCGGGAATTGAACTTACTTTTACAAGGCGCCTGTAATTACATGGAGCACTTGAAAGTGAACTTAGGTGTCTTGTGCATTTATAGTGTGAGTTTTAGAGAAAAAAAAAATTTTTTTTTCCTGGTACTGAGAATTGAACTCAGAGGCACTCGACCACTGAGCCACATCCCAAGCCCTATTTTGCATTTTATTTAGGGAAGGGCCTCATTTTCCTAAGGCTCAGTGAGCAACTCAGTGAGCAACTCTTACTGAGTTGCTTAGGGCCTCATTTTCCTAAGGCTGGCTTTGAACTCGAGAGCCTCTTGCCTCAGCAGCCTCCTGAGCTGCTGGGATGACAGGCGTGCGCCACTGCGCCCGGCCTCAAAAATGTTTTTGAAGTATAATTTATATGCTAAAAGAAGAGGGAAAATGGAATCAAATAAAATATTCTATTAAACCAGGAAAGCCAAAAAAAAGCATGTGTGAAATAGAATAGGGTTAATAAGTAGAAAGTGTTCTAAATATGGTAGCTATTAATTCAATTGTACCAACAACCACTTCCTTTCTAATAACGTAGAATTGTTCATATGGACTCATGACAGAAAAACATGTATTTGCAATTCATAAGTCTTTATTGTAACTTGTGTGTCACTGTTGCCTTTTCACATGTCTGAGGTCATCAAGGCCACCTGTCCCTTGATGCAAAGTGGGGGCTGGGAAGATCTCTAAGATCCTTTCCAGTTCTTTGGATGCTGTGGTACACCCTTCAGTTAAAGTCTGTGATGGCTTCCAAAACTCAGCTTGCAAACCAGCTTCCTCAAGTGGCCTCTGTAGCTTTCCATCAGTCTGAGCCTGTCATGTCTTGTCAACACTACAGACACATATATTATAGCTGATGATACAGCTGTTCATGCCGACGCACGGATCATATAGGACTGAGGAGTGTCCCCTGCGTCACTTTAACCATGACTATTTAAAATATACCAAGTTAAAAGAAACTATCAGAATAGATTAAAAACAAGAAGACAACGTGACAATATGTTTTGTACAACCCTCCCCCCCACCTTAAATGTGAAAACAAATATAAAATTAAGGGGATGGAGAAAGATATACTTGTCATGTTAACCCAAACTAGAAAGCTGGAGCAGCTACGTTAATTTCAGGCATTGCAGACTTCAGAATAAGGAAAATTGTCAGGGGTAGGATGAGCAACACATAACGTTAAAGGAGTCAGTTCTCTAAGAGGTTACAACAGTCTTCAACACACATGCACCCAACAATAGGGTATCCAGAGAGGCAGGGCAAAACCTGGTGGAACTGCAAAAAGAAGTAGAAATACGAGCGTCTGAGACCTCAACGCTACCCCCTTGTGACAGACAGATGCAGCAGGCAGGAAAGCAGCAATACAGTTGACATGAACAGTATCACCCATTGCCCAGGTCAAGTACTGCATTCAGTGAAAGGAAAATACAGTTCTTCTTGAGTCCACATGGAACATCCACCAAGACAGATCACATTCTGGGTGAGAAAGGTAAGAAGGAGAAAAACCCAACTGCATCTCAACAAGTTTAAGACAGAAATACACAAAATACGTTCTCAGGTCAAAATGGAGTTTAAAGAAGAGAAAGACCTGAAAAATCCCCCCGTATTTTGAGATTAAATGACACATTAAAAATGCATCAAAAAGAAACCATAAGAGAAATTAAGACTATTTTCCACTAAATGAAAATGAGTACGAACATATCAGAGAGTCTGCAGTCTCTCCACGACTCTCCAGCGGCCTCGGTGCCAATCAAGTCCGGCCTCCTGGCAGTGGCCTATACCGGGCTCTGCATGGTCTGTGTCATGCTTCCTGCCAGGCCAGGCTCTCCACTGGTTCCCCTCCCTGCTTAGAGTCTGTGGAAGCAGAGCGCTCGCCCCACCTCAGGACCTTTGCACCAACCCCTCCCGCCACCTGGAACATTCCTTCCCTGACTCCCCATACAACCCTCCCACTTCTGCACCTCACTCTTTGACCCCCAAATTGGGGTCCCTGCTGGAATTTCTGTGAAGGGAACTTCTCCTCCCTTGGGTTTGAGAGCTTTGGGTTGTGGTGTTAAGCTGGCCACCAGGGAAGTTCCCCAGGGGGTCCCCAAGGGTAATGCAGGAAGCGGGCCTCAGGGGGCTGAGAGGTGGTGACTGGCAAGATGGGAGAGGATCCCACACAGGCAGGGGAAGGGTAGGGGGCAATTCTGCTTTCTTCCAGTCAGACCGTGGGACTGGTTGGTCTTCCTTGGGGAAATCAGAGGCCAATACACCTTCCCGTGTCCCCTGGAGTGGGACAGGGGAGGAGGTACCCGGAGGCCTCAGTCACACAGGTTGACCAGAAGAGTCTCCCGTAGGAGGGGAATGGTCAGGGTATGCAGATGCCTTTTCTTGGAACTTCCCCATCCTGGGTTTGACCTGCACAGTAGCCCTCAGCTGTGGCTCTGGTTCCTTGATCTTGGCACTCAGCTCCACCGGCTCCTGGTGGGGGCCTAATGTCCTAATGGAGAGACCGCAGGGCAAAGTGGAACCACAGAGCTTCCATGTGGGAGTGAATTGATGCACTGGAGGGAGAAGACGCAGCCTATGGTTCCGCTTTTCAAAACAGGCTGAGCGGATGGGACCTTCTCTTACTTCCAGTAAGGGTTCTGCCATGCCAGCTGTCTGGGGGAAGAGGCACACTGGAGTGAATTTCCGCGAGTTGAATGACGGCTGTGACAAGTGACAACCTTTGCAAGCTTAGGGCCACTGAGTCGCAATATTTGCCATCACTAGAACAAGACTGGAAGAGTACACAGGCTAGTGCACATGCTCTCTGTTTTCAGAGAGTCGAAGTTCTTGGAAAGAAGATCACAGACGGTCACTGTACTTTGTGCTGAGCGGGGGGAGGGAGTGTCCACCCTTCCAGGGGCCCTCTAGCTGTCCTGTCCCAGTCACGTTGCCCAACAATGCCTAGGTGAGAAGCGTGGAGGTGGTGACATTTCACCATCTCCTAGGGTGACCCTGGTGCTGATCTGATCTGAGAGACAGACACATCCATTCTGCAGCCCTGGCACTGGGTCCCAAGGTGATGCCTGGTGCGTCAAGTTGGAGGATCCAGTATGGTCGGCAGGCAGGCCGGACTCGTTCAGTTCATGAATCACCAAATGCTTTTCCCACCTTTTTGGTCATAATTGCCAATTCTAAATATCTGAGAATGGGCAACAGAAGACCCGAGAGGGCGGCGTTCACCTACTGCTAGAATCTCCCATCTCCCAGATGTTTCCACAGCAACTCAGGGACACACCAGGGCCTTTCATTGGCGAGATTCCCTAATCCAACCCTGCCATACACCTTTAATTTACTTACAGCAGAGAAGAGGTTTTGGCTGGTGATATTTATCCCATTGACAGTAAACTCAGTCAAAGCCTTAATCTTGACAGTCCATCTAAAAATATTTTTAGTCGTAGATGGACACAGTAACTATTTTTATGTGGAGCTGAGGATCAAACCCAGTGCCTCACACATGCTAGGCAAGCAGTCTACCACTGAGCTATAACCCCAGTTCCCGTTTTTCTTTATAGGGAGATAAAATCGTGCTTGCTTTATATTAGATTAGACTTAACTTACTAATTTCACAACTTGGAAACATCTCATTTGTAAGTAGGGATAGATCCTTTAGATATACAAGATAGAGTTAAGCCTTTGTTTATAATAGTAAACTAGATTCTTCAATATGATTGATTGCATCTGCAGTTTTATAAAATGTAATAAATTTATTTATATATAATATATATCAGAAGCAAAAGTTTAGGTGTGTGCATGCCATTGATGGCCTTTTAGATTGTTTTTTTTTTTTCTTACTTCCATTTGCTTATCTCTGATGTGTGAAATTTTTTGAGAGTTCATGAAAATAAAGAAAAATGACTGGTAGCTTCCTAATGAATTTCAAACACTTTGCAGAGTGTTGAGAATCCGTTGAGCTAGAAGACGGGGAGCATTTTCTCAGGGTGCCCCTGGGATCAGACACAAATTGTTCACAATCGGGTGAATTGTGATTTCTTCATTGAAATCAGCCCAGAGTCTCTTCCTTTTAATTCTCTTCTGTGTACAAAACTGTGTCTTCACAGTTTTGTTTTTTGATTTCGAGTACTTTGCATATAATCTTACTGTTATCCCTTCTTCTCACTCAGCTGATCACATATCACATGTTAAATAAATTTCCTCTTTTGGATTTTTTTTTTTTAATGAAGACTTAATTTTGGTCCTCTTCAACCATGATTCTTCATGGGATGAGATGAGACAGAATTCGGTCTTGAGCGAAAGGATTGATTTGTCAGCAGGGGTTATGGAAGAGGCAAGGTTAATTCAAGTGACTGGAATAACTTGTACTGAATTTATGAAAATGTTGTGTTTACCAATTTCAAATACGTGGGATATAATCTTACTGTTCCCCCCACCTGAAAATGTATCCCATATTCAAAGTGTTTTTAAGCCTAATCTGGGACACAGTTTAACTTTTTCCATCTAGAAACGTCTGGAGATTCAGGAATAGTGAAAGGGTCGGGTTGGTATTTCAAATCAAGAATGGAATCACTTTTTGCTCTCCATATGTTTACATTTGACTCCCTTGTATCTTGGGTTTTTATGATCCATGAAAATATTTGTCAGGGGAGGTAATTTTTGCTCATTTAACTTGTTTTCATAAACAGAGAATCAAAATGTACGGGTCTGGGATTCAGTTTTTCAAACAAAATGTGCATCCTTACATGACACACCTGGTATTGTGAAATAAACACGTCTAGATAGCAGAAGAGCCCCAGCCCTTGAGTGGCATGTGCTCACTCAAAATTCCATGAAGACCCCTCGCCACCAAGATGTGAGGATGCACATCTTGCCTTCCGTTCTGTCAGTCTTGTGGGCTGAGTGTTTCAAATTTGAGAGCAGTTGGGATGTTCTCAGGTTCTTACCTAGAATCCTCCGAGACGGGAAACCTGAATTGCTGCTACAGAAGTATGTCACCATTGAGCTTCTGGAGGCTGTGTCTCCAAATGGACCAGTTATAACTCTTACCCAACATACCCGCCACCCCATTTTCTCTGCTAAGGGGGCACTGCTGGAAGACAGTGCCAGGAGGAAAGTGGAGGAGGGAATGAGGGCCGGTGGTCCTCAGGGTGGGTCCTAGAGCGGGGATCACAGGCCGTGGCTATGGTTGAGTCCCTCTAAGGCAGACAAGACTCTGCCCACAGCCCTGCAGGATCTAGGAAGGAATGAGAAAGACGTGGGCAGGAACGTGCATGTTCTCAGCCAGGCAGCTGCTCAGACAGTGGCTCGGATCAGCACTCTGAGGGTTGGGGTCATGCTGACTTCATATGATGAAAACCTCAGCCCAGCAGGCCACTTGGCCCCCATTAACTGACACCCATGCTCATTCAGGGGTGGTCACGGGAAAGAGATTAAAATCCAGAGGCGGGAGACAGGGCTGCAATTTCAGCCCCTCTCCTGGCTCATTCAAATCTTTCTGGACATCAGTCTTCCTGGGGAAAACTTTCAGGCGGATTTGAGAAAGAGTGAGAAGACCTCATGGTTCAGCTTCCCTGACCTCACCTAGAGGACTCGGGTGTTCAGGGATCTCCGTCCCCACTCCTCTCCCAGTTCCATCACCCATCAGTGTTGTGACTCTGAGTGAGTCACCTAAAATCTCCCAATTTCAATTCTCTTACTGGTGAATTTGGGGTCATAGTCCCTGCTAGTTCATCGCTCTCCATGAGCTGCAAAGATTACCCCTATGTGAAGGATGAAGAACAGACTTTGATCCTCCACTGCTCTGCAGCCATGTCTGTGTTCCACCACAATCAAAGAGCCGGCGTATTCTTCCAGATGTTTAATGAGTGAGCACTTCAGGGCGCTATGAGAGCACCTGTCTGCTGAAGTCTCTTCCTGTTAATCATCACTTCCAGTCTTATCAGACGGACCAGATGGACATTTCCATCTCCAAACAGGGAGCTAAGGCACAGATGAGTCTGTTTGACCTTCTCAGGTGTGCACGGCTTCTACACCAAATATGCACCCAGCCCATGTGGCCCCAGCCCTGTGCTCTTGGCCATTGTTCCGACTTTCTATATGATCTCACCTCAGTAAAGGCATTTTCTCACACAATAGTCTGATTTTAAGTTTCACACCAAACTGCAGCGTCTCTTTGAAGCCCAACTCTGACTCAGGTGCTTTGTGTCCCAGTGGTGAAAACTGAGATCAAAAGTTTGAACTCAAATCACTCCGATTCTTCTAACTAAATTGAAACACAGAGTGCATTATCATTCACTATCGTCACTGGCAGGGCAAGAAAATTCTTGAATATTTTCCTAACAAGGGACTGTAATATCATCTGTCACCTCAGGTAACTGCTATGATACTCTCAACTTCTAGGAGGATCAATTTTTTAGATTCCACCTGTGAGAGATTGTATAGAATTTGTCTTTCTGAATATCCTCCAGGTCCATCCATGCTGTCGCACATGACAGAATTATTCTCACCACAGAGAAATAGAAATACTCAAGGTGCTGGGCACACCATCACTGCATAAAATGTACATGTAGGGGACCATCACACTGGGCCCCCAAATATGTAAAATTATCATGCATTGATTTAAAAAAGTTTGAGCTGTGAATCAATTGTTACTAATTATCCTGTGGTCATCTGCCAGCAAGATGTCAGCAGCTGCCTCTATTGCTTTACATTTCCCAGGATCTTCCCTCCCTGACATTGTTCTCCATGGTCAAGGTATCCCACTGACTGCCACAAGTCGTGGTCCAGGGGAATCTGTCTCTGACCAGTCAACAGTGTGCATCCTGAAGAAGAGTCAGACAAAGATATAGTGGAAATTCACTCCTTAAGTTCTGCCATCAACGGGTCTGGTTCATTCAGAGTTCCACAGTTTAGAGAACGCTCTAAATGTGCCACACCATACTCTTTTTCTACTTGACATGTACAAATTCAAATCCATTAAGTCAACCAACATCGCTACAACTCCAGAAGTGCAGTTTTGTGCACCTTTAGTAAACTACATCTTAACCGAATGCTAACAATGCAGATTGTTGAACATGAACTGAAAGGTCCCCCTTCTGCAATAGTGATGCCAGATTTCATAATAAGACATAGAGAAAATATTTAGAGCAATTTTAGATTCAAATAGTAAGTGAACAGATAGGACAGAATGCTCTCAAATCCAACCCTCTACCCTATATTTCTTTTTAAAATATCATTTTTTGCAACTAGACACCATCATGGTAAGTGACCAAAGTCAGAAAGTCAAGGGTCGTATGTTTTCTCTCATATGCGGAAGCTAGAGAGGAAAAAGGAAGAGAAAAGGGGGGACCTCTTAAAAATCAAAGGGAGATCAGTAGAAGAAAGGGACCAAGGGATGAGAAGAGGGGAAGGTGGAAGTGCAGGGAGTGATAGTGGCCAAAGTATATGGTTATAGTGTGTGCATGTATGCTTATGTAATGACAAATCTCATCTCTATGTACAACTATAATGCACCCAGAAAAAAATGGAAAAAGACCACAACATTTTCCATAAGATAAAGTAAAACGGAATGAAATAAAGTAAAATACCATTTTCTTTTAGGGCAAAGGCCTAACCAATACTGACAGGTTATCATTAGCACAGTTCAGAGTTTGCCCTGAGGGTCACTCGGTTGCACAGTTCTGTGGGTTTTGACAAAGGCCTAATGTCATCTATCACCATTACATTACATTATGAAGGACGGTAGGGCCACCGTCCTTCATATTCCCTCTGCTTTATCCATTACCCTGCCTTCCCTTTTTCCAAGACCTCTGGAAACAACTGACATTTTCACTACCTCTATGGTATTTTCTGTCCCAGAATTCCATATGGTTAGTATCACAGAGCATGCAGCTTTTTCTTGGACTGACGATATTACTGGTGCGAGGGCAGGGGTCCCCAGGGGCTCTCGGGTCCAAGTTCTTGGCCTCCCAAGCCAAGAATCAGGAAAGACCTGAAAGGTTGGCAGGCAAGGCAGAGGGTTATCAAAAGCCAGAGAAAAGACTCCGGGGGGGGGGGGTGGGGGGGTGGGGGGGTGCAGCGCCGCTGAGCTGCAGTCTGCATAGGGGAGCTTGACTTTGATTGGACTGTGCTATTCCTCCCCCACGGGGGGCGGGGCGTGGGTTTGGGGTCGATTGACAGCTGAACTTCAAATGATTTTTTTTTTCTACTACCTATGCCTAATTTTCTTTTCCCCCTGGAAAATGTACAGATAGGGAGAAAACCACAATACTAATGATATGTTAAGTAGCAACAAGTTGGGCTACTGCCCATGCCTAAAATTGGGGACTTTCTCTTTAGGGGGACTGGACTCCCTCGTAAGTTGTCTGGCTTCCTCCCCTTAACCTCAAGATGGCCCCAGTTTCCCCTCACCGGAAGTTTTAGGCAGATTTTTCAGGTAGAGGTTTCAGGTTCCTAATCCTTCCCCAGGCCTGGTCTCCTACCTAACGACTTGACTTAGCTGTATAAATGTAAGGTTTCTATTATAGTTTTCAGTTGCTTGATAGTTCAGTGATTTTTATCGCTAAAAAATATCCCACTGGATACACGTACTAAAATTTGTTGGTACGGTCCCCTGTGGTAGGAGATCTTGGATGCTTCCAATTTGGGCAGCCATAAATAAAGTTGCCATAAACATTCCTTTCAGGTTTTGTGGAGACCTATCTTTTAGTTTTACTGGATAAATGCCTAGGATTGGGGTTGCCTGGAATTACTTTGCATGGTTAGTTTATAGTTTCCCTTTCTAAGAATTTGGTAGGAATCACAGGTAGAAGCATTTTGGCCTGGTGGTTTCTTTTTTGAAGTTAACTCATTATTGATTCCATTTCTTTAAATATGGGCCTATTCAGCTTATCTTTCTTCCTGGGTAAGTTTTGGTCTTTCCGCCTTTGAAGAAATGGGTCTGTTTTCTCCACGCTGTTCAATTGCTAGCAGAGAGTTGTTAAAAGTACTTATCCTCTAATGTCCATGGAATCAGGAATGAGAATTCCTCTTTCGTTTATATTATTGGTTCATTGTGTCTTCTCCTTTTCTTTGGACTTAGTCTGGCTAGAGAGTAACCAAATTTGTTGATCATTTTAGAAAACTGAACTTTGGATTTGTTAATTTCCCATTTTTCATTACTTGCTTTTTGCCAATAATGGCCCATTTCCTTTTCTTCTCTCTGCCTTATAGTCCACTGGTCTTTTTTCTCTAGTTTCCTAAGGTGGAAGCTTAGATTGTTGAATTCAGGTCTTTTTATTTCCTATAATGTTGCACGCAATGCTACAAATTTTCCCACCGTGTACTACTCTCGCTGTATCCCACAAATTTCAGAAGGTGTATTTTCGTTACATTTTGTTCATATGTAATAATTCCCTGGAGGCTTCTTCTCTGACCCATATGTTTTATAGTCTGTGTTATTAATCTCCACATATTTGGTGGCGTTCCAGGTCTATGTTATTGAATTCTAATGCAATTTCATTTGGTGTGAGAGCACATTTTGTATAATTTTGTTTTTATTCTTTCACACTTGTCCAGGTGTTTTATAGCCCACAACGTGGTCTATGTTGAGGAATGTCTCAAGTGACCTTGAGAAGAAGTGTATTCTCTCACTGTTGAGTGAAGCAGTGTACAAATGCCAATTAGGCCTCGTTGCTTGGTAGTATTTTGTTAGTTTTCTAGGGCTGCCATGACCAAGGACCAGGCTGGTAGGCTTGACATACTAGAGGTGTACTGTCTCAGGGTTCTGAGGCTGGAGATTTAATGGAGGCTTAGGCAGGCAGGCCCATGCCCCCTCTGAAATCTTAGGGCGGGCTCCTTCCTTACCTGGTCCCAGCTCCTGCAGGTTCGCTGGCCATCTTTTACTCTCCTGGCTTGCAGCCACCCCCACTTCATACTCTGCCTCCATCAACCTTGGTGTTTGTCCCTCCTGGATCTTTCTCCTGTTCTTATGAGAACAGCAATCACACGGAAAAGGAGTCCACCCTGTTCCAATATGACATTACCTTAACTGAGTTCTATTTCCAAATAAGGGCCCGCTTTGAGGGATCGGTGTCAGGGCTTTGACACGTATTCAGTGGGACAAAGTCTGACACATAACAGAGCTGTCGAAATCAACTCTGTCCTTACTTATTTCCTTCCTGGTGGATCTGTAAGTACTTAGAAAGGGATGTTGAAATCTTCAACTGTACCAGTGAATTAACCTATTTTTTTTATTGTTGTCCCATTAATTTTGTCTATATTTTGTCCTGGTTCATTCCTTCTCCCTCTCTCATCTGCTAAGGAGCCTGTTGCAGCAGCAACTGAGTCTATGCATGTTAATTGACAACCTACCCCCACCCTAGCCACATGTCCACATCAAGAAAGTTCCCCGAGTAATTCTTCAGCAGCACCAATGTACTGACAGCTACACTATCTTCTCCTACATTCCTCTGAAGTCCTCTTGAAAGTGATCTCATGTGACAAGGCAGAGGGCGAGACCTAATCTATTGCCCAGGTAAGAGGACCCTTCTTCAAGATATCAATGTTGATTTTTTTTTGTTTCTTTCTTTTTCATTCAAATGCAGACATGAAAATATGGCCATGTACACTATAGATGAATTATACAATTTCCTTTCGAGGAATGTCAGCTGCAAACCTATTATCAACTGATGCCGGATTCAAGATGGCATTCAGTTATGACAGCATCGGTCGCCAACTCTACGATAATGCACATTTTCTTCAGTACACTCTTTCATAGTTAAAAAAAGAATTCTGTGTGTGCCAACCAAAATAGACTTGCCGAATCTCCCATGAGTAGCTCCTGTCTTTTTGGCAAGTGCCCTCTAGGCTTTATTTGGGGGTCATTGCCTGCCTTACTGTGTCCCATCCAGTTTTCTAATGTCCCCAAAGTGAACAGCAGACCTGTGCACACAGGACTCGGCGTGATATATGATCGTCACAGCGGCTTCCTGTCTGTGACTGCAGGTGGACTGCACAGCTAGTGAAAACTGTACGTGTTCTCAGCTCCGCCGCGGGTCTAGTGAACAGGTCAGTGCTGAGAAAGGCTGGGCTTTCTCGACCATTTTAGTCTAGAAAGCCCTCCTGATTCCAGATGCCGGATGGAAGAGGGGACTGGGATGTGGCGAAGGAAACTGATAATCCAGGGAAGAATTCTGACCATCTACCATGTTCCCTGGGGCAGCTGTGTGATGTCGGTGGTGTGGATACGTGTGATGAAGGAGGTTTGGAGTATCTCGGAGCCCGTGTGTAGAGACTGTGCGTGTGCTTGTGAAGAGTGTGCGTTTCCTCAGAAAATATGTTCTCATATGCACAGCACAAGTGTTGTTTTTCTGAAGGAAAAAAAAAAAAAAACCTACTCTTGCACACTTTGTACAAGTCAGTTCTTTCAACCTTCACTACAGCCAAATCTGAAGGTCAGCTTACTGTCCCCACTGCCTAGATGGAGAGAGTTCAGAGCTGAATGATCCAGCCTCTTGACACTAGGTGGAAGAGGCGAGAATTCAGGATGGGCCCCAATCTTGGTGCTCCGGGCTGTGGGACTGCCCTTGTCACTCAGCCACGTGTCACACGCCAGGTGGTTCCGCGTACTTGTGTACACTTACAGGGCAGGATTTTGGCTTGCAGATATTCCAAACGCTCTCCACAGGTGGCCTTAGTGGTCACTGCTGTTGGCTACAGTCCCCCTTGGAGTACAGAATGTGAAGTACACACAGGCTCCTATGGTTCTGGTCAGGTGACGTAGACTGAGGGTTTTCAGGCTCCACATGTGGGACCACATGGAGCAATAATCTGCTGATGCCAGGTCTTTGCTGAACCCCTCATTCGTAGCAGATAAGAGTCAGGAAGTCATTTTATTGTATTTAATCCCACCATCACCGCATGCCTTAGAGATGCTCGAATTCATTAGCACACAGACCCAAGGTACAAATGAAAATAAGAACTCAAAGTACAACTCAGTTGTTGACCTGAGGTCCACCCCCACCACCCACCTTGTTGCAAGTCTCTTGTGCAGCTGGGTCAGAGCGTCAGCACGCAGGCAAGCTGAACTCCACCATCAACTGTGTGTGCTACTGTCACAGGTAGCAGGAGCCTGGACAGCCACTGCTTCAGTAGACACCACACGTTGCACAGAAAGGAAGACAGGAAGGGAAAATGTCACGTGATTTCCAGTGGTTATTTTTCAATGGTAGGATTCCAGTATGTTCAAACCTTCTCTACAAACTATTGTCTATAAAAAAAAGGTCAGCCAATACATATAGAACATTTCCTAGAACTGAATCCAGTCTTCCAATGAACGTTACTTAAATTAAGTACAAACTCTAAAAGAGATAACGTGTGCGTCGCCCACACGTGGATGCAGGGGAAGATACGGTCTTGGAAGAGAGCAAGAAGATAGTGGCAGATGAGTTCAGCTACTGAATGGGCAGGAGGAGACCTGGGACTGTGTCACTGAGGCACAGCATGTACTTGAGGGCTTACCCCCCTTTTAAAGAATGACTATTTCACAAGTACACTTTGCCTTTAGCTGGAAAGCCAAAGGCTCTGCTTCTCATTCCTCTCCTGCTCCTCTCCTTTGCCTTACATTCTCGCCCCTTGTCCACATCAAGTAATGTTCCCGAATAATTCCCCAGCAACAGCATCCGTGTACTGACAGTCACTCTGTGTCCCTCCAGTGCCTTGGTGGAGTCACTTCCTCATGACAAGATGGAGCAGGATATGCCCTGGTCAGTCAACTCGAGTTTGTCCCAAATTGAAGTGTCTCTTTGGTTTCCTTCTCCTTCCATTGCAGGAAGAGATGATAATCTGAATGTGTATATGAGAGATGCCGTGTACCATTTCCTCGGTGGGGGCAGTTTCCAGGGAGAGTCCGCTGCCAACTGAGACCTCACTGGAGGCAGCATTGACAAATGTCAGCATCAGCTGCACACTGTGTGGTAGCAAGCTTTGTCCTCAGCAGCAGCTTTCCCTCCTGGCAAAAGAATTTCGTAATTACCAACCAGAATAGACTGGAGTGTCTTCTGGCGGGGGCAGGTTTCCAATTGACCACTGTTTGCCATCTGGTTTTCTAATGCCTCCGGGTCAACAAAAAGCCTGTGCACCCAGGACGCAGATGGCCTGATCCTCATAGTGACTCCTTTTCTATAGTTACAGGTGGATCCAAGAGAAACTGAAAATGGTATGTGTCCTGGACACCATCACTTGCCAATCGATAATCTAGATGACGAGAAGGGTGGGGCGGTCCCGCTGGCTTTAGTGTGCAGAGCCCTAGCGATTCGAGCTTCCTGCTACGGGTGAGACCACCTTGAATTTCTAAGTAAACAACAATGACCATTCTCTAGTTCTGGGAAGCAACTCTGCTTCCTTTGGGCGATGGAGGGTTGGGTCCATGGGGCTGGTGTTGTGTCTGTGTGCATCCATGTGGCATGATTCTGAGCGCGACTGTGTGGGAGCTTCCGTGCCTTTCTTTGTTTCTCTAGATAGAGATCCCTCTAGTTACCAGTGTCAATGTTTTCAACCCAAAAATGCCATCGCCGTGATTGCATGATTATGGATGTATATGAATCCATAATCAAACCGTGCAGTTTGTTGCATGCGAAGTATGCCTCAGTTAATAGGGGAGAAACACCCCATGAAACCCAGGATGATTGTCAAAGGGATGGAGCAGCGCTGTGTTCACAGGACGCTTGACAAGGACCGAGCTGTGTTTCATGATCCCTATTAATGGACCAGTGACAACTTCATTTCGTAATGAACGTCACTGGTCAGCAGGTCTCAGTATTTGCTCCTGGCATCGGGTTATTCATGATGCTTCACTCTTGACTCTTTTCTCACTCACATGCCTTTTCTCTGAAAAAGGTCTCCGAATTCATCTTCCACAACCGAACAAGGCAGGAACTGCTGGACAGGGCCCTTCTTTGCAGTGATCCCCAGGTCCACCGGCATGCTGCACCCAGTTCTGTCAGGAGTCTGAGACAGGAGAACAGACCTGAGGGTTGGTCCTGAGGCAGAGCTGCCCAGGTCTGAACTCCCCAGAGCTGGGGCAGGGGCCAGTGTGCATGCTTCCCTGGCTTCTGGAAGCTGCCTGACAACCGGTCTTTGTGTAGACACAGCTGGCCAAGGGTTATCTGCCCCAGAAGCACATTTAAATCAGAGGGACTCTTCACATGGCATGTGGGGCACAGCTGCAGGGTAGGTGCCAAGCAGGGAGCGTGGGCTCCAGGGTAAGCACAGTGTGGCGCTGTGGGCTGATCCCACAGTCCAGGAGGTCCCCGCTATTCCCTCGGATGGCCCAGAAGACATCACTTCGACAGTGTTCCTGGTATGTCTTCACCTGTCGGTTGCAAGTGCTGTGTATGTCCTCGGGCTCATGGAGGAACTACGGCCCCGGCTGGTCACTGTGAAGGCAGGGTCTGCATCATCCTCCTTCCACGTCCCTGGGAGGTGGAAGCCCAGTCCTGGGAAGACTGTGTTAGGACCGGTGAGCCTTAGATGTACACCCCATTGGTCTGGAATCAGGCTCAGGTGCCCAGAGGTTCCCTCCTCAGCTTGTCCACCCTGTTGTGTCCCACCCTGAGCCAAGTACCCACATGGGTCAGGGGAATGAGGGTGGGCTCATGAAGACAGCATGCTGTCCCCCTCCCTGTCACCTCTCCTGTTCTCACCACTTCTACGCTGGGCATAGACAGGACATGCTGGGCCCTTTGGGGAGCCAACTGGACCTGAACGTTGACCTCACTCATTTCGTGTCCCTGGTGCCCCACAGGGCGCCTGGCTCTTATGCATGTGCTCAGGGACTACTTATGAGTGATTGCATCAGGGTAGCAAACTACACTGCAAGGGAAGATCAAGGGAAGAGAGGTCATGTCGTCCTCATCTTTAGATCGAGGGCTTTGCCCTCCAATGTGACAGACACCACGTGGATGTGCGGTCCATGTTTAAATTAAATTAAAAAAAAAAAAAAAAAAAAGGAAACGACATCTTCGGAGCTTCGTCCCACTAGTCTCATTTGGATATCCAGCAGACGCCACATAAGTCGTGTGCCTGAGGCAGAGAGAGCACTTCTGTGCTCTCGTGGGGACCTGCTCTGACTCCAGCACGGAGTCATCAAATTGTGGGCGTCAGAGTTGCCTTCCCAGGTTGATGTGTTTGAAAGAGGGGGTGATGATGGGCCAGTGGAAGTGAGAATTGGAAAGACGAGTCCTTCATCTCCTCTCTCCCTCGAAGGCTTGTAACTGATGAGAGTGATTTGTTCAAGTTTTCTGACTCTGCAAAACCCAGGGAGGGATCTGAGAACACAGAGGACAGATCAGGCTGCTCCTGCGTGATCTTCTGTATCAGTCTGTTTTCTATTGCTGTAACAAAACACCTGAAGCTGGGGAATATGTAGAAGCGTGCTCAGCTCACAGTTGTGGAGATTCCAGAGCCCGGCACTGGCATTTGCTTGGCTTTGGTGAAGGAGGCCTTCTTGGCTGCATCAAAACCTGACAGGTGACATCATGATGGGTGCACATGCAAGAGGCAGAAATCACATGGTGAGACAGGAAGCCAAGGGGGCTTCAGAGGTCTGGGGTGTCTTTTTTATAACACGTCACTCTGGAGGGATCTAACCACTCAGATGCCGCTGAGCGTGGTGCCCTCAGTGACCTCATCACCTTCCACCAGACCCCTCCTCAACATGGTCACAGGGAGAACCAAGCCTCAGGCGCATGAACCTTTGGAGGACAAACCACACCCAAACCATGGCATCCACCATGACCTCAACTGGTGTAGAACAAAGGCGGGGGGGGGGTGGGGGGACTCGAGTGTCAGTGTCATCGTTGCTGACATTTGTGTCCCTAAAGATTGGATTATCAGCAGAAGATTCGAGCAGTGAAGATGAAGACTGCAGGTGGGGGTCTTCCCCTTGGGGCACACCCTCATGGGAGAGGTTCCTGGGAGGAGTTGGGTCCACCTGCTCATTTGGAGTCAGGGGCATGGCGTATGAATGAAAAGGAATGGGATATTTGTGTCCTTTTCTTATTTTAATGACAGGAATCAGAGCTCGTAAGCTGATTGGCTTTGAGCATCCTGTTTGTAAGCTCCTTTTGTTTCGCTCGTTAAACAGTCTTCTTCATAAGACCTTCTCTGTCCTACTTCTGTGTCTCCCAAACGTGAAAGCACTTGGCTGTGACTGGTCAGGGGCATCTCTTGAAAAGGGGACATGGGAGGTTTCTGCCTGGGCCTTGGTGTGGAAAGGCAAGGGAAGTGATCTAATGGCCCACCCTCCCTCAGACGTACCAGGTGAGCCTAGCTCCAGGACTCAAGTGGGTGCCAGGTGCTGGGTGAGGAGTCCACCCTCCACTCTGCACCGTCAGGCCATAGAGCAGCACCTTCTGTTCTGTCCTCATTGTCCACTCCTGGTTTAAGAGACACTCCCAGATTTGGGGGAGGGAAAGAGCATTTCCTCTGGGCTTTCTGCACACACTAAGGGGTCCTTCTGGGAAAGAACATTGAGAGGAGGTGCAGCCCCCTCGGTGGGTCTCACTCCACTCCTCTTCTAATTCCCCAGTCCTGAGACCAGGAGGAAAACCTGCTTTTGTTCCCATTTGAGAGACCTGCGCCCAGCTGCCCGTCAAGCCCCTCCAAGGCTGGACAGGAATGCCAGAGGACATGTGGAAAGAGGCCTCACCAGCCTGCTGTCCATGTGCCCTGGAGCTTCTGGGCAGCAGGAGCAGGATGCCACTGCTCCTCTCTGTCCACTTGTCCAGCCAGACAGTAATGCCTTGATCCTCCTCCTCGGTCAGGCCCCAGCCTGTTCCCTGTCCTGAGGCGGCTTCCAGGGAATCTTCCCTCCCACTCTTCCCATGTTGGTGCCATGATTGTTGTTTTCTTTTTTGGAAGGTAGAGCTGTAAATCCACCTGCTGTCACTTGTACATGACTGGAATTGGGGCAAGTTACTTTACCTCTAAATGTGTGCTGATCCTCCCTAATTAGTTATGGAATTGTTGTGAAGATCAAATGCCTCCCAAGGTCGCGAGAGCTTCCTGGGAACTTACTTGATGTATGTTGGTTGTCATTCCCTCCCCCGGGGACCCAAGATGGGTGCCCCTGGTTTGGGTGGAGTGGCGGATTCAGTGATTAACCAGGGAGGATTAACTGAGAGGGTGGCAGTATATCCTTCGTCTTTCCACCAGTGTCCCCATATGGGACGAAAATATGAAGAGTGGAGCTTGAACGAGGCAAGAGGAAACTGGAAAGAACAAGGAGAGAGAAAAGAGGTGGTATGAGGAAGATGGGGAAGTCAATGTCACGCCCAGAAGGTCGCGGAGACAGTGACCTCTTGGAGGAAGAGGAGGACACAGGCCTCCCTTCCTTAAAAGCGGGTTGACGTTTGGACTGGAAAAGAAGCCTGGAGATTCTAGACCCATTCCTCAGTGCAGAGGGGATGGGACCGAGGCCCGGAGACAGGAGTCCAGAGACGAGGCAGAACTGGATTCTGACTTTGGATTCTACACCAGGAGCCGCAGGGGCCCGATTTCTCGCCTTGACTTTAACCTGTCCTTCCTCTCCCCAAGGCCACACCATCACCATCACTGTCCTTGTGCATGCAGAAGTCAATTTCACAGGTCCTAAGGATGAGGATAATGGAACCAGCAATATGCAGCGTTTTATTTCCTCTTCATGTCTCCTTTTTATTCTGTTTTATCTACAAACTCTTTTACTTGTGGCTCTTCCCCATTCCCTCTTTCCATTTTTTTCTTTTTTTTTTTTTTTTTTTTTTTTTTTTTTTTTTTTTGCCTTTGCCTGAAGTGCTGATCTCATCCAGACACCTGAGGTCCTTGGATCTTCGGTGTCTGTCACCTCCTTCTGTAGCCCTCCTCACCCTCTTTCTTAGCCTTGCCCTGGTTTTCGGAGTCCAGGCTGCACCACGGAATCATGCGGAGCAACCCTGCGTGGCCAAGCAGGGAGCCCCCGGCAGGGATCAGAGGAGCCGGGCCCCACCTTGCTGAGTGGGACCAGAGAAGCGAGGCCGTGCCCTGTGCACCCCACCCCCGGGTTCTCCTGCCCTGGGTGACTGTGAACACGCACGATTACGGTCTTCCTCCCATCTGTCAGGATGAGGCAACCTTCAAATAATTCTCTCAACAGGAATCTGCCTCCAGAAATCCTGCCCTGATTTGAAAAGAAGGAATCAAGGAAGTAAAAGGAGATGAAGGAGAATAGAAGAGGAAACGTGAGCGTGGGAGCGAGAATAGAAGTCAAATAAGTGCACATACTCTCCACGGCTTCCTTCACTTTCTTCATTGCACTTTAGGAGACCCAGCAGTCACCTAGGACGGCACTGAAGTGGCCACTACTGCATATGACCGTGACCACGCAAGGGGAGGTTAAGTTCATGGTTAAAATCAGTGCAGGCAAGCCAAGGATGCCCTGGCGACATATCTCAGGGAATCGCTGGCCATGCCTGCTGGGCCAGCTCCTCCCCTGAATCAGGAGAGTTTGGAGGGCCGCCACGTGCTTTCTCCGCCGGATGTAGCACACACTGTGTTCTTTGTGCAAAGTGTCCTTGGAGTGGGTCAACACTCCAGCCCTGCAGGACCCAATCCTGCCCTCCGAAGCTTCCCAAGGGAAATGGGGAGTACTCAGCTCATGGATGGATGTGGGGGTGGATAGAGACCTGACTTCCCTGTTTCAGGCCTCCTGGGAACGGGTGAAGAGGAGACAGGCGTGGCGGGTCTCCTCTTTATGAGAGCCACATGGAGCTCGGGTGGCCCAGTGTGCATCCTGTGGGCTCCACAGATCCCCAGCATCAGCTAGGGGATACTTCGCCCTGCAAACTCAGCTGGGAGTAAGTAGCTCAACTTCTGGGAGCCCCTTGGCTTCTGTGGAGCCCCGAAGCGGGGTACATCTCATAGCACCGTTTCTGAAGCTGAGCTTCTATGGGTTGTTTTGCTATGGATGTCAAATGTGAACAAAACACAAAATCTGAAGGAGAGAGTGTCATAACTCACTCTGTTCAGAGGGCAGAATTGCAAGTTATTTGCATTTCTTTTCATTTCCAATTTTATGAATGAATAAACATGGAGGCAATGTTTTCATTACATTGTAAAAAGCAAGAGCATCTGTAACCTCCTCCCAGCAGAATTACTAAAGTCTGAAAATGTAGTTTTCTGATCACAGCATAGTGATTTTCTTGTTATTTGTCTTTATTTGGTGTGGAGATGGGACACAAGCCTCCAGAATGGACAACTACTAGAAAGTTAATTTTGAGGATGGATCCAACAAAAGGGTAGGACTGGAGGCACAGGGTCCTGGGGCCACCCAGTGTCATCAGACCTGCTGATCCTCAGGGGACACAGCCTTTCTGCTCAGGGGTCCTAGAGACCCCTTTTTTCCCTCCTCAGGTTCACTGTCTGGGGTCCGCCCGTGAAGGCTGTCCAGGTGAATGCCCAGGGAAATTCTCTCCTGGAAGACATTCACAGACGCTCTCTGCCCACAGACGACACACTCAGCAGAGGGCAGCAGACAGGCCCCACTGCCGCTGGAACAGAACCCTAGGGAGATCAGGACCCAAGGTCACCTTGCAGTGCCTGAGAGGCCTGCTGGTCCTGTCCACCCTCCCCAGGAGGAGCCTCCTCTGTGTCTCCTCTCTGTCTCCCCACAAGGGATGCCCCACCTGGGTCTGTATTGTCCTTTCCTATACTGACACCTGGGAAGACAGGTGGCTCTGTGGCTTAGAGGAGGGAGCTTTCAGGGTCCAGAACTGGAACCAGACTCCAAGACATAGGGCAACAGCTACCTAGCTGTTTCTCCTCTCCCATGGGTAAAAACAGTGCCTAGGACTGTTCTATATTTAATGTGAGGTGTTTTTGTATGAAAACAGTTACTTGCTACCAGTTGCTTTTAAGGCCTTTTCTGTAAAAAAGAACATAGATGCCAGCAAAACCCTACGGAGTGGCAGACCTTCGTGAATTACAAAGCAGTCCCCCCAGTGGCCCCTGCCACGACATTGCCTCCCCTCCCCCTCCCTCCTATCCCCCTCAGTGTGTCTTCACTGAACACGGTGACTTCTGACTGGGCACTTCCCAGCTGCCCTGTGTCAATGTCCCTCTAGGGATTTTATTCTCTGTGTTCCTCTGGAAGGGAACATGGGAACAACATCATCTCAGGGTTTCCGTGATGCATCCGACAAAAGTCAGTTTGATAGCTATCCAATCCACGGCTGCCCACGTCTTCCGTGTCGCTTCGTTTCCTTCAGGTACAGTTGGGTTCTCTCTGAAAGAGTAAAGATGCTCTGCTTTTCCTTTTCTTCTATGTCCCTTGCGCTCTCATTCTGGATACCCCAGAGGGTTTCCCTTTTTCTTGGAAGTCTCACTAGACCATCACCTGGTCTTCGCGGTTCCAAGTCGGTGCGCAGATTCTCTTGAAGAAACAACCCCAAAGCATTATTGTTTCATTTCCAGAGAAAAATGGAGCTGCAGCTTTTCAGCTTGGCTTGGTATCTTTGGTGCTTCTCTTTCGGGCCCCTCAGTCATTTCTGTATTCAGATGTCCTGTGTTCAGATCTTTGACTTTGGGCATTTATTCAAACCTCCTAGCACCTCGTGCTTGGTTTCACACGTTTCCCTCTTGGACTCTGTTTCTTGTAGACACAGCCCTGCACTGTGTTGCTTCCACTTTGTCACCTTGATGAGCCGGTTTTCCAGGGTTTCTTACTACCCTCCCCCCCGACTTTGTCCACTCCCGTCTGAGTTTCTCATTCACATCGCTCACGCCTGCTCATGCTTTTCCTCATTTTTCTTGATGAATTTGCCTCAGTTTTGGAAAAGGGCATTGTCCAGTAACCGAGTCTCATCAAGACTGAGACCCTTTATTCTCCCTCCAGTACCTTTACATGGAACTGGCATCAATCATTTTCTGCTGGTCCTTGTGTTATGAAATTTGTTTTTGTGCATTTTTATGAGCATCACCATTCAGCAAAGCTTCTCCAACCTAACAGAGCTTTTCTCTGATGTTTCTGTGCCTTGCCCACGAATATGCCGCTTCGTTTCCTCCATTTGCTTCTCCCATTCTTTAATGAATCCTCTCTCGAACCACCTCCCTTGGACCTGTGATCCTGCACCTGACTGTTGTTCCTGCACGTAATGACAGTCTTGGAAGAGGACAACTGCAACCCTCTTAAAACCTGTGGTCATTCCCCTTAGCTGGGTATCCATTTTTTGTGTGCTTCAGAAAACTCAGGGCCCATTATATATCGAAAAATCATTTCCTTCCCTACTTATGTTTTACTTCTCTTTATTGGTCACTCTTTCTAGCTTACCATTATTGACTTTCATTAACTTCCGGTTTACTTCAGTCACAGAAACCCTTTGTCTTGTATATTTCCTTTTGAGTCATTTGACTTTATTTCTAGAGGTGTCTTCATTCAGAGAGATTTGGTTTGAGCTCTGAGGGTGTATTTTTTTAATTACTGTGTGATCGTTATTTATTTTGAACACTTTATATTCCCATTCATGCCCACACTGGCTCATGTCCACCCTGGCCCACACCTCTCTGGGCAAATGGCTTTTTCCATTTTCAGGCATAGGCAACAGGCCCACCTTGATGCCTTTTATCTCTGTCATAGCACCCCCAAGGATAAAGACACTGTTAAAATAACCTCTGTTGAAAAAAGGATCTCTAATTTTCTTGACTGACTTATATCCACATGCAAAAGCGTGGCCACCATATTATGCTGAGAACGTTATTCCTTCAAAAAGGAGGCGGCCTTGGGAGTCACAACCATGTATGTGAAACGAGGAAACATTATGTTGAGTCAAATAAGCAGTCACAGAATGAAACGGTCTCCCTTGGACGTGGAACGTAAACCTGCGAGCACATAGCAGAATGGAGTCGCCCAGGGCCTGGAGTTTGGGAACATGGCGAGCTGCTGGTCACAGGTTGCCATGGGTCCTGGCTGCAGGATGCAGGATCTCTGGAGAGCTCACCAGCAGCCAGCTTCCTGCAGTGACACCATCTTGTGTCCTGGGCACTTGAGACAGTAGATCCTACTTTGCCCAGGACACACATGGAAGGTAAGTGTGAGTTAGTGGGTGTGCCAATTAGCTCAGTTCTGACAACCATATCACAGTGTGTAATGTGCACCAAAACACCACGTTGCATGCCTGTTAAGTAAGCAATTTTTCTTTGTGAATTTTACCTTCATGGGGGAAAAAAAAAGTTGCAATTAAAGCTAGACTTTCATGAAATCATTTGGAGAATATATTTTAGGAAAAGTTGTTCCACAAGAATCATCGGCTGTATGTATAGTGAAATTTACATTTTGAAATAACTGAGCGGAAATTCATCCACTGCTGTTACAGCCTAGGAATCGCTTCTAACAGCTCCACTTCTGCTGGAAACGACAGATAGATCCACTTTCGCGTCGTAAATGACTGAGCAGGTCTGTGATCTCACACTTGCTACGAGGGACCAATGCTGCGTACAGCTACACTGATTAGACAGAGTTGCTCCAAGTATACATTTTCTCAATGTAATTTACAAGTATACATAAATGTAAGCAAAAGTCTTCTGATTTATCAAGATGTGGTACTGAGGAACTCCTATCTTTGTATCATATTATGGAAAGTATGCCACCAAAAGTGTCCCTTGTGATGTGTAAATTTACATTGTGCCTCATGTACCTTTATCCCTTGGATCATGTAGTATAAATAATATTTTAAGAATAAAGGTTCTTAATTGAGTACCTGTCACCACACTGTTCCTCTTTTTAAGGTGAGGACTTGAGTTTTCTCTTTCCTAACCTCTTTTGTGCTACTGTAACAGAATACTAGAGACTGGGTAATTTATAAAGGACCTACGTTTATTTCTCAGTTCTAGAGGCTGAGAGTTCCACCTGAGGAAGCCCTCCCTGTTGCCTCCTCTGGTGGCTGAGGGCCGGATTCACCCTCACAACAACCCCATGCTGAGAACGGAGAAGCCTCTCGGCACTAATCCATTCCCGACTGCAGAGTCCTCATGAGCAAATCACCTCTGAAACATCCCCTTTCTCAACCCTGTCACTTGGGGGCTTAATTTCCCAACACATGAACTCTGGAGACCCTTTCAAACCATAGCAGCGTGTGGCATGCTACGTCGCCAGTCCTGCAGAGGGTGGGGGTGGAAATTGCCAGCCTTCCTGCACGACAGCCCTAGCGAGTGGAGCCAACAGAGGTGCCTTCTATGCAACCTCACAGTGACAACAGGCCGACCCTGTCACCTAAGAAGTCCCCTGCCTTGCAGCACCCTCTCCCAGTCGAGGGGTTCATGCAAATGTCCCACCTGCCAAGGGTAGCATGGATCTATCACCAGCGGTCATTCTGGGGCAGACCCCATGCCACAGTGGGAGGATCCATGGTCCCACCGAACCTCTTCCATTGTAGCCCTGGAGCTTAGGACGGAGGCTGGGGTGAGAGGTGATTAACTGCAGAATGTGACTTTAAAATCCCAGAGATTGATTAGATTCTCCTGTCTAAGCATAAATGAAAACACGACACGGAATTTACTGGAAAACAAGAGAAGGCATTACTTGGTTTTGTGGCACAGATCGTGCCCATCGAATGCAGACCATGTCCGTAATATGGCACCCTGGGGTCTGGTGGGATTTAGGGGAGGCCTGCAGGGGTTGGGGGGAGATGTTTTTATCTTAAAACAACATTTTGATTTATTGTTTATGGTTCAGAAGGATGTGAATGAAAATAGAAAGCTCCCCTTTTCCCACCCAGAAGAAGAACTTTGCTAAAAGCAGCATTTACTTATTCCAGAACAGAAGCTGGAAACCTAGGGCAAACTCACTAGAGAAAAGTTCCATGGCCTCCACAATCCCAATATCTGTCCAACTAAAGCAGCAAAAACAGTCACATTCAGATTCTTACGAGATTTTAGGAAAGTTATTTCTCTTGGTCAAATGCTTTGGCGTGGAATTGCAGGGTCATAGGGCAGGGTGTCCCTCCCAGCATGCCCTGCTCCACACTTTGCCTGCCACCCCAGAGGGCTCCAGGAGGTGCCCACGCTTCTGTTCTTGGGCAGCTGCCCCCTTCCCTGTTCCCAGGGTAAGGGCTAGACACACAATTACTGAACAAAAACAGCTGCCTTGCACAGGAAAGGCGGAGCCAGGAAACCTACTCCCCTCTGCAGAGGTGCCCCTTCGCTGCCAGGTCCTGGTCCTGAATCCTTCCGGACATTGTGTGGGGCAGACCTGCTCTCTAGCTCAAAGCTCTGAAGCTGAAAGCCCTCAACTCTTAGCCGGAGATCAGATGCCTGGGAAGGTCCCGGGGGGTGGATCTGTAACCTTGGCCCATGACACAATCCCTTGTTTCTCTCCCTCCCACACTTTATCTATGGCGCATCTGTCTTGGGAGTATGATGAAGGCACATGTCTGTTATGCACGTGAAGATTAGTGCTTTCTGTGCACATGTGCCTGTTCTTTGCTTACACGTTCCAAAGATGTGTCCCAGCTATGGACCAAACAGTATCCACTTCCCTTATGCAGAGTTGGCAGCTAAAGAAGAATGCTCAGAGAGCTCAGCTCTCCAAACCAAGGAACCAACTTTACCCATCTGCTTCCCTCTTTACCCTTGCTCATGACCTTGGGAGGCAAGGACCTTCCAGAAGGACTCAGCTACCTGGAGCCTGCTCACTGTGCCAACCCAGTTCCCTTGGCTGGTAAGGTCATGCAGGTGCTCCTGACCCAGCATCAACTTGAAGGCCATGCTGCAAGTATCCAGTGACTTTGCATTGGCAGTCTGTCAAAGCATCTCCAAGATGCTACTCTGTGATTCTGCAGACACGGTGTTCCTTTCAGGGGGTCCCTACCTCCATTAGAAGAGGCTGATGCTGTCTGCTGACAATTCCAAGATGTCCCGCAGATCAGCCAGTGTACTGAGTAAATTAACTCGATTTTTGGTGCAGGAGCAGAGAGTCACCCCTTGCAGCCTGCAATACCAGGCGTGCCCAAGACCCCTGCACGGAGACCTGGGAGAGAGTAGGAAAGATTTGGCGGGCCAGGGGGAAGACCCCACGGTTACAGAGAAGCAGGGCCGTCAGAGAAAGGGCCCCCATGGCATTAGGGGCCCACAGTTCAGGCCCCTGGAGATCCATGGAGGCCTCTCTTCCTTAGCGCCAAGGCCTGGGTCTCTGCAGAGAAACCTCCATGCCAAGAGCTCTGAAGCCAGAACCAACAAGGAACTCTACACCTCATGTGTGACCTCCTGCCCCAGCGAAATGCCATCACAAGCTCATACCGAGTCACCCGAGGTCCCCCACGGCCGCAGAGGAGGCGTCCAGCCTCAGTGGGGTGGACGGTAACACCTCAAGGATTTGTGCACTCAAACCTGACAGCTCTAGGCTCTGAGAAGGAAAGATTCCTCTGCTGCCACACAGGCAAGGGAACCCTCTGATGGTGCTGCCCACTCCAGAGCTGGGATTTTGTCGCGGAGAAGGAGGTCGCACTCCAGAGCGTCAACACTGAGGAGGGAGACCCCGGCTGTCTGAGACAGCCGCAGCCCTCCAGAGCTCTCCTCCTGCCCGCCCGCCCAGGCACCCCTCCTCGTCCTGCTGGTCCTTCCGGCAACCAGAGGGAATGCACAGCAGGGGAGGCCCAGCAGAGAGCAGCGGCGGCCCCTGGAATCGGCTACCATGGCAGCTTCTGGGCATCCCGTGTCTGGCAGGAAGTGGGGCTCCCGTCGCCCTCTCCTCCTCAGGGGCCCATTTCGGGGCTCCTCTTCACACTCCCTGGCGTCAGCCCCTGCCCCCCACCTTGCCGATGCTTTCTCCCTCCCCTCCCTGCCCCGGGCAAGGGTGGCATCAAAAGGCCAAGCCTGCCTTCCCTTGCCTCCTTTAGGTCAAAACCCCATGTGGGGGTCCCCCTCTGCACGGGGAGGAACCAGGCCCTCTGTGTCCCAGGGCTTCAGCCGGAGTGACAGCAGGTGCTGGTTGTGTCCCCCCCACATCCCCAGCACCCTCGACGGAGCCCCCGACACTGTGTGGACACTTCTATCTCTTAGTGTCCTCCTTTTTCCTGGTCTGCCAATTGCTGCCTCTTCCATGGGTTCCAGCGCCCCCGTCAGCGCATGGGCAGGCTGGGCTCTAAAGACAGCGGCTGACTTGGGGCCACTCCCATGAACGGCACCCGCCTCCCCTTTTCAGCTCTTCTTCTGATATCTCCTGCTGGATCCAGTCAGGCTTCCTCCCCTCTCCTGGGTCCTCCCGACGCCCCCAGGATCAGCACAGCTTCAGCCACAGACGCCTCCAACCCGCCGGCTGGCAGGTCCTGCTACCCCACCCAAACTTCAAATCTCCCCTTTAACCGGGAGTCTCTGCCCCACGGGTATGTGGAGCCCTCACCATTAGTCAGGGCTCCCTCAAGTTTTGAGGCCTGGTCGCTCCAGCTCCATTCCTGCAGCACGGAACAGCCCCGGGGCAGCCCTAAGCGGCCGGCCCTTGGCGAGTCCTTACCCACAAGGACCCTCTCCGTGCCAGTACCCAGCCTGCCTTTGCTGTCACCTGAGCTGCATGCCCGACCCCGCTATCGGTTACATCTGCTGCCTCTGGTTCTGTAGTTGGCCGCCCACGTGCCCGGTACTTCAGCCCACGTTTGGCCCCACAGCGGGCCACGCTGCCCACTGTTGGCAGACCAAAGCCCAGCCCCCTCGGGGGCAGTTTCAGCAGCACCAAGGGGCTTTGGAAGGGAAACGTCGGCAGCGGATCCGATATCTGCTTTGGGGGCATTAGGCATCTCTTCAGAACGCGAAGGTGCCCTGAGCACCACGTAGCTCGGTGGGGCAGCTGGGGCCGGAGTGCCGTGAATCCCATCCCACAGCCAGAGAGCCCCATGAGCACCTGGAAACCAACACTAAACACAGCAGTGTACCTGGAAGCACGGTTGTCTCCAATTACAGGCCCTTGTCTGGTCACCCGCCCAAGTGGAGCCCCCAAAATTTTATTCAGGAGACGAGCACCACTGCAGATAAGCCCGTCTCTAGGTTTTGAGGTCCACGTAAGCCTCAAAACCTGGAAATCCTGCTTTTCTTGTGTGGGTGAAGCCAGGACAGTCATCCCGGCCTTGAGGGCCCCTTCCTCGGTTGTCCAGGGCTCTGTCGGGACACAGAACCACTGGACCCTCGACCATATCTTCCTCCTCTGGGCTGGGACCCATTCCTTTGGGACCTAAGAGGCAAATGCCAACCTGAGAGAACACCTACTTCCTCCCACGCTGGACCTTGTGTGAGCCATGCTTAGATGTGGACCCCCAGGGCCAGCCCAGACCTCTGTGATCCTGAGGCAAACTGGAGGCTCAGAGGCACAGAATTTCCTTCTTACTCACTTCTGTGCAGCTTTGTTCACAAAGGTGGGGTCATTTGAAGCTATTGTTTCTTCTAATTCCAGTGACTGGGTCTTCATGAAAGAAAATGGAGAACCGTGGCCATTTCCCACCAGTCGTAGAGGAAGCAGGACAAGCCTAGCTACCAACAGTTGACTTCCCTCCCTCCCAGGACGCCTGTGTGCTTTCTGCGGCTCTTAGAATAATGCCTTGCTCTTACTCTTTTGTTCTCAAGTATCTGTGCTCCCCACATCCAGAGTGAGAAAGCGCTGCTTTCTGCGTGTGGCGACACTGAGGGTTTCCACCTCATGCCAAAATTTTCTGCGGGCCCAGCCAATGGGCTGTGGTCGGTAGCACCTCTCAATGGCTACAAGGACCGACACCTGCATAGCAAAAGTGTATTTTGAGTTTGGGGGATGGTGGCCCTGGATCAAGTGTGCCCAAGGGAGTGGCAGACATGGACACTCCTCTTTGCTGTTGAGCAGACGCCCACCTGTCTGACCTAGAGTGGACAGCTTCATCCATCCCTCACATCCACCCCAGGGGGCCACACTCACTACATTTAGTCTTTCTTAATGGAGTGATTTCTGTTTTCACTTTTCTGCTTGTAATGAGCCTTGAGCCTGTCACCGACATGAACATCTCACCCAGAAAGCGTGGGCCTGGCATCAGAGCTTCTGGGCCAGGAAGAACAAGGAAAGAAAACTCACTTCTGCTCTGTAACCAAGGAAAACATTCATCCTACAGCGTCACATTCTTGGGTGATCTGTGTGATCTTGCTTTAAGGGAAGCTAAAGCACGCTCCTAGGACATCTCCTCTCTTTTCAAAAGATTGGAATGGAAGAAGATCCAAGGCTCCAAGACTTCCAGCTTGTAGTCCACTCCATCCGGAGCTTGGGGGCCGTCACTTCCATCCTCACAACAAGAAGGGAGCTGACCAGTCTGAAAATCAATGACTCTTCCTAGCTCCATCAGAGAATTGAGATCACAGGGCAAACCCCAGCCCTAAACGTTGGAGAGGGGCTGAGAGGGGCAATACACTCGACCGAGCGGAGCCCTCTGCTGGAGGAAAATCCAAACGTGACTCGTGGACAAGGGCGGGGTGTGGCAAGCTCTGAGACTCCACAGTCTTACTGAGGTTTACCTCTAACAACCCCACCACTTTCTCAGGGTGAGGATCAGAGAACAATTCCCTCAGGCTTTCCTAGGAAGGAGGGGGAAAGTGATCATTTTTTTTTTTCCTGAAGTATACCCAGAGCATTCTGTTCTCCTTCACAAAAGTCCACCCTCGAGGGAAACTAGTTTACCAGAGCATGTACATCTTCGGGTCTAGTAGCAAGTTACCCGCCTGGAGAAAGGAAAATATCCAGATTTAGGCAGCTCTAGACTTCCACATGGGAGAAGGGAAATACCCATTCCAACTGCTTTAGAAATCTCTCATCCCAGTGGTGGGAAAAATATATATATAGCTTAGAAGCACTTGGGAAGGTCAAAACCCTGGGATGCAGGGCCACGAGAGGTCCTTCACCTCTAACAGCTGCTGCTAACAGCAAATAATAACATCCTAGCCAGGTAGACTTACATCTCACATTCGAGGACTGTTCGGCCCAGGTGTTTTTGCCTATGACATTATGGAGGGCTTTTGACAACAATTTTTTTTTTTTTTTCTTTTTAACAAGGAATACTGAAAGGCAAAAACACAATTTGAAGGGATAGGGCAAGCATCAAACCAGACTCAGATAAGATTTTGGAATTAGTAGACCGGGGGGGGGGGGGGACTAAATGAACTATCATTAAGATGCTGAGGGCTCTAAAAAAGAAGTGGGAAACATACAATATTCACGGGGAGAAAGCACAGTGTCAAGAGACACAGTGAGCCTAAGAACCAGGCTGACGTGGCAGATACTGGAATCATAAGACCAGGAATTTAAAACCACTATGATCAACACTGTCGTGGATCTAATGGGAAATGTAGACAGCATGCAAGAACTGAGAAGAAATGTACACAGGGAGATAAGAAATGCCAGAATATAAATAAAAAGCACTAATATAAATGGAGAATGCCTAACGTGGGCTCCCCAGCACACTGGGCCAGGGTGGAGGTAAGAAGCTGTGAGTTTCAGGATGTGTTAATGGAATCTTCTCGAACTACAATGCGAGAGAAAACCAGACTGAAGAAAACAAAAAATATCATAAAAGAAGAGGGAGGCAAGGACAAAAGAGTTGCTACCTTCGTGAGTCAGTACCAGGAGGCGGAAGGAGCAGAGGAAGCCTTTGAAGTGATAATGAATGATAGCCTTTTATTGAGGTGCATCAAACTACAGATTCAGGAACCTCGGAGAACAACAAGCTCGCTATGTCCTATTCAAATTTCAGAGAATCAAAAACAAAAACCTCGAAGAGGAGCAATTGTCTTATTTGTAGAGGAGCTAAAATACAAATAAAACGGGGCTTTTCTTTGGAAACCAGGCAAGCGAGAAGAGCGTGGAAGGAAGCAGGTAAATGTTGTAAAGAGAAAGAAGAGTTCTACGGTCATTTGAACTCATCCTTCCAGAGTAAAGGGCTCATAAAAACTTCCCATGATGAAAAGAGAATTTGTGGCCACCCAGTCCTACCTTGCAAGAAATGTCAAAAGAAGTTCTTCAGAGAGAAGGCAAATGATAAAGTTCAGAAACCTGGGTCAACATTAGGAGTAGAGGAGAGTTAGAGAAGTTCCACGTGGAGGTAAAGAAAAGAGGGTGTTTAATGTTGAATTTTCTCATTAAAATAATCATAACGAAAACGTGTGATGGAGATTTTATGAGGACTAGGAGGGAGAAATTGAGCTCACTGTTATCAGGCACCTGAACTGACTGTGGACCCATCTTTAGTTTCCTGGAACATTTATGTGGACGCCAGGGAAGCCATTTTAAGATGTATTTTTTTATGCTAAAAGGAGAGAGAGAGAGAGAGAGAGAGAGAGAGAGAGAGAGAGAGAGAGAGAAATCACATAAAATGCTCAATTAAAACCTGAGAACATAAAGAAAAAAAGAGTGAAGTGTGTGTGTGTGAAAGGAACAAAAGACAATTTAAATTCAATGAATAGAAAACAGTTTTAAATACAGTAAATATTAATCCAACTATGTCCATAATCAATTAATGATTTACATAAAATCACGACAGCAAAAGGTGCATCTGCGATTTGTAAATTGTCATTCATGTGTCACTATTGCCCTTTTACATATAGGAGTCCTAAAGGCCACCCGTCCCTTGGTGTGAAGAGGAGAGAGCTCTAAGATCCTTTCCAGTACATAGACCGTGTGGTTCACCCACCAATGAACGTTTGTGACAGCTTTCAAAACTCAGTTGAAACACCAGCTTCCTCAAGTGGCTCTCCACTTAGCTTTCCGTCAGCCTGAGCCTGTCATTATAATATCCCACAGGTGGATCCCTCTTCTCTCAGAAATGAAGCTCGTCTTGAGCTTTAGGGTGGAAAGTCGAAGTTCCCTCAGAGCAGAAGTGAGGAAAGCGAGGGCCAAAGATGGCCCCCAAATCACCAGAAGTCACAGGGCCAGTGGGCAGCAGTACCCACAAGGAAGGTCCTCTGGTGCCCAGTGGATCCAAGGGAGGGGAGGGAGTCCCCCAAAGGCAATCATCTTTTCCGTGGGGGACTCTGCTTTCTTCCAGTCAAAACTTCCAGGGGGACTGGTTGGTCTCCCTTGGGGAAATCAGAGGCTGAGACACCTCCCCACGTCCCCTGGGGTTGTGGAGAGTTTGTACCTAGAGACATCAGGCACATAGGTCTTACAGAAGGGACCCTCTTCTTGGAGGGGGGAGGGGGCCAGGAGGTCCAGGCAGCGAGTTCTTCTCCATACTGGGATGACACACTGTGGGACCCACTGAGGCTCCAGGTCAAGGCCAGGCACCGGGAGCCTTGCAGGTGTCCGGGGGTCTGGATCTCTCCCTGGTGCCCACCTGCTGCCTCTGGGGCTGAGCGTGTGCAGGGCGGGCATCAGCCAAGCTGAGCTGAGGCCGAGCAGGAGTCGGGGGGGCCCTCGCCTCTGCAGCGTTGGGAAAGCAGACTGAGCCCCCAAACAGAGTGCACTGTGCTTCCCTGGGCTGACCACTGTCTCCTCCTTCATTCGAGGAACAGATCTGGGCTGGGAGACCCTTTCTCCCACCATCATGGGCTTTCAGGAGCAAGTGGCTTCACTTCTCTGACCCTCAGTTTCCTCATGTGTAAGACGGAGACGACGGAGCTACTGACTGCCAAGATTTTCAGGATTTCCTGAGAAACCCACCAAAGCACTTGGCCCTCAGCAAAGGGGCTGTCGCGAAGCCTCCCGCCCGTCTCCCCCTCCCACCCTCAGTCCACCCGACTCTCCTGCCTGGTCTGCCCACAGCCCAGCCCTGCCGGCTGTTTGGGACTCAGGCAGGGAGATGGCTAAAGCCCCAACTGGAACCAGCAAGATACAGGCTCTGCGACCCTGGACTAGGCACTGCCCCTCTCTGGGCCTCAGTATCCCCATGTGTAGAAGACAGAAGCTACCCTGCAACCTCTCCGAAGGGCAGAAGTGACTGGTACATTTATGGAGCACTTACTGTATGCCTCAGGCATCACTTGCAATCCACGACCCCTCGGTCCTGGTTACCAACAGCCCCACTGTACAGGAAGTTGCTCAGAGAGCTGAAGTGACACACCCATAGTCACAGCTGGGGGCAGAGATGGGAGGCGTGGGTCCTGCTCTCCTGAGCAGCTCGGTCCCCTTGGGGCATCGGACCCGTTTGTAGAGGCTTCCGGTCTCCCTTCAGCCCTCCCCTCCTCCTTCCTTCCTCCCCAGCCTCCAGGGCTCTCCTGGAGGAGCAGCTGCCACCAGCCTCCACCAAACTCAGCACAAAAGGCCACAGCCGGGCTGCTGCTCTGTCTCCACCTAATCAGGAAGTGAGATGGAAAAACACGTGAGGGAGGCCAGCCTGGGAGGCCAGCCTGGGAGGCCGTCCTGGGAGCTGGCACTGGCTCTCTGTGTCCACAGCCAACTGCAGAAATGGGGATTCAGTTCCTTCAGTTGTCTGTGCCCCTACTGTGTGCCTGGCACTGAGTGAGGCCCTAGGGGTGGGGCAAAGAAGGGGCTCACATCCCTGCCCTCTGAGAGCTCAGCCTAAATCACAGAAGGCCACTCTGAGACAGCCTTCCTTAATCCATCCCCACCCCAGCAGCCAGTGCCCTGATCAACCCTTAACGGGGCATCTGGAAAACAAGGTCCAGAGAGGGGAAGAGATTTTTATTGAGTTCACACAACTAGTTGGTGCTGGAACTGAGAATCCAAATTCTTTTCTTTGAACTATTGGTTATTCGGCCTGAAGGCAGAACAGTTCGTCATGTCTCAAGCACATCCGGTTCTGCTGGCTTTTTTTTTTTTTTTTTTTTTACTTC
This sequence comes from Sciurus vulgaris, assembly GCF_902686455.1. Lineage (NCBI taxonomy): Eukaryota > Metazoa > Chordata > Mammalia > Rodentia > Sciuridae > Sciurus > Sciurus vulgaris. Next base: position 137,289,184 of record NC_136468.1, read on the forward strand.
TTCATTTTTTTATGTGGTGCTGAGGATGGAACCCAGCACGTGCTAGGCAAGCGCTCTACCACTGAGGCACAGCCCCAGACCCACGGTCTGCTGTTTTCTAGTAAACTCTATCATCCTTCTGTTTCACTGGTGTTTGTCCATCCTATATCCTCCTGGCATTTGACTGGAAACACGAGTGTGTACTGATATTTAGGAAGGTCTTCTATAGTTTATCCAGTCTTAATTCTTTAGCTCTCATTTTGAATTCACTGGAATGTAGCGTGAGCACCACTACCTTTGCAGTTATTTCTGCTAAATTTTTAGCTGTGTGTCCTAATGGCCCCGGATCTCCTTCCTGAATTTTCTCTTTTCCTTCGGATTGACTATCAATATTACTTTGAACATTTTTACCACTGCATTATGGAATTCATACCCTATGCCAATTTTCCTACTCATACCACTTTGATACCCCAAATGAACTTCAAGTGGAAAATGATGTCCCTATCTCCCCTCAAGCTAAAAGAAGACACCAAATCTTGTCACCAGCCCTTTCACCTTATGTTGTTACTTTTGTCTTATAATTTGCTTCATTCATGCCCCCCCTTGAAAACTGCATTACTTGATGAGTATTTCATTTCTGTTTATTTACCCATGTCAGCTTTCATTTTGAGATGATTCTTCCTCAGCTCCCTCATCTCCCTCAGGCTTTCTCTGAAGAGTCCTCTTTGTTTCACTCTTTGCTATGGTTTGAATCTGGCCTGTGCATTACAGTCTTGTTTGCAGCCTCTGGCGCAACACCGGGAGGTGGTGGGAGCTTTGGGAGGTGGGGCCTAATGGGAGCAAAGTAGGTCGCTTGGAAAGGCTTCACCCCTTCCTCGCTCTGTCTTTGCTTCCTCAGCACCACGCAGGGATCAGCTTTGCTCACGCATGATCACGCATTTCCTGCCAGGATAAGCTGCGCAAGGCAATGGGCCAACTCACCCAAACTGAACCAAGTAAGTCCTTTGATCTTCCTGGGTATTTAATCACAGCAACAGAAAGCTGGCTAACATGCCACTATTTTCAATAACAGTGTAAGTGTACAATTGGGCACTGGTCTTTTTATCTTGGTACAAAAGCAAGGTGTCACTTTAGTTTCTTTGAGTTCTACTTTTCCTTCTGCTTCTAGGGTAGGTGACAGGAATTTCACCTCCGTCTTTTCTGCTTTCTTGGGTGGCACCTCCACACCACCCAAGATTTTTAAATTCATTGATATTCCATGGTTATCATATCTCACCTCCAAAAGCCAAAGGTTCATATATTTGCTCAAATCTAAGAAATTCTCAGCCATGGCTATAGCAAATGTTTTCTTTCCTCCACTCTTTTCTTTCCTTCTTAGAATGAAATAGGTTCATCCGAGCTTTCGATTCTGTGTTTCATGTTCTTTAACCTATTTGAAAATCCCATTTCTTTGGGTGTCTGAATTCAGTAAACATGTCAGGTCCAACTTCAATTTCTGTATTTCTTTTATCACCCATCTCTGATCTTCTGATCTAACCCATTGCCTTGTGCAGCTTATCCTGGAACAAGTTATTAATTTTAATTTCCATATTTTTCATATCTAGGTGTGCATATGCATGTGTGTGTATTGCTGGGGATCCAGCCCAGGTCCTTGTGGATGCTAAGCACACACTCTACCACGAAGCAGTACCCCTAGAACTTCTAGTTTTTCTAACAGTTTTATTTTTCTATGTGCTTTGATATTTTTGATATTCTGATTCTTTGAACATGTTTGATTCTACATTTGGTAGAATCTGTGATAATGTTATTCAAATATTTAAAATATTATGTGATTCTGACAATTGTGGTATATCAAGCCCTTGGATAGCTAACTTAGTACCTGGATATAGAAGAATTTCTAGTTGATTTGAAAATCCACGGGTTCTCTCCTCCTTAGTTACCTCAGTTCTATATATAATTGGCTCCAGTACTTGCTTCCTTTTATTCCCATTATAAAATAAGATGAAATTGCATATACACATTTTGTAAAAGCATATGTCACTCAAATTTGAATATGAGTGTGCAGAAGACAAAAAATTATTTGCTTTTGACATCATAAGCAGACTAAACTAACCACAGCTCTTAATAAATGAAGACATATGCCAGGCTTTATTTTAGATGAGCACATATTGATGTCTTAAAATAAAATTAGGATCTTCTTATTACAGAAGAGGGTGGGGGAGAGCAAGAAAGGGTAAGAATCCATCTGCACCCTACTATGGAGTCCTCATTTTGTGATCACAGCATGCATGCATACGCAACCTACTCTTTAAATGTGGATATAATCATTGAAAACTAAACTCTAACAGGTGGGTAAGAAGGGTTCATAGTACAGAGAAATAAGATCCAAAGTAAGTTTTTGGAAGTGTCTCCTAGATTTATACCATGTGTGCACAAGGAGACTCTCTCTCCTCGGGATCCGGTGCACCTCAGAGTACTTGGCAGTGCTGCCTTGGGAGGGGCACTGCCTTGAGAGAGGTCCTGCCCTGTGGTTAGATGTGTGTACACATTGGGTGGCTCCTGCAGCAATCTGGGGCTTTTTGGTGCTGTGAACGTGGTCATTGTAAAAGTCCTGATGTGACCACAGCCCTTGGGTTTAGTTGAATGATTTGAGGTTTGTGATAGATCACTCAGCTACCCTGTCTGCATCTATAAATCCCCACCCAGATTTTCACTTGTTTGAAACAGTTACTTTTCCCCCTTTTAGCTGAAATATTATTTATATATAACATTCTCATATCACAACTGTAAAGTTCTATGAACTTTCACAGGCTGTGTAGTCATCACATAGGTTGAAACAAAACCAAAACATATTCCTGGAATTTGCACCCAAGACATTCTCTCAGGCCTCCTTCGAGTCCCAGGTCCCACCCCAAGGGTCTACCACCGCCCCTTGCAAATAAAGGCAACCAGGGTTCCTTTTGTGTCTGGTTTTGCTTCCTCTACATTTAGTGAAATTCACCCACATTGTTTTATATACTTAAGGATCACGCTTCCCGTGAAGATATAGCTCGCAGTTGTTGAAATATGCTGGAATTTGTTCGCACATTCTACTGCCAGCGAGGATTTGGTAGTGGACAGCTTTGGGAGGTGATGGATAATGCTGCTGTGGACGTGCCTGCCAGGGACCACTGGGGACACTCAGGTTGGATTTCTGTAGGACATTTCTCCAAGACAGGATATGCCCACTCCAGCTCTAGAAGAGAGATCTGTGGCTTCCCAACCTCACCAACACTTGGCATTTTCTGCCTTTTTCACGCTAGCCATGCTGGTGGGTTCCTCCAAAGCAAGAGAAAAGTGCATGTGTTACCGGGCAGTTCATAGACCCTGACAGTTTGGAGGCCACAAGAGGGGCAACTTGCTCCACTCTGTCGGTGCTGGGGTGATTTCAGTACCTGACCCCAAATAAATAAGAACGGAGGAGGTATTTTAATGGTATTGGCTAGAACTATCACCACGAGCTCTAGAAATGCTCAAATCCTGGGAGCCAGACATCCTAGGAAAAGGGTCACATATAAACCCAAAGAGCCTGGTGTCCAGCACACATTTTGCAACTCCCATGAGTAGCTGGGTTAGGGCAGTGTAGAGCACTCCCACTAGTGTGCGGGCCATTCCCAGGGCCCTGCTACCCCACCAGCAGGCCTGTGGGACAAGCTTCCCAGCAACAGGGCAAACGAAGGGCCTACTGAATGCCCAGCTGAGGGGAGTGGTCTCTGTCTGAGAGAGAAGCCTGTAGCTTTGCCTTCATCAATTTAGTGAAGACATGGAACCTCAATCACGTGCACATCGTCTCTCGCTCTGCGCCTCCTTTGAACCATATTGAACTTCCTTTAGTTCATAGTCCACTTACTCATGCCTTTACCCTCCCTTTGTCCCATTTTTGCAAAAGGAATGGGTTATTTTTACCCTGAGGCAACGTCCCTGAATTCACCATTACTCACTTAAACGTTTCAATTTTTGCCTGAATTTTTCATCTTAATCACATGGGCCTTCTGCATTTCTGTATTTTTCTCAATTTGTCAACCCTGTTAGGACCTCATAACAACTTTTGGTACTGCAGCATGTGGAAATTCCTTTGTCAAGGAGTCCAGACTATTTGACCCATTCATGTGCTTAAGGTTTTGGATCCCCTGGGGAGAAATCCAAGATTCATTGGCTCTTTTTCAGTCCTTGATAAATCTGCTTGACTATTGCTGCTCCCCCACCCCACCCCCAGTTGATTCCATTTTAAGTTTCTCATTGTAGCATTTTCCTTCTGGCTTTAAAAATTCCTCCAAACTTGGTAAATAGAGCAGACAGACTTGCTAGGAGCCCTTGAAACGTGGAGGACCACCAGGAGATCCACTGGCCCACCCAGCCTTTCATAGGGCTTCATTAGGATTCTTCGTCTCAGTGCATTGGTGCCAGGATTAGTCATCCCAATCCTTAAAGATCAGGTAAGGACTTCCAACCCGCTGGGGTGAGTCCCTTGATTCTCCCCTCTGTCTTTCTCCACGTTTTCTTCTGCTGGTTGTTAATGAACCAATTTTTAAAAAATCACCTTCTATCAGACCCAGAATGACTCGATTCTGTAGCAGTAAGGTTACCGTTATAACCATACACGAGCATGGGACCCTTTAATCACAGCCTTTTCCAAGCCCTGGATTAATATCGTTGATCATAAAGCCAGGCCAGCATGGCTTGTGTCCAAAGCACATCAATGGCTTGGCATTTATAGGGGGAACTGGGCAGTCCTTCTCCTCAGGATAAACTTTGCAGTGGTTTTTATCCAGCCCACCGTCCTACCAGTCCCCTCCAGAATGATCTGATTTGCATCTGGTCCAGGTATAGGTATCTGCGATTGTTCCATAGAGAAATGTGGGTCCTGTATCAACCCAAACATGTTCTCCCACCCTGCAACTTCCAAACCCCACTGGTCAGCTTCACAATCCATTTCAATGATGGTTCTTCAGGAAGCTGATGATACCCAACTACAGAAGGAGACACTTTCTTCACACACCCAGTTTCAGTACTTTTTTGGTTTTGCCCTCCCCCCCACTCCTGGACACCCCATCTTGGTGACCTAAGGGCTTAGAGGGACTATTTCTGTTGTCCTGGACTAAGTTTTCCTTTTGGGGACAGCTTGAGGCTAGTGGCCAGAGCTCAGAGGGACTGAAATTTGAGCTTGATCTGGCCTCAAGATCTGACCTAGCACTCGCTTTTTTGTATTTTGTTTTAGCTATTAAAGATAACAGTGGTCAAGGCGTTCCATATTTCATTTTCTGTTATTTTATATTTTCTAATGCATCTAGTGAACCAGCTCCCAGAGAGTACCATCCATCATCTCTGAATCCCATCGGTAAGTTTTGAACTTTAGTAATTGATTTCCACACAGCTGCTATTCCAAACCACGGGTGAACTTCAAGGCTACCCAGGAATCAAAGGATACTTAAACCTTTTCAACCTTCCTCTTCTCCGGGTCAGGGTTGTTATAGAGAATCCCACGTCTATGACACCAAGTGATTCATTTTCCCCTGACTGGGGGTTACTGCTGTGCAATCCTGATACGAGATGCCACAAGTCGAGGATAAAGGCCCCTGAAGTGGCAGGTGGACCAGCTAGGGATTTGACAGTTCCCACACCCTCAGGTTCAATAGTTCATTAGAAATGATTCAACAGGACTGAGAAAGCACTGTCTTTGCAATCACAGCTCTGTCAAGGTCTACACACGGGGGGGGGGGGGGGGGGGGGTGGCGGATCTGAGTCTGGAACTCAGAGCTTGGTGCCCTCTGCTTGTAGGGTTATAGGATGTCCCCGTCCCATCCCACCAGCTAGGAATCTCCACTGAGGTTTGGTGTGCAGAATTTTTGTTGGGATTTCATCATGTATTTATGATGGGTTGAAGCGCTGGCCACATGACTGAACTCAGTCTTCAGCCTTCTCTCCTCCCTGAAGGTCACATTGGCCCAAAGTTACTACCATTATAATCATGAGGTTGGTCTTTCACTCTCACAGGCTGTCTCTAGACCTGCAATGGCCACCTTATTAGCATAACAAAGGCAGTCCTATTAAGCGCAAAATTCCCAGGGTTTTTGAAGCTTCAGATATATTCTTTGTTATGCTACAGCACCTATCAAACTGTAAACTTGAAATATATGCAGTTTCTTTTATGTCAAGTAGACATTGACAAATACCACCCACGAAAGTGTCCATGAGTTTCTAAATGAACAAATGATATCTCAGGATCCTTTTTAACAACTTCATTTAATAATATCTCACTTCTGAATAGACCTTTACATCTCCCACATGGAAAGTTGACGGATCATATAAAGGACCCATGGCTGTTGGACTTAGGAGAGAAAAGTTGCTTGAGACTGTGGATAAATCATGCAGAGTCGCACATCCAGAGCACGGGAAACCAGGCCCTACGGATGAACTCTGATCCAAGTCCTATGCACTTTCTTCCTGCTGCTACTTCCTGCGGGACAGACTCTAAACTTCTACTATGAGGTTGGCATCAATTAGAATCGTAATTCTTATTACTGCTTCACCCTGTATTGGGTGCCTGCTGGGACAGAGTCTGCAGTAATACCAGAGTTCCTGCTCCCTCTAGTACTTTTCTCATTTCGAGGGATATTTTCTCCATTGGTGCTTCATTCCAGGCCCTCTCCATGTTTCCAAAGCCTTTTTTGTTCCAAGAGACTTCAACATCAATCCTCAGCCTATCTTAAAAGCAAGGAGTGCCGGGGCTGGGCTGCTTCTGTAGTGAGTCCCGGGCTCCCCGCCCCTGGGTGCCTCATGCCACACCTAGCTCTGGCAGGAATCTAAAAAGAGCAGTCTGCAGGCAGAATTGGGGGCAATTTCACTCCGATTTTCTCCTTGGAAGTCTAACATTTATCTTCAGCTAATGTTGCCAAGAATAGGAAATTCCATCCCTCCTATGGAAAAATCTGTCTCCCATCTCTTAACGCCAGCCATTTTTTTCTGTACCCTACTACTAAGTCAAATGAAGAGAGAAGAGAGAGGTCTTCAGAGACTCCCTTCCTAGGAGGAGGAAGGGTGGGTCATGGATTTCGAGGTGCGGGGAGAGAAACTCAGCCCTGGGACGGGAGAATCCCTGCTCATGTCTCTGTCAAACCTACCAGCTGAGATATGTTCTAGGCTGCTTCTGAAGGCCTTGGTGAGAAATCACAAGGCATTTCTTTATGTGAACGTAAATATAAAATGAGGCAAGCGTTGGCTTGAGGATCCTTTTGGATTATAAAGACTGTGTGAATGATGTTGTATTTTAATAGAATTGGATTTCTCTGGCGTTGTCCATATTTTACCCCACAAAACCAAAAGACAAGTCTGTTGAAAAGTGCCACTTTACCTCTCAGAAACAAGCGTCTCAGGAGATTGACCTAGAAATCCCTAATCTCTAGAGCGCAGTTTCCAGCGGTGTGCAATGGGACATTCGTGATGGTTAAAGTGAGCAATACCAAGACGTGGGGCTCTAGGAATCCAGAGACGGCTGCCCAGTGGGCCCTGTGGGGGAAAGCAGAGCTCAAGACCATGGGGGGTGGACCTTACGAGGGCGAAGAGAGGGAGGGGCAGAGGGAGTTATAGGCCTCCTGGGGGTCATTGCCCGAGTCCAGCCATGGCCGTCTACACAAGGAGTTTTACACTCCAAGTGGGAACTGGCAGGAGGTAGGTGCTGTGGCTGGAGTGAGCACATACTGTATGAACGTCTTCTGAGATGTCCCAGGAGATGGGATTCTTTCCTGTTCTATTGCTTCTCCAACTACTGTGACAGCTCAGGTACTTCCCTTTGTGGAAGATGGTGAGAGGCAGAGAGTAGGAGTCAGGCCTCTAGTCCTCAGACCCAGACTAGAAGAACATGGGTCATCAGAGACAGGCCAAGGGTCAGGCCAGACAGAGAGGTTCCCAAGCCTGGCAGTCACCAGTCAATAAGCCCTCATATAGACACCATTAACCAAGGATTGTTTGACCCAGAAACACATTTAAACTGAAAACAGTCCGACACCATCCAATGGGGCAAGTTGTATTCTAATTGCAGAGAAGATAGCAAAGCCTGGGCTTGCTGCTCCCTCGTATGGATGGGAGGCATCACTTTGTCTCTGACAGGTCTTAGAATCATCTTTCTCAATCCTTTCAGGAGAAAGTGTTCTCGTCCCTGGCTGATCATTGCCAAGGCAAAGGGCTGTGTCCTCATCCCTGGACAATCCATCTTATTCCCAATGAGCATTTGATGAATTTCCCCCACAAACACACACACACACACCGTGCTGAGATCTTGCTCAGATGTGGAAAAGTTCCTTCCTCCCTTGTCCAGCCTGTTGGGCCCCCCACTGAGCGGGTTCCTTCGCAGGCTCTGATGTAGGGTCAGGGACAAGAGGTTGGGACCCTGAAGATGGCACTGTGTCCTGCCACTTCCCAATGCTCTGATTTTTGTCCAGACAGGGTTTTCAGGGCCTTGCTCAATGCCTCTGTTTACACCTGGCCCTGTTGGGAATACCTGCGGGCCTGGACCTTGACCTCAGTGTCCCCAGGGCCTCACAGAGTGCCTGACCCTTGTGTGTGGGTGCCCAGGGAGCACTATAAATGAGTGATCCGCTTCAGCTGCAGACTCCTCTGCAAGGGAGCCCCCAGGGGAGGGGCGTCACGCTTTCCTCGTCTTTGGACTCTCGGTCTACGCTAGCCTGCATGGCAGTCCCACTACCCAGATGCGCTGTTGGCAGCTAATTTATTTCATTGACCCATTATTAAAATGAGGCATCCAGTCCCTCGGTCACACTAGCCACATTTCCAGTCGCCCCATGGAGTTATAGGCCACCGGACACCATATCTGACAATGCAGAGAACGTTCACAGGACACCCTCTTGGGCCTCTGCCCTTCTGAACCTGGCACAGCGTCTGTCCATTGAACTCTTCGAACACAGAGCACATCGATCATAGTCGAGATTGCGGGTTGAGAGGATCAGAGTTGAGAGCTACAGTGGCCCGAAGGATAAGCGGGGGTGAGAACTGAAAGGTGATTTCTTCGACTCCTCTCTCATTTGAAGATTTCAGCTGTTGGAGGCCTCTGACCCCACCTTGAGAAAGGGTCAGGGTGAGTGTGAGCCGGCACCAGCTCACCTGGTGTAGGGGGGCTAGGAACTCTCACTCTTGATAACTTACACTTCACGTTTCTATTTCTAAGCACGAGCTCCCGTAGAGCATCTAAGACTCCAACAACGGGGAAGGAGACTCTCCAGGTAGGCTACAGCACTCCAAGTAGAGTCCGCAAGGGGGCAGGCGCCTGGGGCAGCCAGGCCCCCCGCTGCTCTGGAGGCCTGAGGAAGGGGTTATGGAATCAGAAGTGTGTGCGGGCGTCTGACTTGTTCTTCCATGTCAGTGGCCTGAGAGGAAGAGGCATCGTGCCTCGGGGCTCTTGAGCCTGCTGGGTTTGTAACCCTCTTTTCTGGCCTTGACATATAAAGAGGGCCTTTCCCAGGAGGGCAGGTCTCCCCGGCCTCGGCCACAACCTTGGGCCGTGTTTGGTAGCACCTCCTGGGAATCGTCCCCCAGAGGTGTGAGCTGGGGTTTTGGGCTTTGGCCAACAACGGAAGGCGCAGGACACCAGGCCCCCCGCCTGCGCTGGAGAGGCAGCTCCTCCAGCTCCTGCCACCTGGTGGGAGGAGTGGGCCCTCCCCTTCCGCATGTCCCGGTCCCCCCGGCGAGGACTCGGGTCCCAGGGCGCTGCCCCGGATGGGTGGGTGAAGGAGCATGTCTTCGTGGATTGCTGTGTGTGCACCAGCATCCTAGAAGGGAAGGAGTAGATTAGGGTTGGCTCATGTAAGCCTCTACACATCCCCCACGGCCAATGCTTCAATTTGACTATTCGTGAGGTCTGTGTCCCGCTGCCCCACGAGCCCCACCATGACCTGACAGGAAGGGGCTGCTGCGCTTGCTACAAACCGGCCCTCACAGCCCCACTGGCTTCATCTCCTAGAACTGAGCAGGCCCAGGATGGAGCCTCTGGGCAGCAGGGCCAGAAGGTCCCTGCTCCTTTCAGACACTGCTCCAGCTGGACGGTGCTGCAATATCCCCGTATCCCAGCCATGCCCTGCCTGTTCCCTGTTCCTTCCTTCCCAGTCCATCCGTGGCTCGGTGCAAACCCTGACAGTCCCCATTTATTTACATGGCTCCAACGTCTTGCCTCACTTGCAGACTAAGGGGGTTTGGACAAGTCACGTTACCTCTCCACTTAGGTCCATTGCTTCCAGTAGTTCCAAAAAACGCCCTGGGGTTGCTGTGAGGAGTCCTATTTCCCAAGTCCATGAGGTCATCCCAGGCATCAAACAGCCCCTCAATACATGAAATTGGTTGTTATTACCCCCTGGGGACCCGACGCAGCCCCAGGCCCATGGCGAGTCCTCCCACCATAGAAAGGGCCATGCCCTCCTTGGAGAGAAGGAAGCCTATCTTTAATATTTCCTGGGGTTCGTACACTGAAGCACAGTGTGACCGGGAGAGGTCGGCAGGAGGACAGGAAACGGGCATCATTCCGGGGAAAGAAAACAGGTAGTGAAGGAAGCAGGGAGGGAGGGAAGCCGGTGTCATGCGCAGAACGTCATGGAGAGGGCCACCGCCTCCTGGAGGATCAGGATGTCAGAGGCGTCCCTTCCTGTCACCGTTATGGAATTGGAGGGCTGTAGATCAGAGACCCCCCTCCCTCGTTGCAGAGCCGAAGCAATGAGGAGCGTAGAGATGAGGGCACAAGAGGGTCTCGAGGTCAGGAGCCTCACCTCCACTCTGCTCCTGGCCACCCTGCATCACCACAACTGTCCCTAGGCACTCAGAAGACCACTTGGCCAATGACCAAGACTGAGAGCAACAACCTGCAATTTATTCCCCCTCTTCGTCTCCTGCTTGTCTTTTATTTATGAGCTCCTGCCCTGAGCTCTTCCCACTTCGTTTGATGATCTTCGTCCCGAAGGACCTAGGCTCATCCAGGCAGCTGAGATCCTTGGCTCTTTTACTGTCTATAAAAACCTCTCTCTGGCCCTCCTCTTTCTTAGCATGGCTCTCGTTTCTGACCTCAAACTGCACCATTGCACAGTGGGAGCTGGGCTAGTGGTCAGAAGAGCTGGGTCCTGGCCCTGCTGCTGGGGGCCCCAGGTAATTCTTTTCTCTCTGAGTACCCCACGCAGGTCTGCACTGGGTGGCTTTGGAAACGCATGATTGTTTTCTTCCTTCCAGCATCAAGAAAGTAATTTTGAGTCCACAGAGAGTAGCCAGGATTTCAACAGCTATGAGAAGGAGGGAGAACCAGTGTGGAGGGGTAGGCAGAGGGTGAGGCCCAGAAGTACACGTGTTCTCCATTGCTGGCCTAACTTTCTTTCTGGCACATCAGGAAAACCAGCAAAACCAAGGAGAGCAATGAAATGGCCACCAGTATGTGTGAGCACCCAAGTGGAGATAAGAGGAATAGTGAAAATCCATTCAGGCAAGTGAAGGATGCCCTGAGAGCATTCGCCAGGGAATGGAGACCAATTTCTCGCAACTTATATGGTTGCCCTCCACTGGCTCCTTAATTTGGAGGGCAGGGCTTATGGGTGCCTGCAGGACCACCACGTGCATGACCTCAGGGGGCAAAGAGTGTTCCCCAATTTACTCAGCGACTTGCTCGGCAGCACCCAACCTTAATTCAAGAGGGCTAGTGTCCTTTGCCACTGTGTGTGTGTGTGTGTGTGATGAACAATGTTGGGTGGCCTTGACCACCTTCTCTTCATCCCTCCTAGAAAAAGAGTGGGGAGTTCAAGGGCAGCACAGTCTCCTTCTCCTGCAGGCACAGATTGGCAGGTCCTGGCATCCAGTAGGAGATACTACAGGATCCAAGAATGGGTGGGATCTGCCCAAGCCCTGGGAGCCCTTACCCTCTGCGGAGCCCTATAGGGACCTGTGGTGACACCATGGCACTATATCTCAAGTTGAGGTTCTATGGGACTTATCCTTACGCTTCTCACATGCAAAAACTCAAAGCACACACACACAAATTCAATTCAATGCAATGCCAACGTGGGCTCTGTTAAGGGCTAGGATTACAAGTTGCTTGTCTCTTTTATTTTCCTTAGTGATAAAAGAAAAACAACTGAAAGTATTACATCCTAAACCGCACACGGGACTGCTCATACAGGACTACATTAAGCCCTAAAATTTATTTTTTAAATTGCTATGGCTAACAGTCTTTTAGTTGAAAGACATATGCAAGGTTTGGTAGTGATAGAAGAATGATCATTTCCAGAAAAAAGAAAAAAAAAAAAAAAAAAAAGCACCAGAAAGCCGTGCACATTTCAAGTGAGGGTCTCCGGGCGATGCTTCTGAGGGTGGGGCTGCAGGGTGGGGTCCCAGCTCCACCCTGTGTCCTCAGGCCTCCTGCTTCTCAGGGGCCCAGCTGTGTGGGACTTATCCTTTGCACCCAGGAGTCCTGGAACCCCCTAGTCCCCTGCCTCAGGTCACCGTCCAGGGAAGCAGCCCCTACAGGCTGCCCAGGGGGATGCCCAGGGGAATTGGCTCCAGGAGGACATTCACGGATGCTCTCCGCCCACAGACGACACACTCAGCAGAGGGCGGCACGCGGCCTCGCTGCTCTGACCCAGGCCTTGAGGAGGTCGGGGCCCAGGTCACCTGCAGGGCCTGAGAAGCCCTCTGGTCCTGCACAGGCTCCCCAGACAGCACCTCTGGCTCCCTGCTGTCTCTCCCTGGCACCCCTGCACCAGGGTCTGTGCACGGGGACACCTGGGAGGACAGTGGCCGCGGGCCCCAGAGAAGCCGCAGCTTGCTGAGTGTCAGGAAGCTGGAATTAGACAGGACATCCAAGGACAGAAGCTGCCTCCTGCTGTCCTCTCCCACATCTGAAGTGGCCGCTGCTTTTGAAATGGACAGATGGTTCTGAAATGCGTGTTCGTTCCCGGGTGATGGGAAGCTCCAATCAGACAGGAGGTCAGAGGCCAGGAACTGCCCTGGGCTTGTCCTTAGTGACGGGAGGCAGCTCAGTTTGAATTCTGTCCGTCTAGGATCAGTTTCAAAGGTGCGTTCTACACTCAGAGCTGGAGGGTTTCATCTTAAACCTACCGCTAGTTTCATTTTTTTTTTTTTTTTTTAGATATTTTTACATAAAGCATGCGTAGGGAAAAGCAGCCTAAACAAGGTGGACCTGTGGGCCTTTATGGGTGCTGTGTGTGTCACTGTCCCAAGCCCCACGCTCCACGCCCGAGAAGCTTCCCTCTGCCTCAGGCCCTGCCCCAGACTTCCCAGCAGAGAGCCCGTGACTCTGCCCGGTCCCCTGTCTGCTCCTCCACCTGGGAGGGCACGGCCACGCTGCTGGTGCTGGCTGAGTGTAATCGCTGTGCTCAGAAGGGACTCGAGTGACTGATTCCACTGTAACCTTAGTACTAGTCAGGCATGGCCTGACCGTCGCAGCAGGCGACTGGCGCTTGAGTGAGCAGGGGACGCTGGCCTGGGGCCGGCCACATCTCCTCATGCGCTCGCTGAGCCGTATAGAAACGAAGCATCATCTTCAAAACAGGAATATAGACAAGTTTTTGTTTTTGTTTTTGTTTTTTTCTGAAAAGTAAATTTCAAGCCCAGGAAGCTTCCTCTGAATTCTGTCAAATAATTGAGCAGCATCATGCCCACCTCCTGCCCACTCCTCCGGAGCACAGATGTGGAGGCCACGCGGCCACACCGTTCCCCACCATTAGGAGAATCCCCACCGCCCGGCCAGACCCCACAGGAAAGGGGAATTACAGACCAAGCGCCCCTGAAGGCGTCTGTGCGGGTCTGCCGCCATCACCGGCTAAAAGAAGAGCGTCAGAGAGAAAAGGAACTAGGATCCCAGGGCAGGAGGCCCATGGGCTTGGTGAGGACGCGACCCTGCTGTTCGGGTGCTGCTGGTGGAGCGGGGAGGAGGGACGGTGCCATTGGGTCCGTGGGCTGGACGTTGGGTGACAGGGCAGCAGAGACTGGATGCTCCTGAGGGACGGCCGTGGGGTGTGGACACAGGCGGTGGCCGTGGAGGCCTCCCTCCGGGAGGAGAGGGGTTCTGCCTGGCCCTGCAGGCTCTGGCCAGGGTGGGCTTCGAGGTGCTGAGGTGGGCGAGCAGACACCTCCCCTTCTCGGCAGGTCCTTAGTCCTCCTGCTCAGTCAGTTGCTCAGATCAGGGGTCCGCAGACACGGGCCCAGGCTGGATTCGTCCCCTGACCGCTGGAGCCCAGCCCGCGGGTCACTGTGGCCCTGCTGACTGCTCGTCCAGGACTGGTCTGCTGAAGACCAGGCTGGCTCGCGGAGGTGGCACCTCGAACGGGAAGGCAGGCTGGGTCCTGAGCCACCTGGGGCAGTGGGAGTGTGAGGAGGGGACGAGGGGCTTCCTCCCAGGAAAATGACACGGCTCGTGGTCAGGGATGGAGACCTGGAGCCGGGCACCCGCCTTCTCTTGGCTCGGTGCCTCCCACCGGCACCCCTGCAGCAACCTCGGGGTGAGGAAGATGGGGAAACGGGCTGAGGGAAGCCCCCGGCCCAGGAGTCCAGAGCATGAGCTGGACCACGACCCACTCGGGTTCAGGGTTTCTGTCCCCGTTTCCCCTCGCGGGTCCATCACCCCTCAGTGTGTGACTCTGGGCAAGGCACTTCGCTGACTGGGAGCTGCAGGGCAGAGCCCCTGCTCTGCCACCCACGGCTGGTGGGGCTCACGGTGGGAGGTGGCGCGCGGCCAGCCCCTCGGCAGCCTGGGGGTGAAGGCTGGAGAGGAGCCTCCCCTCTCCCGTGACTTGCAGCCACCCAGGCGTCTCCCTGGAGGCGGCCAGCGCGCCCCGGCCGAGCCTGCAGCTCACACTGAGTCCCCGCACTTGCGAAGCACCAGTCATTTTTCTTCGGGTTTGTCTGTACTGTCCTCTACTCGGCTTTGATGCTCGTAGGCAGGCCGGGTGGAAGTCGCCACAGAACAGAGCAGGGACCTCCGAGGACGGGGGGAAGCCCCTTCCCGGGTCCTCGAGCTTCCGAGTTCAACCACTGGCACCAGCGTGGGCTCTGGCCACCACATTGCCACCTCTCCATAGAGCTGTGCCCGCCTCAGCCCAGGGGGCACTGGAAGGCTGCACCGCGGCCCAGGTCCCTCGTCCCTTGCCTTTGATTCAGCTGCCCCCACCCCAAACAGCTGGGAGCCAGAGAGCAGAAGTGGAACCTGGGAAAAATGGACACTTTCCCATGGCCTTCTGCCACCAGCGCGTCCACAGCGGCCGTTCTGAATGTACTTTCCAGGACTGTGGTTCAAGGGAACGAGAAGATCATAAAACGTGTTCAAGCACAGAGTCCGCCACACGAGGGACCTGCAGGCAGGGAGACCCACTGCCCCTGACCCGCAGAGGCTCTGCAGCGGTGAAATGGGCATCTGGCCAAACCCGGGAGCGGCAGACCCTGTCCCTGGACTGGTGCAGGGGACCCAGCAGCGGCTGCTGTCTGCGCAGCAGGGACTGGGCTCTGGCGAGGAAGGTCGCAGGAAGGAAAGTACACACAGGCCGCAGCCAGGGGACAGATCCTGTCAGTAAGACCCCGGGACCTGGAGACCGTGACAGAACAGACAAGGCGCCAGCCCAGCAGCCCGCCTCCCCAGCAGCTCCTCAGTCTGGACTGCTCGCCCCTGGGTCTGGGCAGTTA
This sequence comes from Sciurus vulgaris, assembly GCF_902686455.1. Taxonomy (NCBI): domain Eukaryota; kingdom Metazoa; phylum Chordata; class Mammalia; order Rodentia; family Sciuridae; genus Sciurus; species Sciurus vulgaris. Next base: position 137,304,880 of record NC_136468.1, read on the forward strand.
GGGCCCAGCCAACGACTCTGCAACTGTCACGTGGGCGGTTGACTCGGGAGGTTCCGAGTTCCGAGTCAGTTGGGAGTTAAGCCGACCACTGTCATTCAGGGTGGTCACATGACCAAAGAGGAGCCAATCCTGGGGGCAGGGGGGAAATATGGACCCCACCCCCGAGCATTCAGAGGGCTTCATCTGAGGGGAAGGTCTTTGGGTCACAGATTGAAATGTAGGGCCAAGAACTGAGTCAGAATTTGGGCCATTCTCTGGAGCCAAGCACCTCCTCTAGGACACCAAATATCTCTTTGTAGCCACCTTGGGGTAGAAGGATTTGGGGAAGAGAGTGAGGTGAATCCTTGGTTCAGTGCCCAGGGCATGAGCTAGTGGTCTCAGGTGTTCAAGGATCTCTATCCCCAGGGAACCAACTATATTCCCTGCCTTAGATTCATTGCTCCTCAGAGCTATGACTCTGGGCAAGTTAATGTCTCAAAACTAGTACCTCTGGGTATGGTGGTGCACGTCTGCAAGCCCAGTGGCTCTCGAGGCTGAGGCAGGAGGATCATGAGTTCAAAGCCAGCCTCAGCAACTGTGAGGCACTAAGCAACTGAGACTCTGTCTCTAAATAAAATACAAAATAGGGCTGGGGATGTGGCTCAGTGATTGAGTGCCCCTGAGTTCAATCCCTGGTACCAAAACCAAAACCAAAACCAAAACCAAAAACAACAACAACAACAAAAAACAAAAACAAAATCTTTAGTGCCTTACACCATAAAAGAGACAGCTCCTAAGTAGTTAGCCACCCTACCTCATATGAGATAAGAGATTGTTCTGTGAGCCATAAGCATCATACCCATGTCAGCGTGGGGTAAGTAAGGCTGTGTTCTCCCCTGACTTGCCACTTTCCAGATACCCTCTCTGGAGCCCAGCAGGATTATAGATCCTGTTTGTTCTTTCAGTCATGTAATAATTGAACACTCGGGTGGGTAAGCTTGTGAAGCACCAGTGATTTTTCTTCAGGATTTGTCTGTATTATTTTAGCCTCATAAAAACTATTAAGCACATCCTATTAACATTTCTGACGTCACAGAACAGGAAACTGAAACAGGGGCTAAGGAGCACTCCCAGGTCCATGTGGCTTTGATTTCAGGCCATCGGGGACCAGTGCCAATGTCTTGGTCACGGTTTTGTGCTTGCTTTTCTGTGTTGCCTCATCTGAATAGATGAACTATGCCTGCACAGTCTTTGGTTGTTTTTAATGCACGCCCAAATGCAAGATCCATCTTCCTAAGTCTGATTTTGACTTGGGGGTCAGTTTAGGGATAAGGAGATCCAAAGTTTGACCTGGGATTATTAATAACACTTTTACCAGGAAGAGGTCAACATCTCTCCTGGTATGAATGCATTTCCCAGAACATTGCTGCAGGAATATGAAAAAAAAAAAAAAAAAAAAAAGAAAGAAAAATAGATAATAACACATTGAAATAAAAGTTGCACACGGAGAATGATCTTGGATTGTGTCTCCAGGAGCTGTTCAACAGCATCGAAATGAGCAACTGGCAAATAAGAGGGTTGAAACTCAAGTATCAATCTCACATTAAAGTCACTGTGGGGATTCAGTGAATAAGCTCAGTTAATAATGAGTAGTAGTTGTTTATTCGGTGTGCCTTATTTAGAGACAAACTATAAAAATGTTAAGTCATGTTTTGTTATTGAGAAATACAACTCACATTCTGTAAAATTCACTTTTTAAAAGTATCCAATTCAGTGATTTTTTTTTAAAAAAATATATACAGGTTTTGAAATTATCATCACTATATAGTTCCAGTAACTTTCATCACCCTAAAAAGAAAACCCTACACATAGTACCAGTCAGTCTTTTCTCTTCACCCACTGCTCAGTCCTAGAAACCTGTGGTCTGCTTTGTTTCTGTGGATTTCTCTCTCCTAGACATTAAAATATAAATAGAACTACATAATGTGCTGCCTTTTGTGTCTGGCCTATTTCAATAAGTCAAATGTTTTCAAGATTCACCCATGTTGGTAATGTATCCCTACTTTCCCTTTTCGTGGCTGAATAATATCCATTGTATGGATCTAACACATTTTCCCCATTTATTGGTTGATGGATAGTTGGGCTGACTGCATTTTTTTTTTTTTTTTTTTTTTTTTTTTTTTTTTTTTTTTTACTGGTATTTTGGCTATTTGGCTGCTGTGAACATTCATGTACAAGAACAACTGTCTTCAATGTAATCTCTTTTTCTTTTTTGGTCTATGCCATAAAGCATATATCTAAGAAGTCATTGCCAAATCCAAGCTCACTAAGATTTACCCTTTTTCTACTCCTAAGCATTTGATAGTTTGGAGTTTGGAGGTTACATTTAAGTCTCTGATCTCTTTCTAACTAACTTCTGTGTTTGGTGTGAGGTAGAGGTCCAACTTCATTCTTTGCAATAGAGATATCCAGTTATCAACGTTTGTTGAAAAGACTGTTCTTTCCCCACTGAATGGTGACTTGTGCTCCTTTCAGGAAATGCATTGACCATAAATGTAAGGGTTTATTGCTGGACTCTGGATTCTATTCCATTGATCTCTATGCTTATTCTTATACCAGTACCATGCAAACTTGAACATTATGACTTTTTAGTAAGGTTTTCAATTGGAAACTGTGATACAGCGTCTGCTATTTTTCTATATTTGGTCTTATGCATTTCCATATGAATTTTGTGATCGTGTTACTTTTTACAAAAAATAAAGGGGGCTTGAATTTTTATAGGAATCTGGTGAATCTGTAAAATGATTAGCATAGCATAGTACCTACACAGAAGTATTCAAATTTGTGAACATGTATTCCTTTACATTTATTTACAATTTTAAACCTTACTCTGAGGTATAATTAATATATAGAAAATTGCACACATCTAATGTATACATATTGATGACTTCGTACATATGTGTATGCTTGCAATGCATCATCATAACTGAGATATCAAACATATCCATCAAGCCCAAAAATGTCCTTGTGCTTTAGTTTTCTAAAACAAAATTTTTTTCCAAAACTTTGAAAAAAAAAAAAAAACTTTTTAAGTGTGCAGTGCAGTACTGTTCATTATACGATGTTCTGCAGTTGATCTCTAGAGCTCAGTTCATCTTATTTAACAAACTTTATATCAATTGAAGAAAACTTCCCCATTTCCTCCTTCCTTCTCCTAGCCCCTGGCAATTACTATTCTACTAATTGATTCTAAGCCTTTGATGGTTTTAATTAGCTAGTTAGCTAGCAAGTTGTGCTGGGGATCAAACCCAGGGCCTCGTGCACACTCTGCCACTAAGCTACATCCCCAGCCCTTTATTTGGAGACAGGGTCTTGCTAAGTTGCTGAGGGTCTTGCGAAGTTGTCCTGGCTGACCTTGAACTTGTGATCTTCCTGCCTGAAGCCCTCCCAAGTAATTGAGATTACAGGTGTGCACCACCACGCACTTTTTGTCCCTCTGTGGTTGGCTTATTTTACTCAGCATAATGTCCTCAAGGTTCATCTCTGTTCTTGCAAGTGGCAGGATCTCATTATTAAGGCTGAATAATATTCCAATGAATATACATACATATAATACATATACAATGTGATCTATCAATCACATTTTCTTTATTCTACTCATCTGTTGGCATGTAGGTTGTTTCCATATCTTGGCATATATACCAAGTAGTGGGAGTGCTGGATCATAAAAACATAAGTGTGATTTTTAATTTTTTGAGGAGTGAACCTCCGTACTGTTTTCTGTAATGGCTCTACTAAATTTATATTCCAGCCAACTGCATATAAGAGTTCACTTTTCTCCACATCCTTGCCAGCGCTTATTCTTCCTCTTCGAGAAGAGTCATTTGAACAAGTATGAGCTACCTCCTGGTGTGCAGATCTTCATTCCCGTGATAACTAGTGAGGTCGAGCACCTCCTCATAGATATGACAGCCATTTGCAGATTGTTTTTGGAGAAATGTCTGTTCAAGCCCTTTGCTCATTTTTAAACGTGAGTTTTCTCTATTGAGTTGCAGGAGATGCTTCTGTGTTTCATGACTACAGATTCTGCTGTATCACTCACTAGACCTCAGGCATTACTTTATGAATGTAATTATTTCTTCTGGTGACCAAATCCATGGCTGTGGTCACATTGTCATTAATGGAATGGAAGATTATTCACCTACACATGTATTTCTAGTCAAGCTGTTTAGCTTCAGAACTCTATAATGTGTTTTGAAAGTACTTCATATATCCATCTTAAGGAGTCATAGGAAACAGTTCAATGTCTCTGATAGACTGAAACCCAAAGGTTGCCCATAACCTTGATTTTTGTTTCATTATGGGACTAAACCTCTGGACAGTGATGGCATTTAGTAGTTGTTCAAAAAGTATATTTGAAAGAAAAAGTGAATAAAAAAACTACGAACATTTCGTCAACCCCAACCTATGGGCAAACATGGCTGAAAACGTTATTTCCGGGTTTTTATTCTTACATCAGACCTTTCATCATTCATCCACATTCCCAGTCATAATTGTGGACCTCTTAGAAATAGCCACATAAAATGTTCAAGCAATCTCCGTGTCCGGTATATTTCTTTTTAACCTTTATTCTTCTCCCCATAGTACCTATTTGGTGGCCAGTAACAACAAGCCAAGATAGAGTGGTAAAGGTACAGTTGACAAAGTTTTTGCATATTATATAATATGATTTGCAAACATTTTCTCCCATTTTGTATGTTGTTTTACTCTTAAATATTTTTAAATTGTAAATGGACACAATATCTTTTTATGTATTTGTTTTTATGTGGTGCTGAGGATCAAACCCAGCCCATGTTTTATTGTTCTTGATAGTGGTTATTGATGCACCCAAGTTTTTAATTTTTCTAAGTCAGATGTATATGTTTTCTCTTCATTGCTTATGCTTTTGATGTCAGATCTTGCAATCCACTGCCAAATCCAAGGTTGTTAAAATTTACTCCTACATTTTAAGAATTTTTTCCAGCTATTACATTTAACTTTTTAATGCTTTCAGAGTTAAATTGTTTAATATAGTGCAAGGTGCATGTCCAAATTAATTCTGTTGCACATGAATATCCAATGGTCCTAGCAACATTTGCTGAAAAGACTATTCTTTCCCCCATGCATAGTTTTAGCACTCTTTTGAAAGTAAATTGACCATAGATAGATAATTTATTGCTAGACTCTCAATAATATTCCACTCATCTATGTATCTGTCCTTACGTAGCATCACAGAGTTTTGATTACTGTACCTTTGCAGTTAAGTATTGAAATTGGAAAATGTGGGCCCTTTGTGTTAGTCAGCTTTCTGATACGAAATATCCAAGATAATAGGCATAAAAAGAAAAAAGTTTTTAAGTCTTTTGGATATACACCATGGAGTGGGATAGCTGAGAAATACGGTGATTCCATTTCTAGTTTTAATCTAAAATTTTCATAATACAGGAATGTAGCCATGACATTCCCAAACCATGGAACCAAATTCAGTGCCCTTCAATAGATGAATGGATAAATAAAATGTGGTATGCATACACAATGGAGTATTACTCAGCCATAAAGGGGAATGAAATTATGGCATTTGTTGGTAAATGGATGGACCTGGAGACTATCATGCTAAGTGAAATAAGCCAGATCCAGAAAGCCAAAGGTTGAATATTTTATCTGATATGAAGAAGCTAGTCCAAAATAAGAGGGAGAAAAAAGAAAAGGGGTGATTCCATCCAAATAGAAGAATGATCAGTGGAGTAGAGGAAGAGGATGTAGGGATAAGATAAAAGGGGAAGGGAGGAGGGAGGAGGGATAAGATAAAAAAGATTGGGACAAATTTGACCTAGTTTTCCTATGCACACATATGAATACACCACAGTGAATGTCACCACTCTGTATATCCACAAGACACTAAAAACCCAGCGAACACAGAAAGGTCAGAGAGTAGAGGGGAGGGAATGGAGTAGGGGAAAAGGGGGAAGGGGAACCATTGGGGACCAAATTAGAGCACATTATATTCTATTCTTTTATAATTATGTCAGAATGAATCCTAATGTTACATATAACTTAAAAGAATCAATAAAAAAGAAAAGCTTGCTTCTGGCTCCCAGTGTTGGAGGTTTCAGTTCATGGTTGGCTGACCTGTTGTTTTTAGGTCATCCTGGTGGGAAAGTGTGGCAAAGGAAGCCCCTTTGCCTCATGGTCGAAGATAAAAAGTAAAGGAGAGGAAGAGACTGTTGTCCTGAAATCCCGTGCAAGAGTATGCTCCCAGTGACCTCCAACCTCCAACAGGCCCCTCCCCAAAAAGGTTTCCACCGCCTCCCAATAGTGCCACGCTGAGGTCAACCCTCTAACACCTGGGTCTTTGGTGGGCATTTCAGATCCAACTTTATTCTTCCTTTTCAAGAATGTTTTGGCTATTTGGGATTTCTCATAATTCCATATGATTTTCAGGATTATCTTTTTTTATTGCAAAAAGAACGTTGAGATTTTTCACGTACGTGCTGGGGATTAAAACCCATGGCCTCACTGCATGCTAGGCAAGCACTCTACCACTGAGCTACACTCCTGGCTCAACACTGGGCTTTTGAGAGGAATTTCAATGAATCTGTAGCTCATTTGGGGAAGTCTTCCAATCCATGCACATACATCATCTTTCCACTTCCTTAGGTCTTCTTTAATTCTAGCAAAATTTGATAGTTTACAGTGTGCCCGATTTGTACCTCTTTGGTTAAATTCATCCTGAAGTGTTTAAGTCTTTTGGATGCCATTGTAAAGGGCGTTGTTCTTCTTAACTTTATTTTGAATTATCCATTGCTAGTATATGGAAAGATCCACATACAGTCACATTATTCAAAAATGGGAACATGTTTTGAAAAATAGGGTTAGGTAATGCCATCGCTGTGCAAACATCGTAGAGACATTTACACAAACTAAGATAGTCACAATATCACTAGGTAATACAGTTTTTATGGGACCACTGTTATATATGCAGTCTGTTGTTGACTGAAATGTTATGTGGCATATAACTGTAATGTGTTCTTATTTTCTAACTTAATCAGCAGTAACTACAGAATCATACAAATTGTTTCCAATATGAATTAAGAAAGTGTGTTTTCTTTCATGGCTGAAGATTATAGCTAAAAGAAAATAATTCACCTCGATGAGAAGTAGGGGTCACCAGGATGAGGAAAAAGTGTCACGTCTGAGGACCGTCAGAGGAACTGATCCCGGAATCTGCTAACTGCAGTTGACCACGCTAGGGAATCTGCAGAAGGTCTTTTAGTGTATAACAACTCAGAGGACCCGAGACGAATCTCTCTCAAGGGCCTCTGAGGATGAGATGGAGACTCTCCAAGGCACCTTTGATTACTCACTTAACGGTCGTCTTGATGATGCTTTGGCAGCATTTTGAGATCATGGATTCTGCACAAATAAATACCCTTCAAACTTCATACAATGGAAAAGTCCAAAGAATCAAAAAAAACCCACTCCCTCTGCACACCTTCTCCGACATAGATATTTATCGTGCAAGAACTGGGTCACTTACATCTTCACTTACGTGGAGATGGACTCCTGAGGTGAGGACGTTTCAGGAATGAGAGAGCAGGGGGCACGCATGGAGAATGGAACCTGTGGAAGAGAAGAGGGGCAGGGAAGGCGGCCCGAAGGACAGGACCCTCCTCAGATCCGCCCAAGGCAGGCCTGTGCATGGTGAAAAGATGGAGAGGGATCCGCAGCATTTTCATGGACCACAAGTGCATCTGAGGCTGGCAGTGAGAGAGACTTGGTTCTTGTGAAGATTGTTCACGGCTGAACGTGATTCTTCCTGATACTGAAGGCATACACACCAGACAAGGCTTTCCACTGAAGCAGCAGTGCTCCTGAAATCCTGGCTGTATATTAATATGTATTCCAGGAAGTCCTTGTAACTAGTTTTTAAAAAAAAAGAACATTTTGATTCTTGTGACCTGTTTAAAGTAAGAAAGCCTCAAGGCTTTTAGGTTTGGGACAGAGATGGATGGTTGGTTACCCATCTGATAGTGTAAGATACTATCTGATTCTCCCTAGAGAAGCCTCACACACATAGGGCAAGCCCATAATGGATTCCAAGAGTGGTGATTGGGTCCTAAGCATGAAAGATACCTTGGGGGAAGCCACTAAGAGAGACTTTGACTACTGTGAAATATGGCATCCCGTTTGGCCTAGAATTTAGGAAGCACAAGGATCGCATTGATCAAAAAGCAACAAGAAACCACTGGACTTTCTACAAGATTCCATTCTAGGTAAATAGACAATGTAAAATGAATGAAAAAATGGTATGGCTTGTGCAAAAGCTGGTGGAAAGATGTGTTTGTCAGCTTTCTATTACTGTAACGAATACCTGAGATGATTAGCTTATAAAGACAGGAGGTTTATTTTGGCTCACAGTTTTGGAGACTCCAGACCATGATGAATTGTCCATGTTGCTTTGGGCTTCTGATAAGTTCTGGTAAGGCAGCACATCTTGATGGAAGCATATAGCAGAACAAAACCACCCACCACATAGTCAGGAAGCCAAAGAGAGAGGAAAAGGAAGGGGTCTTGGTCTCCCCATTTCCTTCATGGGCATGCCCACAAATGACTTTAAGACCTCCCATTAGGCCCACCTCTTAAAAGTTCCTTCTCTTCCAACTAGCACCATGGGCTGGGGATCAAGCCTCCAACACAAAGGTCTTAGAAGGAATCTTTATGATGTAAACTATAATGCAAGACAATGTCGATTTCGGAAAAATATAACACATGAGGATTGACATTTCATTCTGATGTTGACTCATCAATACGACCTAATCCTAAATGTATGTGCACCAAACAACTTAAGAGTCATGACAGGGTTTTTTTGTTTTTGTTTTTGTTTTTTTTGATCAGGGATTGAACCCAGGGGCACTTGATCACTGAGCAACATCCCCAGACCAATTTTGTATTTTGTTTAGAGACAGGGTCTCACTGTGCTCCTCAGGGCCTTGCTTTTGCTGAGGCTGGCTTTGAACTCTCCATTCTCCTGCCTCGGCCTCCTGAGCCACTGGGATTACAGGCCTGTGCCACTGTGCTCAGCTGGTGACAGGACTTTTTGATAGCAAAAGCTCAAAAGGAAGGAAGCCAAGTCAATGATTATAATGGAACACTCCCATATTTCTCCTTCAGTAGTCATATAAGAAAAGTAGGTAGAAAATCAGAGAGGCTGATGCCAACAAACTAGACCAACTTGACCTCACTCACATTTACAGCACCCCACACTTGAAACAAAGATCACACTTCCTTTTCCAGGGCACCAGAATACCAAATATAGAACCATATTCTGTGTCATTTACACAAGGACATTTAACATAAATGAAATTAAACAAGGTACATTCTCTGACCATCCTGATTTAAAGATAGAAATATATTAGGAAAAGACACCTTGAAAATTCCCAAATATTTGAAAAAGATAAAAGAAACCGACACACTTTGAAATGATCCATTGTTATGGTGTAAATATGGTGTCCCCCTAAAGCTCATGTGTGAGACAATGCAAGGAGGTTTGGAGGAGAAATGATTGGGCCATAGCCTTAACCAGATCAGTGAATGAATCCCTGATGGGATTAACTGAGTGGCAACTGGAGGCAGGTGGGGTGTGATTGGAGAGAGTGGCTCTTTGGGGGCTTGGCTGTATTTTGTACATACTTTGTATCTGGAGAGTGGAGCCTCTCTCTGCTTCCTGATCACCGTGTGAGCTGCTTCCCTCCACCACACTCTTCTGCCATGACGTCCTGCCTCCCCCCCGAGCCCTGAGGAACGGAGCCAGATGTCTGCGGACTGAGACCTCTGAAACCGTGAGCCCTCTACAAAACTCTTCCTCCCCTAAAATTGTTCTGGTCCCATCTTTTAATCACAGTGGCGAAATAGCTGACTAAAACACCCGTGGATCCAAGAGTCAGTCACAGGAGACCCTAGAAAATATTGCAGATTAAGTAAATATTAAAACATATCAAAATTTGTAGAGGGAAACTAAAGCAGTGTATGTATGGGGAAGTTTAATATTAAATTCTTAAATTAGAAAAATGAAGACCGGTATTGAACTGACTAGGTTTCAACCTTAAGAAAGGGCTAAGGAGAGAAAGAATATATTAGAACCAGGAAAACCAGATAGAGAAATGAAAGAGAAGAGCATCCATCAAAGGAACTGAAAATAGGAAACCCACCTGGCTGCATCACCGTAGCGTGCTGGCTAGTAACTGGACGGACCTGGAGGCTGTCATGTCGCGCTAAGTGAAAAGAGCCAATCCCAAAAGAGCAGAGGTGGAGTCTTTCCGCTGATAGGTGGAAGCTAAGCTGCTACAATAAGTAGGCGGGGCAAGAAGGGAAGTTCAGTACTTCAGACGAAAGGCAATGAAGGGAAGGGAGGTAAGGGGGCCAGGAGTAGGAAAGACACTGGAATGACCCTGACATCATTTTCCAACGCAGCACATAGAAAAATGCCTCAGCCAATCCCATCATTGTGTCCGTCTACAAGAATGGGGTTCTCATTAGAATAAGATAGAAATATGCATGTGTCATTTTATTAAAGTGGATTCTACTGTCATGTATGACTAAAAAGAATTTAAAAAAGAAAATAGGAAAATGGAAAAATCAATGAAACCAATTGCTGAGACTTTCAGAAAAATCACAAGAACTGAGAGACCTCTGACTGTGCTGATTGAGAAGAGAGAGAATGTTACTAGATACTTTTAAAAGATAAGAGGGCTGGGGAAGAGGCCCAGTGATAGAGCACTAGCTAGCGTGTGTGGAGCCTGGGTTCCATTCCAGCAATGACAACAACAACAATAATAATGATGATGAATGCGAGGAACAACTATGTCCCCAAATTTGAAAACTTAGATGATCAAGTTCCTTGTAACACAAAACCATTGGAAGCTCAATTCATGTAAGAATTTCGATGTACCTCATCATAAACAATAAAAGTGAGTGATGGGTATGGTAACTGCCCTGTGTTGATCATTGCCCAATGTATGCATGAGTCAAAACGTCATGTTGCACCTCTTAAATGTGTCCAAACACCATGCCAATCAAAACATTCAGACAGAATATAGTCTATCCTCATTAATTTTCTGCTTGTCATTTCTGGGTATAGTTCTCTACAAATAACAAATAGGTCCAGGTGGTTGATGTTGTTAAGCCTTCTATATCATTACTCCTTCCGGCAAAGTGAGGGGGCTTAACAGCTCCAAATATGATTGTGGATTTGTCTTTCTAGTCTTATTAATTTTTACTTCTTGTATTTTGAAATTTTGTTATTGGGTACATACACATTTAGGATTGTTATACTTTTTGTTTTTTTTTTTTTTTTTTTTTTTTGTTATACTTTCTTGAAAAAGTTACCCTCCTATGGTTATGAAATGTTCCCTTTTATCTCTGAAAATACTTGTTCATGAAATTTATTTTATATTAGCTCTACTTCAGATCTCTCATGCTTATTTTCCCCCTCTTTTGCTGTCAACCTTTTAGTGTATTGATATTTAAAGTGTGCACATGTATAGAGCACATAGTTATTGTTTGCTTTTTACACATATTTAACACTCATACTTTTAATTTATGATAACTAGATCATTTATATTTAAATTAATTATTGATATTGTTGAAAAAAAAGAACACCTGACCCTGAAGGCCAATGGAAAGTTGGGTAAATGAGAGGTTTGACGATGTAATATTTTGGAAAATCGGTTGAATAGTCCTGCTGTCAGGCTCAGAGAGAAGATTGCTGGGATGCTTTTATTGCAATTGTTCATTCTCTCATTTGTCATATGTAAGACAGCAACAGATTTATTGTTAACCCTTTTTATTTTGCAAATAAAAAACTAATATATACATATGTATGCATGCATATGTGTGTGTTTATCTCTATTGTACCATAAGCAGTCTCTTAGGTAGCCCTTTATGGTTTTTATTGAAATTATTTAACAGCAAATAAAGCTGGAGATTTTTTCATATGCTTACTTGCCATTTGACTATCCTCTTCAGTGAAATACCTGTTCGTGTGTTTTGTTAATTAATTGCATTATTCGCTGATTGTTGTTTTCCAGTCTTTGTATGTTTTGTAAACAAGCATGTATATGGCAAAAAATAAATAACAACAAAAACATTCAAAATATGCATAAAATGTAACTAATCCTATCTATTAAAAACTCAGATTTGGAGTTAAAATTGTGCCCCCAAAGCCCTATCTGTTTCTGGTTTCTTCATCTTACGTCTTCCCTCTCTCTGATTGTTCTTTGGCAGTAGTGGAAATTGAACCCAGGGCCTTGCACATGCTAGGCAAGAGCTCTGCCTCTGAGCTATATCCTAGCCCTCCTCCTCTCCTTCTGCATTAGGTACTCCCTCCTCTTCCCTCTGCCAAGAAGAGCCCACCACTGGCTGTCAGAACTGAGCTGTACCAAACAGCCACGAGTGAGATGTCACTTACATGTGATGTCACCACAGTGCTGGACTCAGGGAAGCTAAGCCTTTATCCAGGAGTCCGTAGGGGTGACTGAATTCTTTTGAAGATCATCTGACAATCACGTTACTCAGAGAGACCCTGGAAACAGTGGAAGAATCAGAAGAAAGAAAAAACAAAAACTGCTGGAGAAACAAATTTATACCTAAGATTCCAAGTAAGGAAGAAACTGCGAGGGAGGGAGGAGATGCTGGTTTGCATCTGGAGATGGCATAAGTGGACGTCCAACCATGGTCATGCCTGGAGAAGGCTAGGTCCAATTCCAGGCTGAAGTATGTGGTGGCCTGGCATTGTGGGGGATCCTCCACCTCATTTGCTGATAAGCCACTAAATACCCAGGATGTAATTGAATTATGCAGCAGCTGCCCTTCTGACAAGTCCACAAAAGAAGACAAGGACAAAAACAAAAGATGTTCCCAAAGAAGACGCCATCCAGAGACTCCGGTCAAGAATATGTGGGGTTCCACTGGAAGAGACCTACAGGTATTTATTGAAAATACACTGAAAAAGAACCCAAGGGACCAGCATCCTGTTGCTAAAACTAGAACAGGAGGTTCTGGAATAAATGACACCAACGAGCCGTGCAAGAAGTCCCTGAGGTGACCTCACATCACAGAGTGCTATTAAACTCTCTATCTGGGGATGGACCACGATGTCGATCAAACTGGGAAAGCGGTCCTCATCCACCAAGTCAGTAACCTACAAATCCCTGACAGAGGTTCTCAGAACGTATAAAGGACAAGAAGAATGCCGAGACTTGAAAAGAGATTCAAGACAGATGAGGCCAAGAGAGGCGGAGACGATGATGGAGGTAGCCAGAACGGGTATCTAAGTGACATCGGGGGAGCCAATAAGGGCTGAGCTGCATCTCAAGCAGCCACCAGAGCAGAGCATACACAGGGAACTCGGGACCCTGGAGCCACCACCTTGGAGCAGCATAGGCTCTGATGGCTCTGTCATTGTCTCTCTCCTCACTCAAGGTGACGACATTGGCAGCAGTCGAGGTGGCAGTGCAAGAAGGGCCACTGGGCCAGGATGGCACTAGATGCCCCAGCAGCATGCCACCTGGTCGCCTCTGCCCAGTCTATCCGGGGCCTTCTCCCTTGTATATTTCTTCCTGCTTTTCCACCCATGTCTCTCAGTAACAGTCATCTTTGAATCATCTCATGATTTCCCGGGCAGGTGGCCTCAGCAACCCCTCAGATAAATGAGCCTTAGCCACCAAGTGCTTCGGAAGCAGCCTGCTGGCCCCTGGCTCTGTCCCAGCCCCTATCTCCCAGCATCCTCAGCAGACAAGCTTCATCATGGCTCCCACAAGAAAGCTCCTCCCACGTCTGCCTTTTCCGCTTCTAGCCATGCACCCCCTGTTCAAGCCCTGCTACCCCAGGCTACAAGCAATCCCCTCCCTCAACAGATCTGGGTTTAGTACCTAACCCCATCCAGCAATCTCAACCTCTCGCCCACATTCTCTCGGTAGTCTCAGACCCAGAGTGAGAAAGAGCTGCCCCAGCCAGCCCAGTAGCCTGCTTAATGGCCCTGCTGCCTAGGCAGTGGCTTTACCAAGGCATGCCTGGGGTCCAGCAGCCCAGCGTAAGGCTTGCTCAGCAACCGAGGGGCAGCGTGGGCTTGGGCAGGCGAGGCCTATGGCTTGGTATATACATCAGTGCTTTCTTCCTAAGGTCCATCCTAGTGGCTGATGACACAAAATGTGGTCCAGCTGCCTTTCTAGCAACCCAGGCTGGTCTCTGAGAGCCAGTCCAGGGCAAGAAGACCTCCTAGAAGTGGCTGGGCCAGCAGATCCCCCAGCTCAGCAGAATGGTGTGAGCCGTTCTTTGGGGTTTCGGCAACCTCCCTGCTCTGAGCAGCCCCAGGATGGCACAGTCTCCTCCTCTCCCCATGGCCCCTCAGAGATGCCACAGCTCAGACACTCAAGAGTACCACCTCCTGGACCCCAGGTGTGCTGGTCATGGAGCTAAACATCTAAACATGGACCCCAGACTTCTCCAGAACTGTGTTCCACTGGGATCACTGTAAATACTACAGCATGGGCTGGTGGGGTCAGACACTTGGGGGGCTGTACCACCCGACAGCCCAAATGAGTAGCACCCCCTGTCTTGTCTCCTACCCAGTCTCCAGCACCCTCTCCTGTTATCAGCCCCAGCAGCATCAGCACAGGACTCACTTCCTGTTTTCATACAATTGCCCCAACCTGGGTCCAACACAGGGTGATGGGCACCTCTCTCTTTGGGCCAGCCATTACAGTACAGTCTGTCCATCTGCCCTCCCTTACTCCAAGGTCAGTGGACTTACACAGTGCACCACAGACAGAGTGAACTGACACATGGAAACCAGAGCAAGAGACAAGCATACAAATTTGCCTCCTACGACCTGGGGATGGTAGGTGCTGGAGGTGACTGATCTTGCTGGAACACCTCCCTTACTGAAGTGGACAAACTTCCATCAGTCCATCGGGTCTGGTTCCAAGACCCAGTGACTCAAGGATGCTGGGGTGGGTGTGGGGGGTGCTGAGAAACAGCTGTTGCTCAGATGTCCCTGCTTTGTACACTCTTGTGGCCATGTCCCCACTCCCAGCCCCCACTGCTCCACATCTTCAGCTCAACGACTCCACGTATGACTTTGAAATTCAAGTGGCCCCAAAAGAACAATGACCTGAGGATCCTAGAGTGGGCCACCTCCCTTGAAGAGGAGGAGGCAGAGGTTTGGACAGAGTAGAGGAGGCCTGAAGGTCCTGGCTGACCAAGACAAGGTGAAGTCGTAAGTGGAGCTGGCGCCAGGCATGAGGGACGAAGAGGAAGACAGACCCCCGCTCTCCTGCCTAGGTCCCCATTTCTCCCTGGCTGGTCCCCTTGGCTTCCCAGCCTCTTCTAGCATCTTTAATCTCTTCTCCACCATGAAATTAACTTCTCAGTTTGGCCTGGTAGAATTGGGAGGGTCCCACACTCTTCCAGGCTCCTATTTTCTCACCAGCAAGCTTTTTCCTTTGTTTTGGTCTTTATGAATATATTTATGTGGATAGAATTAAGAAAAACAAAATTGGTTTCCCTGTTTTCTCCCTTCTTTCATCCTGTCCCCCCAAACCTCACAGAGCTAAAACCCCACTTCTGCAGCCCTCCTACATTGTTTTCTGTTTATTTGGGATGTTCTTGGGGGAAAAGGTTGATTTTTATTTTAAATATTTTTTAAAAATCTGTCACTGTGAGAAAGAAGAAAGTCCAGCTGGCTTTGCACATCACACCAAACATTCAAGGAATAATTAATACTAATTCTACCAAACTCTTCCATAAAATAGAAGGCTTCCCAAATCATGTGCAAAGTCAGAAAAAAACATTAATAGAAACAGATTGCACAGACACAGCCTTTATGAACACAGGCATAAAAATTCTGAATAAATAAAACCAAATGTCACGACACTTGAAAGTGCAATCAGGATTTATCCCAGAAATGCAAGATTCATTCAACATTCAAAAAGAAGACATCGGGAGGCTGAATCAGGAGAATCGTGAGTTCAAAGCTGACCTCAGCAACTCAGTGAGACTCTTTCTAAATAAAATATTTAGGGCTGAGCCTGTAGCTCAGTGGCCAAGTGCTTGCCTAGCATGTGTGAGGCACTGGGTTCAATCCTCAGCACCACACAAAAAAATTTTAAAAATAAAATATCTTAAAAGGGCTGGGGTGTGGCTCAGTGGTTAAGCACCCCTGTGCAATCCCCAGTAACAGAAAAAAAAAAAAAAAAAAAAAGAATCCAAGGGCTCCCTTGGCTGAGGCTGCTCCTCTGCTCCTCTAATTGGGCTTTGAAGTGGGCCATTTCTGGGCCTGGGGGGCTCCAAGAAGGCATCCACATTGCTGGCAACCACTGCGGCAGGGCCAGGCAGGTCCTCGGCGTCCAGCTGCGTTGTCCCTGCAGCCTGAAGCACACAGGGCTGGCCGGGCCGAGCTCAGGCCTCCCAGCCGTGGCTCTTTACTTGCTCCACGGAGAAGGCAGGTGAGCCTTGGAGCTCCAAGAGCCCTGAGGAGCCAGGCGGGGCAGGCCAGGCAAGCAGCCTCCGAGGGAGCCCAGCCCAGTGCCAGCGCCTCCGAAACCTCCGGTCCCACCAAGGGGAAGCACCAAGGCCTGGAAAACCACCACAGCTCGGGAGGAAACCAAGGGGCAGACCCAGAGAGCACCTCGCAGGCTCCTCCCAGAAGAAGCAGGGACCCCGCAGGGCCTGCTCTCTCCAGGAGCTGCTTCCTGCTGGGAGTGGACTGCTTAGCTCCGATGGTACTGCCCGCCCCTTACCCCAGACCCACAGTCAGGGCCTCTGGCGTGCTCCCTGCGCCCTTGCCACACGGACACAGCACAGTCCCCGCTACAGGGCCCCTGAGGCTCCAGTGTGGAGTTTTCCTCCAGCCTCTGCTCCCAGTGACCTCTTACACACACGTCCTGTGCCTGCTGCTGCCCCATTCCCTTGGTTGGGGACACTGCTGTCTGGGCTCTCGATTTGTGGGCCCCTTCTCTGCTCCTCTCTATTCCCTTTGGCTTCCCATACAGAGACCTACAAGGGTTCCTCTGGCCGTGAAAAGGGCACGCACCCCACCTCACTTTGCCAAATGCCCCACTCTGCTGGACAGGAAGCAGGTGGTGTGGACAGTGGAGGAGGGCCCTCAGCCGCCAGGGTGCCTCCAACCAAACCGACTCTTCCCTCCAGTGGGCCTCACACCCGTTCCTCTTGCTTTCCCGTGTCACCCGATCCTGTGCTAGGTTGGACAGACCCCTTTGGGGTACAGGAAGGCAGGCTGGACTTGGAGCCTGTGCCCTGGCCCCACACACCTGCCCTCAACCAGGGAGCTGAGCATCTCCTTCAGTGGTGGGGATGAAGTCACCCACTCCCCAAGTAAGGCCCAGTTCCAGGTGCCACCATGGAAGGCAGGCCAGGGGCCAGCTCACCTCTCACGCACCCTGCCTGCTTCCACAGCTGGGCCGTCCCTTCCTCAGATGGGCACTGACAAGGACCAGGTCTGCCCACCCCCGGCTTTCCTGCTCCTCCAACTGGCAAGGGTCTGGTTTCACCCTTTCCTGGGCCCACAGACTGCCTCTGAACAGCGGTGTGTTGCTCGGGGTTTGCCAGCCCGCCCTCACTCTTCCTGGGGAAGGGAGGGCGGGGGTACTGTCCATCAACGGGGTAGGGGCCACCTTTTCCCCCTGTTCTGTCAGGGAGAGACCTGGCCACTATTTGTTCCCCTTGAGGACTCCCCTCCTCTGGCTTCCTATTTATAGTTACGTGAATAATAAATTATCCTTTTCTGAAAAAAAAAAAAAAAAAAATCCAACTATGATTGTGGTAGCAAACGACTCACTCTCCCTAAAGATGTCCAAGTCCTAATCCTTGGAATCTGCTAGAATGTTGCCTTACGTTGGGAAGGGGTGTGAAGGTTGCAGATAGAACTGGGTTGCTGGACACCTGCCCTTCGAAACAGGGACGCTGTCCTGGATTTATCCAAGTGGCACTAATGTGACGCGCGGGAGGGGAAGCAGAAGCAGAGGGGAAGCCACTGTCAGGGTGGCAGAATGAGAGACTGGTCAGCGGGTCCTTGCTGGCTCTGGAGATGAACCAGGGCCTGGGAAGCTGGAAGAGAGCGAGCACGGCGATTTCCTTGTAGCACCTCCAGGAGCGCAGCCTCGCTGACGCCTCGGCTGCAGCAATGCAGGTCCGTGTCAGACCTCCGGCCTGTGGACTTGTAAGATATGGCATGGACATCACTCGAAGGCGACAAGCTTACAGGGATTGTTACGCCAGGTAGGGACTCTGATGCAGCAATTCATCACATAAACAGAGGTAAGAAGCGAAATCATGGGCACTTCAATGGCGGCAGAGAAAGCATTTGCCAAAACTGGGCATCTGCTCGTGATGAAAAACTAACCTTCATTTTTATGTGGTGCTGGGGATTGAACCCAGTGCCCGGCATGTGCTAGGCGAGCGCTCTACCCGAGTCACAACCGCAGTCCCCAGGTTAAAAAAAAAAAAACAGAATGAAGAAAGACCTTGTCAACCTGGTGAATGGCACAAATAGTTAACCAAGCATCTAATAATGAAAAACAAACATTTCCTCTTAATTCATCAACAGTGTGCAGGACTTGGTAACTATCGTGTTAAGCAAGAATAACCAGTGGGAGAAACACCAGTGAGCGTAAGGAGGAACGGAACACTCACACAGGCTCAGAGTATCTTCCCACAGGATACTTACTAGAAAGGGAAATAGGAACTTAAAACTTGAATTGATCAAAGTTATTATGACTAATGGGATGAAGCAACACCATGTGTCCCCTGATATGAAAATATGGTATCACTTCTATTTCTACCAAAAAAAAAGGCATGGATTTAATTATGACACATAAGCTGTTTTTTAAAATATGATTTTCAGCCTCTCCTGTATTTTTTGACATTTATATAACCTTTATTAAAATAATTTTATTATTGTTAATCTCTATGTCTATCCCCATTTTTATTGCTGCATTACAGTTATACATACTGATATTTGTTACATGTTCATGCCTGCGTACATTAACAATTTGGCCAGTACTCTTCCCAGCACTTTTGTCCCATATATTCTTATTGTGGGAACAATAAGGAAAGTTCTAGAAACAAAAATAAGAGATTCCCTCATCTCTCTATAGTCTATTTCCTATCATTTTCATTTCACTGCTTTTTCTTCAGATCTACCTTCCATTTTATCAATTCTCTTAAGCTATGTCACATGTGCCACTACAACCATCCCTGAGGGTATTTATTCCTACTGGTTTTCAGCTTTAGAACTTCCAAGTTCTTTTCTACAATTTTCTCTTGCAATTCTTTTTAATCTTACCTCTTGTAATACTCTGGGTTGATAACTTGGGTGATTATAGCCCCTATAGTTCCATTTGTATTGTTTGATTTCCTCAGTTTTGTCTTTCTCTCTTATATCTTATTTTTCATTGAGTACTATATATGAGAATATAAGACATTGATGTTAAAGATGTTATCCTGCAGAGAGACTTTGTTTGCCCCTGGTGGGTGACTGGGGGGATTAGTGGTCTGGCTTCCAATCCTGTCTGTGTGGTCTTATCTACTTCAAGTTTCCCGTAGGGTGTATGCCACAGGACTTTAAACCAAAGATCATATAAGTCACCAATAACCAACTTTCCGTGGAACATACACCCAAGAACCTATTGAAATAAATCCAATTTTTCAATTGCCTACTATGGACTTTGGGCACAAAAAGTCCCAAACACCAGGGTTATTTTCCCAGATTTTCTTCTAAATATTGGTATAATTTGCTTTGCTTTGCCATCTCTTTGAACATTCTAATAATTTGTTCAGATTTTTCATCAATACTCAGGGAAATAACTGATATTGTTATCCCTCAATATCTGTGGGAGATTGGTTCCAGGATCTCCCAGGACACAAATATTTGCAGATGCTCAGCCCCTTATATAAACTGTCACTTTGCATACAACCTTTCTTTGTATACTTTATCTCCAGATTATACAGTACCCAATGCAATGTAAATACTACATAAACAGTTATATTGGATTGCTTTGGGACCACTAACAAGTCTATACTGAGGACACATATTTCCCCACTTATTTTCAACCTGAGGTTGTTTGAGCCACAGATGCAGAACCCACAGATCTGGGGTGCCAACTGCATGTTATCCATTGTTGCCAGAATTAGGAAGGACATTTTCCCCAAGTTGTTATAGTATTGCTACACCAGCCAAAAAGCATTTGACAGAACTTTAATGAGCACTCTCCAGCCCCTCTCCACAATGTGAAACAGACTCTGATGTGTGTGACACATTTACAGAAAATTTTATGTCTTTGGGACAGTAAGACTTCCTTTTGAAACATTAATACCCAATTTCCTTCATCTAATTCCCTCCCCCCAGTGCTAGGGATTTGAAGCCAGAGGGACTCCACTATTGAGCTACATCCCCAGATCTTTTATATTTTTATGACAAGGTCTCATTAAATTTCCTAGGTTGGCCTCGAATTTGCAATCCTTCTGCCTTGGTCTCTAGTAACTTGGATTATAGGCATACACCACCATGCCCAACTTGCTTTCACCCAATTTATAAAAGACTAATAAGCCAGTGGAATGAGGTATGCCCCAGTTTCAGTAATTATTTCCATTTATCTTAGAAAAACAACAATTTAATCAGTAGAACATATTAAGATATTCAATGGCTTTAACGTGAGTACCTTTATTGACATCATTTTAAGTTTAATAGCATTAGGAATGACATTTGTGCATATTTCATTTATTGGCAAAGGTTTTCTTAACAAAGTTCCATTCTTTCCTTCCAAATTAACCTTTTAGATTTCTAGAAACTTAAACCAAATTCTAACTTCAAAAAAGGACATTTGCCTTAGCTCTTATTTAATTATGGGACTATCTCCTCGATTATTTTGGCTTGTGTCTCAGTAGGATTTTACCTGGATCACAAATATTTTCTTAGACGATTTGTTTTTTTAATAGGACAGGCACAAATTGCAAACCTCAGTTAACACAAACAAAGCAAATTATTTTCTAGCATACCCTGTTATATTTGAAACTAATCTCTGCCCCCTGCCCAAATACCACTGTTTAGAAGAGTACAAGAAAACAAAGTTCTCATACATTGTTTCCTGAGTCTATTCAAAGAATCATTGTAAGTGGGAAGAGTAACCTGTGTGGTTCCAGAAAAAGCATGTGACTTCATATAAACAAGGGATCCAAAACTCTGCTGATTATGGTGCAGTTCACATGCTATCACACTTAGAACAACAAGAAAACAAAGACTAAGAGAGATGTTAATGTCCTTTGCAGAAATGGCAAAAGGTTTCCATGTTCTCAGACTGCCAATTTAAATCACAGGTTCTCTATTACCTCTCAAATATACATCTATTCAAAGATATAATCCCTAGATGACTAACAGCTAATCCTTTTCAATTATCAGAGTCAAACTACTTGGAATAGGAGTGTTTGGGTACATTTAGTTACATAAGCTTTGCAACATTTGCAAGGTAAATTCCAAGATAATACTTTGCAGTTCTTTGCAGGCTGGAATGGCAATCTTGGGTAAAGTTGGTGGTATTTCAGGTAGAAAGTACCACGATTTGGACTCCATTTTCACAACATAGACCCATCAATCTGTCAACACAAATCTACCTTCTCAATTGCCTCCTGTGGAATTTGTGGTATAAAAAGCACTCCCAGATACCAGAGTCATATTTCTGAATTTCCTCCTAGATATAGGTGTGGTTTTCTTCTTTGCCATCTCTGATGCCATTTGACATTCTCCCATGTGCAATAAAAATGATTACAATTTACCTATGAATCTATTTCAGATATCCAGCTTCAAAAGTTTAAAAAAAAAAAAAGTACAAATTGTGGTTTTCAATATCAGGTCTTTCTTCTTCTACAGCTCAAAGGTAATAGAGAGAGTCGGAGAGTGATTTATCTGGTTCTTGGTGAATATTCTGGCCCACAAGGTAAGCCAGTTTATGGGCATAGTGGCAAGGAGCAGGAACTCGGATGATACCCTTTAGTAGAGAGAAAAAATTTTTTTTTTTACTTTACACCTTAAACTTACATTTAACTTTCTCTAAGTTT
Organism: Sciurus vulgaris; assembly: GCF_902686455.1. NCBI lineage: Eukaryota > Metazoa > Chordata > Mammalia > Rodentia > Sciuridae > Sciurus > Sciurus vulgaris. Next base: position 137,327,026 of record NC_136468.1, read on the forward strand.
ACATCGTCATAGATATCAATTCAGAGGTTGAACGTTGCTCAGTCTTGAACAACACATTTTACAGTTCTGAAGGGAAATGTAACACAATACTCACAGGCAAATTGTAGTACATGTGGCACAGTTTGTAAGTTAAACGCTGTACTGTATCCGGGTCCAAGCAGATAGTGTCATAGATAACATTATAATGAGTGGGAGTAACGGTACCAGTTCTTGAAGACTGACTCACAATGTAAAAGTCATACCTGGAATCACAGAACATGTGGGTGTCAGCTTATTTTAGTAAAGAAATATGGTATCCCTAGTATCAGCTGAAAATATTTCATTTACTAATTTACAGAAATCTCTCTACAGTTTCCTTTAAATTTAGAGGCCTGACTAACAATGATTTGATAAAATAAATCCATAAAGGACAACTAAGAACTAGGCAGATAATGACTCTCCTGAGGTGGAGACTTGAAATGTAGGTACTGATGCTGAGGGAAGGAAAGAAAATGGGCACGTTTGGGTGGCAACAGGTGATTAGATGCAGACATTCAAGGATGAGGCTTCTTGTTTCTCCCTAAGAATTGTTGGAATGCGCTCAAACTCTGTAAATGACATCACTGGTAAGGTTCATCTACTTCCATTTGTTGTAAATATTGAATTTTATCTTTATGGGTACAATTAATACATTATACTTTTGCTTTTTAAATTAGTCCTTTCCTGCATTTGACTATATGGATCCATGTTTCTGTCCTTCCTTAATGTTACTTCATTGATTCCCTTCTAGTGCTATAAATACATTTCCTATCATGGTTTCACATGACTCAATTAAGAAAATAAAACATTTAAGTTAACCAGAAGCTCTTTTATCCAGTAACTGAAGAACCTTAAAATGTTTTAACCCTATAGCCCTTTCCTGAGTAAATATGGTATTATAGATCTATCTTCAGTTTTTTAAAACACAAAACACATCCATAAGATCTACCTTATTTTAATATACTCTAGCAGTTAGTCATTACTTACGAAGTCAAGTCTTTCAGTGAGAGCTGGGTAGATCAGTTTGTGTGTACCCAGTATGTGTTTACCTAAGCATGTTTGTACTTCAGGCACCCTTGATAGCTTAGCTGGGTATCAAATTCTAGTCTGATACTTTGGGGTGGTTTGAAGATACAATATCACTGTGTTCTGGTTTCTACTACTGGTATTGAATAATATATTATTTATTTATTATTTATAAATATATTATTCTCCTGCCTGCTTTTAAAATTTCTTGTTCCTACTCTTAAATTTCACCTGTACCTAAGTGTAGACTTATTTTTTTAGATCGTGCTCAAATTTTGATTTTCAAACATGAGGATTCAGAATCTGAGTCTTTGATTATTACTCCCAAACACATTTTTTCCTACAGAAACACTTTGATATAGAACAAATCTTATTTTGCCTTATAATTTCCTCAATATTTCTTTCACTTTTGTATCTTTATGACTCTCCACTGCACCATGGAAATTTTAATGTGGTTTTTAGTTAACCATTTTCTGTGTAAAATGCTCTTTGGTACTTCCTCAATTTTTCTTAATTTTTGTAAAGTTTATCATTGTTAAATATCTAAATCTAAACTGAACTTTTAATTCAACATTTCTTTGTTACTTGTTTTCTTCCATTTATGTATCTTCCCCTTTAACATGGAATGTTTCTAACCACTTCATTTTCTACAAGTTTGGGATGTCTGAACCTGCTGTCTTTTTCTCTGCTGATTCTCATTCATGGTGGGTTGCTTTCTCGCATGAAGAAAGCAATTCATAAATGACTGATCTGAATTATTGCAGATGTTCATGGGTAATAGCAATGACAATATAAAACTAAACTATTTTTTGACTTGTACAATATTAATATTACTTTGTAATTCATCATTTGTCCAGGTTCTTAGAAGATAAATGTCATAAGAGAAGCTGGTGTTTTATATTGCCCCTTTTAAAAGCAGCAAAACTTTTTAAAAAATATTAAGTTGTAGATGGACACAACATATTTTTATGTGGTGCTGAGGATCGAACCCAGTCCTTACACGTGCGAGGCAAATGTTCTACCACTGACCTATAGCCCCAGCCCCAGCAAAACATTTTTCAAACCAGAAAACCACTTCAGGTTATTACATAAATATTCTGATAGGACATATTTCATATTTGATTTAGGATGACTCCCAGCTGTCACATATATAACTTGCTACTTTCATATCCATACTTGAAGTTGATTTAGAGCCACACTAAAATTAATTTTGTCACAGACTCAAAAACTTGATTAAGAAAGTTAACCATAAGATCAATCACAATTTCGAAAATCCAAATGAAGAGTCCCTGGCCAAGTGTGAAAATATATAGACCAAACTCGTTGTCAAGGATCAGATGCTTCCCAGGTGAAGTTACTAGGATTAAGTGATTTGGCCAAGGTGAACTGAGAACGTTAATAGATGCGGATGTAAAAATAAAACTGTCTTACCATTGCTCCCTGGTTAACACCATGTCAATAACAGTTCCTGGATATGGATTTCCAAGTCCATCGGTGTTAGAAACAAAAAACCTGGTGTTTATTCGTTTCTTCACCACGATGAACGTTAGCTTGATACTTTAAAAATTAGGATAAGACGTTTACTCCATCTCAGAAGCATTCGGGGTGCTAGAACATCGCACACTGGGGACCCATTTAAAAGCCTGCAGGCAGCGGCCCCCTCCACACAGCCCAGGGTCCGGTCTTAGTTCCATGTACCCGATTGGGCAGTAAAGGAGGAATATCTTCAGAGCCACCAATATCCTAGGTGAAGAGACCCTTCCTCTCAACCTCAGGGCCACTCCTGCTGTCTGTTGGACAGCAGGCCCAACAAACAGAAGAGGCCAGAGGAGACAGCTGGGAGGGATCCCCATCCCAGAGACTTAAAAACTCTGGGATCAAAGGAGTGATACCTGCAAACCAGACAGTGTGTTCATGGATCTCTAAGGCTGACAAGCGCTCCCACACAGCCCTCCTTGAAAGGAAATCGGGAAAAGATGCCACCAGGACACTCCACTCTGCACCCTGACTCAGGGTGAGCCACAGGGTCAAAGGGGGGTGGCTGTTTTCTGCCCACCCAGCCACTGAAGCCCACCGAGGGCATCAAGCCCCTTGTTTCTCATCCCATGTCACTGGTTATCCTCCTCTGTGAGAACAGATTTTTCTCAGTGCACGTTGCATCGTCTGAACTGGACAATACGTACTTACCTATGTGTGCTCTGAGCGTCTAAGTAGCTCACAAGCTGGGGTACCTCATGGTCAAGCAAGGCCTGAAGCTGACCGTCTCCCACTCCATCCCGATAGACCACAATAGATTGTGGTGCATGCGGTACGTTTCTAAACCAGGAACTCAAGGCACCTGAAAGGAACCCGGAGACACGCAAGTAAACCTCAACTTGGGTTATTTGACAATGTCTGGGTTCACCTTTCAACACTGTGGCTTTCACGACAGTTTCACTCATGGCCTCTAACTTCAGTCTAGTCCAGGTCTCTTTCATGTATTTACTGTAGTTCAGGGGTTCTCGACAACAGTACCGTTAGAAATCGAGATCCACAGCTCCTGGTGGGGTGGGGTGTGCAGTATTTCTGGTCTCTACCTGCTGGGCTACATGCCAGCGCACCACCATCCCAGGGTGGCAACAAAGAAAATGTTTTAGTCACGAATGGATAGTCTCTGGGGGCACTCTCTCCACTTGTGGAGAACTACTGATGTAGTTGGTACACAGCCCCAAGGCTGACCTTTCAAACAGTTCTTCAGTCCATCCACAAGCTCCTCTCCCGGTTCCTGGAAGATACAATGAGAGTACCACCTGTTTGCAGAAAAAAAAAAATAAGTCAGTTGGGATCTTAAAATTTCATCATTTGGATTCTGAATCTATGACAAAAATATATACGTGTGTGTATATGCAGATGTACATACATATACACCAGTAGCCAAAGAATCCAATTAAGGATAAATCCTTTTACATATGTACAGTGATCAAGTATCAGTCTCTTCTGATATCTTAGTTATAAGGGTTTTTTGAATACAAATAAGATGAACTATTATCATTACTACAAATTACTCATGTTGTCACATGCATGACTACTGTAGTTTTATCTACTGGGGAATGTGACCAAGTGAAAACTCTGTTCCTGGAGGTTCCTGCTTTGGGGTCAACGTCTTAGACAAGGGCTCATCCGTGATAATCATCCGAGGAAGTGACTTGCTTTGCAAGAATGACATGACAACTTCAACATGTCCAGTAAAATCATAAAATGCCTCCAGCCTCTATCCCCTTACTGTTGACTTCAGAGTGAGCTCACCTGACCACCTGATATTATGTACTACACTTTTATTGTCTGCCTCTTTATGAGATACCATCAGCATTTGGTTCTGTTTTCACTGCTGCACTGCTAGTATTTGGGCCTAAAAAATGCTTCAGAATGTCCACTCAGTGCATAGTGACACTGTCTTCCCAGTATTGCGACATTATTTTCTAATTTCAAAGAAAAAAGCAGCACAAAATAATGTTACTGTGTCAAAATAGAGAATGACTGGGGAAAATGATGTCTTCTGTGGAAATGAAGATGGGTTTTCCCTAAAGAACACTCTGGAATTATCCTCTGGTGGGCCACAGACACCGATCATAGCGGGAATCTGTAAGGGCCACATACCATATAACACACAGGGACTAAAAACTCATTTTAAGGTGTGGTGTGGTTTCTCCTCTAAGGATGGTAAAAAAGACTCCAAGTGCCCGGGGTTGTTGGAAGATGGGAGGGAGGAGTGTTTGGTAAGGAAGGTGGACGACCTCTAAGAACTGTGACCTGCGGCTGACGGCCAGCAAGGCACTGGGACCTCTGTGCTACCCCCACAAGGAAATGGCTTCTGCCACACCCACAAGAGCCTGGAAGAGGACCACAAGCCTCCAGTTGAGAATGTGACTCAGCCAACATCTGAATTTCTATCTCGAGATTTCAGGGTCTCATTCAAAGAACTGCACAAAAGCAGGTGCTGTCAGCTAGTACTTTTATTCTGTCAGGCAAAAAAAAAAAAAACATAAAACCAAACAAACAAAAAAAAAAGCATGAACCCAACCATTCATGCAAAATATTTTGGGAGCATAATTTTGTGAGAAAATTGGGACAGCTCATGGCTAAGAACTACTTGTCTGAACTCCAGAGTCAGGTGCGCCTCTTCTGTTGGGTGCACAGTTACCAATTAAATGTCTGCCAAAGCTTACTCACTTGGTTAATTCCTCATCCGTGCTTGCCACAAATCCTGCAATCGATTTTCGCCGATTTACAATATCGTGGAAACAATCAATACCGACGAACATCGTCTTTTCCAACTTTAAAAAAAGTAGTAAATTTAGAACAGAATATGAACAAAACTTAATCATTAAATTAAAAATCAGACTCTTACATTTACTATGCACAAATAAAAGAGAAGGTAATGAAATCCTACATACACCTGTCTCCACCTTCCAGAGGGCTCCTCCCATCTTGCAATTCATCTGCTGGGCAATCTTTGCGGCCACAGTTAGTAATGACCAGGGTTTGCCTAGGGTATGTGCCACTACACACTGGCTTGGAGTTGGGCATTGAACACATAAGTACTTTTTTATTTCATCATACCTGTTTTTCCCATCATCAGGCAATAAGCAAACCACCTTGAAAGCAAGCAGACATGAAACTCTTTAAGACAGAGTAACAATAAGAGAAATGAGAACCATCTCAAGGTAGAACACTGACAAACTAGTGTCTATTAAGCGACGACTGGAGGCTAAGAATGCAGAGGGTGTAGAATCACACTCCACCCCACAACTGTGAGGGGTGGAAGAAAAAGGCTGCAGGACTGGCAATCTGGCAATGTGCCTCCAGTGCTTAAGCCTGCAAAGTCCTTTGTCCTAGTGACTCCATTTCCAGGAATTTAGCGTGAAGTTAACAAGGATGGGTTGGGAGTGTTGACTGAAGGATACCAGGATCAGGATAGTCACCGTTTGCAGGATGATCATTATACATAGGGTACTTGCTAAATACTTTACTTGACCCAATTCTTTCTTTCAGTGACCCACTAACAAGTACTATTATCCCCATTTTACCACTGAGCAAACAAGCTCGGGAGTTCCTGGAAACCACCCGACTTAGGAGGTGCCCAACATTGCATATGACCTCTGGCAGGACGACTAAGTAGTTAGGAAGGGTGGCTCCCACTCGGTCTGTTCCTGACTTCAATGGGGAATTTTTTTTTTTTTTTTAAACCATATGATACCTATAGGAAGTTTTGGGAAGATATCCTTTTATCAGATTAAAATTATTCTATATTAAGTGAATTTTTCTTCAAGAGAAGAGGTATAAAATTTCAGGTACATTATATACAATGATCCAGATACATATTTTTATTACTCGTCATATCAGTTAATCATTATTCTTTTTCTAAAAGTGACCTTGTTCAGATTTTAGATTACTGGCATATAGTAGCTCATCATGTTCTTTTAACAGTTCTTTAAAATTCCAGTGAAATCTACAATAATGACCTCCACTTGCCTCTAATAGTTTCAAAAACTAGTTTTCAATTTGTTGTTTTCCTTTTATTTGCTGTACTGAGGATCAGACCCAGGAGGCTGGACCACTGAGCCTCGACTCAGCCCTCCGTTCTGAGCCAGGGTCTGGCTGACTTGCCCCGCCTGGTCTACAGAGTTGTGATACACACCACTTCCATGGTCTTTCGGTTCTGATCTTGTCCCCACTGTTACTACTCTAACATAGTTGTTACTTGGAAATCACCCAAGATTGCAGTTTTTTTTGAGAAGCCTGGCCCTCCTGAGAGGTTAGAGTCGAGCTGGATCAAAGTACAGGAGTGTGGCTGTGTAAGGCTCAGCCAGATTAACCAACCAATGAAGAATCAAGGGCTAGGATAAGAGAATGGGGACTCAGAGAGATGAGCCCAGCCAGCGAGGCTGTGATTTCCCAAGGTATCTGCCAATCCCGGTACTTGTGACTGGAAGAATTTAAAGAAACTGACAAGCCCCATAGAGGGAGAAGCACAGAAATTGAAGACCAAGACCTGTCAAGAAAAGGTTGCTCCAGTTAAATTGTGAACATTCTCCACCCAGAACTAACCAGGTTAATGACTCAGTGCTGAAGATGACATTTGGAAGAGGAATACATACGCTGATGGAAATGCTGATTAGTAGTATCTAATGACCTTGAACTTTCTACTCCCAGGTGCATCCCAACAAAATACATTCTTGTGTGCAGGACAGACATGTGCACAAGAGTATATATAATGGTGCTATGAGTAATAGCAAGACTAGAATAAAAGTCATAAAAAAATCCATGAAAGTCAAAGGCAGACTGAAGAAAAAATTTCCAGAGGAAAGGAGACAATGTGGAGCCAAGTGTCAAAACAGACATCTCCAGGATGATTCCCCTTTTGCAGAAACATTAATCTGAACAACTATCCACATGTGAAATCACCTTCAGGAATGGAAGTTCAGTGGATTAGACAAAGGGGATCCAAGTGAAGGGAGGGGGGATAGGAATGGAAAAACAGTGGAATGAAACTGACCTAACCTTCCGATGCTTGTATATGAACGTGCAACCAGTGCCTCTCACCATCGTAAACATCCACAAGACTGAGATCCTAATTAGAGTAAAATATACTGCAAGTTTCTATAAACGTATCAAAATAGACTCTACTATCATCTGTAACTAAAATGAATAAAAAACTAAAAAAAGTCACTTGGAATCAACCATATTTTTACAAACTGACAAATTTTAATGTTTTTCTATCTTAAAACTAAAATTCTAAAATGCAAGCTGTAAGATGTTTGTATTTATGCATGTTACACAGTTGTACATGGTGTATGTTGTGTCTACCTTCCTTTTAAGGAATTCAAGTTAGCCTACAGATAAATGAGTGGTAACAAATTAGAACTGTTGAGATTAATTAACCCAAATACCTTCTAAGTTTACATGACTTAAATAAATATTTGATAAATCAGCTAGGAAAACAAACACCAAAACAAAGCAAACCACCTCCAGAAGAGCTAAGGAAACCAGCCAAGAGGTCACAGTACCTGATCAGAGTATCATAGGATGCACCTGAGAGGTGGAAGGACAATTGCACATCACTCTTGTCACTTGTCCCCAATCCCAGACAGCATAGCAAAGATGCTGTCTGATTGGGAGAAAGAGGGAAGCAAGCACTGGACTTTTCCCTGGGCCAGGCCTGCTGAAAAGCTTCTGCAGGGCAACCAAAGAGAACCTGGAGAGCAGGGGAAATATTTGTAAATTATCTAATAAAGGGTTAATAACCTGAATATATAAGGAACTCAAAAAACTAAACAAGAAACCTGATGAAAGAATGGGCAAAAGACCCGAATAGTACGTCCCAAAAGATGTACAAATGGCCAACACTCATGTGGAAAAAATACTCAACATTACTAATCAGGAAAATGCAGATCAAAGCTGCATGAGGTATCACCTCACCCCAGTAAGAATGGCTGGGATCAAAGGTGTGGAGTAGGCAGCTGGTGGGAATGTCAACTAGAACAGCCTATCATGGGACACAGAGGAAGTTCCTGAACACTAAAAGCAGGAATACCCTATAATCCCATGATCCCACTCTGGACATATATGTAAAAGAAACAATCTGTTCACAAAAGTAGTATCTGTGCTCCTACGTTTACTGCAGCACTGTTCACAATAGCCAAGACATCAACTCAACCTACACATCCAAGAGATGAGTGGACAAAGAAAGTGGTATGCACACCCACAAGGGCTATAAATGGAAGGAAATCTGGTCATTTGTGATAACATGGATGAACCTGGAAGACACTACATGAAGTGAAATAAGCCAGGAACAGAAAGAAAAGCATCATATAAACCCCACTCGTGTGTGCAATCTAAAAAAGTTTATATCAGAATTGGAAAGTAGGACAGTGTTTACCACGGGTGGGGTGGTGAGTGGGGATGGGCAGCCTGTTAGGGGTGTGGGTCAAATGACAATTATAGTGAGGTAGGAGGAGTAAGTTCCAGAAATCTAGTGTGCAGCATGGTGACTACAGTTAATGGCACATATTATATTCTTGGAAACAATGTCACGAGAGTGGATGTTAAGTGTTCTCACCATGAACATGACTATTGAGATAATGAATGTTAACTTGCTAGATTTAACCATTCCACAATGGATATACACTTTAAAACATGTTGCAGCCCATAAGTATATATATGTATCTATTGATTTGCCTTTTTTTCCTAAAGCTCTGAGACATTTCATTTGAAAATGAATATGGCTCAGAAAAGGTGTTTCCCAGTGTAGCCTCCCATGATTCCCTACAGCAATTGAAAGAAGAAAGTCTAGGCTTCAGGTAAAAGGAAGAAAAACACACTGGCTTCACCACTGAGAAAGACCATCCTGGGGGCAGGAGGAGGGTGCAAGCTGAATTAAGGGAAGGAACTCAAGGAAGGGGGAAAGACGGGATCTTTCTGTAGTAATTCAGACACCTCATAATGACAACTTGGTCCAAGACAAGGGATGGAAGGAAAGGTCAGAATTCCATTGAGCAAGGGGAAGAACTTGAGCTAGAAGAAATAGAACATATACTTAGATTATGGCTGGGGATGAAAGTGATTTCTATAACCAGCGACACATTAAATTTGTATGTCATTTCACCTTTTAAAATAATCTCAAGTCCAAGCCTGAGAACGTTGGCAGAAAATGGTGATATTAAGGAATAGCTAAACCCCAACAGCGTGTATTCAGCTACATTATAGAGGCACGCTGGCATTTGTTGGCTAGCATTCCAAATTTTAAAGTACATATAAATGCAGAGTTAGAACTAAAGACAGAACACTCACCGAGGAGGCACTTACCATCTGTGTGTATCGTGTGACACACCTCTGTAACGTGGTTATGTAGGAGCTAGGGTTATCATTTACTTCATACCTAGAAAATAAGCATAACGTCTATTCTCAAGAGGCAATACACAGCAAAACAAACAAAAAACATGTCATGCAATGAATAAAATGTAAAATGAGCCATGATAAAAAAGCATTAGTTGTTTTTAAAACTAATTTTGTAGGTCAGGTTCCCCTTGTAATGAGCTTGGACTCACTACTTGGTTATAGGAAGTAAAAAGCTAAATAGACTGACTGAAAAAAAAAATTAATAATCCTTCTAGAATCCCTAAGAGAGGTGAGGACACAGGGCAAATGGCTGCCTCCAAGGAGAAAAAGATAGGTGAGCACAGGAGTCAGGGCTTACCTGAGCAGCCTCAGAGCAAACAGGCCCAGGACACAGAAAGGAGACACCTGAGCTGTAACTGGCAATTTATTGATATTGCTGGAGGCTCAGTGTGGACAACTGTGGGAAATTAAAAACTCCAGTTGTACCCAGGCACAGGGAGGACCTGGTAATTTTGGAAGATTGACTTCTAGGAGATCGACCAGGATCTCAGAAATACCACAGAAAAATTCCCTCGTGCTTCCAGAAGGGGAGGGGAAGAATTGTCCTGAAACATTCTAGAGCATTCCTCTTCCCAGCAAAGCCTGCCTGCAGGAGAAATCAGTTACCAGAGCCTGACCTTGCAGGAAATTATCAGCTAACTGGCATGAGGTGAGGGAAATAGCAACTATAGTACACTCTAGCCATCTGGTTCCACCTAACCCAAGACAACTTATAAACCTTTGAAGTTCACAGTCCACAGGCATAACCCCACCAGAGAATGAGACCTAATGACAGGAATGTAGCTTCTCTTCACCTTACTACCACATGGCCATTTATAGTACACGCTGGAACACCCAACACATCATATGGAGCCATCAAGGAAAAATTACGAGACACACCAAAAGGCAAAAACGCAATCAAAAGAGACAGAGCAAACATCAAAACAATGGAGGGTGGCAGAACTCTCAGATTAGAAATTTATCTTGGCTTTCATTTATAATGAAAAGGATTGATTAAAAAAACTTTGAATTTTTAAAAATCAAAGGTGTCCCTGCTCATCAACTCCTTAACATCTTACTCAAGGTTCCTTACCAATGTAATTACACAAGAAAGTCAAAGCAATGAACCTGTCTTTGTTTGCAATCGACATGTCTGATGAGAATCAATCAACAAAATCCTGGAATGAATAAGAGGTTACAGTAAGGTTTCAGGATACAAGGGTTAAGAACTAAATGCCTTTTTAAAAAAATACCAGCAACTAGCAAAAGTAGAATTTGAAATTAAAAACAAAATATTAGGACCCTAAAATGAAATACTTAAGTCTTGTACACATATTGTTAGATTTTACCTGAGGGAAATAGATTCCAAGGAGTCAAAAAATCAAATGGAGCACTATTTCATGCTCAAGGTTAGAAAGACACAATATTGTCAAGATGTCAGTTCTTTCCCACTTATCAAGTCAATGCAAAGCAAAGCAAAAAATCAGTGAAATATTTTGTGAATAGTGGCAAAATAATTTTTCAAAGTTAAAAGGAGAAGCAAAAGACCCACTATAACCAACACAATATATTTTTTCTCTTTCCACATTTTTAATTGGTGCATTACAGCTAGCCAATACAATATTGAAGAACAAAGGTGGAGGAATAAACTAACCAAGATCAAGACTTACTAGAGAACTAGTAATCAAGACAGTGGTTTTGGGGAAAGCATAGATGAATTGGTCAATGGAGAAGAATATATAACCAGAAATAGACTTCAGTCAGTAATCAGAGGAACAAAGGTAACATAATAAAGATAATATTTTCAACAAATGATCCTGGAACAACCAGACATCTGCATGCCAGAAAAAGTAAATCTCGACATAAGACCCCTCACAAAGCTAATGCAAAGATGGATTGCAGACCTAAATGTACAACACAAAAATTAAGAAGTCCTAGAGCTTTATAGGAGAAAATTTCCATGACTTTGGTTATGACAATGACTTGATATCATTAAGGGCAAAAATCCATGAAAAAGAGAAATAGATTAGGACTTCATTAAAATTAAAAAACTTCGGCTCCTTGAAGGATACTGCCAAGAGATGAGAAGACAAGACACAGACTAAGACGAAGTATTTGCAAAAGACATCTAATAAAGGGCTGTTATCCCAAATATACCAAGAACTCTTACAATTCAACAATGAGAACACAAGTCAATTTTAAAAATGAGACAAACACCTCACCAAGGAAGTTAAATATGGAAAGATATAACATGCATACTTTGTATCATATGCTATTGGGGATATGCAAATTAGAATACATCACCATGTATCTATTAGAATGACCTGAACCCAGAACACCAGATGTTGGTGAGGATGTAGAGCAGCAAGCACTCTGGTTACTGCCAGTGGGAACGCAAAAGGTGCAGCCACTTTGGAAAACAGGTTGGTGGTTTGTTAAAAACTATCAATTTTATGATATGATCCAGCAATCGTGTTCCTGGGTATCTACCCAAAGGTGTTAAACACTTGTGCCCGTCCACACAAAAACTGGCACATGGATATTTAGAGCAGCTTTATGCATAATTGCCAAAACTTGGGAGCAACCAGGATGTACTTTGGTAGGGGAATGGATATAAAAACTGCGGTACATCTAGACAACATGGTAGCATTCAGCACTAAAAAGACATGAGCTATGGAGCCAGAAAAAGAAGAGCTTTAAAGGCATATTACTAACTCAAAGAAGCCAATCTGAAAAGTCTACATATTATTTGCTTCAACTATATGACATTCTGGAAAAGGAAAACTTATGGAGATAGTAAAAATTAGTTGAAACTACTCCACTTGATATTATAATGGTGGATATGACACAGACATTTGTCCAAATCCACAGAATGTACAACATCAAGAATGAGCCCCAATGTAAACTATAGATTTTGAGTGATCGCAATGTATTAATGTAAGTTCATCGATTATAATAAATGTGCTTTTTTTGGTGGGAGGTACTGATAATGGGGGAGGCAGGGAGTACATAGGAAGTCTCTGAACCTTCTCCATTCTTCTGCTCTAAAAGATTAAATCTCTTAAAAATAAGTTCAATTTTTGGAAACGTGTTTGGGATGATTGGGACCTCACTGTTGTTTTTGTTTTTGTTTTTGTTTTGTTTTGTTTTGTACTGGGGATTGAACCCAGGAGCACTCAACCCCTGAGCCACATATCCAGCCCTTTTTATATTTTATTTAGAGACAAGGTCTTGCTAAGTTGCTCGGAGCCTTGCTAAGTTCTGAGGCTAGCTTTGAACTTGTGATCCTCCTGCCTCAGCTGCCCGAGTCACATGCTTGTGCCACTGCACCCAGCAAGACCTAGCTCTTAATATTCCCCATCCAGAACTGGAGAATATCATGCTAAGTGAAATAAACCAATCCCCCCGCCAAAAAAACAAAGGCTGCATGTTCTCTGCTAACCCCAAAAAAGGGAGGTTGGGGAAGGGAATAATAGAAATCCATTGGATTAGACAGGGAAACATAGGGAAGGGAGGGAGGAGGGGAATAGGAAAGACAGAAAAGTTAATCAGTCATAACTTTGCTAGCCTTGTATTTGTATACACGACCAGGGTAACTCCACATCATGTGCAATTCCAAGAGTGGGATCCTAAATGGAATAAATTATGTTCTAAGTATGTATAGTCTGCCAAGATACATCCTACGGTCATGTATAACTAAACAAAGTATTCCCCATCCATTCAAACTGTTATTAATTCCCATGCCTTCCTCGATGTGTATCCTAACAGTCACAAACCATGTCACAAAAGCCTGTTCTAGTGTTTGCCGACGGGAAGAAATTAACATTTATTTACAAGGTTTCAAAGTTTTGATAAAGAAAATGATTCCTACAAGTCAATACTTCAGGGACTCTCTTTCAGATCATTAACAACTGATTTTTAGATTGGAAATAATTTCCACTCTACTTACATATTTGCTCTTCCCATAGTCATGCCCATGGCAGGGGTGACTTTCCTTAGACTCTGAAGTAAGGAATGTGCTATTTCAATACAGCTCCTCGTATAAAGTATCACCCAATCATTTAATGCCATCGCTCTAAGTAAAGATGTATTTTTTGATCCTTTTAACCAATCTGCTAGTGGATCAGCCTCGAACTGGAAAAGAATTACAAGACATAAATTACTTTTTCTCCCCCAAGATCGACATTATCCAAGGACATTTCCATCGTATATCTGTGCTATTTCCTGTTGAAATCTCGGAATTCTAATTTTAATAATGACGAGATTATATATAAGATATGTTAGTGAAACTTGGATTCTATCTTGGGTGCTGTGAAGTTTCAGTTGAGAGTTCATTAGACGGAGATGATTCCAGGATTTCAGCTTCCTCCACAGGTATATAGAGACCTAATGGAAAAAGTCAAATGAAACTGGAAACTTTACTAACCAACCTCTACATAGGGTCTTTCTACTCCAGTCCAATAGACTGTTTTCATTTATACTTGCAAATCAGCCTATGGAGGCTCACGGCCCACACTGCTGCCATGAAACTCTGAAGCTCTTCTGTTTCTCCCAAGTGCTGCCCATTAAGCCCTCTTTGCTCAACTACTATTCAAACTTTAGTCTTTTCTTTTAACCCAGGATCCTTGGCATCATTTTGATTCTAGGTAACTGGTCCTTAAGAATAGACTTGGGGGCTGGGGAGATAGCTCAGTCGGTAGAGTGCTTGCCTTGCAAGCACAAGGCCCTGGGTTCAATCCCCAGCACCGCAAAAAAAAAAAAAAAAAAAAAAAAATAGACTTGGAAGATCAGTCTTCCAACTGTCATGAGCAAATTTTCACACGAGATAAAAAGATGACAGAGCCAAGTGCTTTATATAATTCTTAATCTGTGTTTGCCTGTTGTCTCAGAAAGGACAGGTATACTAAAAAGAGCAACACTCATCATTATAAAATGACTAAATTGGTTCCTGTGTGCATTACTCTTTGACTCCACCATGACTTGAAAATCTTGAAAATCTGTCTTACCGATTCATCACGTTGGAAGATTCTTACTTCTTTCAAAGTTCTTCCCGAGACAGACAAGAAGTCTGCGTTAAGCCTGAAATGCCAGCGTTTAAGTTCTCTTTGTGCGTTCTTGTTTCTGAAAATTAAAATATTCCCATTGTGATCAAACCAAGGAAAATAAGCAATGACAATTAGATATTTGCAAATCAGGACAATTTTCCTTGAACCATTACTGCTTTCCTCAGTGTTGAAATACTGAAATTCAGCAGTGGAGATGTTTCTGTTCATTTTGGGAGTCGCTAGCTGAGGAAGGATGCTCAGTGTTCACTGCTGGGAGTTTACAGTATGTAACTAATTGAGGAAGGATGTTCTCCCTCATCACAGGGAGTTCAGCTAACAGCTCAGCTAGAGGGTCGAGGGAGAGTTACCTTCCCCCTCCCCAGGCCTATCATTGTATAATATGCAGTTAATCCATTATAGGAAAAAACATGATCTTTATTGTTAAGATTTTAGACACTGGAAATCATCATGACTTGGATATCCGTTATCCAGTTTTCCCTCTGCAGGATGCCCACCTGTTTGGGAACACCCATCAATCACTAACATAAGCCCCCTTAGATCAGTTTCCTAAGAGGAAGGACTTTGGACACAAAATTCCCCCTTTGTTCTCATTAAGCCACTTTAAAAAAAAAATTGTGTGTGTTTGTATACATACACACAATATATATATATATATTTTATAGAGGGAAACAATACCTTCATTTTTATATGTTGCTGAGGCTTGAACTCAGTGCCCCACACATGCTAGGCAGGTACTCTACCACTGAGCCACAACCCCAGCCTGCATTGAGCCACTTTTTGAATAAAGTCGCTTTCCTTGCCTCAACTCATTAGCTGTCAACGTGATTGACCACTCATGGGGCAAGCAACTGGATCTTAACTCTGCAAACAATATTGCAGATAGAACTCTGAAATAATCTTGCCGACTCACGTTTGTACAGGCAATTTAGAGCCTCTCTTTCAGTATTCCTGTATCTTAGTCCTCTAACATCGCCGAGTCAGAAAAACTGAAATTGCTCCCTCTTTCCCCCCAAAGAATACCATTTTCTCTACAATTGTCATTTTTAAATAGAAGAATCTGAGATGCCAAGAGATATACACAGAGCTCAACCTCAGTGCACACAACACACAGGCACAAGCACAGCCTGAACACTAGCACTTACACTCGTATAGACTTGACGAAATTCTTCAATACTGTCGTCCTTTCCATGGGACTTGGTCTCATACTTTCAGACAAGTTTCTCATCATTGTAAAGTTTTTACGCATTGCATCTGATAAACCTTTAAAAAAAAGTTAAAGATACAGCTACACAAGCAAGAATAAATTAATATTAGAGAAGACTGTGGTATTGGAGTGCGGAGAACTCCAACTGACCAACTTAGGAGTTGCGATTCTGAGTCATAGACTTCTGCAAAAAGACTATTTCTACATCATATTTAAATCAGTGACTTTTGCTTTTTGATATTAAAAATTCAGAGACTGAACCCAGGGGCTCAACTGGACAAGTGCTCTGGCTACTGTGCTACATCCCCACCCCACCCTTTTTATTTTTAGCAGGGTTTCATTAAGTTGTCTTGACTGACCTCAGGTTTACCATCCTCGAGCCAGATCTGACTTTTAAAGACAGGGTTGTCTTCTGCAAAGACTACATTAGTCAGCATTACCTGTCAGGTAGCACAGCTCAGGAACCAGCCGAATAGGCGAGCGTGGCATAAGCCTCTGGCCCTTTTTCCATCTGCCTTGGCTGACCAAGAGTGGCTGAGATAAGTCAGTGACGTGTTTATTGTATTTCTGCTCAAGAGAAGCAGGGGAGACTGGCATGATTATCAGAAAAACCATAGTAACATGACATGAAGAGGTACAAAAGTACATATTTTGGGTCATGTGGATGTCTTGAGGCTTGCTGGTGATAGTTTTTTCCATTAGGTGTAAGTACTCTTTAGATTCTCTTAATGTTGATGTCCCTCTGGTTCCTATAAGCATACACGACCAAAGAGTAGGACTCCCACAAAGCATTACATTGAAGTCACTGTTCTCTTTTCTACCCTTGTATACAGAGACGGCTGAGAGACCCTTGAGAAAATACAGTCTGCACTGATCTTGCCTCGAAAAGTCCTAAAGTGCACTGAGAACTTTCAAGAAGACTCATCCTCCTGGAGAAGGGCAAACGTTGACCTTTTTAAAATCTCAATTACAGATCTACACCCAACATTTGTTCTCAGTCATTTCCCCTAAGCCTATAGTTCCTGTTTCCAGTAGGAAAAGACATTTTCAGAACCTGACATCACAAACAACTTCCTACACCAATGTTGCAACTCTCCAGTGGCAAAGTTCCTTTCCTCCCGATTAAAAGAGCAATTCTGCTAGAGCCTTCCATATCACTTATCAACAAGGTCCTTACCCATGATAGTCTGTCATGCGGATTCTGGCATCAGTTGTTTCTCAAGCATCTGGGAATTTCAAGAGAGTTCTCAGACCCCCAAAAAAGACAACTTCAAATCCAGCATTTGTGACTGTAAGATAGGCTCCGAGTTTCAATTCTTAAGATGCTGATGCAGGGGATGTAGATTTCTTTTCCTTAAAGTGGCCTGTAGATATTTTAGAAGCAGGTGGGACTCACCAGTGTCCCTGTCCTAAACTTTCTCATGGTGCGCTTACTGACTTTGCAGTTTGAAACTCCATCAGAGCCTCTTGGATCTCCAGTCCACCCCAGCCAGCTTCTTCCAGGCACCCCCATCACAGAGGGTGATGCCACTGTCTACCCATTTCCCCCCTTTTTCTGGCACCCAAGATCCACAACAAGACCTGCCTGTTTCTACCCATCTCTCCAAGTCATTTACCAAGTCCCTTTAACAACCTCCTCACTGGGTTCCTTGCCTCCATTTTTATCTAGACACTGCCCGTGCTCTGTCCATCTACACAAAACGGTATTTAAAAACAGACCACTTGGGCTGGGGATGTGGCTCTGTGGTAGAGTGCTTGCCTAGTATGCTCAAGGCCCTGGGTTCAATCACCAGCACCATAACAAAACAAAATAAAACCAACAAAACCCAAATCACTTGATCCGGCTACATAATACCACTTGATCACAGTAAAGTCCAGTTTGCCCCAGAGCATAAAATTCTATAAAGGCATCCCCTACCTCCCCCTCCAATAATGGTGCAGCCCCTGCCCTGTTCACAGAGCTCCTCCCTGTACCCACCTGACTTCTCTAGAGAACACACCAGCTCTGTCTGAGATAGGGACACGCCAGGCCCATCCCAACAAAGGTGACTTCGTCATTCCCTTCTCCCTCATCTGCACACAGCTCACTCCTGGCATGCACATTTCAGCTTCTCAGGGGCTTCCCAGGACCACTCAGTCTAAACAGCCATGAGAGCCCCCGTAACATGAGATACTATCAGAATAGTTTCTTCCTGTCTGCCTGCTGTGAGAACCCAAGTTCCTCAAGATGAGCAGACTCAACTGCCCTAGCAATAGCGGCACTAACTGCCTTTTGGCAGGAATATACAAACACAGGGTGGCACACACACCAGGGTAACCTTATCACTGGGCCACTCCCTGGGACACCCACCAGAGTGGCAGTGCATTTGCAATGGCTCCACATAGCTATATTTTGGGTTCTTACATAAAAAAGCTCTTTCCTTTATCACCCATTTGCAACTTGTTTCTAGTTGCTACAAGTATCTGGCATTCTTTAAATGATCATTCTTTCCTCTGCCAAAACTAGAAAGTCAATCGCATCAACTGGAGCTTCTTAGTTTGCTGAGCTAAGTTTACTTATTATTTCTTTGTGAATACTCAAATTTCAGATTGAGGAATCCATGAATTATAAGCCTCAGCTGTACCTGATATCACATCAGATGCAACTGGTCATTTTTGTTCTTTTTGGACCAAGTTCTACACAGCTAAGACTTCTAGACAAGTAAATTTTTCTATCTGACGACTGACTTTATTGTTATCTAGTATTCCATCTACACGTTTAAAACCACTGTAGCCACTTCTGAGACGGACAGAGCAGCCCTGATAGAGCCAGTCTAACGATGCCACGCAGCCCCATGCAGAGGCCCTTAAACACATGGATAACAGAGGAGGCAACCCTATCCCCAAAGGAGACTATGTTAATATTGCATATTGAAGGTTCCTAAGTAAGACTTAAGAGAAGTTGATTCAACTAAGCTTGAGAAAAATTTTAAGATTCAAATATATTTTTTAAATAAAATTTCCTACCTGCCAGTAGTAGTCCACATAGGTGATTTGGCTGCCGTCTGTTTTTATAAATGTATCTCTGGGAGTCTGATCCCAGCTGACAGCGTCCACCCTGTAGGTTTTATTGTTGTATCTGTGGTGTAATCACAACACAGGAGGTTATTCCTGACCTAGTGACTGCATGCAGAAGTATCTGGAATCCTTCAAGTTACTGTAGGATATATCAATTCTAACAAGATGTGATTCACGTACCATACAACTCACCCATTTACGCAGACAAGCCAATGGCTTTCAGTGTATCTGCAGAGTTGTACAATCAACAATCTTAGGACATCTCTACCTCCCCAGAAAGGGCACATAACCATAAGCAACCACTCATTTCCACCCCAGTGTCTCAGCCCCAAGGCAGCCAGAAATCAACTTCCTGCCTCTGTACAGTTGGCCTCTCATAGGTCATGTGAATGGAGGTACCCAACATGTAATCTTTCCCGACTTTCACTTAGCTTAACATTTTCAAGGTTCATTTGGGTTGCAGCAAGTGTTGGTAATTGATTCTTTTTTATTTCCAAATAATATTCTATTATATCCAGGAGCAGTGGCCCATATCTGTAATCCCAGCTACTAGAAAGGCTGAGGCAGGAGGATGGCAAGTTCCAGGTCAGCCTGGGCAACTTAGCAAGATCCTTTCACAAAACAAAACAAAGGACTGGGGCTATAGCTCAGTGGTAGGACACTTCCTAGCATGTGTGAGGCCCTGGGTTCCATCCCTCACACCAAAATTTTATATACCCACAACACAGATGGATACATACAAATACACACATTTTCTCCTTGATGGATGCATCCCATTTTGTTTATCCATATACCAGTTGATGGACTGGTTGTTTACACTTGGGTTATTATGAATAATGCGATGGACATTCAAGTACCAATTTTGGCCGGTACAAGTTTTCAATTCTCTTAGGTGTATATAGCTAGGAGTGGGATTTCTGGGTCATCTGGTATGCTAACTCTAGCCTGACATTTCCTCAAATGTTATTTCCCAAAGAAACTATATTATTTTATATTCCTACTGCAATGTAGAAAGGATTTGGTTCTACATTTCCCAAATCCTTACCAAGTTCTTAATATCTGCTTTCACTTTAGCCATCCTCATGGATATGAAGTGGTACCTTATTTTGCTGATGATGTTGAGCATTTTTTCATGTGCTCATTGGCCCTTAGAATATCCTTTGGAGAAAGGCCTCTGGAGAAAGGTTTACTCAGATGCTCTGTCCATTTTTTTAAAAATTGGTTGTCTTAACTATTGGGTTGCATTCTTTATATATTCTAGAATCGGGTTTCTTATAAGATGTGTGATTGCAAGCATGTTCCCTGTCAGCTCTCCTTTCACTTTTTTACCAATGTACTTAGAACAAAAGTTGTTAACTTGAAGTTCAATTGACCTATATTATTCTTTATGTTATGGAGGTTCTATCCAAGAAGGCTTTGCTTAAAAGTCAAATTTTACTTTTAAACATTGTAATAAAATTATACTTTTAGCTCTTACAAATTTTACCCAAACTTAATTCAAGAACTCAAAATAGAACTATGTGCACTGTGTGGAGGGACAGGTGGATATCAAAGCATATTACTGAGAAGACTTTTCCCCCTGTTGAACTATCTTTACATCCCCATCAAACTAAGTGACTGCAAGGGCGAGGACCAACTTCTGGACTTGGCTCTATTACAGTGTCTGCGGGTCTATCTTTATGCCAGTATCACCCTGTCTCGATTACTGTCGCTTTGTAATAAGTTCTGCAGTTGGGAAACGTGAGTTCTCCAACTTTGTTCTTTTCAGACTGCTTTGGCAAAGTAACTGGTTATTAAAATCCACTCTCTTATCAACTGAATACTCCTGGTGTAGAAGGGAAATGAAGGATAAAACCTTCCTTCAAATAAGAAGTAGCCGATGGATTATATTTAAGTGCTAATTTTTAAAATAGCCTGACATCTACTCCCCCAAAAAATGAAAACAGGGAAAGAAATGCAGGAAAAACATGCTGCTCTAGGCAAGCGGACCAAATGAAGGGGCATCAGGGACTGCAGGACAACTGAGCCCAGAGAACCTCCTCTGGATCAGATGAGCAGAACAGCCAACGACTTATGATTTTCATGCAATTTCTTGTCCTAAATGTCAACGCTCAGTGATTCAAGAAATATAGGAACATCTTTTCTTTGGAGGTGCTGGGCGGGGGGAGTAATCAAATCGATGATTGCATCGGTTCTTAAAAAAGTAGACTTACCTTGTAAAAACAATTAGCCCAACTAATTCTTTCTCCACTTTCTCTTTGAAATTTCTTACATTGCTTTCAAATATCTTCATTATTAAATCATAAGCAGTTTCCATTCGGAGTAGTTTATGGCTCAGGTCTGCACACAGAGTAAGACTGTTTTCATACGGAAGAATGGAGGTAATGTAACCAGGCAAGACTTCCAACCTGCAGGCAGAAGAAACCACATCAGAGTGTGAAGATCAAGGTCTGCACAGGGAGCAGAGCATTTCAGGGCCTGAGCTCTGGGTCTAAAATAGATGCAAGTCAACTGGTTTCAATTCCTTAATTTTAGCAGTAATTGATCTTTCCAAGGACCTTCAAATACAGATTATTTATAAGTAGTGTGTCTCTTTGGTAACTTATTACCACACACAGGCTTAATGCATCATCTCTAACTTTTAAAATATATGTATATATACCCTGTCAAGTAATATAGACACATGTAATAGATATAATTGCTATTAAGTTTTTTTCAGAGAAATTTATAACTCAATTTTTGACTTAGGTTTCCTACACTGTTTATACAATAATTAAACACTTTTAGGTTTATGTTTTTCATGCTAGGGTTTTTTCTTAAAAAACCCAAAAGTTTAATTGCTTTGCTAGCAAAGGAGTAACAGAGGAGTCCTGTCCCAGAGGCTGCCCATCGTGGGGACAGAGGGTTTTTAAAGAGGTGATTCCAGGTGTGCCTGGTCCCACTTCATTTGTTAATTTGGGAAATAATCATTTCTTAGATCTGCTGGTGCTATTGCCAAGTCTGAATTTCTTCACTCTGGTAGTGGGTGTGTACTCAAGGACAGATAACTGGATAGGGAAGAAGAGTAATGCTGTTCCCACACCCCAGGCTAAGGAGGGGGAGAGGAAGAAGAGAAAAAAAATGTTCATGTTATAATAAGCTTCAGTGGCAGAGCATCATGCTGGGGTCTTTAAGGTTAATCTTTTCCCTTTAATTTATGCTAAACTGAACTTTAGTTGTTCATGGTGGGTAGGTGGTACCGTTTAAAAGGGCATCACTTTTAAATCATAGCAGTTCAAATACAACAACTTTCTAATTATATATATATATATATATATATATATCTGTAGAACATTATATTTTTCACTTTATACAAACTTATAGCTGGCGAAATCATTTTTACTCCTGTCTTCGTAATAGTTGCGGCCGATTTGTTTCAAATTCATCTGCCTCAGAGTTCTAGAAATTGAAAAAATAGAATATGTTAAAAACAGTGAATAGTAGTAAGCATTTAGTCTCACCTAAGATACATTAGAAAACAGCCTGTCAATGGTTTTGGTTCTATTATCAATTAATAGTAACAAAATAAATTGCATGGCTATGTGTATATATGTGCATGTTGTATATATGTGTATATATATACACCAAATTATATATATATATATATATATATATGCACCAAATTTTATTTACTTATTTATTAGTACCAGGGATTGAACACAGGATGCCTAACCACTGAACCACATCCCAAGTCCTTTCTACTTTCTAATATTTTATTTAGGGACAGGGCCTTTGCTAAATTGCTCAGAGACTGACTTTGAACTCACAATCCTCCTGCCTCAGCCTCCAGAGCTGCTGGGATTACTGATGTGGGTGGGTGACTGCACCCAGTGAAGATATAAAGGTTCATTTAACCTCAATTTTTCTGGTTCTTTTTCATAAGATAAATTATAGAAATCTCAGCAGAATGTCCTTCATTCCCACAACAGAGCTTAAACATCTCTTACAAACTATGTGTCCCAAATCTTGCATTTCTGGTCATCATAGTGAAGCCAGAGTAGACAGCAAGCAGTTGCTCCAGAGAGAAACACATATTGTGTCCATTGCTCTTGCAGACTGTACCAAACGAGGGAAGTGGGGGTGGGCAGGGAGAACAAGTATTGGGGATGAGCCAAGGAGCTTGCCTGCTGTGAGTTCCCAGTGTCACTTCCTCCCCAGCACTTGTCCCTGTCTCAATGCATGGAGTGCAGGAGCACACAGTTGTTCACCAGCATGATACCTAAGCAAACCACAAATGCAGCTCAAGGGAACTCATTCTTGCTAACGCACCTTCTAAAGAGAATATTGTAATAGCGCACACAGTCCGGGTGGGTGGGCTGCAGTTCCTTGGAAAAGTGAAGTGTAATCTTCACAATGCTACGGCTTAGGGTCCGGCTGACCAGTTCCACCTGCTAAGAAGTAGAAACAAAAACAATCCAGGTGTTCTTTCAAGAAGCTAAGGTTCACTGAAACAAGCCAACATGTCACTTGGTCATCCAACACACATGGTGGTGCACCTTTCTCACAGAGGGGCATGCATGTAGAAAACATGATTACAAAAGCCAAGCATTGAAATTTTTAAAAGAATTTTTAACTTAAGCTCCTATAAATAATTTGATTAATATCAAAATTTATTGAAGATAAAGTTCAAAGAAGATAATAAAAATATAGAGGAAATATGTCCTTATTTAAACATTTTTTTGGCTAAAGTTTGAGGAAATGATAATTTTAATTTTTTATCAGCATTTTTCAGCCACATTGGGCTTCAAATCCATTTAAATTACACTTGAGCCCTAAAATCTGAAGCATTGCTTATCATCCATGATGATCAAATGTGACATGTAGGTTAGTTACAAGTCCTATGGGCAAGAGATTCTCAGAACTTCTCCACACACTCTTGTACAGAAAGTTTTGTTATAGCAAAGTATAAATGCAAGAGAAAGAAAACATCAGATATTACTTAACCCGATTGTGTAGCCTTCTAGATAACAATAAAGAGTTTCCATCAAATATATGGCAGTTGCCAAGAATTGGTTCATGTTGAAAAAGTAGCTGTGAACGCAGATTTGTATCATCTATGTCTGGTTTGTAGTCAACGTTGTACTTATATGCAATCCACTGGGGACATGTCACTTGGAAATGGTTCGTTTTTAGATCTACCAATGTACCTTCTGAACCTGAAAAAAAAAAAAAATGAGACAAAGTGACTGATTAGACCTCAAATAATCTGGACACTTATGATATTGATAAACAAAGTTAGGTCTAACAGGGAGATAAATGGTAAATAACCATTTGTGCATGCAAGATCTCCAGAATGCCTGTCCATTTGGTGAGAATTGATGTAAGTATAAATTTAGAGAATTATGATAAGATTAGAATATTTAATAAGAATAAGTCAAAACCCAAATCAATCTCTATAGCTTCCAAAAGAAAAATAGGCCACAATGGGTAACAATGTTTAATTTTTCTTTAAGCTCAGTACAACCAAAGAACTGGGTCATTCTGTTTTAGGGACTATAAAAGGAAAAGAAAATAGTCCACCCAAACTACAATGAATTGTCATTTCCGCAAAAGCCAATGTCATTACAAAGGCCAGTAACAGCCAGAATGAAGTATCTCTACTTAGAGTGACCTTGTGAAGCAGTACAGAATCTCTTAAACACACGTTATTGGTAATCAAGAGATTAAAATGAACAGTTCCATAAAACATAACGGTCATAGGCCAGCATACCTGATTTTTTGGTTTTTCTTTTAATGCCAAAAAAAAAAAAAAAAAAAATCAGCATTTATGTACACATTATAATCACTGCAACAACAGCAACTTCCACTTGAACATTGGATACTAAAACTTGTTCTGAGCATCACTAATTTATCTCATACGGGGTACTTATTTCAAACTGGGACAATTGGAATCATCTAAGAGGAATATTGGTCATCTAAGGAATATTAATATCTATCATATTTAACATTAAAACTAATAGTTTCTTCTTTTAGTGAAAAAAATTAGAAACTTAAAAAAAAGTAATGTCAATATTTTTATAAATGATTTAAATTACCATCTGTAGACAACATGCTTTGAAACTCTGGGCAAACCATTTCCTTAGTAGTGAGCTTTATTCCTTAGTTTACATTCAAAGTTGAAGTATTTACTAGAGACTGGTTAAACTAAATAGTATCACCACGCTCTATTGGCTCTGACCTTCTCAAACATTTCTGACCCTCAATTTTAAAAAATTATAAAAAGGAAGTGATTGCACAATTCTTTGACCTAATTGTACAGACACTGGTATTTTTAAACAGTATTCTACATCTTTCACGTAAATTCAGCTGTTGACCATGACAAGAGGAAAATCTTCAAAGCCAGCAGGGAAAAGATGAAGTATGACTAATGAGTAAAGTTGCCATTATCACAGCACCAATTACACTTCTAAATGAATCCACTGTCCTCTTCAAATTCCCTGTGCACAAAAGATACATCAGCCAACACTGCAACTGCTCATCATGAATTTTTGGTTTGTTCATATGAAAATGTAGCAAAAGAAAATAATTTCTCATAATTTGTTATAAGAATCGTGCTTGTAATACTTGATAAAGGTGTTATTCATATGATTGCAAATTCAGTATTTTCATGCTTTCAAACAATTCTTTTAATAAAGAGTAACAAAAAAAATTCTGTTAACCTAGCTTTCAAAGGAAAATTCAGTAAATAGCTATTTTACATGGAAAAAGTCATAGTGGTACAATTTATGAATGTCACAAATGTGCACAAAATGGCATATATGACAAAAGTAGTCAGAAAATATTGAATTAGATCTAAAAAGATATGAAGGATTTACACATAAAAATATCATGCAAATATTTGTCTCATTTTAACAAAGAATTAAAAGTACATGTTACTAGCTAGTTAGCACTAAGAGGCTAAAATCAGATTGGCATTTTAAAAAATCTATTAAAGTAGCTGGAATTTATTTTTCTCTTATATAATTTTCTGTATTTTGGTAAAACAGTGTTCATTCTACTTGCTGATAATCAAACTTTAGATAAGAAGCACCGTTTCTATCTTACATCAAGGTTCCAGCAATGCACAGGTAAACTGAATATGTTACTGCATCAGCTAATGAGAATGGGCACCTTCATTTAAGCGCGCTGGTATTAGCATTCAGTCGCCTTTGTGTAAATTATTTGTACAGACCAGCCACTGTAAACCCAGAGTGAAAATTAAAATTATAACAATGGAAGATTATGGCCAGTATCTTACTAAATAAAAGTGTATTGATCTTTAACAAAAGAAAGAAGGTTCAAAGTTTAGCACAATACAGCAATAAGCAGCTGACAACTTTGATAAAAATGTCAGAAAGCAACAGAGCCCCAGCTACCCATTATTTACTGTGTGCTTACAGGAATCCTGGACTTCAGATGTATAAATTAGAGACCGATTTCAAGTTATTAATTTAACCATTTTTGTCCACCGTGCTAAACTAAAGTTTACGGTAAATGTGCTACTGCGTTAACACTTCAAAGCAATCTGAATTAAAATGCCAAATCCATCATTTCTTCAAGATCTTTGTCAACATAGTCATGGGCCAACATCTCAGGGTGGGGTCAAAATCATGATCTTTAGAAGACAAAGACCCACCTGGGCTTCCAAAAGAAGCCTCCCGGGCTGTGGGGAGTCCAGCTCTTTTCCCGCGAAGCCAGGAGGCCACGCATCTCGCTCCTTTCCCCACCCGGAGAGGGTGGAGCTGCTGCTCCTTAGCTCTGCAGCCTGGGGGCCTTGGCACACTCCCGGTTTGTAACCCATCCGCAGCCGCAGCTGGGGAGCGGTCGGCCGGTTTCCACCCATCCCCGGGCTGATGCCCAGGTCCTGTTCCATCGCCTGGCCAGTCGCAGCCCCGCCACCCCCACGTAGCAGCACCAGCTCCCTAGTGAGTCCTAGACCCTCCAGGCTGCTTTGGGGGTCGAGGGGTGCCCATTCTAGCCCTGGCCGCTCCTGCCCGGTTTCCCTGCTCCAGCTTACCAGTTTTTGAGTGTCTAACATGCTCCAAGTTCTGCCTGGTATTCACCACGAGGTCTTGAAAAACTCCAGGACGTCTCCTCGGCCTCACCGATAAGGCCTGCAGCCCAGCTTCCAGAGGGACTTCTACATATGCATACATGCAAAGAACACGCGTTTACACAACAAAAAGGGGGGAAGTACAATGTAACCCCAACTACCAAGTACAATAATCCAGGTTTGAGATTGAAAAGATGCCACTGAGAAGGATCATTTCAGTGACAGGTTGCAAGAAGTTTACCAAGAAAGTTTCCCAATAATCTCGCTTATTGGCCCTTGATTTATTCCCGTTTCAGGATTTGTTCACCCTCACAAGATTCTGAAAATACCTTGCTTTCTGGTGGCCTAGCTTCCCAGCGCAGCTCCTGCCACTGCGTGCTGCCCTCTAGTGGCCATCAGGAAGTGCCACATGAATGAACCAACTAAAATCCCGGCAATTAATTGGCTTTTGGTACCGAGGGGCTGATCTTTCTATGCAGAAAAACTGGAAAAAGATCCCAGCCTTTCATTACATTCTAGGATTTAAATATTCTACAAAGGTAAACTTTGAAAGAGCAAATAGTGCATCGTGAAAGATATCTGTAAATCCTGTATCCCTGCATAGCCAAGAGTACGTGGTTTGGATTACAAAAGTGGTTGTAGTTAAAATGTTACTTCTGGAAGCTATTGTTCTTAGTTTCCAGTGCCCTTTCACGTTATTAAGAGTCTGTATTTCTACAGGAGAAAGACTATTTCACTATATTTCATGTGTAAAATTTAGAACTAGCTCCTGACACACCTAGCAAGCAAACTCATTAAAATTCCAGTGGAAGAAAACAGCAGTCATCAATTACTGGCATTTGCTACACACCATGTATTTTACGCATGATATTTATTCACACCTGCAGAACTGCCATCAGGGATACAAGTTATATATTCGAACTTCAATTTCTGGATTCTGGATTTTCTATTAGTATATTAAAGTACTTCTCTACATTTCTTATTTTAATGTTCACCACTTTGGCCCATCACAAGTTATTTTGATGTAAGAAGCAAAGAAGAGAATGGGATCTGAAGTTCTACTGCATTAGCCATGTCCTTGGCAAATGACAACAGCTGAGCCTGAGGGCTCACCTGTATAATGAGGAAAACTGTCACCTGTTAGGATGCCGCAAGGTGGGAACACCCAATGGTCAAGGGGCTGCTCAACCTTTGCAATGCAGCAATTTAAACAGCCAAGGGAATCGTGTTCCCAGAACTCCTGGCTAACTTAGGGTTATCTGTACAAATGCATTATCTGACTTTAAGAAGGATATTGAATTGGCTGAACTCCATTTCTTTTTCCTTAGCTTTTAAAATGTGAGGCAAATAAAACACCGATAGCCAAACACTCACTGCAGGGAGAAAGTTGCAAGCTGCACATGCTTCCCCTCCTGCCAGAATCATGGGAATATTGAGGAGGCTTTTTATTGCTGTGTGGACCTTCCCCTGATAATCCTCCCCTGCCCCCCTTCCCTCATCTCACCTGGAGCCTGGACCCCTCCTTCTGCACCCCTTGGCTGCTCAGGTGCAGCTGCTTGAGCTTCCTCTTGTGGTGGTTGGGGGCGAGGCTGCAGCCCAGCAGCCTGTGGGGCCTGCAGGATTTTGGAAATAGAAATAAAAAGCAGTGTTGCCCTGTGTGTTCATTGTCCAGATGATATGCTCAGGACCTAAAGAAAACCACCCCCTTGAAACAGCTCACATTCCAGCAAGAAATGAATGTTGAACAGTAACTTCTATTGCACCTTGCAATTGCTATGGAAATGAACAAGTAGAGCAAAACAGAGAATGGGGGGTCACTGCTAAGCTGGTTGGAAGGGGGAAGGCTGCAATAATGGGGAGCAATGGAGAACCTCAGGGGAAGCTGACAGTCAGACTTGAAGGAACTTGCCAGTGACCTGACTGGTCTTCCTGCCTCTGCCCTTGTCACCCCCCCCCCCCAATCTGTTCCTAACAAGGAACCAGGCAAACCAGCTCCTGCAGCTCCTTTTCCCAATACCCTAGAAGGGCTCCCATTTTCAAGGTGAAAGGCAAGTTCCTTCAAACGGCCTCCTTTCTTCTACCCTACTATCTTGAAGGAGGCGAGTGAATGAGCAAAGTCCAGGGAGGGATGTCAGTAGCTTGGACCAGAGGGAGGGCTAGAGGTGCTGAGAAGTCGGGGCTGAGAAGTATCTACTGGATAGCTTTCCACTCCCAGCTTTGGGTGGGGGGGGGGGTGAGAGACAGTATTTCCTGGTCGTTTATGGGACAGATTTGCCATAGAGTCTAGGATGAATCCAAAGATGTCGGCCTGAGCATATGGATGAATGGAACTCTGAATGAAATAGGAACAACATGTTTGGGAGAAGAAATTGGGAATGTGAAGTGTCCCTGGACATCTGAGAGATTGTCCCAAAGTGCAGGAGAGGTTCTGGCTGGAGATCTAGACATGAGGACCTGGCCACATACCAGCTATTTCAAGCCATGACACAGGCTGACATCACCAAAGGGTCTAAAGAGAGGAGGCCCCCACAGTGTGTCACGAGAGCAAGGAGAAGCCAGCAAAGAACAGGTTGGCAGGGGTGGCCATGATGGAGGAAGCAAGGGTGTGTGCGGTGGCCAGAGGGAGTTCAAAGAGGGCAAGTGCAGGGAGGACAGAGAACCAAGCCTAGGATTTGGCAAGGTGGAGGGCACCATGGGGCCTAAGAGGAGTCTCAGTAGAGCCCTGGAGAGTGCCCAGGAGAGAAGTGGGGGTCAGAGTAGAGCCGGTTCTGATGTGGGAAGCGGGTGCTGGTGGCAGTCCTGTTGGGGGAGATGACCGAATAGGAGAACCCTCATTTGTATGCAAATGATTTAGATGAGCAAATTCCTCCGCCCTGGGTGCTGAGCGGGGAGCCGCAGGGTGATGCCTGGGGTTCAGGGCTGCCAAGGG
Organism: Sciurus vulgaris; assembly: GCF_902686455.1. Taxonomy (NCBI): domain Eukaryota; kingdom Metazoa; phylum Chordata; class Mammalia; order Rodentia; family Sciuridae; genus Sciurus; species Sciurus vulgaris. The sequence goes on from NC_136468.1 coordinate 137,357,313, forward strand.
TCGCTGATGTAAGCAGAGCTAGTGCCTGGGGCCTCAGGTAAGGGGCCCAGACCAGGGGTTTTGATGCTCCTGGGTGAAGAGACAAGGTGAGGAAACAGCATTGACCCCAATGTCAATGGCATCAGTGACCTTTAGGAGTCAATGTCAACGGCTTGAAATTAGGACTAGAGGGGAGGGAGTCTTGAGGTCAGCAGAGGAGGAGAGGAGACAGCAGACTGGGCAGGCCAAGCAGTACCTGGACGCCAAGCTGGGCTCCCATCAGAAGTCTGGGGTTCTGCTTCGCCAGTGCAAAGCCCAGATGCACTTAAAAAAAAAAAAAAAAAAAAAAAAAAAAAAAAAAAGAACATACCCACGTAGCAGGGATAGCAAGTATTAAACAAGACTGGAAATTCTATCTGCTTCAGGTTGTTAAGGACTTTAAAGAAGTTGCTTATTTCCAAGTTCATTCCTAAGAGTCGTCCTTGGCTTGAAGTCAAACTTCGAAACCTTTGGGATCACTCTGGGGTGAAAGGAGAAAACCCATTTGCCTGTGGTGAAAACCAGCCAGGGAAACAGCAGCGTGTCCAGGTGCCTGTGGGCTCCCCATCCCCTCCATGAAACCTGACTTTTCTTAGAAATCTCAGTGCTCAGCAGGGGAGACGCTATACTGGACTGTAGTGGCGCAAGCACAGGCTTTCTTTGGTCCCCTCGAGCCCCGATCTTTTGCATCAAGGAAACGATCATTACAGGGCTCACCGCAGCAGCTCCAGGTGCCTCCGGTTGGGGGAAACGCTGATGCCTCGCTCTGCCTCGGGCTCGTGTCCTGGCCCTGCCGGTCATTGTGGTCCGCAAGGTGATGACCCTAAAGGACAGAAACCCTTAAAGAACATGATTGTATCCGATAACTTGGTGAAGTCTCCTGGTAAATTTAAAAAAAAAAAAAAAAAAAAAACTTCTTAGGTAAAACGAGGCCTGGGGTTAGTTACTAACTACACACGTTTTCCAATCACTCCAATAAAGACGGATTGCTCCTGAGTTGGCAGAGAAGTGATAGAGCACCTAGTAAAATACTGCTAGAAATTTAAGAATCAAACCAGGCACAGTGGGCCATGTCTGTGATCCCAGCGGCTCGGGAGTCTGAGGCAGGATCACAAGTTCAAAGCTAACCTCAGCAACTTAGGAGATCCTAAGTAATTTAATAAGACCCGGCCCGGTCTCAAATTTAAAAAAAAATAAGCAGAACTGGGGATGTGGTTCACTAGTTAAGTGCCTCTGGGTTCAATCCCTCGTGAGAAAAAAAAAATTTTTAGAAAATCCACAGGATTCTTTATCTCATTTAGACTCCCAAGACAGTGCTGGTTACTAGGCTTGTTCATACTAGTGAGAACCAGGTTCTTCCCACCTACCGCACATTCGCGTAGCACAACATGCCCTGGACCCCTAATGCACCCCCCCCACACACACACACACCTGAGCTTCTGCACCCGGATAGTCGCTCTGCCTAGGCATCCTCTCTCCTGGCCCTCACCCCGCATCTCACCTGCATTCTGCGCGCTATGCGAACCCACCCAGGTCCCCTTCCCTGAACCTGCAGTGCCTGAGCAGCGTTATTCTCGGTCGAGTGGGAGGTGCAACACTCCTTTCCAAGAGGGGCGCAAACTTGGCTCCCCGCCTGCTCAGGGACAGCCCGTTCCAGGGAGCAGTCAGCAAAAAGGCCGAGGTGGGGGTGAATGGGAAGACCTACCCGGCCTCCCCGCGAGGTGCACCACTCAGCAGAGCAGCCGCTGGCCCTGGCCCTCACTCTCTGGCCCCATTTCAATTTCAACCCCGCTGGGCCGGCCTCTTCCAGGGCGCCTCCAGATGAAGCCGGCAGTGGGGCTGCACCTGGTGGACTCTGAGACGCTAAGTCTAGTGGGATGGAAGAAGGGTCGGCTTTACCTGCTTTCCTGCCCCACCTTGTCTCGCCTAGTAAGCATCCCCAGATTTACCTGCCAGCTGATGTTACAAAACGATATGCACTTGGGCCCCAGAAACTTAGCCCTTAGCACTGAAGAGCTTTTAACCAGATCCCTGCAGAGACCAGCACAACTAAATGCAGCTGCTGTCACCGTGGAGTCAAATGAAGACATCCCAGATCCCCTCTTTGGCACTGAGACTTGTGAGTGGATTTCCTGTGATTTGTAAGTTTTTGAGTATTTTGTGTCACTTAAAAATATATCTGTGATGCCAGTCTCCATTGTTTCCAGGTTTCTGTCCTTTGGCATTGCTACTTTTTTTAAAACCACCAACTCTTTCTTTTAATATTATTATAGTTGCATTGTTGTGCATTTAAATCCTTGACACACACACACCAGAGACCCATTATTAAAGCAAGCACTTAATTTATCTCTTATCAAGACACAGTATTTGTGGATCTCTACGTGGTACGTTGTGGTAACTCAGTACCTATGCAGAATGTGTAATAATCAGGGTAACAACCACTTCCATCTGTAGGGAAAATGGATTCAGTCAGACTCCCTCACCCAGATATCCAGGAAGCAATGACTAAGGTATCTTATTAAGTCAGGAACAACAAAGCATCTGTGTTCATATATAACCCATGATGTCATGCTTGGCATGCTGCTGGCTTTGTTTTAATCCTGTATATAATAAGCTAAATAGGATTTCCCACTGCATGGATTGACCACCCACCCTTCAAATAAAGGCATGTCAGATCTCCCTATGGCAGTGTACCTTCCTGAGGCTGCCTGAATCTGGAGTCAACCTGCCTGGGATTGAGTAGTTGTACTCCACCATCTCTTCAACCATTAATTTTTTCTGTGTTGGGAATTGTGTGGTCTTCTACTCATTTTGAAATATATCAGATTGTTTTAAAGTACAGTTACCCTACTGTGCTAAAGAAGAACCAGAACTAGTCCTTCCTCTCTGTGTTTTGTACCCCCTACTTCAACTTCTCTGCATCCCCCCATCTCCTGCTCTTCCCAGTCTCTGGTACCATGTTTCCATTTTGTTTTTCTATGAGACTGTCTCATTAGTTTCCACAAATGACTGAGAATGTGTGGCATTTCTCTTTCAGTGTCTGGCTTATTACACTTAACACAATCGTCTCCAGTTCCATTCATGTTAATGAAAATGACAGGATTTCATTCTTTTTATGGCTGAATAGTCCATTGTGTATATATATCACATATTCTTAATCCGGTCAGCCACTGCAGGCCATCTGGGTGGATGCCCTGTTTAGCTATTACCAATAGTCCTGCAACAAACATGTGAGCAAGTATTTTTTGGTATAACAAGTCCCTCTCCTTTGGGTATATACTTTTAGTAGTTGGATTGTTGGATCATATGGTGTTTCTATTTTTAGTTCTTTGAAGAATCAACATATTGTTTTCCATAATGGCTGTGCTAATTTACATTCCTACCTACAGTATGAATTCCCCATGTCCTTTCCAGCATTTGTTATTTTTTAAAAATAATCTTTATATTACTCAGTGCTTTGAGATTCCATGAATGTCCCATAGAAAACTTCTTGCACTGTCAGGTCTAATTCTAATGTCATCTGTGCACTGTCCCTGGTACACCCATAACACATTGTTCTATTTATCTTATCTTGAAAATATTCCAAAAACTAGGAAAGCCTAACTTCTGTTCTTCAAATCGACTTCAGAATTATTGCATTGAATTGCAAAGTGTAATCAATTATGGTGTCCTCTTAATTTGGGGCTCTATTAAATTTAGACATTGGATTTCTTCCTCCAAGTTTTGGAGTCCTCTCTCTGATTTTTCCAGAAAAATCCTTGTGTTCATAAGTGATTACAAGGAAGATGCATATGGTGTCAAGTTGCTGCTGAGAGTTAGTCATGGGAACCAGTCTTGGGAGTCTGCTGGATAGTGACATTTCTTTTTGAATGTTCTAATTTAGGCTTCTGCTTCATCTGGTGGAGAGTAAGCCAGAAGGGAGGAAATGGGAAGAGGAGGAGGAGAAGAGGAGAAAATGCTAGTGCATTGGATTGGGTGAGCCACTCCCAGACATCATGATGTCCAGTGTAGCATCCATCCCAGTGTCCAGCCCAGGGCTCAGATGGAGCCAGTCCTCAGTATGTGTTGCCAGAACCTGCATTAATCACAACTGTTCTGCATCCTTCAGCAAGTACCTATGCGAGATGATCCCTGGAACACTCTCCAGTGGGTCTTCTTTAATGCCTTTGAGAAAAGTGGTATGGTTTTACTGCCCACAGGTCATGGGATAGAGTCATCCCTGGGAACCACATCATTTCCATATCTGTTTATCATCAGTCTTTCACCATTAGGTTGGGAGAGTCACCTGGGAGGGGACCTGGTCTGTCCTCTCACAGTACTTACATACAGTGGTTCTTGGCAAGCGGTAGGTACTCCATTAATATGCTTAGAGAGAATAAATGAATAGATGGATGGATGATTAAACTCAATATGGAATCCAATAGGAAATCAGTCTACATTATCTCTCTCAACAAGCCCATATGTCACACAATTCTGATTATCACTATTCTGAAGAAATAAAATGCAAACAACCCACCCAAAATTTGTCTCCTCTGTGGGCTCAAAAAAAGAAAAAAGAAGGAGGGGAAAGATAGTCGGAGCAAAAGTGTCATTCAAGCTGGAAAAAGTAGGAATACACAGAAGCAAATGGCAGATGACTAAATACAATTCATATATTCACATATCAAACATGTATCAACACTATATCAACTATACACACACAAAATTTTATTTATACCTGTAATGAAAAAACATGTTTACGCACCAAATAAACTTAATGAACCCCCCCCCCCCCGTGGGGGAAAAAATGAAATCGAAGGTGAAAATTCATGGAAGCAATAAATAAAATGAAGCGGTGTTTCTTTAAGAAACCAATGTAATCGCTAAACCACCAGGCAGCCTAATTAAGACAAAAAGTAGATCTCCCAAAGCTGAAAAGAGAATGAAGAAATGACCACAGAGGAAAGCTATCAGAGAATAATTAGCACAACTCTGCCAATTAGTGGAGAAACCTGGGAAAACCGAAGGGCATGCTGACCTTCTGAGAAAGGTCGCTCTCTCCCCTCCATGCTTCCTGCTGCACCTCCTCACCAGGGGAAGTATTGGAAGTCATTAGTGAGAGGTGACTGTCCTGATCCATGGGAAGGGAGATTCCTCATGCCGCATCACCAGAACTCACCTTAGCGGTGGACACGTGGGGGACACTAGAGGGGTGCCGGTGATGGAAAGAAGGATCAGGGAAAGAGCGCCATGTAGAGAGTGGTGGTCTAGATGCTGCTCCAGTGAAGCCTTCCTGGTCAGGGCTAGCTCATCTCTGGGGTTCGTGTTGAAGGAGAGGAGACTGGAGACCCCTCATGGAGCAACAACTTGTTGAAGTTCACAAGGGAGAAGCAAAGACTAGAACCCCGGTACTGGAAATAAGGACGAGGACTTCAGAACTAGTGGTCACCAGTGCTTTTCCACCCTGGCTCTACCTTGGCGTCACCTGGTAGCTTATAAAACATACAATTCCTGGAGCTAAGGGTGTAGCTTAGCAGCAAAACACTTACCTAGCATGTGTTAGGCCTTAGGTTTACTCCCCACCACACACACACACACACACTCATTCACAACTCTCAGTACCCAGTCTGCAGAGCTCCTGCTTTAACTGGCCTCAGGTGAACCCCGGACACCTGTATTTGTGGAATCCCTCAGATGATTCTGATGCCTGGCAGGGTCAGCGCACTAGAGCACTGACAGTGGCCCAAGTGGGGGAAATTGAATTAAGTGTGTAAAATGGGATGAACCCATTTTTGTGGATAGGTTAGAGGTACCTGCCCTGAACTTGACTCTGGACCTCACAGTTTGACAGCCAACCCTCAAATATCAGACAATGCACTGTTGTTCTGATCACAGAAAAGCTGTGAGGATAATGTGACTAGCTTATTTCAACAGATCTCCAACTTGAATACATAATATTGTAATAATAACAATTACCCAGAAGACTTGCTTAAGTACAGATTTGAGGTCCTGCTCCTCCTAGTCCCTGATCCAGAGATGGAGATCTTTCAGCCGAGTGCCAAGAAGCAACTAAGATGGAAACACTGTGTCTGCTACCTGATCTAGGAAGTGCTGCACAATAACCCTGCTGTGCTGTACTGGCCACACATGTCAATCCCAGTTCAGCGTGCACAAGGTGTGACCACCAAGAGGTAAGGACCCTTTGGAAGACATTAGGAAACTGCCCCCATGTCCATGTGTCTCTGTGTTAGTCACAGTAGTCCAGAGAGAACAAACCAATAAGATAATAAATACATAGTCCTCCCTGGGGATCCATGGAGTATTGGCTCCAGGACCCCTTGCATCTGCTCAAGTGTTATATAAAATGACACATTACCTATCCACAGCTCCCATCTACTTTGAAAAATGGCTTTTTAAAAACTGATACATAAAACCACAAAATTGGTTTGATTTTATGTATCAGTTTTAATGTCTATAGCAACTCAACTCACAATAGCTAAACTATGGAACCTACCTAGGTGCCTTTCAACAGATGAATGGATAAGGAAATTGTAGTATATATACATATGATGGAATATTACTCAGCCTTAAAGAAGAATAAAATTATGGCAATTGGAGAATATCATGCTAAGTGAAATAAGCCAATCCCACCAAACCAAAGACTGAATGTTCCAGATCTCATTTTTTAGATGAAATTATGATTTTTAAGCCATTTTGCAGGACAGTGAATCATAATCTTCAGTAAACTGTTTCTCTGCACGTCAGCACCATGGCCAGAGCATCTGGGGCATGTTGGGTGTGTCCGCTGTGATTTAACCTCTCACACATCTTCCCTGCTGCTCAGGTAATGCTGAGGACCTGTCAGAGCACTGTTGGAGGCTTGCTGTGGCCTGGTGGTCAGTGTGTCACAGTATCCTAGAAATAAATTTCCTCTGTGTAAGTAAAATAAAGGAAACCTGGAAAAAAGGATATGTCCTCCATTTTATCAGAAGAGTTGCCTTCTCTGAATTATATAGTGGCAGCCCTGGTTTGCATACACAGTGGTACTAAACAAGAGCTTCCTTAACAGATGTGCTGATGCACTAAGGGCAACTGGGTAAGAATCTGGTCAGTGTGATTTCATGGACAACCATGATCAGCACATTGGACTTGAATTTCCACTGAGGGATTCATTTGGTTACTGCTTTCTTAGGGCGAACTTTTTAGAGCAGGCAAGTCTCATCCCATCCTGTAGCCACTTATGAGCTCAAAGTTACCCTTTGATCCCAAATACCTGAAATAAATTGTGACTTTATCAGTGCCTGTGGTTTTGCCAAAGCTGGTACTCTTCTGTGCCTCCTCAAGAGATCTCCCTTCTTTTCTTAAACTTAAGATCAGTAGGCAATGTGAGAGAAAGATGGATATGGGTCTCCTGACCAGAAGAATGGAGAGAATTCTTTACTCTTTAAAATTGGGTTCCTTGAGGCTTACTAAAGGGGAGAAGGATAGTGAGACATTTGGCCATTTTTTATTACTATAACAAAATTTCTGAGATTATCAATGTAAAAAGAGGAAAGGTTTATTTTGGCTTAGAGTTTTGGGGGTTTCAGTACCCGGCTCACTAAGTCCTGCCTATACAGCCTTGCTGGTTGCAGCCCACATGGCCACTATCTTGGGCGGGTGTTGCATGCTACCTGTGCTTTCCCTCGGCGGCCATACCTACCGCCAGCATCTCTGCCTTCCTGGGGTCTCGCTGCAGCTTCACTTCCACGCACCACCCTGGCAGGGGCCATCTTGCAGGGACTCCGGCCTTGCCACACACTGCCTGGCCTCCAGGGCCTTTCTCTATATACTGTTGGTGGGAAAATGAGTCGGTGCAGCCACTGCAGAAAATAGTACGCAGTTTCCTCAAAAAATTAAAAATGTAAGAGTATGATCCAGTGATTCCACCTCTGGGTTGTTTGGTTACAGAAAATAATTCACTATGTAATCTCAATACATTCTTCCTTATACCAATGTACTTATAAAATATAATCTTAATATTTTTGTGGAGGAAGAGTCCTATAATAAAAAAACATGCCTAAGGTCCCTTGAATGTCATTATGCAGTCCCCTAATGTCAGTCTCCAGATTTAGATGGTGTAACAAACTTTTATTTGCTTAGACTGTTTTCCAGAGCATTCCTGCCTGCTGCATGTGAGAAGGGCTTTCTTCCTCCCCAGCTGTGCATCATACTTTGCTATCAGGGTCCAGGAGCAGCTCTGTTTGAGACTGGGTGTCATTAATTGTCATACTGACAAACTAGTCATTAAGAGACCATCAACTTCTGTCCATGCCCGTCATGTCCCCTAGGACTCGATACCCATCCAAAGCGTCTGCTAAGGAACAGCACCCAATCAGCTCCTCTCCTTTGCCCATCCCTCTTTTCAGGCCCTCACCACCTGCACCTCTCCATTCTCCTCCAGACATGCCCATGGTATGATAGATTGCAATGTGTAGTTTTGAGATGGGGGGGGGGGGGGTCTACGTATATACTAGCACATGTGACTCCTAACCAAGTTAATGCATTGCTTATCATCACCACCACTTATTCTAATACCATTTTAAACCAGACACTAATGGAATTACATATTAAGGAAATGAAGGATGTTAAGAAGCAAAATTAGCCTTAAGAGCACAATTGCAATCTACCCAAATATTCAATAATAGAAGGTTATATAAGTTACAGAGCATTCATACTCAGAAAATCCTTTCATAGATATGAAAATTCATGATCTAGATCTGTTTGTTGGCATGAGAAATGTTTGTTTTTTATGTGAAAAGGAAGATCAGCTACTTTTCAATTTATGTGCCTGGGGATTTACACATGAGGAGAAAGTATGTCTCAGCACTGTCTTACTCAGGTTCAGACTCCCACAAAGTACAATAAACTGGGGCAGCTTGTAAACAACAGGAATTTATTTCTCGCAGTTTTGCAACCTGGGGGTCCACCATCAAGATGCTGGGATGTGAATTCTGGTGAGGGCCCTCTTCAGGGTCACAGACACCCAGTTTCTCTTTGCATCCTCCTGTGGTGGAAAGAGGGCCAAAGAGCTGTCTGTGGTTACTTTTCCAAGGGCACTAATCCTGCTCATGAAGGCCCCACCCTTGTGACCTAATCACTTCCCAAGGGCCCCACCTCCTAGACTCACCAGCAGGGAATTAGAGCTTCCAAATGTGAGTTTTTTGGGGAGGACACAGATATTCAGTCTGAAACAAGCATCATGTATTCTACTGCAGTTTTTAAAAAAATCTGTGACTTGCTTACAAAATAATTATAGGAGTGTTCAAGGAGGCCATGCTGGCTAACTCCACTGAACTTCGTTTCCCCCAAATATTCCCAAGCACAGGCAGAACAAGGTACAATCAGGAACACTGAGGAAATGTTTGGGAAGAACATATCCAAAGGGGTGTCACTGGCCCAAGAGCCTTGTGTTTCTGTCTTCCTTCTTAATTGTGCTTGGGTAAATTCCACTTGCCCTTCTGTACCCTCTGGTCACACCTCTGCATCCTCCCTGAGGCCCTGAAGGTGAGTGCTGACCTCTCCTGACTCGGTCAGTGCCTTACTCACTCTTGACTTCTAATTGGGATCAGCCAGGGAGTCGGTCACCTGCAAGGGAGAAAAGGGAAGTGGGGGAATAAGGCTGAACTTCCTGTGCTGATGTCACCACTCCTGTCAGACAGTCCAGTCCAGGAACGCACCTCTCCTTATCCCTTCTAACCCAGAGGGATGTATTGTCAGTTTCATGGGGTAGGCAACACCCTCAAAATTTCAGTGACTACTAGAACACACATTTGTGACTTTGCAGGTGGGCTTTGACTTTCTCTTGGTCTTGGCTAAACTTGGTCCAGGCTGCCAGTTGGGTTCAGAATTCCCCCATGAGTCTCCTTTTTCTGGATCCATCAGAGCACGTTCTTCTCATGGCAAATGACAGAAGCACAAAAGGAAGAGCATGGCAGACACGGCCAAGTCTATCACTTGCTCATTTCCCACTTCCACTGTATTCTATTGATCTGAGCAAGTCCATCAGTCATGTCCTAAACCAGTAAGGTGGAGATGGACTCTCTCTTCTTCTGGGAGACACCTCAAGGTCACATGATGCAGAAAGAAACACTAGAAAAACAGTTCTCTCCATCCCAAATGACTGACATCTCTGCTGCTGCTGTCTCTGGAATACAATATTATTGCATGTTGTTGACCCTAGAACCTGCCTGGGCCTAGGCTTCTCCACTTATGTGGGGCTACATTGAAATAAACTCATCAGAAAACACTAAAAGTAAAAAATGCACTATAGGCAGGGAACCTACCACAATCCGTCCTCTGAAGCACAGCCCACTGTAGAGGGCCACAGCCCAGTGTAGAGAGTCACAACCCACTGTAGAGGGCCACAGCCCAGTGTAGAGGGCCACAGACCAGTGTAGAGAGCCACAGCCCACTGTAGAGGGCCACAGCCCAGTGTAGAGGGCCACAGCCCAGTGTAGAGAGCCACAGCCCAGTATAGAGGGCCACAGCCCAGTGTAGAGGGTCAAAGCCCACTGTAGAGGGCCACAGCCCACTGTAGAGGGTCACAGCCCAGTGTAGAGGGTCACAGCCCACTGTAGAGGGCCACAGCCTACTGTAGAGGGTCACAGCCTACTGTAGAGGGTCACAGCCCAGTGTAGAGGATCACAGCCCAGTGTAGAGGGTCACAGCCCAGTGTACAAGGCCACAGCCCACTGTAGAGGGCCACAGCCCACTGTAGAGGGCCACAGCCCACTGTAGAGGGTCACAGCCCAGTGTAGAGGGTCACAGCCCAGTATAGAGGGCCACAGCCCAGTGTAGAGGGTCACAGCCCAGTGTAGAGGGCCACAGCCCAGTGTAGAGGGTCACAGCCCAGTGTAGAGGGTCACAGCCCACTGTAGAGGGCCACAGCCCAGTGTAGAGGGCCACAGTCCACTGTAGAGGGCCACAGCCCAGTGTAGAGGGCCACAGCCCGGTGTAGAGGGCCACAGCCCGGTGTAGAGGGTCACAGCCCAGTGTAGAGGGCCACAGCCCACTGTAGAGAGCCACAGCCCAGTGTAGAGGGTCACAGCCCAGTGTAGAGGGTCACAGCCCAGTGTAGAGGGCCACAGCCCAGTGTAGAGGGTCACAGCCCAGTGTAGAGGGCCACAGCCCACTGTAGAGGGCCACAGCCCAGTGTAGAGGGTCACAGCCCAGTGTAGAGGGCCACAGCCCACTGTAGAGGGCCACAGCCCAGTGTAGAGAGCCACAGCCCACTGTAGAGAGCCACAGCCCACTGTAGAGGGTCACAGCCCAGTGTAGAGAGCCACAGCCCACTGTAGAGGGTCACAGCCCAGTGTAGAGGGTCACAGCCCAGTGTAGAGGGTCACAGCCCACTGTAGAGGGTCACAGCCCACTGTAGAGGGCCACAGCCCAGTGTAGAGAGCCACAGCCCAGTGTAGAGAGCCACAGCCCACTGTAGAGGGCCACAGCCCAGTATAGAGAGCCACAGCCCAGTGTAGAGAGCCACAGCTCACTGTAGAGGGCCACAGCCCAGTGTAGAGGGTCACAGCCCAGTGTAGAGGGTCACAGCGCAGTGTGGAGGGTCACAGCCCAGGGTAGAGGGTCACAGCCCAGTGTAGAGGGCCACAGCCCACTGTAGAGGGTCACAACCCACTGTAGAGGGCCACAGCCCACTGTAGAGGGTCACAGCCCACTGTAGAGGGTCACAGCCCACTGTAGAGGGTCACAACCCACTGTAGAGGGCCACAGCCCAGTGTAGAGGGTCACAATCCACTGTAGAGGGCCACAGCCCAGTGTAGAGGGTCACAACCCACTGTAGAGGGCCACAGCCCACTGTAGAGGGTCACAGCCCAGTGTAGAGGGCCACAGCCCACTGTAGAGGGCCACAGCCCAGTGTAGAGGGTCACAGCCCACTGTAGAGGGCCACAGCCCACTGTAGAGGGTCACAGCCCAGTGTAGACGGCCACAGCCCACTGTAGAGGGTCACAGCCCACTGTAGAGAGCCACAGCCCACTGTAGAGGGCCACAGCCCAGTGTAGAGAGCCACAGCCCACTGTAGAGGGCCACAGCCCAGTGTAGAGAGCCACAGCCCACTGTAGAAGGTCACAGCCCAGTGTAGAGGGTCACAGCCCACTGTAGAGGGTCACAGCCCACTGTAGAGGGTCACAGCCCAGTGTAGAGGGTCACAGCCCAGTGTAGAGGGCCACAGCCCCCTGTAGAGGGTCACAGCCCAGTGTAGAGGGTCACAGCCCAGTGTAGAGAGCCACAGCCCACTGTAGAGGGCCACAGCCCAGTGTAGAGAGCCACAGCCCACTGTAGAGAGCCACAGCCCACTGTAGAGGGTCACAGCCCAGTGTAGAGAGCCACAGCCCACTGTAGAGGGTCACAGCCCAGTGTAGAGGGTCACAGCCCAGTGTAGAGGGTCACAGCCCACTGTAGAGGGTCACAGCCCACTGTAGAGGGCCACAGCCCAGTGTAGAGAGCCACAGCCCAGTGTAGAGAGCCACAGCCCACTGTAGAGGGCCACAGCCCAGTATAGAGAGCCACAGCCCAGTGTAGAGAGCCACAGCTCACTGTAGAGGGCCACAGCCCAGTGTAGAGGGTCACAGCCCAGTGTAGAGGGTCACAGCGCAGTGTGGAGGGTCACAGCCCAGGGTAGAGGGTCACAGTCCAGGGTAGAGGGTCACAGCCCAGGGTAGAGGGTCACAGCCCAGTGTAGAGGGCCACAGCCCAGTGTAGTGGGTCACAGCCCAGTGTAGAGAGCCAAAGCCCTGTGCAGAGGGCCACAGCCCAGTGTAGAGGGTCAGTTTTTTCCCCTCCTGATCCCAAGGCTAACTCATTGCACAGCTTGAAGCCCATCCAGCATCATGAGAGCACATCATACTACCACCAGCCCAGGAAAGGATCCAAGTTCAAAATACAGTCTTTACTGAAATTGTATCACTTCTGATCATTGTAAAGTCAAAAAATCCTAATTTGATCAGCAAGCAGCACCTCCTGGGTGCCATTTGCAGTGGCTCCCTGATGGTGCCGTGGTGTGTGGTCAGGTGGCTCTGACAGAGCCTGCCGTGGCCACTACCCCTCTGGGCCTCAGTCACAGAACTATTGGCACACCTGCCATGGGGTGTCCCGCTGCACAGCACCCCAGATGCCTGCATGGAGGCAGTGCTGAAGTGGACCCCTCAGAGGAACCTGCAGCCTGTGGAGCTCCTAACACCTGCTGCCTGCCAGGACTAGGAGGCTGGTGTGGAGTAGGAGGAGGGCAAGGAGGAGAAGGAGGAAGAGGGGAGAGGGGGAAGGGGAAGAGGTGGACCCCCAATACAGGGAGAACTGGAGAAATTAAATCAATCCATGGATGCTATCAACAGACAGGAGACTGATCTTGAGGATGCTCCTGACAAGTTCCACTCTGTTCTAGTTGAGGCAACGGTGAAACTGGACTGGTGAGGGAAATTGGCAAAGGCTTGGAGGACTGGAAGCCCTACTGGGAGGTACAGAGCTCGGTGTGGGCCCGGCAGGCTCAGAAAGCCACTCAGGATTTCCAGAGGGCCACGGAGGTGCTCTGTGCTGCCAAAGTGACCTCCAGCTGCTGGAGGATGACAGGCTGCAGTTGGCCTGGCAGGAGATGGACAGTCTGGAGGCAGAGCAGATCAAGAGGAGGGATGAGCTGACACTTAAGGAGACTGCAGCCAGGTACCAGGTAGGATGCCACCATAGGCCGCATGCAGCAGCTGGAGAAGAAACTCAAGAGGGCTGTCAACAAGTCCAGAGCTTATTTTGAACTCAAGGGAAAGTACTACCTGCAGATTGAGCAGCTGAAGAAGACTGGGATGATCTGCAAGCCACACTGACCCTGGCAAAGGGTGAATACTAGGCAGCCCTGAAGAACATGGGGAGGTTCTCAGGTGAGATCCTTCAGGAGCATCAGCAGTGCTTCAGTTCCAAAGGGTCTGGGGGCTGCAGTGGTCACCAAGGGCAGCAGCAGGCCTTTGGAGCATCTGGTGGGGAGCCAACCTCAGCTGGATGCTCTTTCTGTAGCAGCTTTGTATCTGAAGATGACTCAGAACCCAGTTTGAATCCAGCTTTAGTTCAGGACCACTGAGCCCATCTGAGCTACCTGAACAGTTGCCTGCAGTCACAGGGTCTGACAGCCTGGATCTTCCCAGCCCAGTGTCCCTGTCAGAGTTTGGGATGATGTCCCCAGTGCTGGGTCCTCAAAGTGAATGCAGTGGGACCTCTTGCTCTGAATGTGAGGGAGAATTAGCAGACAGGGCAGAAGGGGAAGAGAACAACCAGTGCAAAGCCAACAACAATCAAGGTCTCTAACTGCAGTGGCAGTAGTAGCAGGGCCAAGAGCCCAAGTAACACCTCCCCTGAGGGCCAGGCCTTGGAGACCAGGTGAAGCAGCTCTCCCTCCAGGGCTCCAAGGTAAGAGATGGGATTGTTGCTGACCTAAAAATGGTGGCATCCAGTCCCCTGACCCATATGCAAATCAATATTTATACATGAAACTGGAGAGTTTTGTGCAAATAATCATTTAATATATGCCAGATCTTAAACATCTACTCTAAACTACACTAATGAAGTTTCAGTGACCTTAAGGGCTGAAGGATTTCTGTCTGGTAAGAGCTCTTGGGCTGGATTTACAGAGCAGGGTTGTTGCAGGTGGACTGTGTCCAGGGTCACAGCCTTTGCAGAGCAGTCCCTGTAACAGTGCTGAGGAAGCAATAATTGGCTCATGTGAAAGAACTGAATCAGGAAGAGGGCTGGAAGCTTGGCCAAAGTGGGGGTGCCAGCTTGCATCTCTTTCCCTTCTGACCCCCAGTTCGCTTGGGGACAGTGAGATGATCTCTTCCATTATATCTCAGAGCATCTAAATATTTTTTTTTTAAATTTAAATACTCAGAGCACAACTTTTTGACCTAATGAAGGCTTAAAATGAAATGCCAGAACACACTTCATGTCCACTACCTCTGGTGTTCAGATGTGTTTTTTTTAAAGCATGCATGCTGGGACATTCATCAAAACCATTTTATAGGAGGTTACCATGAACTGCACTTTTTCGGGGGGAAGGTGAATATGAGTGTGGGGAAGGGGAAATGGGAGTAGCAGGGACAGATCATAGGAGATTTGTGACTTTGGGGAGGAGGTTCTATGCACAACATTATCCTGCCAGTCAAGTGGATTTATTCTGAGAATTGCATGTGAAGAATAGTTGCCATTGTTATATCTAGATTAACAAGGTGTTGATTTGTCTGTAGGTGTAATTTTAAAAACAAATTACTTAAGGTTATGCCACACTAGTATTCCTTAGAGGAGATTGTCCTTAAGGCTGGGAAAGGAAGTAGGCATGTGTTGGCTAAGGCTGTTAAATAGAAGCAATGGAGTGTGTTATGCTCACAGTATAAGTGTTAAGAGTGCTCTTTTTATTTTCATGTTTATGCATATTTAGAACATTGTATTTTATTTGTCCCATTACAAGAACATTTAGCATTTCTAAAAGAAAGCAACCTCCCCATTTCATGTTGTCTGTTAGCTGTCAGAACTGTATACGTTAGTCATTTGTATATCCCTTCACACTGTAGTGGTTTCTCCTTTTTCATTGATGGATACAGTATCCTGATTACAAGGTTATTTGATATTTGCCTTAATACCTTGAGTGTAATAAAGACTGCTTATGAAAAAGAATCCTATGTCAAGCTGTCTTCAGTTGGGGACTGCCTGCACCTGTATATAATTCATGCATGTATTATTTTTATTTGATATTGCATTACTTTAATATATTTGTAGTGTTGCTATCACTCACCAACACTCCTCAATTTACCTACCATGGGCATGACAACAGTTTCTTGCTAGGACCCTGAAGAACCCATCATGGAAGGGAGCCAACATGAACTGAACACTTCCTCCAGGCCCAGTTTGGGGTGGATAAGAACCATATTTACAAAAATAGCACCCTCTCTTCACCAAGCTCAAACACTGCTCTGTGCCCAGCACTCAACTCTTTGTGTGTATGACCTCCTATAGTGACTAAAACCAATCTGGGCTGGATGTTCTGTTATTATTCCAATACAAGGAAACTGATACTCAGGGTAGTAAAGTGATTTGCCTGAAGTCAATCAGGTAGGAGGCTGAAAAGACAAGATGTCAACCAGCTTCTCCTAGCTTCACAACCCTTTCCTCTTGCTCTTCCCAGCCTCCTGTTGCCAAAAAATACAAGTGCTTTGCAAATACAACCTCATGACATCTGTACCCTATCTTTGTGGAGAAAGTGCCCACGTGGTGGATGAGAAAACTGAATCTCTGGGAATTGAACCTAATTCTTCAGAGTTTCTTAACTATAAATTTATAAAGTGAAATACAAATTTAGGTCCATTTGAATCCAAAATCCATCCTCCTTCCACACAGCTCATGGCTGGCCATATCTACTCTCTTACCAAGGCTCCATCCTGAGAAGGTCCCAGAAGGAACTCTGCCGGCTCTGACCACAGCCCCCTGGACAGAGATCGGCCTCCTCCAGCCTTGCCATCATCTCTCCTCTGATTGCTTGGCTCCTTTCCAGGCTCTTCGAGCTCTCCACTCCTGTGTCAGTTGTTCAGTGACATCACCTGCCATGCATGTTTTTACAGGTCTCTGAGGAAGAGAAAGTTCATATTGATATCAAAATGGCTCAAGATGTAAATGACTGGTCATGATTTACCTGGCTACCCTAAGAGGGGATGGTATCAACTGGACCAGGGGTATAAATTTCATGATGACCCAGAAAACTCATTTACAGAGCAGCCAAATTGTAGACTCTTAAAATGGCCACAAGCTACCTGCAAATCTGGGTACCACCTCATCTAGAGCAGTCCATAGCCTCTGTTTGCTGGATCAAAGTCCAGGGGCTTCCTTTGGAATTGGATTAGACATGAAAATAGCTCCGATGCCATTTGGTTATGAAAAATGGTTATGATGATGAAGATGATAATGCAATAGCCAGTATTCCTAGACCACTTTGCATACATCACTTTTGGTATTCACAAAGTCCCTTCACTGGCTGTCCTAGTCAGCTGCAGCTGCTACAACAAAATACCCAAACCTGGGAAATTTAAAAAACATTTATTTGTTTCTCCCCATTTTAGAGAGTGGGAAGGTCAAGGTCAAGCTTCTGGAAGATTGAGTTGTTGGAAAGAGCCCCCTTCTTGCTTGTAGTTGACTGCCTTCTCACTGTGTCCTCATTTGGCAGAGAGCACATGAGCTCTGGTCTCTTCCTCACCTTCTAAGAACACTCATCTCATCCATGGCCTTATCTAAATCTAAGTAACTCCCAGAGGCCCCACTTGTCATGAGATCACACTGGCATTAGAGATTCAAGATATAAATTTGGAAGAGACACAAACATTCTGTAGGGAAGACACTGTGGGATCCTGGGTAGGTTTTGTAGCTTCTCTCTGCTCCTGTTTCCTCATGCAGAAAATGGGCAATAATAACACCTAATCTATGTACATGTGTATGGGTGGGCATATCATTACATTCAACTTAAAAACAGGTTATTAGATGATATGTGCAAGTAACTCTAGATGTTTTTAAAAACTGAATATACAACTATAAGTATCCAAATATAAACTATTATAAACTTAGAACCCAATTCTAAGAAAAATTTTCAGTGTGTGAATAAATATTTCCCAGTGAGAAAATAAAAATGGGGATTTGTCCTGATTGTATAAACTTTTAAGGAGATCAAACACATACTCATAAAATTTAACTTGATAATTTACAAGCAATTATATATTTACATTACATATGAGACATTACTATTATTGTGCTTCCACGTTTAGAAATCAATTATTAACTCAAGTTTTTCACATTTCCAACATTGGTGATTTTCTCATGTCCAAAGCACATTTTGAATCTTCAAAAGCAGTTTCCAGGACTCGGGGTTCTATTCCACCTAAGGAGAGGGAAAGAAAGGTCTCTGTGAATCAGGACGTTCTTAACAATCACAGTGAAGACTTCGTGTGGCTTAGTATATGTGCAAGTTCATCCTCTAGGTATGTATCTGTGGCCACCACCATGTAGATTCCTTTTAAATGACTGCATCTCACCTGCATACAACACCATCCATACACTCAAAAAGGTAAGGCCACCTTCCAAGGAATCCTGGTCAAATCTGAGTTCAATTTCTTTATTATTTGTTTTCCTGATTTCAAGATGTCACCTCTTAAGCCATTATGCCCCCACCCTAACTGTACATAGCATGTCAAAATGAGATTCTTGAGAAACCCCCACACCTCAGCATTCCTAAGGACTCCCTCTTTCTCATGGGAAGGTGGGAAGGGGCGCCCACCTAGAAGTAACCCATGAAGAGGGTCCACCCCAATGACAATGATGAGGTCCCTTGGGTGCTGGAATTCTTTATGGGCTGTTTCTTTTTGTTTATAGATCTGTACTTTCTAACTTATCCACCATGAGCATGGATTTCTTATTCACTAAGGAAAAAACAAGCAACAAAGACTGTGTTTACCTTTGTCATTAGAACTTCAGGAGCTCGGCCAACCCCAGGCTTCAGGTCTCTTGGGTGTGGCCAGAGTCCCCTTGCCCCCTTCCTCAGGCAGTCGGCACCATTGACTCCAAGGCAGCCATGATCTAGGAGGGTGTCCAGATTTCCTCCTGTGCAGCAGGAGATGGGGTCTGAAAGAGGACACTGAGAATTCCCAGCCTGAGAGCCGTGGGGAGGCCTGTGGCGGGGGACAAACCCCACATCCCGGTCACTTTCCAACAGCACTGTGAATCCACTACACTTGGGCAAGCAGTGGTCCTGGCCACTCCAGAGGAAGATTCAAGATTCAAGCTCAGCTGTGCTGTCACGGGGGAGGACCTGCCCACTGAGCCTCAGGATCATGTTCTTGGCAACCCCACCCCAGCTTTTTCACCCACCGGAAGAGGGGCGCTGGTCTGCGGTTACACGCAGCTCATCTGGGCTATGGGTGATCCCTCTCCATCCAGGGTCCCCACTGCAGCCTGCCAGGCAGCACCACCAACCAGGGTCAGGAGGATGGGTCTCTGGGGGTAACAGCACCAGGCACCATGAGCGCCAGCGACACCCCCACCCTACAGGGTACACCCGGGAGAACTCGCGGGCTGTGGGAGGGAAGGAGGAGCTTGGACACTGATCCAAGCTGAGTCTCCCTCCTGCCACGCTCCTCCAGGCACTGCTCACACTCACGATATTTGCCCAGTCCAGAAACCCACCCAGCACTCCACCAGTGACAAGGATTGGCAGATCTTGACAGCTGCTGGCAGAGGAGCCTGCATGGCTGCTCAGTAGGTTATGGGAAGCTTGAGCTAAAAGCTCACACCTAACTCTGGCAGGGTGTCCTTCCTACCACAGAAGTCATTACCCGCGACAGCTCGAACCTCCCAGGAGTGAACGCTGAGGGGCTCTTTAGGTCTGTAAGGCTACTGCCTTGGATTGAACTGGTCAGCTGTAAACAGGTCTTACACTGTGGAATCAGGAGGCCTACTAGTGTCCCCAGTACAGCTAAGCAAAACCACACCCAAACAATTGGAGAATCTTGATACCAAAATTCAAAAGCAGCCCCAAAATGAATAAAAGCAGATTTTTTGAGCACATGAGCTGGGGTATTCTGGCTTCCCTACGGAGAGAAGGGACGGTGTACCAGGGGCCCAGTCCCTCCCAGCCTGCCCTGCTGAAGCTCTCAGGCAGATGCTGGGTGGCACCCGCCCACACTGTGTTCTCAGCAGCTGTCCCCACCAGTGTTCCCAGAGGAAGTGCAGGAAGACAGTCCCTGATCCCCAAGCTGCCACCACCAGGGAACTTGCTCCCCAGCAGTTCCCCTTCCGTCTGGCCAGACCTTGCAGGACAGCAGGCAGCCCTCTGACAGCTCTGGGGCGGGCATGGGTGGAGGGATTCCAGCCATGGCATGAGCGCCTAGCTGTCAAACGCACCATCGCCTGCCCTCTCCAGAGCAAGGCTAGAACGAACGCTGGATCACACAAACCTTCACTGCGACAGTGGAGGACAATGTCCTGTCCCAGGCCCAGTGAGTGAGATCCTGGTGACGCCATCTCTATTTGCTCACTGGTGCACCTGCAGGACCAGTTCTGTGCTGGCGCCTTCAAGGCCCAGGATGGTTCCCGCCAGCAGCCCAGCTCCAGCCCACTGTCCTGCACCACCCTTGGTGGCAGGTGAAGCATTCATATTGGGGCCCATGACATGCCTGCCTTTCCAGAGAAGAGTGCACCCAAGGAGGCACAGGCCTGTCCCTGAACTGGAGCACAGGTACCACCAGCCAAAACCTCCATGTGTCACCCTAGTCTGCACCTCCTCCATACGCCAAAGGCCACCCTCTACCTGCTGGCCAGAGGCTGCTCAGCCCTCCCGCCACCCGCCACCTACTCCAGACTCCAACCCACCTGTGCAGCCATCCTGGCTGCCTCTGGCAAGGGGAGGGATCCCTGCCATTACCACGACTGCTGACCTGCAACCAACATCTACAGCCCTTCTTAGAGGATCAGGAAACCTCGCTGGGTCAGCTGGTGGACCAGCAGGATCTGGATCCAAAATCCCAGTGCTAGCGCTCTGCAGTCCCCCCAGGACCCTCGCACACACCAGACACGCAGTTCCCGCGCCTATCCCTCTTGCATCCTGTACACCCCGCATGCAAATGTACGCATCCTGTACACCCACGCGTACATTTGCATGCGTGGCGCCTCCTTTCCTGGTACAACCCTGCCCTGTGTGGACGGTTTTCTGCACGTGCCCAGGATTCACTGCTCATTACCTTCCCTAGCTGCGTCCTGGCAACAGGTCTCACTGCCCTTTCTCCTGAAGCTGAGTTGGCCGCAGAAGAAGGATCCTTTGCACTCACCACTGGCATTTCGGAATTGAGCCTTCTCTAATTGCTGCCATGGGTACATCCCAGGACAAGCTTTGTCCCTCACCCTTGTCCCCCAGGGACTGGCCAGCGGCATCCCACATGAAGCCCTATCACAGCTCCAGCAGACTTCCCTACTCTGGTTGGTCACTCTGGGCTGCCTGCTCCTGTGGGGACACTCGCAGGTCATCCTGCTGCCATCCCACAAGAGCGCATTGGTGTTGAGTCGAGTGCCTCCCAGGTGCTTGTCCAGGGTCCTGAGGACCGTTCTACACTTCCTGGGAGATGTGGACATGTCCTCCATCCTCCGCATGCCAGGTCTGGTGAGGAAGATGCTGCTCTCTGCTGCACCTTTCACCGATTCCTGCAGCACAGACCATCGAATCATCCGGCACATGCCTCCTATGGCACAGGAGCAGGAAGGGCTGCTTGCCAGCTGGCAGCACCAGAGCCTGTCCAAGATCACTGTCCAGGGAAGACTGTGCACAGAGCCCCTGGAGACAGTGGCCAAGGGCAGCCTGAGAAGGCAGAAGACCCAGAAGAAAGAAAATGTCAGAGGGGGAGCCCCATGTCACTGGAGGAGCACAATCTGCCTTCAGGCCCCTGGTGTTCCATGGCCGCCTGCCTTCCTTTGTGCCCAGGCCTGGGGCTCTGCAGGGAAACCTCTGCACCCAGAGCTCCCAGACAGAGCTGGCATCTTCCAGGCCACCTGTATGAGCTCCAGCCACAAGAGAAATGCCATCAGCAGCTCACACAGCTCCAGTCGAGGTCCCCCAGGCCTGAAGAGGAGGGCTCCAGGCCCTTCCAACCAGGAACTGCCCCTGGGATGCTCTTCATCCCCAGGGATTCCACCGAAGAAGGCCCAGACTGAGAAGGTGGCAGAAAGCAGGGTGGGACAGCCGTTGCCCAGGAAGAAGGGTTCAGGTACTGGGGACACCAGCAGGCCACGGAAACGGAGGTTTCCTTTGCTGCCTCACAGCCAAGGGGAATCTCTGTGGCTGCCACCACCTCTGGAACTGGCCTGTCCAGTCACTGCTGAGGACCTTGACCGGGAGGAAGAGAAAACTCTGCAGCACTTCAACGGCCTTCTGATGGGTGAGACCCAGGCCATGTGTGGCAGCTGTACCATGGCCCCCAAGCCCAGGCATGGGCCCCCGCTGCATTGGGAGAGTCTGGGCCTGTGGAATCACTGGGCCTTAGCCAGAACTCGCCCCACCATCCCAGTACCACCACTGTGGCAGCCTCCACCCCAATGGGGGTGGGCTCTGCCTCTCCTCCCAGAGACACCCTCCCACCTCCACCTTAGCACCTCCTTCTCCCCCAGCCTTCCAATTGCTGCTTTGGCCCCTCCTCCCAGGCCCCCTCCCAGCACATTGGCAGGCTTGGCGCCACAGCCAGTGGCTCCCTTTGGGGCCACCCTCATGAACACCATTATGCCTTCCAGCCCCTCCATCTGGGGCCTCCATCCAACTCGGGTAGGAGCTTCCTCCTCTCTCACCAGGGCCCAACGCCCAACAGGACTCAGAGCCTCACCTGTAGGCTGCACCAACAATACCAACAGGCCAGCTCCAAGAGTGCAGCAACATGGGAAGCAGTTTCTCATCCCTGGAGCCACCATTCCACCAATCCCTGGGGTTCCTCATGGGAAGACGCCCACGGCCCTCTCCTTTGCCAGCCCTCAGTCTGGATGCCTGGGAGCTCCAGGTCCAGGGGCAACCCCAATCCCACCCTTGACTGCAGGCCCCCCAGTCTTGGGCAGCCCAAACCACTTAGTCCTTGGGGCTCACAAACATCAAAACCCCACCATGGGTTCCCATGCCAGACCCAGACACGTTCTGCTGGCAGCCAGGCTACAGGGCCTGCTGGGGCATCAAGTGCATTGACCTCTGCTTCTGCAGCTGCCCCCCAGAGGCTAGAGTCTGTGGCCAGTGTTTGTCCTGAGAAGAGGCAGCCCCAGACAACAAGGGACAACCAAGTTGCCTCCCCTTCAAGGCTGACAGAGGTAGTGACCTCTAAGGCAACTGGAAGGACAGACTTGTCTCCAGGTCTGACTACTCCCAGCACTGTAATGAACATCTGCTCAAAAAGTAGAGGCACCCCCAAAACCAGAGAGAAAAATCAGGCAAGCTTGGGACAGAACACCAACAGTGTCCCTGGCCAGAGCATTACCACTGCACCAGAAAACATAAAACCAAGAGCAAACGGGGGCAAGGAAACACTGGAGTTCCTACCCTGGATGCCACCCCACAACACCTGCCCTCCCAGGAACACCTAAGCTCATCTCAAGGGACCAACATCACCCCTAGAAAGGCTACTTCTAGTAACTCATCTGTCCCTGTGACATCAATGGGATCTGGGAGCCCAGACTTGCTCCCAGATCTCATATCAGCATTTGGGTCCTTGTGCATCTCTTCCTAAAGAGGAGGGACCCCAAGCCACAGACAGCGACCTGGGGCAAGCTTGGGACAGAGCACCTCTAGTGTCCATAGGCAGAGCACCACCACGAGAACAAAGGGACAGAAGGTAAAGTGCTAACCAAGGCAAGCAACCTTCCTACACTTACTGCCACTCCCCAAAGCCTGTCCAAGCAGAACCCCTTAAGCTCTTCTGGGAGAAACAGCACCACACACACAGAAAGGCCACCTCTACTTGTAAGTCTATCCCTGTGAAATCAAAGGGATCTGGGAGCCCAGACTAGACTGGGTTTTCATATCTGCCTTTGGGGCCATGTTCCTATCCTCCCAAATTGGAGGAACGAGAAGCCCATGACAGGGCTAATGGGGCAACTTGGGCTTCAACACCTTTAGTTCCACTAACCAGACCATCTGCATAGTGACCACCTTAAATGGGAGGAAGAACAACTCTGTTTCTTGGGCCATAGGGGGGCCACTCTTAAGTCCACCCCCTGCAGAAGCCCCCAAGTCTACCTTGGGGCACCACCACCACCATGATCAAGGTGTATGTTCTTACACCCACACCCTGACCTCTCACCCTGGCAGCTCTGCTCCTCTTGGGTGCATGGTAAAGAGGACCAACCATGTAGTGCCCCAGATTTACCAAGAGTTCCATTGTAACTCCTCCAAATATATTTTCTCTGTCCACAGCTGGTAGCTCTTCTCCCCGTGATATGCCTGGTGTTCAGCTGTTTGGTCATTTAATGGTGTCCTTGAGGTCTCTTCTGTTCCCTGTTTTATTCCTACTCTTGTCCTCATTGCTGTCTGAAGGTACTAGTTTGGCAAAGTTGTTCTGTCTTCTGCTTGATCTGGACTGCCATTGAGTCTTTCACCTGAGGTTTTGTGTGACACACTGAACTTCTGCTTTCCCAGATTACTACTTGATTTGTTTTCAGTATCTCTCTCTCTCTAGACTCAAGTGCTGCCTTATCTGCCTTCATTGTTTCAGTTGTTCTTTGCATTCTCTTGGATTACACTGATCTCTTCCAAAGGTCATTCTTCTGAGTGCTTTGTCTGGCATTTCATTCACTTTAAAACCTTTCGTATAACTGCCCAGAAAATTATGGAATGTAGGAGGTGTCAAATGGCCTTGTTTTGTGAAATGTCTTTTGTTTGTGTTGAAATTTGCACTGCTGATGGGATGGATGTCTCTTCTGCTTTTTTTTTTTTTTTTTTTTAAACCAGGGATGGAACACAGAGGAGCTTAAGCACTGAGCCATGTATCCAGCACTTACTCTGTTTTCAGTTTCAACCAAACTATCACTAAATTGCTTAGGGCATGACTGAGTTACTGAGGCTGGCTTTGAACTTGTGATCCTCCTGCCTCAGCCTCCTAATCTGCTTGAATTATAGGCATGCGCCATCATGCCCAGCTCTCTCCCACTTTCATTTGATCCACTCTTATTAATAACCTTGTCTTGTTGCTCTAGGCAGGTGATGCTTTGGTGTGTTGTGTTGGGTTTCACTAGAGATTCAGTCCATAACCTCTTTTCCCTGCTGCGTCTCCAGCTGTGACTAGTGAGGACTGATTCTAGGCATTGAGTTCCATAGTGTGAAGGACCTGAGTTCTCTGTCTATCAAGAGACAGGGGACCCTGTGGTAATCCAGGGGCATTATGTAGACAGTAGGGTCATCTTGCTCACATGCCTCATGGACAAGGGAATAAGTACCCATCAGAGGGATGGGCTGGCTGTGAAATAAAAAGTATGAAAGTAATAGATCAGAAAATAAGATAAAAAGGCAAGAATATTTGTAAAGCAGGGGCATGATTGGTTGAGCTGTCCAGAAGGATCTGTCTCTAACAAAGAAGCAGCCTTAGAGAGATTTATTTATAGTGGTACAGATCAAAGGGATCAGTAGGTGTAAAGTTTTAGTGAGGGGGAGTCTTATTTCAGTGCTTGCTTCTCTATGTGGCAGTGCCTTGCTGTAAACAGGTTATTTGACTCAGGGCTGTGTTTGAACTTGATCTGTGAGCTAGAACACGGTGGCAGGTAGAGATGGGCATTCTTGCACCTGGGAGTTTCTACCTGGAAATTCCCAGAACAGGGCTTCCCTGCATACTGACTAAAATATTGCTCATTTCACACAGGGCTCATAGATGGCTTCCCACATATCCCACTTCTTTATTTTTTAAATGCAAGTGGTGAACACTTACTTGGAGTTCCCAGATCCTTGTTCTCAGGGTACCACAGTCTATTATAATGATACAGAAAAGAAATAGTAGCAAACATAATTCCAATAACATTCCATGCAGAATGTTTCCACATATTTCCAGGATTAAAGCCATTTAATTCATGAAGTATTTGTTCAGCTAGTAATGCAAGGTCCATGCTGTTTTTCATGCTTTTCTGGACATCCTGGATGTTATTATGTAACTCCATGAGCTCCAAGCTACTATTATTATTGTGCCAAATGCCCATTAGATGATTTTTAACCTTTCCCCCATCACATTGGGAAGTATTTTATTTGACTGCAGCAACATAGATATAATCAGCATGGCTTTTAAGCCTTTGTTCAAATTTGAGGACAGAAAGTTCATTACTGATATTTATTACATTAGCTTTCAAAGCATTTAATTTAGTCTGAATCTTTTCATCAGTATTTACCTAATTTTACAGGGCTTTGGAAGTATTTTGAGACAAATTATTAAGAAAATGAGCTTAGATTACATTTCTTACAAGTTACATGATATTTATCTCTTTTTTATTCATTACTCTTACATTTCCAGGAATTGAAGCATGAAGAGATTGCATATAGGCTGACAGGCCACAGCAGGAACTCTCCTTGCAGTTCCTGTTCCTAAAGTTAGTAACGGGGCCATGTGTAAGATGGAGAAAATCTGAGGCAACACATAAATTCCGGAGATCTTTTTGAATATCGTTCTCCCTGAAGATTAGAATATTACTAACAAAACCTCCAGGGGTCATAGTTTATGAATTGCTGATCTTTCTAGTATAACATCAGTCAGGTTTCTGTGTTTAATTTGGTCTTCATTACAAGGTTACTTGTAGTACAAAGTAATACCCAAACAATAGGGAATGGTCTTAATCACAGGGAGTTTCAAAAACTTGGATATCTACTTTTATTTTTATATTCTGGAAATAGTCCTAGATAACTCAATTATTTTCCTGGCATCTTAGATCTTCTACTAATTACATAATTTAAATCAAACATGGTTGCCTGTTCACTCTTTTTAAGGAGAAGCAAAAGCAAAACACATGTAGTGGCAGTGCTGTCCCACTAAGCCTTCCTGGCTTTGACCTTCTGGAGGAAGTGACATTCTGATGTAACTATCTTCCATCAGCCTTTGAAGATCAATCCAAAACATATTCATATCTTTTAGAGATTTTATGTTGTTGCTGGCTCTTTGCGGTTCCATAATCCATGGATATTTGTCACCGCCTGCAGCAACAACTTGCACGGGTCTTATGGGTGGTGGAGTGGAAACTGAGGCACTTCTTTCTCTTTGGTGCGCTGCTTTCTTGCTTGTTTATAGAGGATAGAGGAAATGAGGTTTACTTGCTTTGAGAGGAGAGAGAGAGAGACCCCGCTTGTCAGAGAGAAAGAAACTTTGCTTAAGAGAGAAACTTTGAAAGAAAGACAGGCTTTTCTTAGAGCTTAGAAGGAGAGAGGCCTGCCACGCCTTAAAGTCCTGCATCCTGTGACCTAAGGTGCCCTAGTGATGCGTCTCAGTCCTCCGATCCGCGATCTGCCTTCTGCCGCTGCCCCTACTCGCTGCTGTGTTCTTTCTTCTGGCTTTTTTGCTAATGGCTGCTGTGGCATGTCTTCTCTGGCTACTGCCACGACGCGTATCTTCTGCTACTGCTTTTCTGCTGCTAATGGCTGCTGCCCGTGTTTTTCCCTCTGGCTGCTTCTAATGGCTGCTGTCTCTCTGTCTCACTCCGCCTACGCTTATATCACCTCCAGGACGCGGAGAGCAGGGCCACGCCTCTTACGCAAAGATTAGGCGAGATGCTCCTAGCAGGCAATTAGTGCTCGAGAACACATGCGCATACATTGTGTGCGTGGACGAGAAAATCACCTGAGTGTGCTTATGTCTATTAACCTCCTTGCTGCCGATGTGATCAGGCGCCATCCCGGCGCCGCCAACATGGCATAGCCCCCAACATTATGTTGCACTGGCAAGGCATTTGTACATTCAATCCATTTAAGAAATGTGAAAAATTCTATTGTAGTCAATTAGGGCAGTAAATGAGTGACTTGTTATGAGAAAGTCCCATTTTAATAACTCTCCAGACATATAATCTTAAGTTTCAAGGACCAGTACGATTGGCTGGTCTAGGTCCTCCCTATGCTCTCTTTTCCTCAAAAGTTGCCTGTTAATAGCCAACATACTTATCATCTAACATATAGGTAGGTTCCCACTGTAGCCAGCATAACTAAATCCAGTTGTATGAATAAGTATAACATGTTAGTCTGTAAATTCTCCCATCATGTGGTATCATTAGTAAAGGCTGGGATGGATTCCCCAGTTCACATCACTGGGTTCATTAAATGTGGATCTGGGAAATGGGTCCAGAGAGTCTCTCCATGGACTCTGCTTACCTGACAGCTCAACAAAGCCAGCATGGCTGTAAACACTGTGGTTGGAGTCTTACTACCTCCTTCTTGTTGACCTATTTGTTCAGCCTGATGTGTCAGGTCCTTCAGCTATCTCCAAGATGACAGGTTGGTTTTTCTGGAAATATAAAACATAGCTTCTACCCTGTATAATTATTGAATCTGGTTTATTCTATTTTTCCATGTATTGTTCAGTAGTGGTGAGATTTTAATACCAGAATTAAAACATATTTAAACAACAATTTTGTGAGATTTAGTGGGGTTATTTAGGTTTGTGTTTCCTTTTTTTTTTTTAATTCTTTAAAATTGTAGAAAAAACTGGATATAAGCTGGAGCATCATTAGCCTTCAGCTGTAGACAATGGCCTGGCACTGTACAAGTATTTAAACAGTAAGAAATGACTTAAGAAATATTTTTATTTTGCCAGAAAAATTAAATTTGCCTGTTAGGCAAATGGGGATCGTTAAAGTCAATGTTATTGAGCTGAAGAGGGCATTACAGTAAAAGAAGGCCTAGTTTTTATCAAATGTATGATTTGATTTTGTATCTCATAATGGACAAGAAAAAAATTATAAAATGGGGTCAGAATAGATACTGAAAATCCATTTTACAACTTGCTTGTTTTATACATAATGGTCTTATCTTAAATTAACTAAAATTGTTAAAAAAGAATTGGTACTTGTTTGAGGCATTAATAAACAGTAGTTGTAAGGTTAGTAAGGAAAACACAATATAAAATTATTGAGAAAATATATGTTGAATTTTTAAAATAGCTATGGATTAAGGAATATAATTTTATATAATTTTAAACAGTTGTATGTAGCATTTTCTCTTTATATTAGGCTTATAGTAATTTGGATAACAAAAAATTAATCTTTTAAATTTAAGTTTAAATGAACTTGAATGATTATTTTAACCTGGAATAAAATGAGAGGCAGAATTTTATCTTAAGAGAGGATACAGAAGTTATTGACAGACATTTTTTGAAATAACAAATACATATGTTCAGTGAGCATGGGATAAACATTTCCACTTATTAATAATAAAAAAGGAAGCAAAAGAATGACTAGTTTTTACCTAACAATATAGGAGAAATATTTATTGTCATTAAATGTAGTGCCAATCCAAGTGTGGGGAATTAGTGCTTTTAAATATTGTTGGGGAAAATGTGAATTGGTAGTATCTTTCAGGACAGTGATATAGTAAGTAATTTAAAAGTCTTAGAATTTTATATGCCATTGATCTACCAATTATATTTTAGGGAATTTTGTTAAAATAATTTGTATTTATAAAGATACAGCTGTATGAATATTCCTGATAGCTGTTTTTAAGGTAGCAAGAATAATTTAAATGTCCAATATAGGGTTTTGGGTAAATGAACTATATGCTAAAAACTCTGGCATTAAAATAATATTGTAAAAGAATATTAATTGTGTGCAATTTAAAATAATTTAGAAGTTTAAAACTATTATATGATTTTATATTTATAAAATTCATATATCTGTTATGTATCTAATGTTAATAGTAGTTATATATGAATAGTAGAATTTTAAGATTCTTATGTATACTTCTTAATTTTTCTGAAATGGATCTCTTGACAAAACTTAGGAAAGGCATTTTAATTTTGAAACTCATCTTCATTTCTTACTTGAATATTATTCCATAAATTTTCACATGTAATTTTTTGTGGATCAACTTCTGCTTATCAGGAAGAATGCCTTCCTCATCTTGCATCTTTGCCTTGACATTCTCAATGGTGTCACTGGGCTCCACCTCCAGGGTAATGGCCGTGCCAATCAGGGTCTTCATGAGGATCTGCATCCCACCTCTGAGATGCAGCACCAGGTGCAGGGTGGACTCCTTCCAGATGTTGTAATCAGACAGGGTGCCCTAGTTTTCCAGTTGTTTGCCAGCAAAGATCAACTTCTGCTGGTTAGGGGAGTCCACCCTGCACCTGGTGCTGCATCTCAGAGGTGGGATACAGATCCTCATGAAGACCCTGAGTGGCACGGCCATCAACCTGGAGTTGGAGCCCCATGACACCATTGAGAATGTCGGCAAAGATCCAAGATGAGGAAGGTGTTCTTCCCAATCAGCAGAGGTTGATCCAGCAAACACCTGGAAGACAGCACCCTGTCTGACTACAAAATCCAGGAGTCCACCCTGCACCTGGTGCTGCTTCTCAGAGGTGGGATGCAGATTCTCATGAAGACCCTGACCGGCATGTCCATCACCCTGGAGGTGGAGCCCAGTGGCACCATTGAGAATGTCAAGGTAAAGATCCAAGACAAGAAGTCATCCCCCGAACCAGCAGAGGTTGATCTTTGCTGGCAAACAACTGGAAGACAGGCACACCCTGTTTCACTTCAACATCCAGAAGGAGTCCCCCCTGCATCCAGTGCTGCATCTCAGAGGTGGGATACAGATCTTTATGAAGACCCTGACTGGCAAGACCATCACCCTGGAGGTGGAGCCCAGTGACACCATTGAGAATGGCAAGGCAAAGATCCAAGACAAAGAAGGCATCCTCCCTGACAAGCAGAGGTTGATCTTTGCTGTCAAACAGTTGGAAGACAAGCACACCCTGTCTGACTACAACACCCAGAAGGAGTCCACCCTGCACCTGGTGCTGCATCTCAGAGGTGGGATGCCATCACCCTGAAGGTGGAGCCCAGGAGCACCACTGAAAATGTCAAGGCAAAGATCCATGACAAGAAAGGCATCCCCCAAACCAGAAGAGGTTGATTTTTGATGGCAATCAGCTGGAAGACAGGCATCCTCTGTCTGACTACAACACCCAGAAGGAGTCCACCCTGCACCTGGCGATCCATGTCAGAGGTGGGATACCATCACCCTGGAAGTGGAGCCCAGTGACACCATTGAGAATGTCATGGCAAAGTTCCAAGCAAGGAAGGCATTCCCCCAAACAAGCAGAGGTTGATCTTTGCTGGCAAATAGCTGGAAGTCAGGTGCACCCCGCCTGACTCAAACATCCAAAAGGAGTCCCCTCTGCACTTGGTCCTGTGCTTGAGTGAGTTTGTCTAAGTTTTCCTTTTGTTTTAAACTTTTGACAAGTTATGTTTCGCTTTTTTAATTAATTTCTTGCATTTCAGAGAGAGAGAGAGAGAGAGAAGAGAAAATATGAAGGGAGCAGCACATATTCTGTACGACAGCTGAGACAAATTCTAAGCTCCGTGTAGGAGTTTCCTTCCTCTAAGACAGTACACTTACCTCTGGACCTGCCACATACTTTCCAGCCAGGAGACTCAGTCCTATTTATATGTGGAAAAACCAGGAATCAGAAGAGCATCTCATGAAAAAGTTGGAAGGCCCTTGTCACGTACTCCTAACTTCTCAGACATCTCTAAACTTCACAGATGACAAACCCCATTTCACTACATCTGTGGAGGAAAGATACCACTGGAAGATGACTCCTCTGCCCATTCTGGGGACCCACAGTTGCCTGGTTAGCTGATAACCCTCTACAAAACCTCCCCTATCACTTCCAGGGACAAATCCCAGATGGGACATCTCAACCATACATACGTTCAATTATTGTTCCACTTGACCTTCTCTATCCCTCCCTAAATCCAGATCACATTCTTCTCCACCCAGTTACAGATTGGGCTCACACTTTCTGACCTGCAGCATCAGGGTAATGGCTGGGAGCTTGAAGAGCTCTTTCTGCTGACCACTGACCAATTAATTTGGAAAATTCAGGCCACTAATCTAAGTGTGTGGTACCAGTTTTCTAATTGACTCAGGACTTAGAGGAAATGCATTCTGCTTATGCCCAATGGAAAATGCCTCCCTCCCCCTTTTGAGCAGGAGAGTTCTGAAATGTTAAAACCAAGACTGAGAAGAGAACACATGTCTATTCTAGAAAGAGGAGTGTTCCCCACCACTCCAGACAAAGGCTAAGGAGTAGGTGCTAGAGCCAGATGGTTCCTGGCAGGAGAAGCTGAATGGATGAGAAAGCCACCTAATGTACTGATGCATGACATTGGTTTTTAGGGACTCCTCAGGGAACAGTTTGGTCTCCCCAAGAGATGTGGAATGCAACTATCACTCCAACAGAGACCATGTGTTCTGGCCTATTCTTTGGCTATGTGTTTGATCCATTCTTGAAAAATGAAGCATCCCTGTCCTTGCTTATTCAATGTTTCTTGACTTGAAGGGAAGGTGGCCCTGGATCTAATGCACCCACTGGAAGTGTAAAGGGAAGACTCACACTAGCTGTTGGAGCTGCCACCTGTCACCCACCTCATTGGCCTGGAGAGGGCGGAATCATTCATCAAGTTGCCCACTGCACATGTTTTTCTCTTTCTGAGCTGGCCACTTCATTGTTGTTGTTGTTGTTGTTGTTGTTGTTGTTTGTGAGTCTTAGGCCAGTCACCCATATGAACATCTCACCCAGAGAGCCCAGGCCTGGCATCAAAACACATGGAGCAGGAAGAATAAAGATAGAAAACTGTTTTGTTTTGAACCTAGGAAAACATTAATTTAATGATGTTACACCTCCTTCAGGGAGGGGTGTCTTCCTGCTTTGAAATAGGAGGAGTGCCCCTGAGCACATTACCCCTTTTTCAGGTAGAGGGATAGTAGTAGACAGTTGTCTGTGTTAACAAGGAAACTTAATCAGATTTTAGTGCTAAAGAATGATTCCAATGCTTTCAATTTGTGGACCAATGCACGTGGAGCTCTGTGGTCATCATGCTCATACTCACCGCCCTCCAAGGGAAGACCAAACTGGAAATGCCCACAGCTCTCAGCACCAACAGTGGGTTGAGGTCCAAGGGCCACCCATGCTCCTGACATTGGGTCATTGGAAATTCACACCATCAGCTTGACTGAGCAGGGGGCTCTGCTGGAGACTGAAGCCATATAGGAAAGCTGACACTGTCATTGGAACATAGGTGGAAGTGCAGTGTGGTCACACTGCATAACTAAAAGTCCCCAAGGGAAGAACCAATCCCCTGGAACTCCTCAGACTTCCTTGCATTTGCCTCTAGTGGCCACACCAGTTTTTCAGGACTGAGATCAGAGAATGCTTCCCTCATGTTTCAGTAGGGATGGAGAAAATTTAAGCTTTGGCACCTGGGTCCACCTGGCTCCATTCTCCATTTCGTGAATAGAATATCTGCCCTCAGGAGAAGCCAGCTGAGCATAGCCTAACCAGATTGGTTCCAATAGCATCTTCCTGGCCTGGGGGAAGTGAAGGCTCAAAATCTAACCCCCTGCCTTTTAGTGGGGAGCAGGGAAATATCTACCTCCTGTTCCTCTGCACTTCCAGTTCCACCTGAAGAGGAGGAATGAGAGGAACTGGAAGAAGTCACAGCCTAGGGTGTCAGGCTCACTCTCTGACTGGTCTCAGGATGAAAGAAGGCTTCCCTCCCTCCACACCTCACCCTGCCTCTCTAGGACCTCCATGCACTAACAGCAGGTTTCAGCAGAAGGAACTGCAAGTCTCAGATCGTATGAAGAAGGAATCGCTATGAAAACAAAAGGCACAAGCCCTTCAAAAACAAATACACCACATTATCATACCACAACTCCGAGCCAACAAAATATAAACAGTAACTCTAGAGACCTAAAGTCTGCAGCACCTTTTTCCCAGTACATCATGTCCACGTTGGGACTAAATGTGAAGGGTGCACTAAAAATAAGAGCATAGTTTGAAGAGACAGAGTCAGCATGAACCATCCTGAGATACATAGTGATTACAGGCTTGGCCAATTGAGAAAGAGAAACAACAATGGTTTATGTGCTAGGGCTTTAATGGACAAGTAGGGGACATGTGATACAAACAGAGAGAGTGTGCAGTGTGAAGAGCTAGAGCAAACCTGAGAGCCAGGTTCCAATTGGGCAGAGATGTTGCACTGGGCAGGCCAGGACTTTAAAATCACTATGATCAAATTGCACCTGGATCTAAAGTGAAAGGAAGACAGCATGCAAGATCTGATGAGGGATGTAAAGAGGATAGTGGAAACTCTAGTAAGAATATAAACATGAAAGCCAGACTTTAAAAACATGCTAACATGAGAGGTATTTCATCCATGGGCTCCTGCATAGACTGGACAGTGGCCAGAACAGGATCTGTGAGACTGAGGATTCAAAAGAGTCATTTTAACTGAATTCAACAAACTCGAGAAAACAGAGAACCAATACAGAAATGTGCCAGAGAAGGTGAATCAAGGGATTCCACTAAGTGTCCACAATCATACAGGAATTCTGCAGCTGAAAATTACAGTGAATGATCTCCCAAACGTATAGAGCCTTAAAGCAGAATTCATCACCCAGAGGGGAGAATCACTCAAACATGTCCCCTTAAAACACCAAAGAGAGAAGAAACAAATGGAAGAAAAACAGAAAGAAGATTTGGGAAAGTAACAAGCAATGTCATCTCAAGTTAAATAGGTTCCCTCATCGGCAAACATTAAAACAACACTGTTACTACCAGAGTATAAAAATGATCATGAGTGAATGGGCCAAATTTTAATGTGGAAAACAAAGTATAGAATCTTGATGAGATTTGGAACCCCAAGCTTGTTACATTAGCAAAATCACTGACACAAACCTGTATGCTCAAGAATTTCTACAACACAGTGCTCTTACTCTTCAATGAGCAGCTTGTGGCCCTCAGAAAGATGCTGCATCCTTAATGTCAGGTTGTGTCTGTCCCTTCAAAGGCTGTAAGTGAACAGAAGGACAAAATACCTGAAAACATAAGCCTAATGTCAAAGTCCATAAAGACCCTGAAGAGAAGTAAAAAGAGCCTCCTAGACCCACCTGGGAAACCATGACTGGAAAGCATCCTGCCAAAAGCAGAGACAGACTACAGCAAATTTTATAAGGTTGGTGACATGGACAATGGTATGAAAAAGCTAGCTTTCAAAATACCTGTCCTTGTTCCTCAGTCATCAGAACACACTTTAAGATGTTTATTCTGCACCCATTTTATAGTTTCCATGAGGAAAAAACAAAACCTTTATAATTACTATCAAAGGAGAGGGATTCATGCAGGGGTGAGGAGTAGCTTTCTGTTGGGTCCTCACCGCAAGGTCTTTCACCTCTCAGCTTGATTTCCATCTCCTCCCAATTCCACTGGGAACCTTAATTTACAGAGGGCCACATAGCCTGCCACAGAACGCTGCCACTTGGTAAAGACGAGTGCCTTGGACTTCATCACACAAAACTTCCTGGCCATGATTTCATCTTAAAGAGTAGGCTGATTGACACCACCCAGAACAGGAGTTCAATGTGAATTGTGACACCTATCAGTTTTAACAGCTGTCCCAGTCCCAGGGTTGTGGTTAGGATCAAAGTGAGATTTCCTGAAAATCCTTATCTTTTCCCCATATTTTTATTGGTGCATTATAGGTGTACATAATGTTGGGATTTGTTGTTACATACATGCAATACCACAATATGATTTGGCCAATATCACTCCACAGCACCCCAGTCCCGCCCACTCCTGGGTCCCTTTTCTCTACTGATCTTTCTTGACTTCTATGAGGTCCAGCCCACCTTTCTTTCCCTTTTTCTTCTCCATCTTCACATATTAGACAAAACACACATCCTGTATTTATGCATATTAGTCTTCAGTGATGTTGGTGTGTAGGTCTTTCCTTGATGTGTCCTTATCTGATTTGGTATGTGTGCAATACTGGCTTCATAAATTTGGAAGTGTTCCATCCCTGTCTATTTAATGGAGTAATTTGAAGAGTCTTGGCATTAATTCTTCTGTAAATGTTTTTAGTAGAACTCAGCTGGGAGCCCATCCACGCCTGGTTGTTTGCTTCAGTTGGAAGGCTTTTTATTACTGCCTCTATCTCATTACAAGTTATTGGTCTGTTTAGGTTTTCTTTTTCCTCTTGGTTCAGTTTGGGAAGATCATATTTATCTGGAAATGGATCCATTTCTTCTAAGTTTTCCAATGTATTGAAGTACAAGTTTTCAAAATAGTCCCTAAAAAAAAAAAGATGATTGTAAAAAATAAATTTTTATTGTTTGGCACACACACACACAAAAAAATAGTCCCTAGTGATCTGCTGGATTTCTATGATATCTATGGTGATTTTTCCTTTTTCATCTCTATTTTGATAAACATGGCTTTTCTCTCTTTTTCTCTTGCTTATGTTTTAATAGGGACTTATCCATCTTGTTTATCTTTTCCAAGAAACAACTCTGTTTCATTGATTCTTTGTATTATTACCTTTTTTATTCTCAAGTTTATTAATTTGGGGTCTGATCTTAATTATTCCCGTTTTTCAATGTTTACTCCTCTATGATAGCCTGGATTTTAAACCTTTCCCCATGTACACTGTGCATGATGTGGGCTTCCTCAGTGGAGGGCACTGAAGGGACATTGCAGGAAGCAGAGGGCTCTTATGACTAAGCTCTGCACCAGAGCTCTGTGATGCTGGTATGAGTCCATGCCAGGACAGCATGGATTGGGTGATGGGATTCTCAAATCCTGAGGAAGGCGTTGTTCTTCAGGAAAAATTTCCCAACCCTTTCCAAGGTGATCTTAGGACATGGTGCCCTTGTGGTGAAAAGTCGAACTGTTGTGGGAGGCACGTGGCTCTGAATTCAGGACATGGCAGTCCCTGGTCCCACTCATGCCCACATTTCTGTGGCTGCAGAGCTGAAATCCATCAATTATTTTATCTTGGAGGAACATTTCCAGGATATCAAGGAAAGAAAAGCACAAGTCAGCTTCCCAGACTCCATGCTTGGCACAAAAGGGAAAAGCATGGGTTTTGAAAAGTGGCTCCTAGAGGAAGGATCAGGCACCCTTCTTTTCCCAAGTACCCCAGTAGAGTTAGGGGTGCAGATAAGCAAGATCCATCACTGGGGCCTGAGGTCAGAATTGGAACTGCTGCTTGCTTGCTATATGCACTTGGAAAACCCTTTCTTGCTTTTCTTCATCAATGACATTAGGACAATGGGGGAGGGTGAGTTCAATGGAGTCATGCAGCCAAAGCCCAAAGGCCTCAGCACAGTGCCCTGAACATAGCAGGTTCTCAGTCTATGTTAATAATATTATTATACTAATGAGAGGTCAGAATCCTCATGATGTGATCACTGCCTAAAAACTCACCTCTGAACCTTCCTGTGTTGGGGACCATGCATGCAACACTTGTACTCTGAAGGACATCGCAGATCAAAACAATGACCTGATTTATTTTTTGCTGTCAAGCAAGCATCTCCCCTTCTCCAGTCTCCTGTGGACTCAGCGCATTTTCTCTGGATACAGTGGGGGATCCCCTCTACAAGCCAAGGGGGTAGGCATGTGTACAGGTCAGGGAATATGGATCTTCAACTGATGGTGCTCTGTTTACCTGAGTGGTAGCATACCAGCCATAGTGTCCTTGCCAGGTGAATATTCCCAAGGGTCCCCCCTTCCATCCAGAGGTTGCTGCCCAAGTCATGGCTATGGACCCCATGGGTAAGGAAGTGACAGCCAGACTGAGGGAAGGACAGCACTGTCTGCTTTGATTGAATGCTCACCTGTGTCCTTGGCCTTGTCTCCCAGGGCAGAGGCTCAGCAGAAGCTACTGCACACTGTGAAGGCAGTGGTAAGTGCCAGGTGTCCATCAGAGAGGGTGTGGCCACATTTGGTGGGGGACATTGGCACCTGGAGAGGTCCTTTCTGGTGGTGGGGCCATCACCTTAAAGGAGGGCTCACCTGGGGTGGGCATCTTACATCAGGGTTCTGGTGGTGTGTCCAGTGAGCTCGGGGTTGTGGGCTGGATGTGTGGGTGTATCTCTGGTGTCTTTACGCTGTGTGCAGGGGGGATGTAGCGTGAGGATCCTCCAGGTGGGGAGCATACCTAGAGGTGTCTGGGTGCGACCCTGTCTTGTGAAGAAACAGGTGTGTGGGTGTCAGTGAAGGGTCTTAAGGAGAGACAACCTCCTGGGGACAGGCAGGCCTGTTGGGAGTATGATGTTGAATGGGGCTGCAAAGGTGGCTCAGCCTTCAGCGAAGGGGAGAGGTCAGTTTGGGGACATAAAAATTTCCTCTTGCACCCCCACATTCTCAGTCCTCAGAGCCACCTCCAGGAGCCAGGAGACTCCTCCCTGAGAGTCCCAGGTTAGGGTCTGTGGACTGCTCCTTTGGCAGGCAGGGTCCCTCATTCCTACCTTCCCCACAGGGGAGGGTGACAGGCTTCAGCTGCCCCTCTGCCCTTTCACTGTCCCTAGGACCAGCCTGTGGCTTATTCCAGCCTCTGGATTCATATCCAGCCACCTCCCAGGTCCCTGTACATGAGGGAGCATTTATAGAGGTGGGGACTAAGGATGGCATTCTCATGCCTGGACTGTGAGTGTGTGGATGCACACATGGCTATGTGTGTGTGTTAGGACTTGTAGCTGGAGCATGCATGCATGTATGTGCATCTGTTTGGCCATGTCCAAGTGTATCTCTAGGCACTGTATGTGAATCTGTGTGAACTGTACTAGTGAGTCTATATTTGTGTGATGCAAGAGTGTATGTGAATAAATAAGGCTCTGATGTGTGTGTGTGTGTGTGTGTGTGTGTGTGTGTGTGTGTCTGTGGCCCTCCCCCTTTCACCACTTGCTCCCCACCAATCAGCCTGGCATCCCATTGCAGCCATGTTGGCATCCTCTTGAGTTGTCAGCCAAAGATCTTGCATGACTGTGGACCTTGTGAGCCAGCCTGGTCCTTGTGTGTGCATGGGTGCATGTTTGCCTATGTTTGTGTGTGTGTGTGTGTGTGTGTGTGTGTGTGTTAATGTGTCAGCATGTGATGGCAGCACTCAG
This sequence comes from Sciurus vulgaris, assembly GCF_902686455.1. Lineage (NCBI taxonomy): Eukaryota > Metazoa > Chordata > Mammalia > Rodentia > Sciuridae > Sciurus > Sciurus vulgaris. The sequence continues at coordinate 137,396,029 of NC_136468.1, forward strand.
CACCACTGAGGGGCCCCTCCCTGTGAGGGGACAGACAGCTCTCTAGGGCATCCCGAAGGGGCTGGGTCCTGTTGCTCCTCCTTTGTGTGTGTGTGTGTGTGTGTGTGTGTGTGTGTGTGTGTGTATCTGTGTGTACTTTGTCCTCTTTTGTTCTAAGAGTCAGCTCCAGAGTTGGTTGCACATTCTAGTGTTTTCCAATAAGGAAAATTGCAAGATATCTGGGATCCCTCAGAAAGGCCGAGAGGTTTGGTGCTCAGCCCTGGTTTGTAAGGAAATGGCAGGTTGGACAATTGAGGAGGGCAGCCACAGACAGGAGAGTGTCAGCAAGGCCCCTGGGAGGGCTCTGGCTGAGGTTCTGGTCCCAACTCTGCCACAGGCTCCCTCAGAACCCTGCCCAAGTTCCTTCCCTTCTCTAGGGCTGTGTGTCTGACATTTAGGAACTTTTAGGTATTTCTATAGATACAGCAGTGAACCAGAGAGACTCAATTCCTGTCCTTCTGGAGCTGACATTCTACTGGGAAGAGAGAGACCCTGGCAGATTGTCGAGAGTAATTATGAGGATAATTATAGGAGGCACTTGGCACAATAAGAGCACCAAAAGGGGGATGGGGTGTTGCTTAGTAGTAGCACATTTGCCTAGGGACCTTCAGACAGTTCCCTGGGAACACACCTCGGGGTCAGGTACATGCAGAGAAGGAGATGAGGCAGGAGGGTCTGTGCAGGACTGTGGAAGCCAGGCTGCAGCATTTGTACTCACGTCAACAGGTAGCAGGGAGCTATAGAAGATGTAAGAGCAAGGGAGGGTTTGCATAGACCTGCCCTTCAGGATATCTCAGCAAGAATGAGGGTGGACATTGTCTACTGGATCATAAAAGAAACCTCCTTTTCCCTTCTCCCTCCTTTTCTTATTTCCATAAATACTTATTGATCATCTACAATATTCCAAGCCCTGCTTCACAAGGTGCAGATTGAGCACTTACACACAAGCTTTCAATCAGTGTATAATCCAGTCTGGGGAGATACAGATAGATAATATATTTCAAAAGTGTCAAGTGCCAAGAGGGAAATAAAGGATAGAGAGAGATGGAAGGGGCTCACCAGAGGTGGTGGCAGGGTTGGCTTCTCTGAGAGGATGACATTTGAGCAGAGAGCTGAAGGAAGGGAGGATGTATACATCTGCAGGAAGGGTGTTCCTGGCAGAAGGATCAGCATAAGCAAAGTCCTTAAGGTGGGAGCAGAGATTAGCAAGGAGGCCAATGAAAGCAGAGCAGAGTGAAGGAGAGCAACAAGGTCAGAAAAAACAGGGTCCATCATGCAGAACCTCGTGGCTGCTCAAGTCTTTGGCTCTCACTCTGGGTAAGATGGGGCCCTGGGGACGTTTTGAGCAGGGGATGGACGTGCGTATCATGGGGATGAGTAGGAAGGAAGCAAGGACGCTAGTTCATCAGGTGAGAGAGGAAACTTCTGCCTATTCTTCCCAGAGCTTTGATTCTGGGATGGGAACCCCAGGCCCCAGCCTCCACCCCCTGCCAGCAGGGGAGGTGCTGCAGGATGCTCCTCCATCGAATGAGGGCAGAACTTCCAAGGGGGACATTTCAGGGCCCCCTGAGTCCTGTAGGATTGACTCGGTTCAGCTGTGTGCATCTGTTTGTGGACTCAGGTGAAATGATGAGACACATCTACCATTGGCAGGCACTTGGCCTACCATTTAGGAATCAAGGCAGACAAACCTCTCAGCCCTCCTGAGTTCCCATGGTTGTCAGGAAGTGAAGCAATCCAGGCTTCTAGCAGATGAGAGACACAAATATTAGAGGTGACAGCCTCATGTCCTTCTGTAGGCATGGACACCTCCAGCCAGATGTTGAGGAGGAGCACCTCCAAGGAAAGAAGTGACTGGCCTTTGGGCCAAGAGCAAGGGCTCCTTTCTCCAGAGCAGTCACTTGGGGACTGTTGTAGATGACTCAGCAAACCCCAGGTTCTACCCTTGTGTGTTTCCCAGAAGAGGACTGAGGTAACCTGGGGCTTACCCTGCAGAAGGGACACAGTAAGCTGTGGTGGGATTCTGGGAACCTGAGGAACAGAGGAGTGGCTAAGGCCTCAGAGCCAGGCCCTGTGTGGATCCCTCCCCAACACAGCCACTCCTGGCCAGGATGCCCACACTGTTCTGTACAGAGACTGGGAAGCAAGTGTGGGGAGCCCCTAATCTCACATATGCCTCACAGGTGTGCCCCTGACCTGCTTGGCCACTCTTTGGGAAGCCCACCATGCAGGGGTCCTCGGTAGTTTCCAGTTAAAGAAGATGCCCAGCCCCTCATGGCTCCCTGTCCACTCCAAGTGCCACAGCACTCTCTGATCCATCATTGAAGTGTGGCTACACCTCAATCCAGAATTTTTTGAGGTCCTGGGACCTGGACAACCTGAAGCTTCTCAGCACCTTCCTGTCGCTCACCATGCCTGAATCAGAGGGGACCCTCCATGTCGAGACTCCTTACACAGCTGGAGAACTGAGATCCCAGTGAGTCTGAGCCCTCTGATGACGGGGCCTGGGGTGATGACTGAGGTGTGTGCAGAGGAATCTGTTGGTGCCAGTGGGATCTGGCATTTGGTCCCAAGTCAGACAAGCCTGACGTCCTGCAGCTGGTGGACCCTCATCTGGGAAAATATCCTGTTGTGGGGAGAGGGGCCGGGCTGTTCTCAGAAGCAGGGTTCTAGTGTGAATTGGGAAAGGCCCAGGGAAAGGCAGTCCTGTTGGGGTGTTTCTCCTGCAGCTCTAGCACCACCTCAAGTGAGAGAACGGCCTCCAGCAGCAGTGGCCCAGGTCACCTGCTCACACTTCAGACAGCATATCACCAAAGTCCCTGTGATGGAGGAAGGATAGCTCTCAAACCTGGAGGATGGCCCAACTCCAGCACCATCCACACAGGGAGAGACTGAGCCACCAGTGGCCACTGTGACCCTTCAGGAAGAGGAGGCAGCTCCGCTGCCACTAAGCAACCCAGAGGACACTGGACATTATCTTCCAGTTGGTATAGATGGTGATCCAAGCTGCCATCCCACCCTCTCAAACAGAACCACCTCTCCTGGCAGCAACATAAATTTCAGGCATACCATTTGTGTAATCATACATTTACATAGGGTAATGATGTTTGATTTACAGACTGCATTTTGATTTATTATACACAAATGGGGTACATCATTTCATTTCTATGGTGTACACGATGTAGATTCATGACATTCATGTAATCATACAAGTACATACGGTAATGATGTGTCTCATTCCACCATTTTTCATAACCCCTCCCTCTCATTTCCTTCTAAATCTAAAGTTCCTCCATTCTTTCACTCCCCACACCCCACACCCCAAATATATGTCATTCTCCATTTATCAGGGAAAACATTTGGCCTTTGGTTTTTTGGGATTGGCTTATTTCACTTAGTTTGATATTCTCCAATTCCATCCATTAAGTGTGACTTGCAAGTGTCTTTTTCTCTGTCAGTTGAACTTTCACTGTTTTGACAATGTACTTAGACAAAATTGTTAACTTGAAGTCCAATTGATATATATTATTCTTTATCTTTGTGCTATTGATGTCCTATCCTAGAAGGGTTTGCCTAATCCAAAGTCAAAATTTACTCCTCCATCTTCAAAGAAAATTACACTTTTAGCTCCAACACACACATAGGTCTATTTTGAGTTAGTTCTTGACTTCCTGCATTGTTTATACAACTGAATTCTTTGTTTAAAAAAAAAATTTAATTGCTTTGGTAGCAAAGGAGAAACACAGGGAACTCCTGTTTCAGAGGCTGTGATTCTGCCCATCAGGGGAAACAAAAGTCTTTTAAAGAGGTGATTCCAGGTGTGCCTGGTCCTACTTCATTTGTTAATTTGGGAGATAATCATTTCTTAGATCTGCTGCTGGTGCTATTGCCAAGTTTGAATTTCTTCACTCCTGTGGTGGGTGTGTGCTCAAGGACAGATAACTGGATGGGGAAAAAGAGTAATCTAATCCTGTCCCCCTACTCCAGTATAGGGAGGGGTGAGGGAGAAGAGAAAAATATGTCCATTTTAAAATAAGCCTCAGGGCTGGGGTTGTGGCTCAGTGGTAGAGCACTTGTCTAGCATGTTAGGCACTGGGTTCAATTCTCAGCACTGCATATAAATAAGTGAACAAAATAAATGTCCATCAACAACTAAAACAAATTAAAAAAAAAAAAAAAAAAAAAAAAACAGCCTCAGTGGCAGAGCATCATTCTGGGGTTTTCAATCTTTTTACTTTAATTTATACTAAACTGAACTTTAGTTGTTCATGGTGGGTAGGTGTTACTATTTAAAAGGGCATCACTTTTAAATCATAGCAGTTCAAATAGAGCAACTTTCTAAAAAATTATATTGTCTGTAGGACATTATATTTTCTATTTTATACAAACTGATAGCTGCAGAAATCACTTTTATTCCTGCCATCATAATAGTTGTGGCCAATTTGTTTCAAATTCATCTGCTTCAGAGTTTTAGAATTAAAAACAGTAGAATTTGTTGAAAATAGTGAATATTACTAAGCATTTGGTCACACCTAAGATGTATTATTAGGAAATAGTCTGCCAATGGTTTTGATTCTACTATCAATTAATACAAAATACCAGATAACAAATTCCATAAAGATATATAAATGTGTGTATAAATGTGTGTATTTTTTTTGGGGGGGGGGGTGCTACCTGAGAGATTGAACCCAGGGATGCTTAACCACTGAACAACATCCCTAGCCCTTTTTAATATATTATTTAGGGACAGGGTCTCAAGTTCTGATGCTGGTTTTGAACTCAAAATCCTACTGACTCAGCCTCCTGAGCTGATATGATTACAGGCCTGCACAACCATGTCTGGGGAAGATATAGATATTAAGGATCATTTAACCTCAATTTTCAGGCTCTTTTTTATAAGATAAATTATATAAATATATGTCAGCAGACTGTCCTTCATTTCCACAACAGAGCTTAAACATCTCTTACAAACTATGCATCCCAAATTTTAATTTTACTTCTGCTGCAACTCGAACAGCCAAGGGAATCATGTTCCTAAAAGTCCTGGCTAACTTAGGGTTATCTGTACAAGTGCATTATCTGACTTTGAGAAGAATATTGAATTGGCTCATGAGTATGGATCTCCATTTCTTTTTCATTAGCTTTTAAAATGTGAGGCAAATTATACTGACAGTCAAATAACTCAGTGCAGGAAAGGGAGAAATTTGCAACCTGCACACGCTTTCCATTCCACCGAGCATCATGGGAATCCTGAGGCTTTTTGTTGTTATGTGTACCTTCCCCTGACAACCCTCCCTTTTCCCCCCTTCCCTCCTCTCACCTGGTGCCTCCTGCACCCCTTACCTGCTCAGTTGGTGGCTGGGAGCCAGGCTGCAACCCAGCCCTCACCAGGCTGCAGGATCTTCTGTTACCAGCTTGGGGGATTAGGGGCCCCTCTCCTTAGGTCCTAGCTCCTTCCAGCCCCACATGTGTGGAAGTGGTGGATGTGCTGTCCCTGTGCACCCTCCATGGTATTAGTCTGTCCCAAGAAGTTGATCCCTTCTGCCTCCCAGGTTCTGAACCAATACAAATCCTTGTTATTTCAGAAAACACCTGATTTACAAAATTAAACCAGTTTGTTCAGTGTATTTGGTGTGGTTAGGAGGCAGAGCACTTGTCTGAATGGGCAAGGCCCTGGGTTCAATACCCAGGGTAGGAAAAAGAAGGAAAAAAAACTTGCAACTTTTAAAAAATAATTGCTTGTGAAGAAAAGGGCTGAATGTTGTGCTTATTACCAAAATAAACTAATGGATAAGCTACTGAATAAAACATTATAAGCACTCAGTATTACTTTTTTGTAATAAGAATATCAAAGACTTTGGGGGAGGTTGTAGCTCAGGGGTAGAGCATTTGCCTAGCATGTGTGAGGCACTGGGTTTGATCTTCAGCACCACATAAAAATAAATAAAATGAAGGTATCCATCTACAACTAAAAAAATTTACACACAGAAAAGAACATCAAACACTCAATGACTATGGGTACACACAAAATATATCCACCCCAAATGCCTTTTCTCCAGAGACAGAACCAATATCAATGCACACTGATTATCAAAGTCTTTCAAAATGTGTCAGTTCTTCCCATGTCTTTTTTCTGAGCTGATCACTTAACTGTGTCCTGCTCTGAAGTTTGGCTCATTTCCTTAATTCACAAGGTGTAACTGAATTCCTTGGTCTGGCATTTACTGGGTTCCTGTTCTGAAACCAGCTAACTTGCCAGCACTCTCTCCCCATTACCTGCATCCCAGCCTCCTAGGTTAATCTTTACCCAGCACACTTTCTGCTCCTCTTTGGCTCCTGTGTCTTCTTCCACAACTTGCTCATTTCTATGCATTCAGAGACCTCCTCTCTTGCTAGGCCTGGTGGATTCATTCAAAAGGAGTAAGCAGGCCCAGTCCTTACCCTGAAGAGCCCTTAGTCTCCTTATCCTGAGAGCCCTTGAAAGAGGAAGCAAACCTTTCCTGGCCAATTGAGGAGGACTGTGAAGGAAAGGAATGGGCAGGCCACAGTAGGGGTTTGGTCCAGTGTGGGCAGTGGAAGGCTCCTTGATTTCTGTAAAAAAGAAACGTACCAACTAGATTGGGGCAAGGGATGCCTCAGGCCAGCAAGGGCAGGGACCTGTGTGTGTGTGTGTGTGTTAAGACCATTTGGAGGGACCTGTGAAAGCCAGGGAGACCTGATCTCAGGTGAGATAAGCAAACCATGCCACTAGAATTCCTCTTCATCCAGGCAGGATACAAAAGCCAGTCATCAAATCTAAAAAAATCAGACTAACTCTCCTCTGCCTTCCCAGGAATAGGACATATGGAAATTCTCTCTTCTGTGGTTTGACTAAAAGGTCATAAAGAAGAAGGAAATGCTATGACTATGAGGCCGAGAAGAACATGGAGAGAGAGGCCTTGCTGGGCTTCTCCCCATAGCCTATTTCTCTTAGCTCATAGCCTTTTCTCCAAATTAGTTTTACTTAAAAAAAGTGAAAGAAAGAAGAAAAGAAAGAAGAAAGAAAGAAAGAAAGAAAGAAAGAAAGAAAGAAAGAAAGAAAGAAAGAAAGAAAGAAAGAAAGAAAGAAAGAAAGAAAGAAAGAAAGAAAAGACATTTTCAGCCTGGCTTGCATTCCAGGGTACTATATACATATAAAAACTCAGACTCTGCAAGGACACTCTTAATTCGTTTTTGTAACATTAATGCATATGCCACTCAAAATCCTAAATACAATCTCAAATGAATTAAACCCTAAACAGCGAGTTCTTAATGGATTGGGAGAGCAAAGCCTTTGAACTGTGATGAGGGGCAAAGAAAGCTTCCCTTGTGCAGTGGCCGGATTTATCACGCTGGCAATTCAACTCTAGGCGAAGTTTTAAAGTCAGGCTTTGATTGACGGCGGTAAGCCACCGGGACTGCGGGAGAATCGCGCCGAGGACTCAGCAGCGCTCACACACTCTCGCCCTAAATGCTGGCGCAGGAAACCACAGCATTTCTAGGCGACCGGGCTGCGCTCAGCGACAGCCAAGGGGGCTCCTCGGAGATTTCCTGTTCATAATAACGCTCATGTTGAAAGAACTCGTGGAGGGTCACTCGGGAAGAGGTGGACGCCGCCCCGAGACTGGGTGCTCTGCCTTGGATCCCAGACCCGTCCTCCTGTCCCACCCCAGGCCCCTCCAGGGTCCAGCCGGCCCCGCCCCCCGCCCTGCGCTGGCCTGGTGTCTCGGGGACCCCAGCGCAGCGGCCCGTCCTGTGAGCCCCAAGGTCCCCGGGGACCTCACCCGCCCAGCCCGGGGCCCCACCTGGAGGGCGGGCGCGGCCTCAGGAAGCCCCAGGAGGGCCCTGGTCGCCCCCCGACTCCTGAAGCAGCACGAGCTCGGTGGGGGTCCCTCAAGCCCTGGAGCGAGGCACGAGCCCTGGGAAGGGCGGGAGAGAGGCGGCCCCGGCTGCAGGAGGGCTCCGCCTGGGAGCCAGAGCTGCGGTGAAGAGCCGGTCTTTCAGGGGAGCGCTAACTGCCACTCACCTCTGCTTTGCATATTCATGAGCTTGAGCTCCGCCCTGCTTCGGAAAGCGGGGAAGAGAAAAAACATTAGTCATGAGGAGGCCCCGCCCAGGAAGGCCTGGCTGTTTATTCATGAGGAGGCGCAGGCCCCGCCCAGAAAGGCTGATCTGATTATTCATGAGCTCGAGGGCGGCGGTTTGGGCAGCAAGAGGCCGCGGAGTCTGTTGAGGTGGAGGTTTCACCACTGAGGTGAGGGCTGTGTAGGGTCCTGGTCTCCGGAGAAAGGGCGCTTGGGCCTCGGTGGTCCCGAGCTCTTCATGTTGAATTCTTTTATCTCGAGACTTTTAAGTTTAATTTTGAAGTTTTTCGCGGGGGTTCGACATTTTCTGGGGAGAAACAAGAAACCCCAGGCTGAGGAGGAGGCAGGGGAGGCTGTAGGTGACCCCCGACTTTCCAGAGCAAAAATTCCACACATTCCCACGAGGAGCAGGAGATAGAAATGCGGTGGGACCCCTGCATCCCGCCGTCCGGCAGCTTTAAGACTCACTTTCCAGGTGCAGCAGGTGGGCCTGGGTGGGGACAGGCAGCTGTCATTAGCCGCCAGGCAGCCGCTGTGCAGGAGGAGGCGCCTGCGGATGCCCTTGGGGTGTCCTTGACCTGGTGGCCATTGGCGTGTCCCCCTGTGACCAATGCCTGGTGCAGATCAAGGGATGGGCCAGGTGGCCACCAGTCCCCTGGGGTGGCCTGCGCTCCTCTCTCACCTTATGGAGCACGTGCCCCTTAATCTCCGTGGACATCAGTCCACGCAGGAGGGACAGCGGTGTCCAGCAACTCAAGATGGCCGATCACCAAAGTGTGTCAGGTGTGCAGAGCACGGACTGGCCCTGCTCACCTGGTGAGAAGGAAGGAAAGCGCCCTGTTGCCCTAAAGGGGTTTGAGTCTCCTCGGGTGAGCACGCACTCCCTCCCCCAGGGCCTCTGAGGCCTTCGACCTGGGAACCATGTCCTGAGGCTTCTGATCCCGCAGGAAGCCTGGCAGGGCAGGTGCCCAGTGAATGCTGACTGGGTAATAAAGTACTGTGAACGGGGCATTTCAAGACCAAAAGAGCTTGAACAGGGAGCAGCAGAGTTATTAGGGCCAAAGGGAACTTGTTAAACTGGAGAACAATAGTTGATCAAAGCAAGCTCTGTGTCAGGTCTAAGTCACTAGGTGAACTTTGGCAAAACCAAGTTGCTTTGCTGAGTTTCACTTTCCTTTCCTTTTTTTTTTTTATGGCTTTATATTTTACATTTAAATCCATGTTCCATTTTGAAATAATACTTGTACATGGTGTGAGTTTTGGGGTGAGGTTTCCTTCCTCCCTCCTTTCCTTCCTTCCTTTCTCCTACCCCCTTGCTGCCTGGGACATCCTCTTGTTCTAACACTCTTTGTTGAAAAGACTGTCCTTTCTTCACTAAATTCATTTTCCTCTTCTTTAAAATGAAGGGATTGATTAATAGTCAAGAAAATCTCTGCTCCCTTCCAGCTTTATGAATCTCTTCAGCCCATTTCTCCTGACACACACTCCCTTTGAGCAAGGCTATCCTTCATATCATACACATGTAAAGAAGGCCATCTAGCTGAAACTCAGAATTCATCTATTGGATATTGTTCAGCTGGTAAAATCTATGGTTTTGGAAGTTTGGTGAAAATGTCTAGCAATTCTTAGTATAAAAAAAGAAATTCTTAGGGTATCAAATATGACTTTTTAGGAGAAAACTAACAAACTGGGTTTCACTTCACTTGGAATGGGGGGGAATGTGGTTTGGGTCTCAATTTAAAAAGCAACTGTTCAATCTTCATTTTGGCTTCACACACAGAATGGGTAAAATAGTAATTGTGCCACCATTTAAAATTGAGTATTTGAGATGTAGGTCAAGAGGTAAGCCCGGAGTCAATTTTTTTTTTCCCTAAAGCAACACAGAAATCTTGACTCTCAAGAAGATCATTAATCCTTGTCCCAGAGACAGCATATCAAACAAGAGTCAGTGACACAGGTGCCCTGTGAAGTTTCAGATGTTTATGGACCCAGTATGTAAACAAATACATAAGCAAAAGACATCTTAGAGTTCTGCTTCTAAAGTTCATAGTTGTGAAACCTCTTTTTGATTTTTAGATAATGAATCAGAACAAGTTGATACAACCCCCATCAGAGATGTGCTCTGAGAGTGTGTGAACTCTAGAGTCATACTTCCTGGGGCTGTCAGCTTGTGCGTTTTCAAAATTAAACGGGGCTTGTACTTTAGTAGATGACCTCCACCAAAAACCTGCTGAAATGGGGAAACAGCATTTGCAAAAGAATATTAGAGGTTGAAAGGGTCCTGATTATTTTGAGAAATTGATTTGGGTCTTTTTCTTGAAGTAAGCTCATCCAACATTGTGTAAATTCAGTGCAATTAGTATATTGTGGTCCACAAGGCATGATGGTGCACACCTGCAATCTCAGCAACTCAGGAAGCAGATATGGGAGAATCAAAAGTTTGAGGCCAGCCTCAGCTGAGCAACTTAGTGAGACTCTCAGCAAAATAGCAAGACCTCATATCTGGGGACAGAGAGGAAGGGGCAGGAGATGAGGCCACAGGGCCAGACAAGGGCAAGATTCCAACACTTCTAATGTGTACACTAGAATACTTGAATTGTATTCTGTACTGACACTGAGAGTGATTTAAAACTTATATCTTTGAAAGTTAATTCTAATGGCAATATGGAAGACAGAGTGAATGGAAAGAATTGTTGTTAGGAAGATCAGGGGCCCCTGAAGTCCTAAAGGGGAGAAGTGAGTATATCCTAAATGAAGAAAGTAGCAGTGAGAAGAACAAGAAGACAGATGTGAGGGATCTTTTAGAGAAAATTATTAACATGTAATGTTTGGCAATGGAGTACAAAGGAAGGAGGGGGGCCAAAGATTAAGCTGTGAAAAGCTTTACATCCTAAGTGGAGTTGACCCCTATGTCCTCCACGCACCATTTTAACTCTTAATAAGCAAATGCCACAATACGTGTCGTCCCAGCGCGGCGCGCACTTAAATAGAAATCCTAAAAGCAGCAATGCCACTGCCTCCCTGCACTCACATTAGAACCAACGACATAGAACAATCTCCTGGAAGTGCAAACCCAGCAGCTTGCTATGTGCATGGACTCCACACTGGAATCTGTCTTTTAAATTCTCCCCTCCTAAGACTGAGCAGAAGGGCGGTGGGGGAGAGGAAGAGAAGGTTGTGCTGCATGGATTCATTCTCCCAGGGAGAAAAAACGGAGCCATTTCCCGGGAACTGGGGACGCGGGGAAGGGGCGGATCCCACCTCCCTCAGTCCCTTCCCGCCCCGCGCCTCCAAGCACAGTGGACCCCGGCTGGTGCCTGGCTCTTCATTCCAGGCTGACCCCTCTTCTCTTCTCTCTGCGCACAGTGGGTCTGAAGCTCCTGTAGGTGGCGAATGAATGAAGCAGAGAGCCGCTCCAGCTTCCCCTGGCACCCGGCCCCCAGCTCTGGGGCAGCCCAGAGGCAGCGGTGGAGGGGCTGAAGAGGCGACGGGCACCCGCCCGAGCTGAGGTGAGAGGCTAACAGGGTGCTGAGGACAGGGGAGCGGGGCTGGAAGCTGCGGGGGAGCCGCCGCTCCAGCGCCCCCATCTCTGCTCTCAAGCTCAGCGCCGCCTTCGCCACGCGCAGCCTCACATTCCCGGTGCCCGCTGCTGCCTCCTCACACCTGCATCACCACCTGACTCCACCCGGTCCTGCTCCCGCTGGGCAGAGCAATGCCAGCCTTGGAGGCCTGAAGCCACCGCCCCCTCTGCCTCCACCGGCCTGCGTGCAGAGCGGAGGGCGCTGCTTCTCTGATCAGCAGCACAGGCGCCAGGTGAGCAGGCAGCACAGCAGGCTGCACGGTCCAGGTATGGCTTATCTCAGGGGCCTTTTCCAGAGGGCTCTTATGGAGGATGCCATTTGGCTAGCAAAATTTAATTAAATGGCAACAGCCATCGTAGCCCTTTTCTCTACTGAGCAGGAATAAACCTGTCATTCTCACAACCTACGAATTACAATTCATGAGGCTGTTCTTCAAAACCAATTTGGTAATCCATGTTCCACTTTAATTTTGCTATGGTTAGTGATTTTAGTGATAGGAATGAGTAGATTCTAGAGAAAGGCCAAATAAAAAAATAACTCTGGGTAAGTCTGGTAATTATTATTACTATTTATCATCATCATCCTCGTTATACTTTAGTACTGGGGATTGAACCGAGATGCACTTAAACACTGGGCCACATCACCAGTCCTTTCTTGTTTTACTTTGAGACAGGGTCTCACTAAGGTGCTTAGGGCCTTGCTAAATTGCTAAGATTGACTTTGAACTTGGGAGCCTCCTACCTCAGCCTCCCAAGCCACTGAGAATACAAGCATGTGCTGCCATACCAAGCCTAAATCTAGTAATTCTAAGATATTTCTTTAAAAGTAATAGAACAAAAATATTAAGAAAATTAAAAAGCAACAGAACAAAATATCTTTGCTGAAGATTCACTCTAGTTTGTGTCTCAAATGAATTTGTTCATTGAGAAAGTTTGAGGTACAAAGTAGTAAAATTTTCTCCCTATTAACATGTGTAAGTTAATAAGTAAACTGGGGGAGTTGTTGATTAGCATGAATATTTAGACAGCTATTATTCTAATACATTCTGTCTTTTTCTCATTTTCCAGGTCCTCTATTCACTCATTTTGTTTCTTGTGCCCTGAAAAAGGTATCATTTTATTCCTTTATATTATAAGCTCTTCCTGATCCTCTCTTTCTCTTGTATTAAAAAAATATACCTGCGTCTCCATCAGTTTTTCAAAATATTAATGCCTTTTTCCAGTTTAGTTTGTTTTTGATACTGGGGATTGAACCCAGGGGTGCTTAACCACTGAGCCATATCCCCAGCCCTATTTTATTTTATTTTATTTAGAGACAGGGTTTCAGCGAGTTGCTAAATTGCTGAGGCTGCCTTTGAGCTCATGATCCTCCTGTCTCAGTCTCTTGAGCTGCAGGGATTACAGGCATGCACCACCATGTCTGACTAATGTCTAATTAAAAAAAAAAAACTGGACAGTGAATCTTGTTGATCCACCAATAAAATGAGAACTATCTTTAAGAAACAAATATAGAGAGCCCCAAGTTTCATTGTTTAGATGTTGCTTTTCAAAATGTGATTTAAAATTTCTCAATCTGTCTTTAATGACATACCTTTGCCTTATTTCAATTTTCTTGAGCAGTACTTGAGATGAAATGCACTGTGCTATAAACACATAAGCATGAGAATGTGTTTATATATAGCATATAGTTGCAGTTTCCCCTTTTGTTCTGAACACAGAATTGTGAAAGTCACCTTTCAAGTAATTTAGCACTTGCTGTATGCCAGTCACTATCCTGGCATGGGGGTAAACCCACTCCTCTGGCTTTATTTTTTGATAGTTCTAATGGCAGTTTCATCTTCTTCTTAATGTGTGTACTTAGAGTAACTCACCTTACAAAGGTGCTCAATGCTGCTCTGCCATTGTCCTTCTGATAATCTCTAAATGTTATGCCAACATGGAGTAATTTTCACATCCCTCAAGAGGGGAAGAGGTGATATCTATTTTAGGGTAGGAAGACAATAGAATAGATGAGTGACTCATACAAAGTCATAACATATGTCAGCAGTTGATTTTGGACTGATCTAAATCAAACTCTTTGCAAGGCTTTTTGGTACATTGTAATTATGGGAAGCATTGGATTCATTATACTATATTCATACATGCACATGACATAATTGGATTACTCTAATTCCCTAGTAACTTCCATTTCCATCCCCTCTTCTCTCCCAATCTGTTTGCTTTACCCTACTGCTCTTTCTTCTATTATTGTTTTTATTTTAGTTAGTGCATTATAAACACACACACACACACACACACACACACACACAGCTCAGTGTAGTCTGTTCATACATGGACTTAGCATAATTTGGTAGATTTTGTACCCAATACTTCCTTACATCCTCCTCTCCTCCCTCCATCTGGATCCTCATCATCTCTTCTATTGGTCTTTTTCTATTTGCCTGAGACCCCTTTGTTCTTATTCCCCAACTTGGGAGCTTCCACATTCAACCATTGATTTTCTGAGTCAGACTTATTTCACTTAGCAGGAAAATCAATACTCTTTCAATGAGATTTTTTTTCATCTTTATATACTTGGATTTATTATCAAATATGAATTTCCTTCTGAAATCCATGGATGTAGGGGACAAAAGAAACTTGAGAATAATCCATAAATTTTATCTTTTTTCTTTTTGTTCAGGGACAGGGAGAAATAAGAGAGAAAAGAAATTGAGATATATGTTTTAAATTGGTCAATGGAGATTGTCTCAATACTGCTTCTTAATTATTTTGAAGGAAAGAAGTAAGGCTAATAGATTTTGCAATGAGTTCAGTTATGCTACATTTTATACAGGGAATACTGCTAAACTGTCATCAAAATTTGTACTAAAAATTATCAACATAGAATTTTTAAAATAGATATTTAGAAATTAAAAACATTTAATAGGCCATACAACTAAATGAATTATATAAATGAAACAAAAAAATGCTCTCTTCAGCTTGGACATTTTCAGTACTAATCACTAGACAAACATAGACTGTGTTTCTGTTTTTATTTGTACTGCATATTATCTTATGGTAAATAATCAAAATTCCACAAATGAGAACAGTTTTTATAATCTCTGAATTACCCATAAGATTGTATTCATTTCCTTAAAAGCATTTATTTCTTAAAATAATTTCATAGAACTTTGTAGCAATTATTCAATATTATTTTAAGAAATAGTATTTGTTTTTGAAAAGAAAATAGACTTGTGCCAGAACAGAGCTTGTGCCAGCTGAAAATAATGCCTTGGGCCTGAGAATGGGCTGCCTGTCCCTTCCCCTGCCCTGAGTCAGCCCAGCAAGCGGGGCTCCTCGGGAGCGTCCTAATGCACTGACAGGAGCCATCCCATTGAGGATGACCTCTGCTCCAAACTCGGCTTCTGGGCTTCAGATGCCTCTCTCAGCTGGAAAGCATCGACTGCGTTGGATGTACCTATGTGACTGTGGTCATTCATGCCTGAAGAATCCTGGACCATAATAGTATATGTAATGAGAAATATAAACTTGAAAAAAATAAAGTTTTTATTCTCTGAAAACAAATCTCAAGGGTCTGAGGATGTAGCTCAGTGGTAAAGTGCTTGCCTGGCATGCACGAGACCCTGGGTTCAATCCCCAACACCACAGAAACAAAATCTTAAGGTGACAAGCCTTCATTGGATTTTACAGTGCATTCATATGTTTCTCCTCTTCATCGAACAGTTACTATTAACATTTATTCAACACTGACCTGGGAGAATGAGGGAAACAGATGAGGGCAAGAGGATTTCTGATTGAGAATTTATATTTCAGAAAAATTTCAGATGATGCTCTGACAGCTGGTTTAGGGCCAGGCTTCAGAAAATACTAATGTGAAATGTTTAGAAAAATGCCTGGCACATAACATGCTCACTGTAAATGCTGAGCATTCATGCCTTCATTCTTTATCAGTTGGCTTTTTAATCTGTTCCAGACACTGCACCTAGGCACTGGGTGAGATAAAAATGAGTTGTATTCCTCCTTGAGAAGGAAGATCACAGTTTACCAGAAAGAATTCCTTCTTGAAAGAAAACACATACAGCAGTATTCCATGTCCTAAAATAGTGCAATGTACAAAGAGTATCTTAACTGACTTGATGAATTAATTTTACTACCTGTCTGACGGAGTCAAATTGACTATTTTAGGAAGATCAAAAGCTTAGATGACTTAGACTTTTTTATAGGGGGTACTAGGGATTGAACCCAGGGCCCACAGAGCCACATCCCTAGCCCTTTTTGTATTTTATTTAGACAGAATCTCACTGAGTTGCTTAATGCCTCCCTTTGCTGAGGCTGGCTTCAAACTTGAGATCCTTCTGCCTCAGCCTCCAGAGCTGCTAGGATTATAGGTGTGTAGCTTAGATTCTTAAATAATGTTTATATTGTTTTCAGTGGTTGAAAAAACATTTCTCAGGTGAGTTTTTCCATAGTAGGAAATAAAAATTTAAAAGTAGTTTAAGTAAAGTCATTTTGAGTATTTAAAGATCTTAGAAGCTGTTGCCTTATTGAAAAAAAAGACTATTTCTGGTTATGAAATTTGGGGTGATGTTTACATTGCTTTCTTTGTACTTTATGTTATGCTTGAGTTCTTTAAAAATTAGCATATACATGTACTTTTACATTATTATCTAAGGGAGACTTATGTAGCGCTACCTAACCTAGCTCCTTATCCCATGCAGAAACTTCCACCATTCCAATTCCTTTTCCCCACTACATGCTTTCAGAAATTGAGTCTGAGCATGTCATTCTTTTGCCTAAAAAAATTTCAAGGACTTTTAAGATAAAGGTGTGAGTCCTTTACATGACCTGCAAAGCTGATATGATTTCTTATCCACCTTCCTTCCAAAGCATGACTCTCATTCCTATGTTCAAGCAATAAGAAGATTCTATAAGGTGCTGTTTCATCTTTGTACATCTTCCTTCCTTTGCCTGGAACATCCTGTTCTCAACCCATACACTTTGCCTAATAAACTCCAATTTATCCCACACGTCTCTGCTTCCATATTTGCTTCTCTGGAAGGCTTCCCTGACATCCCCTTTCCCCAGCCTAGATTGTCCTTCTGTTTGGTGTTCTTAAGGCACTCCATTCTTCACAGTCATTAGCAAAACTGTAACAATGTAGCTCTCTGTGCTATTTTTACTTTAAGGTTGGTGTCCCATGCTAGTCTGCATGTATTTTGAGATCAGGGTTCATGTGTATTTTTTCATATATAAATTGAACGAAGTACAAAAATAACACAAGAGTTTTTAGAGTTTTCACTGTAAGGCTGTAAAAATCAATTTTATGCAATAATCACCACAGCCACAAGGTGGCACTAAAGCCTTAGTCTGTTACAATAAAATTAGTGCTAAAATTTTCTGATAGGTATTCTAGATTTTTTAAATCGTAAGTTTCATAATTATTTCTATGTCTATGTATTCATTACTCTTGAAATCACAAGGTATCACTTTAAAGTAGTTTACATGTACAGAGGCAAGGGTTTTACAGATACCAGATTTTTACCCTAGTAGAATAGTTTTATAGTGACACTTTTAGACATATTTGTGGTATATTCAATTTTTTTTAGCAATAATGAATTCTTTTGTATATTTTCTTGCCTCCATACTTGAATATTACCTCCTGAGAGTAGAGATAGTTTTCTTCTTTTTGTATCTCCTCACACCCCACCCCAATAGACTCCTGTGTATGTTATAGGTACTACTTGAATAAATAATTAGTATTAGTATTTCTTTTCTAAACATCTGCATAATACAGTTTTCCTATCCAAAATCTTTGGAAACTTCTGAAATAATATTTTGGTTAGCCCCAGTTAAAATGAACAATGATAGCTGGATACAGTGACCCATGCCTGCAATCTCTGTGACTCGGATGGCTGAGGCAGGAGGATTGCAAGTTCAAAGTCAGCCTCTGCAACTTAGGCCCTAAACCACTTAATGAGACTCTGTCTCAAAATAAAAAATGGGCTGCAGACTTGGCTCAGTGGCCAAGAACCCCTGGGTTCAATCCTCAGTACCAAAACAAAAACAAAAACAAAACAACAGAAAACAAACAAAAATAACAAAATCAAAAACCAAAACGAAACAAGAAAAATTTGATATGGATGTAAATACATACTGACAATGTTTCTGTTTTCTCGAAGACTCACGTGGAAGTACTTGTAGAGATAATACATTTAAAAGTCTAAACATTTGTCTATATTGACCTTTGGCAAGTGAAATATTTAAACAGCATTCTCCCTTTTTCTCCCTTTCTTTATCCATCTTATGAAATTCTAGAATTAAAAAATATAATCTATCAGAAGCTTCAATAAAATGTTAGAAATGATATAGTTCTTTGGTATATTATAGACATGGAAAAACATACAGGATATATTATCTGCTTCATCTATTTCTTCTTGGGACACCTGTATTTCTTTTTCTCAAATTACTTTTTGCGAAGTTACTCAACGTTGTTTGTTTTGAAGTTTTGTTGACTTTTTTGAAGTTTCCTATACTCTGCTTATAAAGGTTTGCCACTTCTGTTATATTCACAGGATCAATTTTTTGTTTTGTCTTTTCTATTATTAAATTTAATTTGTCTGCACTCTGATATTCATTAATTAAATTAATTCATTCATTAATTTTTTTACATCTGCTAAGTTTGGGGTTAATTTATTCCATTTCTTTTTTCTGGTTGAGAAGGTATGAAGTAAGGCTACTGATTTCAGATGATGATCCTTTTTCACAATGGGCATTCACAGCTATAAATTTCCCTCTAAGCATTATTTCCACTGTGTTCTCTTAGTTTTGATAAGTTGCATTTCCCCTCTATTATTCTCAAAGCATCTTGTTTTTTCAGTTATCCTTTTGACCTATTGGTTGTTTAAGGATATAGTTTCTTTTCCACATGTATTTTATGTATTTTAATATCATTGAATTAAGCTCAGTTCTTTAAAGAGAACAAAGGTTTTCTTTGGTTCATCTTACATTATTTCTATTTTGTAAATCATATATGTATTTCCACATTTTAAAAATGTTTTTATTAGCACGTACTTATTACACATAATAGTGGGGTTCATTTTGACGTACATGCATGAAATACAATTTGCTCCATCTCAGTCCCTAGTACTTCCTCTTTTCCTCCCCTTCTTCCTCTTCCCTTTCCCTTCTCCTACTCAACTCATCTTCATTTTACTTATTTATTTATTTTTTTTAAATTGGTACTTGCTAGACATACATAAAGGTGAAACTCACTGTGATCTATTCAGATATGTACATAGCATAATTTGGTCAATTTCATGTCTCAGTATCTTTCACCTTGCACAAAAGTCAATTCAAAGAGGATGAAAAAATAGATATTAGACCAGAAACTTTACTACTCCTACAAATAAAAAAAAAGATTCAACACTCCAACATATTTATTCATAAAGTAGGTATTTAGTGAGTCAAAATGTTTTTATAAGCCATAAAGCTAAATAAGTTGTGGAAACAAAATTGTCCAAGAAATACCATGTTTAACAGTTTTGGTGTGCAGTCACTTAGATGAAAATAGATTGTATTTCTATTTTTGTAGATCTCAGTATAAAACTTTTTCAAGAAGAAAAAAATGTCCTCGGTTACTGCTTATTATCAAGTGGTAAGTAATTAAAATTCCATTAAAGTTAAGCAACATTTGTTATGATGGTTATAATTATCCATAAGATTTTATTTGGCAGGATTATTTCCTTGAAACCATTTTTCCTTTTTAAAACAAAATTTCCTAGAAAATTGTAGCAATAATTTTAAGACAATAATTTAGTTTTGTTTTTGAAAAAATATGGACTCCTGTAAAGAAAAAAATCAAGATTTGATTTTCACCAAAATCATGTCAGTAGATTAAACAAAATAGAAGAGAAAAAGATGTATTTCCATGTCTAAGAATTGCTTCCCTATTATTTGAAAAGTTGTAGAAGCATAAAATGTTGAAAGATTTAAAAGGTCATTAAATGGTAAATGTAAAATGTCAATTAATTTAATACACTTCAAAGCAAAACTTATAAATGAATTCCGTATTTGGAAATACTTTTGGCACATGTGGTCCAAATTGAAATCAAACATTCATTTCTTAACGGCACTCAGGGTTCTTTTGATGTTTTGGAAAAGAATGTATAAGAATATTTTTAATTAACTTATTATAATTATCAACACATAATTGTGTAAATTAAAGAGCTTCAGTGTGTCATTTCCATACTTACATGTGTTATGCTTTTTAAGTCAATACCTTACAATTACATGTATTACTGGAATTCATTTTGCTATATTTGTTCCTGCATATTGACCAGTCATGTTCCCCTGTATATTACCTTTCCCTCCCCTCTTTCTTCCTCATGATCTAATTGTTCTACTCTAATGATCTCCCTTCTATTGTTATTGTTAGTGTTTCAAAGGATCATGGTAAAAATGTGATCCATTGTGGTATGATCATGCATATGCATAGCATAATTTGGTAGATTTCAAAACCCAATATTTCTCCATGGACCCCTTCCTGATTTCAATCCCATCATCTACTGGCCTATTCTCTATTCTCTCAAGATTCACTGCTACTTTAAAATAATCTCAGATATATAGATAGATAGATAGATAGATAGATAGATAGATAGATATCTTCATATATTATAATAATTGACTTTTGACTTTCTGAGATTGACTTATTTCACTTAGCATTTATTTAGCAGTCTCATTCATTTATCAACAAATGACATAATTTCATTCTCCTTTGTGCCTGAGTACAACTCCATTTTGTATATATGCTGATTTTTTTTATTCCTTCATCTATTGAGAGGCAACTAGGCTGGTTCTATTACTTGGCTATTGTGTGTATCACTATCATGGTGTGTCTGTATCGCTATAGTGAGCTGACTTTTGTTCTCTGTGATAAATACCGAGATGTGGGATATCTCTCACATGGTGGTGCCATTGCTACACTTTTGAAGAATTTACATATTGCTTTCCAAATTGAGTGTACTAGTTTGCCGTCCTACTAACAATGTATAAGTGTACCTTTCCGCTGTATCCTTGCCAGCAATTTTTGTTATCTGTATTCCCGATGACTGCCATTCTAACTAGAATAGGATGAATTTTCATTGTACTTTTGATTATGATGTTCAACATTTTTCTTCACATATTTGTTGGCCATTTGTATTTCCTCTTTTGAGAAACATCTGTTTAGGACCTTTGCCCATTTATTGACTGAATTTTTTTCTAGTTTTTATTTTTAAGGTTGGTATTCTTTCTTCCTTCCTTTTTTTGAGGTAATTTTTGAGTACTTTATAATTTAAGGATATTAATCTTCATTGTCAGAGTACCTGGCAAAGATTTTCTTCTATACTGTTAGCTTTCTCTTCATGCTCTCCTCATGCTTTTGTTTTCTTTGCTTTTTAACTTGATGCTTTCCCACTTACTGACTCTTGGTTTTATTTCTGGAACTTTATGAAGGGGTCTTCTTAAGAAAGTCAGTGCCTATGTAACTATATCATAGTGTTGACCCTATGTTTTCTTCTAGCAGTTCCAAAGCTTCTGGCCTAATTTCTTGACCTTTGATCTACATTGAGATTACTTTTGTGCAGGGTGAAATATAGGGATGTGGTTTCATTCTCCTACATGTGGATATCCAGAACCATTTGTTAAAAAGTCAAGTCTTTTCTTTAACATATGCTTTTGGCATATTTGTCAAGTAGTGGATGACTGTGTCTATGTGGGTTTGTCTCTGTCTTCTGTTCTAGTGCATTGCTCTTTATGTCTGCTTTGATACTGTGAGAAACATGCTTACCTGTTGAGACCCAAGGAATGGACTAAGAGACACAAGAAAGAGCAAAAAGCAAGGATTTACTTTAATGACGGTCTTGCAAGATCCAGTGCCTGGTACCCAGTTAGGGTACACTCAACGTTTTATCCCGTAAAGTGCAAAGTCCCTCCCAAATTCCTAATTGGCTGAGTACTATGGGGTGCATGATCTTCCCCTATGCCCCCTAGGTTTTATTGTTTTCTATTGGGTTATTTAAGGAAATATACCTTTAGTTGTCCCCACCTCCCCTTGTCTTCTTGTGGTGGGAAAGTCCTCTGGTGGGTCCAGTGCCATTAGGCACATACAGTTTATCTCTGTTGGTCAAATCAACCCCTTCCTTCTCACCTCCTATTTGTAAAGGGACTATGAATTTTTATCCTCCTGCCACCGCCAAAGGATGAGGACGCTACTATCTGGATGCCTTACCTGCAGCTGCCACCTCCAGATTTCTCAGTAGTCTATGCCAGAAATGCCACAGATAGACTCCAAACTGTCTCCTCCACAACGGCCAACACCAAGACTGGACTGCCCATCACCACTACCTGCCATCATAGCTTGAGGCCAGGTATCCATGCTGCCCCAGATACAATTGAACTCCCCAAACTACCTTAGTACACCAAGGCTTACTGGGCAACACCTTCCCCACAGGTGGATGTCCCTGCTGCAGGTCCTGACACTGCCCCTCATTGCTGGGCACCTCCAATGTGGAGCACTGCTGTGGAACCCTGCTGTGGAGCTGAGGATGGCTGCTATACTCTTTCACTCCTGCAACCAGACTTCTTTCACAGCTAATGGCCGCCTCTGCAGGTTCCCCTTACACCTCCAGGCTTGGGGTGGGTGGAGATTGTCCCCTTCCATGTGTACTGCCTGTTTATTCCTGCCAGGGGATTAATTCATTGATTGGTTTAAGGCTCTCTTAACCAAATCATTTCACCTCTAAACCTTCTTGCATTATCTCTCTCACCCAAGAGCTTCTGGGGGACACCTAGTAACTAAAACATAGCACATCTTCATCAAATAGCTTGGCAAGATCTTAGTGATAACTTGTTAAAGCTTCTACATCAACACTTCCTGCTTCACCTTGCACTTTTATTTTATGGAGATGGCCTCTTGCCTTAAACATTATGAACCAATCTCTGGTACCTTCAGATTTCTTCTGGAGCTTTCTCACTTCTCTTGGTATCTGAGCAATCTAAAGTTATGACCTTATCTGGATTTGGCTTTGGGATTAAGGAAGTGTGGCTTGTTTCATCTTTTCTCCAGATCTATGAAAACTTTTTTCACATCAGCAATATGGTGGTGTTGCTTTCTTATAATTCACATGCCCTAGAGAAGCACTTTAATTTCCTTTATTAACATTTATTTTGCATTCTCAGTGTGAGAAACGAGTGCAAGAGACACAGATTTTTACTTAGAGTACAAACATGAGACTCTTCCTTTTATTTAAAAAGTACAGGCTATTACCGAGCTATTGATTGGTCTAACTTCAGCATTATGTCTTAGGCAATAAGAGAATGGTGAGATATGATCCGTGGAGCAATAAAAACATGCATACTAGGTTTGCTCTCTGATGTGGACAGGGTGTGTAGTGCCACATAACAGTTAACATAGTTAACATCACAGATCACAAAAAGAGATATGAAGGCCTGAGATCCTCACCACCCTTTAGGTAGTCACCTGTGCTCCATACCCAGGGGCCTCGAGCTCACCTCCTCCAGGATGGCCTGTGTGTGTCCTCCCCCACAGGAGCCATGTGCTCTACAGGGATACATCTTCACCTACACAGTGCTGTTGGTGGCACAGCCTGGTGAAGGGATTGAGCACTTTTATATCAATATAAAAGTTTGTTACTAAAAATAATTACAATGCCATCCTAAACAATGGAAAAATAAACTCGACCAGACCAGAGGGGAGGTGAAGGATAGCTGTGGATGGGGATCTGGCACATTTGGGTAATGCTCAGGAGCTCACAGGTGGGAGGTGCCATAGAGAACCACAGGACTAGGGCAGCGGGAAAACCTTCCAGGAGAAGTAGAGGGCTGCTGACCTGATAGTTTCTTGACCTCCTGCCTCTGGTGTTTTGGTGCCTGAAATTTATGTTGCTGCCAGGAGAGGTGGTTCTGTTTGAGAGGGTGGGATGGCAGCTTGGATCACCATCTATACCAACTGCGTTGCTTAGTGGCAGCTGAGCTGCCTTCTCTTCCTGAAGGGTCACAGTGGCCACTGGTGGCTCAGTCTCTCCCTGTGTGGATGGTGCTGGAGTTGGGCCATCCTCCAGGTTTGAGGGCTATCCTTCCTCCATCACAGGGACTTTGGTGATATGCTGTCTGAAGTGTGAGCAGGTGACCTGGGCCACTGCTGCTGGAGGCCGTTCTATCACTTGAGGTGGTGTGACAGCTGCAGGAGAAACACCCCAACAGGACTGCCTTTCCCTGAGCCTTCCCCAATTCACACTAGAACCCTGCTTCTGAGAACAGCCCGGCCCCTCTCCCCACAACAGAACATCTTCCCAGACTAGGGTCCACCAGCTGTAGGACATCAGGCTTGTCTGGCTGGGGACCAAATGCCAGATCCCACTGGCACTAGCACAGGTTCCTTTTCACACACCTCAGTCATCACCCCAGGCCCCGTCATCAGAGGGCTCAGACTCACTGGGATCTCAGTTCTCCAGCTGTATAAGGAGTCTCTGGACATGGAGGGTCATCTCTGATTCAGGCATGGTGAGCAACAGGAAGGTCCTGAGAATCTTCAGTTTGTCCAGGTCCCAGGATCTCAAAAAAATCTGTGGATAGAGATATAGCCACATTTCAATGATGGAACAGGTAGTGCTGTGGCATTTGGAGGGTACAGGGAGCCATGAGGGGCTGGGCAACTTCTTTAACTGGAAGCTCCCATGGCCCCTTGCATAGTGAGCTTCCCAAGTGTGGCCAAGCAGGTCACATGCAGCAGAACAAATTGAACAAACCCGAGAGGCACATGAGTGTATAGAGGGCTCCCCACACTTGCTGTGTATATACAGAAAAGTGTGGGCAATCCTGACTGGGATTGGCTGTGTTGGGCCTAGCTCTGAGGCCCCAGCCACACCTCTGTTCCTTAGGTACCAGAATTCCACCTCAGCTTGCTGTGTCCCTTCTACAGGGTAAGCCCCAGATTACCTCAGTCCTCTGCTGGAAATCACACAGGGTGGAACCTCGGGTTCACCCAGTCATCCTCTCCAACACCCCCCAAGTATCTGCTCTGGAGAAAGGAGCCTTCCCTCTTGGTCCAAAGACCACCCACTTCTTTCCTTGAAGGTGCTCCCCCTCAACATCTGGCTGGAGGTGTCCATGCCTAGAGAAGGCCAGGAGGCTGCCACCTCTAATATCCTGTTCCCCTCATCTGCTAGAGGCCTGGTGTTTTTAACTAACTTTCTGACAATAATGGAAGCTCAAGAGGGCTGGGAGTTTTATCATCACTGCTTCCTAAATGATAGGCCAAATGCCTGCCAATGGTAGGTGCTTCATATTCATTTGAGCCATGAATCAACCTCACCACTTATGGCCTAGCTACCTCAAGGTCAGAACCCCCTCAGTTCAGCCCAGGGTTCCCTGTTCTTGCTACATGTAGGTCAGGAACCCTCCTAGATGCAATCCACAGAGTCCTTCCCAAGTGTGGAAACTTCTTTTCCTGAGGTCTCAGATTAGTGAGACCTGAGGCAGAAAACTTCACAGCATGGGCACAGGACCACAGGGAAGGACAGAGCCTTTGGCAGCCTGCTCCACAGAACCAGGCCTGAGGCCAATAGTCCTAGGGCTCATCCTACTTGGTTTCCTAAACACCCCTGCAGGGCTGTCCTCTGAAAACCCCACTTTCCACAGAGCTGCCTGAAGTTCACAGTGATGCCTGGCATTCCCATGAGCAGGCCAGGAGATGGCCAAGAGCCAGGGCCTGGGGGAGATACACACCTTTTACACAGCAGCAGCAGCACCTTCTGGGTACTGGCTAAATGTCAGTAGGAATATAAAAATTTGTGGACAGAGGAGGTGTTCCCATTCTGCAGGGCAGGCCCCAGGCCATTCTTGAGCTCCTGCAGGGTGAGTGCTCCGAAGGTTTCCACTAGACAGGACAGCATGGGAACAGTGCCATCTGCACAATGATGCACTGCCATACACTGAAGTGAAAACAAAACTAAAGATTTTCCCTCCATAGTCTCAGGGAATGTGGCGTGCGCGCGCGCACACACACACACACACACACACACACACACACACACACACACACACACACACACCCCTGGTGAGGGTCTGGGTCTATCAAAAGGGGAATCTGAGTGGTGAGCTAGACTGTGTTCACCTGGTTAAAGTATAAAGCAAAGTTAGAAAAACTTTAGCCAAATTAACAAGAGACTTGGGAAAGGAGGTCTTACAACAGATCCCAAGGAAACTCAAAGGGACATTATGGAGTAGTTTGAATGACTATATGCCAGTACTTTGCAAAATGTAGGAGAAACACATTTAGAAACCCAAATTGAATCAAGAAGATGCAAATATTATATGAGTAACAAATAAGCAGATTGCAGCAGTACCAAATTCTTTTTTTTTTTTTTTTTTTTTTCTCCCATCCTGCGGTGCTGGGGATTTGAACCCTGGTCCTTCTGCATGCTAGGCAAGCATCCTCTGAGATGGGCTTTATCATCAGCACAGTACATTCTTATGTTAAAGAAAAGATCAGGTTCAAACTGAGTCAATGCTGAATTTGACCAGATTCTAGAAGAAGCTATTGCACCAGTGATCCCCAATCTATTCCATAACCCAGAGGTGGAAGGAACTTGTCTAAACTCAGTCTCCAGGTCCAGTGGGACCCCTATTGAAAACCTAACCAGGATAGAACCACAACAACAATGAGTAGAACTATGTGGAGTGGACGTCCCTGCCCAGGAGTGGAACCAGTCATTATGGGGGATGGAGACAGTGATGAGTTCAGTGCAGGCCTTCTGAGTAGCATTCAGGGGCTGCAGGAGAGTCTGCTCCTGTGGCTTTCATGCTGCTCCTGTGACAGGCACAGTCCAATTAGACTTGTGTCTTGAGGGAATCTCCTTCTGGACGGGGGAGTGTTTGGGTTGTTAGCCAGGATAAGAGACTCCATTGGGCTCATTAAAGAGGACATGACTCTGTTGAGCACTTCATGAGATATAAGTGAGACAACAGGAGAGAAAGATGCTCAGAAAGGGTTCCACCATTTCTCAGGGTTGTCATGGCTAAGAAATTTAAGATTCTGTGTGTTTAGCAGACCATAAGAGGAGAGGTTGAGAGAGAACCAATGGCTGACATTGGTATTGTTCCCATGAGCTGGTAACTTAAGGGACATGGCCCTGCCCCATTGGGGTGGGTGACCTGCCAAATTGAGTGCCCTGATAAGTCTTCAAGGGGCAGAGCATGACAGACTCTCCTTCCTATGATGAAGGCTACAGGATGCCCAGGTGGCCCTGTGGAGTGGAGGAAGGGCCAGCTGAGGCCCAGCTGAGGTAGTGGAGGACTGTTGGGATCTGGGGAGCATCAGGGTTTAAGGCACTTAGCATCATTCTCTCTTCCCCTTGGACATTGCTTTTTGTAGTCCAGCAGAGACCTCTCTTTTGACACATGATGCCTTTGTACCATGAGAAGTGTCTTGATTGTGTAAAAGTGGGAAAGGTTGAAACATGACATTCCATCCCACTTTCCTGAAGTTTGACCCAAAATTCAAGCTGTAAAATAGTCCTTCATTGACCCATGCCTATCAGTCTAGTGCATACCTACTCCATGTTGTGACCAGCAGGTGGTCATCTTAATCTTGCTCACAGCTTCAGTGCTAAAAGCAGAGAAGTTAGCAAAAATTCTCCCCAGGGAGCTTCTGATAGAGTGGGCTCAGCATTGACCAGTTAGTAAGGACAACAGAGACCTCACCAAAATTCTGCTTCCTCTGTGTACCTTCCATCCCATCTCATTTTCTACCAACTTTCACTTTCCCTGATCAAGTAAATGGCCAAAGCTCAAAGAGCTCCAAACCTCAAGGAAACCAGAGAGAGCCAGGCTGAGGGTCTGTGTCTGTTGTGGTGAGGACAACAACCAGTGAGCCCAAATAAGACCTCAGTCCCCTCCTAACCTGCTTTGAGGGCAAAGCTGTCCAGGAAGTGGGTGGTAGTGGGATGCTGTGCCTCTGAGCTTCCTGTTCACCCAAGGATCACACAGGTCAGGAAAAGACCTGTGGTATGCATCTAAACAGGGCTCACACCAGGTCCTGTCAGTTAGAAGGTGGTTGTTGACTTAGGGCAGCATTTTCTTCTGCTCCCCACAGGTGTGGATCCTGGCCTGGAGGAAGAGAATCTGGTGGTTGCTTGGGGTCCCTCCTCTTTGGGAGGAGATACACATAGCCCCAAAGGCTGATATGAGATCCAGGGCACTGTTGGTGTTCTGTCCCAAGCTTGCCCCATGGTGCTCTCTGGTTTGGGGGGTCCCTATAATTTTTGAGCAGATGTTCATTACTGTACCAGGAGGAAAGCCCTGGCCAGATAAGGATGGGGCCCTAAAGGCCAGGTTCCTCTTCACTGTGCATCCATGAGAAGCACAGCTGCCAGGGTGAGAGGCCAGGACACAGGTGTAAGTATATGCAGCCTTGCTTATGGTGGCATTGGTTCCACAAGGTGGACTTGGGGGCTTCTAAGAGGGGGAGCCATTTAGCACTTAAAGGAATAGCCCCTGTGTCTCCAAGATCAGAGTTGTTCTTTGTCCCATGTAAGGTGGTCACTACATGGATGGTCTTGTTAGTGGGGTGGCAGGGGCAGGAGTCTTGTAAGTGGGTCTTGTAAGTGAAGCCCTGGTTGGCCTGTTAATGCTGTCTTGAGTTTCTTTTCCCTCCACTTTTAGAAGAGATGAACATGGCCCCAAAGGAAGATGTGAGATTCAGGAGCAAGTCTTGACTCCCAGAATCCATTGGTGGTATAGGAACAGACCTGCAAGTAGAGGAGTTCTTTCTTGGGGTGGTCCTTGTTCCCCCAGGAGAGTTTTAGGAGTTCTGCTTGGGCAGGCTTTGGGGGATGGCAGTAACTGTAGGAACACCAGTGGTCGCTTGCCCTGATTTGCACTTTCCCTTCTGCCCCTTGTTCCCCATGGTGGTGCTCTGCCTATGGACATTGGAGGTACTCTGTCCCAAGCTTGCCCCAGATTGCTGTCTGTTGTTTGGGGTCCCTCTTCTTTGGGAGGAGATGCACATGTTCCCAAATGCTGATATGAGATCTGGGAGCAAGTCTGGGCTCCCAGATCCCATTGATGTCATAGGGACAGATGAGTTACTAGAAGTAGTCTTTCTAGGGGTGATGTTGGTCCCCTGAGATGAGCTTAGTTGTTCCTGGATGAGTAGGTGTTGGGGGTTCATGGGTGAGCAGGTGTTGGGGGGTGGCATTCAGGGTAGTAACTCCAGTGTTTCCTTGTCTTTGTTTTCTCTTGGTCTTTTGTTTTTTGGGTACAGTGGTAATGCTCTGGCCAGGGGTACTGTTGGTGTTTGGTCCCAAACTTGCCTGATTTTGCTCTCCAGTTTTGGGAGTTCCTCTACTTTTTGAGAAGGTGTTTATTACTGTCCTGGGAGATGCCAGACCTGGGACCAAGTCTGGGCTCCCAGATCCCATTGGTGGCATGGGAACAGACTTATGGTAGAGGAGTTCTTTCTTGGGGTGGTCCTTGTTTCCCCCGGAGAGTTTTAGGAGTTCTGCTTGGGCAGGCTTTGGGGGATGGCAGTAACTGTAGGAAAACCAGTGGTCGCTTGCCCTGATTTGCACTTTCCCTTCTGCCCCTTGGTCCCCATGGTGGTGCTCTATGGACATTGGAGGTACTCTGTCCCAAGCTTGCCCCAGGTCGCTGTCTGTTGTTTGGGGTCCCTTTTCTTTGGGAGGAGATGCACATGTTCCCAAAGGCTGATATGAGATCTGGGAGCAAGTCTGGGCTCCCAGATCCCATTGATGTCACAGGGACAGATGAGTTACTAGAAGTAGCCTTTCTAGGGGTGATATTGGTCCCCTGAGATGAGCTTAGGTGTTCCTGGGTGGCAGGTGTTGGTGGGTGGCATCCAGGGTAGGAACTCCAGTGTTTCCTTGCCCCCGTTTGCTCTTGGTTTTATGTTTTCTGGTGCAGTGGTAATGCTCTGGCCAGGGACACTGTTGGTGTTCTGTCCCAAGCTTGCCTGATTTTTCTCTCTGGTTTTGGGGGTGCCTCTACTTTTTGAGCACATGCTCACTACTGTGCTAGGAGTAGTCAGACCTGGAGACAAGTCTGTCCTTCCAGTTGCCTTAGAGGTCACTACCTCTGTCAACCTTAAAAGGGAGGCACCTTGGTTGTCCCTTGTTGTCTGGGGCTGCCTGTTCTCAGGACAAACACTGGCCACAGGCCCTGGCCTCTGGGGGGCAGCTGCAGAGGCAGAGGCCAATGCACTTGATGCCCCAGCAGGCCTTGTAGCCTGGCTGCCAGCAGAACGTGTCTGGGTGTTGGCATGGGAACCCATAGTGGGGTTTTGATGTTTGTGAGACCCAAGGACTGAGTGGTTTGGGCCGCCCAAGGCTGGGGGGCCTGCAGTCGAGGGTGGGATTGGGGTTGCCCCTGGACCTGGAGCTCCCAGGCATCCAGACTGAGGGCTGGCAAAGGAGAGGGCCGTGGGCATCTTCCCATGAGGAACCCCAGGGATTGGTGGAATGGTGGCTCCAGGGAAGACAGGCTGCTTCCCATGTGGAGCCTGTTGCCACGCCCTTGGAACTTGCCTGTTGGTGCCGCCTACAGGTGAGGCCCTGAGTCCTGTTGGGCACTGGGCCCTAGTGAGAGGGGAGGAAGCTCCTACCCGAGCTGAGCTGGATGGAGGCCCCAGATGGAGGGGCTGGAAGGCATAATGGTGTTCATGAGGGTGGCCCCAAAGGGAGCCACTGGCTGTGGAGCCAAGCCTGCCAATGTGCTGGGAGGGGGCCTGGGAGGAGGGGCCAAAGCAGCAACTGGCAGGTTGGGGGAGAAGGGGATGCTAAGGTTGGAGGTGGGAGGGTGGGATAAGAGAGTAGAGCCCACCCACATTGGGATGGAGGCTGCCACAGTGGTGGTACTGGGATGGTGGGGCGAGTTCTGGCTAAGGCCCAGTGATGCCAGAGGCCTGGTCCCTCTCCATGAGTGGGGGCCCAGGCATGGACGTGGGCCATGGTGCAGCTGTCACAGATGGCTTGGCTCTCACCTCAGAAGGTGGTTGATGTGCTGCAGAGTTTTCTCCTTCTCCCTGTCTAGGTCCTCAGTGGTGACTGGACAGGTGATTTACAGAGGTGTAGGCAGGCTCAGAGGATCCCCTTGGAGGTGGGGCAGCAGAGGAAACTTTGGTTTCCATGGCCTACCGGTGTCCCCCATGGATGAGCTGTTTTTCCTCGATAATGGCTGTCCCACCCTTCCATCTGCCACCTTCTCACACTGGGCCTTCTTCTGGGAATCCCTGGGGATGAAGAGCATCCCAGAGGCAGCTCACAGTCAGATGTGCCAGGAGCCCTCCTCTTCAGGGCTGGGAGACCTCAAGTGGAGGTGCAGGAGCTGCTGATGGCATTTCTCTTGCAGCAGGAGCTCATACAGGTGGCCTGTGAGGTCTCAGCTCTGTGTTGGGATCTCTGGATGCAGAGGTTTCCCTGCAGAGCCCCAGGCCTGGGCACAAAGGAAGGCAGGCAGCTGTGGGATACCAGAGGCCTGAAGGCAGATCGTGCTCCTCCAGTGACATGGGAGCTCCCCCTCTGATATTTTCTAACTTTAGGGTCTTCTGCTTGCTAGGCCACCCCATAGCCACTGTCTCCAGGGGCTCTGAGCAGAGTCTTCCCTGGCCAGGGTTCTAGGCCATGGTGCTACAAGAAGGCAAGGAGTTACTTCCTACTCCAGTGCCATACATGACATCTGTTTGGTAAACCGGTGGTCTGAGCTGTAGGAATTAGTCAAAGATGCAGCTGACAGCAGTGTCTCCTTCAGGAGACCTGGCATGCAGAGGATGGAGGGAATGTCCCAGTTCCATGAAAGGATCAAAGGTTCCACATAATCCCAGACAATCTCCTAGGAGGCATTTTTCTCAACCACTCAGGCACAGTTGCAGGATGATCACAAGTAGACCTATAAGTGGTCCCACAGGCTCAGGTAGCCCAGAGTGACCAACCAGTATAGGGAAGTCAGTGAACATTGTGACCAGGCTACATGTGGGAGGCAGGTCCCTGCCTCCCAGGGCCTGGGGCAGGTGTAATGGATAAAGCTTGCCCTGGGAAGTACCCATGGCAGTGGTTAGGAAACTTGGGATTCTGGATTTCCAGAGGCCAGCACAAAAGTCCTTCTGCCAATGCTGTTTCAGGCAAAATGCCAATGTCAGACCTGTTGCTAAGGCACAGCTTTGGAAGGTATTAGTAGAATACCTGTGGGTATGTGCAGAAAACTGTTGACACAAGACATGAGGCAGAGTACCACCAGGAAGGGATATGGGTCACTGCAAGTTTCGTGTGCATGCACCAGATGCAGGAGGGATAGACACGGGAAATGGGTCCTGGGAATGCTTGCACTGGGGCTGAGCATCCGGATCCTATTGGTCCCCCAGTTAACCCAGTGAGGTTTCCAGATCACCTGGAAGGGTTGTAGATGTTGGGTTTGGGGGTCTCCAGCTGTGACAATGGCAGGGATCCCTCCCCTTGGGTTGCTACAGCAACACTTCCCAGAGGCAGCCAGGATGCTGCATAGGAGAGCTGGGGTTTGGTGGAGATGGTGGGCCATGGGGGTGCTGAGAAACTTCTGACTGTCAGGTAGAGGGAATCTCTTGGGTCATGGAGATAGTGGGGACTAGGGTGACAAATGTGAGTGTTTGGCTAGTGGTACCTACTCCTCTAGTACAGGGTCATGCTGCTGGTCCCCCCTTAGGAGTGCTCTTTTCTGGCAAGATGAGCCATGTTTCAAGCCCCCACATGAATGCCCCACATGCCACCAAGGTCAGAGCAGGGCTGTGGTCTGGAGCAGGGTGTATGCTAAGAGCCATCCCAAGGCCTCTGAAGGGAGAAGAAAGGACAGGTGATAGGTGATAGACAATGTGCCACAGCAGGTCCTGCAGCTGTGCAGCCAGTGAGTAAGTGGGGCTGGCACCAGGGTCTTGCTCTCTGCAACTGGGACAAGACATTCTGTCCTCCCCTGTCGCAGCAATGGAGTGAGCTAGCATTTATGTCTAGCCTTGCTCTGGGGAGGGCAGGTATTGAGTTTGACAGCTAGGAGCTCTTGCAATGGCAGGAATCCCTCTGCCCATGCCCTACTCCAGAGCTGTCGGAGAGCTGCCTGCTGTCCCACAGGGGTCTGGCCAGACAGAAGGGGAACTGCTGGGAAGCAGGGTTCCTGGCTGAGTGGCATCTGAAGGCAGTGGCAGCTTTGGGATCAGGGACTGTGTCTTCCTGCACTTTCTCTGGGAATACTGGAGGGGACAGCTGCTGAGAGCACAGTGTGGTCGCCATGCAGCGTCTGACTGAGGGTTTCAGCAGGGCAGGCTGGGAGGGACTGGTACACTGACTATACAGTCCTTTCCCTTGGTATGCAGGCCAGAATAACTCAGCTCATGTGCTCACAAAATCTAATTTTATTTATGTTTGGGCTGCTTTCTTTCAATTTTGGTATCAAGATTCTCCACTTTTTAAAATGTGTCTTCATTGCTCAGCTGTTCTGGGGAGAATTGTAGGCCTCCTGCTGGTTCCACAGTGTAAGACCTGTTCACCTTTGACCCCTTCAATCCAACATTTCCACTTGCTTTCTTGTTTTAGAAAGAAAATAATCCCCATCCCTCCACTTGAATAGAAGTGTCCTCTAACCAGAGCCCATGAGTGGACTGTCCCCTGGGTACTCACAGTGAGAGCTCCTGTCTTGCTGAGTCTGTGAGCTCCTGGCATGAGGTCACCACCCAGGAATTGTGGCAAATTTTTTTTATTAAAAAAATTATACAACCTTGAGAAATTTTACTCACAAAAGAGATGAAAACAAAGAGAGAGGTTTTCAAGGAGATAGTTTTTGACAATTTAGCTATTTCTGAAGCTATTTTCCAGGAGCTATTCAGGACTAAGGTTTTTGGAGCAGCTGTGTTTTCTGGGCAGCATAGATTGTTGTTCAGCTCTGCACTGTATTTCTTTTTTTTTTTTTATTGTAAACAAATGGGGTACAACTTGTTTCTCTGGTTGTACAGGAAGTAGAGTCATACCATTTGTGTAATCATACATTTACATAGGGTAATGGTGTTTAATTCATTTTGTTATTTTTTCCTTCCCCCACCCTTCCCACTCCTCTTTTCCCTCTATACAGTCCCTCCTTCCTCCATTCTTGCCTCCCTCTCACCCCCCATTATGTATCTCATCCACTTATCAGCAAGATAATTCGTCCTTTGGTTTTTTGAGATTGGCTTATCTCACTTAGCATGATATTCTCCAATTTCATCCATTTGCCTTCAAATGCCATAATTTTATTATTCTTTATGGCTAGTAATATTCCATTGTATATATATACCACAGTTTCTTTATCCATTCATCAGTTGAAGGGCATCTAGGTTGGTTCCACAATCTGGCTATTATGAATTGAACAGCACTGAACATTGATGTGGCTGCATCACTCTTGTGGCAATTTTTAATGTGACTTGTCCTTGCTAGATAATTTTTAAAGTAGATTTATGCTGCATTAAAAAAATCCATTATGCTACATTATGAACTTATTGTCAATCCAGATAATATTGATCAATTTCAGACTTATAAAATTTGCATTATAATTATGCCATGTAATTGAAATTATTTATATGTACTATGGCCAGACATCTATAAAGCTACAGAACTGGGACTGGGGATATAGCTCAGCTGGTAGAGTGCTTGCCTTGCATGCACAAGGCCATGGGTTCAATCCTCAGCACCCCCCACCCCCCAAAAACAAGCTATAAAACTGAAGTTATTTATATGTTACAAGATTTTTTAAAAATATTTTGAATGTCTGATTTATGCCATTTTTTACTATTGTTTTTCTCTTTCTATTCCATAAAACCCTTGTTGGTGATTTTTCTTTTCTTGATAGAAAAAGCTCAGAACAAATGTGTCATTGGCAAGAGTATTTTAAATAGCACATCTTATGTGGTGTGTCCCTAAACAGAAGTGTTTGTTCCTTATGGAAAAGCTGCCATTAGAAAGAATAAAGAAAACAGTTAATAACAACCTGAATTGCGTGTTTTCAGATAGTCATGGTTACTATCATCTATCTCACTGTTGTCCGTGTGTGTGTGTGTGTGAGAGAGAGAGAGAGAGAGACAGAGAGAGAGAGAACTGTTCACCAATTAAGACTTCATTAAATTTGCAGTTTTACATCCTGCATTTTTCCACTCAACTTCATGTGTGTTTTGTACAGTCGAATGTTTTAAAAAATA
Source organism: Sciurus vulgaris (assembly GCF_902686455.1). NCBI lineage: Eukaryota > Metazoa > Chordata > Mammalia > Rodentia > Sciuridae > Sciurus > Sciurus vulgaris. The sequence continues at coordinate 137,431,013 of NC_136468.1, forward strand.
TGAAATTTTTGTTATAATTGCAAAATACCCCATCTTGTCAATGGGTCACAATTAACTTTATTCCAGGCCATTTCCAGTTACTTGCTGGTATAACTAAAGCTGTCACTGATGTCCACAGGCTCTGAATCAATTCTCTGATTGGGTCCTTAATTTTCAGTTTTTGAAAAGTTTGAAGACTTTGATATATGTGTTTGGCCAATTCCTGCTCCACATTTTTAACCAAAGTAACCTACTGCTCGTAGTCCATTAAATTATTGTCCCAAACTCTATCTTTTCCCCTTTGATCTGTGTTCCTTGTCATCTAACTTTGCAGTTGGGTGCACATGTTAGGGGCAGTTGCTCACTCATGGATTCTGGGTTCAGCATGTCACTGATTTCAGTCAAGGAGATGTTAACAGAACTGACCCCAGCAAGGATTTGAAATGTGCATGCACACCTTGATCTTCACCATCTCCAGGGGAAGGACAAGTCCTAGTTAGATCACTGGTCCCAAAAGAAGAAACATAGGGAACAAAACTACCCCGATGGACTGAAGACTTGATACTTGCGGCAAAAGCCACTCAGCTGAGCCCAGCCAAATCTGCCCACCCTATCCCTCCTGCAGTCACACAGGAGCCAGTCCACTTAAAACCAGCAGAGACATCCAGAGGAATTCACAGAGGAGTGCCATCAAGGCTTGTGACATGCCACTGAGATTGGGTGATTGCTGTGTAGCAGAAGATAACGGATAAACCTTGTGTTCAATAAAGAAATCTAGTCCTCCATTTAATAAACAAGAAAGCTGTGGCAACATACTGATTTAACAAAAGAGGCTTGGGAGTAATCCAGACAGGTTTGAGTGACCTTCGGTGAGTAGTTTTATCTCTGTGGACTCCTGTTTTACAGTCTGTTACATGGGAAGAATATCAGTATGAACTCACAGAGTTGTTACTAAGAGCAAACTAGTTAATACCAGTGAAATGTTTGATAGAATGTCTGTGTGTGAAATAAGGGCCAATAAAGGTCTAATGTTTTTCACTAAAGAATGTGAACTTGTTAAGCTCAAGGACTCTAATTGAACGATTTATAGAATCTTAAGCTAAAAGTGTCTGCTACACAATAGATTTTTGATCAATACCGTTGATCCTGACTATTGTTCCTCTATAAAACCCACTGGCCATACCCTGTGACATCCCCATTCTCCACCTTCATGCTTACTCACCCAACATCCCCTGCACTCTACCACCACCACCAAAGAAACAGTATGATGGACTTTTTATCCTCCCTTCTGCTTTAAGCTGTTCCCAGACCTGCTTGAGTCCTAGGCACAGCTGCCCTGGCCACCATTCATTCCATCAGCAATGGCTTTCCAGATATTCCCATGAGCTAGGCATCTTGCCAGGACCCAGACCTGAAGAAACAAAGTACACCATGTCCCTGCTCAAGGGTGACCCACTGACCAAAGAGACCTCAGAGGGAGAAACTGGGACAGTATGCAAGCAGAAGGTCTATCCAAAGGCTGAAGAGTGGGACCTACAAGCTTCTTCATCTTACAGTAAACATGAAGCTGATTTTTTTCACCCACATGAAAAGAAGAGCATGCCTTTTCAACAGCCACCCTATGCACACACTAACCTTTTTAAAATTATTTTATTTGTTCTAATTAGTTGTACATGACAGTAGAATGCTTTTATACATTTTGATAGATCATGTATAAATAGGATGTAATCCCTCATTTTTCTTATTATACCTATTGTAGTGTCATATCAGTCATGCAGTCATACATGTACATGAGGTAATAATGTCTGTTTTATGCTACTATCACTCCTTCCCCTAACCTTTGAATGTATAGTCCATAAGATGCTTTAAAATATAATGCTTTGTGATTAAGCCAAGCTGCAGAAAGCTCTGGTGCCAGGTGTAAGCACATTTTTTAAAAAAAGGGGGCACTTTCAAAACCAGCACCTGGGAACAGCCAATTCAATTTCCCCCATGCACAGTGCCTGGGCAAATCGGGAAGTGGGTCCTCTGCTGTGATTCTAGCTGAACTCTGATGGGCAATTTTGCTGAGTTGACCAATTGTACCTGCCACCCATTGTGAGGACCTCCCCTAACGGAACCAAAGGTTCCAGCTCCCCTCACCCCCTCTGAATGCTCCTGGGTCAGCTTTAATTCTTAAAGCCTCAGACTTTGTCATTTGGTGGGTGGAGGGGTGTGTGTGCAGAGCAGTCCACAAGATTCACCATCAAAGTTACAGCCCTCCTTAGACACTGTCTGTAAACTCTGGCCCCTCCTGTTCTTTCCTATTCTTTCATAGAAGATCAAACTTGTCCCTGACTTGAACACAAGGACACAAGGACAACTGACTGACTTCTTAGACCCCTAGAGTCTCAGGTATAAAAGTAGTCACTCTGCAGGCTGCCTCCATATCTCTTCCTGCACTCCAACGTTCTCCATGCAACGTGTGATCCAGGTTCATGTGCTTTGGGCTTCAGGGTCCTAGGACAATGTTTTCCAAAGTGTTCAAAGTCCACCTTGGGTACGAATTAAAGATTCACTTTTTCAACTTTCCTACATGGAGCCAGGATTCCTGTAGCTCTGGCCTGGGGAATCTGCATTTTCCTGTGTTTACCAAGTGATCCCTGGCCGAATTTGCACTTATGAGCTAATAAAGAACTATTAGGAGGCAGGAAGAGGTGGTGACGTGGTGCCATGGGCAGTCTCACCAGGCTTACATGGTTGGAGAAAGGGAGGCACAGAAATCCTGAAGTTGGGGCCAGGGGAAGGGATACATGACTCGAGACCATGGTAGGAATGGATGAGCCCAGAGAATGTTGTTCTGTGATTTGGAAAGCACTCTAAGACTTATTGTATCTTAAAACTGAGGAGAAAAAATTCTCTTCCTCTCCTTTAGACGTATTAGCAGGTGCAAAGCTAAGGTTCTGCATTGTGGGACAGAGCATCAGTTCTTGAATGCCCATGGTACCCAGGAACCCTTCGACACTGTGGAGAACAGGATTGTTTGGCTAGCAAGGTCCATTCTTAAAATAATTTCCTTTCCATGATTGCAATGCCAGAGCATGCCAAGGCCAAACACTCCCTCTCTCAGCCTCTTGGGCAGTTCAGAGCATTAAGTCTGGATGCTTTCCTTTATCTTGGTAGAGTTCATTTTATACAGGGTGGCCTTGCTTTTGTGGATACACTTGGCTGGGGTCTGGCTGGGGAATGGTTGATCTAGAATGTCCTTGACTGGGTTATTTGGGCTCTCCAGTACCTCCCTTGCTTTTCTTGGGGAACCCATATTAGTTCATAAGTTAATGACAGGACCCCACAGTGAGCAAAGCAACCAGACATCTCAGTGCTTCTTGAGTCTCAGCTTGTGTGACCTCTGCTATGACCAAGCCTCCATCATGGTCAGAATCAAAAAGCCTTCACTTTAACTGGAAAGAGAAGAGTTGAGGACATCAAAGAAAAAAAAAAAAAAAACCTGCTCATATCAATCCCCACATTGGAAAAATAAGAAGCCTGAAAAGCTGCTGGTCCTACTTGGAGATGGTGAAACTATAGGTATTTCTATAGATTCAGCAGTGAACCAGAGAGACTCAATTCCTGTCCTTCTGGAGCTGACATTTTACTGGAAGAGAGAGACCCTGGCAGATTGTCGAGAGTAATTATGAGGATAATTATAGGAGGCACTTGGCACAATAAGAGCACCAAAAGGGGGACGGGGTGTTGCTTAGTAGTAGCACATTTGCCTAGGGACCTTCAGACAGTTCCCTGGGAACACACCGTGGGGTCAGGTACATGCAGAGGAAGGAGATGAGGCAGGAGGGTCCATTGGTCCCAGTCTGAGCAAGACTGTGGAAGCCAGGCTGCAGCTTTTGTACTCACGTCAACAGGTAGCAGGGAGCTATAGAAGATGTAAGAACAAGGGAAGGTTTGCATAGACCTGCCCTTCAGGATATCTCAGCTTATAGCAAGAATGAGGTTGGACATTGTCTGCCTGATCATAAAAGGTGGCAGGGTTGGCTTCTCTGAGGGGATGACATTTGAACCGAGTGCTGAAGGAAGGGAGGACGTAGACATCTGCAGAAAGGGTGTCTCTGGCAGAGGATCGGCATAAGCAAAGCCCTCAAGTTGAGAACAGAGATTAGCAAGGAGGCCAATGAAAGCAGAGCAGAGAGGAGAGCAACAATGAGATCAGAAAAAAATCATGAAGAACCTCATAGCTGCTCAAGTCTTTGGCTCTCACTCTGGGTAAGATGGGGCCCTGGGGAAGTCCTGAGCAGGGGAGGGACATGCACGTGTTGGGGATGAGTGGGAAGGAAGCAAGGACACTAGGTCATCAGGTAAGAGAGGAAACTTCTGCCTGTTCTTCCCAGAGTTTTGATTCTGGGATGGGAACCCCAGGCCCCAGCCTCCACTCCCTGCCAGGCAGGGCACGTGCTGCAGAAAGCTCCTCCATTGCATGAGTGCAGTACTTCCAAGAGGGACATTTCTGAGGCCTGTAGGATTGATTCAGTTCAGCTGCGTGCATTGTGTTTGTGGACTCATTGGGACAGAAATTCTCCTCCTGAATAACGCAGTCCCGCCCAGCTGATGCATTTTGAGGCTTCTCCAGGGCTCTGGCAGCACAGCTCCTGGGAGCTTGAGAGAGTGACAGCCGTCTCTGGCAGACTTGAGCACCCTGGTTCTCAGTGGCGAGGACAGCAGGAGGAGCCTGGCTTTCTTGCTTCCTTGTGTCTCCTGTGACATCTAACTGGATCTCTTTGTAGCAGCTTCACAGGGTGATATAGGAGCTGGTGGGAGCATTTTGTCATGGCTTAGCAGGTATTTAAAGGAACTTTTGTCACTCCTGTGAGTCTATAATTGCTAAGTCTGTAGAACCCAACAGCCCTCACATGGTTGAGACCTATGCTGGGACTGTGGAGTTGGGCAAAGGGCCAGACTTTGGAATCACACAGTCCTGGGTTTGAATTGTGGTCCTGCCCACTTAGTAGCATGTGAACCTCTGGGGTGACAGTCTCTTTGCCCCCATGCAACACTGCTGCTGAGCTGTCACAGCTGGGCCATCTGTATGCAAGAAGTGTCCTTGGCTCACCCCATTGGGAACAAGATGGTCTCAGTCACAGGGGGACACTTTGCTGCCCTCTGGACACAGATGACCTTGCAGATGCTCTCAGAGCAGGAGCAGGCTCCCCGTGGGTAAGCCCTGGGCTTGGGGTGCTGCAGCCTCTAGAACTGTGCTACAGGATGAATGGAAGGGGTGTTTCTGGATGTCCAAAGGGAGGAAGTCCTTTGGTAGGAGCTTCCTGGCCTGTAATGGAGGTTCCCTGAACCCCTGGGTGAGAGGGTTTAGAGTTCTAAATGCAAATGAGGCCACTGTGTTTTACTTTTAGCCAAATTAGAAGAGGGTAGATCAGTTTCGATGCTTTTTCTGTGCCTGAAGTTGCAGGAGCCCAGACCCTGGGTTTTCATTAAGGATACAACACAACAGTTGCTCCCACACTGAGGCCCCAGGAGTCAGAAACTCAGTGATACTTGTGTCTTTGAAAGCATTTCCCTGAAATGATTCTCCAGTAAATTATGCTTAATTAGTAAATTGAAATTATAGTAATGTCCATTTTTCAAACATTGACCGTAAGTGCTTTGCCTTCTCTCATTTAATCCACAACCCAGCCTTCCTACAGTGGAGGTAGAGGGAGCAACTCCTCTTTCCTAACAAGGATTTGAAGCTCAGAGGTTTAGAGAAGTAAACCAAGGCTGCACACTGTGAAGCAGCAGACCAGGTCCATCTTCCATAATTTCAAGGTGGATACACACTAATAAAATTAGCTAGAACAAAAAAAAAAAAAGACAGGAGAAAGAGAGGCTGAAAAGTGCATTCTTAGTTTAGATGTTTGGGAAGGTTGATACAGACTCAAGCACACCTCTCTCCAGGGGTGCAGTGACGTCATCAGGACACGACCTCTCTCCATCTCACACTGCCTTCTGCTGTTCATTCTCTGTGGGGAGGTGGCCTGTTGCTAGCCTGATATGATGACTTGGCATTGCAGGAGAAGAGGTTTCCCCTGCTTGATGATTGAGTTTGGCTGGATCAGCCTGGGTCACTGCCCCTTTGTGCCCCTCACAGTGGGATGAATTGCTCTGGAGGGTCACCCAGTGAGAGAAAGGAAGGGTCACCAAAGAGAGTCCAGGAGAAATGGTGAGGCAGGGAGATGGAAGCCAAGCAGGCAAGCCACAGAGGCGCCCACTGAAGGGTGAGAGCAGCTGCCTGTGGAGCACAGCCTCTTGCAGTAGAGGTGGCTGCCCTCTCCCCTGTGCCTGTCCTGGTCCTGAGTGCTGCCTGCAGGTTACTGTGTGCCTGGTGTCCACAGGATCAGGGTGTGCAGACCCTGAAATTGTGCAGACACTCTACTTGCTCTGTGGAGAGAGCATCCTCCATTTTCCTGGGTACCTCCAATGGCCCACAGGCAGTTCCCAAATCTGATTCAGATTCCCTGTGTCAGAATCAGTAGAAGCAGCTGTGACAAAGGCCCATCAACTGGGTAACCTTTACGCTACAGAAACTTGTTCTCACAGATCTGGAGGCTGGAAGGCCAAGATCAGAGAGCCAGGATGGCGGGGTCTGGTAAGGGCCCTCCCCAGGTGGAAGACTGCCTGCTTCTCATTGTATCCTCAGGTATTTTTCCAGAGCCACCCATCCCTCCTCCCCAATCCTGGGGAAGCTGGAGAGACCACAGTGAGCACCATGAAGGCCCCTACCCTCCTGGAGCCCATGGTGTAGAAGGAGGGACTGAGAGAGGACAAGGAAACAGATGAAGAAGTAGGACAAATGCGCATATGATTGAGGAAAGAGCAGAGGGGAGAGAGTGGGCCAGGGTGGGCTTTGGGGGGCAGTCAAGGTGGGCTTCACGGAGGAAGTGTCATGGGAACTGATGGCTTATTGAAGGAAAGTAGCTTAAGGGTCAAGAACTGGGAAAGGCAGAGCAACAGCACTCAGGCAGGAAACAGCTGGCAAGCTTTGGGGAAAGCAAGGGGGCAGGGAATGAGGTCTAGAGAGGTAGGGACAAGTTGCAGACAGACAGGGAGAGGTGGGCTCTCCTGACCCTGAGTCTTCCCCGAAGGCTTCCTGGAGATGTGGCAGGGAGGGCTTCTGAGCTGTCACCATCAGACCCCTTCTCTGCAGGGACCTCAAAGTCCCTTGCAGTCCAGACTATGCTGAGTGTGTGGAGAGGCTGGTTTGGAAAGAGGCACTGGGTCTGTTTGCCCAGAGCTCTGGCTGCCTGCCCATGACCCTCAACCACACCCAGTGCTGAGTGACAATGCACACTTACTCCTCTTTCTCTTTTTTAATTGATGATTTTTAGAGCAGTTTATGGTTCACTGCAAAGTTGAGGGGAAGGTACAGAGATTTCCCAAATGTACCCATCCCTGCACATGCACAGTCTCCTCCACCATCAATGCCCACCAGACAGGCACCTTTGTTACAATTCAGGAACACATGTCATTGTCACCTGGAGTTTGTGGCTTACCTTAATCTTCACTTGTAGAATGACCTGTACCCACATTTTCCTCCCCCACAGCATTTCCTCTACCTCACATGTCCCCGATATGCCACCTGTTTATTCTGTCCCCTGCTGGCTCCTAGTGACCACTGATCTTTCCCCTGTCTCTTTAGCTTTCTTCCTTCCTGAATGACATCTCATTGGGTCATATAGTCTGCAGCCTTTGCAGACCAGCCTCTTCACTTAGTAATAAGTATTGAAAGGTGGAGATTTGTTCTTGTTAGGACAGTTCCCCTTGGAGGACTTGCTTGAGGCTGGAGAGAGATGGGAAGTGCCAGGTGTGATGGGAGAGCTTGACTGTGAAATTGGGGACCCAGGGCAGAAGTGCAGCCGGCAGGTGCTGCTACCCCTGGCTCTGGAAGGATGGAATTGGTCATGACCATGATGTTCAGCTGCAGTGAACTGAGGAAGCAGGTGCATTGGTCACCTGGACAAAGCAACCTGAAGCCACCTGGGACTCACTAATGCAAAGTGCAGTCTCCTCACAGGCCCAATGGGCTTTGCCTCCCCAGGTCAGCAGCCTCATTGGGAATAGTAACAGTGACACCTAGATTGCATAGTTGTGCATCTTTGAGCTTGCCCTGGAAGCACCCACTTCTAGGAGGCACCCATAGGGGGTCTGTAGAGTGAGTGAATGATTGTACGTATTGTGTTCCAGGCTTGATGTGGGACAGATAAGTCTGGGTTTGAATTCCCACCCGCCACTCCAAGCTGAGTAGTATGGAGCAAATCATTGAACCTGACCATGATTCATCATACAAAAGGAGGGTGAACCCATCCCCATTGATTTACCAGGAAGTGTTGAAGAAATCATGTCCTTGAGCATGGGGCCAGAAACACACAGAACACTTTATAGGTACATTCTGTGTGGTGCTACTGAAACAAATGTACAGACATTCACTATGCAGCAGCTATTGTATTCAATGCTGGAAAGGGACTGTGACCTCTCCTGTCATGAGAGGTAAGTTCCAGGGCCCCCTGCTCTGCCAAAATCCTTGGAGGCACAAGTCCCTTACACAAAAGGGCAGAGCATTTACATATAAAGTAGGCCTGTCCCAAGTCATCCCTACATAATTTACAGTAGCTTATAATACCTAACACAATGCAAGTTCTATATGAACAATTGTCATGTTATATTTTACGGAATAAGTATGGGAAATTTTTTGAAAAATATTTTCAGTTGTGGTTGATCGAATCTGCAGATATAGAACCCTTGGATACAGAGGGTCAACTGATCATTTTATGCCTGAGATTCAAAAATGAATATCCCCAATTTCACTGGTGGCATAGGTAAGGCCCAGGGAAAGGACATGAATTGTGAGTTACCCAAGGTCATGCCTGCAAGAGCTGGGACTGGAATTCTGGGCATCTGGTTCCAGAGCCCAATGCACATAACCATGCAGTGCAGGCTGGATGCTGGGAGCTTGGAAGAGGGGGACACCATCAACTTGGGTTGGGGGGCTCAGAGAAGAATGAGGAGATGAGCCTGGCTGGGGAATTCATCCAGAGCTGGAGACAGATAGGAGTGGGAGGGGATCAAGTGAAGGGGACTGCATGAAGTGAGTCAGGCAGCTGGAACCCTGTGGGTGAGGCAGAAGGAATGACACCTGTGAGCAGGGTGCAGGGAGGAAGAGGGATGCAATTAGGCAGGAAAGGAAGATTGGGCCACACCTGGGAACAGCCAGGTCTGGCAGGGTGGCACCATCCCTTTCCCCTCCATCCTGCAGATCTGCTTGTGTCAGTGCCTTGAGCTTCCCAAATACTCCCTCCCCACCGCCACCTCTGGCCCTATTCCAGGCCCTCCCAGAGTTCACCTCCTCCCTGCCTTGCCCAGAAGAAGTTAAAAATCTCAGAGCTGCCAGCTATTGCCATATAGTGCTTTTCCCTGCACCTTGTCCTTCATCTGTTCTTAATTTGAACTCCAAGTTGGCTCTATACGTGAAGCATAGGCTCACTCTGCTTTAGATTTGGAGAAACTGAGGTCCAGAGAAGTAATTTGTACCTCCTTTTCAGATGTTCAGCCATTACCACCTCCAGGAAGCCCTCCCTGCTACCCTGTCAGGTCTGGTTTCTTGGTTATTTGTTACCAGAGAACCAAGTTTTTTGCTGTAGAGAACTGGCCTCAGGCTGTCACTGCTTATCCATCCTCATGGTTCAGTTTATGACTTTCTATCTCACTGTGCATTCAGGAGACCCAGAGAAATACTGAGTGATTGACAGTTTGGGTTCTTGCTACAAGTGTCAATAAGCAGTGTTAGTGGAACATAGAGGGGGCACCACATGGTATCCATTTGGGGAATGAAGAACATAGGAAGCTTCTGGAAGGAGGTAATGACTTGGCTGGAGCTTGAAACCTGAGTTGCAGGTAGCAGCTGTAACACACAGGATGGAACCTGTTTGGAGGCCCTGCATGAGCAAAGGCATGGATGTGAGCCCCCAGCCCCTGCCACCTTCAGGAACCTGGGTTCTAGGACTGAAAATCTGATGAACTTTTATCTATTTATTTTGGTTCCAGATATTGATCCCAGGGATGCTTAACCACTGAGTCAATCCCCAGCCTGTTTTCATATTTCTTTAGAGGCAAGACCTAGCTAAGTTGCTTAAGGCCTCACTAATTTTCTCAAGCTAGTTTTAAACTCCAGATGATCCTGCCTCAGTCTTTCCAGTGCTGGGATTACAGGGGTTTGCCACCACACCCTGCTGGCCCTTTCATTTTGGCAATATATCAGCTGGTTAGTATTTTTGTTAGGGAATGGTCAGGACGAGGGAGAATGGGTCATAAAAGGATTATTGTATTATTGTATTATTATTGTTATTGTAAAGGGCTGGGGGTAATAGTTTGAATTAATCTAAAATCTTCTTAAATAATACTGACCTGAGCATTTCATTTACCCACATTGTCCCTACCTCTCCCCCAAAACTATGTCACTGTGGATCACTGAAGGTTTTCTATCATCTGAGTTCAGTCACAACACTTTTGTTGCTTAGTAAGACTGGGATAAGTCTTTCCATACTGACCCAACACAGGACTTCAGGGTTGCTGATAACTAAGGCTTTTGTCAGTGTCTAGGATTCATTTACTTCCAAATCATTCCAAAGAGGTCAGACTGGAAAAGGACATAGTCACATGCCCTCCTGAACCTCTTCAGGTATTCTAGCTCCTCAGTACTTTTTAGCATTTCCTCCTTTGTAGAATCATGCAATAGAATGTGTTTGGGAAGGTAGCAGGGTTAAAACTGAAGCACAAGTACCATTAATGTTTTCAGCAGGAAGCTGGGGTAGGAGTCCCCAGTGCTTCCCCCAGTGACCTTGCCTTTTTATAGTAGATAACCCTGGGAATATAACAGCTCTCAATAACTGATAGGTATCAGTGTTCACAAGATGCAGGTGATGTGGTGTGTTCATCAGTCTGTTCTTTAAGCAGAAAGGATGTTCACAAGGTGTTAGTGTCATGAAAGCCAAAGAGCACCTGCCCTCCTCTATGGGAAGTAGTAGTCTTCTGTGGCAGGCTCCCTGGTTGTATGTAAATGAGCCTGGTACACGTGGGCAGGATGGAGATCAACCTCAAAGTGAGCTGGAAAACCCAGAGGTGATGACAAGAGAAAGCTGCTCCTTGACATTGCATTCCCTCCATCTACTGTGTTTAGCATTAGAAAGATTTTATTTTTCCTTGTGCAAACGAGTTAATAGGTGGTGAATAAATATCTTAGGTACTTGTGACGTGGCTGAGGAGCAATTGTGAGTGTTTAAAAATCTGGTTTCTGTGTATCATTGGATAACCTGTCACAACTCACGAAACCTTTTCATAGTCTTTTTCTAGTTTTGTAGGGATGTTTTTCAGCCACGTTGTGTAGAGTTGGGTGGAGGAGGACATTTTCCTTCTTATAAATGGTTTTGTGAAAATTTGTGATTGGGCTTCTTAAGACATTTCAGTCATGTTTAAATAAATTTCCATGTGAAGGGGCAAAATGAACCATTCATTAAGGACAACAAATCTTTCTGATGTATATAAACAATTCAAGGAACAATAAGGATGCTATCTTTTAGAAATGCTTTAGGATATGTTTTGGGCCAATAAATAACATGCTTAGAGTTTAAGAAATATTTTGTTAGGTCAGGTTAGTCTCTACATTTTTGTATTCTAGTAGAATTTTTTCTCATTTTAGTATTTGTTCATGAGATGAGTTATTTATCTTGAGACGTCATTTAGTCCTACATTTCAAAACTTGCACCTATGTAAATCCAGATGCTTGGGTGAAGCTGCTGTGGTATAAGAAAAACCTTTCCTGTTAGGTCCTGTGCCAGGAAGGCAAAAATCAGCACATATGAAATCTACTGTACATTGGAAGCAACAGGAAAGAGCCCAGAAGCTGCAACTGCACTTAGGTCATTTGGAAGTTGAATTCTTGTCATTTCTTAACTTTGCTTAACTAATCTTCTACCCTTTAGTTCTTTCTTATGGTATGAAGCTGATGAATCTACTAGTACTTTCAAGAGAGCATAAACAAATAAAATTTGGGGTTTTTTCCAGTATTAATTAGAAGAACTTAGCATCCTCTGCCTCTCACCTTTGGTAGGAAGGTAATGTGAAGCCACGAAGCCCTATGGCTCTACACAAAGAAGATGGTTCTCAGTCTCCTGAAATAGTTAGCTAATTCTTGAAGTTCCTTAGGAGAAGGGAAAGACATGAGCTCCCTGTGTTCCATTCAGCAGTGAGAATAGGGCTTCAAGTGAACATGCATTAGGTTAGTGACTATCCCTGGCAGGGAGTGGTCTCCTATTCCCTTTCCAGTCCTCAAAACTGAATTACCTGTCCTCTCTGCTGCAGTAGCCTTAGCTATTGAATCAGTATTGCCTCCTGAGATGCTTCTTTGTTCATCCTACTGGGGCCTTGATTCCAAATTTCAGTTGGAAGAATAGGAGGAAACTGTCTTAAACTGTGCAGCAAGCAAAAGGAAGAGTCTTGCTGTCACCCTGAAAGAAGCAAAGTAGGCTTTCCTGAAAGACATGGAGAAAGAGAAGTCCACTCACATGGTTATGACCATGCTATTGGACCAACTCTTGGCTACTTGACACCATCATTGCTTATTGATATATTTTGCTCATTGGTGAATTTCATAACCCAGATATTTTCTTGATGTGTGGCAATGAAAAATGAAAGCACCAAAATGCCAGTCCCTTGCCATTTCATGGGATCCCTGGGTCTCTGTTGCCACACCAACTTTTCCAACAAAACTCTGGAATCCCAGTAGCCCTCTGCTGTGCGACTATGAAGCCAGACAGAAATGATACTTCCCAGGCCTCAAACTTGGAAGTGATATCCCATGGCCCTTGTTGATATGTTTCATAGAAACCAGATGCTGGTGTGGATCCACTTAGAGGGGAGGGAGTTACAGGCCTTGAGCACCAGGATGCTGTGGTGTTGGAATCCCTTGTAGTGTACCCATATTACACAATGGGAAGAGAATCTCACAAGAACCATTGGCAGTCTATGGCAAAGGGAAGGCTCTCTTTCTCTCTGAAAATCAGTCATATAGTCTTCCAGTGTTGCAGAGAAGGAACCATGGCCAGAAGTGGAGTTGACTTTCTCTCTTTCACTTTGCGACTCAGGTCATGGTAGAGCTGTATATCATCCTTTGTCCATCACCTTCCATCTGTTAGTGTATTACAGACACATGAGTCTAGCATTAGGGTTTCTCAGGGAGTCCATGTATGTATGAACACATACACCTAATGACAACCTCAAAAGCAGATGCTAAAATGATTCCGAGGTAACAGGTTAGAAAGCTATGGAGGCCCTGCAAGGCACAATTACGTCCTCATGGTCACATAACCAGCAGGAGGGGATGGGTCTGAAACTAGGTTTGTCTCCCCAAACCAGGGGTACTGGCTATCCCAGGACCTGTCTGGGCACCTGATTCAGGGTGTGTTGGTGTAACTGCATTCATTTATGCATATGTCATTAGAAGAAGGGAATATCCTGCATCCCAGTGGGCCTTTGGAACCATCTTGTATTAGATAAGGAGTCCACAAGGAAGTGACCTCACTTCCTTGGCAATGGAACACACAGAACTTGGAACCCTCGTAGCTAGGCACCCCCAGTCAACATAAAGTCTCAGTCTGCTCTCTGATGTTGAGACAGCAAGCCCACAGCCATGACTTCTTGTGGTCTACCAATCTGTGGATACTCAGGACTCAGGAAATACATGAGTAGGAGACTTTCTGGAATGTGGAGGTTCTGACTCAGTGCTGGGTTCCAACAAATCTGGCAATTGTTTCCAAGGACACAAGAGGTGATACAGGACATACCACTACAGGTGATGAAAGCTTTAACACACCACTCAGATTCCCCTTTTGATAGGCCCAGACCCTTAACAAGTGTTTTGTTTTGTTTTTTTGGTTTGGTTTGGTTTGGTTTGGTTGTGTGTGTGTGTGTGTGTGTGTGTGTGTGTGTGTATGTGTGTGTGTGTGATATCCCCTGAGAAAACGGCCTGAAAATCTTTTGTTTTCACTTGACTCTATGACAGTGAGTCATTTTCCAGATGACTACTTTTTTCAAGTTGGAATGTCCCTCTTTGATCCCCCAATCTAGGGAGAAGATGACTAATTTCATTAGTCTAGTGTCCTGACTAGGGGAAACCTTCCCAGCACTCATTCTACAGAGACCTGTAGAAGGTGAACGTCCATGAAATTTTGTATTCCTGCCAAAATTTGGCCATTACCCAGAGGCGTTGGAGCTGCTGTGTAAAAGGTGCGCATCGCCTCCAATCCCCGGCACATGGCCATCTCCTTGCTTGCTGTTGGGAATGCTGGGCAACACTCTGAAGTTCCATCAGTTCTGTGGAAAGTAGGGTTTTCAGAGGAGAGCCCTGCCTGGGTGTTTAGAAAACCAAGTAGGATGAGCCCTAGGTCTGTTTGCGTCAGCTGGGTCCTGTGGAGCAGTCTGCCAAGGGCTCCGGTCTTCCCCTGTGGGCCTGTCCCTCCATGTGAAGAAGTTCTCTGAATCAGGTCTCACTAATCTTATGTCTCAGGGAAATCAGTTGCCACAATTGAGAAGGAGACTCTAGATTGCTTCTGGGAGGGTTCCTGACCTGCATGTAGTCAGAACGGAGAACCCTGTATGGATGGAGGGGACTCTGGCCCTGAGGTAGCTAGGCAGTAGGTAATTGGGTTCATTCATGGCTCAAATGTATGTGAAGCACCTACCATCGGCAGGTACTTGGCCTATCATTTAGGAAGCAGGGCAGTAAACCTCCCAGCCCTCTTGAGGAAGTTAATTAAGTCCACCAGGCATCTAGCAGATGAGGGGCACAGGATGTTAGAGGTGGCAGCCTCCTGGCCTTCTCTACATATAGAAATCTCTAGCCAGATGTTGAGGAGGAATACCTTCAAGTAAAGAAGCGAGTGATCTTTAGGCCAAGAGGGAGGGCCTCTGTCTCAAGAGAGGTCATTTGGGGGCTTGTTGAAGAGGAAGGCTGGGTGAACCCCAGGTTCCACCCTTGTGTGATTCCCAGTAAAGCACCGAGGTCTGCGGCTTACCCTGCAGAAGTAACACAGCAACAGTGGTGGGATTCTGGATACCCAAGGAACAGAGGAGTAGAGGGGACCTCCTAGGCAGACCCCATGAGGATCCCTCCCCAACACAGCAAATTCCAGCTAGTATTGCCCACACTTTTCTGTATAGATACTGAGCAGCAAGTGTGGGGAGTCCTCTAACTACAATGTACCTCAGAGTTTTGCCCCTTTTGCTCTGTTACATGTGACCTGCTTGGTGACTCATTGGAAAGTCCACCATTCAGGGGACCTTGGGAGATTCCAGTTAAAGGAGGAGCCCAGCCCCACCTGGTTCACTGTCTCACTCCAGACTCCACAGCACCCTCTGCTCCATCATTGAAGTGTGGCTACACCTCAATCCAGAAGATTTTTTGAGATCCTGGGACCTGGACAATCTGAAGCTTCTCAGGACCTTCCTGTCGCTCACCATGCCTGAATCAGAGATGACCCTCCATGTCGAGACTCCTTACACAGCTGGAGAACTGAGATCCCAGTGAGTCTGAGCCCTCTGATGACGGGGCCTGGGGTGAAGACTTAGGTGTGTGCAGAGGAATCTGCTGGTGCCAGTGGGATCTGGCATTTGTTTCCCAGCCAGACAAGCCTGACGTCCTGCAGCTGGTGGACCCTAGTCTGGGAAGGCATCCTGTTGTGGGGAGAGGGGCCGGGCTGTTCTCAGAAGCAGGGTTCTAGTGTGAATTGGGAAAGGCCCAGGGAAAGGCAGTCCTGTTGGGGTGTTTCTCCTGCAGCTCTAGCACCACCTCAAGTGAGAGAACGGCCTCCAGCAGCAGTGGCCCAGGTCACCTGCTCACACTTCAGACAGCATATCACCAAAGTCCCTGTGATGGAGGAAGGATAGCCCTCAAACCTGGAGGATGGCCCAACTCCAGCACCATCCACACAGGGAGAGACTGAGCCACCAGTGGCCACTGTGACCCTTCAGGAAGAGAAGGCAGCTCAGCTGCCACTAAGAAAGTCAGAGGACACTGGACATTGTCTTCCAGTTGGTATAGATGGTGTTCCAAGCTACCATCCCACCCTTTCGTACAGAACCACCTTCCCAGCAGCAACATAAATTTCAGACACCAAAACACCAGAGGCAGAAAGACAAGAAACTATCAGGTTAGCAGCCCTCCACTTCTGGAAGGTATTCCCACTGCCCTTGTCCTAAAGTCCTCTATGGCACCTCCCACTGTGAGCTCCTGAGCACTGCCCAGTGCCAGATCCCCCACCACAGCTATCCTTCCTCTCCCCTCTGAAATTCTCTTTTAATTTTTGTGATGGTAATTATCTTATTTGTTCAGGATGGCATTGTGGAATTTAGTAACTTTTCTATTGACATAAAAGTGCTCAGTCCATTCACCAGGCTGTGCCACCACCAGCACCGTGTAGCTGAAGATGGACCCCCGAAGAGCACAGGGGTCCTGTGGGGAAGATGCACACAGGCCATCGTGGAAGAGGTGAGCTCGAGGCCCCCGGGTCTGGGGCACAGGTGACTGCCTAAAGGGTGGTGAGGGTCTCAGGCCTTCATATCTCTTATTGAGACCTGTGATGTTAACTGTGTTAACTGTCACGTGCCACTACACACCCTGTCCCCATCAGACAGCAAACTTAGTATGTGTGTTCTTACTGCTCCACAGACCATGGCTCGCCATCCTCTTATTCCCTAAGACACAACATTGAAGTTGGACCAGTTGAATCTCAGTAATGGCCTGTACTGTTTGAATCAAGGGAAGAGTCTCATGTTTTACATGTTACATGACAAGCTGTGCCTCTTGCACTAGTCAGTCCACTGAGGATGCAAAGGGAATGTTCCTGAAGGAAATTCAAGTGCTGCTCCAGGGTATATGTGAGGGATAAGAAAGCCAAAGAGCCTTATGGCTGATATGGAAACAGTTTTCATCCTTGGAGAAAAGATGGAACAAGGCACATTCCCTTAAGCTAAGGCCAAATCCAAATAAGACTCGAACTTCAGATTGTTCTAATGCCTAGAGAAGTGAGAAAGCTCCAAAAGGAATTTGAAGGTGCCAGAGTTTGGTTCATGATGTTTAAGGCAAGAGGCCATCTCCATAAAATAAAAGTGCAAGGTGAAGCAGCAGGTGCTGAGGAGAAGCTACGCTCTGGCTCAGCTGTTTGATGAAGACGTGCTGTGGTTCAGGTACTAGGAGTCCCCCAAAAGCTCGTGGATGAGACAGTGCGAGAAGGGGTAGAAGTGAAACGATTTGGTAATGAGAGGCTGAACCCAATCAGTGCATTACTCCCCTGGCAAGGATGAGCAGGCGGCACGCATGGAAGGGGACGCCCTCACCCTCTTCAAGCCTGGAGGTGTAGGCGGCACCTGTGGAGGTGTCCAGTGGCTGTGAAAGAAGTCTGGTTGCAGGGTCTGAAGTGCATAGTGGCCGTCCTCAGCTCCACAGCGGTTCCACATTGGAGGTGCCCAGCAACCAGGGGCAGTGTCAGGATCTGGCAGCAGGTATTGATCAGCGAGCCTCCGCGTCCAAAGGCAGTTTGGGGAGTCCAGCTGTATCTGTGCTGACAAGGAGACCCAGCCTCAGGCTGGGAGGACGACCACAGGAAGCTGCAAAGGGCAGTGCAGCCTTGGCGTTGGGCATCCATGGAGGCATCAGTGTCTGGAATCCGGTTATGGCAGCGGTGGCCAAGGCAAGTGAGGAGTCTGGAGGCTGCAGAGGCAGGCAAGGTGTCCAGCTGTGAGGGTCCTCATCCTTTGGCGGTGGCAGGAGTCCGGTTACAGTGCAGCGGCGGTGGCCATGTGAGGACTCTAGTGGCTGCAGCCTGGAACTTGGGCAGTGGCAGTGGCATCAGTGTCGGGCAGAGGGCCTCAGAGTCAGAGGGCGACTGGAACCTGGGGTGGCCTCTGCTTTGCTGCTCCAGGCCACTGGTCTTGCCCCTAGTGGAGCCTGTGTGCTCAGGAAGCAGGATGCGGGAGGCAGCGGTACCCAGACAGCCTCTGAGGACCTTATGCTGCCCATGCTGGTGGTGCCTCACACTGGCCTTGAGCCCACTGGGCAGCCGCTCACCCAGCCCCCAGGTTCACCCTGCCCTTCCCTGGGTTGCGGCCTCTGCAGGGGGAGTAGGTCAGCTGCCATCTGGGGCAGCCCTTTTTTTGTTTGTTTGTTTTTTTAATGTTTGAGCAATCTTGTTTTTGTAATTTTTACAGATTGTGTTTTGATTCACTGTATACAAATGGGGTACAACTTTTCATTTCTCTGGTTGTACACGATGTGGAGACACCCCATTCATTAATCATACATGTACATAGGGCAATGATATTTGTCTCACTCCACCATCTTTTTACCCCCACCTTTCCCCTCCCCTCATTTCCCTCTGCACAATCCAATGTTCCTCCTTTCTTCCATTACCTCTTCTGTGCACCTCCTTTTGTATCAGTACCCACTTGTCAGAGAAAACATTTGGCCTTTGGTCTTTTGGGATTGCCTTATTTCACTTAGCATAATATTCTCCAACTTATTTCATTTACCTTCAAATGCCATTGTTTTATTATTCTTTATGGCTGAGTGATATTCCATTGTGTGTATATACCACAGTCTCTTTATCCATTCATCTATTCAAGGGCATCTGGGTTGATTCCACAATCTCTAGCTATTGTGAATTGAGCTACTGTAAACATTGAGAGGGCTATGTCACTGTAATATGCTGATTTTAAGTTCTTTGGGTATAAACTGAAGAGTGGTATAGTTGGGTCACATGGTGGGTCCATTCCAAGTTTCTGAGGAATCTCCACACAGTTTTTCAGAGTGGTTGCACCAATGTGCAGTCCCACCAGCAATGTATGAGTGTACCTTTCTCCCTACATCCTCACCAACACTTATTTTTGCTTGTATTCTTGATAATTGCCATTCTGACTGGAGTGAGACAAAATCTTAGGGTAGTTTTGATTTGCATTTCTCTAATTACTAGAGATATTGAACATTTTTTCATATATTTGTTGATTGCTTGTGTATCTTCTGTGAAGTGTCTATGCAGTTCTTTAACCCATTTATTGATTGGGTTCTTTGTATTTTTTAGTTTTTTCATAAAAGAGAGGCAATATTGATATTTACATACTAATTATAAAAAGTTAAATTTACCTGTGAATTTATATTTTTGTATTATAAAGAACTTATAAAACTTTACACCAAAACTACAAGGACCCAATCAATACATGGGCTAAGGAACTGGGGCAGCCTTTGGGGAAGACACCCACCTCCCCAACCCCATTTCCCCTGGGCTGTGGTGGAGAGCAGTAGTGGGGGCGGGGGAGGTGCCTAGGAAACCCTCACCCTCAAAGTGCATCCCTGTGGCGGAGAGGAGGGTGGAGGGCAGAGGCGGCAGAGGGAGAGTGAGGCTCCGAGTCCTTGGTCTTGGTCTTCTGCCACCCTCCGTTATAGAAATGCGCTTTGAGGATGAAGATGTCCTAGGTCCTCAGGGCTCTGCCCCACAGCCCACGTGGGATGTGGCTGGGGAGGGAGGGGGTCCTCTCCCAAGGCGCCACACCTGGCAGATGGCCTAGTTCCCCTGCAGAGGCTGTAGCGGGGGTGCGGCGAGCAGCCACCCAGTGGGCTCAAGGCCAGTGTGAGGTCCTCCATGCGTGGGCAGCATAAGGTCCTGGGCAGCTGTCTGGGTACCTCCGCCTCCTGTCCTGCTTCCTGAGCAGGCAGGCTCCTCCAGGAGCAAGGCCAAGGGCCTGGAGCAGCCACCGTGAAGGCCGCCCCAGCTACTGGTGGCCGTCTGACTGTAACGCCCACTGCCCCTCACCCTCCCTGCCGCTGCCAGCCTGGAGCTCCTCGCCGCAGCCACCGGACTCCCCACAAGGCTGCCGGATGCCGCCTTCTCCGCCACTGCAGCCGGACTCCTGTCGCCACAGCAGGATGAAGACGCTCAGGGCTGGATGCCTCTGTGGCCGCTGCCCCTGCTTACGGACTCCTCTGGGGCCCCCACCCTGCCCAGCACCAGACTCCCAAACCCCGGCTGGACACCAATGCTGACCACCAAAGCCCAACGTCAATGCGCTTCACCCCACGCCCACACCTGGCGCCCTGCAACTGACCAGACCCCGATGCAGCTGCGTGTTTCTGCTGCCAGCACCAGACTCTGGAGCTCCAGGCCGCTGCCACTGTTTTCCAACAGGGACACCAGACAGCGGCACTCAGCACTGGACACCGACGTCATCACAACTGCAGCCAGACGCCTGTCAGCCCTGCAGGACAAAAACGCTCCTGTCTGGACACCTCTGTTGCCCCCACCATGACTTCCATACTCCTCTGCTGCCATTGCCACATAATCACATGGCCACCACACTCCCAAACAGCAGCTGGACGCACCTCCACGGACGCCCTGAGCCAACACTCCACTCCTGACCCAATGCCGGAAGCAGCGGCGTATTGCCGCCACAGCCACTAGAGGCCGCCATTCCATGATGCTGATGCTGTAGCCACTGGACCCCAAGGCTGCTGCTGTGCAGCTCAAGTCTGCAGGAGCTGGAAGCTGGGCATTCTCCATCACAGTCGCCTCAGCAGCGTCCACTGCATGTCGCCTGCCTTTCATCCCCCAGGACCAGCCACCCATCCTTCTGGCTCCTTGAGGAGTTGGGGCGCTGACTCAGGGACCTCACCCAAGGGAAACAAGTGAGTACTTTAAATAGAGGCTGCAGTGCACACAGCAGGCAGTAGGCGGGGCCAGGTGGGTCCAGCCCAGTGGTGAGGGGCAGGGACAGGGCCTGGGGGCTGCTGGTCAGGTCTGGGCCTTGACCCAGTGAGGCAGGCTGGAGAGGGATCGCTGGCTGCTTTGGGAGCCCAGCCCTGGGAGCACCTTCTGGTTCTGGTCTTTTCTCCTGAGCTTCCCACCCCATCCCCTTCCTCCACCACCCCCACTCTTCCCTGAGCACTCTACCAAATTTAGCCTGACATGGCTTCTTCCAAGAGATTATCAAGAAAGAAAAAATAAGTTAGCAAGTTTTGACTTGCTAAATGGTAGTGTGAGAACACGCAAAGACTTCAAGGTTGATAGAGCTGGATTCAAACCCCTCTTAACTGGGTGACCTTGACCAGGGTACAGAACTAGGTATAATCTTGGTTTTGCATCTTGTCAAATAAAGATGGTGAGGATGATAAGCCAGGGGTAAATTAAGCTGCCATGCCCTACCTGAACTTGGGTGCTGGGTAGGCATTCAGCATTATTTCCATGCAGAAATATGCTGAGATTAAACCCCTCCCCACACTGTAGACCAGTCACACTTCCTTAAACTTGATGAAGTTCCTCGTGGATCTTCAACAGCCTCATGGGAATATTGGAAAAAATCTTCACAGGTGAGAAATGAAAGCAGAGCACAGCAGTCAAGTTTGCCCCAATGCAGGGGCTGGAATGCAGGTCCCGCCACCCTGGGTGAGGGCATCTATCTACTGGGTGGCAATGAACCAGACACACATGGGCACTTGCCTGGGCAGGCACCAAGGCAAAGAGACCCTCCTCTAACCTTTGCCTCCCAAACAAAACACAGCCATTGTGGGTTCTCTCACTGGGTGGGAGATGAGAGGTAGCAGTGAGTGAGCAGTGAAATGCAAACCAAAAAACAGGAAAGGTCACAGGTTTTCTTCAAGTTACTTTTAAGGTTTTCTTTAAATTACTTTTAAGGCAAGTAGGTAATCAGATAATGCAGAAAACAACAGGCATACAAATAGAACAAAGAGAGTTAATTAAGAGATACATCAAGAAAGACTAATGGGGCTATTACTAACTCTTGACAGGGTCAGTTGGGGTCATTGTGAAGCTAAAATTTATGGCCATAAGTGTCTCAATGTATTTCAGAAGAGAAATTTTCTTAATTCAGGAGTACAAAGTCAGTGACCCCAATATCCACATCAACATAGGTGTGACTTGTAAATGAAGCACCCCCAAAATAGGATGGGCACCATGACAGTTCTGGAGAGGACCAACTAGGGACAAAAATCTTCCACCTGACTGAAGGAGTTGACACCTGATTGGCAAAGAGTGCTGAAGGTGGACCCCCGTTCTCAAGACAACCACAAAACCATAAATTGGGAGACAGCAAATTTCTCATTCTCTGCCAGGAGATGACCCACTCTCAAAGGGTGTTCCTTGTTTGAGCCTCACTTTACTTTTACTTACAATAAAGTTCTCCTGCATGGCTTGCAGTGTCTGTCTTTAAAGTTTCTCCCTTTGGAACACAAGAACTGAGGTTTGGAGCTCCAACTCCCCAATGTCCTAACCCAGTGCTTCCGCTCAGATCGACAGCCATCTGCAGGACAGGTATTTGAACTTCACCTTGTTCCTCTCCCAGCTTTGGTTGAGATGATGTCTATCTCAGCCTCTGATATCTTGCCTTTTGCTTTGGGCTTCTGTGTTCTTTCCTCTGCCAAAAGCTCTTCCATGCGGCACAGCTGTGCTCTGTCTGATGTCATCTGTGTTGTCTTTGTTCATCTTTTCTTCCAGTCAATAAAGGCAGTGACACCTTTATTATTTTTTTCCCTGCTGACATGCAGACATATACCCTCTCTTGCTTTTTGTGGCATCTTTTTGAGCAAGGCCACCAGAGAGGCAATGGGACTCCACTGTTTTAGCTGTTGCCTTACCGTGTCCCCCTGACTCTCTTCAATAATGAGCATCATGCCACCTTCTTTAGAGGCTGTGTGCAGATCTGGAGGGCAGTGAGTTCTCCATCTTTACCTACTTACAAATCACCTCATGGGGCACTTGTTAGTTTAAGATTTCTCATAGCTTGTATCTTTTCTTCACCAAAATGGTAGTTCTTATCCTTACTGTGTAGTGACTCTACATGGACACTCTGCCCCACAATTCTTACTCCAAGGGAAAGTCAAGAAATACAATGGTCCTTGCTCTTTTGTCACTTGTGCTTTTGTTGTTTTTGGGAATTGCTATGTTTCCAGCAGAGTGGCACAAAAGCCTCTTTTCAACATCAGGCCCATCCTACTCTTCAAATTCTCTGCAAAAAGATTAATGGTCACTTCCCCAAGTGATGTCAATTGGGTGGCACATGTTTTCAATAAGACTACAGGCTTGAGTGACAGAGTTCACCAATAAGGCACAAGTTGGCAAATTTGGACAGACAAGCTATACGGAGTTCTAGGGAATCACAGAGGGATGCCTCCTGGTTCTGGGTTTGAAATGGAATTTATGGGAGGGATGCCTTCCTATATTCATCTCTCTTGCATGTCAGTACTGCTAATGGATTCCTGGGGTATTGACAGGCTCTGTCATCCATCCATCCATCCATCCATTCATTGTGTGTGTGTGTGTGTGTGTGTGTGTGTGTGTGTGTGTGTGTCTTGTGTTTTGTACCAGGGTTTGAATCCAGTGGTGCTTAACCACTGGGCCACATCCCTAGCCCTTTTAAGTTTTTTTTTTTTTTTTTTTTTTTTTGGAGGCAGGTCTTGCTAAGTTTTTTCAGGCCCTGCTATGTTACTGAAGCTGGCCTTGAACTTACAATTCTCCTGCTCACCCTCCCTTGACCCTGTGATTATAGGAGGGTGCCACCACACCTGGCTGACTTTATTTTACACGCAGGAAATCAACCATTGATATAAGCTACCACCTCCTTGGGGTACATTCTATAAAACTGGGACCAATTTTGCCTGGAGACCTTAAAGAAGAGATTAATTTTCTTTTATAATATTGATTGGCCTCAATATAAATTAGGGGATAAAAAGAAATGACCCACTAAGGAAGTCTAAACTATATTATTCTTTCCCCATGAGATTTTGTTGCTGAAAGGAAGGAAAATGGCCAGAAAGTCCCTACACACAGGCTTTATTTTTAGTAAGGGATCAAAAAGATTTATGGGGGTTGGGGATTTAGCTCAGTGGGAGAGCACTTGCCTAGCACACACAAGGCCCTGAGTTCGGTCCTCAGCCCTGAAAAAAAAAAAAAAAAAAAAAAGATTTCAGTGCTAAGTGTAGCATTGATGATGTCCTTCTAGCAATGATGAGTCACAACACCACTGGCCTAGGGGATCCCTCAGAGCTAAACCTTCCTTCCTCTCAACAATGTACTTCACATTCAGATCTCATTCTCCCACTCTCCTCTGTACACACCATACCTCATCCTCCCACTCTCCTCTGCACACACCATACCTACTTCTCCCACACCCCACTTCCTGGTTTCCCTCATTATAAGCCTATCCAGCTGAGCCCATTGCCAGGTCACACCCATTACAAGAGCCACATGGAGAATCAGAATGCAGGTGCCTTTTTCTATGCAAGATCTAAAACAAATCCAACAGGATTTGGGAAGATTTTCTGATGACCCTGATAAACATACAGAGGGATTCCAACATTTAGCTCAGACTTTGAGGTAATCTGGAGAGACATAACAGTAATTTTATTAGTAGCAGGCCTGGGACTTCTCTTGAAAGTAGCCAACCAGGTCTTTTATGATCACACCAGGAGGAAATTTTAAGGGACCAACAAAAGGAGAAAAGAGGGAAAAGAGACCAGGGCACTTACTGACTGTAGCTCTTAATGGCCACACCATTCCTCCTCCACAGGAACCCTGAGCCTCTGAAGATGTTTGCCATCATTCCAGAAAGCAAGGACACTAGAAGAAAGATCACCTAATTAAAGGCAGGCTTCCAAAGATTCCTTGCCCTATATGTGGCAGGAGAGGCCACCGGAAAATTTGTGGCCCTGAGAGTCGAAGCAGCTTCAGATCAGACACTCTCAAAATGATGACCCAAGCGTGAGAAAGCCTTAGGAATCAGCCAACAACCCAGACAGTCAGCATCGCCAGGGCTGAACTGAGGCTAACTCTGGACAGGAAATAGGGTCATTCAATTCCTTTAGGACACTGGCACCACCTATAGTGTTTCAGCTCTGTTCCCTGGATACTTTACCACCGATTCCTGCTTGGTAGTGGGAGTGGATGGAATCCTAACATAAGACATTTTAGTTCTTTTCCATGTTGCAGTTGGAAAGAGAGAATATGCTTATTCTTTTTTGTTAATGACTAAATATCCACCTCCGTTAGTGGGTCATCATATCAACAAAATTAGGAGTTTCTCTAAATTTTCCACTCAGGGCACCAAGTTCTTTTCTTTTGATGTCTGCAGTCAAACAATCAGAACAACTGGTTGACCCAAGCTTGTTGGGCATCTCCCTGCAAGGGAATGACTAGGTAAAATTATGGTCTCTAATGCTAAAACAAGAGGGAAACATGGAGTCACTAAGAACCACTTCTGCAATGTTAAATCATGCCCTATAAATGAGACTGTCACACCCAGGTCATGGAAAATCTTCACTTTAGAGTAATCCAATTTCCAAGTTTTTGCAGTCATTAAGCCACATCTGAGTCCATCTTCACCTTATCTTCCACTATTAATGCCAGAATAGCAGAGATATAAGGATGGTTACTATCTAATTTGGGATGAATGCATATGGCTTACATCCACAGGTCATCTAAGTCAGAAGACCCCAATCTGTTGCAAGCAACATAACCACACTTAGGATAAGTGACCTGGCTCCATTTCAGAGTCAGGATAGACCCCAAAATCTCAATGTCAAAATATTGTGATTTTTACATGCTGATGATTGATTTGGACTAGTTGGTTCTTCAGACCTGGAATTAAATAACTAGCACCTGATGGGACCCAAGGAATATGTCAGACTAACTTATGGGTCTGGCTTCCTCTAGGCTGCAAGAGAAGGTATACTGTGGAGTACCCAAGGATGCAAGGGAAGTAGACAAAAAAGCAGGTCAACCTGCACACCTCTCCCATCTCAAGTCTCAACTATCATTGGGGATGGTCATTGGTAGGATCATTTAGCTTCACTGTTTATCCCAACAACTGGTCTAGAGGATGTAAATCTGGGATGTGGAAGCCCTGGTCAGTTACATTCAGAAAGCTCTCAATGACACTGAGAAAGGTATTTCTCTTCTTGTCGCAGAGATGGCACTCATAAAAAAGCTGTTTTACAACACTGAATGGCCTTGGATGTTCTCACAGCCGCTCAGGGTGACAAGTGCCATCAATCAGACCGAGTGTTCTGTTTACATTCTTGACAACTCTGACAACAGGAATTAAGTCTTCAATGGCACATGTCTCTAATCCCAGCAGCTGGAGAAGCTGAGGCAGGAGGACTGCAAGTTCAACGCCAGCCTCAGCATCTTAGTGAGGCCCCAAGCACCTCATCAAGACCCTGTCTCTAAATAAAATATAAAAAAATGAGTGGGGTGGTTGCTCAGCGGTTAAGTGCCCCTGGGTTCAATCCCCAGTACCATAAAAAAAAAAAAAAATTGCATTCCACACTGAATGCTATGTCCTTACCAGTCTTGCCATGGGGACAACTTTTTAGCTGGTGGTTTTCTGGCACTTCTTGGTAGAGAAAATTGCTGGTGTCTAGATACAACTCATTGTATCCATTCTTGCTGTGTCCTTTGTCATATCAATCTTATTCTGATATTAATGTCTTCTCATTTTTCTTATAGAGCATTTGCCTCTAAGATGGGTTTACAATCTGTTTTTTTATATTAGATATCATGACCCCCTGGATAGGCCTTAACTCATAATCAAGAGCATTTCACTGACAGCAAGTATTGGAGATACCTACCCTCATCAGCAGGAAGTAGGTATTAATTTGATTTCATCAGCCTTTGTTCCCCATATGATTGAGGGTTTCCAACCTTGGTGGAGGTGTGTGTTAGTAATGAGCATTGAAATGCAAACCAAAAATATGGCAGGGTCCTGGGTTTTAAACTACTTTTAAGGCAAGTGGGTAATCAAATAACATAGAAAAACAACACGTGTGCAAACCTTGTGAATAGATAGCAACAAAGAGAGCCAATTAAGAAACATATGTAGAAAGAAAGATTAATGGGGCTGTTACTAACCCTTGACAGGGTCAACTGGGGTCACTGTAAAGCTAGAATATATGGCCTTATGTGGCTCAATATATTTCAGAAGAGAAATTTTCTTAGTACTGCAGGTGCACTAAGGTAAACTCTGTCTGGTCAGTAACCCCAATACTATGTTAACATAGGATTGACTTGTAATTGAAGACCCCTGAATGGGTGGCCACCATGACAATTCTGGAGAGGACCAACAAGGGTCAAAAACTCCATCACTTTATGTAATAGAGGAGGTGAATACCTGATTGGCAAGGGTGGTAAAGGTAGACTCAGCTCTCAAGGCAACCATAAAACACCAATAAATTTGCAGAGAGCACTGTTTCCTTTGTCATTCTCTGCTGGGAGACAACCCACTCTCATAAGGGTACTCTTTGTTTGAGCCTTACTTTACTTTTACTTACAATAAAATCTCTTGCATATTTTTTTGGTTTATGTGTTTCTTTTGGAACTTTAGCTCCCCATTCCTGTGACAAGAGAGACTCCTGGCCATCTTCAGCAAGGACAGTTCCCAGCATGAAATATGGGATTTGGGGTATTGCCAGAGACAGTTTTCTGGAAAAGGTGGGGAGACCCACCCTAAGCCATCAGAAGTCTCCAAGAGTTGAGCTCCACAGAGCAGCCTGGCTCCCACACAGCTCAGGTGTGGGGAGTGGCCAGCTGTGTAAGCATCTGCCCTCCAGGGCTCCAGCTAACTTACCTCCAAGCAGGCCAGCATCTGAATGTGTGAAGCTAATCCCTGAACTTCCCAGACAGAGACCTCTTGAGATATGGCCATCCTGGGAAAGGAAACACAGTGGCTGGCCAGTTGGTGGTGTTCCCTCTCTCTCCCGTGGGCAGTGTCTTGCAATAAACTGTCTTGCCTGGCTCCTCTATGCACACAGAACTGGTTTATACCTAGAGGGATGCAGGGGTCAGGCAGCCTAGTCCAGAGGGTGGCCAGGTTGTGCCTGTAACAGCCAAAATTCCTGTGGGAGAAGTGCACCCCTCCAGTCTCAGATAGGATCAAACATCAAAGGAGTTCTCCAGTGCCCTTTCCTCATGGTGCCCGTAGGCTCACTCTCACTTCTGTAGCCAGGTCCCTCACCCCTGCCCTGTCCCCCATTCCCAGAGCTGCTTCCACCTCTCCTCCCTTCCCTTCCCCTCCAAAATCCCTGACTCTGCACATCATCCAGATTAGCTTTATACCAAGACATGGGGAGTACATAAGCAGAAACAGCACAACTGTTCATCAACAGAGCAAGGGTACATAGCTCATGAGACACTCATACACATGATTTAATGCAGTAACAGTGAGTAAACAAGCTACATACAACCATATGATGACTCATACAATATTTAGTGGAAAGAATAAAATGTGCTGTATGTTCCCATCCTTAAGTCCTTCAAAACCAGGGGAGACTGCTCTTTGGGGAGTGAGGACATGGCAATGACAAAAGCCAGGGCCAAAGTCAACTTAGGGGTGGAGGAAGCAGGTCAGGGAGGATATCTGTGATTCCATGGTGCTCAGGATGCTGTGGGTCCTGATTGGGGAGGTGGTTGTCAGTCACACTCATGGTACAATTCATCAACCTCTATAGATATACTTCATGTACTTTCCATATGTATTTTATTTCAGAGAGTTCACAAAAAGAGAAACTCACCCCCCCACCCTCATGCCTGCCTTGGTCTTCTCAGGGCACTAGCCCACTCATGTCTTGCCCAGATGGTCTTAGTGAGGAAGACTGGATGCAGAGCTACTCATTTTACATGTCACTAAAACTTCATTTTTAGCAGATAACATTACAAATTAGAGCCAAACAGAACATTTCTAAAATGCTTGACATCATTTTTCAGTCTGGGCATTCAAAGCAGGCAGCAGCAGCCAATCACTTACAGCCCCTGTCATTTCCTATTTGTTTATTAAAACTTAGTCTTTCCCATAAGCACACAACCCACATGGATATCCTTGGTCAAGAAAGACCAATTTGAAGGAGGCAGAAATTGATATGCAACTCTGACTTGCAGGAAGGTCACAATAAATTGCTAACTACACATGGAATTATATTTTGTAGACTGACACCGTGTGGCAGAAGCAGCAGGAGCCTTATGTTTCAATCTTTTAGTTGAGAACTGTACTATACTGACCGGCTTCTCTTTGGTTGCCAAAGGATGAACAAAGTTCAGAAGCTCAGACAAGTTGACAACCCTTTGTCTTTGCCTTTCTCTCTAGAGAATGTCCCAAATAAGTTAGCAATCCCAAATAAATCAGTTTATACACACAGCCTTCATTCAAACTTCCATTCTCTGCATAGCTTTGCTTCTATTTTCTTTTCAGTGATGGTTAAGTTTTGAGGACTCCAGAATCACACTCATACAAACATTTGTAAACACCCCAGCCTGCCCTTCCCACTACAAACCACACGCTACTTCTGTTAGTCAGTTTTCCAATGCTGTGACCCACATACCTGAGAAAACAACTTATGAAGAGGGAAGTTTATCTGCTTTAGCTCATGATTTCAGAGGGGCTCATGGTCGATGTATCCACTGCTTTGGTGCCTGTGGCAAGGCAGAACATCATGGTGGGCAGTGTATCCTGGGAGCCTCAAAAGCAGTTACCTCTGCAAAGCACAGGGCCAAAGCAGGACTAAGCTGAAAGGGATTTGGCCAAGTCTGGGGACAGTTTTGATTGGCAGGACTGAGAGGAAGGCGGTGCTCTTGCTGAAGCTGTGAAAAACTGCAGAAAAGGAGCATTTCATTGCAAATAGCAGTTTTTTTCATTGTGCTAACCCCTGCTCTCAGCTGCTGGGATCTTGTTTTCTTTCCCTCAGGAACACAATAAGAACAGGTGACAAGCAACACACTCTTTCCTCCTCTGTCTCAGGAAATCCCATGGCAGAGGTTCCAGAAAGTTGAGGGACAGAAGCGCCACCGGGTGCAAAATATGTACCTGGGCGCACAGGAAATGCTGCCAGGAGACCCTGGCCCTGCGGCTGCCCGGGGGGACCTCTGCGGAAGGGGCTGAGCTCAGGGACAGGACAAGGTGATTCCTCGGAGATTTTATTTTCATAATTAACGGGGTCACTCAGGGAAGAGGTAGAGGACGCCCTGGAAGAATGAGAGCTCTACCCTTTGGTTCCGTGACCCGTCCTTCTGTCCCATCCCAGGTGCCTTCAGGGCCCATCGCCCTGCACTGGCCTGTGTGTCTCTGGAACCCCAGGGCAGCGCCCCGTCCTGTGAGCCCCAAGCTCCCCGGGGACCTCTCCCGCCCAGCCCGGGTCCCCACCTGAAGGGCGAGCGCTGCCTCAGGAAGCCCCAGGAGCCTGTCGCCGTCCTACAGGTTGCCCAGGCGGCGGGGGCGCTATCTTACCCCGCGGAGAATTTGGTGCAGGTCCCTGGTCTCGCCCCGGCTCCACACGCAGCACCAATTCGGTGCGGGTCCCTCAAAACCGGGAGCGGGGCGCGAGCGCTCGGAATGGCGGAGGAGACGCGGCGCAGTCTCGGGAAGGATGCGAACTGGGAGCCAGACAGAGTCAGTGCCAGAGCTGCTGCGAGGGCCCAGCCTTGCCGGGGAACGTTATCTGCCACTAGCCTCTGCTTTGCATATTCATAACAGTGAGCTCCGCCCCCTCTCCGGAAAGGTGCGGTGAGAAAATACATTATTCATGACGAAGCGTCCGCCCCGCCCAGGAAGGCCGAGCTGGTTATTCATGAGGACGCGTCGCCCCGCCCAGGAAGGTCGGCTGGTTATTCACGATCCTAAGGGCGGTGCTTTGGGCTGCAAAAGGCTACCGAGTCCTGGTGAGAGCGAGGCTTGACCTCTGAGGTGAGCCCTCTGCGGAATCCAGGTCTCCAGAGAAAGGGCGCCTGGACCTTGTTGGTCCCGAGCTCTTCATGTTGAATTTTTTTCCTGTTACTTGAGACTTCAAAGTTTTTCGCGGGCGTCCAACATTTTGCGAGGAGAAGCAGAAACCCGGGCTGAGGAGGCGACAGAGGGGAGGCTGTAAGTGACCCCTGACTTTCCAGAGCAAAAATTCCTCACATTCCGACAAGGAGCAGGAAATAGACTTGCGGTGGGACCCCCGCATCCCACCCTCCAGCAGTTTTAAGACTCATTTTCCAGGAGCTACAGGGTGGGCCTGGGTGGGGACAGGCAGCTGTCATTAGCCGCCAGGCAACATCACTGCTTGAGGACACCATGGCCGCTCCAGGGGGCGTGGGTTGGGGTCTGACCTGGGTGCCACCCAAGGATGCGGGGGCGTGGGGTGGCTGGCGGTGCCCCAGGTGCTGAGTGCAGAGACTTGTGGGCGAGGGCTAAGCTGCTCGCGTCCTTATGAATAACTAGCCCGGCCTTCCTGGGCGGGGCGACGCGTCCTTATGAATAACTAGCCCGTCCTTCCTGGGCGGGGCGACGCATGCCACGTGCTACGTGGGGAATCACCGATAGGCTGGGCAGACACCGATTGGTCCTCCGGGTTTCTGGCCAGTGAAGAAGTGGGGAACCCTCGCCCGGGTCACGTCAGCCAGGCCTCAGACACTGGGTCCTTTTCTGTGTCAGCGCAGGTGAGCTGGCGCTTGTCTCTGGCGTTGCTCTGGGATGGCAGGGGGCAAGAGGGAGGCTTGGACGCTTCTGTAGCGCAGACCTCCCGCCAGGGTGGGAGGTGTTACGTGGTGTGTTTGAGAGGGAGCAGCTATTCCAAATGCAAGGATCCCTCAGCTCATTAGCTGATAAGAATTGACCAGCACCCTGTCCGAGTTTATGTATTTTTTTACCCTAAAGCCTTTTATACTTGGTTGCACAGCCCAGAGTGCTGGGTGCTGGGTTCCCATCAGCTGTCAATCACCGACTCTCCATGTGATTGGTGGAGTCCTAGACTGGTTCTGGAACGTGAAAAAAGACGCAGGTGAGTTGGGGCCTCATGGAGCAAGGCGCCAACGCTCTGTGGCCCGGAGTACTGACACACTTTGGTGATTGGCCATCTTGAGTTGCAGGACACCTCTGTCCCTCCTGAGTGGAGGACTGAAGTCCACGGAGATTAAAGGGCACGTGCTCCATAAGGTGAGAGGAGCGAAGGCCACCCTAGGAGACTGGCGTCCACCTGGCCCATCCCTTGGTCTGCACCATGCATTGGTTATGGGGGACACACCAATGGCGAGGGAGCCTGACCAGGTGAAGGACACCCCAAAGCTCCGCAGGCGCCTCCTCCCAGTGCACAGCCCAGTTGCCTGGCGGCTAATGACAGCTGCCTGTCCCCACCCAGGCCCACCCTGTAGCTCCTGGAAAATGAGTCTTAAAACTGCTGGAGGGTGGGATGCGGGGGTCCCACCGCAAGTCTATTTCCTGCTCCTTGTCGGAATGTGAGGAATTTTTGCTCTGGAAAGTCGGGGGTCACCTACAGCCTCCCCTCTGTCGCCTCCTCAGCCCGGGGTTTCTGCTTCTCCTCGCAAAATGTTGGACGCCCGCGAAAAACTTTGAAGTCTCAAGTAACAGGAAAAAAATTCAACATGAAGAGCTCGGGACCAACAAGGTCCAGGCGCCCTTTCTCTGGAGACCTGGATTCCGCAGAGGGCTCACCTCAGAGGTCAAGCCTCGCTCTCACCAGGACTCGGACTGTCTTTGAGTCAACTGAGGTTTTATGCAACATATTGAGCTGCTCCCCACCAAGATTTTTACTTAGTTCTTTCTCAAAATATCTATCTCGAGATTCAAGTGCTCATTCATACCCCGCATAGACTTCCTTAATTTATTCAGCTGTTATTTGAAATCTCTTGCATTTCAGTGAACTTTCACAAAAAAGCATTCTTTTGAATTCTTTGGGCTTCATCCACTTTGAAAACTCTGGTATCAGGGCCAAGAGAGTTATGAACTTCAGGAGGTGTCATGCTGCCTTGGTTTCTGACAATTCTTGTGTTTATGTTGAAATTTGCACGACTGTTGGGATGGATGTCTCTTGCCCTTTGACTTAAGGCCCTTTTAATAAGCAGGCTTCTCTTGAGGCTAAAGGCTGGGGGATGGGTTGTTGTGCAGTGTTGAGTTTTATTCAAACGCACTTCTCTGTGTCTTTTCCTTGTTGCGTCTCTGGATGTTTTTAGTGAGATTCGGCCCTAGTTTCATTGTCCGCAAACCCAGTTTCTCTCCAGGTTTCAGGAGAGTGGCAACCCTCTGCTAGTTGAGGTGGTGCCAGGTAGACTGCAGAGTATTTGCCACGTGCCCTCTGTGCTTACTCCTACCATGGAAGGGAAGCGCCCATCAGGTGTTAGGAGTTCCCCCCACTCCAATGCTATTGGCTGAGTTCCTTGAAATCACTTCTGCTACTGGCTCTCCTAGTTTTGGTGATGACCTGGGGCTTTAATCCTCATTTAGACTCTGGTGCATTTCCGATCATGACAAAAGGAGAGGCAGTGGCCATAATCACCATTGCCCCTCAGTGGCACTTGCCTCCTGTCCCATGGACGATATGTGACCACCACCCCCTACCCCCAAAGTGTGGGTGCAACTGAAGCTGAGGCCCCCTGTAGGTGGAGTACCCATAGCAGTTGTGTTATTTCTTACCACTGTTGCTGTGTGGCTAGTGTTTTGGAGTGGGACTTCAGACCCCGTCTAGCTGTGTGCACTTGGGGGTGGGCTGTCAAATGGGGACATCCCTGGTTTGCCACGTGTTCAGACTACAGTGCAGTGGAGTGCTGAATCCCGTGCCTTCAGTGTTTACCGAGACTCTCCCTCTTACCTGCACCGCCCCCCTCATTCTTTAAGTGAAAGTCACACCAGGGATTGAGTAGGACTGTGTCATGGCTGCACCCATGTGTAATTCCTCTCTGCTGAGCCAAGAGCAGAGCCCAGTGTCAGAGTACACCCCCCACAGGAGCAAAGTGCTGTACTTGATCCCCAGCACTACAGGAAGAAGAGAAAGTAATTTGCAAAATCAGATAAAAACCAACAGCCAAACAACAACAAAAAGGACCACTAACAACACCAATAATAACAGAAAAAGATGGGAAAATAATATGGAGTAAAATCAAAGTTAAAAAATAATAACAGCCTGGCATGGTGGCACACTCCTGTAATCCCAGCAGCTAGGGAGGCTGAAGGCAGGAGGATCGGCAGTTCAAGGCCAGCCTTGGCAATTTAACAAAGCCCTGAACAACCTAGTGAGACCTTGTCTCAAAATTAAAAAGGGCTGGGGATGCAGCTTAGTGTTGAAGCACCCCTGGGTTCAATTTCCAGTACCAAGAAAACTAAAATAATAATAAAATATAAAGAAGAGGACAAGGGAGAGGAGCAAATAAGCATAAAACAATAAGAAATAAGTAACAAATCCCTCTTTGATCCTCGATGAGTGGGCAAAATTGTATTTACAACCTGGGCCAGTCAAAGCTTCTCTCCATGTCTTTTTAGGGTACACATTCCTCAGACAGAATAATGTCTGGGGATTCATTACCCCGTTTTCTTTCCTTGGGGGTGCTCATCAGGTGCCTAACAGGAGTGAATGGAGGCTGGAGTCAAGGATACCTGTCAGCTGCTTTGCATGCCAGAAGGAGCTCGGGCAGGGTGCAGAAGTGACCAGATAAAGATGCTCTCTGGAGTTATTTGGGCCAGGCTCTCCAGGAGCAGGGAACACACCGTTGCTGGAGTGTGTCAGTGAGCTAGGACAGAAGGCAAATCTCCACAGAGTCTCTCTGCTGCCTTTTCTGCTGTGCACTCAGAGGGTGGCCAGCTGTGTGGCATCACCCCAGATGCCTGGGATAATGGAGAAGTCCAGGGAGTCTCAAAGATCTGTGCTTTGAGGACTGCAGGGATGGCAGCAGATTCCACACCCTGGGCCACCCTCCAACTGCCATCGCATACAACTGCATAACTCTGCAAATTTGTGTCAGCGTCTCTCCCTCCAAGGATGAACAGTCTCAGGCACGCCACCCACTGAGCCAGCGCAGCAATATTTCCTTGGGGGCTCACAGACAGAAAAATGCAGGGGCTTTCTGACTTCAAGAGAAATAAGTTCAGACAACAGGGCCCCCCCCCTCCATTTTTTTAGGAGTTTATATAAATCTCATTCTGTGATTTAATTTGCTTCTTTGGTAGGGCTGGAAGCATAGCTCAGTGGTGGAGCACTTGCCCAGTATGTACAAGGTGCTGGGTTCAATCCCTAGTCTAATGAAAAAAATTTTTTCTGTAATGAACATATACTCATTTTATAATCAGGAAAGAAAAATCAATGTTCCTTTAAAGCTGAAAATTTCTGTTAATATTTCTAACATTTTATAAAACATCTTCTGTTGACATTCTACTAATGATGCCATCCAGTAACGTCCTAGGCTTTTCTTCTTGTGAAGACACTTTATATATCTTTTTGACTTCAGAAATATTTATTTCAAGAAGATTTTTTTCAGAGAAATCTAGAGACCTTCTACTTGAGATAATTAGGCATTTTTGATTTACTTCTTTTTTCTCTCTCTCTTCAATATAAACAATTAAAGTTGAAGTATCATCTGCTGAGATACCAAATTTTTTCAAAGCCTCTGAAATATTGTTTTTGGGGAAAGGTTGGAGATAATTTCAGTAGATAGAGTTCTTATCTTCATTTTTCCCAGTTTGTGGAGGTGAACTGCTTTGCTTGCTGTCACAAGTATCTAAACAGGATAAACAATCACTGTAGGATTTTTCGGTACACCATCAATGGTGCCTTCCATGGCCCTTTTTCTCAAGTCTCTAGCATTTTTACATCTTTAAATAATAGAAGGGTCGCCTTGCATTCAGGAAATAGGTCCAGCTGATGTGTTAACTGCATTTCATAAACAGGATTGCACTGCACAAAACCTGAGAAATGGATTATTCCACTCATGTGTTTACCAAATGAGTGGTTTATCTCAAGGTGAGTAGGCTACAAAAGCCAGTTCGGTTAGGTCACCTCATGTACTCCCTCTCTTGTCATGTGATACTCTTATCAGCAAGGCCATCACTAAATGCAGTCCCTGGACGGGCTGGTCCTGGTATGTCCAAAAAGGTAACAGGGCCCCTCCTAAGATAGCTCCCAGTAATGGCACTAAGAAAATATGCAGGGAAGGGCAGAGGACTCCTCCAGAGCCAGTGGGCCATGCACATCCAGCCCTACCATCTGTTTAGACTATGCTACTACATAGCACTGAGTCCTGTACCAGGGGAGCTCCTGGGACCCTCCCTCTTTTACCTCCACCCTCGAGGAGACAGCACAGCTCCAGCCCCACTCTGCTCCCTGCAATTGGTGCTGTATGCTCTCTTTCACAATCCGGCATACTACTCAGGGTCCCTCAGGTCTGTGCCTGTCCTTTTTGAACTCCAGCATTCTCCCATGGTCACAAACCTGTTTGGATCCCATTTCTGGACAAACAGACAAGTGCTGGGTGCCTCTAATCCACCATCTTGCCCCCTCTTCTGAATTCATGGAAATATATTTCCCCCTGCATATTTGGGAGCAGATGCTAATAGAGCTCAAGACCAGGGTTTCCAGGAATTGAGAACTTCCTGCCACTGGAAGGTGAATCCTCTCAGTGGTTTTATTACTGGGAACCTTACTGATTCTCTTCACTAGAGTTCTCATTAGGAGACAGAAAAGTTTACAGAATTTAGCAGGCCACTCCTCAGAGGACTAGGATTGTCCCTGGCAATAAAAGAAGTGACCCAAAGATGTCAACTCTGTGCTGAAAATGAAAGAGCTGCCAAAAAGTGGTGGGACCCAATTTGCAGGCCACATCCTTTTGAAGATTGGCAATGAACTTCACCTAAATGCCCAAGACTGGTGGGAACTTTAAATATTACGACAGGGATGCAAGGTTGGTTCAACATCAGGAAATCAATAAACGTAATTCACCATATTAATAGACTTAAAGTCAAGAATCACATGATTATTTCAATAGATGCAGAAAAAGCATTTGATAAAATACAGCACCCCTTCATGCTCAAAACACTAGAAAAAATAGGGATAGTGGGAACATTCCTTAACATTGTAAAGGCCATTTATGCTAAGCCCATGGCTAATATCATTCTAAATGGTGAAAAACTGAAAGCATTCCCCCTAAAAACTGGAACAAGGCAGGGATGCCCTCTTTCACCACTTCTATTCAACATCGTTCTTGAGACTCTGGCCAGAGCAATTAGACAAACCAAAGAAATTAAAGGGATACGAATTGGAAAAGAAGAACTCAAACTATCCCTGTTCGCTGATGACATGATTATATATTTAGAGGAACCTGGAAATTCCACCAGAAAACTCTTAGAACTCATAAGTGAATTCAGTAAAGTAGCAGGTTACAAGATCAATGCCCATAAATCCAACGCATTTTTATACATAAGTGATGAATCTTCAGAAAGAGAAATTAGGAAAACTACCCCATTCAAAATAGCCTCGAAAAAAATAAAATACTTGGGAATCAATCTCACAAAAGAGGTGAAAGACCTCTACAATGAGAACTATACAACACTAAAGAAAGAAATTAAAGAACACCTTAGAAGATGGAAAGATCTCCCATGTTCTTGGATAGGAAGAATTAATATTGTCAAAATGGCCATACTACCTAAAGTGCTATACAAATTCAATGCAATTCCAATTAAAATCCCAATTGTGTACCTTACAGAAATAGAGCAAGCAATTATGAAATTCATCTGGAAGAATAAGAAACCCAGAATAGCTAAAGCAATCCTTAGCAGGAAGAGTGAAACAGGGGGTATTGCAATACCAGATCTTCAACTCTACTACAAAGCAATAGTAACAAAAACGGCATGGTATTGGTACCAAAATAGAAAGGTAGATCAATGGTACAGAATAGAGGACACGGACACAAACCCAAATAAATACAATTTTCTCATACTAGACAAAGGTGCCAAAAATATGCAATGGAGAAAAGATAGCCTCTTCAACAAATGGTGCTGGGAGAATTGGAAATCCATATGCAACATAATGAAACTAAACCCATATCTCTCACCATGCACGAAACTAAACTCAAAATGGATTAAGGACCTCGGAATCAGACCAGAGACCCTGCAGATTATAGAAGAAAAAGTAGGTCCAAATCTTCACCTTGTTGGTCTAGGACCAGACTTCCTTAACAGGACTCCCATAGCACAAGAAATAAAAGCTAGAATCAACCACTGGGATAGATTCAAACTAAAAAGCTTTC
Source organism: Sciurus vulgaris (assembly GCF_902686455.1). NCBI lineage: Eukaryota > Metazoa > Chordata > Mammalia > Rodentia > Sciuridae > Sciurus > Sciurus vulgaris. Next base: position 137,469,136 of record NC_136468.1, read on the forward strand.
CCTCAGCAAAGGAAACTATCAGCAATGCGAAGAAAGAGCCTACAGAGTGGGAGAATATCTTTGCCAATCATACTTCAGATAGAGCACTAATCTCCAGAATCTATAAAGAACTCAAAAAACTCTACTCTAAGAATTCAAATAATCCAGTCAACAAATGGGCTAAGGAAATGAATAGACACTTCACAGAAGATCTACAAGCAATCAACAAACATATGGAAAAATGCTCAACATCTCTAGTAATAAGAGAAATGCAAATCAAAACCACCCTAAGATTCCATCTCACCCCAATTAGAATGGCGATTATCAAGAATACGAGCAACAACAGGTGTTGGCGAGGATGTGGGGAGAAAGGTACACTCATACATTGCTGGTGGGGCTGCAAATTAGTGCAGCCACTCTGGAAAGCAGTATGGAGATTCCTTAGAAAATTTGGAATGGACCCTCCATTTGACCCAGCTATCCCACTCCTTGGCCTATACCCAAAGGACTTAAAATCAGCATACTACAGAGATACAGCCACATCAATGTTCATAGCTGCTCAATTCACAATAGCCAGACTGTGGAACCAACCTAGATGCCCTTCAATTGATGAGTGGATAAAGAAACTGTGGTATATATATACAATGGAATATTACTCAGCCATAAAGAATGATAAAATTATGGCATTTGCAGGCAAATGGATGAAATTGGAGAATATCATGCTAAGTGAGATAAGCCAATCTCAAAAAGCCAAAGGACGAATGATATCACTAATAAGTGGAGGATAAAAAAAAAATAAAATAAAAAAATAAAATAAAATAAATATTACGAGCCTTCAGTGGACACTTTGTATGATTGGGTCCAGGCATCTCCCATGAGAACAGAAGAGGCCTCAGAAGTACCTTGAGGCTAACTGACTGTAGACAGTGTCCCCAGGCAGAGTATACCTGACTTAATGGGAAGTAATTATGTTCCTGCCTTTGTCTCCAAAGTAATTCAGCAGCTGAGTAAATTGTGAGGAGTTCTTCGGAGACTGCATGCTGCCTGGAGATCTCAATCACCAGGGAGGACAGAAAAAATGAGCTGCGTGTTAAAATAACTCTAGCTCAAATATGTCAGGAAACTAGTCTAACATGGGCAAAGGTGTTGCCTACTGTCTTTCTCATAGGGTGGACCCCAGAGGTGGGCTGCAATTGAGCTTTATGAGATTGAGCTCTTATGAGGGTCTTATGGGAGACCCTTTTGGATCTCACTAAGGAGAAGGTTTTCTCCACATTTAGAATATAAAGAGAGGATCAAACATTGTGTACAACATCTGAGACAAATTCTAACCTCAGTACAGGAGTTTGCTTCCTCTAGCATAATACCCTCTCCTCAGGGCTGCTCCTCCTGCCACCCCGCCCCCCATCCTTTGCAGCCGGAGACTGAATCCTGCTAAAGACATGGAAAAACCAGAGATCAGAGGAACTCATGGAACTCATGGAAAAGTGGACATGCCCTCATGATGTACTCCTAACCGTTCAGACATCTCTAAAGCTCACAGATGATAAGCCACAGCTCACAACGTCTGAGGAGGAAAGGCACCACCAGAAGAAGATTCCCCTGCTCGTCCTGGGCACCCAGTGTCATCTGGCTGGTTGGCTGGCAACCCCTCAAGAGAACCTCACATATCGCTTCAGGGACAAGCCCCAGATGGGACAGCTCAACCAGTCAGGTGTTCAATTATTGTTCCTCTTGACCTTCTCTATGCCTTCCTAAACCCACATCAGATTCACTTCAACCTGGTTTCAGATTGGGCTCTCAGTTTCTGAGCTCTAGCATGAAGTTGATGACTGGGACTGTGCAGTGCTCTGCTGGCCACTGACCAAGTAACTTGGAAAAATTCATGCAGCCAATCTAAGTGCATGGCAGCAGTTTTCTAATTGGTTTAAACTCACAGGGAATGCATTCTGCCATGCCCAACGCAAAATGCCTCCTTCCCCTTTCTAACTGGGAGAGTCCTGAGATGTTCAAAATCAAGGCTAAGAAGAGAAAACATGTCTGTTACAGGACCAGAAGAGGTTCATGTCACTCTAGGAAAAGGCAGTAGAATAGGTGACGGAGCCAGATGGCTATCTGCAGGAGAAGCTGAAAGGATGAGAGAGTCACCTAATGCACTGATGCATTAGTAACTATGTTACTTCTGTGGGACCCCCCAGGGAGTAGATTGGGCTCTCCAACAGATATGGAATGCAGCCGTCACTCCAAAGGAGACCATGTGCCTTGGCCTATAGATTCCATTCTTGAAAAATGAAGCATCCTCTGTGCTGGCCTATTCAAAATGTTTCTTGAGCTGAAGGGATGGTGGCCCAGGTTCCAGTGTACCCTTTGGAAGAGTAAAGGGAAGACTCATGCTTTCTGTCATTGCTGCCACTTGTCACCCACTTCCCTGACCAGGAAGGCACTGCATCATCTGTCACACCCACCAGGGGCCCCACTGCACACGTCTAACCTTTTCAAAGGTGGCCACTTCTTTTATCCTTTTTGCCGTTAGTGAGTCTTAGGCCAATCACCCACATGAACATCTCATCAAAACACCTAGAACAAGAAGCACAAGGATAGAAAATTCACCTTTGCTTTTTGAACCTAGGAAAACATTAATTCAAGGATGTAACATATTCTTGCAGGGTGGGCAGCATCCTGCTTTGACAAAGGAGGAGTGCCCCTGAATACATCCCTCTCTCATCCTTCAGGAATAGGGAGGGTAGCAGACTACTTTCTGGGGAAACAAGCAAAGATTGTCAGATTTTAGTGCTAAAGTTTTACTCAAGTGCTTCCAATCTGTGGACCAATATATGTGAAGCTTTGCAATCAGCGTGCTCACTGTCACAGTCCGACAGCTCTCAGCCCAATCAGAAGGTTGGGGTCAAAGGGCCAATCACTGCTCCCAAAATTGGAGTGGCTAGAAATTCATACCATCAGCTTCACTGAGCAGGGAGCTCTGCTGGAGACTGTATCCAGGAAGGAAGGCTGACACTGTCGGCAAATGGCCGGAGGTGCTGTGTGGTCATGCCGGACAACTCAAAGGCCCCAGGGGAAGAACCCATCTCCTGGAGCTCCTCACGAATTCATGAATTTACCTCCAGTTACCACACCAGCTTTTCAGAACTAAAATCAGAGAAAGCTTCCCTCATGCTTCTAGACGGAAGAGAAGAATCCAAAGCATTAGGATTTACGTATACCTGGTGCCATTGTCCTTTTCATGGAAAGAGCTTCAGCCCTCAGGAGAAACCATCTGGGCAGAGTCTAATCAACTCAGGTTCCAACAGAGTCTATCTGACCTGGTGTTAGAAATACCCAGGTGTTGAAAAGAATCAAACACATGCTTGGAAGTAGCTCGCCAAGTCAAGCATGACCTCTGCAGAAGGATGTGGTACCAAACAAAGTCCAGCAAGCAAGCTTTGCACACTGGGCAGGAGGTCTGCTCAGGTTTTTATGCCTACTGCAACACTGCCCCTTGCTTGGATAGGAGGAGTTCAGGATTATAACCTAAGCAACTGACTCATTTAAAATTGAGGAGGGCGAGGGGAAGGGCTATAGTTCTGTTTGGATCACCAGCACTACAGGCCTTAGGATTGTGGCCTCAAAATGGCTACATTCAACCACATGTTTTTGTAAGTTAAAAATAGCTCCACTTAACTACACCCTATAAAATTTAGGTTTTACATTACAGCAAGCACATTTTTGTTACATAGTAGGAAACTCAGATTATAGGTTTAACTTTGACAGAAAGGAGACCATTAATCTTACAAAGAGAAAGACCCAAATCTCGCCCCCACCAGCCTTTCACCAGGGAGAAGGGGCTTATCTACCTCCAGTCCCTCTGCACTTCCAGTCACACCTGAGGAGGAGGAATGAGAAGGATTTGAGGAAGTCACAGCCCAGGGTCTCAGGCTCACTCACTGACTGGTCTCAGGATGACAGAAGGCTTCCGTCCCTCCACACCTCACCCTGCATCTCTAGGACCTCCATGTTTCAGCAGAAGGAACTGCAAGTCTCAGACTTAGGAAGAAGGAATTCCCATGAAAACCTGTAAGGAGCAAATTAAATGTGTGACATTTTGTGTGATGTGTATTCTTTTTTTTTTTTAATTATTTAACACTGACATTTTATTTTCTGAAGTTTATCATTTTTACAAAACAAAGAGCAGGTGTCAAAAACGGCAGAGTTTAAAGAATTTCTGTACCAGTTTTCACATAAGTCAGTGATTATGAAATTGGAAGCCAATGTAAATACTAAACACAGGCTAATTTCCCTCTTGGTCATATGTTTTTGGGTGGTTTTTTTTTTTTTTTTGGAGCTACTCTGTAATAATAGCTTTTTGTAAGCACCAGTCACTTTTTGAGAACCGATTTAGTTTGTCCAACAAAGTAAACAATTTTTTGCTGTGTGGCATTTTCTTTTTTTAAAAAACACTGAGCTGAACACAGAATATGTTATTTGTTTGGATCTGAACCAAATCTTTTGAGATCCCAATTACCCTGAAGAACACTGAGGACATTTTTAGGGCATACTAAATGGTATATTAAATATTCATATACATCATCATAATGTCTAAGGCAGCTACTATTTTTCTAAAGAAATAGTATTTCATTCAGAGGCTGTCCAGAGTTTGAACTATATCATAGTTTCTACATCCTTTCTGATTTGGAGTAGTTTCCCCAAAGGGAGCCATATTATTGAAACAAAAGTTTTAATATCATGCCAAATAGGCTCTGATATTTTACAGATACACCCGTATAGAACAAGATTCCTTGTTCTGGACCCTGGGTGACCACAAAGAAATCAAGAGGCCATGATAATTGAATGTTGAAAGGAAGTAGCATTCATAAAACTCACAGCATAATCTGGAAGCAAGCAGAAAAAAAAGTGGAAATTAGTAGTGGTTTTCACTCACCATTTTTGCTTAAATAAGAGAAGTATGGTCCAGTTTTGCAATTAATAGCTGCCAGTTTCTCAAATAAATATATATACATATATTTATATATATGTATATATTTATCTTTTAATTTTTTAAAAAAATAAAGATCACTTCCTGACTAGCAATGAGTTAGGAAACTGGCCTCAAATTCTGATCAGATCCCTCAGTATTAGTCAAAAATAATATAAAAGAGCACAGAAATCAGCTGATAGGGGTTTAAGATTGCACAATTAAACCTGAACATACATGATACTATACACAGACTGGTATACACATCATTGAAATGATTATGAGAGGATGAAACAATCCTGCTGAAGCCAGATTTCCTCCACATTATCCCAGTTTTCATGAAAAGAAATCTGGTATGTAATTCTCTTCTTTATAGATGTGAAAAAGGAAGCAAGAAGGCAAAGCTGAGAGAAACAGATGCTACCCACAGGGCAGCGGTGGCATTTGGTCGTTTTGGTCTTTGTACCAGCAATTCCCACTCCCACGTGGAACCAGTTCCTGCTGGACTACACCGTTTTCCTTGCAGTCAAGACACGAACCATGGATCCTACTCCTCCAGCAGCCAAGTGCTTTTTCATGCCATTGCAGTAACATAGCACTGCTATTGTCAGATGGGCTCTCAAAGCCCTTATAAATATACTTCATTAGGAGATCCACACCATTCTTGTCCAGAGATTGAACGGCCTTTTCAATACCATTAGCTTTAAAAGAGATGAGCACCTTCAAGACAGTGTGCCTGCCCGATCCTTCACCGCCTGACTCTTGGTGTTGATAGGGGGATTTTTCAGAGCTGCCTGGAGAGCAGCCGCCAGGTTTCCTTGCTGCAGGCAGGAGTCCACCTTGCCCTCGTCGGGCCGGCCTGCCCATCGCCCCCATCCTACTTGTCCACGAACTTGTTCTCGTCGTACTCGTCCACTTCCACCTCCCGCAAGCAGGCCGACGACACCGTGTTCTTGGACATCCCAGAGCCAGACCCGTGGCAAGGCCTCCTCAGTGCTGCCTCCAGCTCAGCTCGCCCGGCCCGGCAGGAACCCACTACCCGGCGCTGGATTCACTTCCCTCCGTGTGATGTGCATTCTGTAAAACATAACTTGTGAAAAAAGAACTTGAGTGCTGTGTGCTGTGGTGATGTAATGATGTAATGTGTCCCAAGTAAGATATGTAACTGACTTTACCCCAAGTAAGGTAACTGTGACTTTCTCCTGTGTGATATGCAACTCTTGCTGGCTCACGCCCTGCCAAGACTGACTGGCAGAGTTCACTAAGAAAGGATTTATAAGGACTGACAACCGAGCCCTGCTCAGTCAGCAACTGACATCGATAATGCCAGTTCTGCACCAAGCCTGGAGGAGACTCACTGACTTGACCTGCTGGAACATCCGTCATCCCGACTGTGACCTCACTGTCCTCCTTCGCCTTCCAACTGTCCTCGCCGATCAGGACTCCGGCCAAGGGGAGTTCCCCAGCGAGATCTCCTGAGCTGTCTCCTTGACTGATCTCTGGGAGTCGCTGCCCTTCGACTTAAGATACATAGGAGTGGACCTTAGGAACAGGTCTTAGTAAGGAGTGAGTCTTGCTTACTCGGGGCTTTATAGTATTCTAATTTAGTGATTAAGTGATGTGTGATATTGGTGTGATTAGAGCTAAGATAATTATAAGACTTGTGTGATTAGCATCAAATAAGTCAATTGATTTGTACCAAATTTATTCTCATTGACTCCTCCTTGCCGTTCGTGACAAAACCAAAGTCACAAGTATAACAAAAACAAATACACCACAGGAAATATAAAATTGGGAGGGGAGGGGAGCTGCCACACTGTGTTGAAGATGAGCGAGCCATCACGTCACATTCTGCTTTTAGAACCAATCAACCAAGAAATGTGAAAACTTTCTGGACTAACCTCCTATCCTAGAGTTTGACTACTTTACCTGCCTCTCCAATCTATAGCCAAGGTAGGTTCAGTGTAAATCATTTATGTGTTCTCTCTCAAAAACCTTATAGAAATCCCGTGACTCCTAAGACCTGGTGGATGTTGCTGGTAGCTTGGGGAAGTTGCCCCAGGACCTCTCCTTTTACTTTGGGCTAGTATTTTTAACAAGCTCCATGGAACCCTTTATTTCAGAGATCTCCTGTCTCAGGCATTTAACACCCCTCTGCTGATGGTTTCTTAAAGTCTCTTCCTTCCCATAGGTTATGGAGCAGGAGGGTTCACCTAGATAAAAAAAAAAAAAAAAAAAAAAAAAAAAAAAAAAAAACACAAGCAAGGAAGAGTGTGTATTTTTGCCCTAGGAAAATAAAAAGCTCAGTCAGTCCTAGACCCCAATACCCCTCAGGCTCAGGCAAGCCCCATCCTCGGCCCAGGCAGTCAGCACCCCTGACCCCAGAGGCAGACAGGATCCAGTTCCTATAGGGCATGGGGGGGGGGTCTCCTCCCACACAGCAGGAAATGGATTTCTGAGAAGACCAGCTGCAGAACCCTCAGAGGTAGTTCCCAGGCTGCGCCTGCAGGGGGGCTGGTGGCGCACTTGGCCCATTTACCCCAGCCTTGGAGAAATTTCCTTCACACACTTTCAGTTCCGATTCCTTAGAAAGCTGAGTTTCGGTTTCCAGTCTGGCAGGCCGGCTGGCGGTGGAGCTTTGGGGAGGAGCTATGGGCTGCCAGGAGAAATCTTGCAGCTCTCACTGCAAACCGAGAGTAAATCCCTGCCCTCAAGCTTGCTGTGCAGCTCTTCAGACCTTCCAGGGCTGCCAGGAGCACACAGAATTTATTCCGAGGGACACCTTTGTCCTGCAGAGATGGATCCCTCCCTGGACCTGTATGAAACCCCGGGGGACCAGCTGGACGCCTTCCTAAAGCAAAACCTTCAGCCCCAGGAGGACTGGAAGGAAGAAGTGCAGGATGCCTGGAAGAGAATGGAGCGGTTCTTTCGGGACCAGTGCTTCCAGGATGAGTTGGTTCTGGGCCAGGAAGTCACAGTGCTGAAGGTGGTGAAGGTGAGCACTGGGGTCTTGGGGTTCAAATCCCAGCTCTGCCCTGGGGGACTCCGGGATCTTTGGGGGATGTGCTGTAACAGTGGTCCTCTTTATGCTCTGAATATAGCCCTTGCTGCTCTGCTACATATATATATATATATATATATATATATATATATATATATATATATATTTTTTTTTTTTTTTTTTTTTTTTTTTTTTTTTTTGGTGGTGCTGGAGATTGAACCCAGAGCCTTGTGCATGCAAGGCAAGCCCTCTACCAACTGAGCTACATCCCCAGCCCGCAACTTATTTTTTATGACTTTTTTTTAATTGTAGATGGACACAATGCCTTTAATTTATTTATTTTTATGTGGCATTGTGCCTCACACATGCCACTCTGCCACTGAGCTACAGCCCCAGCCCACAACTTATTTTTTAAATGGACGTGTTTCTCACTCTTCCTCTCGCCCCGCCTCCCTAAATCTCAGGGGAAACATCCTAGGCAGATTTATCTGTCCTTGCACACACACCCACCACAGGAAGGAAGCGGTCCAGGCTTTGGGGATGGTACCAGAAGTTCTCAGAACTGACTATCTCCCAAATAAACAAGTGATTAAAACTCCCAACAGAGTACACGTGGAATGTAGCTCTTTAACAGCTCCCTCTTCCTTCCAATGGGTAGAATCATAGCCTTTGGGAAAGGAGTCCCCCCGTGTTTCTTCTTTGCTAGCAAAGCAATAAAACTTTTTTTCCTTTTTCTCAAAAACGTGGCCTCGTTATTGGATTGGCATCAGGGACAAGGATTGAACTTTTGGCAATGGTGCCAGTCATCTCTCTGAGACTCTGCTCTCTAATCTAGGTTTCTTATGAGCAATAAATGGGACAGAGCATGGAAAGACGCTCTTACACAGTAAATTACTCTACAAAGCTGAAAGGTGATGATGGTGATTATTTCAGTTCACTGAATGCCAAGGAGTCAGAGGGAACATAGATACCAGGTCTCTATAAAATTTATGCATTTTGCTTCTTGCTTAAGAAACCCCACTTTACTTCCAAAATCACAAAGAAAATCTGTGTTTTTCTTCTAAATGGTACTGATTGGTCATGTTAGAAACTCCCTCACAATCAGGTAATATCAGAGGTACTTGATAAATTCAGTGGGTTTCCAAGGACTGAATCGTCAATCCAACGTCTATTTATAAGGATAGTTTATCCTAGAAAAGTACTAAATTATAATTCAACTTTTAAAATTGCAAGTGTTTGGACCATAGTCTAGATTTTATTCATTTTGCTAAAATGAAAGACATCTCACGTTAATTGAAGTAAATCGGTTTCACCTGGGAAAGGATAACACTGGAGAGGAAGGATTTGCAGTTTTCAAGAATCTTTAAAGAAAGAGCTGAAACCCAAGATTCGGGAGTTATCAGCAACCATGCACTTCAAAACAGAACTTCAAGATCCTATGGTTGCTTAAAAAGCTACAATTTTGAATTTCTGGACTCTGACTCCTCTATACTCTGAACTTGCTGTAGGGGTCCTCAGCCCCAGAGCTGAATCCATATCTTTGCTTCCAGGATCTGCAAAACAAAACAAAACAAAACAAAACAAAAACGAAAGGAGGAAATCCCCCCAGAAACAGAAATAAGATGCTCAGTCTCTTAAGGATGGGTCTTAAGGTGTTCAAGCATTTTAACATATGTTCTAAATAAAGCTCTTCTACAGGTTCAAATATGCTGTTTCAATAGGAAATATACATTTATGTTATTCCAAATACCCATAGCTTGAAGTTAGTGTTCCCACTTCTACAGGTATATGCATCAAGTGAAGATTATTCATCTGTATAAGAAAAAAAAAAATCTTTCCTCTTTCTTTCTCAATAATCTCTTTCCAAACATTGAAACACTCATAAAATAATTAGCATCACCTATTTTGAGCAGCATAGAAGATGCCATATGACTGAAACTGTAGCCCTTATTTGAATAAACATTGATAAGCAATGGCAACAAGAACATTTTTTCTTTACATTTCTATTCTATGTGAAGAGGAATGGAGCATTTGCACATAATTCAACATTTGTTTTCTCTCTGCCTTTGTTGGCCTTTTTAAGCAGTAAATTTTCTTAGTCGCATCTGTTTTTGCTGGTTCCATCCATTCATGTTGAGTGAGAGTGGTGTATTTCTAGAGTCAAATGTGGCTGATTCCATTTGATTCTCTACCATTAGCGGGCTGGAGAGCCTTCTGGGACCATGAGTAAGTCTTGAAAGGACATCTTGCTGTATTTAATCACCATCTCTGTCTGATCCCCATATTCTTCTTTTTTTACTATTACACATCCTCAGATCAAGAAATACCTAAATTGCCAGACACAGTGGCACACACCTATAATCCCAGCAGCTCTGGAGGCTGAGGCAGGATGATTGCCAGCCTCAGCCAGCTTCAGCAACTTAATGAGGTCCTGAGCAACTCAGAGAGACCCTGTCTCTAAATGAAATATTAAAAAGGGCTGGGAGTGTTGCTCAGTGGTTAAGCACCTCTGGGTTTAATCCCCAATACCAAAAAAAGAAAAGAAATATATAAATTAAGGACATTAGGCATCTGAGGTCCAAATTGCTCCATGATTTTTATTTTTTTTTTTTTTTTTAGTTGTAGATGGACACAGTACCTTTATTTTGTTCATTTATTTACATGCAATGCTGAGGGTCAAACCCAGTGCCTCACACGTGCTAGGCAAGCACTCTACCACTGAGCCCCAACCCCAGCCCGCTCCATGATTTGTTAATTACATAAGTAAAACAGTAACAAAAAAATAGGAAAATACAAAGTCTCACAGAATAACTTTAAAAGTCATATACAAGGACTAGTCTCATCTCAGTATACTACAAGCACATTTCAAATGTTTATAAATAACTAGAAAATGTTTCACATGTATTGTTGAAAGAAAAACATTAGACAAGTTAAATTCAACAGAATTCACTTGTGCAAAGGAGTCATAAATCAGGCATCATTCAGAACCAGGAAATGTTCAGAGTATTTGCCCTGCATCATAGAATGAACTAATAGCTTATAAAAGTTGGTCAAAGGGGTGTGCTTGTGACTCAGTGGTAGGGCGCTTGCCTGACACGTGTAGGCCAAACACAGAAGCGAAGTAGTAAAATTATCTAATTGGCCACAGATAGGCATCTCCCTTATATGGACATAGTATGACGAGGTGTTTGCCTTATATGGCCATGATCTGATCAGATGGTTGACAGTGATTGGATGCAGCTTGGTTATTTCTGATTGGATGAAACCTGGTTAAATGTACCAAAAAAAAAAGGCTCTGGTTTGTTTATACACTAAGTTCAGTTGCAGTTTGTAATGTGGAGCTCAAAGAATAGAGACAGCCTCAGACTAATGGCTTCCTGTTTATTTAACAGTACTCATGAATATATTTATTTCCTAAAAGATTATAAACTTCTGGTACAGCCAAGATGGAGTAAACACCTTCAAACTATCTCTCTTGCAAATAACTAAAACCCCAGATAGACATCAAAAAGCCAGTACTTGAGGCTCTGAAAAGTAATCAACAGCAGGAAGATTGGGGACCTAGGTCAAAATTTGAATAAGCTGAAACAAGGGTGGTTATGGTGAAACCAAGAGTTAAGGCCCTCAGCAACATGGTGGATACCAAAGGCGTTATGCTAAATGGGGATAAAACCTAATTTCAAAAGGTCACATTCCTTTTGGCATGATTCCATTTATAATTGGCCTTCTGTAATGGAGGGGATTGGACAGCAAAGACCCCCATGGATACCAGAATCTGCAGATGTTCAAGTTCCTTATATAAAATGATGTAGGATTTGCATATAACTTAGGCACATCCTTTTATACGATGGTACCTGAAACACAATAAATGCTATATAAATAGTTGTTCGATGGTATTATTTAGAGAATAATGACAAGGAAAAGTCTGTACATGTTCAATACAGACACAATTTTTTTTCCAATGTTTTTTGACTTGAGGTTGGTTGAATTTGCATATGAGGAACTTCCGGATGCAAAGGGCTAAATGTATTGGGGGAAAAAATTAAGGAACAATATAATAATAAATACAATTCAACAAAATAATACAACAACAAAATAATAAAAGATATAGTATAACAACTATTAGCACTTAAAAATTATATTATGAATTATAAGTAAATGAGCTGATTTCAAGTATACAGGAGAATCTCATAAGTTATATGCAAATACTATACCATTTTATTAAGAGACTTGAACATCCTTGGATTTGGGTATCTGAGGGGGTACTGAAACCAATCCCCAAGGGACTAGGGGACAACTGTATATAACATTCTTCTTTTTTTTTTTTTTTTTTCTCTCAATACTGGGATTGAACCCAGGGGTACTCTACTACTGAGCTACATCCCCAGCCCTTTTTTTTTTGAGACAGGGTGTCACTAAGTTGCTGAAGCTGGCCTGTAACTTGCCATCCTCCTGCCTCAGCCTCCAGAGTCACTGAGATTGCAGATGTGGACCACTGTGCCAGCACAACTGTATAAAACATTCTTGAAATAGTAAGATTTTATAAATAGAAAACATATTAGTGTTTTCCAGGGTTGAGGGATGATGCAGGGAAGGGAAGCATATTTAATTATAAAGGAGTTGCCAGAGGAAGATCTTTATTTTAAAGGAATAATTCTGTATCTTCTTCCAGCAGTAGTCACAGGAATCTACACACACAATAAAATGTTGCATACTAAATGCACATCATATTAATGTCAATTTCCTGGTTTTGCTGTCTATTCTATGTAGATAAGATACAACCATTGGGAAGACTTCCAATCCCTTTCTCCTGTCTTTATGACTTCCTATAAATCTGTGATTTCAAAATAAAAGTCTTCCAAGTATTGTAGATATACTCAGGCCTCTATAATGCAAAATACACATATATACAAATTATATACACAAAAATATGTTTAGGGGCTGGGGTTGTGGCTCGGTGGTAGAGTGCTTGCCTAGCACGTATGAGGCACTGGGTTTGATTCTCAGCACCATATATAAATAAATAAAGTAAAGTCCATTGCCAACTAAAAATATATATATATATTAAAAATATATATGGGACTGGGGTTGTAGTGCAGTGGTAGAGCACTCACCTTGCACGTGTGAGGTGCAGGGTTTGATCCTCTGCACCACATAAAAATAAAATAAAATAAAGGTATTGTGTTCAAGTACAACTTAAAAAAATATTTTAAAAAAATGTATGTTTATCAAGCTAGAGCTGGCCAATAGAACTCTCTATAATGAGAATGCAGTTTATATGTGTTATCAAATCTAATAGCCACTATCCTTGGGCAGCTATTGAGTGCTTGAAATAAGGCTAATGTAACTAAAGAAGTGAATTTTAATTTCATCTTAATTAATTTAAATGTAAACGGAAACACATGTGGCTTTGGCTACCATGTTGGACAGTGCGGGTATTTTTTTTTTTCCCCTGATGCTAGGGATGGAGCCCAATGCCTCATGCCTCATGCATACCAGACAAGTGCTCTACCACTGAGCTACATCCCCAGCCCTTGGATAGTGCAGGTCTTGAAGTAGAACATTTATGGAACATCATAAAAAATATTGGTAACTGTGACTACCTCTGGAGAAGGGGTTAAAGGTCATTAGTGAACTGGAGTTTTACATTTCATCTATATCTTTAAATTGTTCATGAGGTATTTAATTTTTCTAAATTGGTGAAAAGATGTAGTTTAGGTTGAATATTCTCTAATCACTGAAAATTCTTGGGAACAGAAGTATTTTGGGTTTTTAATTTTTTTTCCAGATTTTAGAATATTTGCATATACATAAGGAGATATCTTGGGAATGAAACCTGTCTAAACAGGAAATTCATTTATGTTTCATGTATATTTTACACACATAGTCTGAAAGTAACATTTTTTTTAACTGGGGATTGAACCTGGGGTCTGGCACATGCTAGGCAAGCACTCTATCACTGAGCTATATCCCATCCCTTTTTTAAATTTTATTTTGAGACAGGGTCTCACTAAGTTGCCATGAGGCTGAACCTCAAATTTCAGATCTTCCCACCTCAGCCTCCCGAGAAGCTGGGATTACAGGCATATGCCACCGTACCTAGCTAATTTCGGTGTATGTGCTGCCTAAAGGTAATTTTACACATTTTTTTGGCGCAAAGTCAATACTCTAAAACTTTTGGATTTCAGAGCATTTCAGATTTCTGAGTTTTGGACTGAGCTGCTCAAACTGCAACACCTGTAGCAGAGACCTGGTACAGGAAGGAGGCCAAGGGCTCCCCCTGGAGGTCTGTGCAGGCATCCTACCATGAGTACCTCTGGCTTCACTCAGCGTAAGTGTCAAGTCTCAGCAGAAGTAAAGCTCAGCATTTGTCATCCTCCACAGGGTGGCTCCTCTGGAAAAGGGACAACTCTGAACCACAGCTCTGACCTGGACATGATTCTGTTCCTAAACTGCTTCTATGACTTCCTGAGCCAGTCATTGTTCCGAAAATACGTTATTGACTTCATTGAGGAGAAATTGGATCGCTGTAGCAGAAGCCTGGCCTACAATGTCACAGTGATCCAACGCAGAGAGGGAAACAGGAGCCCTCGCTCCCTGACCTTACAGATCCAGCCCAGGAAGAGCAGTAAAGTCATTCGGATGGATGTGCTTCCAGCTTTTGATGCTCTGGGTAAGGATAGCAATGGGTCAGGTTCCGAGAAACTGGTCAGGGCCCCTTCCCCTGGTCTTGGGAGAGGTTTGGGAAAGTGAAAACCAATGGAATTGTTCTTTTTCAGAGACTAGAGCTATATATATATATATATATATATATATGATTTCAGTCCTTCTATAAATGCATGTGTTCTCATGTCCCAATACTGCCTGGGGCAAGAGAATTTCTCCTAAATAATAAATTCCTACCCAACCTGAGAAGAAGATTCCTCTCCAACTCTCTGGGAAGCACCAGGTCAAGCAAGTAACTCAAGACATTTAGAGTTGGACAGAACTAAATTGGAATCACCTTTAAATCAATGCACTTGATACATTCAAAGTTTGACTCCAAAACTTATTAATTGTGTGACCTTGGGCAAATCATTTAACAGCTCCAGGACTGAACACACCAACCTATTAAATGAGATAATATCGAATTTAAGTAGAACCATAGGAAACTGACAATATTTGACCATGTTTGACCCACAGAAAATGGTCATTTCCTATGATTCCACTTAAATTGATCTATGTCATTGAGCTGTTCTGAGGATTCCATGAGCTTGACCCAGTGCCTGAGACATGGTCAGCCTTTGGCCAATATGAATCATTTAAAATCTATGTCACTTGGGGGTGAGCTCCCACACCATCTAAGCCTCCACTTACTCAGTCATAAAAGGGGAACAGTTAACACCATAGTTGAGCATTGCGTGACATAATTTATGCCTTCGCTGTGCTCACTAGTTCTCTCCCCATCTTCCTTAACTCGAAGGTAGATTTTCTTGACTTGGTATTTTTCTCCTCAGGATCCTTTTGCCCGGACTCTAAACCACAGCCAGAAATCTATGAATATTTATTAAGTACCTTTAGCTCCCCTGGGGAGTTCTCACCAAGCTTCACGCAGTTGCAGAGACATTTTGTGAAAAGCCGCCCTTTTAAACTGAAGAACCTCCTAAGGCTGGTGAAGTTCTGGTACCTGAAGGTGAGAAGATCTGGTCCCTGGGCTGGGAGGGGCAGGACAAGGGGAGAGGAAGTTGACACGTACCAGAATTTTTTTTTTTTTTTTTTTTTTTTTGGGTGCTGGGGATCGAACCCAGAGCCTTGTGCTTATAAGACAAGCACTCTACCGACTGAGCTATCTCCCCAGCCCCCAGAATTTTTTAAAGAAGGAAAAAAATAGAAACAACCTATCTAAAGATAAGAGTCAGGTTAAACAATGTAAGTGAAATAGGGTAACTGGAAGCTCTAGGTAACCTTTAGACCACTGGAGAATATTAGGGGTCATATATTGTTGATGATGGTCTCTGTAGTTACTAGGTTCTTATCTTCTGAAACATGTGTCCAGCCTACAGCCTCCTGATTTGAATGACACCTATTATATGGTTCCTGATTAAGTACAAACTGGATTCTCAGCCAACTTCAGACCTCAGCTACTTGAGATAATGATACAAACGGCTACAGTAATAATAATGCCATTAGTTGTTAGGAATGCTTCATGATCTCTGCTACAAATGCTGCACATTTTTCTCATTTGGTCTTTCTAGCAACTCTGTAAACTATGTATTTTTCATCATCCTCATTTTGGAGATAAGGAAAAAGACTCGAAAGCCAACATGGAGCTGAGAGTTGGACATAAGAGTGCCTGACTCTACAACTTGTACAAACAATCCCATGAGTAGAATTATATCATCATTCTGTCTTTTCAGTTCATCCTTAAACAAATGCATTTGCTATTGATCTCTGGACTTGAAATTGGGGGAGTTATCTATTAATGTAATTAGTATGTTTTTCCATTGAGGTATTTGTTTCCTTATCAACCGTGAGACCTCTTTTTACATTGTAGGCTCTCTGTTCTGTTGCACTTGACCCTTGTTCATTCCCATGTCCAAAGCATACTGCTTTTGTCATAACTGATTGAAGTGACATAACCAAGAAGACAAATAACCAAGGTTTTTTTATTCATAATTAACTGGCTTTTCCTAGGCATTTATGCTTCCATATGAATTTTAAGGTACCACGGAGATTCTAATTGAAATTTTCAATAAATTTCTAACTTAATTTTGGCGGACTTGAGCATTTCACAGTATCCTTAGCCTTCGTCTTTCAGTTTGTTCTGATTTTGTTTTCCATTGTCTGTATGATTTCGTTTTCTTCAATTATTTCTATATTCACTGAATTGTATTGACCTGTCCATTCCAACTGAATATGGACTGCAGAGGCCCTGAAGGTCCATAAGAGACCCCAGCTTCCTCCTTTATTGAAATCTTGATGGCCCCAGGACATCGGTCCATTTAGGCCTCACCATGTCATGGTTTGTGCTACATAATCACTCATCTTAAATAATGAATCAATCCCTCTCTCTCTCTCTCCCTCTCCCCCATCCCCTCCCACATACACACATACCTTCTCCAGCACGTGAAAGGTAAATACCGAGGAGTAGCATTGCCTTCAAAATATGCACTGGAGCTACTGACTATTTATGCCTGGGAAGTGGGTACAGATGAAAATGAGAACTTCAACATGGATGAAGGACTTGTGGCTGTAATGAAACTCCTCAGAGATTACAAAGATATCTGCATTTACTGGACCAAGTACTATGATTTCCAAAATGTGGCGGTCAGAAACTTTATCAAACAACAGTTGAAGAAGAGCAGGTGAGTATGTTGATGGTATTACTTTCCACTTCAAGGAATAGAGAAATCAACTGTAACAGTTTTTAAAATAAAAGGAATTTATTGACTTTAGCAACTGAAAAGCTCCAAGGTAAAAGAAGCTTCAGGTATTGCATGATCTAGGTGTTCACTATGTCATCCAAGTCCCTTTCTATGAACTGCTGCTCAGCTCTGTCCCTCCCAAGGCTTTACCATTAAATTCGGGTTAATTCCTTCATGGTTTCATCAGTTCTAGGCTTCTCATTTAGACATATACCTTCTGGTACAAGAAAAAAACATTCCAAGCCAAATCTCAGAGATTCACTCTGATTGGGCCAGCTTAGGTTACAACTTTAATCCTAAACCAAGAGTTTCAGTTTACAGGTAGTCCTTCCTACACAAAAGCATGCACAGCCCCATAAACATGAGTGTCACAGGCCAGAGTCCTAAGTGACAGAGCTCTGTTTTCCTTTTGTCTCCCAGGCCCATTATCCTAGACCCAGCTGACCCCACTAACAACCTGGGAAGGGGAAAAGGATGGGACGTGGTGGCCAAAGAGGCTGTTTACTGTCTGCGGCAGGCCTGCTGCAGGACTGATGACCCCAGCCAGGACTGGCATGTCCAGGTATGACTCTCCATTGCATAGTCAGGGCTCAGTTCCAACCTCGTGTTTAACTCCACACAGATTCCCCAGCTCTTGCCATGGTACCCACTGGTTCTTGGGATGGGTGACATCTCCCAGGTTGACATTCCAACCAACTAGCTGTATCATTCTTCTCTTGTGAATGTCTGGGCTTCGTTTCTTTCACCTGTAAAATAGCAGGCAATATCTGCCCTGCTCTGGATTCTTGCTATTAATACAAGAGACTTAATAATATTTCCCAAAAAGTTAAGTGAGGATCACAGGGCCCCACCAAGGACAACAACCCTGGTGTCACAGCCTGTCTGTGTTCAGATCACAGTGTTCAGAGACCAGGACTCTGCTTACAAACTCCCTGAGAAAATCAAGTTTCCCTACCTATTACTCCCAGAGAAATTTTTCCACTAGTTCTACATTTCATATCTTGCACAGAAATTCTGAGTCTGACCTCAAAAGCAGTCCATAGAACCAGGCGCAAGGCAGATAACTAAGCCACCACAGGGACCCGCCACCTAGCCATGCACCATTGACTGAGAATGTCCAGTGGACCACGGGGCTTCTGAGAGGCAAAAAGCAAAGCAAACAGTTGGAGAGGAAATAGAATTAAAGTAGGTCTCCCACCCGGCTCAATACCCTGCCTCATAAAATACCACCTCCCAGATGTCCACTTGTCCATCACTTACATTCGCCTCCATGGACATGCCTGTGTCTCGATATATTTTGACTTTACTTGAATTGTTATTCAATGGGTTATTCCATTACTAAATTAAATTATCTTACAGACAATTGCTATTCACCTATATATACCAGCAGGCATAACCATACCATATAAAACCCAAAACAGGACACTTCTGAGCATGAACTCGGTAATATGAATTGTGTCAGGTCAAGTGACCTATGCCAGGACTGCATTAAACAAGCAGGAACATAAAAACCTTCCCAGATCCAATGAATTTGTTTCAGCAGCTATATCATAGTTCAGTGAATGAAAGTCTTAATTTGTATAACCAATACCCTGTGGCAGATTTTGAGGATGCTTTCAGACTTTTGCCAGGACAATGAATATCCTCGATTATATCCCAGAGCCCAACATTAAATCATTTAACCTCACATCAGCACTATGACGTACCCGTGGAAAGACTAATAATATCACCATGCGACAGGTGAGGATTCCAAATATTTCCACATAGGAGGAGTGTGATTTTTGAGACCAGTTGTTACTCTGGGTTGGGTGAGTTAAAGGATAGTTTGACCCAATGGTTCTGTTAGCCTAGGATGACCGAATAGTAATTTCCTTTACTTGGAACAGCCTTTTGCCTATTGTCCCCCATAGTTATTAATAGTGCCTCCTTTGACTTCTGAAAGTGTCTTGGTAAATCACATTAGTAGCCAGAAGGGAGAAGCGTGGGAGGCAAAAGATGGCCCTGTCCACCCAAGAACCTTTATATGTTCCTCCGTCTCTTTCAGAGAGCAAGAGATGTCCAGGTGACGGTGAAACAAACAGGCAAGGAGTCCTGGACACTCTCAGTGAACCCGTACAGCCCCATCTGGAAGATGAAAGCAGAGATCAAGAGGACAAACAAGACAAATCGCCCCAATAGTCAGTATCGTCTCTCCTTCCAGGAGCCAGGGGGGGAGAGGCTACTGCTCAGCAGCCAGCAGACCCTGGCGGATTATGGGATCTTCTCTAAGGTGAACATTCGTGTGCTGGAGACCATCCCTCCCGAGATCCAGGTCTTTGTGAAGGATACTAGTGGCCAGAGCAGACCCTACGCCATCCACCCTGATGACACCATTCGTGACTTGAAAGAGAAAATTGAAGAAGCTGGAGGACCTTATGTGGAGGATCAAATCCTGAAGTTCCAGGGTCGGACACTGGGGAACCGCCGCAGCCTCGCAGACTTGGATATAGAAGATTGTGACACCATCAAGCTCGTTAAGAGAATCTGAAAGGCCCTAGGACTGCGCATGGTCAGGCTGCTCATTATGTAGACTCCTGTGGTCCTTTCCCCTCATCCCATCCCCTTTTACCCAGACACTCTGCTCTTTCTGAAGCTTAAATATGAATATGGGCATAGACCTCTCCTGCTTAAATTCCTCCAGTGTCTCCCCATTGCCTTCAGAATGGAGTTCAAGTTGCTTTGCCTGGCATGCAGGGTCCTTGACCTTACCCCTTGCTTTACCCCTCTATTTCCCTTCACTGCTCAAAACACACTAGATGTTCCCAAACACTTCCCATTCCAGAACGCTAAATGCCAGCTTGTTCCTCCATCACGTTGAGGCAGCTCTCCCCCTGCCCTGTCCTCATCGTCTGTGCTCACGCTTCTAGGTTACTGAAGGAATCTCAGCCTGTGGATCTCAGACCAGCAGGACCAGCATCCCTCGGGAACTGATTAGACTGGAAAGCTCGCGGCAACTCTCTTGATTTAACCTGAGTCAGAGTCTCAGGCGGTGAAACTCATCAGTCAGCATCTTACAAGCCTTCCAAGAGGCACGCTGCAGTTTGGGAACCACTGATACCTGTCCCATACAGCTGGCCGTGGCATCTCTTGCCCTCACCTCCTCCCTTCACCCAGATCAGACTTCTGTGAAAGTACCTGGGCCCCTCTTTGTGTTCCTTCACCTAGCACCCTGAACTCGTGAAACCTGACAAACTGTGCTTTATTCCTTGTGCCCTGTAGTGTGCAATGGCACCTCCCCAGTACAAACATTTGGCGCATGCTTGCTGAATAAAGGAGCATGTCAATGAATGGGTTTGAATCCTTCACTACGGTCTTTATGAAGGTCTCAGTCCAATGCCATCTTGGAGCCTACATTGTATGGGGTACCCCCTAGCCCATGTCTTATTCTTTGAAAAAGTCCCATGCTGGGTCCCACCATTTGACCCAGCTATCCCACTCCTTGGCCTATACCCAAAGGACTTAAAATCAGCATATTACAGAGATACAGCCTCATCAATGTTCATTGCTGCTCAATTCACCATAGCCATATTGTGGAACCAACCTAGATGTCCTTCAATTGATGAATGGATAAAGAAACAGTGGAACATTACTCCACCATAAAGAATGATAAAATTATGGCGTTTGCAGGCAAATGGATGAAATTGGAGAATATCATGCTAAGTGAGATAAGCCAATCTCAAAAACCAAAGGACGAATGATCTCGCTGATAAGTGGATGATGACATATAATGGGGGGTGGGAGGGGTTAACTTGGGGTTAGGGTTAGGTTTAGGGTTAGGGTTAAGGAGGGGGGCAAGAATGGAGGAAGGAAGGACTGTATAGAGGGAAAAGAGGGGTGGGAGGGGTGGGGGGAAGGAAAAAAAAAGTCCCATGCTGGAATGGCAGACCTGGTCTCCATGCTCATACCCAATAATGCTTTCCTCTCTGTCTAAACATAACTGGGCCAAAGCTGATCAGGATAGAATCCATCCATTGATGTCCTTCACCAATCAGATTTCGAGTCCTGGAGAGTGGAACCAGGGACAGTAAGCTCCTGCTATGGTTAAACAGGAGTGCACTCAGGACTGGGGCAGAAAACAGAGCCCATCCAAGCCCGTGCTTTAGTAAAGACAGGCAACAGCCTAGAGAATGGAACCACACACAGCCAGAGACAGGACCAAAGGCCCTCACCCACCCCTAGGAAGAGAAGCTGGAGAATGTTGTCAGTCCTACCTTCCCACCCCCCATCAAATTCCCCCTGTATTTCTTCATCATCTCAATGGGGTGAGCAGCCACCATTGAATAAATCAGAGTGGGTATCTTTTCTGCCCTAAGGCCTGTAATGTACAAAGCTGCTCCCCCTGACCTTTCCGGGGCAGCCATTTTCCCCACCTCCCAACCACTTGTCAATCTGTGAACATCCTAGCTAGCTATTGGTTCATCGGTCAGCTTGCGAGTATCCTTCTCCGATATTGGTCCCTTGTTAGCCCTGCGGAATTCAATTGCTTTACTGTAGCTACCCCGCCATCTTTTCTCATCCTTCTGTCTCTCCTCCTCACTTTCTCTATCCTCCTGGCTTTCACACTCTCTCTAGCATGTGCCCTTTCTCATTCTCTTTCTTTTCCTCTCATTTTCTCTCTTACCCTGCAGGGAGACACTCTGTTTGCTTAATAAACTCCCTTATGTGATTTCCCGTGTCTGGCATGGTTTCCGTGGGATTCCTTACAAGACCATTAACTGAAGCCAGGCACGGAGGCACAGGCCTATATTCCCTGTGAGTTGGGAGGCTGAGGCAGGAGGACCACAAGTTTGAGGCCAGTCTCAGCAACTTAGTGAGACACTGTCTCAAAATAAAAAATAAAAAGGGTTGAGGATGTAGCTCAATTGCAAAGCACCCCTGGGTTCAATCCTCAGTACCAACGGAGGAGAAAAAAGAACTTTGACTAAGATCTGTTTCAGCAGGTCTGTAAAATTAATACCAAGAGTTTCCCATAGGCACAATGTCATTTGATTCTTATCCTCACAGCTGTCCTGGAAGTGGAGGGACAAGTATAAACAACAACCTTCCTCATTTTATACATGAGACTATCAAGGCCTAGAGGATAGGAAATGATGTCCAGGGGGCAACTTCCAGGCAAGAGGTGCCATGACAACCTCAGTGGAACTTTTGAGCTCTCATGCACC
Organism: Sciurus vulgaris; assembly: GCF_902686455.1. Classification (NCBI taxonomy): domain Eukaryota; kingdom Metazoa; phylum Chordata; class Mammalia; order Rodentia; family Sciuridae; genus Sciurus; species Sciurus vulgaris. The sequence goes on from NC_136468.1 coordinate 137,491,690, forward strand.
ATCTGCAGAAGAGCTTTCTCTCCCACCTTCTCTGGATTTCTGCCAGTGGACACATGCCCTGAGTCTAACCTTCTCATCCTGCTATTCTTCTCTAATTCCCTTGCTAATCTTTTCCCACCAACCTCTTCCCCTTCTGGTCACAGCTGATTGGACCAGGGATGATCACCTGAACCAGGAGAGAATCAGCCCATTGGTTGGGCTAAGCCAATCAGATGAGTTCTGGAGACTACTAGGATTAGCACAGAGCACTTGGCATTTATTTAATTATCACAACAAGCTTAGATTATTAACCACTGACCCCATTTGATAGGAAACAGAAGCTCATGCCTCTTAAGGGTATTGATCGAGGTCACATAACCAATAAGTACCAGAGCTGAGGTTCAAGCTGTAATATGTCCAACTGGAGACTGTGGTGTCCACTACCATATGATGCTCCCTCTCTTGGTGGACCCCAGGTCTCCCTTCCCAACCCCTGTACAAACAATCTGCTGTGCCCCAAATGCACCAGTCTCTCCTCTCAGGCCTTGTTCATGCTCTTCTTCTGGATCTGCCCTTCCTAAGATAAATCCTTGGGCAAGTTATTCTCACCGACCATAATTTCCTCCTGCACAGAAGCGCACCGTTTGTACCACTTATCTCACGAGGTTGTTGTGATGAGTGTTAGCATACTTTCTAAGCCGTGAAGCACATGAGCTAAGGTGGTACAAAGACAATGGATGCCCAGGGGCTAAGAGGAGAAGGGAACTCTGAGCTGCCATGTTGAATGCGAAGCCGGGATTTCGTTCTACCTTCTAGCATGAGAAATTGGCATCAGAAAAAAAGAAAAGAAAAGATAAATGAAATGAAGAGAGCAAAATTGTGATAAGGACATAAGAGAAGCAAACAGAGAAAGATAGATAGCAGAGGGTTGGATCCTCAGAGCCCAGGAAAGAGGAAAGAGCTTGACATGACCAAGAACAGAAAGAACGGGTTTCAGGGCAGATAGACAAGAGTGGAGACGCACCTCAGAAGGCTGTCGTCATTCGGGAGAGATGATGGTGGTTTGGGCTGGGACCCAGAGTAAAGGCCGAAAGAGCGAACAGGTTCAAGGTCCCAAAGGCTTGCTTGTGAATGTGAGGGAAAGAAGTAGCTCAAAACTACCTTTGAAGTGCCTATAGGGTGGCATTGATCTGGAAAGGACTTTAGGAGACTAGAAATGATCTGTTATCTTGACCTGGATGGCAGTTCCAGGACCATCTGCAAATGGGAAGATTTTATATTTAGGCACCTCAGGGGAGGTTCCTAAGGAAGCAAATCCTGAGATGGAGATGCACGTGGAACCAGTTTACTAGAGTGTCCCCAAGAGCAACCCCTGAAAACGCATGGAGGCACGAGGACACAGTGGAGGGAAGCTGGCCCGTGGAGCAGTCACCATGTGGACTTCAGCAGCCCCCACAGGGAGCTCTGGTCTGAGATGGCCCCTGAGAGCTGTCGGGGTGAAGGTCAGGGGACCAGGCCCTACGCCCTCTGCATCAACCCATCACTGAATGCACACAGCCCCACAGAAGAGCGTACGGTCTTAAGTGAATCAACCTTTTTTTGTCTGAGGGCAACATTCAGGCAGGGACTCAAGTGGGACTGGTGGCAACAGCACTCCTGGCAGCTGGGGACATGAGGGCCTCCACCCTAAAGAGGGTTCTGGCCGGCACACCACCTCAGCCTCTACACTTCAGGTCTTCGCACTTTATTGTCGGTACGTTATGTCTCAACAGAATAACCCAGAAAAAAATAATAATCGGGATGACCTGAGTTTATTCACATGGTCACTGTGAGGAAAGTAGCAAAAGGCAGGGAAAGGTCCAACATGCGGGCACTTTTTAAGCCTCTTCTTGCATCATGTTTGTTAATGTCCCACTGGTCAGAGTGAGTGGCGGGGCCAAGCCCCAACTAAGGGGTGGAGAGATGGACTCCACCTCTGGGTGGAAGGGACCTCAAAGTGAACCTTGCAGAAGAGTGTGCAAGGAGACAGGAGCGGGTGGGGAACAAAGATGGAAGGGACGGAATCCAGTTTCTGTTGCAAATGACACAGTTCCACAGATTGGACAAGCTTCAAAGAACAGGGGCTTGGCTGAGCTCACGATACTGGAGGTCTAAGGTCAAGGGGCTGCATGCTGGCAGAGCCCCACGGTGGTGCAGAGCATCACGTGGCAAGAGCCAGGGTGTGCCTGTCTGTGTGTCCCTTCTGGCCACTCTCCCGTATTCCATCATGAGGGCTCTACCCTGCCGCCTTCATCTAATCCTAACCCCTTCCCAAAAGCCCCACCCCAAGCACCATGGGATTAGCTTTCTACCCTCTTAACACCTTACCATGGGATTCAGCTCCAAAGCCATATTCTAACCACGGTAGCCTCCTTCTCTCTATTGTTGACATCTGTTTTCTCCACAGGACAGGAAAGTGGGCCTACTTTCTACCACAGCGTTCTCCTCTTCCTTGTAAGGAACATCTGTGGCCACCTACTTAGCCATTAGGATACTTGAGCAAACCCGAAAGTTCAAGGCAGTTACCACCCAAGGAGGCAACCCTTAGGCAAGAGGAAGACAGGAAGCACCCCCTCCGCCACCCCTTGGGTGGTCAGTTGTAAGGCACATTCTGCACAGCTCCTCAGAGCATCCTCAGTGGGACTGAGTCCCAGCTGCCTAGAGTAGTTATCAACTTAACATGTTCCTTGGAGTCACTTTCTCTCCTTCCCAGCCCCCGGAGGTCACTTCCAGAACAAACCAGTCTCCTGCAAGCCCTTATTTCCCACTCGGCATTGCAGAGAATCCAAAGTCAGACAACCCCATCTGTCCGCTGCCTCCTCCTGCCCCAGACCTAGCCCGCCCCTTTCCTCTAATGCTTTTTTTCTTCTCTCATAAAAACTAGCTCAACCGGGTGACATTTTAACAAACCATAAAGACAACACATGATGAACTCCATGTTCCCATTTTAAATCTTCAAATGGCATCCCGTGTATTAGTGACCAAATGATTGAAAGCTGTTCAACCCTTAGAGATTTAAGGGCGGTGAACAAAAAACTAATATATAAGGTCTGAATGGTTCTTGTCTGAATAACTTTTATATTGCCTGCAGGTTCATCTTCTGTCACCACAAACGTGCTTGACTTAAGCTTGTGAAATTGCTACTACTCTTCAAGTTATTTTACTATGTTAAAGTAATTCAAATGAAATTTAAATGAAATTTAAATAACTTTATTATTTAAAATAATTTAAATTAAAATATAGTATTACTTCATATTATAATATTTAAATATTATTTTAATATGGCACAATCAAACTCTAGAAGCATGAGGACTTTGGGAATTTATATATTTTTAAAAATATGATGCTTTCCATTTGGGATTAGCAAGTTTGAAAGCTTATATTGAAATATGTCATGGTTGACAAACTTCTTCTTTTTTCATATTTTTCTTTAGTTGTAGATGGACAAGATACCCTTATTTTATTTACTTATTTTTATGTGGTGCTGAGGATCGAACCCAGTGCCTCACACATGCTAGGCAAGCGCTCTATCACTGAGCCACAACCCCAGCCAACCCCCAGCCCTTATTATTTATTTATTTTTATTTGGAGACAGTCTTGCTAAGTTGCCGAGTCTGGCCTCGAATTTGCGATTCTCCTGCCTCAGCCTCCGATTGTCTGGGATTACAGTCGAGCACCACTGCGCCCGGCTGAGAAAAACCTTCTGTGAAAAGGCCAGCCCTTGACAAACTTCTTGAAAGGATCATCTGCCCTCCTGGGTTCTATCCCCTCACCCACTTCCTCCTGAACCCAATCTAGCCTGATCTCTGCGTCCCATAAAACTGCACCCACCTAGCCGGGCACAGTGGCACACGCCTGTACTCCCAGGAACTCGGGAGGCTGAGGCAGGAGGATGGAGAGTTCAAAGCCAGCCTCAGCAACTTAGTGAGACCCTAAGCAACTTAGTGAGACGAGGTCTCTAAATAAAATATAAAAAAGGGCTGGGGATGTGGTTCAGTGGTTAAGCACCCCTGGGTTCAATCCCCAGTACCAAAAAAAAAAAAAAAAAAAAAAACCTGCACCGACCCTTCCTGTCCACCATCCCTCCAAGAGAGCTAGAATCCAACCCTTTCTCTTCAGTTCCGTTGCTTCCAGCCTAATCCGGGCCACCAGGGCCTGGCACCTGGATCATAGTACAGGGTCTGGACCCATCTTCCTGCATCTACACTTGTCCCCTGCAGTTTTTCCTGATTCTAACTTTGCCACGCAACACTCTTCTGATTTACCACTGCCCCCAGGACAAAATCCGAGCCCATTCACCTGGGCCGACCCAGTGGTTCACTTCCTCTTTCTGAAAACGATGTCATCACGTAGCTTTCAAAGCACCACTCGGGATTTTCCTTCTGCCTCTCGAGCTACTCTTCTCATTCTTCTTGGCTGGCTCTGGCAACTCTCGACCTCTGGATACTAGTGAGTGCTTGGTACTCAGTCCTTGGTTCTTTTCCCTCCTTGCTCTGCACTCAATCCCTCCTCTAGTCTCATGGCTTTAAATCTCTCTATGCTGGTGACTTTCAAATTTGTATCTTAAGTCCAGACTCCTTCCCTGAAATCCAGACTCATTCATGCAACTCTTTTCTCCACATGTCTACCTGGATCTCTAATGAACATCTCAAACCAGTTCCAAAACAGTTCTTGATCTTCACGCCCACACACCACCATTGCCCCAACTTTTTCCCCTAAGTTAAGAGCAATTCCATCCTTATGGCCCTTTTTTGCATTTTATTTAAAATAAAGTGAGTTGCTTAGGGTCTCACTGAGTTCTTGAGGCTGGTTTTGGACTCGAGATCCTCCTGCCTCAGCCTCCCAAGTCGCTGGGATTATGGGCATGTGACACAGCACCTAGCTTGGGACATATCTTGATTCTGATCTTTCTCTATTACTCTCTATCCATTCACAAGACCTAAACTTATAGTCAAAATACCCATCAAAATGATGTGTCTGGGATTCTCTTCCCAACAATACAGAAGGAAAGATATAGATGGTAGTATCATCAAAAGAAGATTATCCATAGGTTGATAATTGTTAAAGCTAATCAATGGTACATGGAGGTTCATTATATTATTGCAATTTTTTCTCTGTTTAAATCACCCTACTCTGCCTACCTTCACTGCTACCACTCTGATCCAAGCCACCATACGTCCTGCCTGGACTGGCACAGTAGCTTTTTGACTAAACCCCTGATTCCTCTCTCACCCCTGCTTTTAATCTAAAATTTTCCCTTTTCAGCTAGTGTGATGACTCCTGTTGAAATGAAAATCAGACCATGTCTTCCCTCTGTTTAAAACTCTCCAATGGCTCCCCATTTCATTCAGAAGAAAACGGAAGTCTTAATAATAACTTCAAGATCCAATACCATACCGGGCGTGGTGGCACCTACCTGTAATCTCCAGTGACTCTGGAGACTGAGGCAGGAGGATCACAAGTTTGAGGCCAGTCTCAGCAACTGAGCAAGGTCCTCAGTAACTTAGCAAGACCCTGTCTCAAAATTAAAAATAAAAAAGGCCAGGGATGTGGCTCAGTGGTTAAGCACACCTGGTTTCAATCCCGGTACCAAAAAAAAAAAAAAATCCAAAACCATTTGCCTCCCTGCCCTTTACTACTTAACCCTAATCCTCTTTCATCTCCTGCCTTGGCCGATCCATTTCACACACAATGATGTTCTTCAAACCCACCAAGCACATTACCACCACAGGATCTTTGCACTTGCTATTCATTCTGCCATGGAGGATCCTCTTCCCTCCTTTATGTACATGATTTACTCTTCACCTTCTCCATGTCTTTGTTCAACGTTTCCTTTCCAATAAGCCTTCCCTGACCACTTTATGTAGGATGGAACACCTGTTATGGTTCAGATGTGAGGGGTCCCCCAAAAGCTCAAGTGAGACAATGCAAAAAGGTTCGGAGGAGAAACGACTGGGTTTTGAGAGCCTTCACCCAATCAGTGAATCACTCCCTGCTGGAATAACTGAGTGGTAACTGGAGGCATGTGGGGCGTGGCTGGAGGAGCAGGGGTCACTGGGGATGTGCGTTTGAGGGTGTATATTTGTATCTGGAGAGTGGAGTCTCTCTGCTTCCTGATCACCATGTGAGCTGCTTCCCTCCACCACACTCTTCCGCCATGATGTCCTGCCTCACCTGGAGCCCTGAGGAACAGAGCTGGCTGTCTATGGACTGAGACCTCTGAAACCGTGAGCCCCCAAATAAAACTTGCCTTAAAATTGTTCTTGTGGAGCCTTTTAAGTCACAGCAGTGAAAAAGCTGACAGAGACACAGAAAGAGGTGGAGGGCCCATGGACCCCTTTCCCTGCTTTCTTTTCCTGCTCACCATCCGACCCTTTTTAGTTACTGTCATTTTACCCACTCATCCTCTGTCTCCACCACCAGAGCACAAGCCCCCTGCGGGCAGGGACTTCTGTTCCTTCACTACTGCATCCCCAGCACCTGCCTGGCACATAGCAGGTGTTGGAAAATTACCTGTTGAATGAGCAACTGAGCGAGCGGCGCTCCAGGACAGTTCTGACCTCCACACGGAGGCCTCTCTCCCGGCCTCAATCCCACGTCAAGGCACATTTAGTACCTAAGCCCCCAACACATCCAGCTTCTTCACGCTGCTCAACCTTTCCCCACACCGTGGTCTCTGGACCAGATTCTTAGTCTCCAGGAATCATGTCAAACAGGTGTCCGCCAATACCACCTGTGACCCAAAAAGAAATTCTGCCTGCCTGGGTCCCTGCCAGGTTTTCATGCCCCTTTTGTGACTGAGCATACATCCCACTGGACTCTGGAAGTCCCCCCCAACTGCTATGGGAGCCCTTTGGGGCAGGAACTTCAGAGTCTTCTTAGCATAACATCTGGTATCCAACAGTCACTCCATAAATGTTTGGTGAATTAATTAAAATTGTTGCATCAGTTGAGAATCAAGTGTTTCCTTGCTCAGTGTTCTCATGCTTCGTTAGCACAACCTTATGAAGTAGGTATTATTGTTGTTTTGGTTTGGTTTGGTTTGGTTTTGCTACTGGGGATTGAACCCAGGGGTCCTCAACCACTGAGCCACATGCCCAACCCTTTTTATTTTTTATTTTGAGACAGGATCTCACTGAGTTGCTTAGGGCCTCACTAAGTTGTTGAGGCTGGCCTCCAACTTGTGATCCTCCTGCCTCAACCTCCCGAGTTGCTGGGATGATAGGCATGCCCCACTGCAACCAGCAAGGTAGGTATTATTATTAAACCTACCTTAAGTGAGGATCAGAGAGGTTAAGAGTCTGGAAAAGGGCACACTGGAATTCAAAGTCTTCACTTTGATTCCTGAGGTCTCGATTCTTACCCAACCACGAGCAAGACCCTTCTCCTTCCAAGTTTCAGTTTCCTTTTAACAAGTTGGGGCAGTTGGACTGATGATCCCATCCAACCCTAACCTACCAGGAAGGTCAAACTCAAGCCAATTTCAGTTTCTCAACGTCATAAAAGGGAAACTCTAGAAACTGAGAATCGAAACCAACAGCAGGAAAGTTGGCAGGATGCCAGCCTCGTTAAGGTGGCCCCAGACCTGCCAGCCCCAGTCCGGTGTCCCTCAGCACACTGCACCTTCTGCAGCAAGGGGGCTTCCAATAAGAGGAGCCCCCGTCAGCCCATTCGCCCCTGGATTCCTCTCTGCTCTGGTCCTTTATCCTTCAGGTGTCAGAGTCAGCTGAGAAGGAACCCCCTTAAAAAAGGGGTGTGTGTTCTGGAGCTGGGTGGACTTGTGGCTATATATCTGTCCAGCGGTGGTACTCTGGGCAGAGATGGCTCTGGCCCAGGAGCTGTACGGTGTCCCAGCCTCCAGGCTGGACTCCTTCGTGGCCCAGTGGCTGCAGCCCAACCGGGGATGGAAGGAAGAGGTGCTGGAGGCCGTGCGCACTGTGGAGCAGTTCCTGAGGCGGGAGAACCTGCAGGGGCAGCGAGGCCTGGACCAGGAGGTGCGGGTGCTGAAGGTGGTCAAGGTGAGCTGGGCCCCTCCGTCCTCTGGCCAAGGCCAGGAAAGCCCAGCATGAGAGCCCACATTCCTGAGGATACCGGGGACGCCCAGCCTCCTTATTCCTGGCCCACACTGCTGACATGGCAGGACACCCCAGCTAGCTGCCTGTACCCCCCCTGCACCGCTGCCTGAGGAATGAGCCAGTGCACGGGGCTGGGGTTATGGCTCAGGGGTGGAGCGCTTGCCCAGCGCAGGTGAGGCCCTGGGTTCCATCCTCAGCACTACATAGAAATAAATAAACTAAATAAAGGTACTGTGAGAACAAACAAAGAATGAGCGAACACAGGAGGATCACAAGTTCAAAGCCAGCCTCAGCAACTTAGCGAGACCCTGTCTCTAAATTTAAAAAATATTTTAAAAGGGGCTGGGGCTGTGTCTCGGTGGTTAAGAGCCCCCAGGTTCAATCCCTAGTACCAAAAAAAAAAAAAAAAAAAAAAAAATATATATATATATATATATATATATTTGGAGTTACGATGGCCCAATCCCTTAATATTGTGTCATCTCTAATTCTTGCATCCTGTGAAGTAGAGATGATTCTTTTCCCATTTTACAGATGAGCACAATGAAGCCTCAGAGTCTTAAGATGCATAACAACCAGATGCAAGGTCTTTGGATCCTGCTGTGAACAATCTGTAAAATACAGTTTGGGGACCATGGGGGAAATTTTAACATGGCCTGGATTTTAGATAACATGAGGAATCCGTGTTGTGTTGATCTTGTTAGGTGTAATAGTAGTTTTGGGTTATGGGGGAGAGTGTTTTTTTTTTTTTTTTTTTTTTTTTTTTCGGACACAATGCTAAAGTATTTAGGGACCAAGTTTCTTGCTGTCCGTGATTTACTTTAAGATGGTTTAGGTGAAGCAGATGTGGCAAAGGAGTTTGGGTGTGTGGAATTGACCTGGTTGGATAGAACTTGTTTAATTATTTATTTACTTTTTTAGTTGTATTTGGACATAATACCTTTATTTATTTTTGTGTGGTGCTGAGGAATGAACCCAGCGCCTCACACATGCTAGGCAAGCACTCTACCACTGAGCCACAACCCCAGCCACTGGTTGGATAGATCTTTTTGTTTTCTTTCTATTTTCCTACAAGTTTTAATTTTTTAAAAAAAATTTTTTTAGTTGTCAATGGACCTTTAATTTATTTATTTATATGTGGTGCTGAGAATTGAACCCAGTGCCCCTCACATGCCAGGCTCTGCCACTGAGCCATAACCCCAGTCCAAGTTTTAATTTTTGATAATAAAAAGATTTTACAATGGAGATTCAGAGAAGTGAGGTAACTTGCCCAAAGTCACACAGCTAGTGTTGGAGCTGGGATATGAATTTTGACTCCACAGCCAGGGATTCGGTCTCCAAGTCCATCTTCCAGCTCACTCATGCCACCTCCAATACCAGCTGGAATCAAAACCTAAAAGGGCCAGAGCTGTAAATGCTCTGAAGAATCAGTCCCAGCCAAGCTTTCCTTAAAACCCAGAGAGGTTAAAAGATGTCCCGAGGTCACACAGCAAGTCTGTGGCAAAAGCAAGACTAGAATTAGGCCCACTGACTCCTAGTCCAGGACTGCGGTTCTCCCTCTGGAGGCAGCCCAGCCTCCCCCTGGAGGCAGCCCAGCCTTTGCCGGCCCATCCCCAGTTTACAGGGATTTAGAAGTGCAAAACCACGAATTCTGACATCGCATTGTCTTGGGTTTGACCTTTGGCTCTCTTTCCTGACAGCTGCATGAACTTGACTCTCCCTTCTGCTCTCAGACCCTCGTCTTTCTCATGTCTGTTTGGAGCACATTATTATCATTGCCTCTCCTTCACCAAGCTCACGGGACAAGCCAGGCTAGATGATCAGAGCAGGCAGGCTGCTAAAACACAGAAGCGTCTTTGTAACTCTGGCCCAGGCCTTCCGGCCCGGCCCAGGGAGCTCAGGCAGACCCCACCCCCTCCAAATGCTCCGTCCCTGACAACCCTGAGAAAGAAGGGACGGGTTGAGGGAGGTCTGGGGTGAGGAGGGTACTACAAGCAGAATGAGGGTTCTTTTTTTAATATTTTTTTTTAGTTGTCAATGAACCTTTATTTACACGTGGTGCTGAGAATTGAACCCAGATGCCTCACACATGCCAGGCAAGCGCTGTACCACTGAGCCACAACCCCAGCCCGCAGAATGAGTTTTGATGGCAGGAAATGGTATTTACACATGCCTTGATTTTTTTCTTACAGACCATCAGATTTTTCTTATAGACCACACTCCTCCCCTTGAAACCACGAGAAGGTAGAGATACCCAAAGAGCAATGACTAATGAGAAAGAATAGAATTTATTTAGACTCCAAACGTTCCCTTCGTCCCTCTCACTTTTGGAAAATCTGGTGATCTGAGCCTTCGGCATGAGTCAGTGTTTGTCTTTGAATGAATTGGGCTTAAATGACTCCAAAGGAAGCAGGTCATGAAGCCTGTTCTGGATTGTTCTTCCCTCTCTGCCTGGATCTTACCACTGGGACAGACAGAAAGGGCACCTAGCCATGGTCTTCAGGGGCACTGCCCTTCACCACACACAGGATCCACTTCATCCCTCTCACGTGGAGTAGAAATGCCGAGTCTGAAATCCAGTAAAGTGGGGGAAAGATGGCAGGTGTCTCCTCCTCACAGGAGGAGGGTGTGGCTCACAGACTTGGGTCACACAAGAGCCACTGGCTACTTGTGTTCTGACTCATCAGATTTCCTGGCTGACTGGGAGAGACCTAGCAAGTTGATTAACACCCCCCACTACCTCAGTATTCTCATCTGTACATTGGGGAATTATCTTAGTACCCAGCTTCATCTGTGAGTATGAGAATTAAAAAGAATACTATACATAAATTGCTCGCAGACACAAGGCCTGTTCAACTCATAACTGCTGGATTATAATCCACATGCAGTGACTCCATCCAAAGGGAAAGGTAGCCCCCCTGGGGTCTGGGCCTTCACCACCCATTCTTCCTCATGAAGTGAGAAAGAGAGGAGCCAGAGGGGAATGGGGCTTAGTCTATCATCCAGCAGGGCCTGGAGAGCAAGTCTAGAAACTCAGAACATCCAAAAGGCCCCTTCGGAATCATCCCGTCAGAGACTGGGTGCAGTGACACACGCTTGTAATCCCGGGAGACTGAGGCAGGAGGATTGTGAGTTCGAAGCCAGCCCTGGCAACTTAGCGAGGGCCTAAATAACTCGGCAAGACCCTGTCTCTAAACAAAATGTAAAAAAAAAAAAAAAAAAAAAAAAAGGAGGGGGAATAGGGGATGTGGCTCAGTGATTTAAGTGCCCCTGGTTCAATCCCCTGTACCAAAAAATATTTTTTTAAAAAATCATCCAGTCTCCTTCCATTACAGACAGGAAACCAATGTCCAGAGAACAGAAGGAATTAGCTAACTCAACTACACAAACAGGAAGAGAGATACATTGCTGACTTCCTGCAGTGCACCAAGCCCTTGGCACACAGTATTTTATCTAAGCCCCCCAGTTATCCACTGACTCACAGTCCATAATTGCTGAGAGTCCTGAATGATCACACAGCTGAGGCAGGGGCAAGAGTCAAGGTCAAAGTTACTCCATTCCACAGCCAATGGCTCTAATTCAATAGTCAAAACTACTCCCTGCTTTTAAATGCCATGAGTCTATTCAGATACACATTCTCAGTCCTCAAATGCTACAGAATAGACATAGTTCAGGTTGAGAATCCCTTACTAAAAATACTTGGGACCAGAAGTGTTCCAGAGTCCTGAGTATTCTGATTCTGGGATATTTATATGTACAACATGAGATATCTTGCAAGTGGGGCCATGTCTATACATGAAATTCACTTCTATTTCATAAATACCTTACTTACATAGCCCAAATATAATTTTTGGGGGGGTACCGTGAATTGACTCGGGGACACTCAACCACTGAGTCACATCCCCAGCCCTGTTTTGTATTTTTATGTAAAGACAAGGTCTCACTGAGTTGCTTAGCGCCTCACCTTTGCTGAGGCTGGCTTGGAACTAATGATCCTCCTGTCTCAGCCTCCCAAGCTACTGGGATTACAGGCATGCACCACTGTGCCCAGCATAATTTTATACCATATTTTTAGTGCACAAATGTTTTGATTGTGACCTGTCACATGAGGCCAGGTGTGGAATGTCCACTTGTGATGTTATGTCAGCTCTCAGAACGTCTCAGGTTTTGGAGCATTGTGGATTTCTGACTTGGGGACTTGCCATGTTCACCCTGTATTCCTTTGGAGGAGGCATTCCTCTGCAGGGGACAAGACTGAGTCTCAGAAGTAGTACAGTGCAGAGTAGATAAACAGCCTCGGCTCTGAAGTCAGGCTGCAAACTGAGTGACCCCGGGTGAGTGACCCCTCCTCTGGACATCTCAGCTTTCCCGCCTATGAAGTGGGATGTCTGGGCTACCCACTCATCCGTCAGGGTGGTCATGCACTAACTGGGATAATGCGCCGCCTGGCACGCGGCAGGGAGCAGAGGACCTCTGGGTGACAGGGCTCTGTCTTCCGCAGGTGGGCTCCTTTGGGAACGGCACGGTGCTCAGGAGCGAGGCAGACGTGGAGCTGGTGGTGTTCCTGAGCTGTTTCCGCAGCTTCCGGGAAGAGGCCAAGTACCACCAGGCTGTCCTGAGACTGATCTGGGAAAAAGTGTGGCAATGCCAGGACCTGCTGGACCTTGGGCTCAGTGACCTGTGTATGACCCAAGGATCCCCCAATGCTCTCACCTTCACCATCCAGACCAGGGGGACTGCAGTACCCATCAATGTCACCATCGTGCCGGCCTACAGAGCCCTGGGTAAGGCGAGCAGAAGCCTGTGTCTCCCACAGTGGTCCTCTCCCGGGGCCTCCCAACTTCCTCACCTGTCACTCCTGATCCCGTGAAGACCCCTGCAATCCTTCATTCATTAGCCCAGCCCTGTGCTGGGGACTGAGCTGCTGCCCTGAGTCCTACATTAATACTCTGGCTGTCAAGATGCTCAACTTGGGAAACAGAAGCTTAACAAAGAATCACACAGATAAACAGATGATAAATGGTGGTCAGTGCCCAGAGGAGAAGAATGGGGTGCCCTGGGTAACCAGAGAAAGGATGCCCAGCAAGGGTCTTTCTGTAGAAAGGATATTCTGGAAGATCAGAGACCCAATTAGGTAAAGGATCTAAAATAATAACTTTTAGTAAGTAGCACTTACTATGGGTACAGAGGTGTGTCATTTGTTAGGATTGTCCCAGCAGCAGATCCAGCAGCAAGGGCCTAAGGAAGATGATCCAACACAGGGAAGGAAGCAGGGGATTGTGTCAGGGAAGGGAACCGGGCACAGTGGTACATGCCTGTAATTCCAGTGGCTCCGGAAGCTGAGGCAGGAGGATCACAGGTTCAAGGCCAGCCTCAGTCATTTAGCAAGGCCCTAAGCAACTTAGCAAGACCCTATCTCAAAATAAAAAATTTTTAAAAGGCTGGGGATGTGGCTCAGTGGTTAAGCACCCTTGAGTTCAAGCCCAGTACAAAACAAAACAAAACAAAACAAAAAAGACAGGGAAGGGGAGAAATCAACCCGAGGTACGTTACTGAGTAAGTCATCACTCTGAGCTATTGGGTTTTGTGCCTCTGCAGGACTCCAATTAATAATATAAAGCACATCTCGACATTATCCCAACTGGGCTGCCAGGGTGTTGATCTGCAAACTTCTTAGAAGGTATTAGCTGAAGGTTGCTTCCTGGAGCATTAGGTCGATGTCATTTGCTGTTCGTCCTCAGGCAGCGAGAGTCCTAGGTGCTTGGAGTTAAATATGCCAGCTGTGAGCCCAGCTGATGCAAGTTCTCTGTCACTCAGTGACAAAATACCTGAGATAAGCAACCCAAAAGAAGAAAAGGTTTATTTTGGCTCATGGTTTCAGAGGTTCCAGTTTGTGGTCACTTGGCCCTATTGCTTTGAACCTGGGAGGCACAGTACAGCATGGTGGCAGCATGAGGTGGGGGAGGCCTTTCCACAGGTGGTGGCAAGGAAACCTAGCCAGCATCTCTATAGCCCTCCAAGGGCACGCCCCCAACGACCTAACTCCCTCCCATGAGGCCCCACCTCTTAAAGGGCTCACACCTCCCAACAGCCTCAGGCTGGCACCCAAACCTTTGAGCCCATGGGCCTCTGAGAGACATTCAAGATCCAAACCATAGCAGGTTTCATATCATGTGCTGGCTCCTATGAATTGTCATTTGTTAGGACATTTGTTGCCTGGAGATGTTCTTTGAAGATGTCAGAGACACGGATCTGACCTTATCAAGAAAGGAGGTGCCAGGGCTCTGGTTCTCCTCTTTGACTATTGAGAGATTCCAATGAATCACCAGAAAGAGATCTAAAACAGGCGTTCAGGAAAACTGGGAGCATTGGGGACTTCCAAGGAGGACAACAGTCCTGGAGTGGGCTGAGGCACAGATAGCCTGACATTGGCTCTCCAGAGCAGGAATCTCACAAGAAGGATAATCAAACCCTAAACCTTTTGCTGGTGTCTAAGGACATGAGGTCTCAAGTCTCCCTGGAGAGGTGACCCAAATGAATGAGCAGGCTCTCCTCCAGTGACTATTTATCCCTCAGGGGCTTCTTAAGTGAACCTAGCTTTCTCTCCACTCAGGACCTTCTGTTCTCAACTCTCAGCCACCCCCTGAGGTCTACGTGAGTCTGATCAAGGCCTGTGGGTACCCTGGAAGTTTCTCCCCATCCTTCAGTGAGCTGCAGAGATACTTCGTGAAACATCGGCCAACTAAAGTGAAGAGTCTCCTGCGGCTGCTCAAACACTGGTACCAGCAGGTAAGGGGGCTGCCGGGATGGGGTCAGGAGGGAAAGACAGAGAAGGGAGGGAAGGGAAGATCCAGGCTAGATACCACCCCGAAAATGCATCAAGGGGGAAAGGGGAGCAAATGCTGGTCTTTTGAACTGTAAAATGGAGCATAACTTGAGAAGATGGAAAAGGAGGCCAGGAGGAGGAAGAGACAGAAAGAGAAAAATGGGTAGCATGTAGCATTTCAGTAATGAAGTGCTGGTAATGCTCCACTTACTGTCTGGTATTGGCTAATGTCAACTTCATTGTGTCCTTTGGACATTAATCACAGCAAGGTAAGGACTAACAAGAGGAAATACTCCTTTAATTCCACCCAGATCCATCCCCCTCCAATGATCCAGTTCCTGAGTGTCATGGTCATTACTGAGTTGAATCTCACTGTGCACAAGTACAGCCGTGCATTATATTCTTGAAAAGAGAACATTAGCCTTGTCATTATTAGTTCTTGCTTTATTCATCTTTCATTAAGCAGTCTGTTTTTAGGAAGTCATCTGCTTTTGGAATAAGTCTGGTAAAATTCTGACTCAGTCCCTTTGGGTGTCAATATCCATCTTTACCCATGAATTTATTTCCAATTATACCCCATAAGCTTCCCAGAGTGGAGTGGGGAGAAAGACAGTGCCCAAAGATACATTATACTGTAAATGAGTCTACTCTCATTGAAAAGTGGTGTAAATGCTTTTTTCACTTATAAAGACCAAATGAACCAGCAACTTTGGTTTCACAACTTAAATTATGAGTCAAAAGTAAAAACAGCAGAGAATACACCCATTGGCCAGCTCCTAATCTTATAGGACTGTTTTCCAGGAGTTGTATTTACATACACACACACACACACACACTTTTTGAATGGTTCAAATTCATAATAGTATGCAAGACAACAGGTGTGAGGTTCCAAGGAGATATCCGAATTCTCAAGACAGACGAAAGAGAAAGAAAGAAAAGCATAAAATACAATCAAATTCCCATTGACTACTATACCCTAGGGAATAAATTCCTTTCATTTACCTCCAAATAGAGACCACCAAGTGGTCAAAAACTAATATCAGATTCACAGATTATTGTCACCATCAGGGGTAGAGTGGCCCTAACCAAATAGAAACAAGAATCAGAAATAACAACACGGCCAGAGTGGCGGCATGCACCTGCAGTTCCAGCTGTTGGGGAGACTGAGGCAGGAGGATTGCTCGAGCCCATTAATCTGAGACCAGCCTGGGCAACATAGCAAGACCCTGTCCCAAAGAAATTTTCAAAAGAAAAGAAAAAAAAAAAAAAAAACTCAGACAAAAATCATTTATTAAGTAAAAGCTTGCAGCGAACTTACAAGGGAACCAGATTACAGAAAGAAAGGCTTAACCCAATGAAATATATGACGAGATTACCAAGCTTACTAGGTCTCCAGTCAGTCACTATTCGCAATGGAAAAATCATTTTCTCACATGCTTGTCATTGTCTAGAAAGGCTATAAAAGTTAGAGATACCCAAAACATGAAGAAGTTAGCACATCTGCAACAGTTGGACCTTAAGTGTCCCCAGGGTGTGTTATAGGCTTGGTCCCCAGTTTAGTGCGAATAGGAGGAGGAACCTTTAAGAGGTGGGGCCTGGTGGGAGGTCCTCAGGTCATTGGGGGTGTGACCTTGAAGGCAGGAAGGACCCCATCCCCTTCCTCTTCCTCTCATGAGGTGAGTAGATTTGCTTCCACCAAAATGTGCCACCTTACAACAGGCTCCAAGTCAATGGGGCCCATCAGCCATGGACTGGAACCTCCAAGACAGTGAACCAAAGTGAACTTTCCTCTTTATAAATTAGCTATCTCAACTTTCTCTCTTTACAAGTTGATTAGAAAGTTGTTACGAGACAGAAGATGGACTAACCCAGCATACCTGCACATCAGCCCTAGAGAACATAGGTCTTTTCTTTTGGGTAATTTTCCCCCTTTGATAGTCTTCCAAAAACTCTAAAAGACAATGAAGGAGTTTTTTATTGTTGTTGTTGTTGTTGTTTCATTTGTTTTGTTTTTTGTGAGACAGGGTGTTCCATGTTGCCCAGACTGGTCTTGAACTATGCGTTCAAGTGATGCTTCTGCCTCAACCTCCACAGTAGCTGTAAATTATAAGGTTTGCGCTACCATACCTGATGAATGAGGTTCATTTTTCCTAAAGCTTACATCTGAGTGATTACACGCTTTCTGTATTTCGTGAATCATCTAGGTTTTAAGAACATAAAATTTTACTGCTATTGGAGAAAACAAATCTTTTAGAAGAAAATTAATTGTATTGCCATGAGCTTAAATTCCAAAAAAAAAATTATAATTGATTGATCAGGATTTACAACATCGAGCATTAAGTGTGAATTCATGAAAAGTTATAACAAGTTCACTAACTTACAAATAATTTTGAATTTTATTAAAAACAATTTTAGGTCAGGGATAAAGTTGTTTTTTGTTAAGGAGTCAATGACTTATAGGAAGGTTCAAGGTTCCACTTATTTAGGAAACCAGAATGAGACAAAATGACCCTGTGGCTTTTGTATGTTTGTTTGTTTGTTTTGAGGTCAAAGTCTTGTGTTTGTTTACGTTGTTGTTGTTGCTGCCACAGCCGTTTGTGGGACAGGATATGCTATTCATTTATAACGGTCACAAGAAAGATGTCGATTTTGTTTCCACAAATCAACAGCTGAATAGTTGACAAAAATTTTCACTTTCTAGATGAGAGTTTGAAAGCCTTTTTTTTAAGATGGGATCTCACTATGTTACCCAGGTTGACCTCAAACCCATGCTTCTCCCACTTCAGCCTCCCGGGGAACTAAGATTAGCACGACTGAATATTAGAGAGGTTTCTCAGAAGTGGTCAGTGTCAGTTAAAATGTTTTGCAGGTTTTCGTTTTTGTTTTTATTTTTGTTTTTGTCGAGTTACAGAAAAATACAAAACCGAAATTCTAATTTCTGCCACCTACTGGTTGTATGACTGACCAAGTCACCTTCCCTCCCTGGGCCTTGGTCTTCCTTGTGGTGGCAAAATGGCCACCATTGCTCCTGCCTTCATATCCACACCCAAGAAAGGACTTCTTTTGTTTCAATTACTTAATAAAAGAACAATGCTCTAATTGTATCATCCTAGATTACATACCTTTCTCTTGAACCAATCACTTGGCAAGAAGGAAAAGTTGATGTTGATGGGTTTGTGCCAACTTGGGAATTAAGAATGGCATCAACCCCATCCAAACAGTATGGCTACTATACAATGGTATAGGAAATAGCGTCTCCTAAAGAGTCTATCCCAAGGTTCACTACAGGACATTACCTCTCCCAACGCCTGCAGTTAGCTAAGAAGCCCTTTCTTTAAAGGAACCCTTCCCAAAAGCTTAGCACATTGAAACGGATTCAAATGTCGCTCCTGAGTCTGGGATGATGATATCAGGTCCCAGCCAGCTCACTCCTTAGGCCACCCCTTCATGACTCCATGCCAGGAGTTGACGTTTGTTAAGAACAACTGAAGCCCACTGGACTAACCCAGTCCCCTGATTCTAAAATGAGAAAACCAAGGCCCAGGGAGAGAAAGTGACTTGGCGACAGTCACACAGTCAATAAGCAGAAGAACAAGACCTAGAATTTGGGATTTTCCAGCTTCTGGTCCAATGCCATGGTCACACATAATCCCGGGGTGTGTGTGTGTGTTTCTCTCTCTCTCCTCTCTCTCTCCTCCCATCTCTTTAAACAGTATGTGAAAGCCAAGAGCCCCAGAGCCAATCTGCCCCCTCTCTATGCCCTTGAACTACTGGCCATCTACGCCTGGGAAATGGGTACTCAGGAGAATGACAATTTCCGACTGGATGAGGGTCTCACCACTGTGATGGAGCTGCTCCGGGGATATGAGTTCCTCTGTATCTACTGGACCAAGTACTACACACTCCAGAACCCAACCATCCAGGACTTTGTCAGAAAACAGTTCAAAAAAGAGAGGTAGGGGCCCTGCTTGCCCACTAAGTCTCACAGGCGGAGGTGGGGGAGGAAGGGAGGGAGGAAGAAAGAAAGAGAGAAAGAGAGAGAATTGAGGGAAACGTGGTATAGAAGTATAGGCACTGACTTGATTACATACGTAGCAAAACTGCCACAGAAATTGACCCTGAGATTCTAAATGGTACAGTGAGTGTCTCACGTCTGCAGACAATCGGGATCACCGTTAGGGATCATGAACTTTTTCCTTGTTCCCCTTAGTCCTCTGGTCCTCAGAAGACCATTTCAGTGCTTTTTAGAGATGCATTAGAAAACGAGAAGACTCGTGGCGCCTCGCGTTTAAATCTCAGCTGTATCCTTTTCTCATTGCTACGCATCTTAAGTTCCCATGCAGGACTCCCACGGGGGCCACAGAAGATCAGTGTAAAGGGTCCACGGCATACAGGGTATGGGAGATGCTGCAAAAACACTCGTGGCCTTGACCGCTCCCCTAAAAGCTGGCTCAGCTTCCAACTACCAGCACCTGCATCCCTCTGCCTGGGGAAGGGGGGAGGGGGAGGGGGTCCCTCCCCCCAAACCCACTCTGGAAGCCGCCCTCAATTAATGACTGTTGGGAGTCGCTGGGAATTCTGGGTCCCGTCCTCCACAGGGCTCCCTCGTAGGACAAGCCTCTAGCTGCTACAGTGATAATGACCTTGATATCACCCTCCCCCCTCCTGGACTGCCTTCCTTTTCTTGTCTCACTCCCTTGCTTGCTCCTTCATTAATGCTTCCCCAGATCTCCTTCCAAATAAAGCAAATCCTTATCCAGAGATCTGCTTCTGGGGGATCAGGGGATCAGGGGGTTTATGCAAGAATAAAAAAGGGGGTCTCCTTATGGAGAGAGGATTATCTAGAAAATTGCCATTGGAAAATAACTTCAGGACCTTAGGGAGACTAGAGACTATCTCTCTTTCTTTCCTCCTTCTCCCCTGTCACCTCTCCCTCTCTCTCTCTCTCTCTCTCTCTCTCTCCCTCCCTCCCTCCCTCCCTGTCTAGCTTCCCTTCTCCCCTGCTGGCCACTGCTCTTTTTGGCGGTGCTGGGGATCCACCCCAGGGCTTCCTGCATGCTAGGCAAGCTCTCTACCACCGAGTCACCTCTCTGTTCCTCTCCCTATCCTGCTCTGCTCTTCCTCCCAGTTCATGGAGGGCCTTTATCATCCCTGGTCCAAACCCAAGAGGAAACCAGTCCAATCCCTGGATGCAAGCCCTGTGATCACCTGCCACCCTACACTGGGTGTCCCAACCCCATGGGACGGCCTGCACTGCTCCCCTGGGCGTTGAGACAGGACCACTCCAGGGAGCAGGGCAGCAGAGGTGGGTGTTGGGCACAGCAAGCAGGAAGCCCAGAGTGTCCCGTTCACCCAGCGGCCTGCTCTCACGTTCTCTCACACAAAGTCAGGACTTCCAGGACAAAAGCTGGAGTGAGGCTGGGTCTGACTCGTGGGCTTGGCATCCACCGCTCACCATCACCCCAAACAGCCCACTCAGGCCGTCAGACTCCATCCGAGCCGACAGTAGTTGAAATATTCATTCAACATTTATATAAAGGAGAAGCCTGGCAGCAGCTCAGCCTCTCTGTCAAGGCAGTAGAATTAGAATGAGGAAGAACCCTAACTACTAATCGGGAGAACAGGGAGGTGCGTGCCTCAGTTTTCTTGCCTGTAAAATGGGCGTAATAACAGAGTAATAATAGTCCCTACTTGTAGAATTGTTGTACGGATTGAAATAGGTCCAAATACAGAGCGTTTGGCCCTGTGCTTCAATAAAAGTTAATTGTGGGAGGTGGCACTGTTACTATTACCCAAAGTTATTCAGTAGTGGGTGCTAGCCTCAAATTGCTGCAGCCTGCTCTGCCCTTGAAAGGCCCACCTGCCTGAGTGGGCATCTGTCATTGCTCCAGTATGACAGTAAGGCCTCACCCTCTCCATCCCCAAAATTTCTTGCAATTACCCAGAGAACTATCCTGATATGAATTTTTGGAAATCTGATGGTCTCTATTCTCTTGCTCTGCAGTGATTTTTCTAGGCCCTCCTGTGCTGACAGCCCTGGGTTCTGTGCCTACAGAAGCTCGGTGCTTTGAATAGACGGTAGCTAGGAGGCTACTTTCTGACTTGCAGTCTCCAGGCCAGAAGGAGCCTGGGCACCCTGTCCCTGTGTTGCAGGCCTATCATCCTGGATCCGGCAGACCCCACCCACAATGTGGCAGAAGGGTACAGATGGGACATAGTCGCTCAGAAGGCCAGTCAGTGCCTGAAACAGGACTGTTGCTATGACAACAGGGAGACCCCAGTCTCCAGCTGGACCGTGAAGGTAATGGTTCCCCTTGAGACCACCACAGGCCGGAAGCCCAGAAGGGGATGTTGATCCATCCACTTTTGTGCAAATGAAAAACAGCACTTTTGAGGAAGAGGGTGTGAAGCCCACTGATTCTGTAAACCTAGGAAAATTCTTTGAATGTTGGATTTCCTGTCTTTAAATTCTCCTCCTTTTCTTTCTTTCCCCCACAACCTACTGAAAAAATCAGTTCCATGTTCCTGATCATTCTTTACATGAGTTGAGCTTGCCAAGTCAACTCAATCAGCTCCAGCACTGGAGTTGGGAATGTGGGGGAGGAGCAGCATGGGAGGGATACAGATTAAGACATGGTCCCTACCCTCAAAGAACTCACCCTATGCTGTTAGGAAGCAAGTCCATTTAACAAATAGCACAAAACTGCTAGAACATTTACCACAGGAAACCAGATACTCAGAAAAAAGAAAATACTAAGTAATACTGCAATATCAAACCTGCGGTACAGGCAGAGATCATCATAATCTATTTAATTCACACATTATATTTTATAATTTGCAAAGTGCTTATCCAGGGATTGTCTCAGACGATCCTCGTGGGCAATTTTAAAAAATAGGAAGACCAAATGTTATCATTATCATCATTATTAGTATTAATATTATTGCCACTTAACAGATAAGGAAACCGAGGCTGAGAGAGGTTAAGTCAATTAATCAGGGCCACACTGCTAAGAGGTAGCCAAGTCAGGATTCACAGCCAGGACTTTGTGGAGCTCTGGAAACAGAAAATAAATTATTTAAGGTCACCAGAAAAGATTCCTTGAAGGAGCTAGGGCTTAAGGTGAACCCAAAAGACCTCACCTTGTGTCCTTAGATGCTCAGAACAGAGGACACTCCACGAGGAGGGCTGAGATGGGGATGAAGGATGAAGGATGGGATGTTGGAATGAGCAAGGTTATGTGCAGGAACAAGAGATTGACCCGGGAGAGCAGAAGGCAGAAGCAGAATCAGAGGCTGTATAATAAGGTACAGAGAGTAAACCAGGGGTTCACCAACCACACGAGGCGTACAGACAGGCTGAAAATCATATGCCTGAATATAGAAGACATGGTGCACAGATTTTTATCCGGAAAAAATGAGAAGACTTTGTAGTGCTGGACCAAGATTCCTTCACAGAACTGCCGGGCTCCTCTCGCCCTCTGGGACTGATACCCAGTGAATCCTTAGCTCTGCTCAGCCACAATTGTTTCATCTGTGAAACGGGGAGAACCGACCTCATAGGGCTGCTATCAGAAGAAAACGCCTTCTGACTAGGGGAGGCGACCCGCACCGAGCCTGGGAAGTGGCCGGAACTCTAAACGCTGACGACTGCTACTGCTGGTTTCGTTGCTTTTGCAAAGAGAAAGGGAAGGGTTTTTTTTTTTTTTTTTTTTTTTTTTTTGCATGTGGGGAAGTGTGAATGTAACCCCTCTTCCTCTCCCTCTCCTTGCAGAGCGCAAGGGATATCCAGCTGACGGTGGAGCAGTGGGGTCGCTCGGACCTGATGCTCTGGGTGAACCCTTATGAGCCCATAAAGAAGGTTAAAGAGAAGATCCGGCAGAGCCGGGGCTCCTCGGGCCTCCAGCGCCTGTCCTTCCAGGAGCCCGGCGGCGAGCGGCAGCTCCTGCGCAGTCACTGCTCCTGGGCGTATTACGGCATCTTCTCCGACACGCGCGTCTGCCTGCTGGACACCGTCTCCCCCGAGATCCAGGTCTTCGTGAAGAACCCGGATGGCGGGAGCCACGCCTACGCCGCCCACCCCTCCCACTTCGTCCGCAGCCTGAAGGAGCAGATCGAGGACCGGCAGGGGCTGCACCGAGAGCAGCAGCGGCTGGAGTTCCGGGGCCACGTCCTGCAGGACTGGTTTGATCTGGGGTACTACGGCATCCAAGACAGCGACACCCTCGTTCTGTCCGAGAAGAGGGCAGGGGAGCCCCTGTTTCCGCCCTGCTAACTTCACTCTGGGAAGCTTTTCTGCATTTCTGTCATCGAATCCTGACGTCGGTCTACCCACCATTCCTTCCGGGAGGTCCCACATCTTCACCAACTCTGTGAACCGCTCACTAGGGGAAGGGGAGGGGGGCGAGAGACTAAATATACACATGGACAATGGCCAGATCCCATGTGACAATAGAATTCTGACCCACAGCCTCCACAGCAACCAACCCAGAACCCAAGTCAAGACGTAAGTCAATCGCTACCAGTTTCTCTAATTTCCCACCCCACCCAGAACCCACTTCCAATTTAGGACCAACCAGAGAAAACCAAATGAGCTCCCCGAACCAATCACAAAGGTAACCCTGCTTCCAATTGGCACCTACAGCTTATCCACACCGACAAGCTTGATCGTGCCGTGCCTGAAGCCTTCCCCATTTGTCGGGTTCGCTGCAAAGCTTTCCCATTCTGCCTGGCCTGGGTCTCTGTGGAATGCCTGCAATTTGGGAATAAACATCCTTGGTTCTCATTTGGGTGGTCGTTCATTTCCACAGGTGCTGATGCTGTTCTAATGGGTACCGTTTAATCATTCAAATCTCTCAAATTTGAGTCCTCAGGATTGTAGACTGTAGGGAAACTGAGGCAAAAAAGAGGCCAAGTCTGGGAGATTGGAGATAAAGCAGTCCAAAAAAAAAAAATCCCCTCGGGCTGAGGTTGTAGCTCAGTGGCACAGCACTTGCCTAGCACGTGTGAGGCGCTGGGTTCAATCCTCAGCACCATATAAAAATAAATAAAATATATTGTGTCATCTACAACTAAAAGTATTTTTTTAAATCCCCTCAACTCCCGAAACCCACATATAAACAGTCCACAATAATCCAGAGACTTTTTTTTTTTAATCAGCATCTTTATTAAGAAAGGATACCATGTGATCAAGTTTTTGCTAATCAAGCCCTAAAAAGCTTCCTTGTGGCCTCCAGTGGTGACTCTTCAATTACCACAGCATATTAAACCACTTCACCACTGGTTCTCAACCTACTCTGGGCAATTTAGCAATAGTAATCTGTGT
The DNA here is from genome assembly GCF_902686455.1 of Sciurus vulgaris. NCBI lineage: Eukaryota > Metazoa > Chordata > Mammalia > Rodentia > Sciuridae > Sciurus > Sciurus vulgaris. The sequence continues at coordinate 137,515,931 of NC_136468.1, forward strand.
ATTTTCCCAGTCTGTTTTACCTTTAGGGACAGAAGAGTGTCTTCTTTCAAAGAAGTAACAGGCTAGTCCAGCCCACATCTTTGTATCTTTTTTAAAGCACTGTTACAGCCCCGATTGTACGTGATGGGAAAATTCTTGCCTAAACGAATAAATGAATAGCGCCTGCCTGTAGTCTCAGCCACTTGGGAGGCTAAGGCAGGAGGATCAAGAGTTCAAAGCCAGCCTCAACATTTAGCAAAACCCTAAGTAACTCAGTGAGACCCTGTCTCTAAATAAAATATTTTAAAAAGGACTGGGGATATGGCTCAGTGTTTGAGTACCCTGGGGTTCAATCCCCAGTACCAAAAATAAATAAATAATTAATTGAATAAGTCGGTCTTAGTCCATTCAGGCCACTGTAAGAATATATAATAAACTCAATGGTTTATAAATAACAAACACTTATTTCTCATAGTCCTGAAGGCTGGGAAGTCCAACATCAAGGTGCTGAGAGATTTGTTATCTGGTAAACACCTCTTCCTAGTTCTTAAATGGCAGCTTCTCACTGTGTCTTCACATGGTGGAAGAGGTGTAAAAATAAATTAGAAAAACAATTATTTAATTAATTTTAAATACATAGTGGAAGAGGTGACCAGGAGGTCTCTTTCACGAAGGCTACTTTCTGCCCCCACCCCCCACCATGACCTACTCACCTTCCACAGGCCCCACCTCCTAATACCATTCCCTTGGGGATCAGAATTTTAATACAGGAATTTGGGGAAGAAACAAATATTCCAATTCTAGCAGTCATTTTTTTTTTCTTTCTTAATAGAAAAGCCAAGGCCCTGGAATTTATTTGAATGATGTTTTGACACACTCATCTTCAAAGATCAACAAAGCATTCCAAAAAGACAAAAGTTGTTTTATCTTTTGCCCCGAGTATCTTAGTCTTGGGTTAGTCCTGGGAATGAGCTTTTTTTTTTTTTAAATACTGATTTAAGAATTCCTGTGCTAGAAAACTAGAGATTCCCATCTGTACATCTCACATTTTGCATACAAACCACGGGAAGAGCTGCTCAGAATGCAGACTCTGATCCGTAGGTTTGTGGTGGAGCCCAACTTTTTCTGCATTTCTAACAAGCTGCCAGGTGTTAGGGTGCTGTTGGGCCAGGAACTACTTTCACCAGTAAGGCCCCAGGGTATTAAAAGAAACACCAGACTCGGGTCCCAAATCTTGTAAGAGATTCTGATCAGTTAGTTTTTTGTGAGGACCCCACACACACACCAAAACTCCACAGTTTAACAAGTCCCTAAGGCGTTTCTGATCCCCACGTGACCTTAGAAATTACTGGAATAAATGAATAATGTCTCAATTACACAGGATCAAAACCTGAACATGGTTGGGACATGGTGTGACCCCAGGCAATTCCCTTCCCCCTCCTAGGTCTCGTTTTTCTCGGCAAGAAAAAAAAAAATCCAAGTTCATCCCTTGGATTCTTCATGCGCTCTTTTTTGGAGGACGGCCTCCACCTTCTAGCGTAGTTCATGGCCCTTAGCGTGCCTGAATCTGAGAACTACAATCCCCATAATGCCCTGCGCTTCTCCGCCCCCACGTGGGCCTTGTGGGAGGATCCGCAAGAGAGGCGTTCCCGCAATCCTTTGCGGTAGCCCAAGATGGCCGCGCCCGGTGGCGCCGTGAGCGACTCAGAGAGCAGTAGCAGCAGCGATGCTGAGGAGCTGGCGCGGTGCCGTGAGGCGGCAATGCCGGCCTGGGGCTTGGAGCAGCGTCCGCGGGGAGCAGAGAAACCACGAGCCGGTAGGGGGCTGTGTTCCGGGAGGCTGGCCATGGAGCGTGAGTTCTTCCCTTGGGGCTAGAGAGCGTGGATGGTGAGCAGGGAGTCCCCGGGACTTGACTTCTTCCCGGAGAGCGTGGAGATTCAAGGTGCAGTAGGGAGGGTGGTTCCATTGTCCCAGAGGAAGAAAATGAGACAGTTAAATGTCTGCTGACTGCACTTTCTGCGGCCCATCCTTACTGCTGCACAGCCTCCTCTCTCAGATGACTGGCAGCCCCTCTGCCTTTATTTTCGCGTCCAGTCCAACCTTTCCTCACCTCCAGTACATTCTCCCACCCCTGGTTGCCCACGAGCTCTGTCCAACACGTCTCTCAGACTTTGACGGGCTCTCTAGGGGCCTGGGAATAAATCTAAAATCCCTCAGCATAATCGTGATTAGAATCCAGCGGGTCCTTGTATTTGAAATGGAAAAAATATTGCATCTTTGTTTTCATTTACCGTAACCTGAAATTTAGCAAGTCTCTCCATCATGCATATAAAGCAACAAGTCACAGTTGTTTTGATAATACCTGTTGTTTTGTTACAACATAAATCACCAGATTTTCGTATTGCGTTACAGTCTTTGTCGCTATGTCAAAATATTTTTCTTACATTGGGAAGAGATCATTTAGACTCAACTTTGCTTAAAGTTACAGTGAATTTTAGACCCATTACTAGATCTTATTTAATAAAGAAGATCTGTATTAATAAAGAAGGACATACACTAATATGTTTGGTTGTTTATTATTATGATAGCTAAATTTCAGCAATTGTTGAGGTTTTTCATAATTCTGCATGTTTGCATTTTATGCATCTGACACATTCTGAAAAGGGATCCAGGCTTCACTGTGCTGTTAAAGAAGGCCAAGGTACAAGAAGGTTAAGATCCATACATTTGTTTAAAGACTTATATAAGCCTTTTGGTGACTCATTCCCTGCCTGCTTCTCCCTGGTGTTCCAGCTACAGTCCACTTCCCACAAGTACACACCAGACCACACTCTACCCTCATCTCTGAACATAGAGGACTGTAATTTTCTCTGCAGGTTCCATTTTCAAATCTACTTCTCTGTCTCCCTGTTCATCACTTGCCAGCAGTAAGAACTTGGGCACGGTATTTACATCCTGCTGTACCTGAATTTCCTCTTCTGTACATTGTAGCACCTACCTCATAAGGTCGGGAAGTTACTGAGGTGATGCATCTGTAGTGTTTGGCACATATCAGAGGCCCAATAAATGGCAGCAATGTGTGGTTGATTTATGTACATGAACTGCTTGCCTTTCTTCTAGGTCTAACTCTTGCTCATCCGTTAAGATACTGAGACAAAACCACTTGGGGGAAGCTTTCTCAGTCTTTCAAGTCTCTTACCTGCCTTGTGTGTGCCCCCTTCATTCTTTGTGTGATTCCCTTTGTAAATAGCGCTTTCCTTTCTTCCTGCAACTTACCTCTTTGTCTTTTTTGCCTTTAATTCTGTATCCCTAGCCAGTACGTGCTGCACGAATGCTTATTGAGAGGTTATGTGACATGAACTTCATGAAGGCTGGAACCTGGCCTGTTCTCTCACCACGGTACTCCCAGGACCTTCGCACAGTGCTTGAATGAATGAACTTGCACAAAGGGTACCTCACTGATGAGTGTAGGGGGCCAGGATTACAGCAGACTCCCAGTCTGGTTTCTTCTGTTGCGAACAATGGGTTCCTGTTGGTGGTGTTAAGAGAGAAACACCTGAGGGGCTAGGGCTGGGGCTCAGTGGTAGAGCACTTGTCTAGCATGCGTGAGGCACTGGGTTCGATCCCCAGCACCACATAAAAAAACTAAATAAATAAAATAAAGGTAGTGTGTCCATCTATAACTAAAAATATTTTTAAAAGAGAGAGATAAACACCTGAGAAGTGGTATCCAAGGTATCAGCTTTACAATTCATTGTTTTTGTGACATTATAAATCCCCTGCTAGCCTGGGTGTTGTGGTTCACACCTGTTCCCAGCTACATTAGAGGCTAAGTCAGGAGGATCACAAGTTTGAAGATAGTCTGGCTCAGGGGGAAAAAGAAAGCAGGGTTGGGCTGGCTCTGGAGTAGAGCACCTGACTAGCAAGGCCCTGGTTCTAATTCACAATACAAGGAGGGGGAAAATTCTCTATGAGAGTAAATGTAGCTGCTAATAATAAGTACTTTTCTTGATTGAGCACCTACTGTGTGCCAGGCAAGATGCTGGACATTTAGACAGTTATGGGTGGCATAATAATGCCACCATGATGTGTGCTCTTATCCTACACACCTTGTGTTATCTGGTTTAATCTTTCCAGCAGTTCCACAAACAGGGTATTATTAGCCCCATTTTATTTGGCCAAGGTCATTCACCTTGTAAAAGCGCAGTACCAGTTGTGAATCTAGACCTATGAGACTCTTAAGTCCATGTTCTGAATTGCTTTTATGTCACCCCACCTGACAAGTGTTTTTTGTTCTCACCCTTTGGTCCATGACCATGTGGAAACGTAAGTCACTGTTTTATGAATGCAATCTTCTACAGCTTTTAAGTGCAGTGATGAGGAACTGGTCACCAGACCTCCAAACCACTTAAACTTGGGGGTAACATATACTTTGATTAATTTGTATGACATTTATTTCAAACCAAGGCACAGTCCTAGGAGATAGGATTAGAAAGAAAAAAAATAACAAATGCTGTGGCTTTCAGATGCAAGAAGAAGAGCACGTAAAGTGTCCATAACACTAACTCTAGAAGATGTGTAATCTTATCCCCACAGTAGATGAGGAGAACACGGGCTCAGGGATATAAAGTGTCTTGCCCAGAGTCACACAACTTGTTGGTGGCAGAGCCAGGACTCAACCGAGCTGTCTCCCCCTGGAGGTGGATACCTGCCGTGTCTGTGGCAGGACCTGATTGTTCCTCTACAGTCCATGGCAGGAGACAAGTCTTCCTCATGACTGTGAAGATGTCCAGCTGGGCATCCGTATACCCACCTCTAGGAGCATCAGGCCCTTCTTGCAACTTCACTGTACTCCAGGGCACATCTGCATAGATCACGCTGTGCCAGGACACAGGACATGTGACTCTACCCTGGCATAGGCATAGCAGGGCCCCTGGAGTTGTTCAGTACACTGCGCCTCTACACTGGGCCTGGAGTATCACAGATCCATTCTGTTCAGTTGGCTCCTCAAAGACACAAGCCTATTTTGTCCCGTTATTCGAGCCAGAAACCTCAAAGCTATCTTCCTCTCATCTCTGACACCTGCATCCAGTCCATGGACTCCATCTTCAAACTGAATGTATCAGGAATCCTCAGTCATTGCAGGGGACTCCCTGCATCTGCCCTTGTCCCACTCTGATCTCATTCCACATAGAGGCAACAGAATAGAATTTCTGTATAATTATAAAAATATAAGTCAATTTATGTCCCTCTTCTTGCCAGAATCCTCTAGTGGCTCTTCTTCAAAGCCCACGTCCTCACATTTGCCCACATGGGGTCCTCTGTGATGCTGTCCCCAGGAGTTCTTCATCTCTCCTGTGCCCGTGCTGGTTGGACGGGCCCTTGCCATACTGGCCTCCTTGCTGGTTCTCGTGTGCCGACAGGTTTTTGCCTCAGGGCCTTTCCAGATGCTCTTCCCTCTGCCTGGGAAGCTCTCTTCCAGATATCCACTTAGTTCACTCCCTCACCTCTCTCATATATGTTCCACTATTATCTTAGCAGTGAAGTCTCCCTGCCCACCTTTATACAGTGACTGCCCCCCAGCACAGCCCTCCTCTCTCCTCTGCATTGTTTTGTTTTTTTAATTTACTGACCATTATCCAATTTTATAATTAGTCTTTACATGTAAAGACTAATAACAGACATCTGTCTAGAATATAAGCCACACGAGGATAGTAATAACCTTAAGTTGTTCTACAACTAAAAATGCCTAGTTATTAATAGGCAGTAAGTATTTGGTTGAGTGGATGACGACCAGGTCAGACATTCCCAGTGTTTTGGCTTCAAAAATGTGATCAGTTCAAAGAGCCACCTTCTTCTGTCTTCTCCCACAGCACTTGGCACACAGCAAGGCACATAGTAGGCACTCAACAAATAGTACAAATGCAGCATGGTGGTCGATAGGCTCTCTGGAGCCAGGTGGCCCGGGTCCTCCTCCCAGCTCTGTTGAATTGGCTATTAGATGCTGCCCAAGTTAACTTTGCATTTGCTTGCAGCTCCCCCTTCTGCATGTGGGGATAACAGTAATCTATCTAATGGGGCTTGTAAATCACTTTAAAAAGTACCTGGCACATGCAGATGTTTTTATGTTGCCTCTAATTCCTCAATCTTCATTTTTCCACAGATGCTGCCAATAACAAGTTGCCAGCCTCTCAACTGAGCCTCAGGTACTGTGCATTGAGAAGTTTCCTTTGCTCATCAACAGATACTGTATGTGTGTGCCAGCTGCTAGGTTAGATGCCAGTCCAGCTGTCGGAGTGAAATAGACACGTGTCGTCTGCCTTTGTTGGGGGTCTTCTGGGCCAGCCGGAGGCGAAGTTCTTTTGTGTGTGTTGCAGGCATAAAGTGGATGAGCATGAACAAGATGGCAACGAGCTTCAGACCACCCCCGAGTTCCGAGCCCACGTAGCCAAGAAGCTGGGAGCCCTGCTGGACAGGTGAGCCACCGTGCACGCTGACACCAGCCGCTGTGACACAGGCTGGCCGGAAGCTCATGGTGTCTGAGCAGGTACACGGCATTGCCCCTCCGTGCGTTCAGCAGCAGCACGTCGCGTAGGTTGGGCTGAGGTTCTTATTCCCAGGCGAGGAAACAGCTTTCAGCAAGGACATGTGTTTGCTGGAAGTAATAGGGAGTAAAGGACAGAGACGGGCCTCAGACCATCTGTGTCCGACTCCAAGGTTGAAGTGTTCTTTACCCCTGCCTTACCCTGCCCTCGTGAGAATAAGAGAGGAACCCTGAGAAGCAGGAGCTCATTCTTACCACAAGAGGACAAGGAAGGACACAATCATATTTCTTGGGTGTTCTCTGTGTGCCAGGCACTGAGCCAGTTCTCTGTCTTACATTCCCATTCCTAGTACGCTTCCTGATATGCTGGTGCAAGGACACTTGGACAATTGGGACTGAAGGATTCAAGCAGAGAATCCTGCGTTCCATTTCCCATACTGTCTCTTGTGTGTTCTAACACCACTCTTTCTTTATGGTAATCAAGCAGGAGCAAGATTTTTTTTTTTTTTTTTTTTTCCTATCAGGAATTGCACCCAGGGCCCCTTAAGCATTGAGCCACTCCCAGCCCTTCTGTCCTTTTTTCATGTTTTATTTAGAGACAGGACCTTGCTGAGTTGCTTAGGTCTTGCTAAGTTGCTAAGGCTGGCTTTGAACTTGCAATCTTCCCGCCTCAGCATCCTACCCTGCTGGGATTAAATGTGTGCACCAGGAACAAGATTCTTAACATCTGCGTCAAGCATTTTCCTCAATTCAGAACACCATTATCTACTGCAGTTTAGACTCTTAATATACTCCCTAAATCTATTGTTTATTAAATGAATGATATTCCTTACATCCAACATTTTAGCCTGAGCTTTTAAAATGGAGTACTTTGAAAAAGGTCAAAGGGTACATTGGAAGGTATAGAGAACCTCAATATCTCAAAATATTATTCTGCCAGATATATTTTAGTATGGAAAAATCAACCATTCAACTTCATTTTATTCAAATAAACATACTTGTTTAGAAAGGGGGAAAAAAGGAAAAGAAAAGATAGTCTTTAAAGAATCAGGTTGGCATTCTCAAAGCGAGTGCCACAAGTGCTGCCGTTTTAGTCCTCCCTGGCTACTATAACAAAATACCACAAACAGGGTGGCTTATAGACAGAAATGTCTTCCTCACGTTTTGGATACTGGGAAGTCCAAGATCCAGGTACTGGCAGACTCAGTGTCCAGCAAGGCCCTCTTCTTAGTTCACAGATGGCCCCTTCTCATCCTCTCACATGGTGGAAGGGACAAGTGTTCTCCCTCTCAAGCCTCTTTTACAAAGGCATGAATCCCATTCGTGAGTGCCCCAGCCCAATGGCCGAAGCACCTCCTGAGTGCCATCACCTTGGAGATCAGGATTTCAACATAGGAATTGATTTTAGGGGCACACCAAAATTCAGACGTTAGGCCTGGCCCACAGTACAGCTCTAGAGACAGGGATCCAGCAGCAGGGAAATTTGAGGTGCGCTGCCGTCTGTACGCGTCCACGTGCCCTTGGAGAACAGGTGCGCTAGTGTGTTCAAGGCGCTGGGAGCTCCTGTGGCGGGCAGGCCTGTGCCAGCTGCTGAGCCCAGTGTTTCCAAACTCATTGGCCACAGTGCCTTGGCTTCGTAGTAGATCCGTGCACACGCAGTGGAACGCATGGCAGGACAGGCTGCTCTCTATCCATCTGATTGACAGCCCTGGCGGATTTTGAAAGGGAGAGGAGCGTTTGGGGCCATTGTCCTTCAATTTGAAGTAAATATGAAAAGTGACAGATGGGCCTTCCCAAAGTGTCGAACAACTATTCCTGTGAGGCTGAACATCTGGCCAGAGCCCGCAGCCTGAGCCCCCACGACATTAGTGCCAGGCCCCCCTCCAGGGTGTGGTGAGGGGCTTTAGGAAGGCTGGGTACATCTCACCCTGAAGGCGCAGTTTGTCTTCATAACCGGTTGGCTCCTGGGTGACCAAGGCCTGCTTGGCTTTGCATTGAGCCAACACAGATGCTTCCCCAGGTGGAAATCAGCAGAATGCTGGTCACCATGGCCAGGTATTCCCTGTGCTGCTTTCTGGTTCTTTCCAAAGGGACTTAAATGATAACCGGGTAGGTCACTTGACATTTTCTACAGGATCGCTCTTTGTTGTAGGGGCTGCTCTTCATGTCACAGGATGTCTAACAGCATCCCTGGCCGAGGAGGTGCTAATGACACCTGCCCCACAGCCATGACAACCAGCTGTGTTTCCAGGCATTGCCAATGCACCCGGCGACCTGTCTGAGCCACTCTCAGGCAGGGACCAGGGCCTGGTCGGCATCATCTCCACTCCCTCTCCCAAAACTCTTCCTGGCAGGGCTCTGGGGGTGCCTGTGACATGCAGAGGGGAGTCGGGCAACGCTGAGTGCTGCGGGCCTGCCTCGGGGTGAGAGCGTGGCTCCTGCAGGGCAGTGATTCTCCAGCCGTCAGCAGGGACCCACCTCCTGCCTCTAGAGAGTGGCGATGATTTCCGAGAGGTCCTAGGAAGCCCTTGCTTATCCTCATGACAGTCTTCACCACCACGCTACCCTGTCCTGAGCACCTGTGGTCGCCAGACTGCGCCAAGGGCTCGATGTCCATTTTCTCATCCAGTCCTTTTCCTAACAGGCAGGGACTGTTGTCATCCCAGTTCACAGATGCGTAACAGACTGAGAGGAGTGCAGTCATGTGACAGGCAGGGTCACAACCAGTAACTAACAAAGCCAGCGCTCAAAACCCAGGGCTCCTCTGGGCGCAGTGGGTGTGGCTGTAATCCCACTCGGAAGGCTGAGGCAGGAGCATGACAAGTTCGAGGCCAGCCTGTGCAATTTAGCAAGACAAGTCTCAAAATAAGAAGAGCTGGTGTAGAACACCCCTGGGTTCAGTTCCCAGCATCACAAAAACGAAAAAGCACAGAGGGCTCTGAGGTTTGAATAACATCCGTCAGTGGGTCGTATCAATTTCAGTTTCCTGGCTATAATGCTGTACTCTAGTTATGCATGGAATTTGGAATCTCTGTATTATTTTTTGCAGCTCCATATTATTTCGTGTCAATCTATAATTAATTACCTCAAACTCTTTAAAAATGAAGGCAAAAGCCAGGTATAGTGGCACACGCCTGTAATCCCAGAGGCTTGGGAAGAGGATCACAAGTTCAAAGCCAGCATCAGAAATTTAGCAAGGCCCTAAACAACCTAGTGAGACCCTGTTGCTAAATAATTTTTTTTTAAAAAGATTGGAAAAGAGGCTGGGGTTGTGGCTCAGTGATTGAGTGCCCCTGAGTTCAATCTCTGGTACCAAAAAAAGGGCGGGGGGGAATGAGCAGGGCTGCCCTGTCCTAGAAGCTGACCTCTGAACCACTCCTCTAGACTGGTCGTATTTCCCTTTTCGTGCTACCTGCTGGGAAGCTCAAAGCAAAGTGTTCGGCCTTTCTCCAACAAGTGTATAAGAAGGGCTTCCTCCTCACACTCCCAGCTCTTTCTGTTCCTTCTGGCATTTTTTTCTCTGCCCTTCTTGAAATTGCATTCTTTATTTTTTTGAACTGTATCTTTAAAAGTTCTCCACTTTCTGGAATACAGTAGGGTTCAAACAAAAGAAACCTTGCAGTTTGAGTCAGAAGGGGCTGTTCAGTGGGGCATGGCTGTGGGCATCGTCAGCCTTCTCACGGGGCCGTGTGATCTCCACTCTTGCACTCGATCAAGATCATGTGCCTTGTCACCTCCACTTAAAAATAATCTTTTTTTAAATTTAAAAACCAAAATTATTTTTATCATTACTCAAAATCACATCCTAAATTAGCCATCTCCTCTCCCCTTAGCTCCATCACCATCTCAGAAGTAGTGAAGGAGCCAAGGACAGCTAAGGAGCACAAGGTGGCCTCGGAGGATGACGGTGAGTGGTCCTTGCCAGTGGCAGCTGTTGTTTATTGAACACCTGCTTGTGACCTGGAGCTGGCGGGACAGTTTGGGTTTATTATCTCCTTTCACCCACTCATGCCCTGCCCTGAGGCGGGAATCATGACCGTACCCCGTGCACAGACCAGGGAACCGAGGCTCTGAGACACAGATGGCTTGTCTGCACTAACCTTATCTGCCTGACCCTGCGCAGGCGCACTTTCCCCAAGCCTCTCTGGCCCCTGCCCAGCTCTGTGAGCTCGTGGGAGGCCGCCTAGGTACCTAGGAGGCTCGACTACTGACTTCCAGAAGCTCTGCAGGCTCATGGCCCCAACCTGGCAGCTGCTGTCCCTGCAGGCACAGGCGCCCTGGCTCCATCAGGCATGGACCAGGCCGCTCTCAGATGAGGCCTCGGCTTGCAGTCGCATGACAGTGACTCCCAGGCATTCATCTCTGGACCAGGAGCTCCTTGAGGGCAGAGGCCGTCAGCCTCAGCACCCGGGAGAGGGGAGGTTGGCACCCAGCAGTGCTGACTTTGCCCCTGTGAATCTTAGGCTTCCGCCTTTTCTTCACATCCATCCCTGGAGGCCCTGAGGAGGAGGCTTCTCCCCCACCCCACCGAAAGCGCCAGCCCTCCAGCTCCAGGTGAGAGCCCGTGTCCTCTCCTCACAGCGCCTCCTTTTTCTGCCTCCTGTCTTGGCCATTCCCCTGGAATAATGAAGCAGACTCCAGACCAAAGGAAGGGGCCTGTCAAGTAACTGGAGAATCACACCCAGGAGGGGGCTTGCTTTGGGGTTCTTTGGGGGTGGCTCTGGATCTTTACTGTTTTATAAGCACTTGATTTGGGCCAGATTCCTGATTTTCTTTTAGTTGCCTCCTGAGACGTCCCTGTGAGGTCTGGATTCTAAGACCCCATTTTGTAGATGAAGATACTAAGGGTCAGAGAGGTTAAGTCACTTAATGAGGCCACAGGGCTGGTAAGCAGAGAAGCTAGTATTAGAACCCAGGTCTGCCCCACTCCCAAGCCTGAGCTTTCAAACTGAGACTGTCCATCTGAGACTCTGACCAAGGGAGGGCGGCGAAAGGTGACTTTGGGACCTGCCCTGACCCCAGCTGACCCGCACTGCCCTCCCCTTGCAGCAGTGAGGACAGTGACGAGGAGTGGCAGCGATGCCAGGAGGCAGCCGTGTCAGCCTCTGACGTTCTCCAAGAGTCAGCCATCCACGTTCCCATCACGGTGGAGAAAGAGGCCAAGAAAAGGAAAAGGAAGCCGAGAAAGAAAGCCGACCAGGGGGCAGGCGCTGGTTCAGCCACAGCCACCAGCCCCGCCCGCGGGACCGCAGTCCAGACGCAGGAAAAGACACAGGCCAACGGGGACCAAGTATCACCGGGGACCAAAAAGAAAAAAAGGAAGAAAAAGGCAAAGAAAACCAGCGAGGCATCGCCATTTCCAGCAGCAAAGAGTGAGGCCCCCATGCCTGCAAACTGACCCAGTCTGTGGGCACCGCACCCCCAGGGTCGGAGGACGAGGCACCCACGGGCGGCACGACGCCGAGTTAAAGCATTTGACTGGCAAAGCCAGACTCCGCCCACAAGACCTGACAATGCCAGGGCTTGCCCAAGAGTCTGGGCAGAGACGTGGCTGCAGGGTGAGAAGCCTCAGCAAGGCCTGCCCCTGTTTCCACTGAGGGTGGGGGTGGCCCTGTGCTTCTGGAGCGTTCTCTGGCCTCAGGGAGTCGTCCGCCTCTTCAAGACTAGAGGTCCAGTGGTAAGTTTCCACCTCTCTGAGATGGGCAGGATCTCTCTCCCTCCCCCACTTCTTCAGCTTGGTGTGGGAAAGTCTTTAGAAAATGAGGGATGGGGCCCCCAAGATGCCAAGTCCCAGGGAACCTTTGGTCCTCCCTCTACCCCACATCAGTTTTCCAGAACATTGGGAAAAGAGGAAGATTCCACCCCGCTGCCCAGTCTCCAGAATTTTCTTTCTCCATATTTGTGAATTTATCAAACACAATGATGTCTCTGAGCCAACTACCTTATAAAAAAACAAATCGTCAGTGGGCTGGGGATGTGCATCCCAGCACCTGTGACCCTAGTTTCATGCAGTGGGGGTGTTCTGCAAGGAGTAGACGCTCAAGATCAAGGTGGAATTCTGGCTTCGTCATCTTGTGAGCACGCGTGCTGCAACCTATCTCCACGCCTAGGCCCCCAGCCTGCCTAGGCCCCCAGCCTGCCTCGGCCTTGGGTGACTCATTGACAAGCAAGAGGTTTCCACATGTTTCTTAGTGACTTTACTAAAAGTTAAATAAATGTACAGGCTCCCCCACAGCTGGCTACGAGCCGCAGAGGTGCTGGCTCTCCCCAGGCCCCTGGCTCAGTCCCAGGTAGAGGTGGCCACCAAGGCCCAGGTTCTCCACCACAGGCCCAGGAGGTAAGGTCACACGCGCCCTGGGCTGACACATCTGCTCTGCCCCTCCCCATGCTGCTCAGGACCTCAGACTCCTCAGGGTGGCTGCCAACTGCCTAGACCCCAGTTCGCAGCCGGCTGGGCTCCTAAGTATCAGTCCATCCACGCAGGTGGCCCCTCATCTTGCCACGCTTCTCCCTCTGGACCTCCGCTCTGCCCGCTGCTCAGGCCTTGCTGCCTTCTGAGGTTGGTAACCACCCACCTCCAAAAAGAGAAGGGTCTGCAGGGCCCCAGGGCCAGAGGAGCTGCTGCCCTGGGACCTGGACTTGACACAGCTGGTCACAGGAGCAAGGACGGCCTCTTCGCCCCAAAGTGGTCTGTCTGGTAGTGGCAGGATACTAGCTGGCTTCAGAAGGCCTGAGGTCAGGAACACATGTCCAGGAAAATGAGGGGTCCTGGAGGCCGTGGAGAGGGGGTGGCTCTGGACAAGGGAGGCAGGAGAGCCCTGCGTGCCTTCCCCGTTAGCTTGAGCTGCCCAGGGCCTGGGCACGGAGCCCCAGGCCTGGGAGAAAGCAGCCACTGGGACGTGCCTGGTGCGTGGGGATGGGTGCGTACAGGTGGACTTGTGGCTTACTTGCTGGAAGGAGCTGCGCAGGGCCAAGTAGCCCATGGATGCAGAGGTGACCATGCGGCCATGCTGATCTAGGGCCTCGCAGGGCTCAGTGAGTCACAGCCGCCAGGCTTGTGCTGAGAGAAGCGTGCCTCCAGGGCTGTCCTCAGGCCCGAGCTGGGGCACCAGGGTCAAAGGCTGCCCTTTTCTCTTCCAAATATCAGCAGGTAGTCCAGCAGCTCAGGTAGTCCCTCCAGGATCCTCCAGGAACAAGCTCTGCTTCCCAGTGCTCCACAGTCCCCTCTTGGGCAAGTGACACCCTCCTCAGTTGAGGCACCTTTCGGGGGCTGCAGAGTGGGAACGAGTCGGGTTTTCCAGGAAAGGCCCCTGTCCTGTGGGGCAGCAGCTGGGCAGGCTCAGAAGCCCTCCAGGTGGTGGCAACTGCTGCCTTGTCACCCCCAGGCAGGCAGTGCAGGCTCCAGGGCCCAGCCCCTGGTAGGTTGCCAGCGTTACTGGGAGGAGGAGGCCATCTGCGTGGAGATGAAGGTCTCGATGACGCCGTGGTTGGATGGCAGCAGGTGGCTGTGGCCATTGGCGGAGTCGGAGCTCTGGTACAGCACCAGGCTGCTGGAGGACACTGCAGGGGCAAAGCAGGCTGCTGGCTGCTGGCCACACCCCCTCGGGCCCACTACCTGCCCCTCCCTAAGGGCAGGAGAGGCAGGGCCTCACCTGAATCAGCAGGTTCCAGGAACCCCAAAGGCAGGCCTCTACCTGAGGCCACCCAAAACGTGGTTCCCACACTAGTGGGAACACTACAGAAGTCCAGACAAGGTGACATGGTAGTTGTATGTCAGCTCAGCTAAGCTGAATCAAATACTAATTTTGTTTCTGGGAAGGTATTTTGTGGATGTGGTTAACATCTACAGTCACTTGGCTGTAAGTAAAGGAGGTTCCCCTTGATAGTGTGGGTCGGCCTCAGCTAATCAGTCGAAAACCTGAAGAGCAAAAGCCGAAGTTTCCCAGAGAAGGAATTGCTGTGCCTCAAGACTGCAGATTTGGCTCCTGTCCAGGTGGCCAGCCCGCAGACAGGCTCCCAGATACATGAGCCAGTTCCTTAAAGTAAACCTCCCTGTGTGGAGTGCACTTCCTACTGGGCCTGTGTCTTGGGAGAACCCTGACGAATGGATGGGGGTAAGAGAATGGGCTTTGGGGTTGGACCTGGGTTCATGTCCTGGCTCTGCCACCCAGTAGATGAGACAGGTCCGTCACCTCGAGTGTCCACTTCCTCATCTGTAAAATGAGGATAAGGCACATGCCTCATGGGGTAGAGCCGGAGCTGGAACGTGGAGGGTCCGTGGTCATGCCGCAGCCCTGGGGGCTGGGGGACCTGGGCCTCCCTAGGGTTGGCAGTTGCCTGAACTCAGAGGTCCCGGTGGCCACCCCAGGCCTCGGCGCCCAGCAGCCCAACTCCTAGGCCTGCTCTTAGCCCCGGTTGCACACTGGGGACCTCCAGGGTCGCCAGGGCACGGCCAGGAGAGGGTGGAGTGAGTGGCCAGAGGGCTCACACCACTGGGGTGTAGGAACGTGAGTCCTTCCAATCCCCCAAAAGAAGCCAGAGAGCAGATTCCTCTGTGAAAGCTCCAGATATTTAAATGTTGCCCATTGATTCAAAGAACATTAAAAGCTGAGCCCAACTCCACACGTCTGAGTGGCTTCTGCTCCACAGCAAGCCCAGCTCAGGCTCACGCCCTCTACTGCCTTTCGGAGCCATCTCGGACTTAACTGAGTCCATCCTAGCCAGGGTGTGGGGACGCTTCCCTGTGGCTGTGCCCACACTTGGTGCCCTCAGTACAGAGGCCAGGTTTGGGACTCGCCCCACCTGCCTCTGCCCAGCACACACCGCCCCATCCCGCCCAACTCGGGGACAGCGAGCAGGGGGCCAGACAAGCGCCACTCACCTGTGGGGCTGGCGCTGAGCCTGTGGGCAGGCTGCAGGTGCTGGATGCTGGCAGGGTCCTGGCTGGGGATGTGGATGGTGGTGGCCGGAGAGGCCGGTGCATGAAGCCCAGACTCACTGGAGGCGTCGGTGTCCGAGGCAAAGACCTGGGGGACCAGAGCAGTCCCCTGAGCCCTGGTGCATGGAGCAAGAGGCTCGGGGACGGAGCCAGGAGGGGGCCGGACAGGCCAGGCCTTACCTGCTTGGTGGGTGTGAGGCTGGCAAGGGCGCTCAGGTTGGTGGTGTCGGTGATGAGCATGGTCTGCGGGAGCAGGCCTGTGTGGGTGTACTGGGCCACCTCGGGCTTGTGGCTGTAGAGAGCTGGCGGGGACAGGGGGAGCAAGAGGGTGGACGTGGCTCCCTGGAGCTCCCCTGGAGGCCTCAACAGTGCTCTGGGGGGTCACAAGGCTGCTGAATGGCCTGGCTCTAGATAGAAGGTTGGACCTCCCTCAGGGACCTGCTCAGCCGGAATTGATGGAGCGGAACCTGGGGAGGCCAGGGGCCAATTCCTGGAGACCATGGGCTTGAAAAGGAATGGACAGTGCAGGTGCAGTTGGACTCAGCACAAGCACCACAGTACTAAGCTCAGGTGCTGTTGCATGAGCGCAGGCCTCAGAAGAGAAGGCAGGTGGCCCCCGTCCAGGTGAGCAGGGCAGAGGACAGTCATGCCTCCATCTCCAGGACACCTCTCCAATGCGTTAGCCAGTGTTTCCCGTCAGCACCCCCAGGAGGCACACACACTCCTCAGTGCCGCCGACAAAGCCCAGCGTCACACAGAGGCACACTTTGGACACAGACGTGCTCAGGTCTACGACCCTTATTCCAACCACAAGTTCCAGAGGTTTCCATAGGTTGGCCCCAGGGTTCAATTGGTGGTAAACCCCGACCCCACACACACAAAACCCAGCGACAAGCCACGTGAATCTCTAACCTGCTTCATGAAACTGCTGCGGAAACAAACCCCTTGGGTGGCAGAGCAGCCACAACCCCGTGGGCACAGTGTGTGACACATGGCACTTCCACCCAGCTATCCTTCTGAAATCGGAAACAGTGAACTCTGAAGTACCCCTCAGAGCAGGGCTGCGGCCTGGGCCCCCACGAGGGGACACTACGAACACTCAGACGCACACTGCAGCACGCGTCCCCGCGCTGGGCGCACACAGCGGTGCGCGTTCACACACGGAGACGCACTGTGACCCACAGACACCGTCACAGACGGCACCTGCCAAGCCGCCTCTGTCCCCTGCTCCCAGCCCAGGGCAAGAGCTCTCACCGTGAGGACCCTGCAGTTGGGCCATGGTGGCCATGAAGGGACTCTGGGCCACATGGCTCTGCACAGGCGACATGAGAGGCTGCTGGTAGGAAGGATGCAGTGGCTGCGAAAACTGGACCGGCTGCAGGGTGGTCAGGCTGCTGCCCATGCTGTTGATGACGGGCACACTCTGTGCCTGGGTGGAGGCCAGGCCTGGGGCGGGAAGGCGGGGTCAGCTGGGCCACGCCCAGGTCCCCTAGACTCAGCCGGCCCCCCTGGAGGCACCATCCCCCTTCCCAGCGCCCCCATCAGCAGAGGGCGGGGCCGTCAGCAGGCAGCCCGCACTGGGACCGCTGCAAACTCACGACCCTGGCGAGTCCCCCCTTCTCTGAGCCTCTAGCTGCCTTCAGCTGGTGGGGAGGAGGGCGATGACCCCTCCACAGGCTGTCAGACTGGGTGCCCCGGAACCCTGGTGTTCCACAGCAGAGCAGTGCCCTGGCTCAGCTCCCTCTCTCTTTTAGGTGGATTTGCATAATAATTTCAGCAAATAAAGGCTTTCTGGGCTTTTTTAAAAAGTAGGCCCATCCACCCCCTTACCCGGCTCTGTTTCCCCTCTTCCCGTCTGAGGCACTATGTCATCTAGTATTATGCTTATTGCCTCCCACACTGGGCTCTCTGAGATTTGGGTCGATTGGTTCATTTGTGCACTCAGAAAATGCATGTTCTGCCAGGTGCAGTGGGGCACGCCTGTCATCCCAGCGGCTCAGGAGGCTGAGGCAGGAGGATCTCGAGTTCAAAGCCAGCCTCTGCAACTTAGCAAGACACTTAGCAACTCAGTGAGACCCTGTCTCTAAATAAAATATAAAAAGGGCTGGGGATGCAGCTCAGTGGTTAAGCGCCCCGCCCCCCCGGGGTTCAATCCCTGGTAACAAAAAGAAAAAGAAAAGGAAATGCACGTTGTATGTACGAACAAATGAATGAGTCCTTAGACTCTGTGGGAGCCTTGCAGACACCCCACCCAGGTGCCTCACCCTCCCTGTCAGCTTACCAATGACCAGGGTGGAGGCTCCTGTGTTGGTGAAGGTGGAGCCCAGGGAGGCAGGCTCACCAGGCCCGATGGTCATGACCCCAGGCAGCGAGGCCATGATGAGGTTCTGGGGCTGCTGGTTGAGGCCTGGAGACGTCTGCTCCAAGCTGTGCAGCGCTGTCAGCGTGCTGACAGGCGGCAAGGGGCCCCCAGTTGCTGAGACCTGCCGAGGGGCGTCAAGCTGAGTCAGGATGGGGCCCCAGAGAGCCTCCCAGAGACCACCCCAGGGTCTCCCAGCCAGAGGAAAGTAGGGTCGCAAGGTTGCCCCCTCAGGTCGGGGACACTCACCAGCTTGGCCTCGGTGCTCAGCAGGCTGTGGCTGGGCTCCAGGCCTGTGGGGGACACTTGGTGCAAAGGCGTGGACACTGTCACTAAAGGAGCACCACTGCTCGAGGGCGCCTCTGCTGCCTCGCTGGTTGCGGGCTGTCCGTAGCGCACGCCTGGAGTGGGGGACAGTGCGCAGGCTCAGCACCCCTCGAGGTCCCCTCCTGCCTCACAGACCACATCACTCCGTTGGTTGGCTCAGGTCAGTCGGCCACTTTCCATCCGCAGCAGCAAACTGCTGAGCACCCACCTTGGGCCAGGCCCTGGACTGCCTGCTTCCAGCCTCATGTCCCCTGCTGCCCGGTGCTATCCGTGACACACAGTAGGTGCTCAATAAAAGACAATGGAACTGAGCTGAATTGGAGCTACAGGAACCGAATTGAATGGAATGAACTGGAATTGGTTGAATTAAACTGTATCTAGATAAACTGAACCAAAATGAGCTGAGCTTGATTAAGTTGAGCTGAATGAAGCCAAATTGAATTGGAGTACGCTGACTAGAGCGAGCTTTACAGTCAGGACTGCACGTCTGTGGGTTCTGTATTCTTGAATTCAACCAACTGCTGATCAAAAATATTTGAAAAAAAATTGTCTGTATAGTGGACACATACGGACGTTTTTCACAGTACAACAGCTATTGACAGAGCATTTATGTTGTCTGAGATATTTCAAATAATCTAGGGCTGGGGCTGTAGCTCAGTGGCAGAGCGCTTGCCTAGCACATGTGAGGCACTGGGTTCAATCCTCAGCACCACATGTAAATAAGTAAAATAAAGGTCCACTGACGACTAAAAAAATATTTTTTAAAATAAATAATCTAGAGATTTTAAGAATACAGAGGATTGAACTGGTCAAACACAAATACTACCCAATTTATATAAGGAATCTGAACATCTTTGGATTTTGGTATCTCCAGGGGGTGCTGGGACCCACCTCTTGCAGATACCAAGGGATGACGATAAAATTAAGTGAACTGCCTTGAATTTCATTCAGTTGAACTGAATGGACTGAGCGGGAATCGGCTGAACGAAGCCAACCCAAAATGAGCTGCATTGTGGTTTAATGACCGAACACAATCCAAGTGAGTTGAAGTGAACCGAGTTGAGTGACAGATCGGAAGTGCAGGCGGTACACTGAGCAACCCCAGTCAGGCTGGACCGATCGAAAGGGCAGAGCTGAGTGCAGAAGACGGAGCCCGGGCAGTGAGTGGACGCGGGTGGATGGAAGGGAATGGCAGAGTCCACGGAGCACGTGCGGGGAGGAGAATGGGCTTGTAAGTGGAACCATGAGATGCTCAGAGGTTTGGGTGGCTCCTGTTGCCGGGCAGTCCTCCCCAACCCTCCCGCCTGCCCTCTTGGCCCCGCTACCTGCTGTCCCCATCCACCCACACCGCACTCACCGTGGACCTTACTGGGGGAGAGGGCAGGTGGGGGCAGGCCAGGGGAGCTGTGGGCAGGCAGCGCAGGTCCTGGGCCTGGCCCCGGTGGCGGCCCGCTGTACGTGTCCATGGCCAGCTTGTGCCGAAAGGCTTCTTCTTTGCGCCGGTTGGCGAACCAGTTGTAGACACGCACCTCGGTGACGAGGTTGGAGCCCAGCCCCTGTGCCTGCGATGGTGACACGCCCCTCTGGATGCACTCCGCCCTGCAGAAATGGGCACCCATGAGCCTCCAGGCCCGGCTCAGAGGAGCCCTCTCCTGGGGAAGGTCCTGAGACCTCAGGTTGAGCTCTACCTGAGGGTTGGGGGTTGGCAGATCAGGATTCTAATACCAGTTCTGCTGTGTGACCTTAGGCAAGTGGCTTAGCCTCTCTGACCTCAGTCATCATAGAAGCCGAACAGCCATAGGGTCGTGCAGAGGATGGAATGAGGTGAATAGCCACCCAAAGGGTTGCTTGTAGGAATAGAACGAGGTTCAAGACGCTGAGCAGCTGTTGAGGTCTCTCCACTCCTTGGGCTAAGCCACACTCATGGACATGAGCTCTCAAGGACTGGGGAGCCTTCCTCAGGATCCAGTCACCTTGCCCCTCCCCAGCCTTGCCCCAGCACCCCCCAGCCATTCCACCTATTGCATTCCTCCACCAGGGTCTCTCGCTCCTCCTTGCTGGGGTTCTTCTGCCTCTCGTAGGCCTGGAACAGGATCTGCTGGGACGCTGGGCCCCACTTGAAACGGTTCCTCCGCCCCTTCTTGGTTGGCAGCTCATCACCTGTGGGCTCCTCGATCAGCCCACCCTGCCCTGCATGGGTGAACTCTGGAGGCACAGAGACACATGAGCAGGGCACTGCCACTCCTGCCTACCCACTTCAGCTCACCTCACTGTACCCCAATTTTCTCATACCCCAGGGGGGTTACAGCTAGCGCTCAGCTCATCCCATCTAATCATCTAATCTAATAATGACAAACATCGCACTCACTACTTTCTTAATCTGCGTCCAAGGCAGACATCACTAATCAACCCCTGCACACTTTTTGTCTGAGCCAAGATATCATCTCCCAGTCCTTCTCAGGACAAGGCGCTGGGTAAGCCTTAGTATTTGTTCAGATTTGGCACATTTTACTAGCCTCATTTTACAGGTGAAGAGGTGAGGTTTAGGGAGGTTATCTATTTTTCCTAGGTCACACAAGAGAGCAGAAACTTGCACCCAGTCTCCTGAATAGATTCAGACCTACTGTCAACTCTCCAGACCTGGAAATTAAGCTTACAATGCAAGTGTTGGCCAGGAAAAAAGAGACCCAGTCAGTCCTCATCACCTGGTCCCACTTTACAGGAAGGTGGTCGGTCGGAGTATTTCTGAAGTGGGGCACCTGGAATCCCAGCTACTTGGAAGGCCTGGCAAGCCTCACCTTCTCCTTCTCAGTCCACCTAGAGGGAGGTAGGTGACCTCGCTTCAGCCAAAAAGCATGCCACATGCCCCTGCCCACTGTGATTGGTCCACAGACGTTCCTTCAATAAATAGTGCTGGATGGTCAATTACATGGGGGAGAAAATGCATCCTGGGCACTAGAAGAATAAAGGCTGAAGCAACTTGTAAAGACAAAGTGAATCCCAGCTGGGGACGAAATTCACTGGTAAAGTGCTTGCCTGTCATGCATGGGCCCTGGGTTGGATCCCCAGGTCCACAAAAGAATAAGAATCCTGACTTTCTATCTCACACTATATGTAAAAATCAATCCCATCTAGATTGGGATTCCAAATGTAAAAAGTAAAAGTAAATTATCACGATAAAATACAGGAGAATCTCTTCATGACCTTGAGTTAGACAAAGACTTCATAAACAGGACCCAAAAAGCGCTAACTATAAATGTCAAAATTAGGAACTTTTGCTCATCAAATCACATCCAATTTAGAGTATAAGGCAAACCACAGGGCAGGAGAGTATACTTATAGCACTTTTTTTAGATGTTGATAGACCTTTATTTTATTCATTTATTTATATGTGAGCTGAGGATGGAACCCAGGGCCTCACACATGATAAGCAAGCGCCCTACCACTGAGTCACCACCCCAGCCCTACAGTACTTATTTTTTAAAGGCCTTAAAATCAGAGTTTTTTTAAAACTCTTAAAAATCCATCAGAAAAAAAAGCAGACAATCCAAGAGGGAAAAAAAAAAAAAAAAGAGTAACCTCTCTGAGCAGGTGGTTTTGTTTTTTGTTTTTGTACCTGAGATTAAACCCAGGGTGCTTAACCACGGAGCCACATCCCCAGCCCTTTTTAGCTTTTATTTTGAGACAGTCTCACTAAGTTGCTTAGGGCCTCACTAAGTTGCTGAGGCTGATCTTGAACTTGGGATCCTCCTGCCTCAGCCTCCTGAGTTGCTGAGATTACAGGGATGCTACCAGCTATGTTGGTATCTATCAAAGATTTTAAAATACCTACTCTGTGACTATCAAAGATTTTAAAGTACCTACTCTGTGACCCAGTATTCCACTTCTAGGAATTTTTACCACGGACTCACGAGTGAGCCTGAATTTATATAAATAAAGAATGTTCTTTGCAGCCGGTGGTTGCAATAGCAGATTGGAAAGTCCCTCAGTAGGTGGCCAAATAAATAACAGCCAGTAGCCAAAAGAAGGGGATCAGGCCAGGTGTGGTGGCCCATCCCTGTAATCCCAGCAGCTTAGGAGGTGGAGGCAGGAGGATCAAGAGTTCAAAGCCAGTCTCAGCAACTTAGCAAGATCCTACCTCTAGATAAAAAATATAGAAAGGACTAGGGATGTGGTTCAGTGGTTAAGCACCCCTGGGTCCAATCCCTGGTACCCACACACACAAAAAAATGAGATCAATCTCTCAATGCTGATATGAAAAGATAAACAGGATTAATTTACTGCTGAGAGAAAAAAAGCAAGGTGCCCAAACTGTGTGTAATCTGTTCCCATTAACTGGAAAAAAATCTAAAGTTAGTGTATACATAAAATATCTCTGAAAGGATACACAAGAGCCTGGGAACTAGAAGAATAAAGGCTGAAGCAGCCAGTGGCTGCTTTAGGGGAAGGACACTACTTGCTATCATTTTTTTTAGCCAAATATATATTGCCTTTTTTAAGACATGGAAAATTAATAAAAGAAAGGTTAAAAAAAACTTACATATAAATGGAAGCTCAAAAGTCTGCAAATGCACTCAGGATTTGGTGGGTAGGAAGCCATGATAGGGAGACTCACCATTCCCAGAGTAACTGTGCACCCAGGTCTTCCCAGGTTCACAGTGAAGTGTACACCTTGCCTCTGAGCCTTTGCTTGTGCCATTCCTCTACTTGAAACACCCTTCCCTGCATCTCCGTAGGTTAAAATCTGACTCACACTTAAGACCTCATCTAAAGGTCATGCTTTCAGTGTGAACCTTCCTGATCCCTGGGCCACTTTGAGGTAGAATAGATTACTCCCCCCTCCACAGTCAACTCACTACTCTGAAATACTTTACTACTCTAGCTGGGCCTGGCACAATGTAAGTGCTCAATAAATACTAGGTCTCATCGTTGTTTTGTGGCCACTTCCTTATGATACGTGCCTCACTGTCTCATAACGATCTTTCTCCAGTGAGCAGGGAGTTCACGGAAGGCAGGGGTCCAGTCCCTTCCCCTTGGGCCACCCGGGACCAGCCCTGTGCGCCTCCCCCAGAGTGCCTTGAGCAAAATGGGTGATAAATGTTGGTTTACCCGGCTGGCTTCCTCTGTCTACCTGCCTGCGTCATGGGGCGGTGAAGCTGCCAGCCCTGCCCTAAGTGGGGTCGAGCCCTGCCCGAGCCGGGTCGTACTTACGCTGCGCCACCTCTCGCTGCTTGCGGACGTACCAGGTGTACAGGGCCGCGCGCTTCTGCGTCTTCATCGGGGTGCCCTTGTTGAGGTGCTGGGACAGGTGGGACTGGTTGAGGCCCGTGGTGTCCACTACCTCCCGCTGCGGGATGTTGTGCTGCTGCAGGTAGGACTTGACCATCTTCGCCACGCGCCACGGGTCCTCCCTGGGAGAGAGCAAGACGGGGTCGGCTCTGCGGGCCCCGCCAACCTGCGGGAGAGGCTGGGGTCCTGGGGACGGCGCCCTCGTCGGCCCGGGAGTCCGGGTTGTGGAGGAAGGTGGATAGGGAGCCCAGGGGCTGCACCCGGGCAGGACAGGGAGGTGCCTGGGGACACGGATGTAGGCATGATCAGACTCCCGCCGGATTCGCCCCTCGTCTTCATTCTCTCCGGGAATTTTTTTTTGGGGGGTGGGGGGGATGGGAGAGCACTAGGAATTGAACCCTGGGGCAATTAACCACTGAGCCACATCCCCAGCCCTTTTTTATATATTTTGTTTAGACAGAGGATTTCTCTGAGTTGCTTAGGGCCTTGCTAAGTTGCGGAGGCTGGCTTTGAACTTGTGATCCTCCTGCCTCAGCCTCCTGAGCCGCTGGGATTACAGGCGTGGACCTGGCCTGCCCTGGAATGTTAAATGTGTCTGATCCAAACTGGAAACACCTGCAGGGCAGGAACTGTCCTCTCAGCACCCCACATGGACCTGACTTAAAGTATAGCATTCAGATGGGAACATGGGAATGAGGGATGGATGGATGGATGGATGGGTGGACAGACAAACAGGTGGAAGGAAGATGGGAAGGAAGGGCAGGTGGGAGGGCTGATGAGATGATGAAGGGAAGGATGGATGCCTGGGCAGAAGGACAGAGGATCAATGGGTAGACAGAGGATACCTATGGGGGACACAAAGCAGAAATGTGGATCCTTCCAGATTACAGCCACTGAGGTTCAGAGAGCTCATTTTACTTTTATCTCTTGTCCAAGGTCACAAGGCTGGCCTGGAGGGTCCTATCCTAACTAAAGGGATTTAGTTTTAAGTCAGCCCATCAGGCAAAACCCACAGGGTCAAAATGCCTGCAACCTGCGCTAAGCGCTTGGCAGCATCTCCACCATCTTTCCGCGGCACCAGCAAGAGCCCCAGGTGAAGGGTTTGCAGGCTGGCGTTCAGAATCCTCATTGCAAAACTGTTTTCAGACTCAGTAGCACACACCTGAATCCCAGTGACTCAGGAGGCTAAGGCAGGAGGATCACAAGTTTGAAGCCAGCCTCCAAAACTTAACAAGACCCTGTCTCACAAAAGAGGGGAGGGTCTTGGGATGCAGCTCACTGATAGCACACTGCTGCATTCAATACCCAGTACCACCAATGACAACGACTGTGTGTTTGCTGGGTACAGATCCAGCGGGAGGATCACAAGTTTGAGTCCAGCCTGCGGAACTTCACAAGACCCTGTCTCAAAACAAAAAAATAAAAAGGGCTGGGGATGTAGCTCAGTGCTACCACATGTTTGCCTAGCACGTGCGAGGCCCAGGGTTGGATCCCCAGCACCAAAACCAAAATAAAACTGTGAGCTCTGGAATCCCACTCTGGACGGAAATGCTCCAGAAGAGTGACTCAAGGGCCCGAGGTCACCTGTGATCCCCGTCCCTATTCTCTGCTCACTGAGTCTCCCTGTGAGGAAAGGAAGGATCAGATGCCCACACCATATAAATTCTCGTCTCCTGCTCCTCCTCAAGCCCTGACCCCTCACAAACATGTAAAAGCAGCTCGGTACATCAATGCCGGAACAGGCGGAACCGAGATTCGAACCCAGGTCTGCGTGATTCCAAAGCTTCTGTTCTCCACTCCCCGCTTGACTCAGCGATCTGCTTCTAGAATTTGAGGCTTCCATTAAACAGTGGACAAATGGCATGTGACCAATGGCACTTGTAGAGGGCAACTTTGGCTGCATTGCTCTCCACAGCAAAAGAGCAGAAGCACCCAAAAAATCCAGCAAGAAGCCACTGCGTCCTTACCGCCCCCGCGGAAGCCCCCTGCAGATTCCCTGCGAGCAGCTGCCCAGAGCAGGTTCTCTGGGACATCTGCTGTGCTTTATTTGTGTAAAATTAATTATTTTCCACTTGTGCAAAATTTAAAGAGAGGTGAAAGAGGCTTTCTACTTGTTTGTTTGTGCACATGTGAAATACCAGAAAGACAAGCCAGGCATTGGAGATGCAGGTGGCCCTCACAGGGCCAGGGGGTGCTGGGGACAGGATGAGAGGAGGGGTTGTCTCTGTAGCTCTTCGGTACTTTTTAAAGCATTTAAGAAATTCCAATTTTGCATCCCATACTATACATGCAGTCCCTCAGTATCCTTCGGGGGTCACTGCCAGGACCCCCCTGGACACAGAAGTTCCCGGATACTCTAGTCTCTTATATAAAGTGCCATGGTATTTGCATAAAACCTGCACACATTCCCCTGTGCCTTCTGAATCATCTCCAGATTCCTTACGATTCCTCATACAAGGTAAGTGCTGTGTAACTAATTATTTCACTGTATTATTTAGGGAATCAAGATACGAAAATTCTCGGTGTTCTGTACAGACACTATTTACTTTTTGAGTATTTTCAGTCCACAGTTGGTTGAATCTGCAGCCTAGGCGCCCACAAATTCGGAACCTGCAGATTCTGGGCACCACTGTGTATATACTATATAAATGGAACTGCAAACGGAAATCAAACCCCCAGGTTCTGAACCCACCTCCACTGTCTTCTCTCCCTCCCAGAAGCCTCCATGGCCTGGCCCCCAGGAGGCA
This sequence comes from Sciurus vulgaris, assembly GCF_902686455.1. Lineage (NCBI taxonomy): Eukaryota > Metazoa > Chordata > Mammalia > Rodentia > Sciuridae > Sciurus > Sciurus vulgaris. Next base: position 137,542,114 of record NC_136468.1, read on the forward strand.
AGGCCCTGTCCTCTGGGGAGGGCTCTTTGTCAGCCTGGACCCTCTGACTTCCTCCTTCTTATCAGCAATTCTCTGACAGGCAGGGAGGAAATGAAGGTGGGACAGAGGAGTCTAAATTGGTACAGCAAAGTCCCATGTGTGTAAAAATGATAGTGATGAGAATTAATGTTCCTTGAGTGTTTGCCATGAGCCCGGTGGCACTACTGCGGGCTGGTCATCTAACCCTCACCATAACCAGGAAGCAGGCATGACTGGGATGCCCACTTCACAGGTGAGAAAACAGAGGCTCGGGCAGGCCAAGCTGCTTATCTAAGGTGGCCTAAGGGGACCGGCCCACCTCCTCCTGGCTCCTCTGTCCTGCTGCCATCAGGGGCTCCTCCCCGCTCCCCCTTCCCTGGGTGCCAGTCAGAGCTAGGAGAGAAGGGCGGTACAAAGTCCAGCCTTGTGCTTCGTGGCAAACATGTTTATCTGATGGCCTCTCCCTCCCCCTCCCGGCCTCCCTCCCGTCCCTCTCCTCCAGAGAGAATGGGGTCAGTCTTCCTCTCAGAGCCTCTCTCAGATTGGAGCTCTCTGTAGCTGTCCCTCTGACTCCACGTGTCTCTCTCTGCCTCCCGCCACCCCTCGCCGGTACACCAGGTCAAATAAAATAAAGTCAGCCACTTTCCACAAACACAGACCCGATGCTTATGCACAGAGGACAGGTACTTGGATGGGAAAAATAAGAAGCAAAAGCATTAAATTAAGTTAATAGGAACTTTTTTTTTTTTTTTCTTGGTACCAGGGATTGAACTCAGGGGTGATTTACCAGTGAGTCACATCCTTTGCCCTTTTTTTGACATTTTATTTAGACACAGGGTCCCACTGAGTTGCTTAGGGCCTCGGTAAATTGCCGAGGCTGGCTTTGAACTCTTGATCCTCCTGCCTCAGGCTCAGAGCCACTGGGATTACAGGTGTGTGCTGGCAGAACTTTCCATTTTTAAACAATTCCTGGAACTGGGGTTGTGGCTCAGTGGTAGAGCACACACCTAGCACGTGTGAGGCACTGGGTTCGATTCTCAGCACCACATAAAAAAATAAATCAATAAAACAGAGGTATAAGGGGGGGGGAATCCTAGTAGAGTTAGACAACAAACACACATAAAAAAAAATTGAATTTAAAATGCCAGTCTGGCTAGGCATCATGCCCAGTAACTTGAGAGGCTGAGGTAGGAGGATTTGCAAGTTTGAGGCCAGCCTCGCGATTTAACGAAAGCATGTCTCAAAATTAAAAGAAGCTGGGCACGGTGGCACACGCCTATAATCCCAGCAACTCAGGAGGCTGAGGCAGGAGGATTGTGAGTTCAAAGCTAGCCTCAGCAATGGCGAGGCACTAAGCAATTCAGTGAGACCCTGTCTCTAAATAAAATGCAAAAACAAAAAAAAGAGTGTTTGGGATGTGGCTCCGTGGTTGAGTGCCCCGGAGTTCAATCTCCGGTACCCCACAAAAAAACTAAAAGAAAAAAATGTTAAGAGAATGTGAATGTAGCTCACAGGTAAAGCGTCCCTGGGTTCAAACCTCTGCACCAAAAAATAAAAATAAAATACAAAATAAAATAGTCAGTCTGCAGAAAAGAGCTAAGAGGGCCTCCCTTTCCCTTTTCTGGGAGAAGTCAGCTATACTACTTTTTTCTAGAACCTACTGAATCAGTCTCTGTCTCTCTCTTTCCTTCTCTTACACTCACACACCCCCTTCGTCTCCAAGGACCGACCCTTCCCAGGGCAGCTTCCCCACCTCAGAGCTAAGAGACCAAGGTCCCAGGAGAGGGGAGGGGGCTCAATGTACACAGACAGGCACGCAGCTGCAAGGGCTCTGCGTGAGTGGACAGGAGGACGCAGGCCCAATCCCGGCCTTGGTACTTGGAACTGTTACCGTGGGTGAGTCCTCTGCCTCTCTGAGCTTTAAGTGGTTCATCTGTAAAATGGGACCTCCTGAAAATGGTAGGGCCAGCTACCAGTCACCGCGTGTGACAGATTGCGGTTCTACAGGCATCAGGCCGTTCGCTCCCGTGTGTAAATGTTATTTTCATCTCCGCTTTGCAGAGAAAACAGACTCAGAAATTGAAACCAGCCTCCTGAGCTGGAAAGGGAGAGAACCAGGATAAGAGCCCAGGGAGGCTGGCCTCAGTGGAGGATGCCAGGTCCTTTGTCCTCCCTGAGCCTCTGTCTTCCGAGCTCTCGGTGCCCTGGCACTGGGAGGAACACAGAGCTTCGGCTTTGGGGTTTGAGCTGTTCAGGGGCAGGGAGGGTCTGCAAGGATGCGCAGGAAGGAACCCGGGACCTCCCTTAGCTAGGTGCTCTTAGGGCCTCAGGGACTCCTGGTCACTTGTTCATGCAAGTCTCAGGTCAGCCACAGGGCTGCCCACCGGGAGGAGTGAGTGGTGAATACGACCTTACAGGTTTTGCAGGTTAAAGAATTCCCTGTTTTCATGGCAAGTGATAGAAAACAAATATGATAATAATAACTAAGTGAAAAAGGACAGGACAAAGTAAGTGACAGTGATGAAAGAGAGTGATGGGGGTGGGGCCCACCTATGAATGGGACAACCAGGGAGCTGAAAGCAGAGAAGATCAGGAAAAGGGGTTCTGAGCAGTAGAGACAGCATGTGCATCTGAGCAGTAGGGACAGCATGTGCAAAGGCCCTGAGGTTGGAATCATCTTGTGCATTGAGGTGCACCACAGCATAAGGAGAGCAAGAGGAGAGAGGGAGAGGTCAGGGAAGAGGTCAGGGAAATTGATCAGCTGGCAGCAGGGTGCAACCCAGGAATTCAGATTTTTTTTCATTTTCTACACAAGGAAACTAAAGTAGAAGGGAAGAGACTTGCCCAAGATCACACAGTGGATTAAGAGTGAAATCAAGGGAAGAACTCAGCTTCCTGCCTCAAACATGGGGCACCCCCCAGGAGGTCTGGGGTCCAGGACCCACCCTGCCTCTTCCCAGATACCCTCTTCTACCCAGAGATACCCAGAAAAATAGTTCCAGCTGCAAGTCCTGCCTCCGCCCTGTCTCCCCAGCCTCAGCCTCCTCACTGCCCAGGCCTTCATGGGGGGGGGGGGGCAACCCTCTCCACAGGGCCCTCTCCCCTGCCCTGAGGCTGAAGGCCCCCCTTTTATCCCTGGGGCATTTTTAGATCCCTTTTGTTACCTGAACAATAAGTAACCCAGGTAGTTAGTTATAAACTCTGCAGGAACGAGGAGCTGGTTGATAATTTATAGCAACATCTCAAATTTAAATGGAAAGTAAATAGCATGCTGTTAGCATTAAAGAAAACCCAATCGGGGAAGGAGGGAGGCACTCCAGCCTCCTCCCAGCTCGGGGTGCCTGGCTCTCCCCTGCCCCTCCGCCCAGCTGGCCCGCGCCCCTCTCCCCTCCGGGCTCCGCTGCTCTCCCGGCCTCTCCGGCCTTGCTCTCCATTTCCCACCAGCACCCTCTCTTTCCCTGCCTGCTTCCCCTCCTTCCCTCAGCTTCCAGGTCTCTGCTGGTCCCCAAGGAGCACTTTGACCTCTGCTCCCCCCTCGAGTGCTGAGGAACAAGCTGCCCCCACCCCACCATCCCGCCATGGGGGCTGCTGATCCAGAGGCCCCACGCGGCCAGGTAAGAAAGACCCTTGGCGCCCCTGGCCCCCATCACCCCAAAGCCCCAGTCCCACCTGGGACCCTGAGCAGATGGGGCCCAGCCCCACCCTGTCCAGGGTGCCCTCGCCCTGGGTCTGGCCGTGCCTGGCTCTTTGCCCCTCCCCTGCAGAGCGGCAGCCCTTTGCCCTCCTCTTCCTGCCAAGTCAGGGGGCCTGACTGCTCCCCTGCCCCCTGCCTGGGGCCCCGGAGGCTCCCTGAGCCTCTGGGAAGGTCCAGCCACCAGCCTTCCCCCACCCCAAGCAGGGATCAGCACCTTGGACAGAAAAGATGGTCCCCCGCGGGCGCTGGAGAGCTCTCCTTCAAAACCCCCGGCTGCCCCAGCTCAGCGGCTTCTGGCCAGAGCTCCCTCCCGCCCCATGCCTCAGTCTCCCCTCTGCGACGAGCAGCATCAGCCACAGCTCCCTCCCAGGGCTCTGCCCCGCATCAGAGGAAACCACGCACATGAAACCTCAAGAGCAAAGGCTCCAGCGGCCGGGAACTGTCAGGATGGAGCCTGTGGAGCTCTGGGGGAGGTGGTCCCTGCAGCCCCCGGGTCCCTCTTCCCGACCCGGTGCCCCTATTCTCCCCTTCTCCACCCCCGCCCCGGGTGGGAGGTCGGTTGACTCCGGCCTCCCCAGGCTGCGATTCCCTACAAGTTAATGATCACAGGCCTTATCAAAGCCTTTTGCCGTTTATAAATTTATAAAACAAGAGAAATAATAAAGCGTGTGGGTAATTAGTAACCAGGTCAGCTCTGCTGAGGAGAGGGGAGGCAGCAGGCAGGACCCACCCAGCTCTCCAGGAGTGGGGAGGAGGCCAGCAGTGGGGGTACCGCACAGTACTGGGGGCCTCTACCTGCCGGCCCTGGGGATCTGTGGCGGTGCAGGAAAGGTAAGCGCTCCCACCCTGAGGTCCCATCTGCCTCAGGGAAGAAGGACCTGGGCCTTCCCGCCCAAAGCTTGAATCCCTGGGAGCCAGGGAAGCCCCCCAAGCCAGGGTCTCAGGCCTGCCTGCCCAGCGTGCTTCTGGCCCCCCAGACCTACCATCTGAGCACTTGGTGGGGACGTCAGGGTCTGGGTACAAACGGCCGTGTGGCCAAGGACTGCCACCACCCTCTGGCTCTCCAGGCACTTGGGGTGGTGGACTCCTGGTTTCCCCCATCCCAGAGCTTCCCCAGGGCATGTCCCCCGCTTCCCGCGGACATGGCTGATTCTCCTGAGGGGCAGGCGGGGGCTTGAGGCTCCGGCCTCCTAGCAAGGCCCCTGCGAGCTCTCCTGGCCCCGGTCCCCTTCCCAACAACTAGGCCGAAGGCCGCAGCTCAGGAGGACTCTTGGACTTGGCCGAGGGGCTGGTCAGAGCTGAGGCGGCCCCGTGGGCTCCTTCCTGGGCGCTGGGGACAGGGAGGGTTCCTTACTGCAGAAGGGTCTCCACCACGGCCTTCTGGTGGGCCGCCTCCTCGGGGCTGAGGTTCTCCAGCTCTTTGAGGATGGGTGGCGTGAAGTCTTCCCCATCGTCGTCCGTGTCGTCCTCGGAGCCCCGCGTCTCCCCCAGCCCATTGGGCAGCTCGGCCAGCTCCCCTCGGCCAGCGCCGCAGGACTCCCCCTTGTCCAGGGGCCCGTCTCCAGCCAGCAGGTAGGGCCCCGGCTCGCCCAGGGCCTGGATCAGCGCCTCTTTGCTCAGGCCCGACTCGAGCAGCGCCGCCAGGAGCTCGGTCTGCAGCTGGCTCAGTTTAGAAACCATGGCTGCGCTGCCAGTGGGCCACGCGGCCCGGGGCCACCGCGCCGCCACCGCCCCCACCGCGCCGCGGGCCGTCCACTTGCCGGCCGGCTGGCAGGCACACGCCAGGTTCCTCGCACCACCGCCCCCCCAAACCCACTAGCCAAGCCCTGTGGCACCCCCAACCCCCAACCCTGGCCCCAGCGGCCAGTGAATCAGGGCCCCTGCCTGCTGTTTACATTGGAGCTGGGGAAATTCTCCAAGGTTCATATTTATCCGTGTGCTTAGCGCAGGGACTGAACTTTGGACTTCAGCCCTGCAAAGTGCAGGCCTCACGGCAGCGCAGAGGCCCGGGAGCGTGGCCTCCAGTGGCAGTGGGCGGAGGGGAGGGTGGGGGCGCCCAGGTGGGGACCCCGGGCAGCGGTATGGAGGGCGCCGCGAGCCAGGGGGGCCATCCAGGAGCCGCATTGGGTCCCACCCCCCAGGGCTCCCAGGAAGTCAAGCTAAGGCAGAGGAACATAAAAAGCCGTTGCTTCGGGAAATAGAAGCAACAGGAAGTTCTAGGCCACTGGGACAGCTGTCAAGGGCGGAGCTAGGTCCTATTCATTTGGAGACCCTCTCACACTATGCCAGGCCTGTGCGCCCGGGGATGGTGCTGGATCACACTGTAACCCGTACCTTTACTTCACTGTGAGTAGGTACAGGGATTGTCTCCATTTTATAGAGGAGGAAATCTAGGCTCTGAGAGGTTAAGCAACTTGGCCAAAGTCACACAGCCAGCAAGGAACCCGACTTGTGAGATGGGACTAGGTTGAGAAGATCAAGGTAGTTGCCTCAGGCACAAATTTTCAGGGGGCCCAAAAAAACCTTAGTAATCGAGATAAATAAAAAAGTTTTGTGCAATATATGTAAAAAATTAAAATCAAGGCAAAACCCCTAAAGAATGAGAAGCACATGTCCATACAAAAATTCTCAGGCTGTGGGGCTGGGGCAGGAGCTCAGTGGTAGAGCATTTGTCTGGCATGCATGAGGCCTGGATCAGATTCCCAGCCCCCCTCCACCCCCCAAAATAAAGTTTATAGATGTTCCCAGTGGGGTTTATTTATTTATTTATTTATTTATTTATTTATTTTTAGTACCAGAGATTGAACTCTGGGACACTAAGCCCCAGCCCCAGCCCTATTTCATATTTTGTTTAGAGACAGGGTCTCACTGAGTTGCTTAGCACCTTGCTGTTACTAAGGCCGGCCTTGAACTCATGCTCCTCCTGCCTCAGGCTCCCGAGCAGCTGGAATTACAAGCATGCGCCACCGTACCGGAGACTCCCACTGGCATTATTCATAGTAGCCAAAAAGTGGGGGGAAGTATGAATATCCATCAAAATATGAATTAAAGTGCAGCAGATGCAATAGTACATTATTCTGTCGTGGTAAAGAATGACATTCTAATACAAGCTACTGCAGGTAGGGACCTTACAAACATGCTAAGTGAAGAAGCTGGCCACATCAGGCCACGTTCATTTACATGAAACGTCCAGAATGGGCAAATCCATGGAGAGAGAACGTGGATCAGTGGTTCCAGGGTCTGGGACTGGGTTCACTAGAAGAGGGAGTAGCTGCTTTGTCTGCAGGAGACACCGAGCCCCTGGAAACTCTAGAGTAGGCAGGGTGCTGAGGGGCTCCCTGCTAAGCTGGGTCGTTTCCAGAGGTATCTTTCAGGGTTCTGGGGAGCCAGGGTGAAGCTTGGCAATGGAAGGAGGGAAAGGGAATCATGGCCAGAAAGCCCTCCCTGTGGGACAGGACAGCGAGAAGAGAAGGGGCTGGTTGGCAAGGGACGCGTCTCCACGTCCCCATGTCCCCACGTCTCCACGTCCCCATGTCTCCGGCCCTGCGTCAGCTGGATCCCCTTCCCACCCCTGGTGCTCCTTGTCCCTCCCCCTGAATCACTTCCTTTTACCCAGGATTTATTACCTTCCAACATCCTCAACAACTGCCATCCAATACAGCAAGTGACCCCAGCGACATGCCTTTACTGCGATCTCCAAACATGGCTAACGCCTCTTTTTGAAATGCTCATACTTTGGACATACCAGGCTGAACTTTTTAATTTAAAAAATTGCCAAGTGCAGTAGCACATGCCTATAATCCCAGCTACTCAGGAGTCTGAGGCAGGAGGATCATGAGTTCAAAGCCAGCCTCAGCAGAAACAAGGCACTAAGCAACTCAGTGAGACCCTGTCTCTAAATAAAATACAAAATAGGGCTGGGGATGTGGCTCTGTGGCCCAGTGCCTCTGGGCCCCCCAAAAGAAAAGTTACTTCACCTGTTTCTTTTACTTTTTTAATTGTGCTACTGGAAACTTTTAAATTGAATATATATTCTGGAGGGTAAAGCTCAATGGGAGAGCACTTGCCTATTATGTACAAAGCCCTGGGTTTCATCCCCAGCACTGCCAAAAATAAATGAGTAAGCAAATAAATAAAATTACATGTTATATTTCCACTGGGTAGTGCTGCCCTACATTTACCTATGTATCATGTTGATTTTGTGTGATATGTATTTCCTCTGCTAGAATGTAAGTCCCATGAGGGCAGGGCTTTCTGGTCTCTCTTGTTCACTTCTGTATTCCCAAGGCCTAGTATATTACCTTGGACACACACAGTAGCTGCCCAACAAATACCCATTAAATGAATGAATAGCTAAATTTCAGTGCAGCTGTGTCCTGTAGTTTTTTGTTTGCGTATCTGTGTGTGTATGTGGGGGCAGGGGGGGCCTCGAATCCAGTGTGCTATGGTTTGATTATTTCCCTCAAAATTCACATGCTGAAAATTTAATCCCCAGTGTGACAGTGTTGAGCGGTGAGGCCTAATAAGAAGCAGGTAGGGGCTGGGGTTGTGGCTCAGTGGTAGAGGGCTTGCCTAGCATGTGTGAGGCCCTGGGTTCAATTCTCAGCACCACATATAAATAAATGAATAAAATAAAGGTCCATCAACAACTAATATATGTATAATTTGTTTTAAAAAAGCAGCAAGTAGATCCTGAGTGAGTTAGCTGTGGAGAGAGTGGGTCTGTCACAAAAGCTAATTTGCCTTCTCTTGCCCGCAGCCCCTTGCCCTTCTTCCTTCTGCCATGGGATTACACAGCCGGAGGCCCTCTCCCTCAGATGCTGCACACTGGGCTCTAGTCCTCTAGCGAATTCTCAGAACAACTACGAATTGGAACCCGTTATTATTCCCATCCTGCTGGGGCAGAAATGGAAGCTCAGGGGGTTAAACAGCAGTTAACTCAGTCCTTCCGAGCTGAGGTCTCAGTCCCCCTGAGCCAGGTGGTCCAGCTCCCCAGGACAAGCTGGCATCACCCCTTGGTGGCGTGGGACCCCCTTCCCTCCAGTTCTTCTCCACCCAGAGCAAGCTGCTTTGGAATCAGGCAGCTTGCTGCTGAGGCAGAACTGCCAAGTCCAGGCTGATGACAAGGAAGACGCTGTGTCCTGTCCCTGCATGGCCTCATGCCTAGAGGCTGCTTGCTGCCTGCCCCTGTGCCCTTGGGGACTTGTCACCTACGACAGGAAGCCAGAGGAGGCAAGAAGGGGAGGGCCTGGATCCTTCCTGGAAGTTTGAACTCTAACTGCTGGGTCCTCTGCAGCCAGGTAGCTGAGCCAGGACTGGGAGGGAAGGTGGATTTGGTTGGGGAGAGACTGGCAGAGGGTGGGAAAGCCTCCATGGAGGCCAAAGGTCGAGGCCCAGGACTCTCCTCTAGCCCCCCATACACACAGAGGGGATTCCCTCAGTTGAACCAGGAGGGATGTCAGGAAGGTCAGCCTGCTTTTTGGTAGATACAGATGCCTGACAAACAGAAAGGTCTGGTGTCAGCCCTCAAAATCCTCTCTTGGGGTTGAGGGTGTGGCTCAGTGGTAGAGCACTTGCCTAGCAGGCCTGAGGCCAGTTCAATCCTAGCACAGGAAGAAAAAAACAAAAAAACAAACTCATTACTGGTTATTCTAACATATGTATTGAGTTGTTGTCAACCATAGTCAGCCTACTATGCTCCAGAACTAGAAGTTATTCTTCCTGTCCAAGTGCACCCTGGCACTGACCAATCATCCTTTCCACCCTCTCCCCCAGTCTCTGCTGACCACTCTTCTACTCTCTGATTCCATGATATCAACTTTTTTTTTTTTTTAAGGGGGCGGGTGCCAGGAGTGGAACTCAGGGGCACTTAACCACTGAGCCACATCCCCAGCCTTATTTTGTATTTTATTTAGAGACAGGGTCTCACTTTGCTTAGTGCCTCAACCCTCCTGCCTCAGCCTCCTAAGCCACTGGATTACAAGCATGTGGCACTGATATCCCAGTGATATCAACTTTTTGAGCTTCCACATACACGTGAGAGCATGTGGTATTTGTCTTTCTGTGCCTGGCTTATTTCATTCAACATAACATCCTCCAGCTGGGCAGCTTGCATATCTTGAGAAGCACCCAGGATTGGCTTTGAATTTCACTGTATCCACCCCCAGCTGGGTGGCCTCCTCAGGCAAATGAGTGAGTCTTTCTTTTTCTTTTCTTTTCTTTCTTTTTTTCCTTTTTTTTTTTTTGTACTGAGGACTGAACCCAGGGCACTTAACCACTAAGTCACATCTATCTCCAGCCCTTTTTATATTTTATATAGAGACAGGGTCTTGCTGAGTTGCTTAGGGCCTTGCTAAATTGCTGAGGCTGGCCTCAAACTTGCGATCCTCCTGCCTCAGCCTCCTAAGTGCCAGGGATTACAGGCATGCACCACCATGACCAGCTGAGTTAGTCTTTCTTGACCCATCTATAAAACAGAAGTATGGATCTCATAAGGTTTTGGACACACTTTCCATAAACATGATGCAGTGACCCGCCCACCTCCCTTGGTTCCACTCAGTGTCTCAGGATTTTTTTCGAGGCATTCCTAACCATTTCTCCCCATAGTAAGTAGTCAGATCAAACGGCTTCTGTTTATGACCTAACAACATAGCATCAGCTTGAAAAAATAACACATATAACGTGAAAAATAACATTCGTTTCCTGCCATACACCTGTAATATGGATTAATGGAATGCAGGAGTCGGGCTGCATTCCATTTTGCACAACTGCTCAAACTTTGGAATTCTACTGGACTCTATCACCTTCGTTTTCTCCTCCGCAGCAATTTTTTCAAGGCATTTGCTCTTAATCACAAGAAGGGCCATAAATCAGCCTCAGGACGTCCTGACATCCTGGAATTTTGCCTCTTTTAACTTTCACACCTCCAGCTGGTAGTTCACCAAGTAGCCGACAGATGTCGCTGTGTTTCCTTCCAAAATTTCTCTCCTCGGTTCTCACCCCAAATTCAGGGAGCCAGACTGGCCATCGAAAGCTTTTCAGGTTGGGTGGGAGCTTTTATTTTGTTTTTTAAAGCAGTTGTAGATGAACCGGATGCCTTTACTTTATTTATACGTGGTGCTGAGGATAGAACCCACTGCCTCACACACGCTAGGCAAGCGCCCTACCACTGAGCTATAGCCCGAGCCCCAGCCCCAGCCCCAGCCCCTGGGTGGGAGCTTTTGGTTTGTTTATTTATTTGCTTCTTTGATGTTGAGAAAGGCAGCATGATACTCCTCCCATTCCTGATGAGCTCTGGAGACAAAAGACCTGAGTTTCAAACTCAGCTCCACCACTTATGAGCTCTGTGACTATTGACAGGGGCCTGAACTCCCTGTATCTCTCTTTGTTTGTTTTTGCCAGGAATCGAACCCAGAGGTGTTTAACCACTGAGTGACATCCCCAGACCCTTTTATATTTTATTTACAGACAGAGTCCAGCTAAGTGTCTGAGGGCCTGGTTAAGTTGCTAAGGCTGGCTTTCAACTTTCTTTCTTTTTTCTTCTTCTATTTTTTTTTTTTTGTTTGTTATTTTTTTTAGTTGTCAATGGATCTTTATTTTATTTATTTATTTATATGCAGTGCTGAGAATCAAACCCAGTTTGTCACACATGCAAGGCAAGTGCTCTACCACTGAGGTACAACCCCAGCCCTGGCCTTGACCTTTCCATCCTCCTGCCTCAGCCTCCCCAGCCGTTGGGGTTACAGGTGTGCACCACCGCACCCAGCTCCACGCCTGCTTTTTATTGTAATAAAGGCGTGGTAACGATGCCTCCTTATAGGGTTTTATGAGGGTTAAACATGGTGTAAACACTTGGCACTGGCCCTTCTGTTCCAGACGTGTTGGCCTCCCCAGCGGCGTAGACCATGACGATGATGATGTCCAAGGTCCTGCTCAGGCCCTTCCTCCAGGAAGCCTGCCCTGACTACCCCACTCACGGGGACCATTCTAACCAATCTCAGAATTCCTGAGTTCTCACTTTCTGGGTCCCAAATATTTTGGCCTTGAATTATACCATCCCCAAACCCAGTCCATCTCTTCCTCACGTTAGATACTCACGTTTCCCATCCTGGGACGATCAAGTCGCGAGCTCCAGAGTTCCCTTCCATTTCTTCTACCTTTCACCCCACCCCATCTTATGGTAGTAGAATTCTAGAAAGTCCATGGCTGCTGTCTTTCAAGCATGCCCCACCCTCACCCCATTTCCTCTGGCCGTTGTCCCAGCTCCTCACCCCCCAGCCCTTTGCAAAGGCACCCTAGGGCTCCCCTGACCTGCAGTCCACCTCCCAGCATCCATCTTACTGCCACCTCCTCTCCTATTTAAACACCAGTCTGTCCCATTAGACTGGAGCTCCGTGGGGACAGAGACCACACTGGAATCATACTCCATGTCCAAACACCCGTCCATTGCCTGGCATGCAGCAGCTGTTAGTTCAATAAATACCGCCATCTACGTAGACGTTCTTCTCCTCTCAACTCGCTTTTTTCAAATTAAACAAATGTGTTTTAAAAGAAAAAAAAAGTTACAAGAAAGAAAAAATATTCCTTGCCATAAAGAGAGAGCCGTCACTGAATGAAGCTTCTCCCTTGGTCTGGTTTCATGCCAAGACTCTTAGCCTGTCCTCTTTTTGTTAAAAGGAAATTAGCCACTGTCAGAGGAGCGTTAAAGATAGTCTAGGATCTAGCTGAGACTTTCTTCTTGATGTGATCCCTTTAAAAGGAACTATAAAGAGAATATTCTCAGTATGTGACCAAACGGGTATATATATCACCCAAAATCATCCTGAGTACAGTCATTTGGGGAATGCAGCAGGACAAAATAAATTTTGATTCCCCTGCTGGGGGTGTAGCTCAGTGGTAGAGTGCTTGTCGATCATGTGCAAGACCCTGGATTCCATCCGTAGCACTGGGAAAAAAGAAAAAAAAAAAAAAAAAAAAAAGACATGTAAAAGATTTTATTTGCCAGGTGTGATGGTACGTGCCTGTAATGTCCGCTCCTTGGGAGGCTGAGGAAGGAGGTTAGCTTGAGCCCAGGAGTTGGAGGCCAACTTGGGTGTTATGGCTTGGATATGGAACACTCCCAAAGGTTCATGTTTGAAAACTTGATCTCCAGTGCAGCCACGCTCAGAGGCAGGGATTGTGGGAAGTGATTGAATCTTGAGGGCTCTAAGCTCATCCGTGGATTGATCCATTGATGGGTTCATGATTGGAAGGCATTATTGGAGGCGGAGGAACCTTTAGGAGGTAGAGCCTACTTGCAGGAAGTAGGTCACTGAGGACATGCCCTGCGAGAACGTATCTTGTCCCAACCGCTGGAGCCCTCTCTTTCTCCCTCCTCTCTCCTCGCCTCTCTTCTCTCTCTCATTTCTGGCTGCCAACAGGGGAGCAATTCTTTCTCCACGAACCTGCTGCCATGATGTTCTGCCTCACCTCAAGCCCAGAATCAACAGAGCCAAGTGACCAATGAACTGAAACCATGATCCAAAATAAACCTTTCCTCCTTGAAGTTGCTTTTCTCAGGGATTTTGTCACAGCAACAGAAAACTGACTAACACACTGGCAACAGCAAGCCCTTACCTCCCAAAATGATAATTTTTTAAATTCCTTAGCCTGCTTAAAAGCCCTTCTCAACTTTGGGAGTGGGTACCAGGAATCGAATTAGGGGGCACTTGACCACTGAGCCACCTTCCCAGCCCTATTTTGTATTTTATTTAGAGACAGGGTCTCACTGAATTGCTTAGTGCCTCGCTATTGCAGAGGCTGGCTTGGAACTCATGATCCTCCTGCCTCAGCCTTCCGAGCAGCTGGGATGACAGGCAGGTACAACTATTGCACCCCGCAAAGTCCTCTACAGTTTGAATCTTTCCAGTCTCATCTTTCACAGCCCCTGTGTGTCCCGGACACCCACACTATTTGCCATCTCCAGAACACACCCTGAACTTTATTACAGCTGTGCCTTTGTACAAACTGTGTCTTCACCTGAAACCTCCCTCTGTTGGCCTGTTACCACATTCGAGATCCTCCTGGTCAGAATCTCCAACTGATACCTTCTACTTAAAACAACACTAGTGGATCTTCCCTCCTCACTAGAATATAGCTGGTCGCATCAGAATATCCTGAATTCAAAGTCCTGAATCTTAGAAATACAGATTCATGGGCCCACATTAAAAGGTTTTAATTTAGTAGGTCTGGGATGAATCTCTTATGCCAACTCCTTGCATCAAAGAGCGGAGAACTGAATATTGTCCTGAAGATATGTTTGTAGTTCAATGTTTGAGAAAGATGTGAAAGGACATACTCCAAACCGTCAACATCAGTTACCTTTGGCGCGGAGGTCTGCATAAACAAAAACAAAAACAAAACAAAAAAACAACAGCAGGGTAGAAGAAAATAATTAAAGAAAATAGGCCTCAATAAAACACTTCATGCATAGTGAAGTGATTTGGTTCATGTCTCAGTATGAACCAGAGCACGCCATACAGATGGTCTCCAAAAGTTGTTCTCTCTAGGTGGTGAGATTTCAGGTCATTTTTACCCTCTTGCTTATTCTTTGTGGTAGTATTTTAATCACTTGATATGAACATTTATTATTTATGTCAGAAAAAAGTAATATTATTTTTATTTGGGTGTTACCTCCACTTCCCTTCCCCTCAACAGAGAGCCCACAGTTCTGTTCCCTGTGAGAGTGTTTGGCTCTGGATCTTCAAGTCACCTGGCCACGAATGACAAGAACAAACGTCCAGCTCTCCCTGGATGTGCAGGGCTTCACAGATACCGACTCCTACACACCTAGACCTCCAAACACTGCATGCACCCCAGAAATATTTGCCGAGTGTACCTTTGACAGTTTCTGGATGCCTTTCTCATAATTGCCAATTCAACTAGAGTGTTAGCTCTGGGAAGGTGGGGACGACCTTGACCTTCCTTTTCCTCTTCTTGTCTCTGCCCAGCTCTGAGCTGGATACATAATCACCCTCCAGGGAAAAACAAAGACCAGACAGGACAAACACCTGCAGAAGGAAGAGAAGGTCCAGGGGTCGTTGCCATTCTCCTCTTAGGCAGCAGAGGGCGCTCTACTTCCACGCTGCGAAAACTGCCTTAGCCTAGGAATTCCCAGTGGCGGTGGGGTTTCAAAATTCACATTCCACGGTCAGGTCTCCTTCTTCCTCAATCAGACTCCCCAGTCAAAATGCCAGAGGGTCTATTGTTTGCATAAACAACACAAGCACCTTCCTCAGGATCAAACAAGTTATGGAACTCCAGCTGAGAGCCCCCTGGGCGTCTCAGATTCGCTCTTGCCCCCCGGGGCGCTTGCAAGTGAAGAGGACAATCTGGTTCCAACAAGACAAGCCCCGCAGCTCTGTGAGAGAAATGCAAATCAGTGAGAAAATAGATAGATTAGCTGGGACTCCCATGGCTAGTTGAAGGCACTGTCCCCAGAATAAACTATGGCCAGTGCGACCTTAGTTGTGTGACCTTGAGCCAGTCCCATAGCCACTCTGAGCCTCAGTTTCCTCATCGAGAAGTGAGGATGGTGTGGCCCGAATTCACCAGGCGGTTGTTGCGTTTCTATCAATTGCAGCCCCAAGCGTCTTGCCGGGCTGTGGATGGAAATGGCCAGGACCACGATGAAGTAGAAACCTGGCAAGAGGACGGCCGCCGCAGGGAAAGCCCTCCCTCCCTTGGCCGCAGGGACTGGGAGAGAGGACCCGGCTGCTCCTCAGACGGGCCTCTGCCCTCCAGTGCGCTGTGGCTGAACCACCCTCGGCTCTTCCTGCAGCTCCTCCTTCGCATCTTTCCCCACGCTCTGGTCAGGAGGTCTGCGTCCCCCCAGAGAGTTACACCCTGATGATGTGAGGTGGGCGGGGGTCTTTGGGAGACTCACAGGAGCTTGTTCCATCCTTCTGCCAGGGAGGGTGTCTCCAGGAGACGCTCTCTTGAGCTCCAGAACCATGAGAAAGCCATGTTTGGTGTGCAAAACCACCCAACTTGTGGCATTTTGTTATAACGGCCAGAAGAGACTAAGATAGCTGCTACGGTTTGGGTCTTAAGTGACCCCCAAAACTCCATGAGCGAAAGTGACTCCCCAGCGTGGTGCTGTTGGAAGGTGGAGGGACCTTTATGAGGCCGCGCTTAGCGGGAGGTCTTCAGATCGCTGGGGAAGTGCCTTTGATGCCTGGGGGTGGGACTCCAGCCCTTTCCTCTTCCTCCCTTCAGTTTCCTGCCAGGAGGTGCTTGGGTTTGCTCCACCATGGCTGCCACCAAGATAGACTGCCTCTGGCCCAAGGCAATGGGGCCAGCCAACAGTGGACTGAGACCTCCAAAACTGGAGCCAAGTCAACCTTTTCTCTTGACAAGTTGATTGTCCCAGGTATTTGTCATAGTGACAGAAAGCTGACTGACACACATCCTAACTTCTCAGCTTAAATGTCACCTTCACACAGTGCCCTATGTGACACATCTGAGCAGGACCCCCCTGATCTTCCCTGGCTCTGCACTGTGTTGCTCCTTTGTGGTGCTTTTTAGCATTTGTAATTCCACATGTTTCTCCTTTGTCAACTAGAACTCTGTAAAGTCTCTGTTTGGTTCATGACCCAATTAAGGCCTTGCACACATTGGGTACTCATTAAACATGGAAAGAATGAATCCGTGAATGACTTCTCTCTCCATCATCTCTGAAGAACCTCTGATCACTTAGAGGAGCAGGAAACCCCTGCCTTCAAGGTTGTCATTCAGCTCAGTTCTAAAAATGATAATGTATCAATTACATATTAAGTTGAGCTATATATAACAGAAAACTCAAAGTGACAGGGGCATAAACATATAAGGGTTTGTTCCTTCCAGAACTAGGTCGTCTAAGACTAATGTGAGGGCTCCATGATGTCACCAATGTTTTTACCTTTCTGCTGTACCATCTTTTATAGGAAGCATCTGTACTCAAGTTTACCTCATGGTCCATTATGGCTGCTGAAGCTCCAGCCATTATACCCAAATTCTAAGCAGCAGGAAGAGGTAGAAAGTCAAAAACAGTGATCAAAGCTGAGATTCCTAGGAGTTTCATACAACATGGAATAAAATGTAATCACATGACCTCACCTAGGTGCAAGAGAGACTGGGAAATTCTTTATTCCATGCAACAAGATCGGGGTTGTGCCACTAAGGGAATAAAAATGGAAATGTATACTAAATACATAACTGGTTACAAATGATACTAGCATCTCCGTTTATCGAGCACTTACTATGCCAAACAGTTTTAAAATGGAGCCTGCCTCAACAAGATTGCCCTCTGGCCCTTCTGTAGCCAGGGAAACTCACACACGCACACGCACACAGGCATGCCCACTGATGTGAGGAGTCTTTGTAATGTGACCCCGGGTGGGGAGGGTGGGATGTTGTCTTAGCATGATAAGGTCAGGATTTGTGAAATGAAATCACAGCCCTGTAACTGGGAGAAATATGAACTCCCCATGCAGAAGATAGAGGGGGGTGTTTTCAGAAGGAAATTAATCTTTGTGGCTTGAGACATGTTTGATTTTATATCTACTGAGAGAAAACCAGCCATGGTCTGGCATGAAGCTCCCTTCTGCCCCCAGCCAACCCCGAAAGAGCCCGAGACCACTCCCCCACGCTATCCCCCAGAGGAATGAACAAGCCCTGAGGCCAAAGTCCCCTGTCCCTCTCTGTGGGTCAGCAGAAATTCAGAGAAAAAAGGCATTTGAGAACAGACTCCAGGAACCATATACTTTGTTATTTACATAAAAGAGTTCTGGGACTTAATCATTTTTGGAGAGATAGCTGGTGTTTCATGGAAAGCAGGCAATGCCCCAAGCTTTGGGGTTCTGAGGATCGCCATCTACCCTGGGAGGCTGGCTCCTGAATACAGAATGGCCAGTCTAGGCAGAGACCTGTGCGCCAAAGCGTGTCACAGAAATACTGGTCTTGCTGGACTTCAAGGTCCCCACAGGCTTGAACAAAAGGTATGACAGAGTGATCTGCATAGACCAAAGGCCAGAGAGCGCCCCTCCAACGTTTTTGCCTGTTTGGGGATCTCACAGCCTTTGTACAAGGTTAGATATAGTAAGCCCCAAGTTTAAATGCCACCCCACCTGAACACATCAAAGTCTTGGGTCAGAAATAATTTAGGGGCTGGGGAGATAGTTCAGTTGGTAGAGTGCTTGCTTTGTAAGCACAAGGCCCTGGGTTCGATCCTCAACAACCCCCCACACACACAAAAAAAAGAAATAATTTAATTTCTGAACAAAATCTTATTCCTAGCACTCGAGGGAGAAATTCAGACCTGTCCCAAATTGCAAGAAAACGAGGAAGGCTGGCCATGGCAGCACGTACCTATAATCCCAGTGACTCGGGAGGCTGAGTCAGGAGGATTGGGAGTTGGAGACCAGCCTCAGCAACTTATCAAGACCCTGTCTCAAAATAAAAAGGGCTGAGAATGTAGTTCAGTGGTGGAATGCCTCTGAGTTCACTCCCAGGACACCCCACCCCACACCCCAAAAAAAGAGAAGGAAAGAAAAAAAGGAGGGTATTCTATAGGCAAATACCTCTAGTTATAGGCAAATAACTAGAGCCTTCTGTAAAAAAATTGCCAAACTCAAAGTTAAGGGCACAGTGTCCTACAGACTGTCATGCCAGTCCAAAGAAGGGACACGTAGAGGCAAGTCTGGGAAGGGGCTTTCCAAGGAAGCAACACCCTGCTGATCCCAGGCACCTAGCCTCCAAAACAATGATGTATGTGCTGCAGCAGAATTAGTCAGCTTGGGGACATGGCAATGGATGGGTACCCCAGCCCTGATGGTCCCTCACTGGCAGTCCCCAAACTGATCGTGAGACATTTTTGTCTGTGTGTGTGTGCGTGCCAGAAATTGAACTCACGGTTGCTTAACCACTGACGCACATCCCCGGCCCTTTTGATTTTATTTTTTTAAATTTTGAGACTGGGTCTCACTAAGTGGCTTAGGGCCTTGCTAAGTGACTGAGGTTGGCCTCGAACAGGCGATCCTCCCGCCTCAGTCTCCCGAGTCACTGGGATTAAAGGCTTGCACCTCTGCTTCCAGAGGCAGTGAGATACTTCTGCACGTGTGGAGATCTCTGCCTCTGGGACCTTCCCCTTAGTCTGTTCAGGTGCGGGGAGGTCAGCTGTAACCAGCGGACACAATCTTCTTTGAAGTTCATTAAGTTCCTTTACGCCACATTTGTAAGTGAAAGAAGCACACAGAGGCACAGTCACCGGAGAAGTCCGGTTTTTAAATGCACACACTTATATAGAGCCAGGAAGAGGCTGATTGGGTGGGGCATGAAACGGGGTGAGAGTTGATTGGGTGAGCCTTGTTGCTGGGGGGCGGGGTGATGGCTGATTGGGAGAGCCTTATTGCTGGGGGGCGGGGCGATGGCTGATTGGGAGAGCCTTGTTGCTGGGGTTTGGGGTGATAGTTGATTGGGTGAGCCTTGTTGCTAGGAGTCTGGGCGGGGTGTCAAGCACCAATTGGGTGCAAGCGCTGGCAGGAAGAAGTTATGAGGAGTAAAATCAGGAAGAGAAGCTCGGCCAGCGCCATGTTGGCACCTAAGTGGGGGGTGACCTTATAGTAAGTCCTTGCACAGTGACAGCTGGTTCTCCACCAAAAGCAGTGGAGAGCACAACCCTCTCCTGCTCCTGCCCGGGGTCACTGGGAGTTGAAGGAGGGGAGCGGGGCAAGGCATGTCCCCAGCTGCTCAGCTGCTGTAAGAATGAGAGAAGACACCACAGAGCAAGGACACTTCTGGGTGTCCACACATGAGGTCCTGCAGCCACGATGGAAATACACAGGTCACTCCCTGCCTCTAAATAAAAGCTAAATGAAAAGGCCTTGGGATGTAGCTCTGTGGGACAGCACCCTGGAGTCCGTCCCAGTACCGGGGGAAAATGCAGGTCATCAATGATCAGTGTCCCCTTCCTTGTCCTTTGTAGCTTCTCTACTGCAGAGTGCAGGAGGAGAAAGCGAAGAAGCGTCTCCTAATGGTCAGCTTGGCTCTGGTGACCAGCTCTGGTTGGCAGAAAGTTAGCTGCAGTGACTGAGGGAGCCCTGGATGATCTGTCCTATCACATCACTAATTCCACTCTGAGAGGACTTGGCTGCCTCCAGTCCCCCTCCCTGGTGGCTGGAAAGCTTATTAAGAGATTCCCCAAGCCAGACGCACTGGCGCACACCTGGATTCTCAGTGGCTCAGGAGGCTGAGGCAGGAGGATCACTCGGTTGAGGCCAGCCTCAGCAACTTAGTGAGACCCCATCTCAAAATAAAATAAAAAGGGCTGGGGGGTGTAGCTCTGTGGTGAAGTGTTCCTGGGTTCAATCCCCAGTACTGGGAATGAAAAAAAAAAAAAAAAAAAACTTCTTGAAACGACTAAAACAAAGTTAAATTGGCAAAGAATGGGAGGTCTAGCAGCAATCAGAGTTCTCAATCTTCTCCCCGTAAACCTTCTCCCACAGCCTTCCCCAGGTGAGCTGAGGACAATTGTCCTCTGAGTTTCTGGGACAAAACTCCTTGGCTCTATTCTTGACTCCTCATTTACCTCATATCACACAGCCAATATAAAAGTTTCCCTAGAATCAAATACAGAAAAAAATCCCAAGGCTGTGTGGGCTTGATGACATAGATCCTTACCAGCCACATTCTCTCCTCCTCTCTCACAGCTCCATAGAATCAGCTTCACTGAGGTCCTTTCCCCCTCATGGTCACAAAGTGGCTGCCATCACTCACAGAGGCCTCCTGGGGGCAGGAGGAACTACACAGCTCCAACAGCCCGGAGCAAGCCTCTCCTGGCATCTCATGGGTCCACCAGCTCAGGCCCAACTCTGAATCAGTCACCGGCAAAGGGAATGGAATGACCCTGGTTAACGTAGGCTGATTGCAGCCTCAGCCCCACCTGGGAACTTGTTGGCAGTGCACAGCCTTCAGCCTCACCTCGAAGCGTCCCCATCAGAAACTCTAGGCGTGCCTCCAGCTGATCCTGATACACGCTCCAACTGAACAGCCACGTGTAGACTAAGGCCTTCTTTGGCCCAAGCAGGAAGGTGACTTGGAGGCAGGTGGTGGTGTGAGGATGGAGGTGGGAAGAAGGCCCCCTCAGCGGGCGCCACAGCTCCCTCTGTGGATGACACATCACAGGGACACAAATGACCCCACGCCGTCTCCGAAATGGCTGGGGACAGTCAGGGACATCTCCTCCCCTACCACCCCCAGAGGAAAGGGATCAATGCAATGGCCAGACAAGAAAGCGTCATGTCGGACATCCTGTGCGTCTGGATCTCATGTCTGTAAAAGAGGCGCTCTCACATTCCTCCTCGAGCCGTGAGATACAGGACCAAGAGACGTCGCAGCTGGTGGCTCTCGATGGTCAGCAGTCTGTCCTCCCTTCTCGGCTGCAAGACCAAATCCCTCCTCCAGTTGCTGACCATGGTGGGGCAGTGGGGGCAACTGGCAGCAGAAAAGAGCATTTTGTGTAGAGAATTTTAAAACAATCCAAAAAAAAAATCATAAAAGCAACTAAATGCTAGTCTATCTTTTTTTTGTGTGTATATATACATATATATACACACCGGGGGTTGAACTCAGGGGCATTTCACCTCTGAGCCACATCCCCAGCCCATTTTTTTGTATTTTATTTAGAAACTGGATCTCACTAAGTTGCTCAGAGCCTCGCTAAGTTGCTGAGGCTGGCTTTGAACTCACAATCCTCCTGCCTCTGCCTCAGCCTCCCAAGCTTCTGGAGAGTCTGCTTTTTTCTTATCACCGTGCAATCGTGGTTCTAAGCTGTGTGGGTGAGAAAGTTCTCTTCCTGAAATTGGTCTGGGGTCTAAACATTTGGGATAGTTGTTATTGAGTTTTAATAACCTTCTTTATAGAAAATTCTAGAAATTGCAAACTGTATTGATAAAAAGCCAAGTAGTAGTTACTTGGGAATGGGGGTATGGTAAAATAACAGAAAGAAGGGTTTACCCAGGACCATGAGAAAACATTAGCGATTATAGGTAGATGGTCCGCATCACTTAACAATAGGATACAGTCTGAGAAATACATTAGGCAATTTCAAAAAAATGCAGATGTCATAGAGCATACTTATACAAGCTGAGGTGGCTACAGGGTCACTGGGTGATATCCCACAGGACCCCCATCCTATCTGTGGTCCATTATTTTTTATTTTTTTATTTTTGGGGGGTGGGTACTGGGGATTGAATCCAGGGACACTCAACCACTGAGCCACATCCTCAGCCCTATTTTGCATTTTATCTAAAGACAGAGTCCCACTG
Source organism: Sciurus vulgaris (assembly GCF_902686455.1). Classification (NCBI taxonomy): domain Eukaryota; kingdom Metazoa; phylum Chordata; class Mammalia; order Rodentia; family Sciuridae; genus Sciurus; species Sciurus vulgaris. The sequence continues at coordinate 137,564,167 of NC_136468.1, forward strand.
AGTTGCTTAGCACCTCACTATTGCTGAGGCTGGCTTTGAACTCCCGATCCTCCTGTCTCAGCCTCCCCAGCCACTGGGATGACAGGCGTGTGCCACCGGGACCAGCTTGTGGTCCATTATTGACTGAGACATTGTTCTGGGGCTCATGTTTGATGATGCTGATATTTTCACAGTTGTATACTTATGTCAAAACTTATCAAATTGTACCCTTTGGATATGTACAGTTTATGGTATGTCAATTACACCTCAACAAAGCTCTTTTTAAAAGCGTGCTCACTGTCGGGACTGGAGACGCAGCTCTGCAGTAAAGTCCTTGCTTAGAACGTCTGAGGCCCTGGGTTCCATCGCCAGCAAGACACACACACATACACACACACACACACACAAAAATAAATATACTCATTCTGGCGTTTTTTTGAGAGACTGAGAAAAGATTTTAATTACATTTTTCTGCCAAATAAGTCACCAGGCAGCAGCTAGGCAACAAGAAGTCTTGGTTATCTTTGGCTTACATGTCTCCCGCATACAGCCTGATGCCTGACTCAATAAATAATCGTGATGAGATGATTAATGCGGCATTACAAATAACCATCTGACTGGCACAGAGAACTCTGTTTAGATCAGAAGTTGCCAACTCAGAAGGCTTTTAGGAGCGGGGCAGGAGGGTGAAGCAAGACAGGCCATGACAATATGTAACAGCAGAGACTGTGGCCAAAGAACTTAGGGACAGTCAAAATGCATGCACACATTCTCAGTGCTAAAGGACAGACATTAGTAGACTAAATCGAGTGAATCTCCCGGGCCCACTTCATTAGCCCCATAAACAGACACTGCATGTTAAGTTGGTTTGTGCAACTTAGTGATAGGCTAGCAATGGCTGGCCTTTCACAGAAGGTTTTTCTCAGCCAGGCGCAGTGGTGCTCGACTGTAATCCCAGCCAATCGGAGGCTGAGGCAGGAGGATCGCAAGTTTGAGGCCAGACTCGGCAACTTAGCAAGACTGTCTCCAAATAAAAATAAATAAATAAAAAGGGCTGGGGGTTGGCTGGAGTTGTGGCTCAGTGGTACAGCACTTGCCTAGCATGTGTGAAGCACTGGGTTTCTCAGCACTGTATATAAATAAATGAATAAAATAAAGGTCCATCAACACCTAAAAAAATAATTTTTTTTTTTTTAAAAAAGGGCTGGGTGGTTGAGGTCGTGGCTCAGTGGTAGAATGCTTGCCTGGCAGGTGTGAAGCACTGGGTTCGATTCTCAGCACCATATCAAAATAAATAAATAAAAATCAAAGGTATTGTGTCCATCTATAACTAAAAACTTAAAAATAAATAAATAAAAATAAAAGGGGTGGGGGTGTGGCTCAGTAGGTTCAGTCTCCTGTACCACCAAGCAAACAAACAAAAACCCAAAATGCTTTTCTCTGATGCTCCCAACCACCCTGTGTTCCAGAGAGGATGCTTCCATTTCTCAGAGGAGAACGCTGAGACTCTGGGATATCATCCAGACTCCAACCCCAAGCCAGGGAATCCAGGACCCCAGCTTACCCCTCATCTGGCCTGAGTGTGTGTTTGCTTGTTTTTCTTACATCCAGTCACTTCCAGATTGTATGGACTTTGTTACCCCCCTGGAGCGAATCGATGAGGAAACCGATCATTCCTCCTTCACCCCAGGAGCTGGCGAAGTTTGGGGAAGCTGTGGTCTAGGAACAAAAGCTGGGGACACACCTCTCCCACCCGCCTGCCCCCTTTTCCAGTTGACAAGGGAGTTCATTTGGGTCCAGGGATCCTGGGATTAGAACGCGGGTCCCTTCTCTTCAAGAGAGCCGGGAGAGAAGAACTTGAACTTGCCAACGGATCTGTTTCCTCGTTCCATAAATACACGGGTGCGGGACAGTCTTGAGTGATAAGGCTCCCCAGGTGCAAGCCAGCCACATTTTAAAGGTATCCACAATCTCCAAAAAGCCAGCATTGAAGGTTGGGTCCATGATGCCTGTTGGCTGCGGCTGCTGTCACTCAATGCCACAGAGGGAGAAATCTAGTCCCGTGGTTCAAGGCCAAGTCCAAGGTCAGGGTGCCCACAAGGCGGTTCCAGGCTGAAGCCTCCTCTGACTTGTGTGCAGCCGCCGTCTGTGGCGTGCTCTGCTCTCGGGAACTCTTGGGTCTCTTCTCATAAGGAACTGGCCCTCTGGACTCAGAGCCCCACCAGTAAGACCTCACTTAACCTCAACCATTTCCTTAAAGGCCCGGTCTCCAAAGACCAACCCTGGAGGCTGGGGGCTTGGACGTGTGACCTTCCCAACTACCACCGTTATTGACCCCATTTTACGGGAGAGGAAAGTAAAGCACCGGACACATAGAATGGTCAACAGAAGAGAGGCCACCCTCCACCCGCCCGAGTTAGAGTCTGGTGGAAGAGACAGACACTGAATTATGCACCAGAATAGCTGAGGACGGGCTGGGTCATCAAAGGGTGGAGCAGAAGTCAGGTCATCAAAGCCAGAGGCAGATGGGAGCAAGGGACATTCTAGACACTGAGGGGTGGATGTCGTGTAGAGAGCCACATGGGAGGGGTGGGACATGAAGCTGGGGAGGGAGGCTGGGGCCAGATCCTGCAGGGGTGAGACGTTTTGACTTGGCCCTTAAAGCAATGGGGAGCCATGGAAGGTTCTAGGCAGGAGAGCAGCACAGCCAGATCCCTTTGGCAGGTTGCTTGGGTGGAAGGAAAGTATAATGGCGGAATGAAAGAGCTCTTCTCCAGGACACCCTGCTGGCCAGTGGCCCCACCGTCTTCCCCACCAAGCATAAACATCTTGGCTCAATGTGCATAAAATTCTTCAGGAGGCCATAGGTTTTTGAAGAGTTAGGGTAGTACCACCTGCAACAGAGGAAGGGAGAGGGGGGAAAAGCTATGGACGCATTTGGGCACCTACTGTATACCATTTCATCAAAGTCATTTCAGAAACTCATTCTGAGGAGCCCCAGGAGGTGTGCACCCCAGACACAGCCCAGGGCTGGCCGAATCCGTTTCCTTTTCCTGAGCACCCGCTGTGTCTAGAGGGAACCCCGTGTCTCCTGCTGCCCGTGGACAGAAGTGACTTAGCCCTCCACGGACCCTCCACCGGGCCTGGCCACAAAACACACGGTCTGATCTCTGTGTGTGCGTGCGTGTGTGTGTGCGTCTATGTCTGCATCTGGCGCTAGGGACTGAATCCGGGGGTGCCCTATCACTGAAAGACACCCGAAACCTTTTTATTTTTTGTTTTGATATAAAGCCTCACTATGTCGGTTGACCTAGAACTTCTGAGCCTCCTGACTCAGCCTCCCACGCAGGGGAGGCTACAGGTGTGCGCCGCCACACCTGCCCTGTCTGATCTTTAATCATGCTCCCTCCCGTCTGCGTGGAAAGGGGCGGAGGAACTTAAGATAATGCCGCCTTATGATGAAAAGTAATCCGATTCCCGAATCCATCAGTGTGCAGGAGGCTGCCTAAGAAATCTATCTGACCAGAAACATCTGCTTCAGACTCCGTGTGAGTGAGAAATAAACTCTCGGTGTGTTAACCCAGTAAGATTTTGTTGTTAGAGTGGTGAGCCATCCCTATTAAATCCAAGTTTTAATAGCAAACCCATTTTCCAGAATGATGAATCAAAGGCTCAGAGAGGTTAATTAAGTGGATGGAGGTCACACAGCTCATCATCGGTATAGTATCCACTCCTTATCTGCAGGGGATACATTTCAAGACTAGTGGCTGCCTGAAACACGGAACCAAACCTCATATATACTATGCTTTTCCTGTACATACCTATGATAATGTTTCATTTATAAATTAGGTAGAGTAAGACATGAACAATAATTTTAAAAAATAGAACAATTAAAACTAGATACTTCAATAAAAGTCCTTTAAAAGTTATGAATTGTTATTTCTGGAATTTTCCACTTCACATTTTCAGACCTGGCTCGACTTGGGAATGAGAGGGGACTCCTTGAAACCATGGAGAAGGGGCACTTCTGTCGCTTGGCGGAGTGTGAACCAAGCTCTGCCGGGACGCTAGCCAGCCGTCTCCTTTGTGCTTCTCTTTCTTTCTTTAAACGACGTCTTTTTGGGGGAGTGGGTACTGGGGATTGAACCAAGGGGCACTTTATCACTGAGCCACACTGAGCCCAGCCCTTTCTTTTATTTCTTTTATTTTGAGACAGGGTCTTGCTAAGTTGCCCAGGTTGGCCTTGAGCTTGATCCTCCTGCCTCGGCCTCCCGACTAGCCGGGAGTAGAGGCGTGCATCGCTGTGTGTGGCTCTAAATGACTCTTTAAAGTGCATGAGGGATGCACACAGTGGTTCTGGGGAACCCTGCCCAATCCATGCAGTCAGTCCCCGTTACTGAGGCCAGCCCAGTGTTCGCGCCCCCTGGGGTGACCGATCATCCAGTGAACGTCTGTCCATGGAGTTCCTTCAGGATAAATTCCTACCACTGGAATTTCTGGGTCAAAGCGTTTGCAATTTTTTCTTTCCCCTTTAAGGCTCTGGGAATACATATAGCCAAATAAGTCCCACGCTCTCTCTGCTGCCCTGTTCTGGTTCCCAAGTGGTTGGCTGATGACCGGGAGGTGCATTCCGGCTTCTCTGATGCTCTGATTTTTCTGTCCTAAGTGCAGGACATCAGGAAAGCAGGTCCCAGAGCTGCCGGCTGTGTGCGAGTCGATGAAACCAAGCAAAAAAAAAAAAAAAGAGCCACTAGGTGACTTTTTGTCAAGTGGTTTTTGTCCGTGCACAGGAATAGGGCTTCTTATTCAAGGTTATTCATTCTGTCAAATAAAGTTTGTGGAAGGTCACAGATTTGGACTGGGTACCTGCACAGGGTCCACCAGACAAAACCTGAATACAGTCCAGTTATAATAACTGAGCTCCGCTTCATTGCAGGAGGCACAGTGACCAATTTATTCAGCTGCAACCGATTGACAGACTGACACGGGTGGGGGTGGGGTGCAGCCAATCAAATCATTTTCTACACCTTCCTTCTGGGTTTTGGTTGTTGGTTGTTTGTTTATTGGTACTGGGGATTGAACCAGGTTTGCCTTACCACTGAACCACATCCCCATCCTTCTTATTTTTATTTTGAGAAAGGGCCTCACTAAGTGGCTTGCAGCCTCACTACATTAACAAGGCTAGTCCTCGAACTTTCGAGCCTCCTTTCTCGGCCTCCCGAGTCGCCAGGAATTACAGGCTGGCATCCGGCTCACTTCTGTTTTTCTGTAAATGTCAACAGATCACGTTGTGGGCTGGAGTTCTCAGAACGTGTTCTGGTTTTGAGAGTTGCCGAGTCTCGAATCATTTCTGTTTCGTCCTGCTTTGCCTAAACTCTACTAAATTTAATTGGTCTAAGAAATTTTCCTTCTGACAGTTTTTTTTTAATTCATTCAAACATTGATTCCACCAGCACCACAACAATTCTGCAAAGGATTATGTATCTTTGACTAGATGAAGTATGAACAGAGTACAAAACTCCAAAGACAGGAGTGTAGAGTACAATGTTTCTCTTCCATCCCAGCTGCAGGCCTCCCATCCCTACTGGGAAGATACTCTTCTATGGTTAAGCAAGTCCCAATGGGTGCACGCATCTTTTTTTTTTTCTGGATTGGATGTTGGAATTGTGAGATTCGCTTCGTTGGGTGCTGATACTTTTGTATTCCTACAAATATTCTGAAGGTTGTTCTCTAAAAATGCATATTTTAGCAGAAAATATAGTATACGTGGTATACGATTGAACATGCAGCTTTTTCTCACTTAACCATACATATTTGAGTTTGCTCTACATCAATCCACAAAAATCTATTCCATTCATTTAAAAAAAATTTTTGTAGTTGTAGATGGACAACTTGCCTTTATTTTATTTGTTTATTTTTATGTGGTGCTAAGGATCAAACCCAGTGTCTCACACATGCTAGGCAGGCACTCTGCCACTGAGCTCCAGCTCCAGCCCCTACTCCATTCATTTTTTAAAAAATTTTTTACACATATTTTTAGTTGCCTTTATTTATTTTTTATACGTGTTGCTGAGAATCGAAACCAGTGCCTCCCACATGCTAGGCAAGTGCTCTACCACTGAGCCACAACCCCAGCCCCTACTCCATTCATTTTTAATGGGTGTATAATATTCTGTGGCAGAGGAAAGCCCTGGTTTATTCCATTGTTTCCTTTTGAAGGGCATTTAGATTGTTGGCAATCTCTTGGTATTATAAATAGTTCAGCAAGGAACATTTTAAAAAATTTTTGTAGTTGTCAATGGACCTTTATTTTATTCATTTACATATGGTGCTGAGGATCAAACCCAGTGCCTCACACATGCTAGGTAAGCGGTCCATCACTGAGCCACAACCCCAGCCCCAAGGAACATTTTTTTACCAAACGCATACTGGGCTCCCTCATGGTGCCAGGTAATGAGGATGTGGTAGAAAATGAGACAGGTGTGGTTTCTGCTCTTGGAGGACTTAGATCAAGTCAGGGAGAGACAGTCAACGGAAGTCACATGAACAAGTTGCCATGGTTTGGACGTGGTTTGTACCCAAGGGCTCACGCGCTGGAGTCTTGGTCCCCAACGGAGCAGTGTCAAGAGGTGGTGGAACTTTTAAGAGGTGGGGCCTATTGGAAGGTAATTGGGTCACTGGGGACACTGTCCTTGGATGGGATTAATGTAGTTCTCCCAGGAACCCAGTTAGCTCCTTCCAAAGCGAGTTGCTATAAAAAGAACAGATCAGCCCCTCCCAGACTCCAGCTTCCTGTCTTGTCATGGGTCTGCTGTTTCCCTCTGGACACACTCCCACCATGACGGCTTCCGCACCGTGCTGTGACACAGCCAAGGGGGCCTCACCAGACCCAAGTGAAACAGGCACCATGAGCTTGGACCTTCAGAGCTGTGAGTGCCACATCCCTCTTTGCTTTATAAAGTATCCAGCCTCGGGCATTTTACTATAGCAACTGAAAATGAACTAGCAGGTAAGTGAAACATGTAGGGGCACAAAAGGAAGCGCATCAGCCCTGGAAAGCACTCCCCACCACAGGGACAGTGCCAAAGGTGCAGTGATGGAGGGTCAATCCTCCCGGTCACTTCCATCAGGAGTAGGAAGCAGAGGTGCTAGATATTTGTATGGATAATTTTCCAATCTCATATAAAATGTCACTATCTTAGGCTGAGTCCCTTGGGAGCAGAGTCTGAGACAGGAACTCATGATTCTCTGAGGGCTGAGAGAGGGGCTGCAAGGCAGGGCAGGGGGAGGGACCGCAAAAGGCAGGGCAAGAGGGATTTGCTTCAGGCAGAGCCTCCCCCTTGGCCTAACCAGCATCCGTAGAGGGGGCAGAGGGGGCTTACCCCGAGTCTAAAATTGCACCCCAGAATTGTCCCACGAAAGGAGGCCAAGAAAGTGTCCCCCATCAGTCAGCCATTGGCTGTGGCTGCTGCTGTAGGGAGTGGACAGCAGGTCACCACCTGCAGGTGAGGCCGACCCCTTGGGTGAGGGCCAGAGTCTGCAGAAGGGGGAGTCCCCACTCAGCATCTGCGGGTGGAAGGGGACGGGGCAGGCCACCAAAATGCAGCATCCAGACCCCACCAGGAGGAGGTCGGCTGAGACCAGGCTCTGAGGCCCCGGGAGCCACTCAGCTCTGCCTTCAACCCATGCCAACCTGGTAGCTCCTGGTGGAAAGATCAGAGAGGACGGGCCTCTACTGAGGCCAGCACTGGCAGAGAGGCAGGAAGGTAAGCACAGCTCAGGTGAGGGACAGAGCGGGGCTGGGGGGCTGGAGCTGAAGGGGATACAGGACTGGGTCATCAGGCCAATGGGGAGCCACCGGCAGTCCAAGACAGAGGGATGACCCAGCCCGGCTTCCCTCTGTAAAGGAGTCCTCCGGCTGCGGCAAGGACTGAGGCCAGGAGCCGGGAGCAGGTGGCGGCCGCGCTCAGCAAGCAGCCCGGGTGCTCACAGGAAAGACTGCGCAAAAATCTGCTCACGCATTATTTGCAGTAGGCTCAAAGGGGAAATGACCCATGTGTCCGTCTGCCGATGACTTCATGAGCGCCACGTGCGGCATCCACATCTGAGAACACCTGGGAACACCCAGCACAGAAAGCGATGCAGTGCTGGGCCCGTCGGCGCTGGCCTGGCATCCCAGCTACTCCGGAGGCCGAGAAAGGAGGATTGCAGGTTCAAGGCCAGCCTCAGTAACTTAGCGAGGCCCTGATCAATTTAGCAAGATCCTGTCTGTAAGTAGAATATATACAGGGCTGGGGATGTGGCCCAGTGGTAAGCCCTTCCCTAGCATGTGCCGAGCTGTGGCGCGTGCACACACACACACGCACACACGCACACATGACACATGCAAAACATGGACGAACCTTGAAAACAGTATGCAAAGTGAAAGCAACCAGCCACAAGAAGACCACACAGCATGTGATTCCATCTATAGAAAATGTCCAGAACAGGCCTCTCCTAGAGACAGACAGTAGAGACTTTGAGGAGGGCTGGCGGCTCATGAGGATGGGGTTTCTTTGGGGGTAATAACAATGATTTGGAATGAGATTATGGTGATAGTTGCCCAACTTGGTGACAATACTGAAAACCACTTCATGTGGTTATTTATTCCAGTACTGGGGATTGAACCCAGGGGTACTCGACTGTTGAGCTACATCCTCAGCCCATTTAATTTTTTTTTTTTTTTTATTTTGGGACAGGCTCTCACTAAGTTGCTGAGGCTGGCCTCCAACTTGCAATCCTCCTGCCTCAGCCTCCTGAGTCATGGGGATTACAGGCCCGCGCCACGGGGCCCTGTGTGAATCCGACCCTTTAAGAGGGTGAATTTTATAGAATGTGAATGATATCACCGCCAAAAAGGAGGAGAGGAGGCAGAGGAAGAGCAGAGTGATTTGGAACCGAGAAAGAGAATGGCTGAATTCAGGGTGTATTTTGGAGGCAGGGTATATTTAGGGGGACAGAGGAAGCAGGGAATGGTCCTGTATGAGTCCCCACTCCTTCCAAAAGTGTCATGGGCAGAAAATCAGAAGCACCTGCAACCAGGGAGTCACTGGCTCCACATTCTGAGCCATGCAGACTGGGACTCATAAAGGCTCCGATTTTCAAGACTTCCGCTCCCCAGCATTTTGGCTGTGTGTCCTTGGGTGGTAGCTTGTCCTCTTTGTGCCTCTGGATGGTCTGGGGGAGCCAGTCTGTAAGGCCCTGAGCTGCCCTCTCGGCGTTTCTCAGCACATGTTGTAACCTGAGTGACAGTCCCCTGTGCTGTCAACTGCTGGCGCCCACACGCCTCCTTCTCCCTGCGGCTCTAGAGTCCCCATATAAAACACCTCGCCCAGCCAACCCCAGCTCTTAAAAGAGCACAGCCCTGCATTAGGAGGGGCGTTTCCTCCTCCGTGACCCCGTCTCGGTCCCTCTGCTCTGGCGCCTGGTCTTGTCCCTGGTTCACCTCCGGATGGCTCCAGCCAGTCCGGTTTTTACCGGGTCCTAAAGATGACATGCTCTCGGAGCCTCAGTTTCCCCGTTTGTGCTGGTGAGGATTGGTGAGGCTTCAGCGAGGTACCACAGCAGAATTCAGCTGCGGGCTTAGCAAGCCCCAATGGTGGTTAGGTAATTTTAAATTGATCCATTAGTAATTGTGTGTATTTGTGAAGGGCGGTGTGACGTTTCAGTACACTGTAAGGATCAGATGAGGGTCTCGGTGTCCTGGGCGTAACCATGGCCTCAGATGCGTGCCAGCTCTCTGGGCTCTAGATGTTTATTATTTCTTTGTGTTGGGAACATTCAAATCTTCTCTATTAGCAATTTTGAAACATTCCATTAATTGTTGTCAACTGTAGTTATGCCGCTGCACTATAGAACATTTAGAAGTTATTCCTCCTATCCATCTGTACCCCAGTACCCAATAATCATTCTCTCTCCATCTTCCTGCCCCCCCCCCGGCCCTACTTCCCAGGGGCTGATAATCACTGCCCTACCCTCTGCTTTGAGGATCCATTCTTTAGCTCCCACATATAAGTGAAAACATGTGGAATTTATCTTTCTGTGCCTGAATTATTTTACTTAATGTCCTCCAGTTCCATCATGTTGCTGAAAAGGACAAAAATATCCACTCTTTTTCATGGCTGAATAATATTCCATTTTGAATATATACCCTATTTTCTTCATCTGTTCATCCAACGATGGTTGACTCCGTATCTTGTGTAGTATGAACAGGACTGCGATAAACACATGAGGACAGATGTCTCTTTGATTATTGATTTTAATTCTTTTGTATATATCCTCAGGAAAAGGATTGCTGGGTCATGTGATAGTTCTATTTCTAGTTTTTTGAGGAACCTCCATACTGTTTTCCATAAAAACTGTACTAATTTACATCTCCCCCAACAGTATATGAAAGTTCCTCTTTCTCCACATTCATGCTGACATTTGTGAAATTTTTTTTTTTTTGGTCTTTTTGATAATAGCCTCTCTAACTGGGGTGAAGTGATATCTCGTTGAGGTTGTGCTTGACATTTCCCCAGATGATTAGTGTGTTAGTTTTCTGTTGCTGTGACCAAAATACTTGACAAGAATGACTTGTGGGAGGAAAAGATTTGGGGCTCATGGTTTCAGAGGTTGAGGTCAAAGTCTACTGACCACATTGCTCTGGAGACCTGGGGAGGCAGAACATCATGGTGGAAGGGTGTGGCTGGGAAGGCTGGGGAAGGCCAGGAAAAAGACAGCCAGCAAGGAGCCAGGAATAAGATCTAGTCCCCAGGGGCACACCCCCAGGAGCCTACTTCCTCCAGCCACAGCCTGCCTGACAGTTATCACACGTAGTGGACCCAACCTTTGAAGGGGTTACAGCTCTCACAATCCAATTATTCCACCTCCGAACAGTCTTACACTGCTTCACACCTGAGCTTTTGGGGAAATACTTCATATTCAAACCATAACAATTAATGACATTTTTTCATATGTCCCTTGATCATTTGTGTATCTTTATTTGAGAAAGTTCTGTTCAGGATTTTTCACCTATTTTTAATTGGATTATGGTTTTTGTTGTGTTTTTTGTTGAATTATTTGAGGGGTTTTATTTTGGTTTTGGTTTTTGGTATTAGGACTTGAACCCAAGGGTATTTTACCACTAAGCTACAACCTCAGCCCCGCACCCCCCACCTTTTTTTTTCTGAGACAGGGTCTCGCTACGTTGCCGAGGCTGGCCTCTAACTTGAGATCCTCCTGCCTCAGCCTCCCAAGTTGCTGGGGTTACAGGAGTGTGCCGCCTTGCCCAGCTTGTTTGAGTTTCTTATGTATTTTGGAAATTAGTCTTTTGTCATGTAAATTAGTCATCTTATTAAATAATATTTGTATATATGTCATATAACATAATAATTCCAAAAACAGTTTTTTGAGGGCTTACAGGGTCCCAGGCTCTGTGGTAGATGCTGGGGATACAGCAGTGTCTAAGACAGATCTAGTCTCCGCTTTCACAGAGCTCACCTAATAAGGGAAGAGAGAAGCAATGGACAAATAAAAAACGGCATTTTTCATCTGTTAGATGGTTGCAAACATTCTAGCAAAAACTCATACAGGCAAGTGATAAAGGAACGCAGAATGGGTGGCAGAGGGTACCCTTTTAAACAGTGTGACCATAAAAATTACCATAAAAAGTTTCATTGACGGTGACATTTCAGTAAAGCCCTGATATGTCCGGCTTAATTACAAAATAAATATTGGTGAACCTCCCTCCCGATTTACGAGCTGGAGCAGGATCGCTCCTGAGGTTGTGCAGGTTCTTGGTTTTTCCGGGGCTTCTCCCCCTGCTGATGAGACCTGGCTCCTCAAACTGGGCCCTGGAACGTGCTCTTGACTCTCCTGGGGGTCTCGCTAACAGGCAGGTTTCGCTTAGGGGACCAGATTCTGAGGCAGGTCTGAGGTTCCGCATCTGCGTCCATGGGCTGGGAACAGGCAGGTCCCCAGAGGGCTAGGAAGGGGGGGTCTCTGATGGAAGGTGCCCAGCCACACCCCCTGATTTGCACGGGACCCTTGGGGCTTCTTGGGAGAGGAAAGACGCCCCTCTGCATCTGAACCCGGGATTCAGACAGGCCCCAAACCAGCCCAGCAGGCCTGGAAGGGGCAGACAGGGGGTGATGGAGGGAGGAAAGGGGTGTCAGGGGGGAGCTCGGAGGAAGATCTCTGGCAGGGGTGGCCCGGATGAGGACGGAGACTGGGGGAAACAGGGATCTGGTGCCACAACCTGAGCTGTGCTTGAACCCTGCTCCGGGCCTGCCATGGTCCGCATAGGATCCTCATTGCTCTGGGGTGCACGACACCTGGTGTGAAGGCAGGAAGGGGCTCGCCGGGCCCCCACAGCTCTGCAGAGAGCTCCCCACTGCACAGCTCTGGCCAGGGAGAGCCCAGGGCAGCAAAAAGCCTCCCGGGGAGGTGGAGGCCCCGTGCCTGCGCCCCAGGCAGCTGCTTGGAATCCTCAGCCCCAGTCAGATGGCAGAGGCTCCCTGGGGTACTGGGGAGAGGGGACTTCCGGCAGGCCCCCTGCGGGCAGGGCACTGTGACCTCAGGACGGTAGGCGGCTGTCAACACAGCACTTGATCCGTCTGCGCCTCCCTCCCGATTGAGCACCTCCTCTGTGCCAAGCTCTGACCCAGGGGGACAGTGAAGATCGGTCAGCCAGAGCTTCTGGGCCAGCAGGGAGGTAACGGTGAGATCAGCTTGACAGCTGGGTGGCTGGGCTGGTGGGACTGAGTGGCAGGGCAGCCTCGGCCGTTCCTGTCCCCCTGAGAGGCGGTGCGGCAGAGGAGTGGCGTCTTGGGTCCCACTCCCAGGATCTGCCTTGTTGGGGTCCTTCTGTCACGCGGACGTCAGGTGCACTGAATGGTGGGCAGGGCAACCTGTGGCTCCCTCAGGGAGAAAGCCCCCGGGGTCTCCCCTTAGCAATGAAGCAGGGCGCGTGGGTGTCCTCTGAACGGGGTGGAGGCCAACGGTGTTTGGATATGCTCCTACCTGCCCAGGGAGGCCCAGGCTCCAGGCAGGGGTGTCACCTGTGACTCATCACAGGTACAGTGGGGAGCCTCCTGCCACACAGTCCGTGCCCTAGTCCAAGGCCCCCGGGACAGGATCTGACCAGAGACACCCACAGAAGTAGGGGCTTGGGATCACAGGGGCAGCCTCTAGTCCCCTTCCCCCCTTTCCACCCAGTAGCCAGGGCGAGCTTTGCGGTTTTTTTCTGCCTCTTCCTGTGGGAAAGGGTGTGGTCCTCGAAAAGTCAGCATTTCGTAGGGGAGTGGCCGTGTGGCAGCTTGAGAGACACTTGCTGAGCGAGGCAGCTACCTGGTGGGCCCCAGCACACACCCCGGCCTTTGACCGTCTCCCTTCCCCCCCACTCACTCCAACCCAGACCCTGTGTTCCAGGGGTGCCCCATTTCCTTGGCTTCGAGGCCTGGACCCACTGTCTATTACCCGTCCGACCTTAGCTCACCTCCTTACCTCCTCTGGGTTTCACTTTTCTCTTACGGAAAAGGGGAAGAAAGAAGCTAACCTCATAGGGTTGTTATCAAAATTTTTATCCAGAAAATATTATGAAGAGATATGAAGCCCTTTGAAGCGTGCCTGGTACCTAAGCAGCACTCGGTCAATGGAAGCTGTTTGACTACCTCCACAATTAAATATCGAGTATCTGTTCTGTTGGGTGGTGGGGATTCAGTTCCTTAAATGAAGAAAACAGGGCTGAGGGTGTAGCTCAGTGGTAGAGCGCTTGCCTAGCCTGCCAAAGGTCCTGGGTTCCATCCCCAGCACAGGAAAAAAGAGGGAAGCAAAGAAGGAAGGAAGGAAACTGACACCCCTGTATGAGCAGATAAGCTAAGATAAAGGATGTTCAGAACCTGGCACGTTGAGGGGACGGGTCCCAAAGAGGAAGTATATCAGAAGGGCAGCTCCTCCCTTCCACCAACCTGCTCAGCTGGCATCTAAAACCAGGGCATTAAGAGCTTGCCTCCCGTGGATCCTGAGTGGTTTGCTGACTGGTGATATGTCCATGCCCTGTTCTGGAATACTAGCATTCTAGTGTCCAGAGTTGCCCCTCAAGGGCTTCCTGGACCATGTGCCCTCTGATAGGCAAGAAGGGTTACAACCTCAGGCTCCACACATCTGAACTATTTCCAAGATGTTCTTTCAGGCTCTGGGATAAGTTTAAAATGTCTCCTGCTCTCGGGGAGAGGAACTCAGCAAGGGGATAGATTCCTTGCACAGACAGAGGTTGGGTTAACTCTGGGGAGCGGGATTCTGAAACAACTTGAGAGTCACAGGTAGAGTCCGCCTCTTGGAGGCTGATTTAGCGAGGGGATGTGCCAGTGTTCATGACAGGAAAGGCGAAGGACGCTGTGTTAATGACTACAACCTATTACGTGCTGACCAGGTAGCAGGCACTGTGCTAAATGCTTCACCTACGAGAGCCTGTGAGGTGGGCGACATCGTTACCTCCGTTTAAGAGAGGAGAAAGCGGGAGGCTCAGCAAAGTAGAGCTACCTGCCCAAGACCACACAGCTAGCAAGTGACAGAAGCAGTATTTGAATTCAAGTAGAGTGACTTCAGAGCTTGAGTCCGCCTTAGCACTGGTGTCACCAACCAGGTGAAGCATGAGGGACAAGTGAGTCCTGAGTTACAATAGACAGAGAGATTCCAGCGGGAGGTACTCTGTTTGACCCAAGGAGGTTTCAATCCTGACTGGGCATTAGAATCTTCAGGGAAGCAGTGTAAAATGTAGATTCCTGTCCCTACTGTTAAAGCTATTGATCCAGCAGATGGGGCATGCTGTCCTTATTTTTCAGAGTTTCTCAAATGATTCTGGTGTCATGGATTGAAAACTTCTTCCCCAGCCTAGCAGGGGTTTTGAGAGCTCTCACCTCCTCCCATCTCCAAGTGTTTTCCAGAGGATTCTTGTCTGGAGTCTGAACCACGTTGGAGCTTTGGGGATGGCTTTGAACTCTTCCATCCTCCTGCCTCAGCCTCCCAATTTGCTGGCATTACAGGCATGTGCCACCATGCCTGGCCCCAGCCTTTTTTATTTTGAGAAAGGATCTTGCTACAGTGTTGCTGAGGCTGGCCTCCAAATTGTGATCCTCCTGCTTCAGCCTCCTGAGTCACTTGGGAATATAGGCGTGTGCCACTGTGCCTTGCTGAAAGTTGCAGTTACAATAGTTTCAGGAGTCACGAGTAGAGTTCTAGGCAAGAAGAATGGCTGGAAAATTAAAGGAGAAATTCCAGAAAGAAACAAGAATCTGTATGTAATCTCTGTCCAAACTCTTGGCTGTTACACACACATGGCGGGGGGGTGGGGGGGAGGGGAGGGCTCCAGAAATTCCAGTAAGATCAGCAGCTGGAAAGAACTAGTGGAAATTTCAGCCACTGCCTTCTACAGTGGAAATAATTAGGAGTTTGGGTTTAGCCAAGTAAATTAACTACTAGAACAAAATCAGCACTCTTGAGAGGAACATAATGGAATCCAGGGTCTCTACAATGTATCCTTGACAATGTCCAGCATAGAATAATCAAGACCCGATACACGGAGAAACAGAAAACTGTGAATCGTACTCAAAACCCACAAAGAGAAAAAGCGAAGATCCAGATGTCAGAATCAATAACAAGGGTTTTCAAGCAAGTCTTATGTTTTCAAGACTCTAATGGAAAATTAGTCATAATGAAGGAACAGATGTGGAAATTCTGAATAAAAACTACGAAGAACAAGGTGGAAATTCTAGAACTGGAAAGTATAATAACCTGAAATGAAAAATGAACTTGATACATTTAATAGCAGACTGAAGATTACAAAGAGTTAGTGAATTTGAAGACAGATCAGTGGAAATTATTCATTTTAAAGATCAGAGGGAGAAAAAGTAGGAAGTTAAACAGAGCTTAGGGCCTGTGAGGAAATATTAAAAGACCTTCATGCCACATGCACTTGAATTTTAGAAAAAAAGAAGAGAATGGAGCACAAAAATATTTGAAGATGTATTTACTAATTTCTCCCATTTATTCAGACAAATTTATAAGTTCATAGATTTGGCAATTGCTGGATGCAGGGGCACACACCTGTAATTCCATCCACTCAGGAGGCTGAGGCAGGAGGATCACAAATTCAAGGCTAGCCTAAGCAGCTAAGTGAGATCCTGCCTCAGAATAAAAGGCAAAAAGAGCTGGGGTTGTAGCTCAGTGGTAGAGCACTTGCCTAGCATGGGTGAAGCCCTGGGTTCAATCCCCAGACTTAAAGTAAAAATACAAAGAGAGAGCCTACAGAGTGGGAGAATATCTTTGCCTCTCATACTTCAGATAGAGCACTAATTTCCAGAATATATAAAGAACTCAAAAAACTCTACACCAAGAATACAAATAACCCAATCAACAAATGGGCTAAGGATATGAACAGACACTTCACAGAAAAAGATGTACAAGCAATCAACAGATATATGAAAAAATGTTCAACATCTTTAGTAATAAGAGAAATGCAAATCAAAACTACACTAAGACTCCATCTCACCCCAATTAGGATGGCGATTATCAAGAATACAAGCAACAATAGGTGTTGGAGAGGATGTGGGGAAAAAGGTACACTCATACATTGCTGGTGGGACTGCAAATTAGTTCAGCCACTCTGGAAAGCAGTGTGGAGATTCCTTAGAAAACTTGGAATGGACCTACCATTTGACCCAGCTATCCCACTCCTCGGCCTATACCCAAAGGACTTAAAATCAGCATACTACAGAGATACAGCCACATCAATGTTCATAGTGGCTCAATTCACAATAGCCAGACTATGGAACCAACCTAGATGTCCTTCAATTGATGAATGGATAAAGAAACTGTGGTATATATATACAATGGAATATTACTCAGCTATAAAGAATAATAAAATTATGGCATTTGCAGGCAAATGGATGAAATTAGAGAATATCATGCCAAGTGAGATAAGCCAATCTCAAAAAGCCAAAAGAGAGGGGCTGGGGAGATAGCTCAGTCGGTAGAGTGCTTGCCTTGTAAGCACAAGGCACTGGGTTCGATTCCCAGCACCCAAAAAAAAAAAAAAAATCCAAAGAGGAATGATCTCACTGATAAGCGGATGATGACACTTAATGGGGGGTGGGAGGGGCACAAGAATGGAGGAAGGAGGGACTGTATAGAGGGAAAAGAGAGGTGGGAGGGGTGGGGGGAAGGAAAAAAATAACGGAATGAATCAAACATCATTACTCTATGTAAATATATGAATATGCAAATGGTGTGCTGTTACTCCATGTACAAACAGAAACAACATGCATCCCATTTGTTTACAATAAAAATAAATTTAAAAAAATACAAATCATAAGACAGTCATATTAATATCAGGTAAAGTAGACTTTAAAACAGAGATATTTCATAATATTAGAAGAGGCATTTTGTTAGGAAGAGATAACAATTTCACAGGTATTGACCTAATCATACAGTTTCAAGTACATGAAGCAAAAATGGTTGGGATTAAAAGAAGAAGTAGACAAACTCACAATCATAACTGGAGATTTCATTACCTCTTAATAACTGATTCAGGTACTAGACAAAAAAATTCAGTCAGATTGTAGCATACCTAGACATTATCGACCACCTTGAATTAACCAATTATGATAGAACACTACACCCTGGAGGATTTTTTTTAATGCATAAGGAATATTCTCCAAAATAAACCATATGCTGGCCATAAACAAATTTCAATAAACTATAGAAGATTGAAATCTTATAGAATATATTAAATTAGAAAGATGCAACAATAAAATATCTGGGAAAGCCCCAGATAATTGGAAATTAAGTAACTCGTTTCCAAAAACCCATGGACTCTCAAATAAAATGAAGACAGGTTCAAACAAAGCTCTGCACATGAAAGTCACTTTATTCATACGTGCCAAAAATTGGAAGAAACCAATGCATCCTTCAATAAGCGAGTGGCTATACAGATTCTGGGACATTCATTTAATGGAACATATTTGGTGATAAGAATGACTGATTACACCTGTAATTCCAGCAATTTGAGAGACTGAAGCAGGAAGAGTCCAAGTTCAAAGACAGCCTCAGCAACTTAGTGAGACCCTATCTTGAAAAAAATAAATAAATAAAGCTGGGGATGTGGCTCAGTGGTTAAGCTCTCCTGGGTTTAATTCTTACTATCAAAAAAAGATTAGGCTACAAAAAGACTTGGAGAAAACTTTAAAGTATATTGCTAAGCAAAAAAGTCAATCTGAGAAGGCTACATACTTCATGATTCCAACTATATGACATTCTGAAAAAGGAAGCATGGACTGTAAAAAGATCAGTGGTTCCAAGGGGTTGAGGAAGGGTTGGATAGGGAGAACATAGAGGATTGGGGGGCAGGTACTGGGCTTGAACCCAGGAACCCTTTACCACGGAGCACAGCCTCAGGCCTTTTAATTCTTTCATTTTGACACAATGTTTCACCAAGTTGCAGAGGGCCTTGCTAAATTGCTGAGGCTGGCCTCGAACCTGTGATCCTCCTGCTTCAGCCTCCCAAACTGCTGGAATTACAGGTGTACGAGTTGCTGGGATTACAGGCATGTGCCACAGTGCCCCGTTACATAGAGGATCTTTAGGACAATGAAACTAGTCTGTATGCCACTGTAATGGAGCATGCACACCATTACACATTTGTCCAAACCATAGACTATACTAACACAAAGAGTGAACTATTATTATTGGATCGTCAATTGTAACAAATGTACCATGCTAATATTAGATGCAAATAACAGGGACATTGTGTGTTGGAAGAGAGGGACTATATAGGAACTCTTTGTACACTTCCATCAGTTTTTCTGTAAGCCTAAAACTGCTTTCGAAAAACACTTAAAAAAAAAGCCATGTTCAAAGAATTTAAGTGACTTGATGTCTAATAAGATCACCACATACCTTACTTCTGATATTCAGTCTTCCCATAATGTAACTAATGTGGTGATTTCTCTGTCTTTAAGGATTCTCTTTCTTAGGGAGGGAGCTGGGGACAGGAGGGGATACTGAATACAGTATGAGGCGAATCTAGCTGTTCTGCATTCTGGTTGGCTTTCTCCCTCACTCAAGCATGTATTCCACAGATTTTGAGTTTCCATTCTGAGCTAAGTCCTGTGCTGGACACCAGGGATGTACCTGACCTCAAGCCACCATCCCACAAACCATTCACAATCTAAGGGAGAAAATTATAACAGATAAAGCAGACGACAATAGTTCATTGTGCTAAGTGTTCCAAGGTGGGTGAATTTAGAGGCTGCAGGAGCAAAGGGGAGGAGTATTTAACCCAACCTGGGTTGAGTTGAGGCAGACTTCTTGGAGGAGGTGACACCGAAGTCAAGTCCAGATTAAGAGGCAATTGGATGCTGGTGGGACTGTAAATTGGTGCAACCATTATGGAAAAGCAGTGTGGAGATTCCTCAGAAAACTTGGAATGGAACCCCCATTTGACCTGGTTATCCCACTCCTGGGTCTATATCCAGAGGACTAAAATCAGCATACTCCAGTGACGCAACCCCATCAGTGTTCATAGCAGCTCAATTCACTATAGCTAAACTATGGAACCAACCTAGGGGCCCTTCAACAGATGAATGCATAAAGAAAATGTGTTGCATATTCACAGTGGAATATTACTCAGCCATAAAGAAAAATGAAATTATGGCACTTGCAGGTTAAATGGATGGAACTGGAGACTATTGTGCTAAGTGAAATAGGCCAATTCCCCCCCAAAAAAACAAAGGGCTAGGGTTCCCTTTGATATGCCAATGCTGACTCACAATAAGTGGGGTTGGGGAGAATAGAAGGTCATTGGATTAACAAAGGATAATGAAGGGAAGGACGAGAATGGGAATACGAGAGGCGGTAGAATGAATCGGTATGACTTTCCTATGTTCATATCTGAGTATGTGACCAGTGAAACTCCACATGGTGTACAACCACAAGAATGGAATCCTAATTAGAATAAGTTCTACTCCATGCATGCATGATATGTCAAAATGCACTCTGCTGTCACGTATACCTAAAAAGAACAGAGGGGGCAGGATAGGAAGACCTGAATGTGGTCAGAGATCTGGAAGCAGAAAGACCCCAGCCCACCTGTACATGTGGAGAAGAGATGGATAGAGGGGATAAGTGGGCTGGAGGGACAGGTGGTGCCCAGGTCAGACCTGAGCCTTTGACTTCTCAGAATCCGTACCTAAGCAGCCCAACCAGAACTGGCAACATCTCCTCCTGGGAGTCTGCGCCTAAGGCAGATGACGCGTCCTGGGGAGACTCCCCAAGTCTCTTTTGAACACACTGGGTAGAAGAACCTATCCTATAATTATCATGGTGATAATTAGAGCCGCTTCCATGGCCTCTTTCAACAAACATTGCACAAGCTGCAGCCCTCTCACCTGGGGAGTGGGGGAGGAAGAGACCAGGTTACCCCTCTTGGGGGAGGCCAATGCCAGCATCTCCTGCCGGGCATGCCTGGCTGCCTCGCTGAGGCCCAGAGGTGTCAGCTCCAGCTTGGAGCTGAGTGCTGCTGGCAGAGGGACTGTGAGTTCCTCCATCAGTGCCACCAGCCGAGCAGTCTCCAGCCAACCAGCGCACTGTTGGACAGCTCTGATCTAGTCTGGCTTTCTGGGGGAACTACAAACCTGTAGAGATCTTGACCAGGCCCTAGAGTTTCTGTTTTCCCACGACGCACATGGGAAGTCTCTGGTTTAGGCACAGAGAAGAAAACGTTTCCCCTTTTTTTCTTCTATAACTTCTTCGTCCCTTCTTCCACCATAGGTCCCACCTCACTAGGAAGAATGGTGCCTCCATGCCTGGTAAGGCCATGACTTTCTTTCCTCAGTGGCTCCTGTTCAGACGTCTCACTTGGCTTTGCTTTCCATGACTCACTGGGAACTGAAGCCCGAGTGAATGGCCCAGAGGCTCCATGTGTCATTTTTGTATCATTAGTGACATGTCTGGTCTGTTTTGTTCTCAGCTCCCCAGAGAAGGTGCTTCTGCACCTCCCAAAGCCACTCCTGCCTATGACTTCTGGTCTTTCCCATGGTCCTAAAGCGTTACTCAAGCCCCTTCGTAACTCTGAATGACTCTGTGTCCTGTTCAAGGGCAGTGGACTGTAAATGCACCTGCCAATAGTGTAAGAGCTCCATCAATGTCAAGAACTTTGATCCATGGCCTTCTAGTCTCCTCATAACATGCAGTGAGTTTTATGGCTGGGCAGATTTTTTACAGGCTGGTATCTCTCTGCTAATGGTGAGTGGAAATGTCCCTGGTGGTTAAGTATTTTCTTGGGGCCCTGCCTCAAGCCCTCCTAGAACCTTGAACCTAGCAGTCAGCCATTTCTCAGGGCTCTCTGGTGGAGCTTCATGGGAAGCACATTGAACCTAACTGGTCCTGGCACCTGGCAGTTGGGGAAGGAGGAAGACGGAGAGCTTGCAGCTGAAGGAAAAGTGTACTTGGCTTTCTCACTAAAGGGTTCCCCTTGGGGAACAGGCAAGCAGCAATTGTATGGGCAATAGCCAACTGATCTATTTGGAGATAGATTCAGGGTGTGGTGCTCCCCGTAAGACTGGGCAGGCCCTGGGAAACCAGAGCAGGGCTACATCCTGGCCTAAAGTTGGGCAAGCTGCAGAGGCACTGGCTTCAGGTGTGTGAGCTTTACTCTGTTGAGGGAGGGGTGGGGGGATGTCCAAGAGGACTAGCATGTCTGTTGATTTTAAAATCTGATCATTTTCATTCACAATAGTAGGGTGACTTGGCTAGGCCCTTCAAAGTCAGGCCTCAAAGCACCTTTAGTCTCTTTTCTCAATAATTCATAGCACAAATCATTCATCCCATCCCTGAACCAAACTCGCCCTGAACTTCCACATCTGTAGGCCTTGCCTCACACCATTGTCTCTTCTTGGTAAGTTTCTCAGGGTTTCACTGCCTCACTCACTTTTTTGGGGGGTGGGGTACTAGAGATTGAACCCAGCCTTTTTTTTTTTTTTTTTAATTTTGAGAGAGTCTCACTAAGTTGCTTAGGGCCTTATGTGATTACTGAGGCTAGCCTCGAACTTGTGATCCTCTTGCCTCAGCCTTCCCCAATTGCTGGGATTACAGGCGTGGGTCATCACACTTGGCCTGCCTCACTCACTTCTGAGAAAACATTTCCTAGTGTAGGAGACCTCAACTCATGGCTCCTTTCTCTCTTCCCCTGATCCTAAGATTTACTGTTGGTTTCTGGTCTAACTCTGTTATGTTTACTTCTGTGTCTGCTTCCTGCCCTCCAGGTGGGCAGTTTCCTGAGCTTTTTGCTCTTGCTATTCCTTCTGCCAGGAACCCCCTTCCTACCTTGGAATCTTTAAATGTTGTCATCCTTCTAATGTCATCTGAAACATACCTGCGTCAGTAAGACCCGCTTTGACCTCTCTGCTAAAGTAGTCACTCTGTCCCATTACCTAAGATGTGTTATCGTCTTAAAACTTAGCAGCATCTGAAATTATTCTTATTTATTCATTGGCTTGGACTCTCTCTCTTCCTCTAAAATGGAAGCGCCTGGAGGGTGAGACCAAGCAGAATGAGTTGACACATAGTTGACACCCAATAAATATTTGTCGATTGGGTACACGAAGACAAGCATAGTTATTTTACTTGGCCCAGAGCCTGGGCGCAATAAAGTTTGCCTCCTTGGAATTTGCTAAATGAATGAAGGAACCAACGAACTAGGAAGTAAAGAATGCAGTTCTCAGCTTGCTGACCGACAGGTTAACTGACAGTTGGGGACCCGCCGGCAGCAGGCTGTTGATTGAAGGTTGACAGCTGAGTGGCAGTCAACGGACGCACTCCTGGGGTTCCTGATTGGCTGGTGCATCAGCAACTCGGAAAGGGGCGGGAGGCGGGAGGGACGCAAGGCGACTGCTGCGCTTGGAGGGGCCGCGGCGGCCGCACGAGGCGGCGGCAGGCGTCCGGCGGCCAGAGGCTGTAAGAGCCACAGTCGCCTGGAACCAACAGCCGACGTCTCCGCGCATGGGCCGGGCGCGAGGGGCGGGGCGCGCGTCACGTGAGCGTGTTTTGGGCACGTGACCCGCGCGGGGCCAAGGCTCGCCCCCGCCCCCTCCCTCCTCCCCTCGGCGGGTGTGATCCGAGCGGCCTCGCCTCACCGCCTAGCGCCCCCCTCAGCCGCCGCCGCCGTCGCCACCGCCGCCGCCTCGGCCCGCCCGCCATGTCCCCCGGCCGCCGCCGCCGCCGCCCGAGCGCGGCGCTCCCGCGGCCCGCCGCGCGCTGAGCGCGGGCCCGTGCTGCCGCTCGTCCGCCCCGGGGCCCCCTTGTTCTCCGCGCCGCCGCCGCCGCCGCCATGTTGGGTTTAGAGCCGCAGCGGAGCCGCCGCCGCCGCCGCGGGTGAGGGAGGCCGAGAGCGGAGCCCGCCCCGCCCCGGGGCCCAGGGAGCGGGGCCGCCTCGGAGCCCGGCCTCTCCCCGCCAGCCGCCTTCCCGGCCCGCCGTGCGAGCGGGCCAGCGAGCGAGCGAGCGAGCGAGCGAGCGAGCGCCGGGCCCCGGCCGCGCCTTCCGCTCCCTGCGCGAGCGAGCGAGCGAGCCAGCCCGCCGCCGCGGGGCCCGGCCACAGCCTGCAGCGGAGCCCA
The DNA here is from genome assembly GCF_902686455.1 of Sciurus vulgaris. Classification (NCBI taxonomy): domain Eukaryota; kingdom Metazoa; phylum Chordata; class Mammalia; order Rodentia; family Sciuridae; genus Sciurus; species Sciurus vulgaris. Next base: position 137,587,834 of record NC_136468.1, read on the forward strand.
CGAGAGGCAGCGCCATGGCGGAGCAGACCTACTCGTGGTGAGTGTGGGGCTCCGGGAGGCCGGGGCGCGGCGGGTGGGGGGCGGCGCGCCGGCCGCGCGGGGGGAAGAGGAGGAGGAACAGGTGCGTGCAGGGCCGCGGGATGGGGGTGCACGCCCCCTTTGCCCCCGGCGGAGGGGCGGCTGGCGCTCCGCGAGGCGGCGAGCGGCCGCGGGGACCCGGCGTCCGAGAAGGGGGATGGAGGCGGCGGCGGCGGATGTCATTTGGCCATGGGCGGAGCAGGTGATGGAGAAGGGGAGTCTGACCCCGGGAGAGGGAATCCCTGCGGAGGGGAAGTTGAATCCGACGGGCACCCCGGACCCGACGTGGGACGGCAGCTGGGCAGCGGGAGTGGAAAGGTGGAGAGAGGCGGGCCGGGGCAAAGGTGGGCCACTGGCTGGAGAGGAAGCTCGGGTGGGAACAGGTGATAAGAGGCAGAACTCGCAAGTTGCGAGCGAGGAGCAGCCGTCCTCTCTGGGGCTGCTCTTGAGCTCTGGCATCCGGAGCTAAGGGGCAGTGAGGGAGGGAGCCCGGGGGCGCCTGGCAGAGGGGAGTTGGAAGGGGGGCCTGTTTGGATAACCACCGTCTGGTGGCGGCAGGGAATGGGCAGAAGCCTTGTCAGGGTTGCGCCCGTGTTCTTAAGAATTTTAAGTGTGCTTGCGCCTTAGGCCTGTTACCGAGATGGAGGATCTGCAAGTTGTGTCCATTGCTGTGCGACTTTTGTAGCTCACCAGTGTCTGACAAGCATACTTGCAGTTTAGGGGCACACATATCCTGAGAAGGGAATGTCAAGGTTTGGGGAAAGAGGGAAGAGAGGACTCCTTTTCTCATGCAGAGGTGGAAGATTTGCAGAAGGGATGGAAGGAAGAAGATCGTGAAGTATGGGAATTGTGCGGTGGGAAGTAATGGCTCGAGGGTGAGGAAGCAAGAAATAGTGATTGTAGGTGTGGGAACGGGAAATCTGGTTGCAGTCTAGAGAGATTGTTTGAAGGTGTTTTATTCTTTGAAGCAAATGTGTTTTGGGACAGAATGGTAGACTTCCATTCTTAGAAAAGAGCACAGAAGAATGGAAAGTGTATGGCGTTTGGAGTTGGAAGACCTGATTTGGAAGTCTGGTTCACCCTCTAACTTGTTTTGTAACTGGGCAAGACTTTAGTGAGTTCTTCATTCCTTTTTCCTTATCTTTAAAAAAGGGGATTGCCTTTTTTGCAGGCTAAAAGATTAAATGAATACCTTTATGAAACATTTGACAAATTGGGAAGTGCTCTCTTCAATTGTGAAGTGCCATAATTATAACTTAATTGTAATTATCATAGGGAAACATGAAAAAATGGGTAATGTCTGAATATAAAGAATGGTTTTAGGTAGGAAGCCTTAATCAAATGGGTGATTCGTAGTGTTTGGGATCACGATAGATTAGGAACTTGTATCCTCACATAGGGAAAGAGATTAGTGATAGAAGATAATAATTCAAAAGGGAACTTAAATGAGGTATACACAATTTCAAGAAGATAACATAGAAAAGACGTAACTCTGCAAGAATTAAAATCTTAATCAACAGTCCTGACTGCATAGTATTTTAAAAAGACAAACATATGATAGTTTTGAGCAGCAGTGCTGCATCTTAGTAGCAGGTGGTGTGGAACATAAGGTTACAGTTCACACATTCTTGTGGATGAAGTAAGAACTGCAGCTGGGGGTGATTCTGTCATGCTTCTTGGTAACTCATCTGGAGCTTCTCCTACTCTGGTCCGGATGAGAGTTCTCATGGCTGCCTTGTTTTTACTGTATTGTATGGAAACCATCCGTGATTGAAAAAGTAGAAAGTAGAGTGGTTGAGAAATGTGGAAAGTGTTTTTACTGTAGATTAGCCACACACTACCTCTGTGTAATGTGGGTTGGCTCTATTAGTTAAGGGGGAATTACTTTGTGAAGTTTGATAGTTTTATTCTAAAATTCTTGAGATCTCAGTTCCCTTTATTTAGGTTACAGGCAGTGGAGTTCCTAAAAAACCAGGATGCTAAGCTAACCCCTCACCTCTAGCATGTTTTGAGATGGAGAAAAGGGGGAGAGATTTGGAAAACTGGACAACTTCCTAGTTCTTCCTGAGTCAGCAGAGCAACAATAAAAAGAGCTATATGCATGGCATTTAATATACACTTATTATTTCTCCAACCTCCCTAGGAAGAGGATATTTTCCTATTTTCTATAGAGGACAGTCTGAGAAGGTCAAATGAAGTGGCCAGAGCATTTCATCCGTGATTCATTCTTTTGTTTAACATTAATTCTCTTTTACCTGTTTTCATTGAAATATAAATATAGAAAACATTCCAAAAAGTATCTGTGTAAACTGATTTTTAGATTACCTATAATTTTGCAGTATCTTTGGTACTCTTCCATTGGCTTGTGCAAATAAAATTAAGAATTGATTTTTTTTTAAAAACTTGCATATTACTTATCTGTATGTGGCCTTCAGGAAAAATCAACCTGTGGAGACTGCTGTGGCACTGTAGATTTGTCTGAGGATGGAGTCAGTGAGGAATGTAGACACATATGAAAACAGGTTCCTTTAGGATTTTTCATGTAGTTAGACATATAAGCTGTAAAACAAGATTGGCCAGGAGTTGGTAATTAGTGAAGTTCAGTGATATGTATGTCAGAGGTTCATTATTTTAGTCTATTGTTTTTTGGGGGGGCATCAGGAATTGAACACAGGCGCACTTAACCACTGAGCCACTCCTCAACCCTTCCTATTTTTTAGTTTGAGACAGGATTTTGCTAAGTTGCTAAGGCGGGTCTCAAAATTGCAATCCTCCGCCTCAGCCTCCCAAGTCACTGGGATTACAGGCGTGTGTCACTGTGCTCAGCTAGTGTTTTTTTTTTTTTTAATATTTTTAGCTGTAGATGGACACAATATCTTTTATTTATTTATCTATGTGGTGCTGAGAATTGAACCCAGTGCCTCCCACATGCTAGGCGAGTGCTCTACCACTAAGCCATGTCCCAGCCCTCAGCTAGTTTCAATACTTGTATTTCTGTCTGCATCCATTCCTCCTGTTCTTGTGTAAATACTGAATCTCCTCACTAAACACTCTCCTTTGTCCTCCCATAATACCTAGCACATCGTCTTGCACATAGCCCCTGTTTAGTAAATTTTGAGTGAAGATGATAGTAAATTTTCAGGGTGGTTCATCCTTTGTTGAAAGAATATTAAGAGGGAGGCTACTGAAGGACAAATGTTTATTATTCATGTACTTATAGAGAAGAGCCTTTGGTAATTGGATTTCCTGATGTCCAAATGCTTTAGATTGAGGAATGCTGCCTCATAAAGTTGTAGATAAAAGCTATTGAGAATTAAAAGGAGAACTTAAAATAACTGGTAGTAACACCATGATCTTTGTCATGATGTAATGACAAAATTTTGCCTATATCCTTTTTTGCACATACACTGAGGAAGTAAAAGAACACATGTGAAAACAAACTGAATGTGCAAACTAGACTTATTAATTTGAGAAAAACACCTTTGTTAGTGTAGGCTTATGAGCAATTGTGTTAGTGTAAGTTCTGGAAGAAACAGAAGCTTGTCTCTTGATGTCTTTGCAGTACTTATATGATTGCACTTGGACCCTGCTAAAAATTACTTATGTTTAGGTTAATGTTTGTGCAGGGTGAAAGGAAGTCAGTTTGTCCAAACCCTTCAAGTGAATTCATTAGCAAAATATTATAGTTTGATTTTGCTAAGGTTTCACAAGCATTGCAAAATAAGGAAGCTAAGACTCCAAGAGTATAAATAATTTGCCTAAGGATGCAAATGGTAAAAGGACCCAAAGGCAAGACAGTTTGACACTAAGATTCTGAGACTGAATCTGTCATTACTCTAAGACAACCATTTTTTCCTTAAGTTCCTGTATTGGCCTTCTCTTTGGGTTTTCTCCATTCTCCTGAGTGGCCTTCTAACAACTTCAGCCAGATCATGGCAGTTCTGTGCTTAAAATTCTGCAGTGGCTTTTGACCACGGTTAGAATAAAATCCTAATTCCTTAGTGCAGTTCTTCATGTTCTGGTCTTGTGTTTATCTCTTAAAGATGACAGACAATAAACTAAATAAGTTATACAAGAATAGGACCCTTTCTGTTTTGCCCCCCTCTCCCCCCCCGTGTATAATAGATAGTTGGGTAAAATTATACTGGATTGATGAATGAGAATGCTTCCATCTGTGCTATTTTAAAATCTGATTTCAGGGGTTCATTATATGGAGGTGATATATTATTATGATAATGGGCATTATCACGTTATGTATTTGCAAGTAGCACTAAAGCTGAGAATGAACAATAATGCAGGTCTTCAGAACAAATGGAAGGCAGTTCTAAGTGAGGATTATTGTTGTGATCATTGTGTCTGACATGAGCATATCTGATTGTAGTTGCTAAAAGTTTGTTTTTGAGAGAAACTAGTGGGAAACATATGTCTAGAAGTATAGATGTTAGAAGATTGCTTATTATTTTAAAAACATGTTTTGCCTATAGTTAAGTGCTTTGATAATATTGTTTGGGTGATGCATGATTTAAACTAAAATTAGCCAAAACTAATTCCATGAGTTGGTATTTAAATCGTTTTTCTCAATGTTTATTATGAAGCCCTTAGGGGAGAAAAAAACTAAAGAGTTTGTAACCATATCAGCCTGTAATTATCAAGTAGTACTAAGAATTTAAATACCCACAGTTCTTGTATTTCTCAAAGTAGATTTCTATGTGTTCATTTGTTTTAGAGATGACAGTGCCATTGAATTGGGATATGTTACATAGTTCTATATAGTTATGTTTATTTTAACAACAGTAACATTATTTCGTTTTCATCATTCTTACCTGTTTTATCAAACCATTTCATGAAAAAATCAGAAAATGTTCTAAGAACAAAGTGTCTGACCAAGTGCTGTTTTAGTTGAGTATTGTTGTGGCATCTGAAACTTGATGTGATTGCTGACCCTGGCAGTAAAGCCAGTGAGTATAAATTTTGATTTTTAAAATCCTTGTCTGGCTGGGGAGATAGCTCAGTTGGCAGAGTGCTTGCCTTGCAAGCACAAGGCTCCAGGTTCAATCCCCAGTACCACCAAAAAAAAAAAAAAAAAAAAAAAAAAGCTAAAATCCTTGTCCTCTTTTGTTTTTTTGTTTGTGGTACCAGGGATCAAACCTAGGGCTTTGCACATACTAAGCAAGTGCTCCACCACTGAGCTCTAACACCCATCCCTTGAGTTTTAAAATTCTGTAATCTATACATTGATATTCATGGAGTTTAATTTTCCTTCATAGGAATTAAAATATTGGCTTTGTGTGTTACATGTATAAATTAGGAACTGTTTGTGACTTTTAATTTCTGTAGCATATTTTCTAATCCTCACCTAAAGATTTAGAAGCAGAGGACCCTTCTGGAATTTTAACTTCTTTGGTGTTCAGAGGGGCTTCAGGTGACCAAAGCCATTTTATAGGGGGAAATCTGCAGTTAGTCCTCGTGATCCTTGCATTGAATTTTTACCACTCGGCTTTTTAATAGGTCTCACTAAGGCCACAGTTTAAAATAAAACATTCCGAGTTGCTCTGATAAGACTAGCCTGAACTCCTAAGAAAATTGTTTGAAGCTATTTTTAAAGTATTATACCAGTAACTATACATTAGCCTAATTGAGATCTTATAGAATTTCATTTCTTGGCTTATAGTGCTTACTCTAACTGGGTGGGAAAATTATAGATAATCTCTATTTTGGAGTTTTTTTGATGGTGAAGAACCACTAAAGGTAGTGCTCTCAAAGAGAAGTATGCTATAGTTGTTCTTACATGTTTTTGAATATAATGAATATAAGTGATCATTCAAAAAAATTCCATTTTCGTTTGAAATTGAGATATGAGCACCAAATTCTTTATTGGTTTCTTTTCATGAAATCTCTATTTTGAGAGTGAATTTTACCTCTCTTTAACTTTGACCTAGCCAAGCCTAGTCCCAGTGTTCATTTTGCACAGTGACTGTGCCTGTCCTCTGTGAGGCTGTTGAGAGGATTCAGTGAGGTGATGCATGTAGAGTGCTTTGTAAATTGCTAAGTGCTATACAAAGGCAAGCTATTTGTTGTCTTCATTATTCATTTGATCCCAATAGGTTTCAGACAGTTCCTCACTATAGAAACAGTTTTTCTTGTTTCATAATTTAACCAGCATTTTAACTTTTGAGATGTCCATTCTGTTTAGAATGCCAAATAATACCATATGGGAAAAAATAAAATCGTTTGTATATGGTCCCCCACCCCTTGGTACTGGGGGTCGAGCCTAGGGGTGCTTTGTCATGTACCAATGTGTCCGTCTTACAATTCGTCATTGATTTATATTATTGTCTTTGAATGGCCATAAGGTCTCACCTTTCACATTCCATCACAACAGTCCACAAAACAAAGCTATGAGTGAATAAAGTTAACTTTTTTTTCCATATGGTAGTTTTATTTTGATCTTTTAAAAGATAATTTCCTTCATAATCTAATCAAGAAGGAGCAATGGGGTGGATAAATCCATCTCTGGTTTTCTTTGTAATGCACAGGAAACGTTTTCCACCTTTCTAAAATGCCTGAGGAGTGACTCTGAGCAGTTTCTTATCTATTTCCTTAACTCATACCAAGTCTGAGGGGCACACCCACTTCCCTTCATCTGAGAGCCCCAGGCCTGTGCTTCACTCTTGACCTAACTAGGACATGCCCAGTAGTTTTGTTCATTGTTCCTTCAACCTGGGCATACAGACCTTTTGACCTAAATATAGTGTCTGACGTTTTGTTGTTTCCTGTAAACCTTTATTTAAAAAGGAAATATTGTGCTGATACCTGTAGCTCTTTTCTGACTTTATAAACTTAATAGAAATTTAAATTAATTTCTCACAAATGTTTATAAAAACACTACTGTTAGAAGTAAAAATTAGTTGGAAAGAACAGATTCTTTAGATTAGTGTAAACATTTTTAGAAATGCCACCTGGGACTTCAAGCCAGGCTAGCTATAGTTAGTTGAATATTAGAGGTAAGGTCAGTTAATCAAGAAAGAGGAAAGAATGGAAGACTACAAACTGAGACTGAAGAAACTCACACTTGAGAAATGGGAGGAAGTAGAGGAATCAGAAGAAACTCCATCAGAAGTAGAATAATTACAAAGGTGCAGTGGCACAAGAAAATGAAAGGCACAAAAAGTTTCAGGGTCTGGAGTGTCAAAAACCTTCAGAGGGAATGAAAAAAAAAAACAAAACAAAAATCAGTCTGTTGAATTTGTAAAAGGAAGTCGTTATTGAAAGTGCACTAATAAAGATCAGAGTAGTGAAGGTGAAAGTCGAATTGGGGATGGATAATGAAGGGATAAAGGCCTCTTAGGGCTCTGAGGATTTGTTTGCGAAGATGTTAATGTGGACAATAAGGGGAGTGGGAGGGGGCAATGGCTGTAGTAGGCAGTAGGGTCATAAAGGTCTTTTTTTGTTTTCATCTGTTGTTTGTTTGTTTTTTAGTATTGGAGACTGAACTGAGGGGTGCTTTGCCACTTTCTTTTTAAATAGGGAGAAAATTGTGTGTTTGAAGGCAGGGGAAAGAGGAAATCGATCTTGGAAAGAGAAGAGTTATTTTTTTTTTAACTATATAAATTTAGAGATACTTTTTTATCATTATGGCTAGTTGTGAAGAGAATTTAATGGAAAATGCTTAATGTGTACATACAGTGTTTTTCTCCTTTGGTATTTGTATCGTCACTAGTCTAATTACCTTGTTATTTGGATGTTCTGGTTTTTTATTTTAATTGAGTATGAAATTCAACATCTTTAAGTCTGACTTTAAAATCAGTTTGGCTTTTACTTCCACATATTTCCTTTAAAACACTTATTACTTCTGCCAAGCTAGATTACTACGGTCTCCCTCTTTATTTAAAGTGGCTCTTCTACATGGTTGGTCTGTCTTCCAAGTCTCTAATATAAGTCTTACCTGTCTTTCAAGCTGAAATACTATCCTCTTGTTTCAGGGCCTTCTGATTGGCCTAGGAGAAATAGTCTATTGTAGTTACAGTTTTGTATCTGTTCCTGTCATATGGACAGCTCTTGTGATTTTCTGACCTTAAATGACTTTTCTTCTTTTTTGGTGGTACTGAGAATTGAACCCAGGGGCACGGTAACTACTGAGTCACATCCCCAGGCCTGGGTATTTGTTTGAGACAGTCCCTCTAAATTGATGCAGCTGTCCTTGAACTTGCTATCCTCCTGCTTCAGACTTCTGAGTGGCCGGCATTACCGATGTGTGCATCACTGTACCTGGCTATATTGGATGTATTTAATGTGGACGACTTCCTTTCTTGACATCGAACTTTGTAAGGACAGGATTAAAGTCATTCATTTCATGATATAAAGTGGTACATATAGTAGTTGCTCAGATTAAAAAAAAAATGTTTTAGAGGTGAAATTTGCTAGATGCTAAATTTTAGAACGTCTTCCTAAAACTGTAATGACAGGTCACATAGAAGCGGCTTGAATACTTAACCTAACATCTCAGTGCCCTTTGAAGCAAATACAAAAGTAAAATTGTTACTGTTAAGTTGGTTCAAGTGTTACAGCCAGATTTACTTACCTTCCTAACATCCTGATAACACCTAAAAAAGAAAAGTGACTTAACCCGGGAACCAAACACCTGAGGGAGCTGATTACAGAGGATCACAGATTTTTAGTATGGTCGTATTCATTAAATCTTTAGTCGTCTTGAACTGGACCATACCCTGTTACCAACTTGTTTCTACTCTCTCTCCCAAACAGGCACTTGTTAAATATGGGGTATACATTATTACTTTTCTAAAGTGGAGAAGCCCTGCTTTTTATTTTTTTCCCAAATTAAAACAATTTTAGAGAAAAAATTTCAGTAATATGCTCAACTGAAAATGCTTTGCAGGAAGACTTCCTTTGAGATGTGAGGAATTATAAACTATTGGAAACTAGCTTCTGAGCAGTTTAACATTTCTCTCTTTTTTGGCCATTATTTCAGTAATTCATTTTCTTGGTATTTAAGTTTATTGTTTAAAAGGCAATACAAATTTTTAAAAAATGGAATAAGCCTTTTCTTGCTTCTAAAAGTTCTCTGTTTCTTTTCTCTTGTTTAATAGATTATATGGAATAGGCAATTTAAAAATATCTCTTGGCCTGTTGTTTGCATATTTTAAATTTAATAGATAGAGCAGTGCCTTGGTCTTGATCAGAATTAACTAACAACATCATCTGGAATAGGCATAAACTAGAATTTGGGGGGTTTCGTTTATTTTTGGTTTTGAACCTTTACATGCTCTGTAGTGGTGAAAACTTATAGGCCTATGGATGATCTTTTGGTATGGAAATTCACGGATGGCAAAGGTTATTAAAAAGCCAAGGCTTAACATTATTAACCAGCTGGAGAAAAAAGGGAATAATAAGTAGAAGTAGGGGAGAATAGTGACTAGCAGGTATAATTGGACAGTAGAAAGAGAGGCAAAAATCATAGACCAAAAAGCGTTAGCATGCTTTAAGTAGGGACAACAAATGAAAAATAGAGCCAGCCATTAGGAAATAGGCAGTTGACCAGAGTCATCATCTAGCAAAGCTACAGATGGTGCTTAACATCTCTGGAAATCCAACTTTGTGTTCAGTTTAGATTTACAAAGTTGATAATGAGTCAACATTTAGTAATAAGGCAGTCTTAGCCTGCCCCAGCAGCTGTTGGGTACACCAGGTTGGGGCTTCACAGATAGAGGTTGGAGACCTTATTTCTCATTAAATAAGCCAGTAAATTCCTGCTCATTTCCCTCCCTCCCTTCCTCCACCTCCCCTCTCTCTCTCCATTTTTAAAATTTTATTTTTGCAATTTGCCTCCTCTTTGTTTCCCCAAACTTTTGTTCCAAAATGACCCATCTTGGTGTTCCCTGTATTTAACTCTTTTAATTATTGTTCCCTTGTAAAGTTTTGAGGACAGGACTATGTTTGGTTCATATGTTTATTATTAGTGGTTGTGGCTCTGTATATATTTTTTTCAAATAAGTGTTATTTCATATTTGATTTTAAACACAATAACCTCAAAGTAAAATTATATTTAGTAAGGTGAAAAAGTATATAATATCTTTGAGTTGCTGTCAGCCCTCAGTTTAAGAGCTTAAAGGGAAAGATATCAGATATCTAAGTGAGGTATATAGATCACTATCTTAAGCTGAGTAAATAACACTTATTAGACAGGACCTACTTTGATAATCATCATTGAACTTAAGAAATGTCTTAGTTATTGTGTCAGTTAGCTGTTGCCACATTAACTGCATAGCAAATTACCCCAAAACTCATGACTTGAAATAATCAAATATTCTCATGGATATGTAGGTTGACTGGTGCAACTCTGCTCCTTACTCCAGATCTGTAAGTTGGGACGGCTCATGCTTCGTGTGTGTTCCTTTTGGAACCGAGGCTAAATGGGCAGCAATGACCCAGGTGAAATTCCACTAATGGTATTGGCAGGAATATGAGAAAACAAGGGAAACCTGTAGGACTTCTTAAGATTCAGGCTTAAAACTGGCACACTGCCATTTCTGCTTCATTCTGTAGGGGTTTCTGCCACATCCCGCATGGGTGAGAAAAGGGTTATCTGCCAGAAGAGGATGTGGGCTGTAAATCAATCAGTTACCCATAAACTTATCTAATCAGTAAACACACGAAAGCCAATACTCTTATTAAATGAGAGGGGGCATGATGAATCAGGCCATACCAGATCTGGCCTCTAACAACATGGAGTAACCCACCACTCTTTTATGTATAGTCACACAGGTAAAGAGGGCCAAGGCCACGGCAAGAGCTGCTTCTGTGATGAACAGGATGCGGTGGAGTTAGGGGAGCCATTTTCACAGGGAAACTATCACAGGACCAGACAGGGAACCACTCCCACACAGCACCACATGCTCCCCAGCAATCTGGGACAGACCTCTGTGGCTGCCAGTTCCTAGAAGCCTGGCCTCTGTGTCCCATGGCTCAACCTTGTCTGATTCTGCTAGAGAAGGATGGCTTTCCATCGTTCTTTTTTTTTTTTTTTTCTTCCCTTTTTCCTTTTTTATTTAAAACATTTTTCCTTTTTAAAATTCTTTTATTTTATTTGTTCTGATTAATTGACATGACAATAGAATGCATTTATATATTTTGATAGATCATGCATAAATACAGTATAATCTCCCATTCTTCTCATTATACATATTGTAGGATCACATTGGTCTTGTAGTCATACATGCACATGAGGTAATAATGTCTGTTTTACTCTACTGTCATTCCTTCCCCCATGCCCCTTCCCCTCTCTTCACTCCCCTCTACCTAATATAAAGTAACTCTACACCCCCACCCCCACCCCTGCTCTTTATTGTGAATTAGCTTCCAAATATCAGAGAAAACATTTGGCCTTTGGTTTTTTGGTTTTGGCTTTTTTCACTTAACCAAAACCAAAAAACCAAAGTTAACTCCCTCCATTTACCAGCAAATGCCAGAATTTCATTCTTCTTTAAAGCTGAGTAATATTCCATCATATATATGTATATTTTATATATATAAAAATCACATTTTCTTTAGTCATCTGTTGAAGAGCATCTAGGTTGGTTCCATAGTTTAGCTATTGTGAATTGAGCTGCTATAAACATTGATGTGGTTGTGTCACTGTAATGTGTTGATTTTAAGTCCTTTGGGTATAAACTAAGGAGTGGAATAACTGGGTCAAATGGTGGTTCCAGTTTTCTGAGGAATCTCCATACTGCTTTCCATCGTGGTCACATGAATCTGCAGTCCCACCAGCAATGTATGAGTGTACCTTTTCCCTCACATCCTCACCAACACTTATTGTTGCTTGTATTCTTGATAATTGCCATTCTGACTGGAGTGAGATGAAATCTTAGTTTTGATTGGCATTTCTCTAATTGCTAGAGATGTTGAACATTTCTTCATTCTTTTGCCAAAAAAGAAGTCATATGGTTGAAACCAAGGACAAGGAGCCAAAAAATCTTACCCCTTTAGTGGAAGAACTGTAAAACCACATTGCTAAGGACTACATGCTAGGAGCAGCGAGGAATTAGGACCAGTAGTGCAATCTACCACAGCCAGGTTTCCTCTTCCCTTTTATAGTGCTACTTGTCAATTTTTTATTCTGTTCTAAAATGAAACATTTCATATAGGCAGATATCATGAAAGCCCCTTTCTATTGCAGTTTGTTTTTCATTCTAATATTTATATTTTGTAAATAGTTCTTTTGAGATATAATTTATATACCATAATAATTCAGACATTTAAATTGTACAGTTCAGTGAGTTTTGGTATATTCACAGTTGTACAGGCATCACCACAATCAATTTTAGAACATTTTTTTCCATCTCTGAAGAAAACCTGTACATATTAGCAGTTACTCCCCATTCCTCCTCATCAGCCTCTGGCAGCCACTTAATGGTCTTACTGGATTTGCCTGCTTCAGAATTATGGAATCTTACAGATATGTGATCTTTTGTGTCTCAGTTCCTTCATTTAATAATGTCTTTAAGACTCATACATGCTGAAGCATGTATGAGTGCTTCATTCCTTTTTATTACCCAATAATTTTCCTTTGTATGTGTATACCAACATATTTATTCATTCATCAGTTGATGGATGTTTGGGTTGTTTCCTCTTTGGGGCTATTATGAATAATTCTGCTATGACCATTTGCAAATCAATTTTTCTGGGTTAATATTTTAAGTAAATACTTTGAGTAAAATTGCATAGAGTTTCTGTCTTTAACATGTTAATGAACTGCCAGGCTTTTCCAAAACGGACAGCAACATTTTATATTCTTACCAACAATGTATTTGAGTTCTACTTTTGCATCAACACCAAAACTTGTCATTGTTTTTAAAATTATAATCATCCTGGTAGGTATGAAGTAGTATCTCATTGTGGCTTTTACTTGTGTGATGTTTTTATTTAATCAAGGGGTTTATAAAGAAAACTGTTTTAAAAGTTAGATGTTTGTTCTTAAAAATATAGTACTGAAGTTGAACCTCAGTTTTAGTTACCTCAAAATCTTACATAAAGAAAAAAGAATTTTAATACATGTCACTCCTTGGTGCCCACAGTCTGTTGTAGTCATTGCTTCAAGAATAGGTTGAGGGTAAGGAGATAGCTGATCAATACCCCAGAGACAGTGGATTAAAAAAACAAATGAAAACACCTTATCTTAGGGTCACTTTCATGTTTAGATAGAAGACTTTCACCATATTTGACCGTAGCATTAAGTAGTGTTGACTGTTGGATACCTTAGCATTATAAGAAATGTTCAGTCAGCCGTCATTCTGGTTTTCTTAGCACTGACATACAGTTACTCTAAGTGAAGATCATAAGCTTTTGGGTTATGGTCCATGAATGTGACAAGGGTCACAACTTAATTTACCTGATGTATCCTACTGCCTTTGTCTTTGAATTCTTGGCATTTCTGTTAGTATGAACCTAGGACCCATTTCTGAGTTCATGGATTCAAATTTGAAGGCCAAGTGAAATCCTTGGGTCATACAGTGCATGTTGTGGAGTTAAAGAATGCCATTGAGTGGTACTATCTTTTCAGTTAAGTTCACTTGGTGGCTATGTTGAGTTTTTGGTATACATTATGATTGTGATGATTTCCAAATATTTTTATTTTGACATTGGTTCATTACTCCTTTTTTTGGTACTGGGAATTGAATTAATTTGTGCTTAACTACTAGGCTACATTCTTGGGGTGCCTTTTAAAATTTTTAAATTTAGAGATAGGTTCTCACTAAGTTGTTCAGGGCTTTGCTAAGTTGCTGAGGCTGGCTTAATCTGAGATCCTCCTACCTTAACCTCCTGAGCTGCTGGAACCAGCTAACTTACTTTTGAAATGGGCTTGAAAGCCTTACCTTTATGAGAAACTGCCTTTCATTGTTCTTTGAGTTTCAGATGCTTTGCTTTGTTGGTATTATAAAATATCAATTTAAGACCTATTTCTCAACTGAGTGTACAGTCTGCAGTGACTAAGCTCCAAGTTAGTTGGACACATACTTAAACTAATTCTACTCCTTTGATGATAAAACCTAATTTAGGCTTCTTTGGCAACAGAACAAGACCTTAAGTACATGAAGTACTTATAATGTCTATTAACTATGCATAGTGCTACTTTTCAGTCGCTTGTCTGCAGAAGTATGTGTATTAAATTATGGTCTGATGAGATCTTCCTTGGAATGATAGGCATTACTAATGTATGTACCTGTTGCCTTTCTTTAAAAAAAAAAAAAAAAAGAGGAGGAGGAAAGAGGAGTCAGGATTCTGAAACATTTCTAGCCACAAGGGTGGCAGATAAGGGATTTTGGAACCTTAATGTATGTTGGTGAAATTTTGGAAAATGCAGATAAACACAGAAGAAATAGAAAAACCTCTCATAATTGTATAACCTAAAGGAATCTTTCCTTAAATTTGTTGCATATCCTTCAGGTCTTTTAAAAAATGCATGTGTTGCGACTTTATTTTTAAAAAATTAAACAATAAAATTTCATTGTTGAAAATCAGAGATCCCAATCAGAAGTAAAGTTATAATTGCCTAAAATTTAAATTAATGGTAGGTAACATTTCATATTACCCATTTAGAATTACATATAGGAACTATAGGTCATTTTTAACACAAAAAATGGGAGCAGGTACATACTATTATTTTATGTGACTTTTAGTATCTACAGAAGAATATGTCTGCTGGCTATGTAAGTTATGAAGAATAACAAACACTCATGAACTCCATCTATCAAGAACTGTAGCGTAGCCACTCGAGGTGGCACATACCTGTAATTCCAGTGACCCAGGAGGCTGAGGCAGGAGGATCGAGAGTTCAGAGCCAACCTCAGCAAAAGTGAGGTGCTAAGCAACTCAGTGAGACCCTGTCTTTAGGTAAAATACTTAATAGAGATGGGGATGTGGCTCAGTGGTTGAGTGCCCCTGAGTTCATTCCCTGGTAATCAATCAACCCTGCCCTCCCTCAAAGCAAAGAAAAAAAAAAGAACTACAGTGTAACCAATGATCTGGAAGCTCCTTTGTACTTCTTGGTCCCTCCTATCTCTACTCCCTGTTCCTACTGGGTAACTGCTATATAAATTTTGTGTTTATCATTCCCTTTCTTTAAAAAAAACAAACTAGTTTTACATTTGCATTTGTTTTACTATACGACATACTTTTGCTTTGTTATAAATAAGGTGAGGTATTATAAAAATACTATGTATTGTCTTTTATAATTTGCTTTTTTTCAGTCAGTCTTGTTTCCAAGATTTGTCTCCCTTGTTACACTCATTTCCAGTGCTGTATAGTGTTCTACATCCTGTGAACATGCCATGATTCATTCATTCTCTTGTTGATGAGTATTTAGGTTATTATCTGAGGCAAGAGGTCTTGTGTGAACACTTGCGCATGTTTAAGAGGTGCTATTTGGGGGACGCATGTAACCCAAAAAATGGAATCAGTGAGTCTCTTTTAATGGTATTTTTGTATCCTAAGAAATTCTTCTCTAGCTTGAGGTTCTCTTAATAAACAGTTTAGGATTAATGCTTTGCCTTTCACATAAACTTTTTTATTTAGAGTGTTTTATATATTTATGGGTGAGTTAGGAATCCAGTTATCCCAGAATTAATTATTGACTAATCCCTTCTCAGTAATCTATAATGTCACCTGAGACTATTTCTTGCATATGTGTATATGAAAATGTTACAGTTGTAAACAGTATTTTATTATATGCTTTTATATTTAAGGTATCTCGAACATCTTTCCAAACCATTTAATATATTATATGTCAGTTTTTAGTGGGTACATAATAGGCCACTGTAGTCAGTACCTCTATTTTTATCATGTTCATTCCTGATTCTCTTAGTCTCCCTCTTCAAGAAAGCCTATAACTGGTTTTCTTTCTTAAAATGTGTGCATGAAAGCATGTATATAATGTAGTGTAATTCAGTGTAATCTTTTTATTGTGATAGTGTACAGTCCAGTAGCATAACGTATATTCACATTGTTGTATAACCATCAACATCTGATCCCAGACTTTATCTTCTCAAATTGAAACTCTGTACCTGTTGAACTCTTTTTAACTCCCCATCCCCTTGTCCCCATGAACCCTGGCAGCCTCCCTTCTTCTTTCTGTCTGTGAATTTGACTGTTCTAGGTACTTCATATAATTGAAATCTCAAATATTCTATTGTGGCTGACTTATTTCACTTAGTATAGTATACTTACAGTTCATTCATTGTAGTCTGTGTCAGAATTTCCGTTTTAATAAGACTGAATAAATTTCAGTTGTATGAATGTGTAGCACATTTTGTGTATCCATTTATTTGTAGGTGAACACTGGTTGCTTTTGTATTTTGTTATTGTAAATAATGCTTCTGTGAACATGACTGTTTAAATAACTTCAAGTTTCTGCCTCAGTTTTTTGAATACTCAGTGGGATTGCTAGTTCATATGTTAATTCTATGTTTAATATTTTGAAGAACTGACATTACCATTTTTCATAGTGGCTGCATGTTTTACTGTTTTACTTTCACACCATATATGCATAAGGGATTTCAGTTTTTCTACATCCTTGCCAACACTAGTTATTTTTTCTCTTTAATAGCTATCCTAAGTGTATGAACTATTTCAAGTCTCTTTGTGGTTTCAGTTTATGCTTCTGTAGTGATAAGGGATGTTAAGCATCTTTTTTGTGTGCTTATTGACTATTAGTATATCTTTGAGAAGTGTCTGTTTAAGTCCTTTGACCATTTTTTAGTTGGGTCAATTTTTGTTGTAAGAGTTCTTTTTTTTTTTTTTAATATTAAACCCATACTAATAGTAACCTGGTGCACAAAAGTTTATAATTTTTATAATTTTAACAATGTCAGGTTTGTCTTTTTTTGGGGGGGGATGGGTTACTGGGGATTAAACTCAGGGACACGACCACTGAGCCACATCCCCAGCCCTATTTTGTATTTTATTTAGAGACAGGGTCTCACTGAGTTGCTTATTAGCACCTCACTTGTGCTGAGGCTGGCTTTGAATTTGGGATCCTCTTGCCTCGTCCTCCTGACCCCTGGGATTACAGGCCTGTGCCACCACGTCCAACTTGTCTATTTTTTTGTTGCCTGTATTTGTGGTGTCCATGAAATCCAGTGTCATAATACTTTTCCCTCTTAAAAAAAATTAAGAGTTTTATAGGTCTGTGATCCATTTTGAGTTTGTCTTTGTGTATACTAAGGGTTCAGATTCATTCTTTTATGTAACCACTTTTTAATAGAATGATAGTGGGCTATGCACATTATGATGCTATTATCTTACTTTTTTACACTCAATAGTGTTGCTCAGCCCCCACCA
Source organism: Sciurus vulgaris (assembly GCF_902686455.1). Classification (NCBI taxonomy): domain Eukaryota; kingdom Metazoa; phylum Chordata; class Mammalia; order Rodentia; family Sciuridae; genus Sciurus; species Sciurus vulgaris. Next base: position 137,605,267 of record NC_136468.1, read on the forward strand.
TTTCCTCTCATCCTGTGTCCTTCAGTATTCCATTGAATGGTGTGAGTCAGTTTGTATGAGACCTTTTAAATATGTTTACCTTAACTTACTACTAACATTAAAAGAAAATCAAGTATAGAAACGTTAAACCCAGGCATGAAAAAGAAAGGGAAAAGAAGAGAGGTGGGAGAGTATAGGACTAAGTATCATCAATTTTTGCTCTCAGGAGGACAGAATGCACTTTCCTTGAAATTATCAGGCATAGGGTTAAAATGTATGTAAGTGTATATACTCTGTTTATATAATTTATCCTTAAATCAATCCCTGGAAGCATAGGTATTGCTTTCTTCGTTCTACAGTTGAATAATTTATTATGCACCTAAGATTTTATGATTAATGAATGGCAGAGCTAGAATTTGAACACAGGTATTTTTGATTACAAAACTAGAGCACTTTGCCATTAATGGTTCTCTGAAAGTAAAGGGAACCTTTAATCAAAGTAAGCTTGAGAAAGGTAGCACATTCAATCCCTTTCTTTTTTGAAAAATTTTTTTATTTATAGATGGACCTAATATCTTTATTTTTATGTGGTGCTTAGCTCAAACCCAGTGCCTCACGCATGCCAGGCCAAGTGTTCTACCACTGAGCCACAATCACAGCCCTAAATCCCTTTCTTGGCATAGCATATTATGAGCTCTGAGAAATTGGGTAGTTTAATTTTGTTTTAAATGTTAAAAGACACTAACTTGCTTAAGGGAAGCGTTTACTTGGCACCTTAGCAAATACCTGGAACATCTCTACTTTAGCACTGTTTTTGGAAGTGCCACTTATAGTTGTGTTCTCTTTCTTATGTCAGATCTAAGGATACTCTTAAATTCTAACTTGGTGAGGAAGAGATCAGTCCATAGATTTATCTAACACAGACCACTTGTGTAGCTTTTTGCCCAGGAGGTGTCAACTTTTGCCCCAAAGACTACTGTGGGTTAATTCCAAAGTAAGGTGCTTTTCCAAAAAAGTAAGGTAGATTCCATGTGACAACTTCCCTTGTCCATTTGACAAGTACTAAGCTATAGCTTATTACAGAGTGTACATGGTAAAATTGTGATCCAACAGAAGAATATATAAGATGCTCATTTAGAGATACTCAAGAAAAACTAGCATTTGACAAGTAGTTCTTCTTACATGTGAGCTCTTAAGATTGTGTCTTGGTCATGAGTTGTCCATCTTAACTATACCACAGATAATATAAACTGTAATTTAGGAAATGAAAGATTGTCTTTATTATGGATCTTGTCTTAGTCAGCCTTTTTGCTGCTGTGACTAAATGACCTGAGCAGCACAACTGTAGAGGAAGAAGAGTTCGTTTCAGGGCTCACGATTTCAGAGGTCTTAGTTCATAGAAGCCCAGCTCCATTCCTCAGGGTTCCAGGTGAAGCTGGACATTGTGGTGGGAAAGTGTGGTGGAGGGAAGCAGCTCACATCACAATGATCAGGAGGCAGAGAGAGATACTGAGACTCTACTCTCCAGATACAAAATATATACCCCATAGGCACACCCTACCACTTCAATTAATCCCATCAGGGTAATTCACTGATTAGGTTAAGACTTTTACAACCCAATCATTTCTACTCTTAACCTTCCTGCATATCTCACATGTGAACTTTTGGGGGACACCTCATATCCAATCCATAAACAGATACAGTATTTAAATACTAAACAAAAACTAGTGTCAGAGATGGTCAGCACATGAATGACTCAGTAGCCAACTTGCACTCATGTAAGAGAAAGTTATTTATCAACTGAATAGAAACCTGGTCCTTTGATTATCCATTGCTTTTAGTATTTATAGGGCTAAACTCTCTTTGTTTTTATACAGTGTTCTTTGATATTTTTGCCCATTTATTTTTCCAAGTTCTACAAAGTATCTTGTTAATGTTTTGATTGAAAGTATAATACAGCTGTAACTAGAACAGGATTGTCTTCTTTATGATATATCCCTTATCTGCAACTAACCAAAATTTTCCCCATTAAAGTTCAGTTTTTTAAAATGTATTCACTACATTAATTACCAAGTATTTTATGCTTTTTGTTGTTGTTTTAATGGAGCTATTTTCTCATTGTTTTTCTGGTTGATTATTAGTGGTTTGTAGAAATATCATTGATTTTTTTTCTTGTAGATTTGCTGTATATCCAGCAACTATAGTAGACAATTATTCTAATGATTCTTAAGTATCATATAGAATTAAGTCATGATATGTCTTTCAGTAACTTTTGTAATTCTTATTTGTTCCTGAATTAGGGTCCCTCCCTTTGTCTTTGAAACAGAAGGCTACTAATGCTTAACCTTGAAATTTGATATTGATTGTTTTAATGTGTCAAAAAAGAAAAAGTTCTTTTTATTAACATGAATGGGGATCTGGGGTTGTGACTCAGTGGTGGAGCACTAACCTAGTATGTGTGAGGCACTGGGATCAATTCCCAGCACCACGTATAAATAAATGAGTAAAATAAAGGTCCATTAACATCTAAAAAAATATTTTTTAAAAATGAATGGGATTGGTTGAATTTTATAAGACACAAAAGCTGTTACTGTAAAGACATTTTACATGTATCTTTTACAGGTTGTATATCAGTGGTTTTGCTTATTTAAAAAAAAAAAAAAACCTTGCATTCTTATTATTTAGTCATTTTATTATTTATTTGTTTTGGTACCAGCGATGGACCTAGGGACACTTAACCAACTGAGCCACATCCCCAGCTCTTTTTATTTTTTATTTGGGAACGAGGCCTTGCTGAACTCCTTAGAACCTTGTCAAACTTCTGAGCCTGGCTTTGAACTTGGAATCCTCCTGCCTCGGCCTCCTAAGCCACTGGGATTACTGGCATGCACCACCACGCCCACACCCAGCTTATTTAGTCATTTTAAATAAATCTCTTGAGGTATTTTTTTTTAATTGCTTTAGTAGTTTTTTTTTTTTTTTTTTAAGATTCTCATGGCAAGATTGTCTTATAGTTTTCTTTTAATTTTATCAACTTTAAGACCTAAATGTTTCTGCAGAATATTCTTACATCAGTATTTTGTTAGAGGAATTTAAATTACTGTGGAAAGCTGTTGGGTTTTAGTGCACTTAAGAGAGGAAATAAGGGGTGATTGGAGTTTGCTTTTGTGTCTGTAATTTTGGTAGTATCTTTTATAGATTTGTTCACCCATGTTTTCTTGTGTCGGTCTTGGTGCTTAATATTATCCATCGAAGTTCAGTTTTGAATTTATATGAGTGTTCCTGGTATTCTCTAATAATATTGATCTTTTTTTGCCTTTATATTCCCTTCTCATTTCTTTCTATTTATTTATTTTTTTTTAGTTGTAGGTGGACACAATAACTTTATTTTTTTATGTGGTGCTGAGGGTTGAATCCAGTGCCTCACACATGCTAGGCAAGCACTCTAACACTGGGCCACAACCCTAATCCTCCTTTCTCATTTCTAACCTTGAGATTTTTCTTTCCTTTTAATTTTTACATTTTGGGGAGAAGGGAAGTAGCTGGGAATTGAACCCAGGACTTGTGCATGCTAGGGAAAGCGCTCTACTGCTGAGCTATATCCCAACCCAATTTTTTGTAATTTTAAAGGGTAGTTTGCTTTTTGAGATGTAGTTGCCTACAGTAAAATTCATTCACTTTTCATATATAATGAGTTGTTGTCATTGCAGTACTGGGGATTGAACACAGGGGCCTTTTACTGCTATAGCCCCAGCACTTTTTATTTTTCATTTTGGAGCAGTCTCACTAAGTTGCAGGGACTGGCCTCAAATTTTCAATCTTCCTGTCCTACCCTCCCCAGTAGCTAGGATTACAGGTGTTTACCACCATACACAGTATTTAATGAGTTTTTTCGAAAATGTATATTATTGTAAAACTACCACCACAATCAAGATACAGTACATTTCTCCCATCACTACAAATAATTCCCTTAATCCCTTTTAATTCCCTCTTCTCACTTCCAGGCCCATAGTAACCACTGATTTGGTTTTTGTCATTACAATTTTGCTTTTCCAGCATTTTATATAAATGGAGTCATACTAAATGTAGTCTTTTGAACCTGGCTTCTTTCAACTAGAATAGTGGCTTTGAAATCATCCATGTTATTGGGTGTATCAGAAGTTTCTTCTTTTTATTGTTGGGTAATATTCCTTATGTAGATGTATCACAACCAGTGTCTCATTTTGGACTGTTATAAATAAAACTGCTATGAACATTCAAGAACAGAGCTTCTTGTGGCCACATGATTTTATTGTTCCTAGACTTGCTGGGTACGTAATGATTAGCCTATGTCTAGTTAGTCCGTCCCACCAGCAGCATGTGGAAGTTCCAGTTGCTCCATTCTCATACTAGTTGCTTCACTCTCATTGTTGGATATTGTCTATCTTTTTAATTTTAGCACATAATGGTCATGTAGTGGTGTCTCACTATTGGTTTTAATTTGTAGTTCCATGATGACTGGTGTTGAGCCTTTTTTTTTTTTTTTTTGGTGAGGGGAGTACCAGAACCTTGGGGTGCTTAACCGCTGAGTCACATCTCTAGCCCTTTTTTCATAGTTTATTTAGAGACAGTCTTGCTAAGTTCTGTAGGGCCTCACTAAATTGTTGAGTCTGGCTTTGAACTTGAAATCCTCCTGCCTCAGCCTCTTGAGCAGCAGGGATTATAGCCATGCCTGGCAAATGTTGTTGAGCATCTTTTTACACTTTTAATTACCATTAATATATCTTTGTTGAATGCCTGTTGAAATTTTCTGTTTCTTTCCATTGATTTTTGTCTAGTTATTGTGTTGTAAAAGTTCCTTTTATATTCTGCAGGCAAATTCTTTGTCAGTTGTGTACTTGGCAAAGATTTTTCTCTGTGAACTGCCTTTTCATTTTCTTAACAGCATTTTTTGAAGAATGAAGGTTTTTAAATTTTACGAGTGATTCAGTTTAGCAGGATTTTTTTTTTCTTTCTTTTGACATTTGTGCCCGTGAAATCTTTGCCTAAACCAATAATTATCTTTTCTGTGTTTTCTTCCAGAAAGTTTATATCTCTTGATTAGGTCTTTCATCCATTTTCAGTTAATTTTTTTGCATATAATGGCAGGTGATGGCATGTTTTTGTTTGTAATTTTCATATGAATATCTAATTTTTCCCACACCCTTTGTTGACAAAAAAAAACTATCCTTTTTTCCCATTGAAATACTTCATCTTTGTCAGAAATCAATTGACTGTAAATGTGTGTACTCTTTTTTTGTGGATCTGTATTTCTGCTTTTACATCAGTATTCATTTCCTTGCTACTGGGTATATAGTATTTTTGTTTGGTTTTGTTTTTGGTGTGTGTGGGACTGAACCCAGGAGTTTGTATATGCTAAGTATATACTCTTATTGCTGAGCTATATCATCAACCCCCATAGGAAGTCATAAAATTGTGTAATATGGGTCTTACAAATTTGTTCTTCTAATTTAAAATGGTTTGAACTGTACATTTTAGAGTTAGCTTGTCAGTTTCTAGTAGAACCTGCTGGGATTCTGATGGGGATTGTATTGATTCTGTAGATGAATTGGGGAGAATTGACATCTTTACAGTATTGATCTTCTGCTGTGTGGACAAGGTGTATCTCAAATTTTCTTTTTTCTTTCTTTCTTTCTTTCTTTTTTTTTTTTTTTAAGTGCTAGAAATTGAACCCAGGGCCTCATACATGCTAGGGAAGCACTACCATGGAGCTGTACCCTTTGATTTGAGACAGTCTCAAAACTTGTGGCCTCAAACTTGTGATTGTCCTGCCTCAGTCTCCCTAGTAGCTGGAATTACAGGTTTGCATCACTGCAGTTGGTTATAGTGTGCATCTTGATCACTATTTATGTTGACATTTGTAGTTTGTGTCTTTCCATTTCTTCTAATTTAACCAAATTTAGTCTAATTTGGCATAAATTATCATGTTTTCTTACTACCTTTTTAATGTCTGTAACATCTTTTGTGATGTTCCTTGTTTCATTCCTAGTACTGATAACGCTGTATTTTCCCTCTTTAAAAAAAATTTATGGCAAAGATGACTTTTTTATAACTTTTATTTATTATGCGGTGCTTAGGCTTGAACCCAGTGCCTCACACATGCTAGGTGAGCACTCTACCACAACCCAGCCCCTGTATTTTCCCTTTTGATCATTCTAGCTAAAGGTTTATTTATTTTATCTTTTCAAAGACTTGCTTGGTTTTATTGCTTTTTCTCAAGTGTTTTTCTATCTACTTCCATATCACTTCCTTATTTTGCATTTAATTTGCTTTTCTTTTTCTAGTTTAAGGTAGAAGTTTTAAATCATTGATTTGAAACCTTTCTTGTTTTCCAGTAATGTTTAAAGTTATGTTTCCCTCTAAGATTTTCTCTTTTTTGGGGGGGGTGGAGGTTACCAGGGATTGAACTCAGGAGCATTGACCACCGAGCCACATCCCTGGCCCAATTTTTTATTTTATTTAGAGATAGGGGCTCACTGAATTGTTTAGTGCCTCACTTTTGCTGAGGCTGGCTTTGAACTTGAGGTCCTCCTGTCTTAGCCTCCCCAGCTTCTGGGATTATAGGCATTGCTTGGCTTGTTATGTAGATATACTTTTCAGTCCTTTTACATTTAAGGTATTTGCATCGTTATATTTAGAATATTTCTTGTGCATACTAATGTGTTTGGATCTTACTTTGTGTCCATTTTGACAATCTTTGTCTTTTTTTTTTTTTTTTTTGGTGCTGGGAACTGGACCCAGGGCCTTGCACATACAAAGCATGTATTCTACTACTGAGCTACATCCTCAGCCAGTCTTTACCTTTTAATTGGCAGAGTAGTGAGACATGTACATTTGATGTAAATGCCTATGTTAAAAGTTTCCTTCTTGCAATTTTTTCTGTATTCATTCCATCTTTCTTCCTCCTTTCCATTTTTTCTGCCTTAAAAAAGTTTTCTAAAATCAATTTTTTTTAAGTTGTAGGTAGACACAATAACCTTTATTTTATTTTATTTATTTTTATGTGGTTCTGAGGATCGAACTCGTGCCTCACACGTGGGAGGCAAGTGCTCCACCACTGAGCTACCACCCCAGTCCCCAAAGGTGAATTTTTTAATAATTTCATTTATCTCCATTTGTGGTTTACTTGCTTCACATCTTTTAGATTTTTAGTGGTTGATAACAGGTTATACAGTATACATCTTTAATTTATTACCATCAGGAGTGTTATATTGCTTCCTCTATAACTTAAAGTGTAATTTAAGGGATTGATGTTCTTTTAATTTTCAAATTTTCTACTTTTGTTGTTCTGGTTGTTTTAATGGCATAAGAAACCACAGTAACTTAGTGCCTTAAAATAACACTATTGTCAACCTATTCTGTGGGTCAGGCATTTGATTGGGGCACAGCAGACAGAGATGGTCTGTCTCTCTTTGTGATCTCCAAGGCCTCTACTGAGGCAGCTCACAGCTGGGGTCTTGAATTATCTGAAGGTTTGCCCACCTACATGTCATGCAGCTGATGCTGGCTTAGAGCCTAGATTAGTCTGTCAGCAGAACCCATACACATAGCCTCTTTATTGTGGCCTACATTTTCTGAGTCCAGTAGTTGAATTCCAAAGCCAAGTGTCCTCACAGATGAGAGCTAAATAGAAGTTGTATTGCTGTTTCTGACCTAGTCTTGACCAGCATCACTTCTGCTATATTTTTAGATGGGTCAGTTACAAAGGTCTGCCCAGCAGATTCAAGGAAAGGAAATCCCCCCCACCCAACACCTTGTTGGAAGAATTGATGTCACATCGGAAGCACAGAGTATGTGGGTTCAGTTGGGAGGCTGTCTTTGGAAAATAAAATTGACCGTATTCACCCTTCTTTGTGTTACTATTGTCAGACATTTTAATTGTGTGTTATAAATGCCATAGTACTTTTGTTTTAAGAATGTCTTGTATATTTACATGTATTTACTATATTTCACGCTTCATTTCTTTTGTAGATCCAAATTTTCTTTTTCATTATTTTTTTTCTGTGTGAAGAAAATACACATCTATATTGGAATAACTCTCACACCTTTGCTCTCTCCCTTCTCCCCTTCCTGGAGCCTAGCTCACTTTGTTGACCAGTTGGTACTGACCCATAAGTTACCGAGGCTGCTTTTGTGTTGTTGTTTTTCTTTAACTCTAGAATTTCTTGCTGTGGAGAGTTTGTGTTCATTGATGTTTTCAGAATCCCATCTGCTGTTATTTCCAGCCAGTGTATTTTTTCATTTGAGATACTCTTGAAACCCGTACAAATTCTGTTTAGGTTCTTTTAAAACAATCTCTTATTTTTCTGTTTCCTATGTAAGTCATACGAACTGTATTTCTGATGTCTGTTTTTAATATCTTTTTGTTCTAATTCCATTATTTCTATCTTTTATAAGTGTTTCCATCAATTTTTTCTGATAGATGAGTCATCTTTTCCTGCTTTGTATGCCTGGACATTGTGAATTTTGTGTTTTACATTGCTGGACACTGGATTTTGCCGTATTTCTTCATAAAGAGGGTCAGATTTTATTCTGTTACACAGTTAAGTAACTTTGGGATCAGTTTGATCCTTGTTAACACGTCTTTGAATTGATTTAGCCCTACTACTAAGTTGTGATCTTTATGGAGACAACGGTTGGACTCTGTGATTTCTTCTTTCTGACCAACGGATTGCAGATGATTCCCAGCCCTTTGTGAGCTCTGGGAATTGTGGGCCCAATTGCTTTCTGGCAGTTTGTTCTCTGACCTTGGAGATTCCCTTTCCCACCCTTGAAAACTGGATACTCAAGGGAACCCCTGTGCAGACCTCTCTATGCATGCAGCTCCTTCCTCTCAAGTACCTTGTCCTATAAATTCTACCTACCTTAGCTTTCACTGTTACCTCTTCACTGAGACCCTTGAGTTGTGTTTCGTGCTTGCTTTCATCTTTCCAGCTTTATTTTTTGCATTTATCTTTGCTTCTGATTTAAAAAAAAGTTACCTGTATTCTGTTTTGATAGAATAATTTATTTTCAAAATTTGAAAGACAAAAAACATACAAGTTGTACATATTAATGGGAAGCATGTAAGGATTAAATTGGGTTAGACATGTTTATCCCCTCAAGCATTTACTTTTTGTTTATCCCTTCTAGTTTTTTTGAAATGTATAGTATATGTTTATTAATCTGTACTCATCATACTGTAAAATAGTACCATGGGATAATTTAAAATAGAATGCTTCTTTTATGTGTCCTAAAATTGACATTTGTACTTTTCTCTTCATTTATCATTTTATTGCTTTTAAAATAATTCTTAAACATTTTTATAGTAAACTAGTTTGGCATTTTTGGTTACAGTTGTTGCAAACAGTATAAAGGATTCAGTGGCTTTTTGTCTCTAACAGATTTTTCACTTAAGACAGCATATTGGCTGTGAGTAGTTTGCTAGTCTAGTAAAATCCAGTTTTCAGGTATTCCCATTTGTTTCTTAGCTGCTTTTTTGAAATCACATTCAAAATTCTTTTGTTGTAGTACATATATATATATATATATTTGTACTTGAGTCATGTTTAATTACATATTTATAGTATACTTACATGTTGTGTTTCTGTTTTCATAATTACTTCTATGTTGATCCATTATGGTGAATTGCAAATACAAAATAATACAAAAATGTTAACTTGGATATGCAAGAGCATGCCAGTGATTTTAAATATCCTAGTGTAGTCATATGTATTCAGTTAGCTCAGTGGTTCTCAGCTAGAGTGATACCTTTATCTGGGGGGCATTTTTGAAATTTATGAGAGCATTTTTGGTTTTCATCATAGTGGAGGTTAAATGGGAAGGGACTAGGTTTACTAGGTGTATTGTTATTATTGTTACAGTTCTAGAGATGGAACCCAGGGATGCTCTACCACTGAGCTACCTCTTTCCTCTAACTTGTGATCCTCCTGCTTCAACCTCTAGAGTAGCTAAGATTATAGGTATGTGACACTTCTTTTGACCTGAAATAATTTTATGTGTGAACACAAAATATTTTTTGTGATGCATTACATTTTCTAGAAATGCAAATACTATGTAAATTGGGGGTAATGACCTTTCACTCAGAGCTTGCACAAGAGTTTGCTATTTTGGAAAACCACATCACATACGTCAGTACTCCTCTTGGTTTTTTAGTCACTATTCAGCATACCTGATTGAGTCTGCATTTGTAACTGTCACTTTCATGGTGATTCTTTATATTGGTGCAAACACCTTACTATAACAGTATTTTCTAGTGTATGGATGCTCAAGTTTTCATATATTAAAAGTGTTTTAATATTATGAATTAATTTTCTGTCTTCAAACTAGAGGTAGGGTATTGTAATGATTTTTTTAAATTATGTGAATAGATTATCAATATGATTTCACGATAATTAAGGGCTTTAAAAATTACAGGAACTTACGTGTATGACACACAGGTCTTATCCCTTATCCAAAGTGCTGGGCACTAGAAGTGTCTTAGATTTTGGATAGTTTTGGATTTAGGAATAATTGTGTGCATAATGATATTTTGGAGGTGGGACCCAGGTCTAAGAATGAAAGTAATTTGTTTCATATACACCTAACACAGCCTGAAGGCAATTTCATAAAATATTCTTTTTTTAAAAAAAATTCTGTAGTTGTAGATGGACAGCTTGCTTTTTTTATTTGTTTATTTTTGTGTGGTGCTAAGGATCAAACCCAGTGCCTCACACATGCTAGGCAAGCGCTCTGCCACAGAGCTACAACCCCAGCCCCTCATAAAATATTCTTAATAAATTTGTGCCTGAAACAAAGTTTGTGCACACTGAACCATCAGAAAGCAAAGGTTGCCACTGTCTTAACCACTTATGTGATAGCCTGTGGTTGTTTAGCATTATCATAATTCCTGACCCTGCATTTATACACAGCTGATAGCAGTTATTTTCTTGTACTTATTCACACAGAAGAACAGTGAAAAATAGGGCATACCATGTCTACAGGGAACCAATGAAGAGTTTAAGGGAAAACTAAAGGCCACACAAGTAGTAACATCATGAGAACCCCTTTGTCAGTGCCAAACATCAGCAACAGCAGATAGCGTTTATCACCTGCAGTGTTGGGTTTTGGTTAAAAGATTACCATACACTATTTTTTTTTTTTTTTTTTTTTTAAGGTAGAGCCAAGTAACATACAGTTGAGGGCCATGAAGTGGGTTCACTAGCGATGGAGAGTCATTCTGCCAAATGACTCTGTATACCTTATTGACAGTGATTTTTGGCTTAGAAATGTGCCTGTGGTTTTATCAACTGGCTTGATTTCCTGTTCCATTAGGAACGCACTCGCCTTAGTCCTCCAGTAGGCCCCTTTCATACTCCCACCACGAGCAGTTTTTTCAATGCCAAGTAGCACAGGCATTATTATAAAGCCAAATTCCTGGGAAAGGAAGAAATCACACACACACATATAGGTGCACAGATATACAAGGAAAACACTGGAATTTGAGTGTTAAACCAGAAATCAGCATTTGCCCCTTTGCCTATAAGGTCAGAAAAGAAGGTGGTTAGTATCTGCAAAGTCTTAGAATCAAATAATGTTCTCTGGCTCCGTGCACGTTGCCTACACATAGTGCACTAATGTAAACACATTTGCAGTTAGAACTAAGATGGAAATGGGGACAGAAAAGTCAGCCTTAAAGATGGGGCACTTGGTTATAATTGTACCTTCCTATCTTCTATGATATTCTTATTTACTGAAAGCAGGTGACACCAACAGTTATGACTTATCATGTTCTTCTCTGTAAACAAAACTAAACTATCCTACTATGTTTGCAATAAACCCAAACTTTAAAGAAAAAAAAAAAAAAAAGGTAAAAATTTGATGTAATACTCCATTTGACTCCCTTCCTCATCCCCAAGACTTTAACCTGTGCTTCTGCAACACTGCAAAGACAACTTTGGACTGTGGGTATAGCTGAGTTGTAAGGGCACTTGCCTAGCATGAGTGAAACACTGTTCGGACCCCAGCACCCCCTCCGAAAACAAACCCCAGGCAGTCCGCCATACTTCCAGTTAGTTTAATTAACATGTAAATCAAACAGCTTGGTATCAAAGTCAAAAAATTTATTTATTTATTTGGTACCAGGGATTGAACTCAGGGGCGCTTGACCACTGAGCCACATCCCTAGCCTATTTTGTATATTATTTAGAGACAGGGTCTCACTGAGTTGCTCAGGGCCTCACTAAATTGCTGAGGCTGGCTTTGAACTCGAGATCCTCATGTGTCAGCCTTCCCAGCTGCTGGGATTAGAGGGATGCGTCACTGCACCCAGCTCAAAGTTTAAATTTAAGGGAGCAAGACGCTTAAGTACTCCACTGTTCCTATAAAAAGAATGTTGAAAGCAGAATCTGACAGTTAACCGTCCAAATTTTATCCTTAGTAATTTAAATAGCCCTCCTTCCACATGCCCTAATGATGCCAATCTACACAAGGGTTGGAAGTTATCAGAACAACTCTTCACTATTTCCCTCACCCTAAGGTCGTTAGGTATTATACTACCTGGTTAATTTCTTTTCTAGCTTATCCTGTAGGAAGGGGCCAAAGGTAATCTTGTAAGAGAAAGTGTGAGATTAAAAGTGAGGCAGAACTTGGCTACACGTACATTAAATTCAGTGTGAAAAACTTGAGTCTGTGAGGGGAAATAATCTGTTTTACAAGCTGGGTGCATCTGCTGCATTTATCAAAAAATGTATTGATGTCTCTTCCTCTGAATTCTTTATCTTCCTTTGATCACTAGAACCTTCCCATTGCTTAGGCTGCCATTTTCCTTCCCTTCCAGCAAACAGCTTGAGAAGTTGCTAGCAGCTTTCTACAGACTGCCATATACCAAGCCCTCCAGCCTCCATCCACCACTGCCACCTACCTTCCCTTAATTGCCGACTAATTTCCCACTGGAAGGCAGGCAGGATCTCTCCCTGGCCAGGCTGCAAGTACCCCTGCAGCAACTCCCATCTGGAAGACCTAGATGAATCTTTGGTGCAGGAATCCTACAGAAGGGGGAACTGCTTCCTATTTTGATCTTGAAAACAGTTCCTAGATATCTCTTTCCCTGGTGAAGATGGGTAATTTAAAAAATAAAAGGTGGGCTGGGGAAATAGCTCATCGGTACAGGGCTTACCTAGTATGTAAGGCCCTGAATTCAGTCCTTAGCACCACAAACAAGAAAGAACTTTGGTGCCGAGGTCTGGTCTTCCCAAGAAGAGGGCAAAATTCCTTTATGTCCTTTTTCTGCAAACCTCAGTACCCAAGGTGTCCTGCGTGACCCCAACAATCTGCCGGTTGCCTTGGGGATGCAATATCAGGGAGAAGGAACTAAGTTGTGGCGTGCCTAGTCCTTACCTTTTTGATGTGGACTGCAGTATCCTTTTGTTACATGTCTTAAAAATCTGAGTAACACACTCCACCGAATCCTGTTGTTTCTCTTCCAACACGTGTGTATGTTTGACCACCACCTTTAAGATGCACAGTTACCTGGCAGACCAGACCTGGGCAAGGGGTGATGAAATGGGGTCTCAGGGCACCTCCGAGATACTGGTTCCCTATCCCCTGGGCACTCCACCCAGGATGCTGCCCTTGTACCCTACTTCTCAGGAAATGTGGATTGACCAGGCTGGTGGTGATGAAGTCAGCTGATGGCAGGGACATCGGAGTCTCACTGAGGAGTGGGGTCTGGTAGTCTGCAACTCCCTCCTCTCTGCTGGGGTAAGGTGGGTGAGAAGGAGGATTCAGACCCAGCTCAGGCACAGAGGGAGCTGCGGTTGGTACCTGGTACCTAAATCGTGGCACCTTCTAATCAGCCCCATGCCAGTAGCTGTTGCTGCCTAGTACCCTGGCCCCGCCCTGGTCCCCATCAGCCTTGCCCCCACCATAAGTCCCTTAGTGGCTTAAAGCAACCCCCAGAATTCTCCCATTCGTCCATAGACTCAATGGTTCTCTCAGGATCTTTCACCTGCATTTTGTTGTAAGACTCAGTCCCCCCACATGGTGTGAGATCCAAGCAACCAGAAGGTGGAGCTGGGGTTGGGTGGTGAGGACCACCCAGCTAAGTGGAAAACAATTCCAAATCCAGGGAAATTGTCCCAGGGCATGTTGTCAAATGACTGTCTCGAGAAGTTGGGTGGCTACCCCACCCCATATGAGAAGAGTTTACGGATTTTGACTGTGACTCTTCCTTCACCAACAGGTATCTCTGAAGCAGGGCTGGCTTCTTGGGCAAGCCACCAGTGAAATCATGCAGGCTAGGTTTAACGCTCTGCTGCCTTATTCCTGAAATTCCTAATTGTTAACAAGGGATACCTTAGTAGCTTCACCTACCCTGAAACAGTATGTGTGTAGGGTGGGGGCAGCTTCTGGATAGAAAGGTTTCAGGAAAGAAGGGGGATTAATTTCCCAAGAGTGGGCGGGGTCTCTCTTATCAGACAATACAGACTTTTCTAAGGAGAGCAGGGTGCCAGGTGGATTTTGGAGTATTGAACCCCTAGGTATATCTAGGTTGGGGCTTTTTGCTCAGGTAAGGGAGTCTTCCCTGTGCAAGTTTCTTGATTGGGGAATTTGTCTCTTGGGAAAAAGTAACCTACTGAACCAGAAAGGGGTCCTTGGGTATATCTGCCTTAGAGAGACTGATCACTAAGTGGCTAAATCAAAGAAGGTGTTGAGGCTTGATAGGCAGAGTCATTTATTAACTTTTTTTTTTCCATTTCTTTCTTTCTTTCTTTTTTTTCATTTATTTATTTATTTTTCATTTACTAGCTTTTTGAACCTTGTGTTTAAAAAAGTTTTTATTCATGCACTCACTGTAGTTATACATAATAGTAGGTTTCATTTTGACATAATCACACATGCGTGGAATATAATTTGCTCTATTTCAATCCCCATTGTGTCCTCTTCCCCACCACTTCGAATCTCAGTTTTTTTAATCTGTAAAGTGAGTAAATACAAAAGCTTCATAGGCTTGTTGGAACTATTAAATGAACTAACCTATTTAAGGTTCTCAGCACAACATGTGGCATATAGTAAGTGCTCAATAAATCTTATCAAGAATGGTCACTTTGTGGAACTATCTTATAGGCCACATCAGGGTTTTGAACAATCAATCCTTAAGACCCTGTAATGTATTTTTGAATCTCCATACATGAATTTCAGGTTAATCATGTAACTGGAAGCTTCGTATTTACATTTCTTGCTTTTTCTCTTGACCATCTTCTCTCACTAATGATATGAAAAACAGGAAGAATGAGACCTTCCTCAGGTACAACATGTGCATCAGTTAAATTAAAAAAACTTTTTTCCCCAGTTCTATGTTTCTAATGGTGGGATTATGAATCTGAGGATATTTCTACATGTCATCTGAGGATATTTCTACATGTCTGTCCTGAGGAAAAAATGGGGCTGTCCAGTGAGCTGGGTTAGTGCCTCTACAGGCTTGGCCTGTGAGTGGTGGATCTGCTGCTGATGCCAGAACCTGAACCTCTCTTGGGCGATCTGTGTGGGTTTCTCCCTCTCAACCGTGACTTAAGCAACCTTGCCCTCTTCAGATAGAGGAGCTCAGAGTATTTAACACGGATGAGGTAATAATAGCAGCTGTTCACTGAGTGACTGCTCAGCACCCAGTGCACCATTTGCTCCCACTGTCACTCCTCTGCTGGAGACCCCTTTCCTCTTACC
Source organism: Sciurus vulgaris (assembly GCF_902686455.1). NCBI lineage: Eukaryota > Metazoa > Chordata > Mammalia > Rodentia > Sciuridae > Sciurus > Sciurus vulgaris. The sequence continues at coordinate 137,620,987 of NC_136468.1, forward strand.
TCCCTCTTGGCAAAACTGTCTCCTCGTGGATTTCAGCTCAAAGGTCACCTTCCCCGAACTTTCCTCTCTACTTCCTCACCATCGCCCTTCAGTAACTGTCTGCAACATATTGTTTTCCTCCGTTGTGTTTGCCTCATTTATTCCTTCAGAGGAATTATCTCACGTATTGATTTGGTTATTGTTTCTTTGCCCCTTCCTGTTTTGTTCACAACTCTATCTTCATCATCAAATTCAGTGTCTGGCACAGAATAGGTACTAAATAAATATTAATTGAGTTAAATTACCAGGTCTTATGTCCCAGTCTTATAGATTAGAAAAATTGCTTTTCCCAAAGACATGCTATTAATAAATAAATCAATTTCAGGTCTGAATGGCCCTACTACTATCCATTCTCTTAACCTCAGTGTAACTTTCATACCTATAACTTACCTTTTTCTTTTTTTTTAATTTTAATTAAAAATCATAAATTTACATAGGGCAATGTTGTTTGATTCATTCTGTTATTTCCTTTTTCTTATAACTTTGAAGAAGTTTGAAATGGAATGACGTTAAGGTTTTCTTGCAAATAATGAGTACAGGTTTCCCTCCATTTATGACACCTTCCATTCCCTTGCATCTCCTGTGTTTGTACTCCTATCAGTCTGCTCTCATCCTCAATTATTTTCTTTAAATGTGAAAGAAGATGCTATTAGATAGATTCTAGTGCCATTCAGGTCTGTGTTTATCCCTCAAAGGCCCTTTTGGGGTTGTTGTTTCAAGGAATTTAAAAATAAGCAAAAAACCTTCCTGCCTTTTTCATTCCTTTATCACTCATTTCTGCAGAATTAGTTCATTGCCTCTCTAGTTATTCCAGGTGGGGCAGACAATAAATATCCCCTGATTATCAGAGAAAAGTACTGTGGAACATTTGGATGCATGAAATTTGTGCCTGTCCTCAAAAAGGTTCCAGTTGACAGTAAGCTAATCCTGCTAGTATCTTCATAGGTTTGAGTGGATTTTAAGAATACAGGGACTCAGAATACATTAATGAGCAGATCAAGATAGACGGCACACTAGGAAGTGGCAGGGAGGGTGGTAAGTGGAAAAGCCCCTTTAAAGGTGCCAAGCATCTGCCATTTAGGAATGTTGGCCCAGTGTTGTTAACTTCTTCTGATTTTAAAGAAAGAAGAGAAATCTGGATTGTTTTTATGACAAATATCCTCATTTTAAAATGGAAGTTTAAAAAATCATTATAGTCTATGGCATACAAGCCTGCAGCTTGCAATCTTTTAATTCAGTTTGACTCCAAATTTAGTACTTTTTCCATTGCATCACACAGTCTGACTTATCCTTGGGTACTAAAGACCTTCTGAGAGTGAGTGGAGTATGGACTACACTAGTCGGCACATGGTATTTACTTAATAAATCCTGAATAAACAAACAGGTACAGCGTCAAAATGCCTGCACTAAGTTGTGGGAAGTCTCTATCAGGCATAGTGTTGATTGACACCAGGGTGATTCCATTCATTGCCTTCTGTGGGAAAAAAAAAGAGAAAGTGGAGGCTCAGAAGCCTTCTATTTTTGTTTAATGATACTTCTCCCATCAGATTCAGAGAAACCAAGAATAGGTCATTTCTACAGTCCTCTGGGAAGTACTCTGGGAAGTACTGTAAAGCCTCGGTGATTCTACCAAGTAGAAATGCCAGAGAGATTTCCTAAATTATCATCATGACTTTTCCAATCCTTATACTCCCTCTACCATTATTAATTTGTTGTTATTCGTAGTTTTATGTTACAATGTAATATAAATTTTTTTTCAGGATAAATTAAAGGATTTAATATTAACACTTTAAAAAACAGTCATTTGTAACATGTGCTTTTGACAGTATTTAATGTTTACTATTTTCTTTAAACCCTCTTTATTTTAAAAATAAGTACATTTTTTAAAAGAATTATATCATTACCATAAATGGGATACTAGTCTCATTTGCCATAAATAGAAGGTAACTTTAAAATATAACAAATATTAAGAGTATAGAACATTCCATTCTTATCTTGCTAGACTGATGCACACATGGGAAACACTTAACCTACAGGTAAGTTCTTAGTGGTATCCATGAATGGATTTCAAATGGTTCCCAAGTTCGCTAGAATCGTATACAATAATGTGTGCAGTATTCACATTTTTTTCAGGGAAGGGATCCTTAGTTTCCATCAGATTAATGAAGGAACTCCAAGCCCAGAAAGGATTAAAGATACCTTTTCTACAGTAATCCAGAGTCCTGGAATGAATGCAATTTTACTGGCTTTACCAGGTGCCACTGAATTGACCGCTTACGCCCTTTGGCAACTTGCTTTGTTCCACTCTTTAACTTTTTTTTAGTTGTAGATGGACACAATACTTTATTTATTCATTTTATGTGGTGCTGAGGACCGAACCCAGTGCCTCACATGTATGAGGCAAGCACTCTACCACTGAGCCACAATCCCAGCCTAGTTCCACTCTTAACTGCTAAATTTGCCTAAAATTCTAAATTTTTTGTTCTTATTACAGGAAATCATAATTAGAGGGATGCAAGATTGCTGAGAGCATAGGCACTAGAATCAGACAGACCTGGAGAAAACCTGAACTGTGACCTTCAAGTTAGTTAACCTCTCCAAGGAGCAGTTTCCTGATTTTTTTCATACCTTCTACATAGGTTGGTAGCAGGGATTATATTAAACTAATCATCTTGAGACCGTACTGTGTGCCAAGCATTTTGAGCATATTATCTCATTGACTTCTCACAACAGCTCTGTGAGGTAAGAACTGTTGGTCTCTCCAAGATACAGATGAGAAAAATGAGGTTCAGAGAGGTGAAGTCCCTTGCCTAAGGTCCCACTACTACAAAGTGACAGGGATGGGATTTGAATCCTGTGTCTGACTTCAGAGTCCCATACTGAAGTACTGCAGATGGAACCTGTGAGCTACATCACCTTCCTAAATAACCAGGGCTGATGCTTCAGAAGAGGGTAGTGTTCCTGCAGACTCGGAGCATCCCTGGTCCCCGTGGGAGCTCCCTAAATATGTGTTGGACAGATGAATGGAAGGATAGAAGAAAGGATGGATATTTCTAACTAATTCAGCATTGCTTCCTCAGCAACAAATACCCCAAACTTGACTTATATCAGTCCTTGACTTTCCCAGGCCTCCCAGAAATCCCTTTGGAATTGTTATTCACACTCAGGCTAAGAAATTCCTTGCAGGTCCTGCAACTCTCCTTCCTGCAAACAGAAACAACAGTGGCCTGCCACACCTTCACCCCACCCATGATAGCTCTGTTCCCAACCCTGTACAGCATTCACTTTTTATGCTTTCGGTATTTTGAGCCCTGTGACCTATCCAGCAGTTCAAATCCTTCCTAATCCTCAAATCCTTCTGAAAAGAAGTATGAGGTAACCTCGTGGCTCCAGAGTTGATTCAGGGACCCTTCCCAGAAAGGAGGGGCCCTGTGGGTGAGAGAGGAAGGTCTAGATCTGAATCTGGAAGCTTCCTTCCCATGGAGAAGGGCTGGCAGGGAAACTGAGCTTTGGAGTCAAGGACTGTACTGCAGTGCAGAGAGTGAGGCCAGACAGGCTGAGAAAGAACTCCCTTCTGGCCAATAACCAAGCATGGCTTAAGTGGACAGATACTCTGCTGTCCAGGGAGGCAGCAGATAAGTCAGGTGCATCCAGAAAGACCTAATAGAGCAACCCAGAGCAGAGGTGAAAAGACTTTGAGGCCAGATAACCTCAGGCATACATCCCAACTCTGCTTCTCCTAAGTGGTATGGCTTTAGGCAAGTGAATCCGCCTTTCCAAACCTCAGTTTTCTCGTTTATAAAACAAATCATCATAGCCCTTGTTTCTCGGGGACAATTTGGAATTTAAGTGAATGCTGGATGCAAAGAATGTGGTACGATATTTGGCACATGGCAAAGATCAGTGATGCTCTCTACCAGTAATTATTAGGAACCTTACCCTAAACTAGGATTTTTCTCAACCTTGGTCCTGTTAACATTTGCAACACAATGTTTTGTTGTTATTGTTGTAGTGCACTGTCCTGTGCATTAGAGGATGTCGTCAAAGGACAGAATTAAAACAAATTTAACAGTCCTTTTTTTTTCAGTTGTCAATGGACCTTTATTTAATTAACAAATTTATATGTGGTGCTAAGAATTGAACCGGTGCCTCACAGCGAGCGCTCTACTACTGAGCCACAAACCCAGCCCAATTTAACAATCTTTATTGGCTTTATTTGCAATTTGGAGATTGAATGACATTTCATTACATAAAACAACGCATGTTCCAATGAACTGAATAGAGGAGGTGGTTTTTTAGAAAGAAAAGGACTGAAGGAAGCACAAAGAAACAACAAAAACCAGATTGGTCACTTCAAAATTACTTTTAAGATGATGGATAGGGAAACAACAATAGAAAAATAACTGATTGGTTAACATCAGGTTACTTCAGATCACTTTTTTGTAAAGATTAGGGGAAACTTTATCTGCTGACTTTTAGTGAGGTCAGAGAATAAATTACTTTGGTGAACTGGAACTTTACTATGAGTGATTGTGTTTCTATTTTTATTTCAGTCTGTTAGTACAGGTGCATTATCCAAAACAGTGGCCTCCTATAATTTATAATAATGTTTAATGTCATCTCTGACTTCTACCCACTAGATGTCAATTGTGCTGTACCCCCAGTATCAACAAGGAAAAATGTCCTCTAGCAGGTGAAATAAATTGCTCACCCCTAGTTGAGAACACCACCCAGTCTGGACCTACAGATTTCATGCACAAGCCCCACATAAAGGTTTACAGAAAGGCTAGCCTACTTAGAGGTCAAGAGTTGGAATGTCCAGCAATCAAAGGTCAGACTAGGTCCAGCGTATACCACAAGCCAAGATCTGTAGTCTGCTCTAGAAGCTAAGAACCCTCCTCTGACTCAGTAGGTGACCACACTGTCACTATTTAGTTGTATGCAAAGTGGTCCTCAGTTAACTCTCAATTCTTCTGGGGCTTCAAACAAAGGGACTATAGTTGGCATTACAGTCTGATCTCCATTCTGATTCACAATTGGGAGAAAATCTGACTCTTCAGAACTTGAGTTCCTTTGAACAATCATTCATGATGACGGAGAGATTTTTGAGAGAGAACTCTATGTGGTGTGGGGATGCACAGGAGAACAAAACAGGCAGGCCCTTCTTCCTGGAGCTCATATTCACAGGAGAATAAAGATAATGAATAGACAAAGATCAAAACCCTGATAAGTACAGTGGATAAAAATAAAAAGAACCAAGGTGACAGGGTGAGGGATCTAAAATAAAAATTTCAGAAAGTGAAGATAAGTCCTCTCTGAGTCAAAATGTGAAAATTTGGCTACTTGGTAGAGGTCAGAGTCTGGGGAGCAGAGAGACAGGTAGAAGCTGTTGCAGCAATCCAGGGGAGGTGATGGAAGCCTGGACCAGGACAGTAGTAGCAGAGATAGGGAGAGAGATGGCCAGGATCTGACTGTATTCTAACTGTAGAACTGACAGTCCTGCTCAGGAATTGAATGCAGAATACGAGGGAATGAACGAGAGCAGTCAAGGATAGACTGTGGAGTGGCATGAATAATAATAGTAGGTTGAGATGGGGAAGGCTGGCAGGAGAAACAAAAAGTTCTGTTTTGGCCATGTTTAGTTTGAGGTACCCCTTAGCCATTCCAAGTGGAAGTGTCAGATACCCTGTTGGTGGATATATGAGTTCTGGGAAGAGGTCCAGGCTAGAACCCTAATTTGGGGAGCAGCAGTTTGTAGATGAGATTTAAAACCATGGGACTGGATGAGATCACCACTGAGGGAGGAGTACGTGCAGACGGAAGAGGCAGTGCTTATTCAGCTCACAATATTCTCTGAGCATTTACTGTGGGCCAGGCCCTGAGTGAGGTGCAAGGTACGGATGCACTTCCCTGCGCATCTTCCCAAGAGGAGTCCCATTGCTAACCGACTGTTTTCCTGCCTAAATGCTTGAGCCATTTAGAGGATGGAGCCTTTAGAGTTGTGTGCCGTTTATAGTCACTCACTCATTTTTTTCAACATTTATTGAGCATCTCCTTGATATAAAGTCCCCATGTGGGTACTAGGGACATGGTAAGGAACAAGTCACATATGTCCTCATGGATGAGGCAGCCCTTGAACCAGGAAGTTCACAGGACATGATTACAGCTGGGCCAGAGGCAACAAAGGCTGCTGTTGCTGGGGCCTCAGCTCTGACCTGGGAGACAGGGAAGGCTTTTCTAGGAAGTCACACTTGAGCTGTGAGAGCAGGAAACTCGGCTGAGGGGAAGGGCAGGGAGGAACACTGTTCAAAGGCCTGAAGCTGGAAGGAGGTTGGCAGCAGAAGAGGCCACCTGGGCTACAGAGAAGTTGTGAGGGGAGTGTGGGAGAGATGAGGCTGGAGGGGTGGCCCCACAGTGAGGCCTTTTGGGTCTTGTGAGCCTGTTTAAGGCACAAGGACTTCATCCTGAGCCACCAGTGGCCCTACGGTTTTAGGTGGGGCCCACGTAATCAGAGGGCCACTGAGGAGGGTGGGTCCGCAGGGCCCAGCAAGACTCCAGAGAGGAGGTCCTTGCTTCAGTCTGGCAGCTCCTCCACTGTACACATCTGTGTGCCAGCCTGTTCTCTTGGGGTGGGGGGTGGGGCACATGAAGTTCTCAGTAAAAGCAGAACTCCTGGTACCCCTGAACTTGTCATCTGGGGATCACAAAGCCAGAACTTAACACTGGAAGTAAATGTATTTCTTCCAGGAGTTGCTTCACCCCAGAAGTTCCAGAAGTGTACCTTTATTTCATTAGCAGGAATATCAGGTGGTTCGGCTGGAGTCTCTGTGACCATTTTCCATTTGTGCTCGTATAAATCAGTCTTCTGGATTTATGAGCCCTTCGCCACCAGATCATAAAATAAAATAATGTAATTAGTGCAAGCAGCTAGGGCCATCCTTGGACTTGATATCATAATCATTCCACTTGTGAAATGTTTGCAGGAATTTTAACCAGTTTTCTTTACTGACATCCATTTTTTAATTAAAAATTAAAAAAAATAAGTGCTCATAGTAGAAACAGAAAAACAAGAATAAATTACAGGTACTAACTCTACAGAGGTAACATTTTGCCCCTAAATACACCTAATCCTTTTTATTTATATGTGTGTATATATATATCCATTGTCATGATACCCGTAGTACTTTTTTTTTTTTTAATAGTAGCTTTATTTTATTTAATTTTATATGTGGTGCTAAGGATCAAACCCAGTGTCTTAACATGTACTAGGCAAGCTCTCCACCACTGGGCCACAGTCTCAGCCCAGCACTGTTTTCTATGTATCATTTCTTTTTCTTTTTTTTTTTTTCTAACTTATTGTAGTTTTAGGTGGACACAATACCTTTATTTATTTATTTATATGCGGTGCTAGGATCTAACTCTGCCTCGTATATACAAGCACTCTACCACTGAGCCCCAATTCCAGCCCCTATGTATCATTTCTGTTACTTGATTTTCTGAATTCTTAAACCTTCTACAACATAATATTTAAGTTTCTTCATTGTCCATACTTAGCATTTTTTCCTATTTGTGAGGTTTTTGAAAAAAAAAAAAAAAATCCCTTGTAAGATACTTAGGTAGTTTCCGGTTTTAATATTGTAACAGTGCATCCTTCAAAGATAAAAAGATCTTTTTCTTACTTTCAGAAAAAACAGGTATTCACTGTAGAAAAACCAAGTACTGCGGAAATTTAGAATCTGAAAGAGAAAATTCCTGGTAATCTATAACTCAAAGATAACTTTTAAAATTAACCTTTTTTCTGCTTTTCATATTTTTATTATTTTACAAAATTGGAATGAATCCCTGGCATGATATAAAAAAACACTTTATTCTTTCAGTGAACCTCTGTACATTCCTACCATTCCCTGTGTCTGCCCACCTGCATCTGTGTGTGTACCTCCCTGTGAACTGCTCCTGCATTGCCCTGTTGTTGAATCCATTTCTGCTCACTCCTGTGACTGACTCTTCTTCCTCTCCTGCATCATCCATTTTCCCTGTCTACTGGTTTATTCCAATACAAACGTGCTGGAATATTCTTTTTAAAGTGCTTCTCTTAGCCAGGTGTGGTGACGCACACCTGTAATCCCAGCAGCTCAGGAGGCTGAGGCAGGAGGATCTGGAGTTCAAAGTCAGTCTGAGCAACTTAGGGAGGCACTTAGCAATTCAGCGAGACCCTGTCTCTAATAATAAAATTTTTAAAAAAAGGGGTGGGGCTGGGCTGGGGATGTGACTCAGTGGTTAAGCACCTCTGCATTCAATCCCCAGTACAAATAAATAAATAAAGTCCCTCCCTTACCTATACGTTCTTTAACTACCATCCCATCTCCACTCTCCTCCAAGAGTTGCCTATACTCAGTATCCTCCAATTCTTTTTGGTCCATTGCACCTAAAGAGCTCATCAAAGTCACAGTGACCCCCATGCTGCATATTCTTCCAGGTACTCAGGAAAGAAATGTATAAGTTTCCCTTGACTCCCGTTGTCCCTTATACCTCACATTCTAATTCCTTAGCAAATTCTTTAGTCTCTATCTTGAAAATACATGTCTAGACTGACCACTTCTTACCATTGCCACTGTTACATCTCTAGTCCAAGCCACCATCGTTTTCCTTATAGACAATTATAGTAGCATGCAGTTTTCTTATGCCTACTTTGCTGTATTGGTTTCTTTTCTACAAGGATCCAGAGTGAGTCTTTTAAAAAAGCAAATCAAACCCACAAAAATACCTAATAATGTTTTATTTCTCCTCTACTCAGAATCCACCAGTTGTTCCCAGTTTAAGTCCTAGGAGATTGTCCTTTCTCCAAATTGCATTTGTATCTTTGTCAAAAATATGTTGACTGTATTTTAGAGTCTTTGCTGTGTTGTCTGCTCCATTGTACTATGTGTTTATCCTTTTACCAGTATCTACCTGTCTTGATTACTGCATCTTAATTAATTAAGTCTTTACAGTGGGTAATGTGGGTCCTCTTGATTTCAATCTTCTTTTTCAGAATTGTTTTGACAATAATCTAGTACCTTTGCCTTTCCATGTAAATTTTAGAATGAGTTCATAGACAGTATCAGGGAAGAAAAATTTTTCCTCTGCCCTCAAGAAGATAATCAAGACAAATTTTCAGATAAAGGACAAAATTTAATCATGCATTTTTATTAGAATGTCCCACCTGAAACAGGCTTGGGAGCTCTGGCCTTGTCCATCATGCCTTGCTCTGTGCTGCTTTTCCATTTGGCTGATGGTGAGTTGTACCCTTTATAATAAACTGGTATATGTAAACAAAGTGAGTTCCTGAAGTTTTTTGAGTTACTCTAGCAAATTATTGAAACTGAGGGGAGGAATGTTGTTTGATCCCCTGAATTTGTAGGTAGCCTGGTAGAAGTGTGAGTAGCTTGGGCATCCTATTTATAGCTGGGATGTGAAGTGTAACAGTCCTGTAGGACTGAGCCCTTAATCTATGGAGTCTGTGCTGATAACTCTGGTAGCTAGCATCAGAATTGAATTAAGTCATCAGACACTCGTTTATTGTCTGGGGAGTTGGATCATTGATGGTTGGTGTGGGAAACCCCACACATTTGTTGTTAGAAATGTTATGAATCAGCCATGCATAGTGCTGCACGCCTGTAATCCCAGTTACTGTGGAGGCTGAGGCAGGAGGAACACAAATTCAAGACCAGCCCCAGCAATTTAGAGTGGTCCTAAAGAACTTAGCAAGATCCTGTCTCAAAATAAGAAATAAAAAAATTAAAAATAAATGTTATTAATCAAAACAGATCATGATAGTTTGTATAGTTTAATGAATAGTGAGCTTATTGTTTTTAAATGAATACATTTTTTTTTTTCCCCACCGTGCTGGGGATTGAACCCAGGGTCTTATGCTTGCAAGGCAAGCACTCTGCCAACTGAGCCATATCCCCAGCCCCATGAATACATTTTTAATGCCCTCTTTTTAAATTTCTAATATGGTAACTGTCAACGGATGTAATCTACACACACAGAAGCAAAGGGGTTCTCAATAAGAGTCCTAAATCCAAAAAGTTTGAGAATCTCTTCTCTAGGTGCTGTGCCCATATTTTGTTGTATTATTTGTGGTATTGTAATTGCTGTTAATTTATTTAATGTTTTTGATTCTTAATCCCTTCGGGTATATTGCCTAAAATTGAACCCATTTGGTAAACATGAAGATGTTGAGAATAACTGTCCAAAACAGTGTTCTCAATCTCTCGTGTTTTCCGTTTCTTTTACTTTTTCCATTTTTGGAGTACTGGGGAGCAAACCCTGGCTGGGGTGCTTCATCCCCACCGAGCTACATCCCCACACCTTTATTACATTTTAAAAATTTGTTTTAATTAGTTATACATGACAGTAGAATGCACTTTGCTACATCTATAATATATAATGGAATATAATTTCTCATTCTTCTGGTTGTACATGATGTAGAATCCCACCAGTCATATAGTTATATATGTACATAGGGTAATAGTTCTGTTCTTCCTACCCCTCTCCCCCCTCCACTCCCTTCACTTCCGTCTACCTAATTAAAGTAACTCCATTCTTCCCTAGGGCTCCTCTACCCCCTGCAGCTCCCCCCGCCCATTGTGAATTAGTACCTGCCTTTGGTTTTGGGGGATTGGCTTATTTCACTTGGTATAATATTCTTGAGCTCCATCCATAATTTCATTCTTTTTTTAAGGCTGAGTAGTGTGTGTATGTGTGTGTGTGTTGCGTTTTTAAAATCCATACATCATCTGAAGGGTACCTAGGTTCCATAGTTTAGCTATTGTTAGTTGAGCTGCTATAAACATTGATGTGGCTGCATCTCTGTAATATGCTGATTTTTAAGTCCTTTGGGTATAAACTGAGGAGTGGGATAACTGGGTCAAATGATGGTTCCATTCCAAGTTTTCTGAGGAATCTCCATACCATTTTCCATAATAGTGCACCAGTTTGCATTCCCACGTCCTCACCAACATTTATTGTTGTTTGTATTCTTTTTTTAGAATTTTTTTAGTTGTTGGATCTTTTTATTTGTTTTAATTAGTTATACATGATAGTAGAATGCACTTTGATACATCATATATAATGGAGTGTAACTTCTTATTCTTCTGGTTGTACATTAGGCAGACGATTCATTTCATAACTCAAGAAATGAGGGACAGGCTTAACCTGTTAGAAGATTAGATTGTTTTTTATTGTAGTGAGATTTCAAGGAGGTGTCTTTTTGTTTTTTGGTTTTTGTTTTTTTTTATCTGCCAGAGATTTGATTTTATCAGTGTCCTATCCTACCAGATAAACCAGGACTTGGTTCTTTGCTGTGATGTATATAAATGAAGACATTTGGTGTATTGTCATCAAAGGTCATTGTAGTTGACATTAATAAAGCAAGGTTTCATCACTTCCTGGTTACTGTATGATTAGAAAGGTGGTTGCTAGGGTAGCTGGATGAAATCTAGATCAAATTAGTAACAGTATCAATTGTTACCAATTCAGTTTCAGGATTGATTTCTAAAAATCTCTTTCTCTTCTTTTATCAACACCTTTATAAGATTTTTTCATTTTGGAGAATTCTGTGTTCCCTTTTTCTGTTTTTTAATGTTGTAGTGTAAGAATAAGCCAACTGGCCTGCAAGCCAACTCTGATTTTGAAGTAAAGTTTTATTATAACACAACCATGCCCATTTGTTTACGTTTCATTGGTGGGTGCTTTCATGCCATAGTAACAGTTCAGAGCTGTGAGAGAGACCATATGACTTACAAAGCCTAAAATATTTACTGTTTATCCTTTTAAAGAAAACATTAGCCAACTTTTTCCATACTGTTTATGGTAAAGTACCAGTTCTTTCTTCCTCCCTTTTCCCCATTCGTCATGAACACATTTTGGGGTGTATGTGTATAAAGTACAACTAATACAAATTACCATAAAAATGATGCACTCAATTTTTTTCATTATTATAACTAACTGACATGAAATTTACTGAATTTCTATTAAGATTTCTGACATTTATTCTCAATTTTTGTACCTACCTTGACAAGGATCAGTTGCCAACACTTTATGAACCAAAACCAGTGCTCAACCACACTTGGAATATTCTGTTCTTGTATACAATTTATGACTAGAAAACTTGTATTTGTACAGCTTGTTCACCACTTTCCTGGACATATTTTTGTAGATATAGTGTATTTTTGGTTGCGTATACCAGATATTCTGAAGATACACACTTGACAGTGATGTGAATCTTCCAGTGAGCAGAGTTCTTCCTGGGTAGTGTAATGTGTTCTTTGTTACTTCAAATACACTCTTCACCTGACTAAATAGACTTTTTGACTCTGAGTTTTTCCAGTTGTTTAGACTTAGCATAACTTCCCTATTGATGGGAACAGTATGACTGTAGATATGTGTTCAAAAAGAATTTTTTGAAATTAGTGGTTCCTGCAGGCCTCTGTTTCAAGTACTATTCCGTTAAACCAGTATGTACATACTTTTATATACCAACTCAATTCTTACCTCATATATTGCTTGAAAAGTGACTGTCTACCTGGGTGTAGTGACACATGCCTGTATTTCCAGCCACGTGAGAGGCTGGGGCAGGAGGATTGCAAGTTGGAAGTCAGCCCTGGCACTTTAGCAAGACCTTCTGAAAAAAAATTTTTTTTCTTTTTAAAGGGCTGGGGATGTAGCTCTAGTAATAAAGTATCCCTGGTTCAATCCCCAGTTCTAGGGGAAAAAAGAGAAGAGACAATTTATTTGGATTTGACAATCTTCGTCTTGTTTAGAAATGTACTGTTATGTCAACACCTATTTCTATATTTCACTTACAGCACACTATAAATTATCTTTGTAGATAAAATCTCTCCATAGAAAACTTTTTTTTACTGTGCCTCCAAGAACATGAGACAGAATAAAAAGTGAAAATAGAATCAAACAACATTACCCTATGTAAATTTATGATTACACAAATGGTATGCCTTTACGCCATGTACAAACAGAAACAACATGTATCCCATTTGTTTACAATAAAAAAAAAGTGAAAATATAACTACTTATTAAAAGGACCCTATGTAGAGGAAAAGAAACAATAATAGATTAGGTAAAGACACAGATTCTTCAAAAGTTAAATTTACCATTTGACCCTGTAGTTTTACTCCCAATTTGGCTGCCTAAAACTTCTTGGCTTACATTTGTGTTGTCTTCTTCCATTAGTGTTACTGGCAAAGATTAAAAATGAGAAAATGAGAGTCTTTCCATTCGTTACAAGTGATTTGATGGTTTTTTTAGTTTGTTTTTTGTCTAGGTGCTGGAACTCTTTGCTTTTATCTTATCCCCCCTTTTAAACAACAACAAAAACTTCTAGCACTTCTACTAGAATATGTTTCAGAAATGATCATTAGATAGATTGATTCAATATGTAATTTCAATTTATTTACTTTTTCCCCCTTAAATATGTTTTATATTATGTTTCTTAGTATTTGTGTCCCATGGCTTTGATGTTCTTTGGTGATTCCTACTATACACAGGTTGAATCTTCCTTTCCTTTCTTTCATAGATTGCAGTCCTTTTATCCTTTTTTTTTAAAGATCTTTTTCTTTTTGATGTTAAGTTTTTAAGTCTTAAGATATTATGTTACATGTTACATTCTTTTGTTTTTCTTTAGTTTTCATTTCCATATTGGTTTTTATTTCTAATTGTTGCCTGCCCTGAGTTCTGTCACCCTTTTGAGTTTTTCTAATTCATGTTCTGATTGTGTTGCCTCTTCATATTATGTCATTTTCTTAAAATTTTTAGCTAATTTTATGATAATATTTGGTTATAGTTTTCATCTGATTTTAAGGTTTGATTGTCATTGTTTTTTTTAGGAATTCTGTATTCCTCTTATTTTTTTCTCTTTAACAAACTTTTAGTGACTTTGTGATATAACCACAGTGTTTTCATGTTGATTATTTTAAGTGGAATTAATCTTCTCGAATTATTAGAATAGTGAGATAATCAGGAAAGCTTTTCTAGCTTCCTGTTTCTAGAGTCCTTCTGAATTCTGATGGGAATGGTGGGCAACTTTGGACTTTCAGACATCTCCTGGTCATTTCTTCTCTCCATCCTTGATCTGAGCATTCTCCATTTCATCTCCTCTGTTCTACATCATTTGGATTTGTTTCCTAATAGTTTCTCCTCAGTGTAAGACTTTGTCCTGGAAAGGAGCTTTAGGTGGTTAGCTTTGGGTGTATAGGGTCCAGATTACTCCATCCCTTCAGATAGCTACAGTCCATAAGTTGGAATATGCAAAACTCATTTCAGTCTCAATTGCTTTTTCACACTTGGCCTGCTGCATTTTGCAGTGAGTCACTGTTGTCTCATTTGGAGTTTTCCTAATTTGAGATTTGCTAAATACCCTGTTTCTTCTCTGTTGTTCTTCTCACATAAATAAATGTTAATTCTGCATATCTGTCAGTAGTTTGTCCTCACTTGCTTTTGTTTTGGTTTTCATGAAGCTACCTTTATCATTTAAACTTTCATTGGTGGAGATTGTCAGTGTTGCCCTCCAGATTGTGCCATCAGTTTTTCTTGGAGGTGGGAGGGGTTTAGGAGGACTCAACTATGTTTTGGCTGTTGCCATCGTTCTGGAATCCTATCCCATAGTATTTTTAAAAATTTTAAGCAGAAGCTGGGCATAGTGGTACATACCTGTGATTCCAGTGACTTGGGGGACTGAGGCAGGAGGATTATTGCAAGTTCAAAACCAGCCTAAGCAGGTTTAGCAAGGCCCTTAGCAACTCAGTGAGACCCTATCTCAAAATAAAAAAATATATATATAAAAGGCTGGGGCTGGGGCTGGGGAGATAGCTCAGTCGGCAGAGTGCTTGCCTTGCAAGCACAGGGCCCTGGGTTCAATCCCCAGCACAGCAAAAAAATTAATAACAAATAAATAAAAATAAAAGGCTGGGGATGTGGCTTAGTGGTTAAGTGCCCCTGGGTTCAATGCCTAGTACCAAAAAAAAAAAAAAAGAAAGAAAGAAAGAAAAAAATTAAGCATGATAGTGTTTTTATTTTTATTTCAAATGTGCACACAATTAATGGAAAAGCTCTTGTGTGATATACTCTTTCAGTCTATTAGGAGTACTAGACAGGTTTGAATTATTTCACTTTAGTAACATGATTTAGTCTGTATGTATATAATTAAGGAAAATCCATAATGCAAAGGAGGTAAATGGAGAAATTAGGGAAAAAAAAAATATATGGTTGTATCTTGTTTCAGGCAGCTATTCACTGCTGTGACTAAATGATCCGACCAGCACAACTATGGAGGAGGAAAGGTTTATTTGGGGGCTCACGGTTTCAGAGGTAGTTCACAGAAGGCCAGCTCCATTCCTTGGGGCTCAAGGTGAGGCAAGACATCAAGGCAGAAGAGTGGCAGAGGGAAGCAGCTCACATGGTGATCAGGAAGCAGAGAGAGAGATCTCCACTTGCCAGATACAAATATATAACCCAAAGCCACATCCCAATTCCTACCTCCTCCAGCCACACCCACCACTTCAGTTACCACTCATTTAATCCCTATCAGGGGATTGATTCACTGATTGGGTTAAGGCTCTCCTAACCCAGTCATTTCTTCTCTGAACCTTCTTGCATTTTCTCATGCATGAACTTTTGGGGGATACTACATCTAAACCATAACACAGCTAAGCCTTAATGACAGTAATTTTAAATGAGTCCTTGGATGACATTAGTTTACTATAAACTATATTTGTCTTAGTAGTCTGGCCTTACTATGTGTTAATAAAATGATTTTTATCTAAGTCCTTATGACCCCTTATTAAGTTATCCTTGGGGATTGGCATCAATATCTGATCTTTAAATGCCTACATTTATTTCACTTCCATTCCAAGGAAAACCATTACTTCATCCACTTTTACTGTTTCTTTTGCAAATGAGTACATCTTCAGCTCCTGGTAATAAAAAAAACCTTAATAAAAACTTGTTTAATTTGTGAATTTTGCCTGTTGTTTGTTGCTGTATCCCCAGTCAGTGCTTAGGAAATATTTGAATAAAAATATCTGCTAGGTGCAGTGGTGCACACCTGTAATCCCAGTAGCTCAGGAGGCTGAGGCAGAAGGCTCTTGAGTCCAAAGACAGCCTCAGCAGATTAGCAAGGCACTTAGCAACTCAGGAAGACCCTGTCTCTACATAAAATATAAAAAAGGGCTGGGAATGTGACTCAGTGGTTAAGCGTTCCTGGGTTCGATCCCCAGTTCACCCTCAAAAAAAAAAAAAAAAAAAACCCAACCAGATAAGATAGATAGATACACATACACACATATATGAACTATCATAACTTTCTGAATAGCAGGTGTTGTGGCACGCCTTCAAGGGAGGCTGAGGCAGGAGGATCCTTAAGTTTGAGGCTATCCTGGGCAACTTATTTAGACCCCATCTTAAAAAAATTTTTTTTAATAAAAAATAAAAATAAAAGGCATTGAGGGCATCCAGGGGTCCTGTTCCTTCCATTCTCCTGCTCTGCTTTCTGTAGCATACCAACTCCGTTTATAGACTCCCTGTCCTGCTATTTGCAAGGTGGATGCAATATTTCCTAGACATCACATCCTAAAGAACACATTCAGAAACCACTTCCTTGTGGGTCTCTTTTTTTTTCAAATCAAAGGAAACAGTTTCCTTCTATATCATTGGCCAGAAGTACTACATCATAAGCTTGAGCAAATCACTACCAAGTAGACTAGACTCTCCAGGATTGGTATAGATCTGTGCTGTCCAGTAAGGTAACCTTGAGCCACATGAGGCTACTTAAATTTAAATTCATTAAAATTAAATACAACTACAGATTCATTTCCTCAACCACACTCAACCACATTTCAAGTGCTCAGTAGCCACAGAAAGTTCTCTTGGACAGTGTTGGCTTACATTAATCATGGTTCATCCCAGGGCCTTTTCAGAATTAGTCTCATCTTAAGACTAGATTCTTACCTGAACACAGTGACACAAGCCTGTAATTCCAGCAGCTTGGGAAGCTACAGCAGGAGGATATCAAGTTCAAAACCAGCCTCAGCAATTTAGTGAGGCCTTAAGCACCTTAGTGTAACCCTGTCTGTAAATAAACACACAAACAAATGAACATGTGACTCTGTGGTGAAGTGACCTTAGGTTCAACCCCCAGTAAACCTCCCACCCAAAAAAGAAAAGATTGGACTCCTTTGACTAATTGATAACTTTCCAGAGACACCTACATGGTGAATAGGCATAGTATCTGAGAGTGAGAACACTCTTGCATGGCTGTTGGGCTTTGGTACACACTCCATTCCTTTGCATGAGCTGTATATTTTCTGTGTAAGAAGAAAAGGTTATTTCACTACCTGAAAAGAATACCTAAAGCATTTGTGAAGCAAGACCAGTAGATTCATTTGGAAATTAAACTTTGAGATCATGATACTAAACAGGGGCCTGTGATTTTCTTGACAATAATTGTTTTGTATACATTTGTCAGTATCTAAATGGGACATTGAAAAATGTCAGTAAGCTGTGTTATTTCTGTTTATTGTGCTATCGGGAAACACTTTTTACTGGGTGATCTACTTCATTAATCATTAGTACTATGAATATGGATATGGGTAGAACTGTTCTAGGTCTTTCCATGAACTAATTATTGTTTTTCCTCTTCTGTTGTTTTTCATGTGGCAAAAAATAGATAATAATCATCTATAGCTCCTTTTACTTCTGTTGTTGTGCTTGCACTCTGGGGTCTTGTGAACCTAGAAGTAGTAGTGCCTGGAAGGATATTGATTTCCTCTCATCTTTCCTTCATAGTAGCAGTAGGTTCAGGCAAGTTCTGCATGCTTCTTTCTTCCCTCTCCCTTCCCATCCCCTTGCAGTTATCACCAGTGACTTGCATGTATTGCAAATGCTGGCTTGCCATTAATTCCAATAAATACCCTGAATATTGTGAATATAAGAATGTTGTTACTATTGCACCTTTTCTCTTAATTGAGCAGGTTTTGATTATACCGAAAATAAAATGCCCTGCTTTACAAACACTTGATAATGGCTGTTACTTAAAAGGATTAATACGAAGTCCAGCTCTTTATTGTTGATAACCTTTTTGAAAAGTACTGTAATGTAAGGCTGCCTTGACTTTGTGGCATTGAAGCTGACTAAATTTTAAATGACTTAACAGCTATTATGAGACTTTCAGAAAATATTTTTAGTACATTTAGAATTTTTTTGCCTTTATAAAACATATAGAATGAAATTAAAAATTTGTTACACCTTTTTTTTTTTTTTTTTTTTTTGGCGGGTTATGGGGGACCAGGGATTAAACTCAGAGGCTCTTGACCATTGAACCACATCCCCAAACCTATTTTGTATTTTATTTAGAGACAGGATCTCACTGAGTTGCTTATTAGCACCTTGCTTTTGCTGAGGCTGGCTTTGAACTCTCCATCCTCCTGCCTCAGCCTCCCAAGCTGCTGGGATTACAGGCATGCAACACTGCACCTGGTCAACTGTTAGAGCTTTGATAGCACTTTAGACTCCTGTCCAACAGTTACTGGTTTACTGATTTAGAGATGGGGATGTTGTAAAAGGGAAGTGACCATGACACATAGTCCCAGATTTAAAAAGAAAACAAAAAGTAGTGATTCTCCATTTTATGTCAACAAGACTAGATTTACTTACATCTAACTTTTAGAATATATAATTTGACAAGTATGACCAAAATTTCCTACTTTCTTCAGCATTCTAAACACTTTGCAAACCATTTTACAAAGCATGTTTTCAAATTTTACACCCTCCCACTGAATGTTTAGAATTTTTCTGGCACTTCATGGTGAACCCTTGACTTTTCTGAGTTCTTGTTTTCTCTGCCCACCTCACAAAGGCATATTACCACATTTAATCCTCACAGCAGTCAGCGAAGGGTAAGTTGATGCATTGTACAAACCATGAGTAGTCATTTCTATTCTGTGTGAAGAACTGTTGCTGTGTTTTCTTTGGATTTTTTCCCCTTGTTAATTGTTTTGTTTTCATTTTTCTTTTTGTATTTTGTTTCGCTATTTCAGGTATAAAGTCTTCTCAACATTCAGTAGTTTTTCTGAATTGCTATGAAAATGTAAATTTTATGGTCCTGGGAGATATCTTCATTACCTGGTAACTTTTTAGAAATGCTACACTGAACCAGAAACTCTGGGGTGGGGCCAGCAGTTTTTTTAATGAAACCTGCAGGTGATTCTATGCACCATCAGTTTTGAGAAATCACCGATCTAGAAGACCCATGCATTTCCATCATTTTGGACAAGCTCTGAAACTTTTTTTTTTTTTTTTTTAATTAAACTCTAAAGCTTTCTACATACTTTGGTTTGCATCATATTTTTCTTGCTTACACTAATCTTAAAATTAAGAATTTCTTGCTTTGCTACTATTGTGTACATTTTTAAAGTTAGTGAAAAAAAATTTTTTGTATTGGGTATCAGAGGTTTTTGTCATTTCATTGAATAATTGTGACATTTTAATGAGTAAATGCAGTCCCTTTGGGCAGATAAAAGTGTCAGTGTGTCTTATTTGTTCAGCATGCAAATTCTCTGCCTGCGGATGTAATATGGTCCTAGACTTCATAAATAAAGCAGCCATATACAGACATTTTCTTTCATCTGTTCGCCTTCCTCAGGAGAAAACAGTGGATGAGTAGATAAGTGGCAGTAAAGAATATATCTTCAGGGGCTGGGGTTGTGGCTCAGTGGTAGAGCGCTTGTCTATCATGTGTGAGGCACTGGGTTTTACTCTTAGCCCTGCGTATAAATAAGTAAATAAAATAAAGGACTGTCAACTAATAAAAATATTTAAAAAGAATGTATCTTCACTAGCAAATATAAAATTGGCAGGCAATAACAAACTGGGATCTTTATTTGAAATCTGTTTGTCTTAGATTATTATCTAGATGAACAACTATGCACTTTGCATACCAAAGAGCACACATTTATCAGAATTGGAGTACATAGGGTAATAATGAAGAGAATAAGTCCACAGGTTCAAGTAATTGGCTGGGTGCCCTGGCAAATTCACTTGGGCATAGAGCATATTATCCTATATTACATAAGTGGGCCAGATAAAATCAGAAGACCCTTAGAGGAAGTAGGCAAGAAATCAGAGTTAGTAGATTTGATAGTGGAAGCAGGCAATAGAAATGATGTGACAATGTGGACATGAGCCATGGCCCTCTCGAAAAAAGACAAGGAGATGGATTCTTCCTTCAGAGCCTCTTGGTAGAAACAACTCTGTGAAACTCTCAACAGTTTCACAACCTCCAGAACTATAAGAGAATAAACTGGTATTGTTTTAAGTTACCGTGTGTGTGTGTGTGTGTGTGTGTGTGTGTGTGTGTATGTGTGTATCAGCAATAAGAAACTAATACAGGGTGTTCTTCAAATTGAAAAAAGAAAGTTTCTTTGAGAAACTGTTAATCCATTGTCAAGACGCAACATTCTTTTTTATAGAGTGAAGTCTGGGTTAGCAGCATTTGGATTTTCAGACTTCCTTACAGTGTGGCATAAACTTCTGTGGTGTGGATGTGTTGAACTTCCCTTTCACCTTAACTCTCAAATGTCTCTAGAGACTGAGAAAGTAATTAGATTAGAAAGGGGGCATTGAGAAGTACTTACAAACCTCTGGAACATCAAGATGAGTGCCTGGGGGACAGTTTTATATGAAGAGTTCCTTGAACTGAATCCCCTTGGTAGAGCTATCCTTCACTGATGATCCATCATATTTCCAAATGTGGCTTTGCCAGGCAAAGTCACTTCAGAACAGTTTCTGAAAGCCTAATGTGCTTTATATTTTCACACCAGAGGGCAGTATTTCAAAACCCCTCTGATTTGCACACTGTGAGTTTTTCATAGCCTGGTGGTTCTGCTGAGGGAAGCATCAGACCCATGTCTGTGTGTATATATCTGTATATTCTTTTAGGAGTCCTTGTCATTGGCCTTTCAGTCCTAGATTTTCAACTAAAAATATTTCACACTTGAATGCAGATTCATAAAGCTGCAGCTGTCATACAGAAGTAAAGACTTGAGGTCATGTAAACTTTAGGATAGTTATATGTGAGAACAAGAACCTATAATCCAGAGTTATTTTCTAGAGTCTCAGCTAAATAGGATTTTTCTAATCCCAAAAAGTAGAGATGACATGTATTATTCATTAGTTAAGCTAGTTCTCTTGTATGAGCTAACTAGCATGCCTCATACAAGCTAGGCATTTTATTGAACATAATTCTCAGATGCCATAGCAAAAAAATCACATTATATGTTGATCTTGGGGGTTTTATTTGTTGTTTTTATTGCTATTTGGATCGTCTAAGTAAAATTCATTATTTTACCTGTTTTTACTTTTATTGGTTACCTAACTGTCCAAGATTTTTTTAATCAGTTACTAGTATAGACAGCTCATTCTATTTCACCTGCCTTTGTGATGGCTCATTAGTTCATTAGTAACTATTTAATAGTTTAGCAACCTGTCCTACCAGTTGACTACAACTTTATAGAAGTTGGTACCAATTAAATGAAATTATTTTTTACCTTTAGAATACTTACATGCTTTAATGTACAGTAACATTTTTTAGAGTTAATGATCCAATCTCTAGTAACTTTGTTGAATGGAAAATATATATATATAAAGTATACACACACATTTTAGTTTTACTTTTGGTACTACCAAAACAGTTACACAGTAACCAAGTTCCTGTTATGTCCCAGACCCTGAAATGTAGTTAGAAACAACAGCAATTGAATGTCACACAAATCATCTATCCTCCTCATTGATCATTGTCATTACACATAGCAGTGATAAAGAGTGGTTTATTCACACATTTTTCCAGAAACTTTTTTCCTAATTGCTCTCTACTTTCCTTATACTTCAGATACTTTCCTGTAATAGGTCCTGGCCGCTTAGCTTATCTTATCAGGAGTCGTCGTCTAGGTCAGAACCTGTTCTCACTTGTGTGTGTGCACCACTTTCTCACCTGAACAAAACTAGTTGTTTAAATTTTGTCTAATACCATACTTCTCTTTTTCTGTCACCATTTAACTGCTTGCAAAAATCACTTCCTACCTAATCCAGTGATCATCTCCTTTATCTCAGTAGTGAAGATGAACACAGACAGCTCATGTCCACTGCAGCATTTGAAAAGCAAGGGGACACATCCAAGGTGATTATGGTACCAGATACAGGAGAAAAGAAAGACAGTGCTCAATATTAATTGTGAATGTCAGTACTACTACTTATTAAATTAAAACTCAGTTCAACGATTACCTTTAAAATGAACCTAATTCATATTTACAGGCTCCCCAGAGAGAGAAACCTATTCTTTTCCCCTCTCTCTTTGCCTCTCTAGTTAGTGTTGAAATCAGTGTTGCATCCTCATTTCCATTTATTGTGTTTGAATCTCCTCTTCTGCTTATGTTCTGTATTTAGTGAAGCTAGAGACTATTAGTACAGGAATTTAATAACATAAAACTTCATTTATTTATGTTTATTAAGTCAGAGTGCTATTTTACTTCTTCTTGAGCCTAAGAGGAAATCTTAAAAAGTCTGTAGAGGTTTAATGTAATAAACACACTACTTAATTACTGTACAAACTTAACCACAGAATTTCTGTCACAAAATAATACCCAAGTTGAGGGCCTGAAAGAAGCCTCCACATTTCCACCCTCACAAACTCCCTTGGGTTTTCTGTTCTGCCCTCTGTCTGGCAAACAAAAACATGGAATCTGTTCCAAGAGCTTCTGTGAAACTAGTTTAGAAATTTTGTGAATGTCTCAAAAAAAATGCTCCAAACTCTACATTTCCATTCCATTTTGCCAGTTTTCTCCAGGCCATTTATTTAAAAAGAAGGAAAAAGAAGAATTCGTTGTTTTTCTTTAGTATTTTGTTACCGTATTAAGAAATTTTATCTAATTTGTTGCACGTTTTAAAAACTCCAATTTTAAGACTTCTTTCCAGTTTTAAGTAACCTATACTAAAAAGAAAAACCAGACAAACAAAAACATCCCTGAGCTCTTGATTTTTACTCTCCATAGCCTCTATGGAACAAAACATGTCAGACTTTAGAATCCTAAAGCAACTATTTTAAATTGAAATAGCTATCAGCTGTGTAAACCAATTATTATTCCATTGCTTTTTTTCTTTCTTGGCCAGCATTCATTCATTAATATAATTAAAGATGTATTTGAAGAACTCAACATATATCTTTGATAAAATTAAGTATACACTAAACAAATGTGCCACCCTGTGCATGTATTTGAAATTTATGAAATTAGAAATTTATTTTATTGATCCCCTTAGAGTGTCTCTACATTTCATTTATTCAGTCATTTGAAATATTTACTTGTTATGTGTCAGACACTGTTCTAGCTGCTGGGGATATGGCAGTGAACAAGGCTTCAGACTACCTGCTCTCATGGAGTTTAGCTGTTGAAGTCGTGGGGAGGAGTGGAGAGCAATAAACAAAAAAATCAATAATCAATTCTAAGCAGAAAATTCAAATAGGTGATTCAGTGGGATGGCTCTGAGATTGGCTAGGCAGGAAACACCTATGAATGAGAAGGTGACATTTATGCTGATGTCTGAATAACAAAGAGTCATCCATACAAAGATTAGAGGAAGCAATATTCCAAGCAAAGGGAAAGTAGTCTTAAAGTGAAAATGGATTGTGTATTAAAAAATAGAAAGTCAGTGAAACAAGCATGGTGTGTTAGGATGAGGGGATGGACAGTGATCTGTGTGGTGTGGGGAATAAAGGCAAGATTGAGGTCAGATAGGTGGAAAGGAGCTTGGATTTTATCATATAGTGATTGGCCAGTGAGGATTTTAAACAGGAGTGACGGAGCAATCGAGGCATACAGAACTATGTGTATATGTGTCTGTGTGTGTATGTATTCTCTGTCTGTCTGTCTTTGAAACAAGAATAATGGAAGATCAGGTAGGAAGCTATTGCAGTAGTTTAGAATACACTTGGTGTAGTGACTTGAATTAGGGTGCTAGAGAGTGAAGTGGAATTGTTTGGGATATGTTTTAATTTACTTGTAGCTTGGTATCTTTACTGATACTGTGCATATGGGGGAAAGCAGACTTTTTGAAGAGGATCAAGAGTTGTTTTTGTCCATTTTAAGTTTAAGATAACCATTATTAGAGAACTGTTTAGAGATGTCAGAGTAGCAATTGAATATATAGTTCTGGATTTCCAGAGAGAGAGGTTAGGGTTAGAGATAGATTTAAAATTAAGCAGCAGAGGGATGGAGGATGTGGCTCAGTAGTAGAGTGGTAGAGTGCTCGCCTAGCATGCATGAGGCAATGTTTTCAGCCCCCAGCACTGCAAATAAATAAATCAAGTTTCTCTGGTTAAAAAGAAAAGAATAGAAAAGAAAAAGGAAGAAGCCAATGACAGGCCTGTAATTCCAGCAGCTGGGGGAGGCTTAGTGCTCTTGAGTGGAACGTAGGCAGGGAGGTCTTTCGTGTAGCTGCCCTCCTGGGGATGTGGTAAAAGACTACCTCCACTACTTTGAGTCTATAATTTAATCTATTTCAAGCTAGAAATGGTGTAAAATGCATAAGTGTGTGTGTGTGAGAGAGAGAGAGAGAGAAAGTGGGAGATGGGGGTGGTGGAGACAGAGAACAACCCACTGCAGCTTCCAAATAATTGATCAACAGTTCCTTCTGCATTTAAGAAATTGTCGTCTTGGCATTTTCCCCATCAACTGTGAATGTTTAAGGGTTCTAGCTAATACTCTTGTGCTATGATCTGAATATTTGTGGTCTGCCTCCTCTCTCCAGATTCATACGTTGGAACCTAAACCCCCGTGTGATGGTATTAAGAAGTAGGGCCTTTCTGAACATGGTGGTGCATGCCTGTAATCCCAGTGACTTGGGAGGCTGAGGCAGAAGGAGTCCAAGTTCAGCAACTTAGCAAGGCCCTAAGCAACTTAGCAAGACCCTGTCTCAAAATAAAATATAAAAAGGACTGGGGATATGGCTTTAGTGATTAAGTGCCCCTGGGTTCAATCCCTGGTACAAAAAAACCAGTAGTAGGGCCTTTTGGGAGATGATTAAATAATGAAGGCAGTCCTGTGAATGGTTTTAGTGCCTGTATGTAAGAGTCCCCAAAGAGCTTGTGAGCTTCTTCTACCAGGTGAGGAAGACTGACTGAGAAGGTGCTGTCTCTGAACCAGAGCATCAGCCCTCACTGAACGGAATCTACTATACCTAAACTTGGACTTCTGGACCTCTAGAACTGTAAGAAATAAATTTTTCTTGTTCATAAATTACCCAGTCTATTTTGTTTTATCAGTCTAAACAGTCTAAGACACTGTTTTCCATTTTCACTATTTTTGAAAATAATTCCTTCAGGAACATTGTTTTATAGTAACACTTTGTAAGCTTTCAGTAAACCTTTATCTCTCCTTGGTGTACAGTATAATATTCTACCATTCTTTTAGATTAATGAACAAAGTTTCTGGCATTTGTAGGTTTCTTTGAGTTCATAATGCCTATTGACATTAGTACTTTCATTAATCAAGTAGACCATCAAGGGACTTATAACTATTTTCTCTCTTCATACTCTACCTAAACAGTGTCAGTTTCCTGTGTACTTCTGGCCCATAATTTCAAAATTTGAGCCTGTTTTTTCTTCTTGCCATCATAAATTTTAGCTTTGCTTTATTTTCTCTGAACTGCTGTATGTGGACAATCTATTTTGGTGATCAAAATTAGTTCAGCTTGCAGATCCTCAGATACACTAGTCCACATAATAAGAATGAACCGCTGCAGGATAGAAGCTTTGAACATAATAGTTGTTAAATGCTATTTTCCTAAATGTAATGGTGCACATTTAAGTGTGCAGGCCATTAATTCTGTGATTCAGGCTGTTGATTAGTGGTGAAAACTGAAAACTGTGTTATAGTGATACTTAATTTTGCTTTGAATGAGAACATAAGCTAACTAGTCAGATACTGAGCTTCTGAAACCAGAAGAAAATTCAGTTATCACTCTGTGTCTGACCTTTTCACTTTCCAAACTCAGAAACTGAATAGATTTGGATAACAAGGGATACTTGTTTTTGTAACATTGGGCTGATTGTATAAAGCACAGACTGGGCCTTGCCCAATTAATACATTTTGTTTCATACTCCAGAATTTCTGACTTACACAGTCAAGCAGCTTAACCCAGTTTACATGAAGGAACAAACTAGAGTTGTTTCTCTTTTTCACTCTTTTAGAGAAAATATGTAACTTGGCCTTTAATTTCTCATTCCCTACAAAATAAGGACTTCAAAAATCCATAATAAAAATTAAGTAGAGGTGGGGACAATTTACATATTCCTTCCACTTAAAAGTTCACTAACAAAACTAGTGAATAAGCTGGGTGAGGTAGCTCAGGTCTGTAATCCCAAGCACTAGGAGAGGCTTAGGCAGGAGGATTACAAATTGAAGACCAGCCCCAGCAATTTAGCAAGGCCTTGTCTCAAAATTTAAAAAGGGCTGGGAATGTAACTTAGTGGTAAAGCATTCCTGAATTCAATACCTAGTACCCTACCCCTTACCCGCCCCTCAAAAAAAGGGAATAATGAAGATTTGAATAGTTTAATGCTTTGTCTTATTGTTTCTTCTTGTAACAACAGCTTTTCACATGCCATAAGATTCCCTTTCATAGTATACAATTTCTTGGTTTTTATTTGTACAACCATCATCATTATCTGATTAGTCCCCACAAAGAAAAACCCATACACTCTAATAATGATCACTTTCCTTTCCCCATCCCTCCACCCCTGTCCTAAGCAACAACCGATCTACTTACTTTCTGTTCATTTGCCTATTCTGGACATTTCATGTAATTGAACAATATGCAGCCTTTTTGTATCTTACTTCTTTGATACCTAATGTTTTCAAAGTATATCCATGTTGTATCACATGTCAGTACTTCATTCCTTTTAATGACCCAGAATATTATATCAAATGAATAAACCACAGTGTGTTTATTCATTCTTCAGTGATGGACATTTGGGTTGTTCCCACCTTTGGGTTATTATGAATGCTGCTGTTTCACAGATTTGTGTACGTGTGTTGTGAGAGCGTGTTTTCAATTTTTTTGAATATACATAGGAGTAGAAGTGCTGGGTCATATGGTAACTCTGTTTAATATTTTGAGAAACTGCTAGACTCCTCTTCCAAAACAGCTATCATTGTACAGCCCATCTAACTGTTTCTTAAGTAATATAATTGTTGACTAGTTCACTGAACAGGATGTATCACATACCAAAAAAACCATTTGGCAACAGCCCTAGAGATTTTAATATGTTCTTTCCCCACCTTTGGTTATTTAAAGAGACTCTTAAGCCAGGCATGGTAGTGCACACCTGTAATCGCAGCGGCTCAGGAACGTGAAGCAGGAGGATTGCACCAGCAGGAGTTCAATTTATCAAGGCCCTAAGCAACTTAGACCCTGTCTCAAAATAAAAAATAAAAAGGGATGCGGAAGTAACTCAGGGGTTAAGTGCCCCTGGTTTCAATCCCTGGTACCCCCCTCCCCCCAAAAAAAATTCATTTCAGATGAGTTAAGGAAACTTATTAGGTACCCAACGCTAGCACTGGGTATTGAACCCAAGGATACCCTACCACTAAGTACACCCAGCCCTATTTTTTAATGTATTTTATTTTATCTATTCTATTCTGTTTTTTTTTGAGACCAAGTCTCACTAAGTTGAGTAAGCTGACCTTGAACTTGAGATCCTCTTGCCTAAGCCTCCCAAGTCACTAGGATTGCAAGCAGGCACCTCTATGCCCAGTACTTCAGGTTTTATTTTTGTTTGTCTGCCCACTTTTCTTGGAATGAAAGACTATATACATTTGTAATTATCCCAGTTCTAATCAGAACAGAAAGCCCAAAGACTTAAGCAGTGATGAGACTTTTTTAGTACAGTAACTGAAAAGTCCAGATTACACTGGCTTTAAACAAAACTTGGTCTCCACTCTAGGAGGACAGAGTTCCTTGATATCTTAAATAGCATCCCCAAAATTAAATATTACTGACCCTGATTGATCTGCCATAGGATGTGTGCTTATATTTGGTCGAGGTTTGAGATAAGCTAGCACTGCCAAGAACAGACACAATCCAAGTTAGGGTACTGCTAGTTGAGGAAGGAGAAATGTATGCTGGAGAGAGAAATCCAGTAAGGGTCTACTCCAGAATCACACCTTGCTTTCTGTAGAGCTGATAAATAAAAATAGTCGCTCTGCACTTGAGTCTGTATCTTACAACCTAGTGATTTCCTCTAGACATCAACCCTTTCTTTTTCTAGCTTTTGCTGAGGATCCTTTATATGTCTATGCCTATTTATCCATAAGTACTTATTTTGGTATTTTATAGCTTTGTTTAAAATGCTTCCTTTGTTTTAAGTGATGAGAGTAGGCTGTATTTGTAACCACTATATCTGAGTTATAATACTAAAAAGAAGCCTGTCACAGTTAAGAATGCTTTATTTTTGCTCAGTGATAGTCCCTTGCTTGACGAATAAAAGGGTTGGGTTTTTAGTGCAACCTGGATTTTGTCTGAAGCAGCATCTAAATGGTGTCTCTTCCAATTCATTCTAACAAGTAACAGGGCAAAGAAGTAAACAAAGGGGGAGGTTTAAATATTGTTTGGGCATTAATAAGAAGAATGCAGATAAGCCACTAAGTGAATTTCTGCATATCCACTTTCTGAGTTACCCACTTTAGTGACTTTCTCTGTTATTATACCTGTTTGCTGTTAGGTCATTTCTTTCTTTTTGTTTCATGCTACACATCAGACAATCTGAAAGTCTCAAGTGAATTACAAACCAACAATTTCCTATGAGCCTGCAGGTTGGTGCAGATCTACTGATCTAGGCTTTACCCAGCTAGGCCAGGAAGGACTTTAAACTTTTGGTCCAGTGCAAGTCTATTTCATAAATTGTTACTGGAGCTTAGTTTGAAAGGCAGTGGCTACCTGGGCATGTGGATACACAGTCTTCTTATATAGGAACACAAGAGTATAAGAAGAATGAGAAGAAACATACAGTGTCTCTTATGACTTTAGCTTGCAACTTGCACACTGAATTTTCTGCCAGTTTTATTAGTCAAAGTCAGTAATATCCCTAAGTCACATAACCAGGGAATACATTGCTCCCATAGTGGGAGGCATTGCAAAGTCACACAACAGTGAATATTAGTGCATACCTCTAATAAGGGAGGGAGTAAAGAATTATGAATATTACTTACCCTTATGTACTGTTGTAAGAATATAGGTGCATAAGACTGACAAAAAAAAATTTCTTCTTAAATTAAGATTAAATTAAGATTATGGAAGAGTATGATTGGGCACACTTTAATAACCTGATTAGAACCACTAATGTTTGCTGGGCGTGGTGGTGCAGGACTAATCCCAGCAGCTCAATAGCCTGAGGCAGAGGAGGATGGCGAGTTCAAAGCCAGCCTCAGCAACCTAGTGAGGCCCTAAGCAACTCAGCAAGACCCTGTCTCTAAATAAAATATAAAAAATGGCTGGGGATGTGACTCAGTGGTTAAGTGCCTCTAGGTTCAATCCCTGGTACCAAAAACAAAACAAAATCCCACTAATGTTCAAATAAAGTCTTTAAATGATGTTTATTGCTACCTATGAGAAAACAGCCACAGTAGTACTGTGTTCAACTCCTCTTATCTTTGTACCTGAAGACATTTGCTGAATTGCTTAGTAATTCTTAATACTAGCCTTTTGTGTAAAGTATCTTGCTGTAATCAGTCTTAAATTATTAACTGACTCAATATTTATTATCTAAAAGTTCACAGGGCTGGGGAGATAGCTCAGCTGGTAGAGTGCTTGCCTTGCAAGCACAAGGCCCCGAGTTCAATCCCCAGTACCGCAAAAAATAAATAAATAAATAAAAATAAAAGTTGACAAACTAGTTTACACATCAGCTTTTACAAAGATTTCATAATATCTAGCAAGCAGAATTAGTAAAAATGTTGGGCATTTAAAATTTCATTTAGAAACATCTAGATAACCTAAAAAATGTTTCAGACAATGTGCCTAGAAATAATTATTTGTTTTTGTCTTACATTTCCAATGGTGGTAGGAAAGTGATTTTGTAGACTTTAAGGAATCTAGGTTTAAATGTGTTAGACAGTGTTTTTTTTCTCCACTAATTTGATGATAGAACTCTTTTCCCCAAGAAAAAAGACATTTGAAAAAAATGAGAGTCCATGGTATACATTTTAGATAACACCGTTGTAGGCCCTATATATTAGTAACTAGGAATAGGTTTAATGTTATATAAAGAGAAAAATCCATGACAATAGTCACCTAAACTAGTTCATTTCTCTTATATGAAATGTGGCTAGAAGTGTAGGCAACCTGGTATGGTGCCTCATTTTCATTAATGACTCAGGATCCTATCCTGCTTATCCACTGTCCTTAGTGTATTCCCCTCATCCGTCAAGTTGCTGGCTGCGATCAATGCATTGTTTGTATATTCTGTGCGGAAGGAAATGGAAAAGAAGGGCATGCTTCCTTTTATTTCCTGTTAAGTCTCATATAGTACAGTTTCTGCTGTACTGTTATGAAGACAGTATTGTCAAAACTTAGTCATCTTGCAACATGTTGCTGCAAGAAAGGTTGAGAAGTACGTTTTTTTAAAAAATCAGTGGAGCTGGGGTATACTTGCCTGGTAGAGTGCTTGCCTAGCATGCACAGGGTCTTAGAATCAATCCCCAGCATGCAGTGGGCGTGTACAAACACACAAATCTGGATTTTGTTACCAAGTACAATAGATTTTGGAAGGAAGCTTGCAATCTCTGTTATATTGTAGTTTTTAATTCTTCCTTTGTAAAACAAGGATATTACATTGTTGTTATATAATGGTGAGTATTCGGCAAATGATAAATAAGGGGGTTGTTTAATAAATTGTGATAATTTGCGTTTTCTGTTGACTTGTAGGAGTCTCATTCCCTCTTGATAATAAATGGAAAATTACTGTATAAATGAAAATGTGAGTGCAAATACGCTGATTCCCACTTTTTAGTGATTATATAGCAATCACTATAATTTTTATTTTAATCCCCCCAAAATTAAAACTCTTACTTGAAATGCAGCTAAATACATATTTGAACTAAAAAAGAACTGAGATTTTAATACATTTCTACTAATTGGTTTTAAATGAACAGTCATTTTTGAGCCACTAGATAAAAATGCTGCCGATTGTAAAATGCACTCCAGTTTCAGAGTTGTTAAAACGTGGGGGAAGGTGTGTGTGATAGTAGGAGACAAAAGCTAACATTTTCCATGATTGGCTTTTGTCTCCTACTTCTCTAGCCAGTTGAAGGAGTAATTACTGCATGCAATTGCAATTGATACTGGTCAGTATCAATTATCTATTGCTGTATAACAGACTATTTCAAAATCTAGTAGTTTTAAGTAATCATTTTTAGATTTTATTAAAATTTCCCCCATTACTTGCCACTTATGTGTGCATGTATGCTAAGGTATATATAATTTTTATTGCCTGTGTGTGTATGTCCAGTACCAGAGTGGAGATGGTAAACAGAACTAACATTGAAAGTATTCTTTGGGTTGCCCTTTTATAAGCACCCACCTCCCTCCTGGTGCTGACCTCCATCCATTCTCACTCTGGTTCCTAACCCCTGGTAATTACTAATCTTTCTGCCATTTCTAATGTTTTGTTCTTTCAGAAATGTTACATATATATATTTGTGTTTGTATATACACTCTTGTTTGTATATAAAAATAATCTTATTTTTTCTTTTCCCCATGAGTCTGTGGATCTACAGTTGGGGCAGGCCTCAGTTGGGATGATTTATCTTTGTTTTGCATGATGTCTGCTGAATTCTTCTGGGAATGGAGGATATAAGATAGTGTCATTGACATGACTGGAGCCTTTGTACTGGCTTTTGACTTGGGCATTTTAAATGTCTCGCATGGCTCTTCTCATGTATCTTCCTCTGTAAGGGCTTCTCTCTTCTATGTTGCCTCTTATTCCTGCAGAAGAGGCTAGACTACCGTACATACCAGTCCAGGGCTCCAAGGAAATAGTGAAAGTTACTATGCCCAGAATTGGCACAACCTGTTTTATAGCAATCTTTTTTTTTTGTTTTGTTTTGTTCTTACAGTACTAGGGATAGAAGCCATGGCCTTGCACATTCCAGATAAACACTTTACCACTGAGCTACATCCCAACCTTTTAAAAATTTTTAAAAATTGAGATAGAATCTAAGTTGCCCAGGTGGGCCTTGAATTCATGATCACCCTGCCCCATCCTCTAGCAACTGGGATTACAGGTGTGCACCACTGTAGCAATTTTTATGTTGGAGCAAACCACAAAGATAGCCCGGATTCCAGGGGAGGGGAAATTAGACTCTGCCTCTTGATGGGAGGAGCAGCAAGTGTGGAGCGATGGGAGGCATTGTTGGTGACCAACTTTGGAGATCCTGTGCACTTCAGACAAGATCGTTGAATCATATGAGCGTTGGCACATGGGTCTGCTTGAATCTGTTTTAAATGTTACCTTACTTCATTTTTAAAATCTGTGGTAGTTTGAATTCCATAAAAAACACTAAGTATGACTGGTATCTGTAGTCCCAGCATTGGGAAAGCTGAGGAGGGAGAACTTCTTGAGTCCAGGAGTTCAAGACCAACTTGGATCTTGAGACCCAGTCTCAAAAAATAAATAAATAAATAAATAAATAAATAAATAAATAAATAAATAAATAAATAAATAAAAAGTAGGGGACAAATTTGAATGTGAAAAAGTGATATCTTTTTTTCTTGCTAATGCCAGTTTCCAATAAAGCAGTTTTGCTGCAAGGCAGGTTGCCAGAGTTCAAGTTATCAGCCAAATCTAAGGATTCCCCAGGGGCCTATGGTATTTGCAGAACAAATGTTTGCTTGAAGTGGCTGTTAAGATGTTAGGAATGGTTCACCTCCCTTTCTTTTCCCCAGGCTGGCTGTTTTTTGTGCTCTTAAAAGAGCAAGGGCTTGTATACATAGTTCCAGATTTCTATAATACTAACTTTAAGGGATTTGCCTCTTCACATTCAGTGTTTAAAGTAAGGCATATAAAGATATTGTTTTTCATGATATTTTCAACTTCTTGGAAGAGACCGTTTAGGAGAGGAAAGAAGAAGAGAAACACTTTTCAGCTGAGGAATTGAAACTTGGAGAGCATTTTCTCTTTAGATTTTTCTGCCTATGAGCCTGGCGTGGTGGCACATGCGTGTAGTTCCAGGGACTCCAGAAGCTGAGACAGGATTGCAAATTCAAGGCCAGCCTCAACAATTTAGCAAGGTCTTGTCTCAGAATTTTAAAAATAAATAAATAAGAAGGGCTGTTATGTGACTCAGTGGCTAAGTACCTCTGGATTCAATCTCCAGTACCAAGGATGTGTGTATGCAGAATTCTTGATTATCTATTAAAATATAACAAGCTATTACATATTTCTGGAATGAGAGATAATTAATTATTGCTCAGTTATTGCTCAGTGCAGGGCACATCCTTAGGATTATTTAATAAATCATAGATATGAGTAGGTGTTAAGTGTAGTTTCATATATAGAAATGAATTTTTCATCTGAGTTTAGAACAGTATATTATTTGGTTGAGAGTTCCTTCCTGCCTTCCTTTTTTTAAATATATATATATTTAAAGGTGGACATAATACCTTTTATTTATTTATTTTTATGTGGTGCTGCCGATCAAACCCAGTGCCGCTTACTCCATGCACAAACAAAAACAATATGTATCCCATTTGTTTACAATAAAAAAAAAAAAAAAAAAACAGTGCCACACACTTGCTAGGCAAGTGATCTACCACTGAGCTACAACCCCAGCCCCCCTGCCCTCCTTTTTGATAACCACTTTCACAAACATTTTACAGTAGTATTTCTTTATTGGAGTTTTTGTTTTTGCTAATTTTAGTTTCCCACAGTCAAATGGTAAGTACAGTAAGATATTTTGAGGGATAGCATATTTGTATAACTTATTATAGTATATTATTATATTTTATTGTTAACTTGTTAATCTGCTACTGTGTCTAACTTAAAATTTGAACTTTATCATGGCCATGTGTGTATTGGAAAATCATAGTATACCATATAGGGTTTGATTCTATCCGTAATTTCCTTTTCCCAAAATGTCACACAAATGGGATCATATTTGTAATCTTTTGAATCTGCCTGCTTTTACTTAGATGCATGCATTTGAGAGTCATCCCTAATATATCTATCAGTAATTTGTTTCTTTTTATTGCTAATTGTGATATAAAGATATCACAATTTGTTTATTCATTCACTAATTGATAGTCATTTGCATTGTTTCAGTTCTAAAGCAATCTTGGATATTGATAACAAAGATGTTTTTAAAAACTTATATATTTTATAAATAACATATATTATGATATATAATTATATTTTATATATTATATAATTATATTTATACATAAATCATATATGCTCACACACATATGCTTTTCCCTTTGTACATAAATCCTTTGGCCATAAACTACTTTATCCCTATCTTGTACCTGTCTATCTGCTTTGAGGAAAACAAATGACTAATATTTCCCTGTACCTTATAAATGTCTTTTAATAGAACTGTTTCTGGCTTCTGGTGTTTCATCATAGGAATCACTGTTAACATTGCTGGGTGAATGCTCAAATCATGATAAAACGCTTCTGAAAAAACCTTAAGGACCTAAAAGAGTCATTCATAGGAAAGAGTTAAAGCATATTGCCATACAAACCTTTAATATGGGGGTCTTCTGTTTCCCCTTCCTTTAAGTTCATCCTGTCCTTCATAGGCAATAAAATGTATCTGAAAACAAAATAATTCTAGATTATCTTCACTGCCTTGGAGGCTAATACTGTTCTTTCATATGAATTTGCTCGGTCATCAGTATCACTAATAGAAATAATCATTTTTCACTGTACTAGTCTTGGTAAAATGTAACTGTTAACATACAGAGCACTTCATATTTGTTCTTTCCATAAAACATACTAATGAATAATAAAATATTTGGTACTAATGAAGAGATATTAATATTTTGATGTTTAAAAAATCCACCCATCTTCATGGTGTGCCTCTTAAGATGCTGAAGACTATTGCTAGCTTAAACTCATACCAAACACACACACACACACACACACCTTTGTGCAAAGTAGGAAATGGGGCCCTCTGACCAAGTGAACTCACAACTCATAAATACCATCTTTGTGAAATGAAAAGTTACTCCTGCCCACAGTTGACTACACCCATCTTCTAGGACATGACTCTGATCACCACCAAACATGGCCACACACCATGATAAATATGCATCCTCTAGGAGGAAGGAGATGGACTGTGCAAAAAATACTCACTGGCCCACTTGGCCAGGTACCCTTGTGCAGCAAGCAGTAGTATATATGGAACTGGAGAACATGGTGTTAAGTGAAATTAGCAAGAATCAGAAAGTTGAAGGTTAAATGTTTTCTCTCATATGCAAAAGCTAGAGCAAGATAAGTGTGGGGAGGAGAGAAATGGGGGGATCCCATAAAAATAGAAGGGAGATCAGTGGCGTGGAAGGACTAGAAAAGGGAGTAATTGCGGAATGAAATTGACAAAAATACTCTATGTACACATATGAATGTACCACAGTGAATTTCTTTTTTTTATGTTACTTTTTAAATACAATTTTTAGCGTATATTTATTTATTTATTTGTTTCTTTTTTTAATTTATTTTTATTGTAAACAAATGGGACACATGTTGTTTCTGTTTGTACATGGAGCATACCATTTGCATATTCATAAATTTACATAGAGTAATGATGTTTGATTCATTCCATTATTTTTTCCTTTCCCCCCACCCCTCCCACCTCTCTTTTCCCTCTATACAGTCCCTCCTTCCTCCATTCTTGTCCCAGTCCCACCCCCCATTAAGTGTCATCATCCGCTTATCAGTGAGATCATTCCTCTTTTGGATTTTTGAGATTGGCTTATCTCACTTAACATAATATTTTCCAATTTCATCCATTTGCCTGCAAATGCCATAATTTTATTATTTTTTATAGCTGAGTAATATTCCATTATATATATACTACAGTTTCTTTATCCATTCATCAATTGAAGGGCATCTAGGTTGATTCCATAGTCTGGCTATTGTGAATTGAGCCGCTATGAACATTGATGTGGCTGTATCTCTGTAGTGTGCTGATTTTAAGTCCTTTGGGTATAGGCCGAGGAGTGGGATAGCTGGGTCAAATGGTAGGTCCATTCCAAGTTTTCTAAGGAATCTCCACACTGCTTTCCAGAGTGGCTGCACTAATTTGCAGTCCCACCAGCAATGTATGAGTGTACCTTTTTCCCCACATCTTCTCCAACACCTATTGTTGCTTGTGTTCTTGATGATCGCCATTCTAATTGGGGTGAGATGGAATCTTAGTGTAGTTTTGATTTGCATTTCTCTTATTACTAAAGATTTTTTCATATATCTATTGATTGCTTGTACATCTTCTTCTGTGAAGTGTCTATTCATTTCCTTAGCCCATTTGTTGATTGGGTTATTTGTATTCTTGGTGTAGAGTTTTTTGAGTTCTTTATATATTCTGGAAATTAGTGCTCTATCTGAAGTATGAGAGGCAAAGATATTCTCCCACTCTGTAGGCTCTCTCTTCGCATTGCTGATAGTTTCCTTTGCTGAGAGAAAGCTATTTAGTTTGAATCTATCCCAGTTATTGATTCTTGCTTTTATTTCTTGTGCTATGGGAGTCCTGTTAAGGAAGTCTGATCCTAAGCCAACAAGGTGAAGATTTGGACCTACTTTTTCTTCTATAAGATGCAGGGTCTCTGGTCTGATTTCAAGGTCCTTGATCCATTGTGAGTTGAGTTTTGTGCAGGGTGAGAGATAGGGGTTTAGTTTCATTCTGTTGCATATGGATTTCCAGTTTTCCCAGCACCATTTGTTGAAGAGGCTATCTTTTCTCCATTGCATATTTTTGGCACCTTTGTCTAGTATTAGAAAATTGTATTTATTTGGGTTTGTGTCCGTGTCCTCTATTCTGTACCATTGATCTACCTGTCTATTTTGGTGCCAATACCATGCCGTTTTTGTTACTATTGCTTTGTAGTACAGTTGAAGTTCTGGTATTGCGATACCCCCTGTTTCATTCTTCCTGCTAAGGATTGCTTTAGCTATTCTGGGTTTCTCATTCTTCCAGATGAATTTCATGATTGCTTGCTGTATTTCTGTGAGGTACTTCATTGGGATTTTAATTGGAATTGCATTGAATCTGTATAGCACTTTTGGCAGTATGGCCCTTTTGACAATATTAATTCTGCCTATCCAAGAACATGGGAGATCTTTCCATCTTCTAAGGTCTTCCTTAATTTTTCTTCAGTGTTTTGTAGTTTTCATTGTAGAGATCTTTTACCTCTTTGGTTAGATTGATACCCAAGTATTTTATTGTTTTTGAGGCTATAGCAAATGGAGTTGTTTTCCTCATTTCCCTTTCAGCTGTTTCATCGCTTGCGTATAAAAATGCTGTAGATTTATGCATGTTGATTTTATAGCCTGCTATTTTGCTGAATTCATTGATGAGGTCTAGTAGTTTTCTGGAGGAGGTTTTTGGATCCTCTAAATATAGAATCATGTCATCCGCAAATAGTGACAGCTTAAGTTCCTCTTTTCCTATTCATATCCCTTTAATTTCTTTAGTCTGTCTAATTGCTCTGGCTAGAGTTTCGAAGACAATGTTGAATAGAAGTGGTGAAAGAGGACATCCCTGTCTTGTTCCTGTTTTTAAAGGGAATGGTTTCAGTTTTTCTCCATTAAGAATGCTGTTGGCCATGGGCTTAGCATAAATAGCCTTTACAATGTTCAGGTATGTTCCTACTATCCCTATTTTTTCTAGTGTTTCCAGCATGAAGGGATGTTGTATATTGTCAAATGCTTTTTCTGCGTCAATTGAAATAACCATATGATTCTTATCCTTAAGTCTATTGAAATGATGGATTACATTTATTGATTTACGGATGTTAAACCATCCTTGCATTCCAGGAATGAACCCCACTTAATCGTGGTGCACAATTTTCTTAATATGTTTTTGGATACAGTTTGCCAATATTTTGTTAAGGATCATAGCATCTGTATTCATCAAGGATATTGGTCTAAAATTTTCTTTCCTTGATGTGTCTTTTCCTGGTTTGGGTATGAGGGTGATATTAGCTTCATAGAATGAGTTCGGTAGGGTACCCTCCTTTTCTATTTCCTGGAATACTTTGAGAAGTATTGGAATGAGTTCTTCTTTGAAGGTCTTGTAGAACTCGGCTAAGAATCCATCTGGTTCTGGGCTTTTCTTGGATGGTAGATTTTTAATGGCTTCTTCTATTTCATTGCTTGATATTGATCTGTTTAAATTGTGTATGTCCTCCTGGTTCAGTTTGGGAGGAGCATATGTCTCTAGAAATTTGTCAGTGTCTTCGGTAGTTTCTATTTTGTTGGAATACAGATTTTCAAAGTAGCTTCTCATTATGTTCTGTATCTCAGTGGTGTCTGTTGTGATATTTCCTTTTGTATCATGTATTTTAGTAATTTGAGTCTTCTCTCTCCTTCTCTTTGTTAGTGTGGCTAAGGGTTTATCTATTTTGTTTACTTTCTCAAAGAACCAACTTTTTGTTATGTCAATTTTTTGAATAGTTTCTTTTGTTTCAATTTCATTGATTTCAGCTCTGATTTTAATTATTTCCTGTCTTCTACTACTTTTGCTGTTATTCTGTTCTTTTTCTAGGGCTTTGAGCTGTAATGTTAGGTCATTTAATTGTTGACTTTTCATTCTTTTCTGGAATGCGCTCCATGCAATGAATTTTCCTCTTAGTACCACTTTCATAGTGTCCCAGAGATTTTGATATGTTGTATCATCATTCTCATTGACCTCTAAGAATTCTTTAATCTCCTCCCTGATGTTTTTTGTTATCCATGTTTCATTCAATAGCATATTATTTAGTCTCCAAGTGTTGGAGTAATTTCCTTTTTTTACTTTGTCATTGATTTCTACTCTCAGTCCATTATGATCTGATAGAACACAAGGTAGTATCTCTATTTTTTTGCATTTCCTAAGGGCTGCTTTGTGGCATAACATATGGTCTATTTTCGAGAAGGTTCCATGTGCTGCTGAGAAGAAAGTGTATCCGCTCGTTGATGGATGGAATATTCTATATATGTCTATTAAGTCTAGGTTATTGATTGTGTTATTGAGTTCTATGGTTTCTTTGGTTGGATTTTGTTTGGAAGATCTATCTAGTGGTGACAGCGGTGCGTTAAAGTCGCCCAGAATTATTGTGTTGTGGTCTATGTGATTCTTGAAATTGAGAAGGATTTGTTTGATGTACAGGGATGCACCATTGTTTGGGGCATAAATATTTACTATTGTTATGTCTTCCTGATTTATGTTTCCCTTAAGCAGTATGAAATGTCCTTCTTTATCCCTTCTGACTAACTTTGGCTTGAAGTCCACTTTATCTGATATAAGGATGGAAACCCCCGCTTTTTTACTGAGTCCATGTGCGTGGTACGTTTTTTCCCATCCTTTCACCTTTAGTCTGTGGATGTCTTTTTCTATGAGATGAGTCTCTTGCAGGCAGCATATTGTTGGGTCTTTCTTTTTAATCCATTCTGCCAGTCTATGTCTTTTGATTGATGAGTTTAGGCCATTAACGTTCAGGGTTATTATTGAGAAATGATTTGTATTCTCAGTCATTTGGCTTATTTTTGGTTTTTAAGTTGGCTTGGTTTCTCCTTTGAATGGTTTTTCTCTAAGGTAGTTCCTCCCTTTGCTGACCTACATTGTTGTTGTTCATTTCCTCCTCATGGAATATTTTGTTGAGAACATTCTCTAGTGCAGGCTTTCTATTTGTAAATTCTTTTAACTTTTGTTTATCATGGAAGGATTTTATTTCATCTTCAAATCTGAAGGTTAGTTTTGCTGGGTATAGGATTCTTGGTTGGCAACCATGTTCTTTCAGAGCTTGAAATATGTTGGTCCAGGCCCTTCTAGCTTTTAGAGTCTGGGTTGAGAAGTCGGCTGGTATCCGTATTGGTCTCCCCCTATATGTAATCTGATGCTTTTCTCTCGTGGCCTTCAAAATCCTATCTTTATTTTGAATGTTAGGCATTTTCATTATAATGTGCCTTGGTGTGGATCTGTTGTGATTCTGTGCATTTGGTGTTCTGTAAGCCTCTTGTATTTGATTTTCCATTTCATTCTTCAGGTGTGGGAAATTTTCTGATATTATTTCATTGAATAGGTTGTTCATTCCTTTGGTTTGTATCTCTGTGCCTTCCTCAATCCCAATAATTCTTAAATTTGGTCTTTTCATGATGTCCCATAGTTCTTGGAGATTCTGTTCATGATTTCTTACCATCTTCTCTGTTTGGGTGACTTTATTTTCAAGATTCAATATTTTGTCTTCATTGTCTGAGGTTCTATCTTCCAAGTGGTCTAGTCTGTTGGTGATGCTTTCCATTGAGTTTTTTATTTGGTTTATTGTCTCCTTCATTTCAAGGATTTCCGTTTGGTTTTTTTTTTTTTTTTGAGAATCTCTATCTCTTTGTTGAAATGATCTTTTGCTTCCTGCAGGTGCTCTTTCAGCTTATTGATGTTATCATTCATTGCCTGCATTTGCTCTCTTATCTCATCCTTTGCTTTGCCGAATCATCTTCATCATGTATAATCTGAAGTCCTTTTCTGACATTTCTTCTAACATACTGTCATTGGATTCTATTACTATAGAATCTAGATTTGTTTGGATCATTTTCTTCTCTTGTTTTTTCATGTTGTTCATGTATCTTCCCCTCTAGCACTGCAGATCTGGGGTATTGCAGATTTCCCCCTATAGGCTTATAGTGGCCCTGTAGGTTTCCTAAACCCTTTCTTTAAGGGGAGATCAATATTAGCAGTGCCCAAATCAGACACTATGCAATTCTAGACCAAATAGCCCCAATGGGGACAATAACATCATGTAAATAAGGGAGAAAGCAACTCTGAGGGAACAGGTCAACAGAAGGAAAAGAAAGCAAGAAACATAAAGAAATAAAAACAAATATTTTTTTTAAAAGGAGAAAAAAGAAAATCTATTGTATAATAGTCATATACTAATGAAACCTCCAAGTGTTCAGTAGCCTGATGTATAAGAGGTACCTGACAATGAGCTTCAAAGCCTCCAGCAGGTGTCTCAGGATGGGATTTGTCCCACCCGAAGATCGGAGCTACGGCTTCCAGGATTATCCAAGATGGCTGCTCTGGCTTCCAAATGTGTTGGCATATGGGGAGCTGCAGTTCAGGGGTGGACGTGGTCAGCCTGAGGTCCTGGAGACAGGATGCAGTTGGTCCGGCAATGGTCCTGGAGGTCGGGTGTGTTTGGTGTGGTTGTGGGATCCAGGAGGCTGGGTGCAATCAGTTGGTCTGGGTTCCCGGTGATAGGGCACAGTCAATTGGTCTTGGGGTCCCGGCGGCAGGGAGCAGTCAGTTGATGTGAGGGCCCCAGAGGCAGGGAGTGTACGGTTGGGCTGAGGGATCCTGGAGACGGGACTCAGTCAGTCCGGCCAGGGGTCCTACAGGGCCTGGCTGTTGTCTCAAAATGGCGGCAACCACATGTAATCAAACTTGCAGGTACTGTAACAGTGAACTTCCAGGCAGCAGCAGGCAGCTGGTTCTCCACTGGTGGTCTGCAGTCAATCTGCTGGCAGCTGTCGGACGATTGGGAGGTGAACCTCGAGTGTTGGGTGATGGATAGGGGTAAGGCAGGCGATGGACAGGCGAGAGGCAGGCAAATGGCGGATGATAGACGCCTGACAGTGAGCAATCTGCTCTCAAAAAAGGCTTCGATTTGCTGGCAGACTGCAGGTGATCACAGCAGACAAATGGGGTAAAGAGCAGGGGATGGATAAGCAGCAAATACTGCCTCACTGAGAAACAGATATCCTCTG
Source organism: Sciurus vulgaris (assembly GCF_902686455.1). Classification (NCBI taxonomy): domain Eukaryota; kingdom Metazoa; phylum Chordata; class Mammalia; order Rodentia; family Sciuridae; genus Sciurus; species Sciurus vulgaris. The sequence goes on from NC_136468.1 coordinate 137,663,084, forward strand.
CTTGAATCCAGCATTGTGGAGCGACAAGGAACGCAGCCTCCCTCCAGACCGCCATCTTGGATCCTCCCCGTGAATTTCACCTTTATAAAGTACCAACTAAAAACAAATAAAAGAAAGACCAGTAGCATACAGGAAGGGGGAACGGGGAATGGGGGGAGGAAGAGGAAGTACCGGGGGACTAAAATGGAGCAAATTATATTCCATGCATGTGTGATTATTTAAAAATGAACCCCACTATTATGTGTAACTATAATACACTAATAAAACATTTAAAAAAATAGAGTATAACCAGGTTGGCAAATTTTTCCTGTAAAGGTTCAGCAAGTAGGTATTTTGGCCTTTGAGAGCCGTCACAAGTGTCTCGTCACAGATACTTAGCTGTTGAATACTGGAGTAGCCATAGACAGTACCTAAAGAAATGAGTTTGACAGTGTTTACTGGAATAGCAGTAGGCTATAGTTGACTGATTCCTGGTATGTGACAGTCCATAGTATTTCCCAGAGCACATTATTTCCCTGTTAAACACTACATTCTGCCACCTTGTACGTTGTGTCCTTCTTATAGAATTGTGACTTTTTTTGTCTACCTTGCATGCAAACAATTGAATTTGTTAAATTTTCATTTGATAAGGTACCTATTCTATTAAGATTAGAATATAGTCATGGTTGCTTAATAATAAGAGATGTGTTCTGAGAAATATGTTGTTAGGTAATTTGGGTATTGTGTGAAATTATAGGTATTTATACAGGTTAAGATGACTATAATAGAGAGTACACTCCTATGTATGATCTGTCAAAATGTATAAATGCATTTGGCTGTCATGTACAAATTAGAACATAAAAAATCAATTAAAAAAGACTACAATATCACTAGACTATATAATCTTATGGGGCCAGCCATGTATATGCCATTAGTTGTTAACTAAAATATCTTTATGATTCATACATTACATTGTGATTCATATTTTATTTTCCATTTAAAATATGGAAAGATGCAGAAGAGAATTACACATTTTATTATGCAATTTTTTTAGATAAAAATACAAATTGAATCCTATTTCAGCGTATTTCCATAGAGGGAAAAACTAGCATTTCTTTAGGCCTGAAATACAAATTATTTTCTGCACTTAATATTTGAATAAAAAAATCTTGGATAGCAAAATAATTATAACCGTTTTCTGGTATTTCGTGATGTGTTTGTGTAAGGATTACACTGGAGAATATACTTGAAGTTTGCCAGGGATTATAGGTAAAGGTGTAAAGCAGCAGTTCTCAAAGTGTGACCTGTAGATCCCTGGGTGTTCCTGAGATCCTTTCAGTGGGTACATAAGATCAAACTATTTTCATAATATTAATAATTTGTTCTTCTCATGTTGACTTTCATTTTGGTGCTAGAGATCAAACCTAGGGCCTTGCAAATGCTAAACAAGCACTCTGTCACTGACCCACATCACCAAGCCCCTCATCTTGCCATCTTTTTTGCTCCTGCTGAAAAGGCAGTGGTGGGTAAGAACAGTGATGCACAAGGCAGTGCGTCATTCTGTACCAGTAATCATGATATTCACCATCAAGCACAGTTTCGTTTTGCTTTTCTTTTAAAGCCATTTTCCAAGCCCTGTATGGTGACACCTATAATTTCAGCAACTTGGGAGGTTGAGACAGGAGGATCATGAGTTTGAGGCCAGCCTTATCAACTTAGTGAAGCCTTAAGCAACTTTGTGAGGCCCTGTCTCAAAAAACAAAAAGGACTTGGGGATGTGGCTTAGTGATAAAGCTCCGCTGTTTTCAATCCCCAGTACTAATAAATAAATAAATAAGCAGGCCAGTTTCACTGAGAATGTTTTTGATGAAGCAGTAAGTTTGTTTTGTTAATTCTCGGCCTTGAGCACACCTTTTTTATGATAAAATGGAAAGTTCCCACAAAGACTTCTGTATATGCCAAGGAACCATTGATCACCTTAAGAACCTTGAGAGAAACATTTGTGTAATCCCTCGAGATGGTGACTGAGCTAGGTATATCTGCATCTATATATATTGGAGGCAGGGGTTAGACACCATTTTTAGTGAAATGACTGGGGGACAGTCTAGTCAGACTTGTGTATTTGGCAGTTACTTTCAGAAATGAATGAAGTATGCTTGTCACTTCAAGGGGAAAAAAGCAATTGTTGCCAGTGGTAAAATTTGAGTTCTCAAGTGAAAATTAGGATTTTGGAAAATTTAAATCCACTATCATGAACCAAGGGAACCATATTAACAAATGTGATTTTTCAGATATTGTATAATGAAAAGTGACAGCATCTGGAAGAGCTGAATAATTCAGTGAGCCATTTGCTTCCAGGTTACCAAGCACAATGTTATGGAATCATTCCTGGGTAAAAGATAAAGTACAGAATAGTTCAGTGGATTTTAATGTAATATAATTTTTAAAAATCCAGTGATACGGTTTCATATTTCATCTTTAAGAAATTATACCATGTCAGATTTTAGTGTGGTATCAAAGAAGAATATCTTTAGTTAGTTAAAAAGGCTATTAAAAGACTTTTTCCAGCTGCCCATATGTCTAAGGCCAGATTTTTTTCCTCGTGAAGTTCAGCCTGAGCAACATGTGACAACAGGGTGAATATAGAAGCAAGTATGAGAATCTAGCTATATTTCATTTGAATAAGACATTAAAGAAGTTTGCAGAAGGACTGGGGTTATGGCTCAGTGGTAGAGCACTTGCCTAGCATGTATGAGGCACTGGGTTCGATTCTCAGTACTGCATATAAATAAATAATAAATAAATAAATAAGGTCCATTGAAAGTTTAAAAAATAAATACAAATAAAGATATTGTGTCCATCTAAAACTAAAAATTTTTAAAAAGTTTGCAGAAATATAAAAGAATAATCTCCCCTTGTCTCACTAATTTTTAAAAATATGGTAATTTTTCCTTTAAAATATTATGTTAATAGTCTTATTGTTAATAAGTTAATAAATATCTTTACATTTTCTTAATTTGAACCCCCCCCCCCCCCCGGTACTGAGGATTGAACCCAGGGGTGCTTAACTACTGAGCCACATCCTCAGCCCTTTTTTATATTTTATTTAGAGACAGAATCTTGCTGAATTTCTTAGGGCCTCACTATGTTCCTGAGACCGGCTTGAACTCGCCATCCTCCTGCCTCAGCCTCCTGAGCCACTGGGATTACAGGCATGTGCCACTGCGCCCAGCTAATTTGAAATTTTATCACTAACTATAAAAAAGCTCTTAGGGGTCTCAGTTGTTCCACAACCAAAAAGTTTGAGAAGTGCTGGTCGAAGGCAATATCTGTGCAGGGTTGAAGTAGTAGTAACTTGGTTTGTTGAGTGGACAACAATGCCTTCATTGTATAGCTGGAAGACTGACACATAGAACATGTTATAGAATAGTACTTTCTTTGTCTGAATTTGGCATGATTTTTTAACAGGATATGTTTTATAAGCACTTGCTGGTAAAACAGCTAGAAATAGATGTTTGACTGTAGAGGTACTAAAATCTAGCCTGGTTCTAAAAATTTTAGGGTGTAGAGTATAGTCTTGAATATGAGAGGACTTTCTGATAGCTTTTTGTCTTTTTTCTATTAAGGTAAAGTCTTGGGGGGAATGTAGTAAAAAATTGGTGGTTTTCATAATGACCACATAAAATACTTCAGCAGTCAGCCTATACTAATACATCACTTGACAAAGTCTTCAAGTCTGTTTAAAGTACTTTTGGCTAATTGATTTTGGTATGTCTGTAATGCATGTATTTAGTTTCTTTTTACATTTCAGTAAGAATTCCTTTATTTCAGAAAATAGCTTTGTTCCTGTCTTTAATGTACAATCAGAGTCTCTGAGAGTAGAGAACCTCAGTAGGAGCATATGAAGAATGGCACGTTTCTGTTGATGCTTTGGTAGACTCTCGAGTGTAAGATAGGGAGAGGCTGTGAAATAAAATTATTGGGCTTTATTTTAACCCTAGACTTGGACAGATTGCTTACCCATTTCCTTAGACTACCTTCGTTTCCCTCCCCACCTACCCCATCTTAGTCTTACCCCAGAGCTCAGACTCCAGACCCCAGATCCTGATTGCTGTAGTAAAAGTCCTAAAATTTGTGAGTACTTCTAAAGTGCTAATGACTCTTACTTCAATTATTTGTGTGAACAAAGAGAATAGAGACATATACAGGATGGGCCCTCTTGCCCCATCTTTAACAGCAGGAAAACCCTTAGACATTTTTTTAAACAGCTATTTTTATGAACCTGTAGAGTTTTTTTTTTTTTTTTTTTAATTTGAACCTACTCCAGGAGACCAAGATTATATCCAGTATCAGACAAAGCAAACTATTTGGTATTGGGGGGGCGGGGGGGCTTATAGGTTAGACTATTTGGCTGACCAAAAAAACAAAGTTTTAAAGGTACCGAATAGAAGAATTTTCCATGAGTTGACTAAATCAACCAGATACTTTCCCCCCATATTCATCTGTCTCTGCTGGTGTAATAGGGAATTTACATAAGCAATTTTAAATCTGAAAATATTGGATGATTTTTTAAAAATACCAGTTTTCAGTAGCACAGAAACAATGTCATCTTCTTGGTGCTGATTTAATGAGTGACCAGAAAAATGAAAGAGAAGGTATATCTGGTGGCATTTTTGGTAGATTTTTGGAAGAAAATCAAGCATAAAAACTTGGACCCTTGAAAATAAAAAGTAGTTGGACCTTCAATTCATCAGGGCCAGAAGATAATTTATATAGATACTGCTAGTTATGGTATAATTAAAGCTAGGAACACACACCTCTTGACTCCAAATTTGATGAAGGCAGTTTGGGAGACTCTGGAGTTAGGCTGCCTACATTCAGAACTGCACCTGGCTCCAGATCTTCAAAAATCAGAAGGGTAATTTAATTATAGAGGCCCACAATTCTCTAAACTCATAACTGTGAAAACTCAGTAGTTTTTTAATAATTCATTTTGAACAAAACCTGACCTAAATTTATAAGGCATAGATCTTTGTGTTTAGTGTGAATATTTATGTTTCATTACAGAAATACTAATAATGTGATTACAGATTACTGCTCTAGAGCCCATAGTGGGGTGTTTTCTTTGTAAAATCCTAAAATGATTTTTTTTTTTAATTCTTAAACACATCAAGGTTGGTTGTTTGGATAAGGGATTTTAGTGGTGTAGTATTTCCCTTGTAGAATGGTCTAAGAATTAAATGCTCAATAAAATGTTAGGTATTTTTGGCGTTATCACCAATAAATCTCTGGAATCCCAATTTTGAAATATAAAATGACTGTCTTTCAGTGTATATGTCAGTGCTGTCTGCTAGAAATTTTTGCAGTGATGGCAGTGTTCTTCTCCTGACTCTCCAGTACAGTAACCACTCACTGTTGAACAACTGAAATATGTCTATTGCAAATGAAGGACTGAATTTTTCATTTTATTTATTTATTTTTTTTTTAAATATTTATTCAGTTGTTGATGGACCTTTATTTATTTATTTTTTTATTTATATATGGTGCTGAGAATCGAACCCAGTGCCTTACATATGGGAGGCAAGTAGTCTGCCACTGAGCCATAACCCCAGCCCGATTTTATTTAATTTAAATAGCTACGTGAGGCTGATAACTGCAGTGTTGGACAACACAACTCTGTATAATTCACTTGAGTTCATATTCTATTCAGACTTCAGTTTTACTATTTTTGTAATTATCTCCTCTGCTATATAAGATACAACCTGACCCAGCAAATTACTGTTAGCTAAGACATTTAATGTAGGGGAAGTATTTGTGTTTCTAAGTACCTTCTAGGCTTAGTATCAGCTAATAGTTTCATCTGTCTCAGAGCTTTTAAAAGACTAAATAGGAAAGCATGCATATGTATTTCTGCTTAAACTTCATTCACTTGAGCAACGTCTAAAGAAATCAGCTTGGGTGATTCAGAAAATATAGTGCATTGATGCCAAGAAGTCCCTAAACTTAGAGAATTTAAGTATCCAAAAGTTCCCTGGTAATAGGGGAAAATAAACGCATCATCGTGAAATTGTAGGATAGCAGAATGTTTGTGCTAACATTCACATTTGTCAAGCATTTGTTATTTTCTAGGAATGATTTCTGTGCACACTTAAAATGTGAAATGTAAAGTATTAGTGTTTTCATGGTTCCTTTAGGCTAGATAGAAGTTATTCGAGTACATCTGCCAAAATTGCAAAACGTATTTCTTTGTAATGCTGTTTTCAGAAAAGACATGAACATTAAATAGCATGGTGTGTATGCAGTATTTTCCTGTGAGATCCCATGGTTTACCTGTGACAAAAGATTGCTTAAAATGTTCCTGTTTTCATTAAATCTCAAATCACCTAAAAAGAGAAGCATAGCTAAAGCCATCCATTTATTTCTATTACCCTCCTAATTCAAAAAGTTCAGGTCAAATAGGATGAACAAGTGTGAATGGTTGGGAAATACTGCTATAGTTCATAACTCAGAAAATGTGAATATCAGGACAGGGTAAAAGTTGTGTTCATTAAAACTGGAAGATTTAATTTAAAACAAAGGAGGGTTTCCGAACTGTGAAGTTTTCTGGGTCTTATTTTGCAGCAAAGGGACAGGAAGGCAAGGTACAAGGCAACAGGAAAAAGATATGCCTGGAAGTGACTTGGAAGGCTGAGTGAGGCAGGAGGACCTCAATTTAGAGGCCAGCATGGACAATTTACTGAAACCTTGTCTCCCCAGTTGTTTTTCTTTAAAAGGGGGTTAGGGACGTACCTATTAGTGATTCCAGTGTAAACTGAGACTTTTCTATGTGCATTTGGTAGATATTTTGATACTTTTAAAATTGAGAATGGATATTATAAACACATTGTATATCATAAAGAGGTAGGATTTTTACATAGATATCCTATGACATTCCTATGATATAGGAATCCTATGACACAGAATGTGATATTAACTAATAATAGCTGTGAACTTACCAATTTATTCCTCATGTTGAACTAGCAAATCTCATTTTAATCATGTTATTTTGCTAGTGTTAATTTGCATGTAGTTTTCATCTTAAAGCTCCTTGAAGACTTGATGCATATAACTTAATTTTTTTCCTCTTTATTTCTCTAGGGCCTATTCCCTGGTGGATTCCAGTCAAGTGTCTACGTTTCTGATATCCATTCTTCTTATAGTCTATGGTAGTTTCAGGTAAGATGTTCTCAAAATGGGGTTGATTTCAACTGGATGTGGAAGAAGCATTTTTCTAAAAGTGCTGGCACCAAAACTTAACTCTTCTATGAAGGGAAACAAGATTTTAGCAGAATTCATTAGAACAGGATAATGTTAATATTTGTTCTTTAGTTGGTGCTGTTAAACACTTGGTTTTGCTTATGACTTCAGCATATTAATGCGAACATGCAAAATCTAATTGCTTAAAATTATGAAAACAACTGACCTAAGAGCACTCACTGTTGGGAAGGTTATGAAGAGAGTTCTTGACAGTGATTCTAGAGTCTCAAAGGGGAAAAAAATTAACTGGAAGGACGATGCACCATACAAAAAAACTGCTAGAGTTTCATGTAATAAATAAGTGATAAAGAAAACCATGTTTTTTTCCTAACCTAAAAAGCATAGTCAGAAAGCTTTTAGACAACTTAGAAGGAGTAGGGAAACCAAAATAAAACTATATCCAAGAAGCTCATGAAATTTTTTACCTCACCCTAAAATGCCTTTAAATAAGTAAATTATATCCTTGGGAAGTTTTACGTAACATTTTTCTTAATACAAAAGTATTGACATAGGTTGAGACATGAAATTACTGATGGACTTTTTTGACCCACAATTCATAGGGTCCAACCTACTTTTATTAAGAGTTGTGCATGGTAGAATTTCCAAGTATTCTCCCTGCTCACTTCATGAATCCTGAGACCAAATCCTGGTGAAATTCTCATTTAGCAAGCAGCCATAAGAATAGGAAGAAAACTCAAGAAACTAGACTCTCATCTTTCCACTCTTTAGTTGAGAGAAACTTTAGTGGTTGTATAATTCAAATAGTTTTGTGACTGACACACTTACTTGAGAAATTTTAAGTTGGGAACCTCAAGGGTAATGAGGATGATCAATTAAATAGGCCTGAGGATTTTGAACTCTCCAGTATTATATCTGAATTTTAATGAATACTTTATAAAATCATAGACTTGGAGTATTTACCTCAACACTGAGTAAAAAAGAAAAATACTGTTGTAATAAACTGATTAAAGTTTTAATCACTGTTGAAAGCTCTATTCATAACCACTCTTTGGAAGCATTAATCAAGCCAAAACAGTTTAGAACTTTATCAGTGTGATCTTGATTTTTTTTTTTATATCTCTACCCTATTTTGTATATTTTCCCCAGTGAGTATATTATATATCAACATTTCAAAATACTGCTGTTTAGAACAAAAGATCTGTAGATTCACAACCCTAATGTGACTTTCATTGTGTAAATTGCCTTATGTTTGACATATACCTATATAATATGTACATTTTCAGAATCTAAATTTATTATATTCTGATTCTTTGACCTAAGATATATTTTCTGTAGTCATCTTCATACAAGCATTTAATTTGGTATTTCTTTGTGTTAGTATCTTTTTCTTTTTTCTTTTTTTTCTCAAGAAACTTTTCCTCTTTATTGAAACATAAAACACATTTACAGCATGCAGGTTAACTTAAAATTATATGGTATCTTCCCAAACCAATTATCTTTGCATGTTTTTCAAGCACTGAAAATAAACCAACATACTCCACAGCTATGTAGACTCAGACTCTCTTCTGTCACCTCATGTCAAATTCAGAGTCACAATACAAATTGAGAGTTATGCACAGTAGTTAATTTTCTTAAGCAGATAATTTAATTGATCATCATGAATGTCACTTATATTTCATTGAGTTTCTCTACCGAACCATTACTCAATACCATTCAGAATGATGTTAATATACCCAGTCAAAAACAAAGAGGACTGCAAATTGAAATATGTCAGGAGTCTAGATATTCAGACATTTCCATTTGTGAAAAATAAATGCTTTATTTAATGACCTACCATAGCAAAAAAACACTTCACTGAAAACAATTTTTATGAAACTCCTGATATACTTATGAAAGTTTGAAATTATAAATAGAAAAGATGTATAACTATCTTACTCCACTCTTGTTGGACATATGGGTTGTTAAAAGTAACCATCTTCATATGTGTTTTTCACTTTGGTTGAATTATATGCTTAAGATAGATATCCAAAAGTTGACATAATTCACCAGAGTATGGATAGACTCTTAGTACATGTTGCTGTATTGTTTTCCAGATGATTAAACCAATTTAGCATTTGTCAAGTTTTAAATAAAATTTTGTGTGATCAGTGTAACATAGGATTGTATCTTAGGGATGGAAAGGATTTCTTTGGTGTACCTCGCTATTTACAAAAGAGGAAACTGAAACCCAAGAAGATGATGTAACTTGACAGAGATGACACAATTAGTTGATAATAAAGTCTGAATTGGAACAGTTCTCAAGGCTTAAGGTCCTGGTCCCTTATGTCTTCTTTACTTAAATATAATGCATTTTCTGCAAAAAGTAAATAATGATACCTTTAAGTATACATTTAAATTGAACTCATAGAATAAGTTGGTGTTTTCTCTCTTCTGTTTTCTAGAACAGATTGTGTGAAATTGTTGTTATTTAAATATTTGATAGAATTGACTGGCAAAGCCATATAAACCTAGGCTTTTCTTTGTGAGAGATGTGTATGTGAGATACAGATAATTGTAGGTGTATATATATTTCTGTGTATGTACATATATACATACATACTGAAATTTTATTGGTATATATGTGTATATGTATTTATATACAAAATATATATATGTTTGTGTGTGTGTGTGTGTGTATAAGTATATATATATAAAATTTCAGTATTTGGAGTTGAATCCAGGTGTGTTCTACCACTGAGCTACATCCCTAGCCTTTTTTGTTTGTTTGTTTGTTTGTTTATTTATTTATTTATTTTTGAGACAGAGTCCTGCTAAGTTGCCAAGATTAAACTCAAACTTTGTAGTCCTCCTTTCTCAGCCTCCCAGGTTGCTGTCGTTGCAGGCATATAATACTGACCCCAGCTTTTTTTTTTCTTTTTCTTTTATAATTGTGGTAAACAAAATATGATATGTAAAATGTACCATTTAAACTTTTGTAAATGTGAAGTTAAGTGGCAGGTGAGGGCTTTCTTTAGCACCTGCTGTATTGAACATCTTTTTATTATAGCCATTCTAGTAGGGTGTAAAGTGATCTTTTACAGTGTTTTGATGGAATTTCCCTGAGGTAGTGATGTTGCAAGAGGTTGAGAATCTTTTTCTCACTGACCATTTGTTTTCTTCTTTGGTAAAATGTTCATTTAAAAACTCTCACAGACCTATGATTTGAAAGTGTTTTCCCATTCTCTGGCTTGCCTTTTCATTTTCTTAATGATTTAAAAAAAAAATTTTTTTTGCCATTGTAGATGGACAACGTGCCTTTATTTTATGTTTATTTTTATGCAGTGCTAAGGATCGAACCCAGTGCCTCACACATGCTAGGCAAGCGCTCTGCCACTGAGCTATGGCCCCAACCATTAATGATGTTTCTTAAGGTCAAACTTTTTTTTTTTTTTAAACTCTAACTTGTTTGTCCTCTTGTTTTCTCTTTTTTCTTTTACAAAACAGCGGAAAGAAAAATGCAGGAGGGCGATGAGACAGGATGGGGTACACTCAGAAGGGACCAAGGTGACAGGGGCGCAGCTGTTGCTGCCTGGACAGTCCTCTGCAGACTGGCCCTGGGGGGTGTCTAGCATCTTGGGAGAACAGCAACCAGCCCTGGAGGGGGCAGAGAGGAGGGGTTGGATGGGAAGACGACGTCCCCAGTTGGCAGCAGCACCGTTCCTCTGGTGGCCACCCTGGCGGTGGGCCGGGTGGGAAGCACTGGTGGCTCCACAACTGGAGGCTGGTCTCCAAAGCAGGGGCCCACGGGGCAGACTCAGGGGAGGGGCAGGAGGGGCGTGTGCTCCTGGGCTCCCTCCCAGGATGGGCATCCAGGCGGCAAGGGCGGTCAGGATGCTTCCCTGCTTGTCAGCCAGTCAGATTCCTGAGGAAGGCCTCCAGCTGGTCCTCATCTTTGCTGACGAACTTGTCCACCACGTCCCCATTCTTGATGGCCAGCACAGGAGACACAGCTGACACTTCATACTCGATGGTCAGGTCTGTGTGGTCATCAATGTCCACCTTGGCCATCACCACCTTCCCATGCTGCTTGGCCACCATCTTTTCTAACCGTGGCCCCAGGATCTTGCAGGGGCCACACCACTGTGCATGGAAATCCACAACCACTGGTGTCTCACTGTTGTTAACTCAGTCTTGAAAGTCAGGTCCATCCTGAACGTTAAAGGTTGTTGAACAGACTCTGGTGCTGTATATTGTCTGGGCTGGACTGGGTGTTACTGTCAGGCTACCAGAACAGCACTTTGGGGTCTGCAGGGCCTTGGAGGTGAGGGGTGCCCACCGACCCTGAAGGAGCTTCCTGGAGATGATGAAGGCCAGGAACCTCCTCAGGAGAAGTCACTGAGCCATCTCCCGGTAGCTCGAGCGGAGGGATGCACAGCCCTGGCCCTCCACGCCCGTCAAGGGCACACCTGTTGTCACTTCCTCAGGGGAGGGCCTTTTCTCAAGCTCAAACATTTTTAATTTTGATCAAGTCCAATTTCTCCTATTTCTTATTTTATGGATCATACCTTTGGTTTTTTACCAAAGAACTCTTTGCCTAATCTCCAGGCACAAAAATTTTCTACTAAGAAATTTTGTCATTTTGCTATATTATATTTAAGATTATGATTCTTTGTGAATTAATATTTGTGCATGTCATTACCTACAGATCTAAATTCAGCTTCATGAATGTAGCTATCTAGTTGTTGAAGCACCACTTGTTACAAAGATTATCCTTTGCACCATTGAATTGACTTGGCATTGTCAAAAATCGTTTTACTAAAAAAGTAAGGATTAGTCACTAGACTTCCCATTCCTGTTGTTAGTCCTATGTATCTCCTCTTATCTAGTATCATAGTGTCTTGATTGCTGTAGCTTTTATAGTAGGTGTTGAAACTGAGTAGTGTAAAGCTGACTACTATGAATCCTTTTTTTTTTTTTTTTCCCTTTTCCTTTTAATGAATTTTAGGTTTAGCTGATTACTTTCTACCAAAACAAACAAACCTTGCTGGTACTTTGCTAGGCATTGTGGATCTGTAGATCAGTAATTAGGCGAAAATTGCTGTTTTAATAATACTGAGTCTTTCAGTTCATGGACTTGAATTCATCTAGATTTTTAATTTCTCTTCGTAGTTTTGTAATGTTCATTGTACAAGGCTTGCATTATTTTTGTTAAGTTTATTCCCATTTTATTCTTTTGTTTAGGTTTTTATGTGGTACTGGTAATGAAACCCAGGGCCCCATGCTTGCTAGGCAAGCACCCTACCACTGAGCTACATCCCCAGCCCCATGATCTTATTTTTGATGGAATTTTTTCCTTGATTTCATTTTTGGATTGTTTGTTGCTGAGAACATAGAACTGCCATTGCTTTTTGTATGTTAATCTTGTATACTATTGGCTTGAAAAACTTATTAATGCTGGTAAGTTTTTTTTTGTGTTGGACTCCTTAGGAATTTTTGTATCAGGAGTATGTGGTCTACAAATAAAGACAGCTCTGCTCATTTCTTTCAAATTTGAAAGCCTTTAATTCCTCCCACCACCCCTCATTGTATAAGCTATAGCTTTTTCAGTAGTGTTGCATAGAAGTGACAAGGACACACAACTTCGCTTGCCTTGTTCCTGATGTTGAGTGGAAAGCATTTCCCATTAAGTATGGTGTTAACAGATTATTTTTCTTAAGTGTCTCTTATCAAGTTGAGGAAGTTTCCTCCTATTTTTTTGGAGAGTTGTTTTCATGAATGTGTGTTGGATGTTGTTACATGTTTTTTATGCATCTATTGAGATGACCATGTGGGTTTTGTCCTTATTCAATTAATATGGAACATTTATAGATTATTGAATCAACCTTGCCTTCCTGCAATAAATGCTGCTAGGTCATAGTATGTAATCTTTATTTTTACATGGTGCTGCATTTGGTTTTCTGGCATTTTTGTTAAAAGATTTTATGTGTCTGTAGTGATGAGGGATATTAGTATATAGTTTTCTTGTTATATCTTATAGTTTTGGAATCAGGGTAATATTGGCTTCATGGAGTAAGTTAAGGAAATAGAGTAAATCTGTTTTCTGGAAAATATTGTATAGAATTACATTTTTTAAAAAATAATTGATAGAATTCACTAGTGAAACCATGTAAAGCTTGGCTTTTCTTTGTTGGTTGTGTTTTGGTTTGGCTTGGTTTTCCTTGGCTCACAGTTTTGTTCCTGTTCTTATGATTTTATTGAGATACACAGTACATACCAAAAAGTTCACTCGTTTAAACTAATACAGTTCAGTTTTTAGTATATTTACAAAGTTGTACACTCATCATGTATAATCCAATTTTAGACATTAACATCATCTCATTATCCCCATTCCTTTCCCCCCAGCAACCAGTAGTCCACTTTGTCTCTGCAGACTTGCCTATCTTGAACATTTCATAAGTGGAATATTACATATTGTAACCTTTTGTGACTGGTTGCTTTCAACTTGGCATGCTTATGTAAGTGTCAGAATATGTTATTTATGTGTATTTCATTTCTTTTTATTGCTTAATAGTACTCTTGCTTGTGTTCTACCTTAGAGCTATTTTTAATTCTGTGATTTTATTTTTTAATATTTTGTTTTAATTGTAGGTGGACAAAATACCTTTATTTTTACATGGTGCTGGCATATTAGGCGAGTGCTCTGCCCCTAAGCCACAACCCCAGCCCAATTCTGTGATTTTATGTACATACATTTTTATGGACAAGTTTTCATTTCTTTCAGGAAAATTGCTAAGTCACGTGGTAACTCCTGTGTTTAACATTATGGGAAGCACTAACGTTTGCCAAAGTAGTTACGCCATTTCACATCTCCGGCAGCTACATATGAAGATTTCAGTTTCTCCAAATCCACACCAACACTTGTTACTTTCTTTTTGACCTTAATTGTAATCCTCCCTGCCCAATGCTGGGGCTCAAACCCAGAAGCACTACCACTGAGCTACATCCCCAGCCCTTTTTTTTTTTTTTTTTTGTGAAATCTTGAGACAGAGTTTCACTAAGTGGCCCAGGCTGGCCTCAAACTTGTGATCCCTACTGCTTCAGCTTCTCAAGTAACTAGTATTACATACAGGTGTGTACCATGTCCAGCTATGACTTCATTTAATTTCTAATGGTAGGTAGTGATGTTCCTTCTTTCATTTTTAAAATTTTAATCATTTATGTCTTTGTTGTCTTTGTCTAGCTAAAGGCTTATCAGTTTTGTTGATCACTTCAAAGAAGCAGCTTTTGTTTTCACTGATTTTTTTTCTTTTTTTCTATTTTGTTTTCATTGATTATTAATATTTTTATTCCCTTCCTTCTGCTTATTTTGGATTTTACTTGTACTTGTTTTTCTAATTCCTTAAGATAGAAACTCAAGTTATTAATTTTGAACAGAGTATAAATTTCCCTGTTACCTTAACTGTGTAATGGATTTTGATACATTCGCCAATTCTTCACTGAGCTTTGTAAGGCTTCCTATATACTTAAAGCTCACTTCTGTCTCTTCTTATTCTTTCCAAATGATTGGTTGGGGTCATATATATATATATATATATATATATATATATATATATATAATTAATCATAATCAGCATTCCCCTGAAGGGTTTGACAGATCGACAGGAGGGTGTTAACAGAGAAACAACTAACCAAATGGAAAAATGAAAATAATAGAATGGGACAAACTATTACAATCAAACTGACCCAAGAATTACAAGGTGAATCTGGTTTGGAATTTCTTAGCTTGACTGGCAAGACACTTGGTGTTCTGTCCATTTAGAGTCACAGAAAAAGAAACAACAGGCTTGAAATAGATCCAGAAAGAAATCAAAAGAAAAATATGCTTTATGCAAATATGAAAGTAGTTGAGTGTTTCTTAGCTTGTAACTAAAGATACTTGATCTTCTGTCCCAGCAGGAATCACGGACAAAGAAATAACAGGTTTAAAATAGATCCAAATGAAAGGTGTACTTCATGCTTGTTCGCATTGCCTTCTCTCCTTGACTCTCTCTCCCCCTCCCTTTCTTTTCCCCCTCCCACATACCTTGTCTCCCTTAACACCCTCTATATATTTATTTATAAGCTATTATATTACAGAATGATAGGACTTTTATAACTGCAGCATAAATACAACTTTTTTTTAAGGAAAGCATCTACCTTTGCATTCTTTAATAGTAAGGAGAATTTATTTGTTTATACTCTAAACTGCACTTTATATACTTTTACTGCCCTTCATACTAAATCTTTAGACCTCATGGTCAGGTCCAAGCTGTTCACTAATGTCATGATGTTCTGATGGTGCGTAATGTGTTTATTGTCTTTTGAGCTGCTCTTTGTCATTTCATAATCTATCAGGTATAAGAAGCATTATATTCAAGAATCTCAATTTGTTAGATGATGTAGGGAATGATTATATACATGATAATGTATGTGAACAAGTTCTTTATATATTTTATATTTAACAGTTTCATCAGTATATTTAAAAATGTTCAACTTAAAAAACCTGTAAGTATTCTAGGAACACACATTTAACTTAAAACTAAGTTCAACCTTGTAATGTTTACCTTGACCTAGTGAATTCTCCCCTTTATGATGTCTACTTCCACTATTAGGGTTAGCCAAAAAATATGGTATTCTTAAAATATCGATATCAAAAAACTTAAGTGTGCCCTTTTCTCCAATATTTCTAGTACACTTAGTTATCAGAATTAAAATGGATGAACATGTACAACTTGGAACAAATTAATGTGTTTTCACCTCCATTTTGCTTGCTGAAATTGTTCATTTTTCTTCTGCCCTGTTAAAAAAGATTTCAGATCATTTACTAAGTTTTACAAGCTGTGAAGAGATAAGTTAAATTAACATGGGGCTAAGGAAAAGAATGGGTAGAGTCAAGATAGAGCCAAAAAATACACCTAAAAACACATGCCCATACTGTTACTATTGGTGTTTCACAAATACCATCTTAAACTTTCTAGCAACCAACTTTAAGAAGAAATATAAAACTTCCAGTGCCCCTCAGTAAAAAAGAGGCTGCACCAGTTGTGCAGGTGAACTGCATCTGTTTTTGGTCTTTAGGTAAACATTTATCTCAAACACCCACATAAAGAGGCCACATATAGTAGGCATTCGAGTAAATGTCTGTTGAATGAATTGTAGTATCCTTTAATATAAGCTGGTAGCATTGGACAAAAATGTATTTCAGCAAAAGCAATTTTGTCAAAATTGGAGGTGTACGGCAAGTAGTAGGAAGTTGTAGTCCTGATGATTAGCTTACTGTTACATATGTCCTGAGATTATACTTCATAATATCTGGAGAAGTGAATGAGTTGTTAATTCTTCAACTGGCTATTCCTGAATGTTGACCTCTTAATAAATATGAACAGCAAGCAGTCTGGACATGTACTCTGTTGCCTGCTGAATATAGACCTGGAAACATTGTTCATAGCACATTTAAAGCATGTGTTTCAGGTTTAACCAACCTCATAAAAATACACCGAGGACAGCTACATCCACAGATTTCAACCACCTAATTATTTCTTTGCCCATTCTTCTTTATTTTCTTTCCTTAATAACCCTTTTTCAGATATGGTTCAAGGTAGAATTGATCCTCCTGTTTTGTCCACTGCTCTTTAGACCTCATGGTCATGTCCAGTACTCTTTGAAATGTGAAACATCCTATCATTACAAACGTTCTCAAGAAACCTTCTTAATGGCTTATTTTACATCCTCTTCCTTATATTTTGTATTATCTTGCATTAATCCCAGTTGAATCCTGCAGCATTAAAATACTGTTTTTGAATAGCATGCAACCCCTGACCTAACACTATAGCAGGAAGCCTGCTCATCACTTTGGACCAGTAGTTAATTCTTGACAGAGGTTATATGTATCAATAATTGGAAATTTGTTTGTTTTATAACTTGACCCACAACTACTTTTGTTCAGTCATAGCAAATGATAGGAAAAACAAATATGCCGTAATTTGGATGGATCTTTTTTCTTACAGTGTTAAATGATTATCTGTGGTGAAACTGCTGTAACTCAACTCCTTCTTTTGGTCATTTAATTATTAATTTTAGTAACCCAGACTTGTTTGTTAAGCATATAACCAGGGTGCAATCTGGATGGAATGTGTAGTAATCACATTATGATGTATTGTCATATTATATGTCATTGTAGAGCAATAATAAAATTATGGTGAGGTGGGCAAGGAGGATGATGAGTAATCATCTATGAAGATAGAACAAACTGTTCCAGGTCCAGTCAAGCAGTTTGATGTCTGTAGAGTTAATAAATTACCAAGTAAGTTGGGATAAAGACCTGTAATAAAATTGGTCCTGAAGAAGCTGGGACTGTAGCTCAGTGGCAGAGTGCTTTGCTAGCATGTGTGAGGCACTGGATTTGATCCTTAGCACCACATAAAAATAAATAAAATAAAGGCATCATGTCCATCTACAACTACAAAACAAAAATTAAAAAAAAAAAAAAAAAAAAAGGTCCTGAAGACAGTCTTCTGCAAGGATGTTATTTAAACAACTTAAATTAGCTGTCAACTGTTAGTGTCAACTGTCAACTGTTAATGACCAGGCATCTGCTAAACCCAGGCCCAGTGATCTTATTTTATAAAGCCAGAAGATTTGACTCTTCCCAGCTTCAACTAATACACTGAACCCCACTTTATTATTTAGCCAGATGTCTGTTTTGGGCAGTGATGACCCGTATTTACTTCTAATGATCAGACAAGGCTTAATTTAAGCTTGTTCGGTGATGAGAAATTCAAAGTCAGCTTCCAGTTACTTAAAGGCCAGTAAGAAGAATGCTCTCTTGCCCCATAACACTTCATTGTCCTGCGTAAGGCTTTCTTGTCTCTGTAGTTGTTCTTATCAACTAGGTTAAAAGAAAGTGGACCAGCTAAAACAGGTTTTAAGTTAAGCACAATCACCTAGTACTGAAAAGGGGGAAACCCTTGCCTCAGAATAGCCAAGGTAGAGTTTTTAATAGCCCTCAGGTAATAATTTGAATTGGAGCTATATAACCCTTCAGCCTAGGCTACATTGCCCTTACCAATCAGTTTCATTAGAGGGTGTATAACAGCTGTGCCTTGGATAAAAACAGAGATGACTGGCAACTTTCCAGTCCATAATATCAATATAATACCAACAGGAAGAATAGGGGAAGCTAATGATCTGTAATAGGTAGCCCCCAGAGTAGAGCTGTGCATAAAGAATCCTGTATCATCACCAGAGTCCGAGAAGCAGAGTAGGCATAACAAGTGTAGTCATTATTGTTATTCCATTCACAAGTGAATTTGAAAAATTCAGTTTAAATTAATACTTGTCTTTCCAAAGGGAAGAAGCAGTCCTCATGTCCATTGACTCCAGACACGCTCCCATAAATGAATCACCAGTCCTAGACTTCATTTTCCACAGATGTTTAGCTCTGCTTTGAGAACACATGAAATAGTTTCAAAGGCCATAGAAATGAAACCGTGTACTGAAAACTACCACAGGTGTCTTGGCAGGAGAAATATATGCAAAACATATATTTGGAACTGAATAATTGACAGGAGGGGCTGAGTTGTGGCTCAGTAGTAGAGTGCTTGCTGAGCACATGTGAGGCCCTGAGTTCAAGCCTCAGCACTACATAAAATAAAGAATATAAAGGTATTGTGTCCATCTACAACAACAAAAAAATGTTAAAAAAATTGACAGGAAATTTTTTTTTTTTTTCTAGCCCGTCACTGTAACAGTTCTAGGGCTAACTGAGATAGAAGCAGTTGTTGTATTTTTATGCCCTGCCAAAGTGTCTTCCTCTGATGGGTAGAGAAATATAAGACTTCAAATATATATGAGAAGATGAATATTCTAAAATCCAAAACCGTTTTTTATCATCATTATTTTAAAACCCCAGGAAAGCTAACACATCAGAGTCCTGATTGTGTTTTAGTAGAGTTCTGTTAACTGTGTTTGTACCATGGTTTAGGTAGTTGACCGTATCTACCAAAATTCCTCCTTTAGTCCTTTTGGAGAACTGTCATCTATTTGGGCTGCCTTCCAGTAGAACAGTTTGCTAAATAACTAGTCGATTTATTGAGGGACCAGTGTAATGCATACCTAACCAGTGAGTCTGTATTCTGTAGTCTTTTTTTTTTTTTTTTTTTTTTGAGACAAGTTCTTCCCAAGTTGCCCAGGCTGATCTCAAACTTAAACTCATGATCCTCCTGCCTCAGCCTCCCCAAGTACCTGGGGGTTCCACCAGGCCTGGCTCAGGTCATCCTCTAATTAAAGACATGTCAGCTGGGGCTTCTTCAATACCTGTAACAAATAAAAAGAGTTTTACCATGTACATGAAACCAAGTGGCAGATAAAGTCAGGCTGTAAGAGTAGTGGGGCAGAGCTCTTGAATTCATCAAGAGAGTTTGGGTGAGGATTGGGAAACTGTAAAGTAAAGCACATTATCGGTGTGACCCAGTAGTTTGGTTAAAAGTTCCTTCCAGTATGAACTGTGACCTCTTCAGGACACATTCTCTGCTTTTCTAAAGAGAAGGATAAAACTCATCAGTGTTCCAGTTCCCCCAAGACTGTTAAAGGCATGAACAAGAAGTAAAAACAGGCCTCTCCTTCAGTTCAAAGTTAGTTCAATTTGGATGTGTTTAAAAGAACTACCTAATGGCACTTCTATTTACAGCCACAATGGTGTAACAGGGACTGGATTTATCATGCCACCTGAAACAACCTCCTGCATCCCCCCCCCCCCCAAAAAAAAAAATCACCATATGAAATACGGGAAACAGTTTTCAAGATGTTTTTCATCAGACAACAAAGGACAGCGATCCTAACTGTTGATGAACAGTTTCTGGGTTCACTATCTCAAGACAATTTCCAGATCATGGGGGTAGGGAGGCAGATTTCCTAAGTCAAGGAGTTGGAGCTGTGAGTCCAGAATGACCAAGGCAGCTAGAGTTAGTAAAAGTGCAGAATACAAAAAAAAAGAGAAAGAAATCCCCAGAGATCTGCAGACAGACCCCTGAGCACTTCTCAGAGTATTGATCAGTGTGCATGTGAGTAAATCACCTATAGTGAAAGAAAAATAATTTGAAAAGATTAGAGGAAAGAATGCCTGTTCCTATTAGCTATATTGGAAAAACGTGTGATTCACATGGCATTGATTGGATTATACATATCTTGCCTCATTTATAGAGATTAATTACCCTATCCAAAGCACTTTTTTTGGAATCACTTAATAAATCATAAAAGCAAAACCTGAACAAATAAAGCTTATTTCCTAATAACTAACAGCATCTCAGATGACAGCTCAAAATTTATAGGAGTACTAAAATATTAATTAGCCAGTAGAAGTATAAAAATGTTGAGGCAAGGTAAAATGCATAATGTCAGCTGGGTGCAGTGGCGCATGCCTGTAATCCCAGCTGCTTAGGAGGCTAAGACGGGAGGATTGCGAGTTTAAAGCCATCCTCAGCAAAAATGAGGTGCTAAGCAACTCAGCAAGAACCTGTCTCTAAATACATTGTAAAATAGGGCTGAGGATGTGGCTCAGTGATTGAGCGCCCCTGAGTTCAATTTCTGGTACCAAAAAAAAAAAAAATCTAAATCAAATTTACATAAATGTAGATGATACCTGAGTTTTTAAGAAATATACTGGATGGAATTAATAGCAATTATACATTATAGGAAAAAAAGATCAGTGCATTCGAAGGCCTCACAATAGAAACTATCCAAAAAGAAATAAAGAAAATGGAACAGAAAGGAGTATCATTGAACCATATCATTGAACATCCAAGAGAAACTACCAGTGGCCTAGTATATGGGTGATAATTCCTGAAAGTGGAAGAAAAAGGGAGGGACAGAAAAAGATTCGAAGAAATAATGGCTGTTTTCCAAAATTATTGAAAACTAACCCACACATCCAAGAAATTCAGTAAACCCCAGGCACAAGAAACATGAAGAAAACTACACCAAGGTATATCATAATCAGTAGTTAAAAATCAATGATAAAACAAAAATCCTGGGGCTGGGGTCATGGCTTAGTGGTAGAATGCTTGCCTGGCATGTGAGGCATTGCATTTGATCCTCAGTACCACATCAAAATAAATAAATAAAAATAAAGGTATTGTGTCCATCTACAACTAAAATATTTTTCTAAAAATTCTGAAAGCACTGGAGGGGGGTCAAATAGATAAAAAGGACATCAGATTATACAAGTGAGCCAAGTGTGGTGGCACACATCCGTAATCCCAGTGCCTCAGGAGGCTGAGCCAGGAGGATCACGAGTTTGAGGCCAGCCTCACCAACTTAGCAACTTAATAAGATCCTGTCTCCAATTTTTAAAAAATTAAATTCTTACTTAAATAAGAAGTTCTGAGTATGTGACTCAGTGGTTCAGCTCCTCTGGGTTCAATCCCCCCCAACCCACCAAAAACAAGTTAAAAAAAAAAAAAAAAAAGACATTGGAACAACAATTCAAAATATCAGAAGAAAAAAATGTATTACTATATAATTCTGTGGCAAAAATAAAGATGTTTGTAGACATACACAATCTGGAAGAATTTATCACCAGCCAGTTTGCACTATAAAAAATGTTGAAGCCCTTCCAGCTGAATAAAAGTGGTGCAGATTGGAAATCAGTTATCTACACAAAGGAACATAGATCACTAGAAGTAAGTACATTACTAAATATGGATTTTCCTTATCTAAAACTGCTTAAAAGATCATTGACTATATAAATAGGAATAATTTGAGGTTCATAACATGTGAAAGTAATAACATGCTTTGCAAAAATAGTACAAAGTTTGCAGAGGGGGAATGTAAACTACAGTAAGGTTTGTTACACGGGAAGTTCTTTAACTAAAAGACCATTAGTTAAAGATGGATTCCATAAACCCTTCAGCAACCTCTAAAATAAGAAACAAAGACATAGAGCTAATAGAACAACAAAGGAAGTAAAATGAATCATAAAAGTACTGTATCCATCCTAAAGAAAGCAGGTAAAGGGAAATGAGAAAAGGACAGATGGAAAACAAATAGTGAGGTGATAATCTTAAACCTAATCATATCAGTAATCACATTAAATGAAATTGGTTTAAACAACCAAATGAAAAGAAAGCAGTTGTTGAGATTGAATAAAAACAGAACACAATTACATCCTGCTTATAAGCAGCATACTATAAGTCAAAAAAATTAAGAGATTAGGGAAAGATATATTTGATTTATATTCATCAACAGAAAGCTGGAGTGGTTATATTAATAATCAGACAAAGCCCTTTCAGAGCAAGCAGTATTACCTCGAACAAGTTATTTCATCATGACAAAGGGGTCAGTTAAGTAATAGACTTAGTAACCCTGAATGTTCATTCATCTAATTAAAGATCTTCAAAATACATAAAGCAAAAACTGATAGAACTTCAAAAAGAGAAAAAAAAACTCCCCAAATATAGCCAAGGGTTTCAGTATCCCCTCTCCCTAATTGATAGAACAAGCAGAAAATCAGCAAGGATATAGTGGATTCCAGCAATATTCTTAATCAGTGTGACCTAATTGACATTTTCATGAAATACCCCAGCAACAAAACATGTTCTTCTTAGGCATTCATGGAATATTTACTAATACAGAACATGTTTGGGGGCATAAAACAAGCCTCCACGTGTGAAGTATGATCTCTAAACTCTGTTAACTTAGGTGGCCATGACAAAATACCATTGACTGGATAAACAGCAAAAATTGACTTTCTTGGAGTTCTGGTGGCTGGACATCTGAAATCTGTTTTCCAAAGTGACTACATCAATTTATGTTTACCACCAGCAGTGTATGCAGGTCCCTGTTGGGTATCCTTGGCAACACTTGGTTATTATATGACTTTTGTTATTTCAAATCCTTCATTTCCTCCTTTTTTTTCTCCTTACCACATGCCATTAACATACACATTTAACTTATTTTTCTTATTTATCATCTTTTTCCTCCTTTGTACAAATCCATTTGTTTAAAATTCAGTAGTGCTCTCCTGTTATTGTCCCTCCAGTACTAGAACAGTTTCAGATCTAGAAGAAATTCGATCTCTGTTGTGGAATCAAAACTGACAAAGTAGAGATAGAAAAAGGAGTACTCATATACTGCTGTGGAGAGTAAATTGGGCACACCCTTTCTGAAAGCATTTGTGTGATATGTTAAAAGTCTCCAAATGTGCTTGCCCTTTGACCTTACATTCTCCTTCCAGGTTTTTATCATAAATAATTAAGGATGTGAACAAAAACATTGCTAGGAGATTCAGCCACACTGGAATGCTTTTGTGTGAAGTCAGGAAAACTCTTGAGTGGACATTGGAAGGAGTGAAAATTATTTTTTTAAATGTGGCAACAAGAACTAGTTGCCACATTCTTCTTTTCGAATGCCTTAGCATTTTAAAATATCTCTTTACCGATTTTCTAACCTACTTCTTTTTTAATCAAAACTAAAACTTACTTATAAATATTTTTCCCCACAGGTCCCTTAATATGGACTTTGAAAATCAAGATAAGGAGAAAGACAATAACAGTTCTTCTGGGTCTTTCAATGGCAACAGCACCAATAATAGTAAGACATTTTATGTCAGTTAATTTTCATCCATGTAATTACCTTAACTTGATTCTTTCTAAATCCTCAGTTAATCATTCACTGGTCAGGATTTGGTATTATAATAAAATCTAAACTGTAGGCTATAATCTGTTAAATTTTTATGTTCTGAGTCTGAACTACTGGTTACTTGCATATAAGAAGTTCATTCCTTAAAGCTTGCTGCTGAGATTGTTTCTTAAAGATAAGCAGGATATTAGTGCTTATGTTTTGGGAAGTTTTTTTGGCACTGGGGATTGGACCCAGGACACGGGTGCTTTACTACTGAGGTTCATCCCCAGTTCTTTTTACTTTTTATTTTGAGAAAGGGAGTTGCTGAGGATCTTACCAAGTTGCCCAGGTTAGCCTCCTGCCTCAGCCTCTCTAGTTGGTGGGATTATAAGCATGCAGCACTACACCTGGCTTATGACTTCATTAGATACTTCGGTGAGGTTGATAATTTTGTGTTGATCCTAAGTTCATTCAGTGACTCTTAAAAGATGTCTACCTTCAAAATACATTCTGCTGTCTTGTATATCTAAAAAGAACAAACAAAAAAAAAGATGTCTACTTGAAGTACAGGATGAGCTGGAAAAGTCACAAAGATTCTTATTTTATAAATTAATGAATATTTTATTTTATAATATCCATAGTTTAAGGTAAACAAATATACAATGATTAAGATAAATAAGACTTAAGTTATGTTTGAAGGCTTTATCATTTAATTCTTTATAATAAACTTACAAAGTTAAAAAAAGTATTTTATCTCTCCTGATATTTAAGATTTTAAATCCTGATATTTAAGATCTTCTGATATTTAAGAATGTTTGCTTTAAAAAAAAAATTGTGCTAAATGGCAAACGTTTAGCAGCATTATTAATAACCCCAAAATGGAAACAACCCAAAGGTCCATAAACCAATGAATTTTATGGTCTGTCCATACAGTGGAATGTTATTTAGCGTTAAAAAGAATGAAGTGCTAATACATGCTACCATGTGGATGAACCCAAAATGTTATGCTATGTGAAAGAAGCCAGGCACTACTTATGTGAGTCCATGTATATCAACTTTCTAAAATAATTAATATATTTAGGCAGTAGATTAGTGGTTGCCTGGGACTAGAGATGGGAAGGAGAATTAACTGTAAACTGAGGGATCTTACTGGGATGATGGTTTTACTGTTGAAAAGTTTACCTTCTCCCGCCCCCCAAAAAAAGAAATTGAATTATACACTTAAAACAGGTGAATTTTATGGTATGTAAATTATACTACAATAGTTATAGAAAATGTATATGTTTATTATAGAAAGAATTAAATTAGAAATAAAGAGACTTAGGGGTGGAGCTCCACTGTAGGGTACTTGCTTACCATGTATGAGGCCCTGGCTTTGATCCCAAGGGAAGGAAGCAAAGAGAGCATTTGATTTGATAATGATAGATTTGTATTGAGGAACCAGTATTCTACTAGATATTTTGAAAGAAGAACAATTCTTTTCAAAATGTTTTTAAAAAGTGCTAAGAGTGCAAATACCACTTCACCTTCCATACCCGGGATAGGGGTTTTGTGTTTTCCATTGACCCTCAGAATTCTTCTAAACAAGCCACTATTACCATTGGGTCAGATAAAGCTCTAGAGGTGAAATCATTTCAACATCCATGTACAAAGAGAGTAAAGAAAGGGGCAAGTCAGAAGAGCAACACTGGCTCAGGTGAGGTCTGTTACTTGGAGAAGGATGAGCTTGACTGGAAACAATGAACTTGGCTTGCTGGAGAGAGGAGCATATAATTACAGGCACAGAGAGGAGAGTGAGCATGATCCATAGGACAGGTTGAAGTCACCACCGAAAAGGGAAGAAACACTGTACTGCTAATAAAAAGCCAGATAGAATATGAATGGAAGACCATGGATATTAAGTGATAAAGAGATCACTTAATATGCATATCAGTTTCTCCAGTTCTGTGTTGTCCTGTCAACAAATTATACTTGCCTAGTTTTAACTCATTTGAATGTGTTTCATTGGTCATAAAGTGGTCATGATAAAGACAGTAAGTAGAATCATTTAAATATAGTGAGTCTTTTCTTTTGACACAAATTATTTTATACCAATAACTTACTAGGAACCAAGTTAAAACAGTGTGAAACCTGATTAAATTACTACATAGCAGCATACCTTCTATCAACATTTCAAGACAAATCAGTTTATGCTCATGAAACTATTTTTAAAGACCTGTGTTATATTGCATATATGCAGATATGTAAACCAGAGTATAGATCTGTTGTACATTGCATGACAGAAACCTAAGATAAATGATGTGTGTCTAAATATAATTTTATTTTCAATATGCACTGGAAAGAAGTTATCTGGGTATCATTTTTTTCTTTTTCCTTATTAATCAGAATCTAAATAGAGTTAGGACACCTCTTTTTTAGTGGTCATTTTCTTAAGTCTACTATTATACCAAATTATCCTCAATGACACGATTTCTTCTGAACCTACTCCAAGCCACATAAACTTTCATAAGGGATAGGGACAGATAAGTGCCCTGTACTTTCACATAATCAGTTACATTATAAAAGAAGTAGCCCTTGCAAAGAAGGCCAATACTTGATCACGGACTATAACACCATTCCAGATTGAAGGGGTAGCATGGAAAACTGGTCACATTTATCAAGAACAAAAGAAATAGTAGCAGCCAGAAAGATAAACAGAGAAGCAAAGAGATTGTTCAGGTGCTAAGGAGATTGGAATCCTAAATAACTGACAGTGCAAAAGAATTGGTGGGAAATTTCTAAGAAAAGGAAGTATGTTTAGTGTTAAGATTTTACTAAGAGTTGAGCATGTTGGCACGTACCTGTAATCTCAGCAACTCAGGAGGCTGAGGTACGATGGTTGCAAGTTCAAAGCCAGCCTCAGCAATTTTTCCCCCCTCAGAATATTTCAGACTTGTTGAAGGACAAAGTGACCAGATAGAGATTTCTTTTTAAAACATTGCAGTTGCCCACACAGGAGTGAAAAAAGCTTGAGAGTAGGGAAAAGTATAAGTGTAGGTCAGCATCATTGGTGGGGTGGGGGATGAAAGTTTTTGTGTAGGTCTCATGCTACAGTATATCAGAAATGATTCAGTTGTCCTTGATCATAAAAGAAGCTATAGAAGAAGTGTTAATGATGACTTGACAGGATTAGATGGGCCATGTAATTCATACCAAAACTTACAAAATGGAGGTTGATAATTGATCCCTCCAAGGTTCCCTAGTGTGCATGACCAGACTGGGGGATTACTACTTCAGGTTATAGTAATATGCCACCTGTCTGGGCAGCTCAGAATCACAGGAAAGCCAGGGAGAGGGTAGAACAAGGCCACCACTCAGCTCCTTAAAAAACAGAAAATGAAAATTACAACCGTAATGAAAAGCACTCCACATATACCAGAATATCTTAAATTAAAACCTCGATCACTCCAAATATTAGGTTGTAGAATAAAAATCCTCTTGAACTACTAGTGAGAATATACATTGACTCAGTCTCTTTGGAAAAACATTTGACTTTGTCTACTAAAGGAAAAGATACAAGTACCCAGGAGTGGTTGGGGATTTAGCTCAATGGTAGAGCACTTGCCTAGCATGCATGAGGCCCCAGGTTTAATCCCTAGCACCAGAAGAAAAAAGCCCTTTTCCCTGCCTTTAAAAACAAATAAATACTCTTGGACATAGCAGTGTTGCTCCTAATTATATACCTACAAATATAAGCACATGTGCACCAAAACCATAACAAGAACACTCAAAAGCAGCATGATTTATAATGGCCAAAAAACTGAAAACAATTCAAATGCTAAGATGGATAAATTTTAACATTCATACAATGAAATTGAGCTGATATAACAGCATGGATGATTGCCACAAATAATGTTGAGTGAAAGAAGCCAGAAACAAAAATACATATTACAGTACAATCCAGTACATATGAAGTTCAAAAAACAGGCAAAATTAACGTATTTCCGTGTGCTTGTTTGAGTGGAAAACAAAATAAGATCATCAGAAATCAGTACAGTAGTTACATTGGGGGGAAAGAGGGTAGTGACAGGAGGGACACAACAAAGGCTCCTGGGACTGGTCTGTCCTGCCCTGAGTGGTGTTAGGTGTGTGGTGATTCGCTGAGCTCCCTGCTTTTTACTTACCTGTGAATCTTAAAATAAAAACAGAAAGTCACAGCGGGAGGGACTTCCCTCCAGGTTCCTCCTGACCTTGTTCTAACTCCTGCATCAGCCCCAAGAGTCCTATGTAGTTTTCCCCCAGTGTGTCATTCTTTTATTTAAGAAAAGACCACATTACACCACATTATGTGACTTCTTGAAGTCTTTACTTCACATGTAATTTATTTGAACTATGAAGATTGATGGGAGATGTACAGTTGAAATTCTCTTCATGAGTAGACATACACATCCTTAATTTCCCCTCCTTAGAGGGTAAATTCCATAAGATCTGGAAAGTTTTTTTTAATCCCTCCTGATGCTTAATGTATAAGAGATGTTTGGTAAAGGGTCCAAAAGTAGAAATTTAGTCCATTGAATACTAAAAATAATGTTGCCATACATAATTTTTAATTCCATCACCACACCTACTTAAGTTGATTTTGGCTTTTAAAATGACATCGTTGGACTTTGGAAATCTTCCATGATGGCTGCTCTGTTTAACTTTGCTGTTTTGTTTGTTTTTAAGCCATTGGAGTGTGGCTGAAATTTTTGGTTAATTTGCTTCTTCCTCTGCAGAACCATTGCCTCCTATCCTTTATGAAGTTCAGTTTTGAAGTCATGTACATTGTTTTAGATGGCATATTGTCAGCAACTAAAGGAACTTTATTTGCCTTGTAACATTGCCTCTTGGTTTAAATCCATTTTCAGAAAAGAAAGTATGCATTTTTTAATATTCTAGAAAGGTTCATTGTATTTAGTTTTACAAGTTATTTATAGATTAAAATTCGGATCATAAGCATATCTCATATACCCTAGTCACTGTAATCCTTTTTTTTTTTTTTTTTTTTTAGTTGTTAATGGACCTTTATTTTACTTATTTGTATGTGGTGCTGAGAATCAGACCCAGTGCCTCACACATGCGAGACAAGCACTCTACCACTGAGCCACAACCCCAACCCATATGATCTTTATTCTACCAGAAATTTAATTTTTTGTTCATATTTTGAACCAATATAGTTTATCTGTAGATTATAGGATGCTTTGTTTTTACAGAAGAGGGGAAGATATGGGTATATGTTTTAAATTTTATAGATATTTGTAAACAATTTGTTTCTTGTCCTTCAGTAAATGATCATTTGGGAAACATCGTTTTCTGTTGTGAAAGACATCTGAAGATCTGTAATTTCCTCTAGTTCTTTGAACTACTATAAAATAATCCCCATCCCAACCCAGGAGTAGCACACAAGCCAAGCTGGAAAGGTTTGACTGGAGCTCAGGACAAACCATTTTCCAGATCATTTCCATTTGTCTTGACACCTAGAACACTTTTCCTAAGTTGAACTGCCACATTCCTAAATGAGTTGTTTGACTCATTCATCTAACCACCAAGAAGCAGTTTTGTTTTGAAGAAATATTTAATATTTTATTTCACAAAAATCCCTAAAAAGCTCTTGGGGACAGACAAGTTTAAATGCTTAAGAATAGTTTTTAAATGTTGGTTCATCTTGCAACATTTCATGTCGAGTTATGTTCATCCCTGTTAAATATTTTATTTGTAACCTTAATTTTTAAAAAATATTTTTAGTTGTAGATGAACATGAGATCTTTATTTTTTTTAATGTGATACTGAGAATCGAACCCAGTTCCTCACACATGCTAGGCAAGCACTGTACCACCAAGCCACAACCCCATCCCTATAATCTTAATTTAATGAAGAGAACTTTTACTTCTGATGTTTCTATTATAATAGGTTATATGACTATTTCTTTGGTCCCTTTCATACACTTTTCTTTATGACATCCCAGGGCAGTTAATTTGGAAGTGGGTAGCAAAGAAGACAAAACTGATAGTATTTCCTCTTCATTCAGTGATTATCATATTTTGCCATTTTTTCCTTCTCTACCAAGTACTTTATTAGTGGTTTTCAAGCCTGGAAGCGAAATAAAGTCTAATGGGAAGTTTTTAGCTGGTCCTAATCCCCAGAGGTTGCAGCTTAATTGATCTGGAGTTGAACCTGGGCATTTTGATTTAAAAAACAAACAAACAAACAAACTCTCCAGGTCACTCCAGTGAGCAGCCAAGAATTGAGAACCACTGTGCTGTGCTAAATCTTTCTCTGTCCCAAGACACTGTCCACCATTAATCTCCCATTCTGTTACTTTAAAATGTTCTCATAAAATAATTTTTCTGATTCACTGTTTACAGCTAAGTCTTCTCCTCCTCTCCACTAGAGTAAATATATGTATATTAAATCCTCAAATTATTTTAGTCATTGGCTTAAACCACCCCTTTTTACCAAACCTGAATGCAAGACCATAAATACATTCAAATGGACTGAACCTCTTAATGGTACCTCCCTCCCTCCATGGGGATTGAACCAGAAACTTCACCTGTGCTGTGTCCCCAGATTTTTTTTTTTTTTTTTTTTTTTAATTTTGAGACAGGGTCTCATTAAGTTGCCCAGACTGACTTCTGATTTATAATCCTCCTACCTCAGCCTCCTGAATAGGAGCACTGCCTGTTAATGTTCTTGATTCCAGAATTTTTGTTTTTTGCTTGTTTTGTTTAATATATTATAGTTGTAAATGGGCAGAATGCCTTCATTTATTTTTGTGTGGTGCTGAGGATTGAACCCAGTGCCTCACACATGCTAAGTAAGCGCTCTACCATTGAGCCACAGCACCAGCCCCTTGGTTTTGTTTTTTTTTTTGCATTCTGTCATTCACATGGTCAGCACAAGAAGGTGTTAGTAGTGCGATTCAACAAGTGTTTCTTGGGCACTTCCTACAGGGAAGGTGCTGAGGAGAGCAGAGAGTTCATAATCTCAGTGGTGCCTGGATAGTCCATACGTTAAGTAGTTATCCCTAGAACCATACTTTAATGAGTTAATGTATATAAAATACAAGAGCACAGGCTTCTTATGTAATAAGTGGTTAATATATTCTTTTTTCTGTCTTTCAGGTATCCAAACAATTGACTCTACCCAAGCTCTGTTCCTTCCAATTGGAGCATCCGTCTCTCTCCTAGTAATGTTCTTCTTCTTTGACTCAGTTCAAGTAGTTTTTACAATATGTACAGCAGGTAAGTGAGTTTTTCTGTTTTTAGCATACTGAAAGGAAAAAAAATAAAACATTTTTAAGATCATTGTTCAAAAATTTTGCAAGTTTTTCTTCATAAATCTGTTTTTTACACCCTTCTAACCTCTTTCTTGAACATCCTGATATTCAGACCTGTCAACACAATCTGAAAGAAAGGCTGAGAATTTGGATATTCACGAGCTTTATGACACCAGAACCATTTTGCTTGGGTGTGGCCCCTTTTTTGTTAGGTTACCAGAAGGTCCAATTTGGTGTAGTGGTCATTGGCAGCCACTACCAGTGCTTCTGCAGATAAAAACATAGGTAACTAATTAATTAAATGGTCAACTCTCTGATCTGTTTTCAAGATAAGAGATGATGGAAATGCAAAAAGCATAAGCAAAATGCTACAAGACTTATTAGGAGATCATCCCCCAACTCACTGTTTATCTTTTCTTACTGAGTTAGGGGAAAATGAGAAAATCTACCCATATTATCCCTACTTCAAATCAGGTATTCTTTTGTTCTGAGGGGGTTATTTGTTCCATAATAAAGGATTCTCTGGTTAATTAAATCATTTCCACTTGTCAGGAAAAGTATTTTGGGAAATGACTTTCTAAAAATTATGCCATTTTTTAAATAATAGATTTATTTCTTAAAAAAAATTAACCACCCTTTTTTTCTCTAGTTCTTGCAACGATAGCTTTTGCTTTTCTTCTTCTCCCGATGTGCCAGTATTTAACAAGACCCTGCTCACCTCAGAACAAGTAAGGACTTGGGGAACTTTCCTCTCAGTTATAAATTTGTGTTTTTCTTTCATGCTTGGTAGCATTATTAGAAGTTTAAGTTTCTGGTGTTGACTGGAAAACAAAAATACCAAGAGACTGGGAAGCCAGATGTTTAATCTTTTAAAACTAGAATATAGTACTTTCTTTTATACCTTTCCACAGCAGAGAAAATAAAAACAAATCTTAGGAATTAGGAGTCCTTACAATGTGCTTCCTGCTTAGATTATTGAAAGAGGAGCCATTTTCTTTTGATGCAACACTTCCATTTCTTCACTGGTGAACTAATGGGCTGTGAGCATAGTGGTTAAATTCAAATAAGTTTTGCCCTTCTTTTTTGGTGACCTTTGTTATGACAGCATTCACACCTTAACTCCTCAGGTTATTGCTCTGTGGAAACAAAGTTCTGTGTTAATGAGGATGTAGTATATTATGTATGTACTTAGAAACTGCTTGCTTACAGCAGCTGATTTTCCCAGGAATTGGTGATAACCAGATAAATCTACCATCGTACAGATTTATTAAATGAATTGACTTATTGGCATTCTTCAGTTTGTTTTCCACTTAAAAATAGAATTCTCTTCCATAGAGAGCTTCTCCAGAATTCTTTTTCTTTCTTTCTTTTTTTTTTTTTTTTTTTTTTTTTTTTTTGTGGTACTGAAGATTAAACCCAGAGGTGCTCTACCCCTGAACTCCATCCCAGCCAGTATTTGTTTATATTTTGGGACAGGGTCTTGCTGAGTTGCTGAGGTTGACCTTGAACTTAGGATCTTCCTGTTTCAGTGTCTTAAGTCATTGAATCATTGAAATTACAGGCATGTGCCAGTATGCCCAGCTTCTCACAACTTCTATATACACGTTAATAATTTGTTCTCAAAAGTACATCATCAAATGGGAGAAGTATAATTCATCTGAGTTTTTCATAGTTTACCCCAAAGATGCTTGGATCCTTTAGATTTCCAGGTATCTAGATATGGCCCACTGTTCTAATCCAGCCATCATGAACTCTGATCATGAAGAACCACGGCTGTTGAATGTCGTATGCCCAGTAAACGTTGTGTGTTTTCCAGGATTTCCTTTGGTTGCTGCGGGCGTTTCACCGCTGCTGAGTTACTATCGTTCTCTTTGTCTGTCATGCTTGTCCTCATCTGGGTTCTCACTGGCCATTGGCTTCTCATGGATGGTGAGTAGCAATGTAACAGACTAATTTTACTTAACATAATTTTGTAGATAATTTATTCAGAGCTGTATAACCATCACTACAGTCAATTGTAGAACATTTTTATCCCTTACACCCTAAAACCCGTACCCCTGAGCAGTCACACTCCACCCCACCTTAGCCCCAAGCATCTTATTTTCTGTGGATTTCTCTGTTTTGAACATTAGTGTCCATGGCCTTCTTTGTCTGACTTCTTTCACTTAGCAACGTGTTTTCTAAGTTGTAAACATGTCATAACCTGTACAGCCGAATACTGTTTCATTACCAGTTTTTAAAAATTCATTCATCAGTTTCCCGTTTTGTGCTAGTAATGAATAATGTGTAAATATTCATGTCTTTGTGTGAATTACTTTCTTACATAAATGGGATTATACTATAATATATAAAATATATGGAATATAGAATATATATAATGCAGATCATATTTGATATGATATACAAACACCTTATGTAGTGATATAAATATATGTATCATTATATGAAATGTATTATACCCTTTTTAATAGCTCCTGAGTGTTCCATTGTATTTATATTATTTAATTATTGCTGTATCCTTAAATTATCTTTTAATCTTTTTCTGTTATAAATAACCCTGAGGTAAAAATACTTTTTCTATCTCTTGGTCTGTGTCAGATCACTTAGATTCCCCCCCGACCCCCTCCGCTGAACTGGGTATTAAAACTGAGGACCTCATACATGATCTGCCACTGAACTACATCCCATCCAGAATCTAGCTTTTTTTTTTTTTTTTTTGAGGCGGGTGTTTCAGGAATTGAACTGAGGGGCACTGGACCACTGAGCCACATCCTCAGCCCTATTTTGTATTTTATTTAGAGACAGGGTCTCACTGAGTTGCTTATTAGCACTTTGCTCTTGCTGAGGCCAGCTTTGAACATGGGATCCTCCTGCCTCAGCCTCCCGAGCCACTGGAATTACAGGTGTGTGCCACCTTGCCTGGCTCCAACTTCACTTATTTTTGAAAGATGAATTCCTAGACATGAAATTCCTGTAACATATGGTTTTTGTATGTAAAATTTTTATATCACTATACTGCCTTTCACAAAACCATAGCAGTTTATGCTCCTGTGTACAGCATATGAGAATTCCCCTTTATTAATAATAATGATGAAATAATAACAATAGCAACTGAGATTTATTGAGTGCTTTTTATGCATTGGGTACTCCAATGGGTGTTCTACATGAATTATCTCATTTAATCCTTAATGTAACTCTTGGAAGTTGGAACTGTTCTAGTTCCCATTTTGCATAAGAGGTAACGTGTTCAGAGAAGTAACTTTAAGTTACTAGAGCCTCCGTGTATATTTCTTACTTAACTACCAAACCACTTGAAAGTACCTTTCCAAAAATCCCCTCATATTCTTCAAAGTCATCCTGGAAACATTAGAAAGCTTTAAGACCCTACTCTCATTTTTCTCAGTTCACTTTTCTAATCTCAAGAAACCTCTAATGACTCCTGTTCTGTTCCACAAAATCTGCTCGCCTTTTCCTTTCTTTTTGATAGTTGAGAAGGGAAGCAAGTTAAAATATAATCAGTTTTTTACTTACTTGTAATACTAATTTTTAATGAAAGAATTTGAAAATCAGAGGCTACAGGTGTGGATTGCATCTACTCCTGCTACCTTTCCAAGCAACCACAAGGTTAATCCAGACCTAAGAGGCAGAGCCCTGTGGAACCAGCTGCCAAGCTGAAGGCCTCTCTGTACTCTGCCAGGCAGCGTTTCCTTGTTCTTAGGCTGACACAGCTATGTAGCTGTCATTCAGTGTCTTTTAAGCAGAACCACCCAGAGTGATACTTACTGTCCAGGCCTCAGGTTCAGGAGTGTCCAAGTTATGGGATAGGATTTGTATACTTCCTATGACTGACCTTAAATGTGCTGAGTAGAATATGATACATATGGAGGGGGTGTTAGGTGGTGTTTTTATAATTTCTTTAAAACACTTGCATCAACTATGTGAATTAATTCAAAACCAAGGATGTTCTGCTCATGGTCAAATTGGACAGAATCTGGTAAAAGAGATTATAAACTTATTTTTTGTGTAATTCAGAATCAGTGCACTCAGGAACTGTTAATGAAAAGGAAGTATTGTTATTGAAAGGAGTGTAGTTTCATCAAGGAAGAATTTTAAACCTTAAAACTAAAATCTTGTCCTTGTGCTTAAGGAATTTTTTTCACTTTTACAATGATTTGAAATTTGCATGTACCAAATTGATTAGTAAAATGCTATGAAAAACTGAAGAAACTATAGATTGCATACTGTAAAATTACATTTTAATCAAAAGTGATATTTATAGTGAAAGCACTTTTTAAATTATAAAACACAAATATAAGATGTACTTATTACTTCTTTTGAAGAAGCAACACAAGGGGTGAAGATGGCCATGGCCCACTGAGGAGGAATGATTGGTTAAGCACCTCTAAGTAGATGACATACTCAAGTGTCCATTTTGCTATGAGTCCCTTCCTCTAGACTGTAGTCGGTAGAAATTTACCCTTAGACCAAACTTATCTCAGTGACCACCAACATAAGTACATTCCCATTGTGAAATTCACCTAATTGTTTTTGCTAAGTGTTTGGTAAGGTTCCCTTAAACCCTAATTGGCCCTAATAGATGTTTTATTGCATTTTCAGTTGTCAGTTTTCCTCTTATTTGTGCAAGAACCTTTCTTTTTCACAAGTTTGCACTAAGCTGCCTTTGTGAATAGAATTTTTAAGAATGCCTCTGAGCTTTTTCTTTCTCAGATTAGTATTTAATATGTTTGTCTTGTTTTCTGCTATTACAAGAATGTAGCTTTCTTGCCCTGATATGTAACATACTGAAATATGTTGCTCTCTGGCATGGAAATTGTCTTTTCAGGATCTTCTCCAGAATCATTTCATCTTGTGGACAGTGAAATATGAGATTTGGTGATGGGGTTTTTTAAATGAGTATTTTCTAGTTAACAGCTATCCTTTGAAATTAATGTACAGTGAAAATAGAGTGATAAATGTTTTACAGGGCTTTACTAAGGAGTTTTCATACTAAAAATGGACTTGAGCATTTTCATAAACAAATCCAGAGCTCTTTCATCTTCTCTCAAGTTTCATGTAGCGCATTAACCTTTTAAATTTGGTAAAGCTTGGACTTCTTTGACCAATAGATGGTGGTTTGTCAGCTAAAAGCCAATGGATTGTCTGTTGAAGTAATAGGAATCAAACCCAGGGCCAAGAGTGCATTAGGCAAGCCACTGAAATACCTCCCCAGCCCATGCTGATGGTTTTTTTTTTTTTTTTTTTTTTTTTTTTTGGTACCAGGGATTGAACCCAGGGATGCTTAACCACTGAGTCACATCTCCAACCGTGTTTGTATTTTGTTTAGAGACAGGGTCTTGCTAAGTTGCAGAGGCTGGCTTTGAATTTGTGATCCTCTGGCCTCAGCCTCCCAAGCCACTAGGATTGCAAATGTGCAGCCGATGATTCACAAGGATCCTTAGTGTTTCAAGGATCATTGAACCACTTTCACTTATGCATCCTCTGACCAATTCAGGGACTAACAAGAGTCTTGACACATATCTAATCCAGCCCCTCATTTTAAAGCTTTTGCTACTACCCTGTCACTAAGAAATGTTTAGTGCCAGAAATCTAAAAATTTATTTTTAGTATTTTAAAAAGCTAGCCTCTGGTGCTTAGTCTGCATAGAATATAGATATCTCAAAATCCTCTAAGAACAGGAGCACTGCTTAAGACCCACAGGTTGTATATTCCTAGTTGAGAACATTTTAACTCAGCCTAACATGTCATTGTCTTCATCCCTGACCTTCTTGGTTGTGGAAGACAAGGTGATACAGAAATGTCAGTAATTAAGATAACTAGTTAAACGACTAAGATTGGTAATTTACTTCCCTAACACTTTTGGTTAATTTACATTTAGCTGAAAGTTAAGTTTATTGGTAAAGCTATCAGGGAATCTGGGGAAGTTT
This sequence comes from Sciurus vulgaris, assembly GCF_902686455.1. Lineage (NCBI taxonomy): Eukaryota > Metazoa > Chordata > Mammalia > Rodentia > Sciuridae > Sciurus > Sciurus vulgaris. The sequence continues at coordinate 137,700,194 of NC_136468.1, forward strand.
TGCAAACAATGTGGAGCTTCTTTATCATGATCTGGAAAAGCCAAAGCAGTGCTGCCATTCTTGAAACATTAGATATTTGTGTGCAGTGAACCTTGTCCCCAAGGAGCTTCTGTTGATGCTCAAGTTTAAGAAGAACCTCTGTCTGCTGTGTGAAGAGACTGCAGGTCCAGGTAGAGGCAAAGAGATCAGGTAGGAAGTTACTGTGGCAGTCTAGGCTAGAGACGGTGTAACTTGTACCAAGTGGGATTGAGAAAGTAATCCAAAATGACACCACAGATTTTGGTCCACACAACTAAGAATAGAATATAGAGAGGTAGAATACTCTGGTTGGAACCAATTTAGAGAAGAGTTTGGGATAGATTAAATGTGAGAGGCCTGTTGGATTTTCAAGGAAATATGTCACTTAGGCCTTAGGATATATGAATCAAATTCAAAGTTGAGATATAGACTGGAAATACAAATATGTGATAGACTGAGATTGGATGAGCTCGCCAAGGAAATGAACAGAGCAGAGGTGTGAGGGCCAGGTACAGGGTGTGAGAGTTGAGGAAGAGCTTCAGCAAAACCTAAAGAGCAGTGGATACGGGGTGGAACAAGGAGAGTGCACTTTCCTGAAAGCCAAGTGAGGTGAGAGCCACAAGCTCAGATCAGGTGAGATGAGCAGAGGTTCCTTGTTGTGTTTAACAAGAGGGTCCTTGGCAGTACCAGGTAACTGAAGTAGCAGAGATGAAGCCTTTGATGAATGGGTAAAGAACAGCTGAATGTGATCTAGTCAGTCTTCAGATAATAGTGTCTAATTTACAGAAAATAAATGGAAGAGAGATAAACAATCACCACAATAAGGAAAAAACCTGGAAACAAAACATTCTGTAGGACAAATAGCTCCCATCTCATTAAAAATACTGCTGATTGAAAAAGATTTAAAAGACATATACAGATCCTGAATTGGATACTGGCTTAGACAAACTACATAAAAAACACTCTGGGGTCTGTTAGAGACATTTGATTGTGGTAAAAATTCATTGAAATGGAAACCAGTGATTGCTGACTTTTAAAAAAACAGATTTTAGCCAGGTGTGGTAGCAGGTGCCTGAAATTCCAGCAACTTGGAAGGCTGAGATAGGATCACAGGTTTGAAGCCAGCCTCAACAACTCAGTAAGACCTTGTCTCAAAAAAATAAAAAAGGCTGGAGGATATAGCTCAATGGTAAAGCACCCACCCCTGAGCTTAAATTCCCTGTTTGAAAGAAAAAAAAGTTTTAGCCAGGCACAGTGGTGCACATCTGTGATTCCAGCTATGCAGGAAGAGCAAAAGTTTGAGGCTAGCCTTGGCAACTCCACCTTCTCTCAAAATAAAGGGGTTGGGGGTATAGCTGTATGGTAGGTATGGCACCCTGGATTTAATCCACAGTACCGAAGAGAAGGATTTTATGATCTCATTTTAAAAATAGACATGACTTGTTCACCAGCTAATACCCTACATGCTGTAACACGGCAAGATGTCGCTGACAGGTGTCAGTGGCAAGCCCGTGGACTTTGTCTCCCTACTGAGAAATTTATTTTCTGTATAGAAATACATTCTGGGAAGATGTTTTACATTGTTTATCTCTGGATAGTGACAACATAGGTTTTTAAACCTTAACTGTATTCTCTAGTTTTTTATAATGTGGTCGCTGCTTTTGTAATAAGTATCAAGAACTTAAGGAATAAAAAGAATATCCACAGTTCTTCAGAGGAGCTTTTTGTTAAGGAGATCAGAGAAACAGAGGTAGCTTGAGAAGGAATTTGTGTGTGTGTGTGTGAATGAAAATACAATGCAAATCTACAATATTTCTAATAAAAGAAAATCCTGTAAAGAAAAGAGTTGATTGGCTGGAAGGACATCCTGAAAGAGGAAAGCGATTGTGATCTAGGGCACAGCTGACTCTAGAGCAAGGACAGTGCAGCCACAGCAGCAGGGGAGGTCTTGACAGCCTGGCCTGCTGCTGTGTGGTCCAGCACCATGTCTAGCAGGAGAAAGGATGCTTCTTGGGGCCCAACAGGCCCAGATAGGCAGGAGTGGACACTTCACATCATTGTGGGTATAAGTGCCTAACACTGTAGCTCAGGGCCCCCAGACTTTGGAAGGAATTGCACACTGTTGGGTTGATAAGCTTAAGAGCTTGTCGGAAGAGGACGAGCCTGTTAGCCACAAACTTGACTACTGTCTCCTCCCCAGCTCTGGCCATGGGCCTCTGTGTCGCCATGATCGCCTTTGTCCGCCTGCCTAGCCTCAAGGTTTCCTGCCTGCTCCTCTCAGGGCTTCTCATTTATGATGTCTTTTGGGTAAGCATCTGTTTCCCTGAAAGCCCCTGCTCTCTCTGTGTGCAGTGGAAGTATTCACTGCTGAAAACTGTCCACTCCAAGTACCCAGAGCCTGCTCGCCCAGCCTTCTCAGGCTGCTCCCTCCAGTCCTGTGCTGCACACGTTCACAGTGTGCTGGTGGCTTTTCAAACCTTCTCTTTGTGGAGCTGTGGTACCAGTAGCTGTGTGTGAGACTCAGGGTGGAGGAGGCCGCAGGCAGCCGAGCCACCTTGCATGAGAACACCCCACTCCACTGTAAGGGAGTATCTGGGCACAGAGACACATGAAGAGCACAGATTTTCTTCAAAGCATGCCTTCAAAGACAGTGTTGATGAGCTATGCTCTCAAGAACAAAGAGGGATGATGCTGAGAGCAGGTTGTTTGCAGCTTCCTTCATTAAAGGCACCTTTCCACCCTGGCAGGTATTTTTCTCAGCCTACATCTTCAATAGCAATGTCATGGTGAAGGTGGCCACACAGCCGGCTGACAATCCCCTTGACGTTCTATCCCGAAAGCTCCACCTGGGGCCAAATGTTGGGCGTGATGTTCCTCGCCTGTCTCTGCCTGGAAAATTGGTCTTCCCAAGGTAGGACTGGCCTATCAGGCCTCATCCTGTGCTGGTGGAGGACACAGCCTTCCTTTGCAGGTTTCCTGCCTTGTCTTCAGCATTCTGGTCCTAAACTATAAAGGGCTATGAAGCGTCATCACCAAATGAAAAAGTAAGGATGAGAATACGACCTAACTTTCCAAGATGTCTTACCAAGTGATATGGGTGTTGCTTTTTATTATTGATTAATGTTAACACCTGAACATTACTGCTAGTCCCATTTTATTTTTTAATACTATGGATTGAACCCAGGAACACTTAACAACTGAGCCACATCCCTGATCCTTTTTAGTTTTGAGACAAGATCTCCCTGAGTCATTCAGGGCCTCACTAAATTTCTGAAGCTGGCTTTGAATTTGTGATCCTCCTCCTTCAGCCTCCTGAGTCACTGGGATTACAGGCATATGCCACTACGCCCAGCTTGTTCCCTACTTTTTAAAGTTGGCTGAAATTAATAGAATCAGGATTGTTTTTACTTTTAAGACATTTATGCAAATGTTCTAATAATAAAATTGAACATTTTTTTACCTATATAATCACTGCAAAATTAATGTGCTGCTTTTATCTCCTGTGTCTGGTAGTAGTCAGGTGCTTATTTGCAGTCTCAATAGTGAATGTCACAAATAATGCCTTGCCTGACATTTTCAAAGGAGATAGTGCTTAGGCACATCACCTCGGCAGTCACTGACAAGCTGCTGTCTTGAAACACTGAGGGGCCAGATTGGTGACCTCTGCTGCCAGTGCTTGGAGGGTTTTTAATCTCTAAACTTCAGAACTAGTGTCCACGAGTAAAGGTTGCTCTCTGCCATTTGGATGAGTTCTTTGACTTCTTTAAAAGCTGACAGTCTTTGCACAGGAGTAGAAGAAATTGAACTGTAGGGAGAGTGCCATTCCTAACATGTGACTCCACATTCCAGCTCCACTGGCAGTCACTTCTCTATGTTGGGCATTGGAGACATTGTGATGCCTGGTCTCCTGTTGTGCTTTGTCCTTCGCTATGACAACTACAAAAAACAAGCCAGCGGTGACTCCTGTGGTGCCTCTGGACCCGCCAACATCTCTGGGCGCATGCAGAAGGTCTCCTACTTTCACTGCACCCTCATTGGATACTTTGTAGGTAAGAGTGCTGGGGAGCTGCTGCTGCTCTCTCACTGGCTGTCCTCCAACCCTTGGAATCAAATCGGGTGTCCCAGCTGCAGATGCTGATCAAGAGAGCAGTACCTCTGGTTGCTGTTCAGATAGCCCCGCCTGTGTGATGATGCACACCCTCTCTGCAGTGTGACCGTTTCCCTGTTGAAGAGGATGTCCGAAGAATATGCGATAGCCACAGACACAAACCACGCAAGAGTGCAGATCGGGCTCTGCATAAATCTTCCACAGAATTTAGTAAATGACTCATTTCTTATGTTAACAAACAGCTGATAAAAAGCTGTTTACCTTCATTTTCTGTCACCCCTGGCCTCAGACTCTTTCCAGGCTAGTGTTTCTCCAGCCAGCTCACCTGCAGGCAGGCAGGCAGTTGTGATTGGGCTAGGAACGATGGTAGCTTCTCCATGCACATGACCGTTAAACTGCAGAGTGAATGGGAGAAAGCACTTCTCTCGCCTCCTGCCTGACATCAGCATTGCATTCACATGGGTTCAGAAACCCTGCCAGGGACCAGGCATGTGGCATTATCCCCATGAGGTGGAGGAAACTCAGAGAGGTGATCCTTCCCCAAGGTGACACAGCTCTTGTAAGTTTAGCAAAGTTGGAACCTGAACCAAGGACTTTTGCCTTCAAGTCCAGCATCACACACCACAGAAGACAGAGGGAGACCAGTCCCTTTTAGGGTAGAAGGGAGGGTTTGAACCAGGAAGTGAGCAAGGAGTGGGACTTACACCAATCTCATGTCCTTGGAGTTGCTGTGTTGTTCCACATTAAACTACTCGAGCTGGGCATTTCACCCTATCCATGGAATGGACTATGTCACAGCCTATTTCTCGGATGACAGAGGGCCTCCCTCCTTTCAGCATCACTCACCAGTGTCTTTCCTCCTAGGTCTGCTCACTGCTACTGTGGCGTCTCGCATCCACCGAGCTGCCCAGCCCGCCCTCCTCTACTTGGTGCCATTTACCTTATTGCCACTCCTCACCATGGCCTATTTAAAGGTGAGAGAAAGGGCTGAGACCGAAGCTCAGTGACAGAGCACTTTCCTAGCATAGGCCTGGGTTTCAGTCCCCCGTGCAGGGAGTGAGTTGAAATGGTTGTAAATCTGCAAAAGCAACTTGGCACCAACCTTGGGTTTGGGTACATACTTTCCTCACTGGAAGGGTTCTGCTTGAGCCCCTGAACTCTTGATCTTGACTGCCATGTGCACTGGCCTGGCATTAGCAAAAATCTCTCAATTCTTAGAGTCACTAGTAGAAAATGGTAATAATTAGGCCATTACAGCAGCTGGTCATGGATTAATTAACTGATATTCCAAAAGCCTAGCTTTAGAGACTTCCTGCTTCTCTTAAAGCAGTACCGTAGGACTGGGAGTATAACTCAGTGAGCCTCTGGGTTTGATCTCCAGGACCAGGAGAAAAAAGCAGTACCCTATTGCCCTAACATCTTTTTAAAAATTTTATGTTAAGGCTTAGAGAGAACTAAGAAAGATTTAATAGAATTGAAGCAGTATATGATAAAAACTAAATTTAGAGAGCACATGACCTTATTTATCAAATTTATATTATCATCTCATTTTTTATAGCTAGGTTCATTAATCTGCCTAAGTCCATTAACTATCAGGGATGGAACCTGTGTCAGGGTAGAGTTTGAACTGAGTTCCTAAAAGCCCTTCCTTGCTCAAGGAGCCTGAGGTCAAGTTATTTTTAGTTTAATGCTCTTTGAGAACTTGTTTGGAGGTTCTAGCAAGGGGCTACAGCTACTCATATACCCTTAACTGAAGAATGGTCCTCCTCTATCGGGGAGGGTCGTCCTCCAGGACCGAATGTGCAGCTTCAGGAGGCACAGACATGGAGCAGTGAGGAAGGAAGGGGACACCACCTAGCCAGACAGATCAGCCAAATCAACCCTGGCGATCAGCGGGGTAACAGATGTCACAGCCAGATTGCTCTTACATCCATTGAATGCTTTCTGGGTCCTGAAAGCAGCAGTCTGGTCTGAGATCAAGAATCAGAAAGTACTTGTGGCTTTATGTACCTGTTTAAATCTGTAACTCAGGAAAGTCCCTCCATTCCCAGGGTGACCTACGGCGGATGTGGTCCGAGCCATTCCACTCCAAGTCCAGCAGCTCCCGGTTCCTGGAAGTATGATGGATCACATGGGAAGTGACCAGGATGGCCAGTGTCGTCCTTTTCTCTCACCGCGTGGTTTTGTTTCCTCTTCTTAGAGCTGGCCTGGTACTCAGAAGTTACCTGTTTAAGGAACAGGCGTGTGACTGGAATTTGCACCTGAAGAAAGCCTGTTGGCAGGAGAGGGTGCTGGGGCCCTGTTGGTCCTCCTGCAGTGGTAGAGGTGGAGCCTTTCAGAAGTGACAGGCCCCTCCCTCCCATTTTTGTGGATCTGCACCAGACTGTTACCTTGTGGGGAGATGGAGATTTGACTATTTAAAAACTGCAAACAGCAAGGAGTCGTTTTAGAACTTTTTGAACACTAAAAGGATTAAAAAAAAGAAATTAGCAAACCGAAGTTTCTTCAGTGAACCCTCCAGAACTTTGGGACCAGTTTCCTATGGGGGACTCAGTTTCAGAGAACTGAGACAGAAGCTCTTCTGTCGTTATTTTCTTCTTTCCTTTTTTTGGATTTATTAAATATTTTCTGTGGTGTGCAGTGACTTACTAAATCCACAGACATTGAGTGACTTCTTACAACATACACATAAGAATTTGTTGTAATAAGTTCATGTCCACCCAGATGTCGTGTTGGCAGTGAACAAGGGCACGGTTTTTATACATACGTACATATATATATATATACACATGCGCACATAGATATATATGAATAAACAAAAATTAAAACCTGCTAAGATCATGCTGTGTAGCAGACAGGGGCTTGCTGTAATTTTGAGCATGTAGAGCAGTTTACTGTGGCTTCCTTGTATAAGCTGCCGTCTCTCCCCTTCACAACTGACCCTGCAGTTACAAACCAGAATAGCATTTGGACTGATAGACTTGTGGGCTTTAGGGGACTCTTAACTTGGTTTGATCAGTGTAGCAAATTAGGGATGAAAAGTTAAAACAAAGTCCTTTTCTTTTTACAGGCTTCTCCCTTGCAGGGTTTTTAGTAGTTTTTTCCTGAACCAATGCATGTAATATAGCAGCAGGTGTCTTTGTGCTTTCTGATCATAGTATTGTACTACCTGTAAATACATTTTTCTATTTTGTATTTTTTTGTATTTTTTTTTTTTTTGGCATTTTGTTTCATTGGTGTGCTGTATTTTCCATGCCCTCACTCCCTTAAGAAGGAAAAAAAAAAAAAAAAAAAAGGAAAAAAGCAACATAATCCTGTCCTTGCTGTTGTGATTATAGTCTTGACTTACCTGTGGTGGCAACTGGGTACTGGGAACAAATGTCAAATGCCCCTCTGAGACTGACCCAAAATTCCAGGATCCAGGGAAATAACAGGATGTCCTTCCCCATAGAATCCAGCCTTGTGCTGGGGTCTTTGGTTCTGGTAGTAACTGGTGCAACGTGTGCTTGCCTTTACCTCAGCAGCCTTCAGCCTGGTAAGAGGCAGAGAGAAGCCTGGAGTTGTCCTGAAAATACCTGACAGCAGAGGCTGGAGAAGGGCCCACACATCCGTAAAGTGTCTCCTCCGTGGCCCCCCTCTGTCCTCCCTGTGCACTGAACTGGTGTGCCATTGTCTCCATGGCACACAGTCACTGGGGGTGGGACACACGCAGTCAGGGCATTGGGTTCTTCTGTTGTTGCTTCAAATCCTGCTGGGGAGTTCGGGGTGTTTTGTTTTTAATAAACAACTCTTTCTAGCCTTTGTCACATCATCTTCACTTTTGGTGGTTGGTACCAAGGAAATGCTTCCCATCGCCTCCTGCTGCTCCGTGTCTTCCAAAAGACCAATGGGAAGATCCTGTCAGTCTCCAGTCTTGGTCACCAGGGGCTCTGGTTCAGTCATAGGAACGTCCAGCACTGGAGCCTGCGCTGTCCTCAGCACTCAGGCCACATCTGGACTTGTGAAGAATGAACGTGCTCGTTCGTTCATTCATGCGCTGTGCATCAGTGCCGCTGCTCTCTAAGCCCCAGGAGACAAATGGCTAAACGGGGTGGGCAGAACTTCCAAAGGATTCAGGTGAAGGGCACCTGCCTGTAATCGGTAGAAATAATATCCTAGAAGTCGTTTTAACTTTTCTACTTTTGTTTTCATTTAAAAAAATAAATTCTAGACAGAAGAAACAATTTTTTGGTCATCCTCCCTTCTGTGCAGATTTGGGGTAAAGGATACCCACATGGCGCTTGGAAGTGTAACTTGGATTTCACTTGCTAGTCTTAAAAAGTCCTTAAAACTTTGGCAGAGAAACTGCAGATACTTCTCTTGTTCTAAATCATGCTAGACACAAGAATTTCCACCAGTTCTCCAAGTTTTGCCTTTTGATTAGAGATGGTGGTGGGGCTGTGGGTAAAGCACATGCTCTAGCTTTCTTTCCTGGTCTCCTCTCTGTCCTTCCCCCACCTGATACATCCTTGTCTTACTCTTTGTGATCCTCAAATGCTGTGGGTTTAAGGCAGGTTCTAAGAACTGTCTGCCTAGCATGTTTACAGAGTTCAGCATGAACCCGATCCCCCTTTCCTTCCTTCCTCGTGAGTCCGAGATTCCCCCAGCCCCAAAAGAAACTGCCACGTTGGGACTCATTCATAATGATAACAGCGTTCTCATTTGAGCTGACAATTCAGTTGCAGTTTCCCCAAGTTCCTGTTGTCACAACATATGCCTTTTCTGAGCAATGCCTGTGGGTATGCTGGGACCTTGGGACCCTGGGGGGCAGCTGCCAACAACAGCATGGAGCCTTGGTAAACCAGGCCAGTTGTGTCCCCTAGGAAAAAGAGAAGGACCAGCCCTCTATAAGTAGGCAGAGGAAGAAAGTTCTGTCTTGTCAATAATGAAGATTCTTCCATGCCTGCATATCAGCTCTCACGCCACTGACCAGGTCCAGTGTTATACAGGGACACTGATATTTTATAAAGCCTCACAGTCACCTCAGAGCCTGGGAAGCAGTTGTGTGTCCACATGCGTCTGCTCATCAAGAACGTCACCGGAGCAGCACCCCTTCCCCACAGAAGCTCCTCAGACAGTCCAGGCTGAGGAGGCGCTCGCCCATCCTGCGTTGGTTGGGACAGCCTCATCACTGAACCCGTTCTTTGGGTGACTGCACTTCAGGAAGTGCTCCTAACAGGAGTCGACCTTGCTGCAGGAGTTTGTATTCAAGTCCAGCAAATCCTTGTAAGAGAACTCAAGCCTCTTCCCTCTTCTGGAAGGGATAAACCAGGTAAGACTTTAATCCAGAAATTATTTCTACACTTAAGCAATTTATAGACTGCTTTTCTACTTCCACACTGTAAACTCCAAATCTCCGTAGGTTTCGATTTCAACCTCCCATGTGTGGAGCCTCCCACTCTTCTTGACTATTTCAGTCACACTTCTTCTTCCTCCGCCTTTTCTTTGAAATTCAAAGCCCTTCCCTGTCATTAGAGGTCGTTCAGTCATGTGCAGTGTAGGGCTGTGACAGGCACTGGATGCTCGAGTGAACAAAGCCACACATCCTGGTCCCCCTACTCTTCAGTTTATGCAGGGGTTGCTTTAGCACACTTTGATTTGTGGGAAGGATGAGGTGGCAGCTGTCCCCATGCATGAGATCACTCGTTGATACCACATTGAGCTCAGGAGTGGATATGTTCTCCACCCTGACCCAGGGCCTTGCTATGACAGTGAGGCATTAGGCCATTGCAGGACTAGCTAAGAGAAGGCTGAAAAACAGGTTAGTGCAGAAGCCTGGGGCTCCTGATGGGGACAGACCAGTGTGTACCCAATGTATAAATGACCACAGAAAGAACCGAGCCTTGTGTAGCACCCAGCATGCTGGCCTTGAATCACAACAGGGTTTGGAAGTCACTACTCTGAGCCGGCACGTAGCAACAGCTTTAACTGACCCCTTGCAAGGAGTTTGTGGCGATTCTAACTGGGCAGTTCTTTCTAAGGATCACGCCAGCCTGCTGTCGGGTCTGGATGTCTGAGTTAAGAATTCACGTGGCCCAGTCAGGCCTCATTCATGGTTCTTTTCGCTTGTGTTCTGGTCAATGAGTCTCTTCCCTGTTGAGCAGAACTTGTACAACTTGCCACCGGTTTGCAGGCAAGAATCGCCAAGGGTCCTGAAAGAGATGCACCTAAGAGTTCTGTCCAGCCCACACTGAGACTCGAAGGCAAAGGGAAGCCTGTCAGAGAGGAGCTGGGGAGTCTGCCAACCAGGGGGCAGAAGCCTTTGCCTCGCCAGGAATGAAAGGCAGGAAGTGGATGTCTCAGGACCAAGATGGGAGAAAGAGCAGCCCCGCTTGCCAGCTCTCCATCCTGGGCCCCAAGTGCCAGTTCCCTGCCTCAGCAGCGAATGACCATCAGCCTTCTAAATGAGAGATTTTGTTCTGCCCACCTGGGTCTTCTGGGTATAGCACATGCCCTCCTGACTTCTAGCTTTTGTATTTGAACCTTTGTCATTGGAGGCAGTGAATCCCTCTCACTTCCACTTGGTGTGCCTTGATGGATCTGGATTTACCCACAGGGCATGTCCTGGGTGGCCATCCCATAGCAGGGAATGGGCAGAAACCCAGTTTCAGAAAAGGAGGTTTGAGATTTGCCCAGAATAAGGGGAGCAGCCCTGGCTGAGGTGATAGTGACAGAGTGATCTGTGGGTGTCATGGACAGGCTGGCCTGGCAGGTGGAAGGGCAGAGCTGCCTCCCCTCCACGGCCACAGGCTGGACCAGGGCTGAGGTGACCACGCCTTCCTGGAGTTCCAGACCCACATGCCTTGCACTTGCCCTAGCCTCTCTGCAGCCACCAGCACCCTGCTGCCTGCTTCTCTCAGAGCCTGCCATCGGACACCCCGCAGGTCTCTGTGCTGCCTTCCCTGGGCTGTTTTGCCAACAGGCCCTCTGCTAGCCCACTCAGCCTAGGTGGTCCTGCTGAGATTGCGGTGGCTTGGACTGGGGCAACAGGAAGCACTAACAGGACTCATGCCGAGCTGGAGGCAGAAGGTGGGAATTCAGATGGCTCCACGGTTGTGTTACGTGAATAATTAGTTGCCAAAACTGAGATCAAGAAAAAATTGGGGTAGAAGCATTCTTTTTTAGCCAGTAGAACAGCTGAAACTTAAAAACTGGGAGTCGTAGGCATGGAAACAATGTCTGGAACCCTGGGGAATGTGCAAGGGATCTCAGCAGGAAGGCAGGAGGGCCAGTGGAAGGTGTTCCTCACTCACGCTGGCCCGGCCCCCTGAGCCCTCCGCGTGATCCTATTCCTTAATCTGGAGTGAGAGGAAGGTGCCTTAATTAAAGTATTCAATCAGACTCTGCTCTGGTTTGCCGAGTTCTCATGCACTACACACACTTTTTACCAGTCTTTGGAGAGTCAGAATACAATTAAAATAATCAGATTCAAGCAGATAAATACAGTTATTCAAGTGCCCACAGCTTCCTGTAATGCTTCCAGTTCATGAAAACTGGTTACCCTTCCATGGTTGAGGGCTGAAGGCAGAACTGGTACTTGAATCCTAATCCAGGTTTTCAACACTGAATCCTGAAGAGATCGCCGTGTCTTGACCATAAGCCTGGGCCAAGAGCGGTTTGAGGCTTCCTACACGCCACAGGACTTGACGTCAGGCTGGGTATACAGGAGGGATGATGGAGGAGCCTGTCATGGAAACACGTCCTGGGATGTCCAGGCAGCCCTCTGTTGCCACAGAGGGAGCCCAGTACAGAGCTTGGGGGCTGCCAAAGGCCCTCAGCTGACTCTGGTAGGGGCTCAAGTGGGACGAGACCCACCTAATGGGCCCTTCTCTTTTGGGCTGCTTATGCCCAGGTGTCAGCCTATAGCCAGAGTTGTAAACAAACGAATGTTTTTGTTTTTCTGTACTTGTTAATTTTCTTGCACAGTGATGGCTGTTTATGTTTTCATTTACTTTATTGTATCTTAAAACCCTGATGCTGGTTTTCGAGGAATAGATCTGCTTGACTGTCATTTGTGGACCTGTTTAGAATTTAGAACATCTAAGAGGGTTTGTTTTTTTTTTCTTTTTTTTTTTTAAATCACCCTTGGAAGACTCAATGAGCTGCTTGCCAGTCTGTGATAAGGTCAAAGAGCTGTGTCATCCCAAGCCACTTGGCTCAATTCAGTCCATCAGATAAAAGAGGAACAGGAGCCAAACTACATAGAAGGTAAGGGTAGAGTCCAGCAAAGCACTTGGAGGATTCTTCATCCTCTAGGACAAAAGGAAGAAGTCAGAGTCAAGGGATCATTTAATGAAGTAGATTAAAAACTGGCTGAATGAACCTTTCCAAAACAAACTGAGGAATGACCTCATATCAACTTGGACAGATGTCCCTGGGCTTTGTCCTCAGCCTGGCCTGTTCAACATTGGATAATTTAGCTAAAAACACCTGTCAGCACATATGAAGAGGATATGAAGAAAGGAGAAAGGACATGAGCATGATCCGAAGAAAGCTTTGGGACTGGGGGTGTAGCTCCATAGTCCTATCCCCAGCACTAATAAAAAATCTCTAAAAAGCAAGCTTAGGAGCTAGTACAGAATTAAACCTGGAGAAATTTGATGGAGAGCCTAGCCACGGACCAGATACTAACAACACTTCCAGGAGTCCTTTGAGGTAGGTGCTGTTTCTGTCACCAGTATGCAGAGGACTCACCAACTTTCCAGGTCACCAGTGGAAAGTGGCAGAATAAGTTCTAATCACCAGCCTCTGTCCTTAGCCATTGTATGACCTCATCACAGAATTACAAATGACCTCCACCCCCCAAAATACAGATAAGGCATTAAATACTATAATGGTTCAGTGGCCTACTCCCAACTCCAAAATATTTCAGTTTTAATCATGTACAACATGTACTAACTATTCATTGGAACTACCTGGAAATATACAGATACGACAGAGTTCTTTTATAGAGTGGCCGACAATACGAGCTATGGGGCTGGGCTGTCAGCTTCAGTGATTTTAAATCTGTCCACTGCCTACAGCAAAGGCATAGAGTTCCAACATCAGCTCATTTGTCCAGGCCTTCCTGCCTCCAGAGCCTGAGCTTCTTGCCCACACTGGGAGAAGGTAGTCACAGCCAGGTTTTGTAGACATGTCTTTGTTCAGCATCCCCAAATAGCTATAGGGGTTTCTGTAGACAGAAGGTGCGAGACCACCTATCCTATTAGGAGGCAGAGAAGAGCTGGAGTTTGGGCTGTCAGCCCTGTGCTGATCCAGCTGCTGTCCAGAGGGGCATGCGGAGACCTTCCCCTTCCCCCAAGAAATACTGCAACACAGTTGACCACTGCCTACTAACAGGATCCCCTAGGAAGGAGGGACCTGGAAGCATGCCTCCTGCCAAGCCAGGACCAGACAAGCAGAAGCTGAGGCTTTCAGAGCAAACACATTTCAGTGTCCAAACTGCGACATGAAAACCACTGTCAGCTGCTGTTCTGATCTCTAGTACTAGTTACCCAAACCAATCCTCCTGCTAACCATGGCAACCATGCAGGTGAGATACAGAGCATATATTCTGAACGGCAACCAGAGGGTTCTGCCCTGGGGATCCTGGAGGAGCTCCTGCCCCTCCATCCTTCTGCAAATGACAGCTGTAAATTGCCAACAAAATAAAACAACCACCTAAAGTAGTGAAGAATGACCAAACCGGAGAAATCGGGAAGCAGCTGCCACTGGAGGGAACGGCACTGGCAGTTTCCCAGCTGTGTGGCTTTTTGCCTGAGGACAGGCCCCAGTGGCACCTTGCAGGAAACCCACAATATCACTGGCTTCAAGTACCAAAGGGTTCACAATAACCCAACACCTAAGACTCAAGGGCATAAATCCCAGAGAGGAGAGAAGCAGCCTCACGTTCTGTGTGAGCTGGGCCCAAATCTCTGATTCCCACAGTACCCAGACTCCAAGCAGCCCAGGAAAGACCAAGAATGAGAGAAATTTTAGCTGCTGCCCATAACAGAGGAATCAGTTTTTCAGCCAAAAAAACACACTTTAAAAAATCTTCCCCATAATTTCTACAAAGTATTATGCATTAGACCTAAAATACAATTCATAATTACTACATATATACAAACGAAATATGAGATCCCAGCCAGCTGCAGCGGCACACCTGTAATCCCAGCTACTCAGGAAGCCGAAGCAGGAGGATCACAAAATCAAAGCCAGCGGGGCACAGTGGCACACACCTAATCCCCATGGCTTGGGAGGCTGAGGCAGGAGGACCACAAGTTCTAAGCCAGCCTCACAGCCTCAGCAACTTAGACCCTATCTCAAAATAAAAAATAAAAAGGGCTGGTTATGTGGCTCAGTGGAAGCACCCCTGGGTTCAATATCTGGTTTAAAAAAAAAAAAAAAAAAATCAAGGCCAGCCAGGACAACTTAGCAAGACCCTATCTCAAAATTAAAAGTCCTGGGATATAGCTCAGTGTTAGAGCACCCCTGGGTTCAATCCACAGTACCAGGAGGGAAGAAATGAGATCTGTACTCAGGAGAAAAAGCAAGTAATGTAAACTGACTTTTAAATGTTAGAATTGACATTCAAGATTTTTTAAATGAGTTGATTCATTTAATCTCACTCTGGTGCCCAGGTGATTTCCAACTTCAAATGGAAATGATTTGATTCAAATGATCCTCCTGCCTCAGCCTCCTGAGTAGCTGTGACTACAGGCATTTACCACTGTATAGTGGCATTCAAGATTTTTAAAGCAGCTATTATAACTACACCCGAGCTATAAAGGAAGAAGTGCTCATGATGAATGAGCAAGTAGGAGTTGCTAGCAGAAATACAATAACAAAGAGAACCAAATGTAAATTGTAGAACTGAGAAATACCTTATCTGAAGTAAATTCGGATGGGTATATAAAAATCTAGGAGAGACGTTCAAAGATTCCCAGTACAAAGAAATTATAAATGTTTAAAAAGATGTAAAGACCAGTCACCCCGATTTGATCATTATACATGTATTATATTACCACGCTGTACCCCATAAAAATCAATTATCACATGTCAATTCTAAACAAACATTCACTAGATGAGGTTACCAGCACATTGAAGATGACAGATTTTTTTGGTGGGGAGGCACTTACCAGGGATTGAACTCGGGGGCACTCGACCACTAAGCCATATCCCCAGCCCTATTTTTGTATTTTATTTATAGACAGGTCTCACTGAGTTGCTTAGCACTTCACTTTTGCTGAGGCTGGCTTTGAACTCCAAGAGCCTCCTGCTCAGCCTCCTGAGCTGCTGGGATTACAGGCACGTACCACCACACCCAGTGAAGATGACAGATTTTAAGAATCAGTAAGCTTAGAAATAGAGCCAGTGTTAGTAAACCTCAGATCAGACAGTAAACATTTTCAGTTTTGTGGGTCAAATTTTTCTATAACTAGTCATTTCTGGCACTCCAGAGTGAAGGCATCGTAACAGATGAGGGATAAGAAGAGTTAGTCTGGGGTGGGCCAAGCCCTAAAATAGACCAAGAGACATCCTCAAAGCTGCAGAACAGAGAGGAGATAGATGGGAACGATGAGCAGAGCTCAGTTATCTCTGGGATGGAAGGAGCAGTCTAACAGAAACAGTTGGAGGTGCAGGATGAAGAACAGTTCTTGAAAAAAGTAATGACCAGGAGACTAGAGGAAGGGGCATGGGGGAGGGAGGGCACCTGGCCTGAAGTGGAGTAATCAAATTCCATGCAGGTAGGACATTGTCAAAATGAACCCAACTATTCTGTATAACTTTGATGCACTAAAGCAAATACACACACACACGCTCAAGTGGATGACAACAAATGATTGGGAAGGAGGGAATCTGAGAACTAAAAACCAGTAATGATGTTATATCCAAAAAGATGGGAAGAGGCCAATACAGGAAGAGGTGCTTATTTTAGATGATGATGGTGATGGACAGTCTGGGGAAAGATTTTAAAAGTGCAGCAAGCCCCAAGCAGAATAAATACAATAAAGCCCCACTTGGGAACTGCACCATCTCCAGACTAAAAATAGAGAATTTCAAAAGTAACAAGAAGAAAATGACACTTTGCACTGGGAACACAATGCTATTATATGAATTTCTACACTTTCAAAACTCAGCCCAGAGACAATGGGATGGCACCTTTAAGACTATGAGAAATAAAACATCACCCACATCTGTATATGGAATAAAAATATCCTTCAAAAATGACAGTGAAATATTACCATTTTCAGAAAAAACTAAAACTCAAAGGACTTATCACGAGCAAATCTGCATGACAAGCACCATGGAGAGAAGTTCTTCAGGCTCACGGAAAACGACTCCAAGTGAGAATTCAGATTCACATAAAGAAAGAAAACAGCCAGTCTGATGTGGGCACAGTGGTGCCTGACTAGTCCCAGCCACCCGAGGCTGAGGCAGGAAGATTCCAAGTTCAAAGCCATCTTGGACAACTTCGTGAGCTTCTGTCTCAAAATTAGAAATTTAAAAAAGAGAAAGGGCGAAGCACTAAGGGGTCAGGCACCCCTGGTCTCTATCCCTAGTGGCATGTGTATACAAACAAACGCACACACACACACACACACAAGACAACCAGTCTAGTAATTTCAAAACACTCCCTGGTGACCCTCTTCTCTGGATACTCAGGCACTACAGTACATAGTTGCCTCCTACGTCATATCAGGATTGGCCTGCGACATATGACAGAAAAATATATTACTCAGGAAGATGAGGCAGGAGGATTGCAAGTTCAAGGCCAGTCTGGAAAACTTTTCAGACCCTTCCTCAAAATAAAATTTAAAAGAAAGCAAGGGCTAGGGATGCAGCTCAGTGGTTCAGCATCTGCCTAGCATTTGCAAGGCCCTGGGGTTGAGGAGAAATAACAACAATAACGTGTGATGATTCCAGGGCTAGGTCATAGAAGGAACTGCCACGCGCATACATCCTCAAGACCTCGGATGAGGCAGATCCCAGTTAGATGAAACACAGCACAAGCAGCCAACGAAAAAATAGATAGTTGGACTTGCTCAACATTTAAAACATTTGTGTTTCAAAGAAATAATCAAAAAGGAAAAAAGACAACCCAAAGAATTGGAGAAAACATTTGTAAATCACATCTGATAAGGACTTAGTATCCAGAAGAAAGAACGCTTACAACAATTTAAAAATCCAATTAGTAATGTAGGCAAAAGGCCTGAATAGAAATTTCTCCAAAGACAACATACAAATAACCAACCAGGAAACGGAAAAAATGTTCAATACCATCAGTTTCCAGGGAGATGCAAATCAGAACCACAGTGAGGTACCCCTTCACACCCACTGGCATGATGTTAACTTTTTTTGAAAAAGACAATAATGAGCCCGCAAGGATGTGGAGCTATCAGAACCTCGTAACCTTGCCAGTGGAATTATAAAATGATGCACCTGCTTCAGAAAACAATTTGGCAGTTCCACAAAAAGTAAAATGGTTACCACCTAAACCAGCAAGTCCATTCTTGGACAAGAGAACTGAAAGTACAATTGAAAGAAGCCAGTCAAATGGTGGTTCCATTCCAAGTTTTCACTCCTGGGTTTATACCCAAAGGACTTAAAATCTGCATACTACAGTGACCCAGCCACATCATGTTTATAACAGCTCAACTCACAATAACTGAACTATGGAACCAGCCTGGGTGCCCTTCAACAGATGAATGGATAAAGAAAATGGGATACACATACACACACACACACCTGTGATGGTATATTACTCAACTTTAAAAAAGAATGAAATTGTGGCATTTGCCAGTAAATGGATGGAGTTGGAGAATATCATGCTAAGCTAAACAAGCCAAACTCAAAAAAACCAAAGGCCAGATGTTTTCTCTGATATGCAGATGCTAATTCACAATAAGGCAGGGGTGTGGGGTGCCAGGGAAGAATAAGTTACTTTAGGTAGAGAAGAGTGAGGGAGGGGAAGGGGTGTGGGGGCAGGAAGGACAGTAGAGTGAAACAGACATTATTACGTCATGTGCATGTATGACTGCATGACCGATTGATCCTGCAACATGTATAATCAGAGAAAAATGAGATTACACTCCATTTATGTATGATTTATCAAAATGTATAAATGCATTCTGTCATGTACAACTAATTAGAATAAAAAAATTATATAAAAAAAGAAGCCAATTGAAAAAACCTCAGAAGGCCTGATGTCATTTATAGGAAGTGTTCAGGATAGACAAATCCATAGAAACAAAAAATAAATTGTTGCCAGGCTGGTAAAGTGGGAATAACCGCTAACAGGTTATCTCTCTGGGGTAACCAAAAACATTCCAGAATTAACGGCTGGGGATGCAGTGCAGTGGTAGAGGGCTTACCCAGCATGTGCAAGGCCCTGGGTTTGATCCCTAGCACCTCAAAAAAATGCAGTTAGTAGTGATTATAACTTTGTGAACATACTTTTAAAAATCCACTGAATTGTTAATAGGATGAATTTTATGATTCGTGAATTACATCTTGATTTAACAGGAAAAAAAAATGACATGTATCCTCTCTTAGATGATGGTGGAGGTCAGATGCCAGGTCATGAGGACACAGAGCTGTCTGGAGGTCTACATGGTAGAGACTGGAGCCTCTTGCCAACAGCAAGACTGTGCTGGCCCCACAGGTGATAGTCGGAAACAGATCCCCCAGCCTGAGTCAGGCCTTTAAACGACCACAGCCCTAGCCATCGGTGACTTCAATTTCACAAAACCACGAGCCAGGCCAATTCTGAATACCTGGGCCAACAAAACCGTGAAAGATACATGTTTTGTTGTTTTAAGTCACTAAATTTCAGGGTAATTGGTTATACAGCAATAGATGACTAACACCTGGCAATAGGAAGTATGTGGCTTAAACTTAAAAGATCTTTCTCTTAACATCTTAATATCACTGAGCAGAAAATTTGACATGTAGAGTGACACATGAGTGCAATACCTTAGTCACCGTGGCCTACCTCGGCACAGGGAACCACGCACCACGGAACAGGGCCTCAGCGCCCAGGCGGCAGACTGCCTCACGGGTTGACAGTGCCTGCCCTCGTCCGCCACCCTGCAGTGGCACAAGGCCTGCATGAACAGCATGGCCAGAGCGACAGAGGCATGGACTCCCCCTCCCCAAGACTGATCTAGCTGCTGCCGCCTCAGGGCGTCCAGCTGCTCAGCAGCAGACTAACGCTAAGCCCCGGGGCTGGCACCATCCCTCCAGAAGGCCGCCAGGGCGGCGCTGGGGAGCAAGTCGACAGCCCTTTCCATCCTGGAATGCCAAGTGCTCATCAATGGCACAGGGACGGAGGCCTGCGGAGCCAGCAGTGCCTCTCCAGGGGCTTCCATGGCACAGCTCGTGGCTGTGAGGGAGACGCTCCAGGGGGCACCCGAGGTCACGTCGCCTACCACGCCACCAGAAGCCCCACCCCTTCCAATCCTTTCATGCTTATCTGTGGGGTCTAGCTTCTTTTCCTACCTTAGCTACTCTATTTTTGTCTCCAGTATGTATTGTTCAGTATCAGCAACTGGAGGGGCAGGGGCACTGGGGATTGAACCTAGGGGTGTTTCACGACTGAGTTACATCCCGGACCTTTTTATTCTTCTAGTTTTGAAGCAGGATCTCGCTAAGTTGCTAAGACCGGCCTTAAATTTGTGATCCTCCTGCTTCGGCCTCCCAAGTAGCTAGGATTACAGGTGTATGCCACCACACTTGGCTGGGAGTCTTTGTAAAACCACCTCAGTGTTCTCTGCTACCACCATGTTAACAGACAAAACATTTCCCATTTGAAAATCACAGTTTCCCTGTTTGCTTCTGAATTCATTCATTGGTTTATTCAGAAAATATTTGAGCCCCAGCTGTGCCAGAAACAGTGCTGGGCACCACGAGTAACATGGCGAGTCCTCCAAATAAAAGAGGGCAGCTGGATCCAGTGCAGGCACACTGCGTGCAAGTATGACCTCACGCTGGACCCCCACTGATGTGGATAGTGCGTGCTAATGAAAAAAGCAGAAGAGAAACTGAATGCTCTCCTCCCGGGTGGTTCACCCACTAAAACTGGAACACCGCCAAAATAGTCACCATGGCCTCTGCACAGGGATGAACATGAATTCATGCATATATATGTATATATATAGAGAGAGCATATATATGAATATACAGATATACACATGCATTTTTATTTGGTGCTAGTGTTTATTGCTGTTGGGGTGCTATTGCTCCTAGGACCCCTTGTCGAAGGAAACATACGAACGTGTGCTCATATGCATATATGATTTACATCTATACTTAGTCCAAGAATTGTTTGTTAGGGGCTCTCACTAGGTTGCCATGACGAGGCAACATAGTGATCCTCCTGCCTCAGCCTCCGGAGTATCCAGGATCACAGGCGTGCACCACTGCACTGACTCTCTCTGTGGTTTAACTGATGAGGTCGTACATATTCGTGTATCCGGCGTGCTGGTGCGAGATGTGCATGCAACGTGAAATGGCAGGCAGGGTAATTAGCAGTTTGTCGGAATGGCCTCTAAAGGAAGAGGCAAAACGCCAGCGGAGGAGATGCCCTGGAAGGAGCTGCTGTCCATCTGGCCCTGTGTGTCAAGTCAGGGAGGTCTGTCGGTCTGTCGGTCTGTCTTGTTCTCTGGCACCATGGGAACGATGGATAAGCTTTAATAAAACGAAGAGAAGAAACCAGAGCAGCCCCATTTGCTATCTTGTGTTCTTTTCTTTATATATATATATATATATATATATATATATATATATATAATTTTTTTTTTTTAGTTGTAGATGGGCACAATACCTTTATTTTATTTATTTTTATGTGGTGCTGAGACTCAAACCCAGTGCCTTACACGTGCTAGGCAAGTGTCCACCACTGAGCTACCAACCAAGCCCCTATCTGCATTTCTTACGCCACAAATCTGAGTTCCACAGGGATGGACATCCTGATCAACAAAGGGGACAACCAAGAACCCTACTGAGCTACCATGCCAGCTGCCCAAGGACCAGCAGGAGAAAAGAGGAATCACAAATTGGTGGAAGTAATTGATCAGGAGAAGACAGGACTGTTTGTACAGGATCCCAGAAAGTCTGCCTGGTCACCTCCTTTGTAACTGTGGGGGCATGTGCAGCAACCACAGACAGAGGGGGGGACAAGAGGAATTGAGGACGGAGACCGCGTGAGTACGATGGGCAATCCCAAGGTCAATGGCAGAAGAGGAAGCTGTAGACCTCACTAGCTGCCACCTCCCCGGCTTCCCAAAGAAGAAAGGCCCTGGAACCACAGAACCGCTGCGCCCCAAGTGGAGAAAACATCTGACAATGTGCCTCTCCGCCCTCCGCTGCAGGGAGCGGGACTGGCGGGAGTCCCCACTGCTGAGTGGACCTCCGTCCTCCCGTCTGCACTGACGGCCACCCAGCCAAGGCAAGTCACTTCCAGGGAAACTCGGGACTCCGCCAGCCTGCTCGGCCTAGGGACCCCCTGACAGTGCAGCAGTCTAGGACGGTCCAGCCAGCCTCCCCTCGTGCACCTTCTTGGCGTCGTCCCATCCCAGACTGACCGCTCTCCCTTGCTGGCCTGGCTCACCTCCTTCCCCTCACACAGACATTTCTCGAATAGCTCCTCATACACTGAATCCTGGCATCACGTCTTAAAGATCCTGGAGCAACCTAGGAGGTCTCCTGTGGGGTGGCACCAAGAAAAACATGGAAGTCATGGGATGTGGGACGTCTGTGTACGTGGAGAAAACATCATCGGCGCTGTGCTCAGCGGCACACACCTGCAACCCCAGACCCCAGGAGGCCGAGGCAGGAGGATCCCAAGTTCAAGATCAGCCTCAACATTTTGGGGAAACCCTGTCTAAAGGGCTGGGAATGTGGCTCAATGGCAAAGCACCCCTGGGGTCCAGCCCCAGTACCATAGGTAGATAATCAAAAGGATTCATCCACTCTGCTGGAGGAATTAGAAAAATTCATGACAAATACATAGAACTCAGCAAACAAATTAACTCCTGGAAAAAAACAGCATCGGAAAAAAAAGTAAGAAAAATTATCTACTATCTGGCTCAGCTATGACAACTTAATAAAGTTAACGTGACACTAGCCTAGGAAGGCGGAGGAAGGGGCTGTGGAGGGGGGTTGCTGAGAACTAACCATAACCAGAACATCGGCATGCAAAACACAAAGTGGGTAAATCACAAGATGAGCCGCGTAAGCGTAAAAATCCAAATTTATGTATTTTTTAAAAAGCATAAAAATAAAAACTTCAGGCCTGGGGTTGTAGCTCATAGGTAAAGCACTTGCACGGCATGTGTGAAGCATTGGGTGTGAGTCTCAGTACCATATATGAATAAATGAAATGAAGGTATTGTGTCCATCTACAACTAAAAAATATTTTAAAAATAATAAATGAATAAATAAATAAAAACTTCAAGTCTGGGGAAGTAAGAAGGGTGAGAGAACTGATGCTTCTGCTTCAAACCTTATAGATTTTCTTGTTTTTTATATGTGTATATGTGTTCTTTATATGTGTGTATGATGTTATAGTGTGTGTAATACAAAACACACACACACACATGCATATATGCATATATTACATATTTTGACAATATTGAGGACTGAGCCCAGGGCCTTACATATGCTAGGCAAGCTCTCTACCACTGAACTACATCCCTGGTTCTATTTAACCTTTGTATGTTTTACTTTAAGAAAAAATGAATATAAAATTAAGTGTTACAGCATAAAACCTGTATCTACATGTGCTGGTGAAGTTTAATATCTACATAAATGACCTCTTTTCTTAAAAAAATTTTTTTCAAAATTGATCCTACAGAAGGTATTAAAAATAAATAAATAAATAACAGTGAGGCACAGTGACACATGCCTGTAATCCCAGTGGCTCAGGAGGCTGAGGCAGGAGGATCATGAGTTCAAAGCCAGCCTCAGCAGTTTAGTGAGGCCCTGTTTCTAAATAAAATACAAAAAAGAGCTGGGGATGTGGCTTAGTTGTTGAGTGCCCCTAAGTTCAATCCCTGGTACCTGCCTCCCACCAAAAAAAAAAAAAAAAAAAAAAAAAAAGTCTAGAACAAATTGAGAAAGCAGTTAAAAATCTGCCCTCCAGAAAAAGAACCTTAGCCTCACCTGTAATCCCAGTGGCTCAGGAGGCTGAGGCAGGAGGATCACGTGTTCAAGTTCAGCCTCAGCAACTTAGCAAGCCCCTGTCTCAAAATAAAAAATAAAAAGAGCTGGGGGTGTAGCTCAGTGGGAGAGCACCCCTGGGTTTAAAAAAAAGGAACCTAGAAACAAGCGTCAGAAGTGGGGCAAGTGGAATTCTCGTCGGGTAAGTGGGTCAAACCACTATGGGAATACTGGGCACTGCGTACCCTCAGCAGGTCCATCCCTGGGCATGTGTTCAACAAGATGGAGAGCCTGTGTCCACCAGAAGACGTGGACGAGAATGTTCTCAGCTTCACCTGTATTGACAAAAGCTGAAGGAACCCCAAAACCCACCAACAGGAGACAAGTTAAACAGCATATTCATACAATGACTATACAGCTATGAAAAAAATCAACTGGGGACCATAATTTGATAACATGAATAAATCTCACCAAGGCTATCAAGCAAAAAACTTGAGACTCAAAATGAGTCTCATACAAGTTCATACCCTTGTATTATATGAGGTTCAAATACAGATGAAACTAATCTATGGCCATAGAAATCAGAATAGAGGTGCGGCTCAGTGGGACCGCCCTTGCCTAGCATGTGCAAGGTCCCAGGTTCAATCCCCGCACCGAGGGGCAAAAAATAGAGCAGTGGTCACTTTGGGGGCTACTGGCCGACAGGAGGCACAGAGAGCCTGGTGAGTGCGGGGACGTTTTCTGTTCCGATCTGGACGACTCTTACAGAGTCTTGCGAGGGAAATCGCTGAGGCGCACACTCAAGATGCGTGTGTCTTGCTGGTTACACTCACTTTCTTTTTAAATTAAAAACGGCTTCTGGCACAGGTGGTTTTATTAAAAGTTTTAAGAGAGAAATAAAAGCAAAGCCCAAGTGTCCCCTCAGTGTTTCGTTGCAAGCAAGCCTGGCTTACTCTCCCTGGGTGACGTCCAGGAGGCTAAAGCCACAGTTCAGCCCCTTGACAAGCTCTAGGAACCGAACCCTGGGAACCTCACCGTCACCGATCAAATATGTGAGTCTGTGGGCCTCGGGCGTCTGCAGGGCGCGGGGTGTCAGATGTCAGACGTTAATGTAAAGATTGAGAATCATGTGCTTCTGCTGTTTAAAGTCCGACGGTTAATTTATCATGGCTGGCCGCACAGAAGAAACGTGCCTGTAGAAGCATCTTTTTTTTATACCAAGGATTAAACCCAGGGGTGCTGAACCACTGAGTCACAGCCTCAGCCCTTTTTATATTTTATTTAGAGACAAGTTGGTCAGGGTCTCACTAAGGTGCCGACGCCGGCTTTGAATTCTCCATCCTCCTGCCTCCGCCTCCTGAGCCACTGTGACTACAGGCGAGTGCCACCACACCCCGCAGAACCGTCTTCTTAAACTGTGGTTTCCAAACATGAATGGGTTTCTCTGGGCAGAAACGTCTCACAACTCTGTGGGTCACAGCTGGAAAGAAAACACGTTTTTGTGGAACCCTTGAAGGTCTGGATTGCGCCCCTGTGCATCTTCTTCCTGCTGGTCCTGCATGGTGCTGCCTGCTAGCAGGACAGTCGGTCTTTCGAGTGAATGGCTGAGTGGAGGCGAGCACAGGACCCTGGCGCCCTTGCTGGTGCCCCCACCCTCCTCTGCTCTGGGCCACAGGGTTCTATCCCTCCACAGTTGGTCACCAGCACCGTCTCCCTCTAGAATTTTCTTACGATAGCCACCTTGGAGGTTTCTGTTGTTTCTGTTTGTGATCCTGGGGCTTGAACCCAAGGGTGACATCCAGGAGGCCTGAAGCCTCCTGAGCTACATCCCTGTCCCACCTTCTTCTGACATGGTCTAAGTTGCCCAGGCTGGCCTTGAACTTGCAATCCTCCTGCCTCAGCCTCCAAGTAGCTGGGATTATAGGACTGCACCACTAAGCCCAGGTTCACCTTCATTCTTTAAATCAATATACTTTCCTTTAATTTCTATTGCACTCAGGGTTTGATTGTGGAAGGGAGACAGCAACACATACTGTTGGCATCTTGTGGGAAACCAGAAGTCATTCAATTTTTTAAAAAATTGTTTCTCGACTCTGGAGGCCGAGGTAGGAGGATCGTGAGTTCAAAGCCAGCCTCAGCAACAGTGAGGCGCTAAGCAAGCAACTCAGTGAGTCCCTGTCTCTAAATAAAATACAAATAGGGCTGAGGATGTGGCTCAGTGGCCGAGTGTCCCCGAGTTTAATCCTCAGTACCTCCCCCAAAAATAAAAATAGTCTTTTTGAATGGTTCTTATTTCTGTATGCTTCTCTGGTTATGTTGAAGAGCTTTCTTGTTTTTCAGCAGATTGTCTAAGACACTGGAAAAGCCAAGACTCTTGAGGCGAGTAATTTCTTATCTCTCTGTCACACTGCTGTAGGTGGCTGATGTGTTGCCCCTTCACCACTAAAGGCACAAGGAAACAGCAAGCTGGGCTGGCACAGCTGGGCTGGCACCGCGCGGCCTGCTAGGAAACACCCATGGAAGAGTAGATAAGAGCGCACGTGGGAGGCCCCGGGTTCCACCCTCGGACGTCAACAAGGTTTAAAAAAAAAGAAAAAAGCTGGACTTGGTGGCACGCACCTGTAATACAGGAGGCTGAAGCAGAAAGATTGGGAGTTCAAGGTCAGCCTAGACAACTGAACAAGACCCTGTATTAAAATAAAAAATAAAAAGGGCCAGGATGTTGCTCAGTAGTACAGCCAGCCCCCCGGTTTCAATCCCCAGTGCAAAAAGAAAAAAGCTTCATGAAATACCACTTGAAATCCACTAGGATGGCTATTCTCAAAACAAAACAAATAAAGAAAATCATGTCTTAGCCAGACACAGTGGGGCACACCTATAATCTCAGCAACTCAGGAAGTTCCCAAGTTCAAGCCCAGCTTGGACAACTTAACAAGACCCTGTCTCAAAATTTAAAAAAAAAAAAAAAAATTGTTTTAATAGAAAAAAAAAAATAGCAAGCATTAGCATGGATGTGGAGACACTGGAACACTTGTGTGCTGGTGGTGGCAACTGGATAAACAGAATGTGGTATATCTATACAATGGAATATTATTCAGCCTTAAAAAGGAACTTACGACACCTGCTACCACATGGATGAAATTTTAAGACATTTAAGTAGTTGATGATAAAGCGCTTGCCTTGCATGTGTGAGGCTCTGGGTTTGATCCCCAGGACAGCCCCCCTCAAAATTGTGTTAAGTGAAATAAGCCGTCACAAGAAGAAAAACATAATATGACTATTACTGCAGTATCTAGAGTCATGGGCTTCACAGGGACTGAGAGCAGAATGGTGGTGGCCTGGGAGGAAGAGGAGGATGAGGAGTTAGTTCAGTGGATATAGTTTCAGTCTGGGAAGACAAGAAAGTTCTGGAAGAAGATGGCAGTGCTGGTAGCACCACAGTGTGTATGGAACTCTACACTTAGAAATGTTTAACACAGCACTTTTTTTTTTCAGTTGTTGATGGACCTTTATTTTTTATTTATTTATATGTGGTGCTAAGACTTGAACCCAGTGCCTCACACATGCTAGGCGAGCGCTCTGCCACTGAGCCACAACCTCAGCCCCTAAAACAGTACCTTTGAAGTTATACAAATTTCACCACAATTAAAAAAGTAAAAGACTGGTCGGCCCCACTCCCTTCCCCACGCTGCGCAACACGTGGGGGGTTGCGTGTGCGTTGGTGGGTGTCGCTCATCTGATAGAGGTGCACAGAGGGCGGCTCAGTGGGGGACAGGCGCTGGGGGCCTCCCGCCTGGGACACCTCCCGATGTGGCTGAGGCCCTCAAGCCTGGTTTCGGGGCTCCTGAGCCCCCCCACACACACACCTCTCCCGACAGGGACATCTGCTGTTCAACTGCTGGCACCACCAGCGAAGATGATGCACTTGAGTGTGACCAGAGACGACAGCGGAC
Organism: Sciurus vulgaris; assembly: GCF_902686455.1. Lineage (NCBI taxonomy): Eukaryota > Metazoa > Chordata > Mammalia > Rodentia > Sciuridae > Sciurus > Sciurus vulgaris. Next base: position 137,727,455 of record NC_136468.1, read on the forward strand.
CACCCTGAAAGGAACCAGGGTCAGAGAGATCAGGAGCTCGCAGCAGCCTGTTACAGCAGAGAACTGAGTGAATTGGAAACAGAGGACCCAGCAGACGGAACCCATAGTGTAACAGGGCCAGGAAAGAAAAGTAGGCACCCGGGAGACCCCGGCCGAAAACGTCTCCCAAAGGCACCGGACACCAAAGGGCAAGAAATGGAGCTGAAAAATAGTAAATCCACAGAAGCCAGAATTTGAATGTCAACATCCTTACAATAGTGTCTACAAAGGAAAAATGGATAAAAAGAGAATATTGAAAGAAGAAAAATCCAAGAATATCACAAAATTAAAGACAAAGACAAAGGTGCCAGGCGTGGTGGCACAGGCTGTCATCCCAGCGACTCAGGAGGCCAAGGCAGGAGGATCGCAAGTTCAAGGCCAACCTCAGCAACTGAGTGAGGCCCTATCCAAAAATATAAAATAAAAAGGAGGGGCTGGGATGTGGCTCAGGGGTTAAGCACCCCTGGGTTCAATCCCTCGTGCCCCCTCAAAAAAGACAAAAGCTCATCGAGTGTAAACAGACCAGACAATGAAAACTCCAACTCCAGGCACCAAACCCCTCGAAGATAAAACTATGACTGAAAATGTCCCATAATGTAACCAGAGACAATCAGATATTCCGAACCAGATGTCTCCGAGGTCATCGGTACTAGGCCGAGTCCTGTGTGGCCTCCTGAGCAAAAGTAGCCCTGCTTGATAAATATTTGCATGAACACCATACACAGACCTAACTGTTGACAGAACATAAACATAAAACCATACAAACACGTACATATGTATATAGAAATCTGTTAATATACATGTGTCTCTTTTTGGCAGTACTAGGGATTAAACCAGGGGTGCTCTACCACGGAGCTACATCCTCCGTCTTTTTCTATATTTTGTTTTGAGACCCAGTCTCATTAGGTTGGCAATGAATTTACAATCTTCCCCCCTCAGCCTCCTGAGTGGTGGAGTTCACGGGCATGCACCACCCTGCCTGGCTTACACGTGTGTCTCTTTTTGAGTCTGGGATTTTTTTTTTTTTTTTTTGCGGTACTGGGGATCGAACTCAGGGCCTTGTGTTTGCAAGGCAAGCACTCTACCAGGTGAGCTATCTCCCCAGCCCTGAGTCTCGGGTGTTTTACCACATTAAGTAAAAGAAAAACCACTAATATAATTTTATATGATTGAATATATACACGAATACAAATATGTATATTTAATAAAGTCATATAGCTACCTCATAAATATCTATTTATTAATGTTTATAAATATCAAAAAATGTAAATACATCAATATGGACTTTTTAATAAAGATATTCTGAGTCTTTAGAATACTGCTGTATAAAAGACCTCCATGAAACAATCTTGGATGAAGTACCTGAGTAAGAATGTAAATAAATCTGGGAGAATGTAGACATTCATGAGAAGTAAAGATAAGAAGGTATCTTAGTTTATTGGGATTGAGAGGGAGAAGAAATATCCATTGTAACCCTGAACAGAATTCTGGATCCAATCATGCTGGAGGCAGGGAGATGGAAGAGTAGGAAGGGAAGGAGAGACGAAAAGAAAATGAGAGCTGGTACATTTCTTTTCTGCCTGGGAAAAGACATAGATATGATTTAAATAAATTGATAGGAAAAATCAAACACAAGTACTGGCTTAAGAAACAACAACCAGAAAAAAAAAAGGGAAGTGGAAAAAATGAAATACGATGACAAAGATAAGCCCCAGTAGAACAGCTGGGCTTGGTGGTGCATGTCTGTAATCCCAGCAACTCCAGAGGCTAAGGTAGGAGGATCCCAAGTTCAAGGCCAGCCTCAGCAGCAATGGTGAGACCCTGTCTCAAAATAAAAAGGGCTGGGGATGTAGCTCGGTGGGAGAAAGGGTCTCTGGGTTCAATCCCCAGCACTGCAAACATAAAATAATTACAATAAATGTTAATGGGTTAAACTCTCCAGTAAAAGTGAAACTCTCAGATTTGAGGGGAAAAAAGGGGATCTAATGATGTGTTTCCCCAAACAGACATAGTGCAAAGGAGGAAGGCTGAAAACCAAAGAATGAAAATGTGTATGAGGAAAATTTAAAACGAAAATTTATCCTCAAAAAGATAAACACATACAAAAAAAAAAAAAAAAGATAAACATAGTTACACCACATGACCCAGCTCTCCTAGGTACGTAGAAGTGAAAATAAAAGTCTGAATGCTTTTAGCAGTGCAATTCATAACGGCAAAGAAAGAAGAAACAAAAAGATTGTTATTCTGCCACAGGAGATGGAAATACTGATACGACATGAATGAATCTACAAAACATTATGCTAAATGAAAGAAGCCACACACCAAACGTCACGTGTGTATGACTGCACTGATCTGAGGGTTCAGAACAGGTCTGTACACAGACCCACCACTGCCAGGGACTGGGCGGAGGGAGAAAATAACTGAGTCAGGGTCTACTCTGGAGTGAACAAATCGAGATCAGGAAAAGATGCCTATAATGTCTAAAACCAAAACAAATTATTAATATCTAGGTTATAAAGATCTTATGCTAACCATGGAGAGAAAGAAAAGAAACTCAGGCAGAAAAATAGGTCAAGGATATGAGAAACAATAAACTATAGGAAAAAAAAAAAACATTTGAAAATATGTTCAAACTCCGTGGGAACTACAAATCAAGGATTTATCCCCTCCCTCCCCCGCGATTGAACCCAGGGTCTCTACCACTGAGCCACCTCCCAGCCCTTTGCATTTTTAAATTTTGAGATAGGGTCTTGCTAAGTTGCCCAGGCTGGCCTTGAACACATGATCCTCCTGCCGTGGCCTCCCAAATTGCTGGTGTTTCGGGTGTGTGCCATTGCACCCAGCTTCAAGTCATATTTTTACCCATGAGACTGGGCAAGAATTAGATGCCTGATATGTTAGTCAACTTTCTGTCACTGTCATAGAATACCTTTTCTATAAAAAGAAAAGATTTCTGTAATGTCAGACTCAGAGGCTGAGGCGGGAAGATCGCAAGTTTGAGGCCAGCCTCAGCAGCTTAGCAAAACCCCGTCTCAAGATGAAAACCAAAAAGGGGTGGGGATGTAGCTCAGTGGTAAAGTGACCTTGGGTTCAATCCCCAGTGCCAAGAAAAAAAAAAAAAAGGCTTATTTTGTTTCACAAAATTTTGGAGATTTCAGTTCTTGGCTTGTTGATCCCGTTGCTTCCGAGTCTGTGGCCAGGCCCTCACCTCGGCTGGGTTCCACAGTTCCCCTTTGAGGGCACACCTCCAGTGATCTGAGACCTCCTACTCCTCCAGCCCCCAAAGATCCCACCACCTCCCAACAGCACCCCCAGGAGGCCAAGCCTGCAACACACAAGCCCTTGGGGGACACTCAAGATCCAGAGCACAGCACCTGAGAACGTCCAGTGTTGGAGAAGATGTGGGACCAGAGCCTCCAGCAGCTGAAGAGCACGTTGGCAGAACTGAAGGTACCCACACCACTGAGTGTTGAAAGACAGCTGAAAAGAATGTGTGATCAGAATACACCGACCAGAGGGGCTGGGGTCGTGGCTCAGTGGTGGAGTATTTGCCTGGCATGTGTGAGGCACTGGGTTTGATCCTCAGCGCCACATAAAAATAAGTAACTAAAATAAAGGTATTGTGTCCATCTCCACCTGAAACTATTTTTTTAAAAAAGAATATGCTGGGCTGGGGAGATAGCTCAGTTGGTAGAGTGCTTGCCTTGTAAGCACAAGGCCCTGGGTTCGATCCCCAGCACCCAAAAAAAAAATAAACAAAATTTAAAAAAAAATAAAAAAGAATATGCTGATGTAGAAAAATGTAAAGTAGAAAAAAGGAAGCCTAGTAATACAGTACTGGTCCTGTTGCAGCGGGGACACATAAATGAGACACTTTTAGACCCACCCACAGGAAAGATCTGGAAGGATGCCTCCAGACCACCCCCAAGGTGACTGACCTTTTTAACCTGAAACCTGTATATGGAACATTTGCATAGTATAGATAGAACTTGCAAAACAATTTTTTCAAAAGTGAACATTAAATATTTTAAAAAAAAATGTTTAAAAGGGAAAGTCACACACTAGTTTTTTTTTTTTTTTCCAACTCTACAGCTGATAAATTATTAGAGTCCAGAATACAGGCCAGGGACAATTACCTATCAGTAAGGAAAGGAGAGACAACCCACGGAGGAGACATGAGACACCAATGGCAACTCACAGCAGAATGATCAGTAAAGAGTGAGAAGGCGTGCAGTCACACCAAACTGAAGAAAACCTGTAGGGGACAGTCCTGAACACGGTCAGAGGGATCCCTTGGTCCCACTGCCCCGGAGGGCACTTTGGCAATATCTGGTAAAGTTAAAGAAGCGAGATGCCTACGGCTCAGCAAGCCCACTTCGACTTCAATGCCCAGAAGTTCTCATACATGAACAAGGAGACACATTCTAGAATGTTCACTGCACCAGGGTTTAGAACAATGGAAAACTGGAAATTACCTCAATAATAGTATGTTTACACAAGGGGACACCATGTAGCATTCAAACTAAATGGACTAAGCTACATATGTCGACTTAGAAAAAAAATCTCTGAAACATTCACTTTTCAGAAAAAGTAACTTGGGGTCCTGAAGCAAATTTCAATGAATTTTGAAGAGTTTAGATAATGCAGAAAATGTCCTGAGCCCATAATGCAACTGAGGTAGAAATCAATAACAATCAGTGTAGTTTCCTTTTGAGAAATTAGACATTGTAAATGACTTAAGCTCCTCTAAATTGCATGCTTTGAAATAGTAAAACTGCTAAATTTTATCATAATTTTTTAAAAATCAGTAGTAACAAAAAATTCCTAGGGAAATACCACATTAATTTTTTTTAAGTCTTCTAAATACCAATAAAGGAGAAAGTATAATGGGACTCAGAAAACCAAGTCATAATAAGACATTCGAAATGTGTGAAATGAAGCAAAAGCCACACTTAGAAATGCGTGACTTTTAATCCACTTATTAGGGGAAAAAAAGACCTAAAGCCATCCATGGCAGCCAGCCTCGGAAGGTGGAAAGGAAAAGCAAATGAGGGCTGGGGACAGCCTGTGGTAGGGCCAGCACTTACCCAGCATCTGTACCCAAGGCCCTGGTGCCAACCCAGCACCACCAAAATCCAAGACAAAAGTCATGAAAAAAAAAAAAAAAAAAATCAAATTAAACCCACAAAACAAGTAGAAGGAAGCAACAGAACTATTGAATACTATTCAAAAAGCCAAATATCGAATGTCAATAAAGCCAACAAAGAAGAATATGGCTGGGAAGACTGACGGAACCGGTGGTCGCCGCGAGATGAAGGGCAAAGTACAAAAGCTCTGCGCCAGGCGTCGAGCAGTCACGGTGAGGAATTCCTGCCCACGACGCAGCTAATCGTGGGGAGACCATCTGCCCGATCTACCAGCAGCCTGGACATTTCTAAAATGTCACCCTCAGCCTGGGGAACTGCCCTAGAGCGAAGGAGACTGGTGACCTCGCGACTCAATGCAACGCCTGGCCCCGACCTTGAAAAAAATGCCGGGAAAGACATTGAGACATAATGGCAAAATCCGAACGCGGCTCTGCAGATGGGACAGTTTGGGTAACTGTCCTGTTGCCAGGCAGGTGAGGGTCCTGGCTGTCCTGCTGAGGTGCGAAGCTCCTGCTGCCTTACTCCTGAACAGTTCAGGTTCGGATGGGCCGGGTAGAGCTCGGAATTGAGTTTTAATCAAGCAGGGGCTTCGCAGAGAGGCCAGTGCCTGGCGCAAGTTGTAGGTTCATGGCTTGATCCCCTCCCAGTAGAGGGAACAGACCTGGGACTCCCACGGCTCCTTGAGGCACAGGGCTGGAACTTGGCTCACAGCCTCAGTTCCTTTATCTACAAATGGACAACAGTGTGGCCTCCAAAGCTGGCTCTCTGCCCTGAGCTCCACATGGTTCTGGAGCAGCAGGAACCTGTGACCACCACTTGGACAATGCCCTTTCCCCACTGGGCACAGGGTGGTCCAGGCTGGCTGTCTCCACCTTCAACGCGCAGACCCTCTCAGAGGGAGGCCTGAACACCAACCAGGTGCAGCTAGAGTCCTGAGAGGGGTCAGCTGGGTCCCCACTGCTGCCTCTACCTGGGGTACAGGTAGAGTTTGGGTGCCCCCCACTCCCCTCTGAGCCTCACACCTCTCCCCTCCCCCACCACCTACAGGAACACCCCCCAAACAGCTTCCCCAGGGCACTTGTCCCCTACCACTCCTGGCCAAGAACCAGCACCACCAGCTGGAGAGACCTCGGAGCTTCTGACCACCCGCTCTCTGCTGTTCCCAGGCTCACAAGGACCTCACCCAGGGTCATGACTCAGGGAGGGACAGATGCTCATCTGCCCCTAGGCGGGAGGGCCAAATGCAGTTTCTGGGAGACACCCGAAGTCCCCTCTGCTCTCCACACCTCTAGCCAAGTCCAGAGAACAAGGGCACCTCAAGGAGACCAGCAGGAGTGAGCTGGAGCCAGACCCTCTGAGCACTTGCCTGGAGCCAGGAGGACAGACACCCGAGCTGCTTGCTCTCAAAGCACGAAGGAGGTGCCCCCGGGGGACCGTAGGTGCGCCTCCTCAGCAGGGAGACACCACCCGCCGCCCTGACCACAGAACCCACCTGCAGCCAGGGAGACTTGTACGGGAAGCTCCTCCCTCCCCCGGGCCTGGTCCACGTGCTTCACTCAAGGCCAAGTGCCTTCATCAAGCCCGCTGGCCGGGCTGCAGGTGCGCAGCGCGCGGGCCTTTCAGGTGGGAGCCTTGGGCCCGCGCAGCCAAAGGCAGGAACCGTAGGCAGGAAGCATAGGCAGGCCCGCCGTCGGCCAGCCGGGCGGGCGCAGCGATCCGCAGGCAGCGAGGGCTCGGGAGTGCTCGGCAGCCATGCACCAAGGCTTCAAAGGGGTCATCCTGCTCCGTCCTCCAGGGACCCCACTGAATGACAGCTGGCTTCCCTGGCCTCCTCTGCTGCAGAGCTGCCCGCCTCCTTCGAAAGCGCCCTGCCGCAGTTTTCTCTCCAGATTCTTCACTCACAACACTGTCCCAAGCGGCTAAAAGCTCAGGCACCGGCGGGGCCAGGACCCTGGCAAGACCCCCTCTCCCAGGCTGGCTCAGTGGGGTGGCACCTGCAGCACCCCAACATTACGCAGAAGAGTCGCCTCTCAGGTTGAGGCCTCGGTCCCGCCCTCAACGCCTGGCTCCGCCCCCTCCCTTCTGGGGCTTGTGGGCAGGGGCGCCTAGGGAACCCCCTCCGCACACGAGCGGGGGGACCGCCCTGCTGGCACCTGACCAGACACTCAGGTTTGTAAGACCCCGGAACCTCCTGCTTGGACAGCCCTGCCCGCTGAAGCCTGGAGCTTTCCGAGAGCCAGTGGTCCACCACACAGAGCGTGGGGTCCCTGGACAGCAGGGACCAACAAGAGACCCAGTGAGGGCGAAGACGCGAGGGGAGGGCACAGGTATGTTTATTGGCAGTCAGTTCCCACACGTGACAGCAGGCCACCCACCTGCGCTCATTTGTACCTGAGGAGGCTCCACAACCCAGCCCTACAGACTTGCCAAGCCCGGGACCCCAGGGCCCGAGACAACTGCTGCTACGAAGGCTCGGTCACCAGCTCCTCCTGAGTCTTCATGCGGAGCTGCAGGGCCCACGGACAGCACGTGTCATTTAGCCCTCCCCAGGGTCCTGCCTGCAGGCGGCCATGGCCACTCAGGTGAAGAAAATGAGGCACAGTCGGTCAGAAGGGGCGTCAGAACCCAGAATCCACGCTGAAGGTGGTGTGTCCTCGGAGGTCACCGCAGCCTGCCGGTCCCCTCCCTGAGGCGCCTTGATCTGGGGTGAGGAGGCAGGGCGCCCTCTAGCCCATGCAGAGCAGAGGCCAGGGCGGCCTGCCCCGTTGCCTGGAGTCGAGGTTAAGGCACTGGCTCTGCCCGGTCGGCCCTGGGCCCTCGGAGCCTCAGCTCCGGTAGCTGCGGAGCAGGTGCCCAGCGATCACCAGCCTCTGGATCTCGCTGGTGCCTTCATAGATCTCAGTGATGCGGGCGTCGCGATAGTGCCGCTCAGCGGGCATCTCTGTCACGTACCCCATGCCGCCCAAGATCTGGATGGCCTAAGGCAGAAAGCAGGGGCTCAGGAGGCAGAAGACAGGGAAGGCCCCGCCACTCAGGACCGGGGTGGGCCCTGTCCCTGCGCCCCGAGTGCTCACCTGGTGGCTGATGGCTGTCGCAGCCTCCGATGCAGCCAGCTTGGCCATGGCCGCCTCCTAACCAGCAGGGATGGAGTCAGCAACTTCACCTTCAGGGGACCCCCCCATGACCCTGCAGCAGGGGTGGGCCTGCGGGAGTCCCTCCTCTGCACAATAAACCCACAGGGCCACGCTCTGGCCACAGGGGCCAAGGAACCCAGACCCACCCAGAGTCCTCCCTCAGAGGCCCCTGCACCCCTTCCCCAGGTGCTGGGCCATGGCTGGGGGTCCCCGTCCCCACAGGCACCTTGGTGAAAGGCTTCTTATTGTCCTTCAACATGGCCGCACGCCAGGTCAGCAGCCGGGCACTCTCCAGGGCCAGCGCCATGTCTGCCAGCTTGAACTGCAACAACCCAGCCCCCCCATCAGCAAGTGTACCTCCTCTCCGAGGACAGGGATGCAGGGGGAGGAAGATGTGGGTGCAAGGAAGAGGCTGAGCTTCTCTCCCCGCCACTGGCCCAGCTCCGAAAGATGCCAACAGGCCCCATTACCTGGATGCCCTGGAGCTTGGTGAGGGGCGCCCCAAAGGCCCTGCGGTTCTCAGCATAGTTCACGGCACAGTCCAGGGCAGCCTGGGCAATGCCCAGGGCCTGGGAGGCGATCCCGATGCGGCCCATGTCCAGAGTTTGCTGTGGGGACCGCCTGCCTGTCAGTGGCTGCGTCGGGCCCAGGGCCTGGCCCCAGGCGCTGCCCCACTGCCAGGCTCACCATGGCTATCTTGAAGCCCATCCCCGGCTCGCCCAGCAGGTTCTCCTTGGGGATGCGACAGTCCTCAAAGATGAGGTTGGCCGTGGACGAGGCCCGGATGCCCAGCTTGTCCTCCTTCTTCCCCAGCGTGAGTCCAGGTGTTGGCATGGGGACCAGGAAGGCACTGATGCCCTGAAAGGCCCCAAGAGCCTTAGTGATTTTCTCTGAAGCCGCCTGGACCACAAGCTGCCCTCAGCCCCACCCTGTTGCCAAGACGACAGACACGAGGCCAGCCGGGCTCCCACCTTGTTCTGCAGGGATCTGTCCGTGCTGGCAAAGACCACAGTAGCTGAGGCCTCCCAGGAATTGGTGATCCAGGCTTTGGTGCCGTTCAGGACCCATGAGTCACCATCTGCCCGGGCCATGGTGGAAGCGGCTCCCGCGTCACTGCCATTCCCTGCCCCACACACAGACTCAGGACGCGGGATGGCCTCCACCGCACCAGGGCACCCAGCCTCGCCCTGACTGGTGGGCACGAAGACCCTGGACGCGGGCTCCTGAGAAAGCTCTAGGCCGCACAAGCTCCCAAACCTCTCAAAGACCAGGCCAGAAAGGCACAGGGGCTGCATGTGGGTGGGGCACCTCTAAGCGGGAGGGACCCAAAGCCCAATCTTCCTTGCAAACCGGGGGAGCAGCAGCACCCGCCTGGGGAAGATGGCCTCCGCTGCCCACAGGGCCTTCCCTCTGACCAGGGGACAGGGAGCAGCAGGCCCCCACCTGGCAGCACAGGCCCTGGCCCTGCCCTCCTGGGTCACCCAGCTCCTATCTGGGTCCATCACCTGATTCTGAGGTGAGCCCCCAGTACCTGGTTCGCTGAGGGCAAAGCAGCCAATTCTGTCGCCACTGGTGAAAGGCGTGACCCATTGCCGCTTCTGCTCCGGGGAGCCGAACTTCATGATGGGCCCCAAGTAGAGAGACTGCGGGGACAGCGGGGAGCAGTCAGAGGCCACCCCGTGGCCTGCAGTCTCCGGAGGCCCGCTCCGTGGGACCAAGTCCAGAGACTACTCCGGGGAGGAGGGCAGGAGGCCCAGGCTGGCCGCTGGCCACCACTCCCCTGGCCAGGGCCCTGCCCCGCGGGTGCCTCCCCCCACCTGCGTGTCCTGCGAGCCTCACGTTGTTGACACTCATGATGACTCCGGTGGAGGCACAGCCCCGGCTGATCTCCTCCATGGCGATGGAGTAGGCCAGGTAGTCCAGGCCAGCGCCACTGAGCTCCTCGGGCACGTCCATGGCCAGAAGCCCGAGCTCACCCATCTTCTTCACCTGGCGGGGGGAAGGAGGTGATGGAGAGGCACACCTGCAGGTGCTCAGGCCTGTCCCCACTCACCCACGCCCGTCCCCGAGTCCAGACACCGAGGACCCGCCCAGTGGAGCTGTCGTGATGGCATCAGTCACCAAGCCACCTGCTCCACACCCCATGCTTGCTCACCTCTCAGTCCACAGCCACACCAGCGAGCAGGCAGAAGGCAAAGAAAGCTTTTAGGGGACTTCAAGGTGAACTGACCTTCCTTCAGTCCCCTAGCTATGTAGCTCACATGCATATGCTCCTCTCCCCACCACAGGGCCTTTGCACATGCTGTCTCCTGTCAGAAATGCCCTCTACAAACTAGTTCTTTTCTCCTCCTTTCCTTCTTTTCTTTCTCCTTTTCTTTTCCTTTCCTTTTCCTTTTCCCCTCCCTCCCTCCCTCCCTTCCTTCCTTCCTTCCTTCCTTCCTTCCTTCCTTCCTTCCTTCCTTCCTTCCTATTTATTTTGGTACTGGAGATTGAACCCAGGGGTGCTTAACCACTGAGCCACATCTCCAGCCCTTTAAAAAAATATTTTATTTAGAGACAGGGTCTCACTGAGTTGCTTAGCGCAAGGCTAAGTTGCTGAGGCGGGCTTTGAACTCGAGATCCTCCTGCCTTCGGCTCCCAAGCAGCTGGGATTACAGTGAGTGCTACTGCTTCCGCTCCTCCTCTCCTGATCTCAGCTCAAGCACCACCCCTCGGGCCACCACCTCTGTGCACTAAGTCCTCTAGTCATGCGCTTGCCACACCTTTGCCACACCTTCACAATCCTCCCGCAGCCAGAATTTCACACCTGTGCCCGTGCTCATTTTGACAAAGGCCTTCCTTTGTGATCATGAGGGACAGTGACTTTTCCCCAGTGCTATACACCCAGTGCCAGGAAAGGGAAAGAATGGCTGATAAGAGCTTGGGATTTTCTTTTTCCCTGAATATATCTGATCCTCGGTTGGCTGAACCCGTGGATGCAGAGGCATGGATACAGGCTCATTCTAATAACCATTTTCTTACTATTTCACTTCAAGATTAAACCAAGAACAAGGCTTGCCAGTCTTTTCTTCTTTCTCTATAATTAATATTATTTCTGGATTCTAAAAGTTTTGATTCCTCAATCCCAAAAAACAGTACTTACTGCACAGGATAGTTCTGAGGGCTGATGAGCCCAGTACCTGTTTGGTGATGGCACTTGGCATCACCGGGTGGCTGAGAGTTCTTATTTACAATGACACAGGAGAAGGGGCACCTGTCAACCAGCTGGGATGACTTCGGTAACAATCCCTGTCCCTCTACGACACTGCTTATTTGACTCTTCCTTGGACTGTTCCCCTGGAAAACGATCTTGCAAGACTCCAGTTCCAGGGTGAGCCTTCCACACCTCTGGGTCTGCCCTGCACAACACCAGTGGGGCACAGACTCGTCTGCCAAGTGGCACTGTGCTGCCCCCAGGTGCTGATCAAGCTCTGCAGCCCCCGAGGTGGAAGCATTCAAGGAAGGAGCTGGTCAGAGTGCAGGAGGCACAGGGCAGCCTCCAGAGATAACCCGGTCCTGATCCCTGGTCATTCTGTGACCACCACACACCTGGGGGAGAGGGTGTGACCCTACTCAGAAATATGCACTTGAGGTGGGGCACTGGGGATTGAACCCAGCATGCTTTGCCACTGAGCTACATCCCCAGCCTTTTTTTAAATTTTGAGACAGTGTCTCATTAAGTTGCTGAGGGTCTCACCAAGATGCTGAGGCTGGCCTCAAATCTGCTATCCTCCTGCCTCGGTCTCCTGAGTCACTGGCTTGACAGAAGTGCACCACTGTGCCTGACCAGAAATGTACATCATTTCAATAGGCAGGAATCAGCCAGGGATCAGGCAAGTCCAATGTCAAGAGTGGTTTCTGCAGCATTTTACTGTGTGGAGAAGATGCGACTTAGCACAGTACTGGCACAAATGCGGCTCGGGGCAGAGTAACTCTCTAGCTGTGCTCGAGGCATCCAGCAAACCTCTTCCAGGGCGACAACGGGGGTTTGTTATGCAACGCCTCGGAGCCCGGACCCGGCTCTACCAGGTGCTAGAAATACGCAGGGCTCTAGGCCCCGTGCCCCGCAGGCAGGAGCCCTGATGAATGCTCTCCCTCCTGCCTCCCAGCAGGAGACGGGCTGAGAGCTCGCGCTGCCTCAGCCCACAAACAGCACCAGATCTCCCCGGATCCTAAGGTGCACCCCGCTCTCCTGCAGACTGCCCTAGGATAAAGGATGGAGGAGTGGCTCGCCCACGACTCCACTGCCACTGCATCCCAAGAAACAGCGCAACCAGAACCGCGGGCAGGTGAATCCCGCTGTGCGCACCCGCCTAGCACGCTGGGTCTCCTGCCCGGTGGGCAGGGCTGCGATCGCCTCCTTTTCCTTTTCCAGATGGGGAACCACACGCGGAGCAGTGCCAGGGCCAGGCCCCCGGAAGCAAGCGGGGACCCTGGCATGCCTGTCCTCGCTCAGGCTGCCCGGGCCGGTGCGGGCAGTGGGAGGAGCTCACAGGCCACAGCGCTTCACGCATGCGCCACCCTCCGGCCCGATCCGCGTTCCTCGCACCCTGGGCGCTTTCCTTCCAAAACATCCACCTCCATCTGCAAAAGGGACGCGTTCCCACCCCCGAGCCTGCACACGGCCACCATCCCACTCCATCACGGAGGCTCGGCGGCCGTTCCCTGGTTCGCATTCCTGACTAGATCCCTGCGCTTCAGGCAACGTGCTGTGGCCAGCCCCGGGAACATTCCAGAAAGAAGCTGGGGATGGATGCCATCCTGGTGACAATGCACTCATTACAGGGATCCTGAGAAAGAGACACGAGGCCGGCAGTGAGGGAAGGAGGGCGCACAAGAGAGAGGAGGCCACACGAACCAAGAGAAGCCGCCAACGCGGAAGGAAGAGCGAGCGCCGGGGCGAGGGGAGCACGCGTGTCCGGTGTCGCCTCATTTCCCACGGGGGAAGTGGACGCTGGCTGCTGACCGCAGCCGGGCAGCCCCGACAGGGCAGCATTTCCTAGGAGACCCGGCCTTCAGCGCCCTCTCAAGGGGCCACCTCCCAGAGCGGTCCCAGTGTGGCTCTTGGTCCCTTGTGTCACTGAACCAGCAACTGGATACACCCTAGAAAGAGGCCACCCCCCGACTGTGCGAGCTCCGTGATTCCCACACTCAACCGTGAGAGCGCGGAGGCCGCCCTCCCAGGACACGCCAGGCAGCCTGCGGCGCCTGCCACCTGCCCTCGGATCTGGGGACGCCTAAAGGGCACTTGGCCCTCGGCCCTCCTGTTTGGGCACGTGACCCGACCCCCCCACAGGTGCTCCAGTGGCCGTCACTGTAGGTCCTTGCCAGAAGCCAAAACACCACAACCTGATCTTGGACTTTGTATCTCCAGGACCATGAGCTAAACAAACCCCTTTTCTTTGTAAAGTAGAAAAAAAAAAAAAAAAAAAAAGGGACGGAAGAACTTCTACGAAAACCATGCTCCAAGGCACTTCTCATCTAAAACTCGCATTTTAAAAATACTAAATTCATCCTGGGCTTACCTGAATTCACTAATTGCCTTTGAAAAAATAACATTTCCTACCTTGCTCAAGAGTCGCCACTGAGTCTAGAGAAAACCAAGGAGGGGAGAGCTCTTGCCTCGCAGCCCAGAGGTGGGGTTCCACCCCCAGCCCTGCCAGCAGCCTCCTCCAATCCCACCAGGGTGTGGGCTAGGGGCTGCGACCAAGGAGGCCAGGACCTGGCGCTTACCTAACAGGAGTCCAGTCTGGCTCAATTCAGCAAAACCCTACAGGCACCTGTGGGCTATTGAGCACTGACTACATACAAGGTGTTCCACTGGACAGACAGACAAGAGCAAGAACAAGCACCCAACCTGCCCGCAGGAAGCTGACTGACTGAAATACCTGATTTCATACACACACGACAGAAGCGGAGGGTAACTATGGTTGACAACAACTGATTAAATATTTCGAAACAGCCACTAGAGTGGATTTTGAATGCTCCCAACACAAAGAAATAAAATGTCTGAGGGGAGAGATAGGGCAATTATGCTGGTGTGATCATTGCACATTGTATCTACGTGCTGAAATGTCACACTGTGTCCTATAATTATGTGCAATGACTATGTGTCAATTAAAAATTAGAATATATTTTTTAAAACACATATGCAAGCTGGGCGTGGTGGTACATGCCTGTAATCCCAGCAACTTGGGAGGCTGAGGCAGGAGGATGACAAGTCTGAGGCCAGCCTCAGCAACTTAGTGAGACCCTGTCTCAAAATAAAAGGGGGCAGGGGTTGTGGCTCAGTGGTAGAGCACTTGCCTGGCATGTGTGAGACACTGGGTTTGATTCTCAGCACCACATATAAACAAATGAATAAAATCAAAGCCTATAAACATCTAAAAAAAATTATAAATAAATAAATAAAAAGGGCTGAAGATGTAGCTCAGTGGTCGAGAACAATATGCTCAGCTGATCCCCAGGACTGCAAAAAAAAAAAGGGACACATGTAATGTGAGAAGCACAAGAGGATTACGAATTACAAATGGAATGCTCTTGGGACAGAGAAGTAAGTTCTGGTTGGAAGAAATGGGAGAAAGTGGTGGGGTGACATTTTCAGGTGGAATTAAGAAAAATGGAGTTTGACTCTAGAAGTTTCTGTGTGGCCTACTAGAATAGAATAAGGCAAGAGGAAGAAAAGGAGGTTTTGCTTTGTTCAATAACCATTCACCAAGTGAATGAGAAGAAAGTGGCTTCAGTTTTATACACATAAATACATATTTCAAGGTTAAGAAGTTCAGAACTGGTTGGGGATACCATTCTGTTTCCTATTCCTCTTTTTTTTCTGTACCAGGGATTGAACCCGGGAGCGCTTAGCCACTGAGCCGCAGTCCCAGCTTATTTTTTTAATATTTTATTAGTCACAGGGTCTCCATAATTTGCCTAGGGTGGCTTTGAACTTGCAATCCTCCTGCCTCAGCCTCCCGAGTGGCTGGGATTACAGGCAGCCATGTGCCACCACACCCAGCAGCTCCTACTCCTCTTTATAGCAAAACGGCTTTATGAATTCATAATTGTTTCTTTCACTTATTAGTTTGCACAAAGAAAGACTAAAGATCAATTAAAGTTACAAAACCAGCCACAGAGAGCACCAACTGGCACTAGCCTTTCTCCTAATTCTTGGACTAACTGCCTTGCGATTCCTTTCCCCTTGACCCTTCCCTCTTAAGCCTGCTTTTTGGGGAGCCTGCTTTTGGGGGGGTAACAAAAACTACCTTAGGGAAAAACACCAGAAATCGCTAAGTGACTTGTAGGCAGGGGGTGGTTCAGAGGCCAGTATCTGGCTCACTCACCTACCGTGCAATGATTGAGCAAGAAACTTAACCTCTGGCTTGTTTCCTCATCTAAAGATTGGAGATAATTAAATGCCACTTATTGTGTTGTCTTGAAGATTAAATGATTAAATAAATGGATATACGCCTGGAACATCCAAGCCTCCAAATGTTAGCTATCAATGTTATTATTATTACGATTTTGTTTTTTTGTGTGATTTTTGTTTTTTCACGTTTGTGACGCTGGGGACTCCAAAACACTCATGTGTAACATGGAATTCTGCAGACATGCCACATGATCTGTGTGTGTCTAGTTCTTTGAGTCTCCTGCCTGCCTTATTCCAGGATTCCCTTCTGTTACTGGGCACTTAGCACCATACTCGGTGACAGGGATAAAAGCAATAAGTAAGCAGGCCTTAATCCTTAGCTGAGAGAAGCAAACACTGAGGAGTAACCCAGGCATCGGCCACCAGACAAGCACCTAGCTCTTGTGGTGCACTGGCAAGATCAGAAGGCCTGGCGCTGCTCCTCCCTAGCCCTACAGCCAGAGGTAATGCACACCTCGCCTGCAAACAGAGACAAGCGACAGCAGGACTTATGAGGTTTCAGATGTGCAAACACCTGGAAAATAATAAAACCAAACAGAGACGCTATTGTCCACTCAGCTACCCTCATGCACTGAGGAAATCCTTCCTGGGTCCCCGCAACATGTCGGAAGGAAGAGAGGCTGCGGCCCCTTACGTCCTCCAAGCCCTAGAAGGATGAATTTGCAATGTCCCCTCCCCGGAGAGCAGGCAGGAGAGTACAAAGCCAGAGGACTAGTTAAGAATGGGCTGGAAAAATGTTTTGCTTCTATCACCCGTTTTCTTGCACAGAGCAAATCTATGTTTGTGATACTGGTAATAATTTGAGAGAGTAGAATATAGGAAAAATAAACCAGGCCATCTGTCACTTGGCAGGAAGATTCCAATACACAGCTGAGTCTCGGGCAGCCGCCTTGAAGGAAGCGCCCTGAACTGCTGCTGTTGCAGAGGCCCGTCTGCATCTCCCCTTTCCCTCCTCACCAAGAATTCGCCATTTTGCTCATCTCACCCAAAGGCACTAAAAGTCGGGGTCACTGAGAGCAAAGTGTGTGGTGGGTACAGCGGGGCAGGACAGGGCAGGCTTGATGGCACTATTCCCAACTAGAATGGGGCTTCCTTGCCTGCCAGCTGGGCCTCTGCCACAACCACATGGCTGGTGCGGGAAGGTTCTGGAGCCAGCCAGACCTGGGCTGTGAAGCCTCGCTCCGCACACCAGCAGACCCTGGGAAGACGCTGCCCTTCTCTGGGCTTCAGTTTCCTCAACGGTAATGAAAAAAACAACTATCACATTAACAGCTACCATTGTTCAGGTACCAGGCACCAGGCATCCGGGAAACAGGCTCTTACTTCATTGCAGTTATTCCAGAAGGCGACACGGAGACTCGGGATCAAAGAAGCTGACGTGTCTAATACCTACGAGATGCCCAGCTGATTGCGGTACCCAGGATGCCACTTGTGTGTTCAGCTTAGAGCTCCCTGGGTCTAAGCTGGAAGAGTGGCCTCAGAGCCTGCAGGACACGTACATGGGGACCATAACTCTTGAACTACGCTGACTGAAATAAAGGCAAGAAACATTTGCTTTTTTCCAGGGGGGCAGAGATTTAACCCAGGGGTGCTTTACCACTGAGCCACACCCCCAACCCTTTATATATATGTTTTTTAATTTTTAAAATTTTTTAAAAATATTTTTTAAGGTGTTGATGGACATTTATTTTATTCATCTCTTTATGTGCAGTGCTGAAAGTCAAACCCAGTGCCTCACCCGTGCTAGGCAAGCGCTCTACCACTGAGCCACCACCTCAGCCCTATATTTTTATTTTGAGACAGGGTCACCGAGGCTGGCCTTAAACTTGTGAGCCTGCTGTCTCAGCCTCCCGGGTCGCTGGGATTACAGGCGTGTGATGCAGCACCTGACATCTGCTCTTTCACAAATCATTGATCCAACAAGTATCTATTAAGCGTTTACACCATTTGCCGGATATCTTGCCAGGTTGGGGTGCATCGGTAGCAGCTTAAACATTTCATTGCATGTGGATGGGCATAAACAGAACACAGGAGGGCACCTGGTGGGGTTCTCAAGGTTTAAGAGAAGTGAGACCTGGGACCGCCCCCCGCTCTGCAGCTGATTAGTTCCAGGACCTTGGGTACATTATTCGACCTGCTCATAGGCTTGAGTTTCTTCAACTCCACAATGGGGATACGACAACACTTTCACCTCTCAGCACTCGGGTGAGGAAGGGCACGTGGCAAGCACCCTGTAAGCACTGACGCCTATCGACCACCTGTCATTTATTAGTACTGTTCTAGAAGTGAAATCCTGGCTAAAGGTCTCATGGTGGACTCAGCATCTTTGGGGTTCCAGGCCTTACTTTGGGGATCCTTGACTCTTAGTGCCTGTGGCTGTTACTGTCGCCACTCATCCATTGTAACCACTCATCTGAGGGCAGATGGCCATCACAGGCTGCGGTGGTTGGTGCACTCACCTGAGCAGCGGGAAAAAGATGTTCCTTGTCCACCTGGGCTGCAATGGGAAACAGCTCCTTCTCGGCAAAGTCCCGGCATGTCTGCCGCAACATCTGGTGTGTCTCAGGCAGTTCCACAGACTGGTAGATGGTGTGTAACCTCCGCCAGTCCCGAGCATGGAGAGCTGCCAGCAGGAACAGCAGGAGTCAGCAGAAGGAGAATGAAAGAGATCTTGAATAATAATAATAGTAATAATAATAGTTAATAACAATAATCATGACCCACTGACTCAGAGGTTCTTCACCAAGGACAATTTTGATCCCCAAGGGACAACCAGCAATGTCTGGAGATATTTTTGTTTGTCATAACTAAAGGGAAAATGCTATTGGTATCCAGTGGGCAGAAGTCAGAGATCCTACCATGCACAGGACAGTCCTCACAAGAATGAATTATGGAGCTGGGGAGGGTCACACATGCCTGTAATTCCAGCTACTTGGGAGGCTGAGACAGGAGGATTGAAAGTTCAAGGCCAGTCTAGGCAACTTAGCAAAACCCTGTCTCATGGCAAAAAACAATAAAAAGTGTTGGGGATGTAGCTCAGTGTAGAACACTTGCCTAGCATGTGCCAGCCCCAAGTTCAATCCCCAGTACAGGGGGAAAAAAAAAGAGAGAGAGAGAGAGAGAGAGAGAGAGAGAAATGAAG
Source organism: Sciurus vulgaris (assembly GCF_902686455.1). Taxonomy (NCBI): domain Eukaryota; kingdom Metazoa; phylum Chordata; class Mammalia; order Rodentia; family Sciuridae; genus Sciurus; species Sciurus vulgaris. The sequence goes on from NC_136468.1 coordinate 137,746,379, forward strand.
AGAGAAAGAAAGGAAGACAGAAAGAAAAAAAGAAACAATCATGCTTTGTGTGACAGCAGAGCTTTTATGGTCTCAGTTATTCAGGAAGTTGAGACAGGAGGATCACTGGGGCCCAAGAACTTGAAGCCAGCCTGAACAACATAGCAAGAATCCTCTCTAAATAAATATATAAACAAAGAAATAATATGGTCAGCCCAAATGCCAATGCTGCTGTTGAAAAACCCCAGCCTGGGACTGAGGTTGTAGCTCAGTGGTAGAGTGCTTGCCCAGCATGTGTGAGGTACTGGGTTCAATCCTCAGCACCACATTAAAAAAATAAATAAAATAAATGCATTGTATCCATCTACAACTAAAAATATTTTAAAAAAAAGAAAGAAAAAGAAATACCCCAGGCTAACTGAATGCTTACTATGCTCACTAAACACTTTCCAGACAGTATTGTATTCAATCCTCAATATAACACCAAACAGGACTACAAGTCCATGACTTTAGATGAGGGTTTAAACCTCAGTTTCTTTTTTTTTCCTGGTACTGGGGATTGAACCGAGGAACACTCTACCACTGGGCTACATCCCCAGTCCTTTTTATTTTTTTATTTTGAGCTGGGGTATAACTAAGTTGCTGAGGCTGGCCTTGAAGTTGTGATCCTCCTGCCTCAGCCTCCAGAGTTGCTGGGATTACAGACATGGGCCGCCACACCAAGCCTGAGCCTCAGTTTCTATAAAATGTGGACGACAATAGCACTCAGCTCCTGGGAGTAGGAGATTGAAGAAATACTAACAGTAGCGCTTAGTACAGTTCTTCATCAAGGGGTTCCCTTATTGTTACTAGTCGGAGTGAGATCTACTAGATCTGTGGATCGGCCACTACTGGTTCAGTCAAGTATGTGTCACCACTGCTGCACCTGGAGATAATGATATGATGGGAAAGGTACTGTATTAAGTAATCAACAATTACCATTATGGAACACCTGCTATGTGCCAAGCATTGTGCTAATTTATAAACCTGTGATTCAATCCTTCCAACCACTCTATGAGAACAGTAATAATACACTGGCCATTTCACACTTAGGCCAACTGAGGCTGCAAGGAACTGAGTGTCTTGCCCAAGGTCACCGATCTGAGTAGCTCTATCGCAGGCCCGGCACAGGAGGAAGGGTGGGCCGGGGACTCCGCTGGGTGTGAAACGCGGTGCAGGAGTGCGGGTGCAAGCCGTGCGGACCGGGTTGAAGGTAGGGGCCCCACAGGGGATGGGGTTGGGCGGCACCAGGGGACCCCTGAAGGGCCAGGCCAGGCGGCCGCCAGTGTCAGCCGAAGTGGGGCAAAGGCCGCGCGCGTTCCTAGAGCGGGTGCGGCCAGCGCGTCCACCGCTGCAGGAGCAAGACGTGCTGCCGGGACCTAGGCCGGCTCGGCGGGCCGGGGTCGCGGCCCCGGGTGCGCAGCCCAAGCACACTCACCTCCGCGGAGGGGGCCGCAGGCCCGGGCGAGCAGCGCGGCGGCCATGGACGCGGACTGAAGCTGGCCGGATCCTCCGCCACCTCCCGCAGCAAGCGCGCGGGTTCCGGACTCCGGGGGCGGGGCCGTCGCAGGCAGAGGCCACGCCCCTCGGGCGGCGGGGGCGGGGCCGAGACGCCCCAGAGGTGGGTTGGTAACTTCCTGTCGGCTTCTGTCTGTGCCCGCGCGGGTAAATAAAAACGCTAACAGGGCAGAACCAAGGATGAATTTCCCACGAAGGCCAGAGTGGACTCTTAAGGTCGTCCGCTGTCAACCCTCAAAGCTGGGTGCAGCGGCGCCGTGGAGTTTCCGCGGGCCGGGAGGATTCGCAAGCCCAGGAGTTAGGGGCCAATCCGGGCAGCGCAGCGAGGGCCCGCCCCAAACAAAAAACGGGAGCCGCCGCGGGCCTAAGGCCCTTTTCAAAGACCCAGGCTCTCCTAAAGTCCGATCCCATGGCCTACGGCGCTAAGCTCTAACCCTACCCACCCACCTCTGCGGCTCAGGCCGCTCCCAGACTATCTGCTTCAGCCACAGAAGGCAGGTAGGCAGCTTTTCTCTAAGACTCCACTTTGTTCTTACGTTGGGCTTTTGCAATCACTGTGCCCTTCACCCAAGCTGCCCTCTCCACACCAGACCAGGATTTCTCCTCTGCATACTGTCCATCTATCCGTTTTTTCTTGGCATTTTGCATCTGAAATGATCTTTTCATCTCCTCCACTAGTTCCATTGGCCGCAAGAGAAGCAAGGGTTTGTCTTTCTCTGGTGCTTGGTATTTAGGCCGATGAAATGTGGTGGCTAGGCAGAGTTCCTTCCCTCAGAGGTGTGAAGATGAGGTGGAACTGCTACTTCTCCGTTCCACTGCCCAGTCTCCCAGCTGCGGGGCAGAGGTGTATTTGGAGCTAGGGCACTGCCCCCTAATGCTATGCATCCGATCCCTAGCACCCTTATCAGGACGCCAACACTCCGGCTCCAGAAACAATGGTGTCACTTGTCCACGAGGGTCCTCCCTTGGCACAGTGTCAATCTGTCTCCCAAAGACTCCCTGGAGGAATCCACACATCTCCAGAGATGCCTTTCTTCCCATAACTCAGCCAGGCATCTGTCCTCAGCACTGACCCAACGTGCCAAAAACCCTGTGTTCCTCCAAGACCTTGCTCCACTTCCTAGAGAACAATCAAAAGATCAATGTCCTCAATTATTTAACCTTTTGTACTAAAAAATGAATTTAAAAGAAAGTCTCTAACTGGGCACTGTGGCAATCCCAGCGACTCTGGTGGCTAAAGCAGGAGGATCTCAAGTTCAAAGCAAGCTTCAGTGACTTGGTGAGGCTCTAACCAACTTAGGGAGATCCTGTTTCAAAATTAAAAAGGGCTGGGGATATGACTCAGTGGCTGAGTGCCTCTGGGTTCAATCCCCAATAGACCGCTCCCCGCCCCCCCCCCCAAATTTCTCAATCCATTGCTTTAAAAATCAAATGAATGACTGTCATTGACAAATACTGAGGTCTTTACTTATGATCATCTTCCTAACCACCTAGGCACAAGCTCGGGGTAAAAGATAGGCAGAAGAGGGAGAAAGAAGTACCATGTTTGTGAGCAGAGGGCAATAATAATTGCTACAAGTGTCCCAGATCATCTGAATCAGACCCTTATTTATTTATTGTTGATGGGGACTGAACCCAGGGCCTTCAGCTGCCATGTTCTACCTCTGAGCTGAGCTACGCCTCCAGCCTTATTTTAAAATCGTATTGGTTATGACTATAAACATGGGTGAGCTTTATATTAAAAGTACACAGGTTTTCTGCTGGGGTGGTGACCCACACCTGTAATCCCAATGACTTGGGAGGCAGAGGCAGGAGGACTGCAAGCTTGAGGCCAGCTTCCACAACTTAGCAAGACCCCGTCTCAAAATAACTTAAAAGGACTGGGACCGTGGCTCAGTGGTATAGTACCCCTGGATTAAATCCCTAGTGAAAAATACACACATGAGCGCACTCACACATACACATGCGATCTCTAATAGAGACAGAATCAGACTGATTACAAGAGGTTGAGGCAGAGGAAGCAACTGCCTTCAAACACAGAACTCAAGGTTAAGTTTTGGAGTGGGTGTGATGAAAGTATCCTGTATCACGATTGTGGTGGGGACAGTAAGACTGTGCCTCTGTCAAAATGCATCAGACTGTATTCTTTAGGTGAATTTTACTGTTGAATATACCTTAAAAAGTCCATCTTTAAAACATGCATGCAAATTTCCAATTCTCAAAGCACCCTGGCAAAATATGAAACAAAATTATTTAACCTAAAGCACTTGCTGTTCCCCATAGCCCTAGAAAACAGCTCGCTCAACAAAAAGCCCATGTAATAACCAAGAGAAGAGAAATTCGGAAACCATCCTGCCCAACCCCAGCACCCCAGCAATGCCCAGGGCCCAGTCAGGAGACAAGACAGGGTGGAGGTACTGTGAAAATCTTTCTTTAATTACTGTCTCTTGTGGCAAAATAACATTTTATACAAATAAGTCACCTAGTTTACTTTGGACACAAAGACAATACAAACTGGAATGAGGATCTTGGGTGAAGTGAGGAAGAGGAGGAAGGACCAATCAGGTCATTGATGTTTCTTATATTCTGTGAAAAATAGATTTACAAGGAAAAAAAATAGACTTTTACAATTTCAATGACTTTACATGATACTTTGTAAATCAAGGGATAAATTCATCTCCACCAGATCCTTCTTGTGGCTAATATGTTCTGTGACATGGAATGTATTAAGATGGTTCCACGATTAGGCTCCTCCACTAGGTATGGCAGCACCTTCTGCAACAGGAATCCTGTGCACTGGCCAGGAGTCTGTGCTGTCATTTTTAAGACACACTGTTCCCATTCCCAAACATCACTGATATCATGGTGACTTAGTCATCAGAAGAAAGTGATTTTACAGAGGAAAAATATACCGTGGGAGCCTACCACGTTGGCAGGACACACTTAAGGCAGGACGCGTAAGTGCAAACTCACTTAGTTTGCACCTTAGACACAACCGATTAAATCCAATTCAGAAATGGGTTCTACTTCCACTGAAAGAGTAAGTTGAAGACTGCCCAATCGCTGACATTTCTGTGGTCATCGCCAGACATCTGCAAACCACTCTCTCCAGGTATTAGGAAGATACCCAAAGCCTCGCATATCTTCAGGAAGTCCATGCCCCTGAAGAATGTTTCTTCCATAAGACAGTTTTGAGCTAACAAAAGAGATGACAGCCTACTTCAGCCCCAAACTACTTCCAGTTGTACACTTTAGAACACAGAATGAAACCAGAATCTTCCATAGGATCTGCCCAGGAGGGCAACTTAGCCTGAAGGCTGTACAGGAAAGGAGAGGCCCTCTCCAGGGATTCCGACAGAGGCCCTGCCTGAGGTGGGCTGCCTGGCTGCTGGAATGCGCTCTCTCCAGGAGCTGCACTGGATGCCAGCTCTCTACAGAGGGACGGTCTCCCCCTGCACGGAGCTTATTTTGTTCCCCGCTTCCTATATCCCTTACAAGACAACTGCTATCAACAGTCCAGAGTCCTGAGCACAGGCTCCTGGCTCTACTTCGGATTGGTTCACCTAATCTCAGAAAAAGTTTGACTTCCAATTCCCTCCTGGATTCAGATGTAAAAGTTTAAATTTTGAGTTCCTTCCAGCCAACACCCAGAGTGGTCCTGCTTCTTGAGATTTCCTGAGCAGCCAGACACAGGACTCCAGAGAGCCCAGACAGAACTCGGTCTTCAGGAGAAGATGGCAAATTCCTGTCCTACTGGGCACAGCTGAGCACTTGGTCTCAGAATGGTCTCCAGTGAGACTAAGGCAAGCTAAAAGGGAAGGGGATACAGCACTACTCAGGCCAGGGTGCCCACCTCCATCCTCCAGGTGCTCCTCCTTGCAGAGCTAACATGGCAGGTAAGAGACAGCCCATTAGTGCACATGCGAGTGTCTGGGGCACAGTTTCAAGACACACACTACACAGCAGAGCACTGGGCAGCTCCAGTAAGCAAATCCTGGTCAACATTTAAATATCGGGTGGCAGAAGCTCTCCCAATTGGGCTTCTGTCACCGAGAGGGGAGTATTCTGCCACTTGCCAAGAACACACAAATCCCATTAGAGGAAACACAATAAGAAAGAGAAGGTTAAGAAGACAGTGCTGATGTCTGTCCGCAGGTGAGGAGGGAATGGTGGCAATGCAGCTTTCCCCAGCAGCATATGGGACAGAGCCACACGTAAGGCACCTGGATATGGGACTGACTCCAGTTCTGAGCTTCACCAGTCTGGTGATGAGACACCCACGCTGCAGGGTGTAGGATCTCTTCCCTCCCTCAGTGGGTGAATCCAGGGCCAGCACAGAGGGTCATGGAGGGCTTTCTCAGTGAGAAAGCTGCCAGCATGGTTGTCACTGATTCCTCAGCCAGGCACAAAGCACTGGGCCAAGGTCCAAGGCCTCTCATGCTCTAGAAGCCCAAGGGGAGCAGCACTGGCCAGAGAATGCAGAGGAGCTTGTGGGGCAGAGTGCTGGCCCTTCTTTTCCTGGTCCCGCATGGGGTTTTTTTCCCAATCATCATGGGATACAGTTCCTATCACAGGCATTCACTGTGATGTCTCACAGTGACTTACCACACCTGGTCCCTTGCTAGTGACACCTTCGACAATGCTAAATGGACCCTACCCACAACAAAGGATCACCAAGTCTGAGTTGAGCACCTAAAGTCACCCACAGAGACAACCAAAAGGAGCTAAGGAGGTGGGGTCTGTCCAATGAGGGTCTGAGGACACAAGCAGCCCACAGGAAGTACAAGCAAGCTATTTTGAGAACATATGACTTTGAGAGCTACCTTGGCCTATGCTCACCCTTTTCAAACATCCAAAACAAATCTAACTAGCAGCTTGAAGGATCAGAATATTTATTACCTAAGTGTAACCTACCAGATGGTCCCAGAAACAACTTCATTAGAAAGGCAGCTGGGAAAACCCTAAGAAATCCACAGAGTTTCAGAGGCAAATCCCACCCAAAGCAAACCTTCCAGGCTATGCTGTGTTGAAAAAACCAAATCTCTCTTTAAAGTAGCTGCTGGTTTATAACTCTACCTCCCGCTACATGAGCCAGATTAGCCCCAGGAGGCTGATCAATACTATCAGAAGTCTAACCACACATCACATGTGTTGGGAATACCACTGACATTTTGTAAAAACTTCCCCAAAGAAGTGTGAAAATAAAGTCAAAGTACAAAGAGGCCTGCTGTGACCTCAAGATACTATGCTCCATGAGCAAAACTGACACGTTCTACTCCAGGAGGTGCGCAAGAGTGAGGAGCCAGGAGAAGCAGAGCAAGCTTGTCTACCCCCAGAATGAGAAGGCACTGCCAGGCCGAAACCTTGGTCTGTCCCCAGGACTGGCTGAAAATCCTGGAGTCGGCTCAGCAGGCCTCTCCAGAGAAGGGATCCTTCAGTTTGGTGGCAACTCCTATCCCCAGCGCCTCCGGGCTTCACACCCCGCCTCACCCCTCCACTGCCTTTCAGGTTTCTTCTGAGGGCAGACTGTGTTGCTGGCAACTCTGAAGTCAACAGGAGGGGGTGCCCAGAGGAAGCCCGCCTTTTAGCTTCCCACAGCACCCAGGAACTTCAAGATGGGCTGCAGCCAGAGCCTTCTCACCCAGGCACATGTGCGTGGAGAGTCTGAGGCTGTCAGGACAAGCGGCGGACAGCTAGAATTACACGAAAATAAACTTCCTTTTTTACCTGGATTCCAAGAGCCCTATTCTAATCTTACTTTACCATAATACCTCTGTGACCTAAGGGGCAGGGGGAAAAGGGAAGAAAAAATATTAGGGAAGAAAACAGCACTGCTTGGCACTTCCCTGGAGCACAGGAAACTGCCGCCCCAACCTTGGCTTCCCGGGCCAGGTTCCAGCTGTGTTGACAAACAACAGCTTCAATCCCCTCTGTGTGCCAGACTACATGGCTGCAGCAAAGCGCCTCCCCTGTTCACTTCCTCGGCAATTACTGGCCTCCATTATAGGCATAATCAGCCTTGTTGTGCATTATCAGCTTGTTGTCCACAAAGTAGAAGCTGTCGGAGCGGGTCTCATAAGGGTTTTCGATCATCAGACGAACTGCAAGTCACAGGGGAAGAAAAAAAGCAGAGATAAGTGTGAGTGTGTACCACAATTAAGTAGGAAAACTTAGTATCCCCCCAACCCAATTCCATAAGCTAATGCTTCCAGAAAATGTGAGTATATTTTCCCAGAATAATATGGTCAGAACAGAGGGAGCCAGACCTTGAGAGCTGGGGAGACCACAGAGTTCCCAAACTGAACGTGACTTCTACTTCGACATAAAGACGCAATCAGCTCCTCAGTTATCCCCAACTTGGATTCTTCCAGTTAGTGCCCTGGGAGATGTACTTACACTCTTGCCCAAAGACCACAGCCACTTATTTTTTCAGTGCTTTGAGCTGACCTAAGCAAGCCCTGGCTTCTGGTCTGCTGCCCACCTCTAGATGGGAGCAAATCCAGAAAGCTGTGCCTCGCTGTGTGCACTTCCTATGGGTACTCTTGACAACTAAAGGAATCCTAGGTGTGAGTGAGTGCCAGGGAATAAAGGGCAAGGAGCCTTCCTCAGAGATGGCAAAGTGATCAACTTGCAATGAACTAGCCAGAGGCATGTCTGCCTTGGGATCTAAATTTACGCCTTCCATTTGTTCAGATAATTGTCCAGACCTCTTTAGTAATACTGGCTGGATTTGGTCGTTGGGCTACAATTTTTTGTTTGTGTGGTACTGGGGATCAAACCCAGGGCCTCATGCATGCTAGGCAAGCACTCCACCATTGAGCCACATCCCCAGCCCTCTTTAACCATACTGGAGAATAAATGCAATTAACAGTGACTACTACTGATCAGTTTTTTGGTTTTTTGTTACTGGGGAATGAACCAGGAGTGCTGTACCACTGATCTAAATCCCTAATCCTTTTTATTTTATTTTGAAACAAGGTCTCCCCAAGTTTCCCAGGCTGGTCTCAAACTTGTGATCCTCCTGCCTCAGCCTCCAAAGTACCTGGGATTACAGGTATGTGCCACCATGCAAGCCTGATCCTTTTTTGTTTGTTTTAGTACTATGGGCTGAACCCAGGGGTACTTTAACAGTGAGCTGTATCCCAAGCCCTTTTCACTTTTTATTTTGAGACAGGGTATCACTAAGTGGCTTAAGGCCTTGCTAAGTTGCTGAGGCCAGCCTTGAAATTGTGACATTCTTGCCTTACCTTCCTGAGTTGCTGGGATCACAGGCATGCACCACTGTGCTCAGCAAGGCTGATCAGTTTTGAATTAGTGATTGCATGCCACCTTGAGTTCTTTGGAAGAAATGTGATTGCTCACCACAACTTTCAAAAGGTGACACCGATGTTTTTAAAGTTTTCGAACTCATCGAGGCCAAAAGTATTTGGTTTACATTCCTATTATTATTATTATTATTCTGGGAATTGAACACAGGGGCGCTTCACCACTGGGCTACATCTTGTCCTTTTTTAATTCTGAGACACGGTCTCACTAAGTTGCTTAAGGTCTTGCTAATTTGCTGAGGCTGGCCTTCAACTTGTGACCCTCCTGTTTCAGGCTCCTGAGTCACTGGGATTATAGGTGTGTACCACCACACCTGACTATACTCATATTATTGACTTCTAAACTCTTCTGACTTATTTGGCTTTCTAGGTAAAACTTTTTAATTCTATCCATACTCTCTTTTTCCTGGTATGTACATACTCCAGCCCAGATGGAGGAGACAGACTCAGGTCAGAAGCAGGTGCTATCACAAACATCCTTCCCACATCTCAGCAATCCTTATTTTACCTGGGAACAGTACTGTCACATGAGTAAAGAATATTTGGTTTTCAGAATATGAAATCTTTAAGGACTGGTGGGTCTGAGAAGACTAGTTAGTGTATGTGGATCCTTCCCTGCAATGTGACTAAAGGTCAAAGGCCACCATCGTTCACAGGATTCCACTCACATCCACATAAATGGGTGTGTGTGTGTGGTACTGGGGACTGAACCCAGGGGTGCTCTACTACTAAGCTACATCCTCGGTCCTTTTAAATTTCTTATCCTGAAACAAGGTCTCACTAAGTTGCCCGGGCTGGCCTTGACTTTGTGATCCTCCTGCCTTAAACTCCCAAGTAACTGGGGTTACAGAGGTGTGCCACCATGCCCAGACCATATATATGTTCTGAAACTATTTCTCGGAATGACTAGCTGAGGACACTAACCAGAGACGGCTAATCCTAAGTGTCAGACACTGGTAAAGCCTGTCCTTTCTCCCAGTTCAGTTCATATTTTCCCTTGCCTGGGATATATAAGCAGCTCCCTCTGGTACCTTCCCCAGGTCCTCCTTCATGGACCTACAGGACTCCTTTTCCTAAAACATACTTCTGTCCTCTTCCTTCTTTTGCTTAATAACCTACAATAGCTCCCTAGCTCCTGCTGGGTCTATTCTAACAGTTTCTTTATCAATCCTCTAACTCTGGAGCCTTTGATTCTATTTATCCTGCGGTTTCACATCTGGTTCTAATTACAGAAAAAAGTGAAGGATCAATGACTAGGACACAGTGGAAGCCATAACTAACAGTGGAGAGGAGAGCTGTTTCTAATTGGAGTCCCAGGAATGGTCACCTCCCTTGGTCATTCCTTTTCCCACACAGGCCTGAAAAGGATGGCCTATGTTATCACAATCTTTGTTGCTCTATAGGCAGAGCCAGAATTTGACACAGAAGACAGAAGCAGTAGGAAATGAGAAACCTGAGGTCAGATGACTGGTATACATGTCACTACTGTACTTCGCTACAAAACAAGTCCACTGGACCAGATGGGGTTCAAGGTTCATTCCTTGCAGCCCTTAGAATCCAAATGCTGTTAAGAGTCAGGGAATACATACTGACGTCCTCAGAAAGCTGGGGAAATTCATAGATGTGTTCACAAGTGTTCCTACTGCTGGGAATGCAGAAGCCGAAATCAAAGTCAAAGTTTTTCAGTAAGCGCTCCCGGAAATAGTGCCGTTCGATCATCCGGAAGTTTGACACAGGTTTGTCTCCCACTGTGAACTCCACCCTGCAAAATAAATCTCTGTGAGTACCACTTTGCCTCCTCCCTCCTCGGAAGAAGGAAGCCAAGAACATTCTTCTCAGGGAACAGCAGAATGTTCTCCCCTCATGAAATAACGGTACTTACGTGGCGCCGACTGTCCTGAGGCGGAGAAATGCTGGTGTGAACTGATATCGCACAAAGCGGCCTGCACTGATATCCACATCTCCCCCTTCTTCCTCCTCATCTTCCTCCTGGTCTGAAAGAATACACAGTCTCTTGAGCGCACCTTGGGCACCCACCAGCTCACACCGCACAACAACCAACACACTAACACCAATTCTATTTACTGCACACTTGCTGAAACCCAGGTCCTGCGGTGACACTTCAGACTCTTCACAGAAGCCCTGTAGGGTGCTACTGTTTCCATTTCACATAAGGAAGCTCAAGAGAGATTAAGTAACATGTCCAACATCCCCAAATAGTAAATGGAAGGAGCAGGGATTTGAATCCAGGTCCATTTGACTATTCTTAAATACTAAGCTATTTGTGTTTCATTTGGGGGCTTGAGCCATATCCTAAGAGTAAAGCCTGAAACACCAGCTGAGTACTAGGCCCCAGATATGGGCTGTATTATGCACCCAAGTCTGATGTTGACCAAGCTGAACTTCTAGTCACCAAAAGGATACTACTACAAAAGATGCAACTAGTCCAAGAGTTCCTTCAAACAATACAAACGTTTCTGACAGGCAGCAAAGACAAACCACTACAAATAATTGTTATTTGAAAGGAAGACACTGACCTACAGCCTTGAGGTACTGCACTTCCTTGGACTGATGTCTACTCCAGGCCATTCCAGACCCAACCCTCTGACCACCTAGGAAAGGGTGAAGCACATGGGCAATGAACCAATGTGTGGGACCTCACAAGGTTAAAGCTGGTCTCTGGTCTAATACATTCCTAAAGAGAAAAGATTTGTAAAATGAATTGGAGAACAAGGAGTTAGTGCCTCCAGTGTCCAGTAAGGATGTTATCTCCAGTCTAATTGGAACTTGGGTGCTTTCAGCATCAAACATTCTGTGACATTGTGCGAGCACTGAACAACCAGACTGAGCAGGAATTCAAATCTAGAGACTAAGAACCCTGGCTGTTCTAATGTGACGCAGTCAAGCCAAATCTCAGAGATTTAAAGTCATCAGAACAAGTGTTACAGGAAAGCCCTGATTCACTGTGAGAATATTCTAAGTGAATCAAGATTCTTAAATGTAAAGACTAGGGAGGTTGGAAATCCAGATACTTTGTAGTACCTGCAGTTTGCCTTTTTGAGACAGTTGAGGTTTCTACTGAAATGACTACTCTGAGCCCAATCTAATCCAGATCCACACACCTGAGTAATTCTGGGATTCGTGAAATGTCCTAAATATTGGGACGTGTGCCTTAGGAACGGCAACACCACACACCCAGGAAGGTAGCTGGCCCTGACCTGACCATCCCAAAATAAGATAAGAATTCACAAGTTTGAACTTTTAGGTGCCTTGGTCAGCACCAGATTCTGATAGCAAAAATACAGGGCAGGAGTGAGCCAGGGCTCAACTTGCAAGTGAACTAGCCAGAGGTGTGTCTCCCTTGGACTCCAAATTGACAGTCTTCCATTTGTTCAGACAACTGTCCAGGCCTCTTTAACCATACTGGTTGGACTGGGCCACTGGGCTACACTTTTTTATTTTATTTTGTTTTTTGTGTGTGTGGTATTGCAGATGCACGCTAGGCAAGCACTCTACCACTAAGCCACATCCCCAGCCCCCTTTACCCATACAGGAGAATAAATGCAATTAACAGTGACTACCACTGATCAGTTTTGTTTTGTTTTTTATTTTATTTTTCATTCGCATTGAACCAGGAATGCCCTACCACTGATCAAAATCCCCAATCCTTTTTATCTTATTTTGAAACAAGCTCTCCCTAAGTTTCCCAGGCTGGACTCAAACTTGTGGCTTTGTAATTAATCTGAGCTCAGACTTTCAAAGGAAAATCTTGTTTCTTCCAGTGCTGGGGATCAAACCCAGGGCCTCTTATATGCTTGGAAAACACTCTACCACTGAACCACATCCCCAGCCTAGGAAAGTCTTTTGACTCTGGGATACTAATACTTGCTTTACTAAGTTTGCAGTTTCTTCTGACTAGCAAAGGAAATGCAAAACAAGTTATCGTTACAGATCATGGTTGATACTATATGGTATCTGTGACCATGTTCTAATAAATGACTAACTCCAGAGGGCGCTAAATCTCCAATAATGTGCTCCAAAGGCTTATGTGGTCCCCTGGCCAGAAATGAATCACCCTGGAACCGCATCACAAGCACAGGAAAAGGTTTATTCAAGACTAATTTAGGGAATACCACATAGATGAGTTCATGGGTCCATTCTTTCTGAGAATGACGATGATTAAAACACAAACTAAGATTTCTGATGGCAGGATCTGGGGGAGGGGTGGCAGGTGCCACATCTGTCCATGAAGGTAGCAAGAAGCCCCAGACACAGACAGAAATGGGGAAAACAAGGCCTTCAAGAAGAAACAAAAAGGGGCTGGGGTTGTGGCTCAGTGGTAGAGCGCTTGCCTAGCATGTGTGAAGCACTGGGTTCTATTCTCAGCACCACATAAAAATGAATAAATAAAACAAAGGTATTGTGTCCTTCTACAACTAATAAAAAAAAAAAAAAAAAAAAAGAAGAAGAAGAAGAAACAAAAAGAGGAACCAAGAAGCTAAAAGCAAAAGCCTCTGGTCATAGATAGAAAGAAGAAATATGGCTAAAGTAATCAGCTGACTCTTGGTTTCTTCCTATTTAAACATCTGGATTCTCTACCATAACATCTTTTGCCACCTACTGCGAAAATGAAGTGTTATCTTAGAGTCTGTTTTAAATTTAAAAATAAACTTGTGTTTAAAACAATCTCACCGGTGTGGTGGCAAACACCTGTAATCCCAGCTACTCAGGGGGCTGAGGCAGAAGAATTGCAAGTTCAAGGCCAGCCTCGGCAATTCAGTGAGGCACTAAGCAATTCAGCAAGATCCTGTCTCAAAATTTAAAAAAAAAAAATTTTTAAAGGCTGGGAATGTGGCTCAGCGTTAAGCACCCCTGGGTTCAATCCCTGGTACAATTTAAAAAAAAAAAATCCCCTGGGCACAGTGGTACAGGTCTGTAATCTCAGCTACTTGGGAGGCTGAAGCAGAATGATCACAAATTCAAGGCAAGCATCAGAAAATTAGCAAAATCCTGACTTAAAAAATAATAATAAAAAAAAAAAGAGTTGGTGTGGTGGTGTAGATCAGTTGTAGAGCACCAAGTTCAATCCCCAGAATCACTCACACACATAAATCCAAGGGCTGGGGGTATACGTCAGCAGTAGAGTGCTTGCCTACCATGTGTGAGGACCTGGTTTTGATCCCTAGCAGCAACACCAAAAAGAAAAGAAAAAAAAAAAAAAAAAAAAAAAAAAAAAATTCAAATGAGGACTTACTGGGAAACCCAAGGTACTATTTAAAGACGAGTGAGAAGACTGGGATGAAACTGGTGGTCTGGACTAGAATCCTCAAGCATCACTCTTCAAAAGGGTTCAAGGCTCAGGGAATTTTCCTTATTAGAGTTTAATTTCAAGGATTTCTCTCTTAAGTGGAGGTGATATAAAGAAAAAGTACAGGACCTTAGGAAAGTATTTCATGAAAATTCTGGGTCTCATCTCCTTCTCTGTAACATAGGGATAGTAAGAACTCCTCACGGAGGTGTGAGGATTAGATAAGGTGATGTACACAAAGATGTGGGCAGTGATCAAGAGTCGATACTCAAACATCAGCCTTCTAATGCAGCTTCAAACCAGCATGCCTGAAGAGGTCCCCAAAGTGGAACACTGGAGTCTGAGATACAGAATGCAACAGCAAGCAAATACTCAGCTTCTCAAATTTTTGTTCAAACTTTTGTTTCAAACTTTTTTTCAAACTGTCAAGGGATCCCTATAATTTTGAAGCCTACCTGAAACACAAGGTTTGGCAATTTCAAAAAGCACTGTCCCCGTCTCCAAATCTCGAATTTTGAAGCGGGTGAAATCAATACTATAGATGTTGTCTTCAGGTTTACACAAGTAATCTGAAAAATGAGAGAGAGAGAGAGAGAGAGAGGGAGAGAGACCAATGCTGTTAAATAATCGTCCCAAACTACCATTTATTTCTCAAGTTTTGAAGCAAACTCAGGGATTTTTCCTTCATAATTCACTTAAAATACTCCCCAAAACATCCTCTTGTATTATCATAAGCAAAAGTTGTAAGAACAGAATTAGGGGATCAAAGAAAAAAGAGCAGCACTCAGTTTGGATGAAAGCTTATCAGTAAACTTCTAGAACAGGGATAGAAAGAGTGGTTTTCTTTGGAAACACCTACAACTCTGCCATATTCATCAGCTTGGATACCACATTAGGAAATCTTTTTTTAGAAACATTTTTAGAAATATTTTTTTAAAAACATTTATACTGCTTTAACAGACAATACTATGCATGTTTACCAACCATGAGTGTGAGAAGGCAGGGATCAGTAAACTTTTCGGTAAAGGGAAACATAAATAATTTAGGGTTTATGTTCACGAGGACTGTCACAACAACTTTGTACAAAAACATTCATGGACAATAAGCAAATGATGGAGTATGTATCCAATAAAACTGTATTTATGGACACTGACAAATTTTATATAATAATTTTTATATAATAAATTTATGTCACCTGGTTTTTAAAAAAACATTTGGATAACTTTAAAAATGTAAAAACTGTTCTCAATTCATGAACTGTATGAAATCATACAGTGGGCTATCTACACAAGACAGTAGGATAAATTTGGCAATGAGAGCATTAGTCAAAAGTGAAATAGAGCCTACAGTGACCTGAGGAGTTAATCAAAATAGTATCAGTCACAGAAAATGTCATTGATTTCTTGCTATAACTCCTGACAATATCTTCTCTGCAACTCATTTCGACACTTGATCGTAGATTGCTTGTTAGTGGTTTCATATTTCATAAGCTGTCTCCTGAAGGATGCAAACTTGAGAGCTACTGATGATTCTGTAACTCCAAAAAAGGCTGACATTGGGTCTATACCCTCAAGGGGTACTCAATAAATAACTTGCAAAACAGAACAGATGAGACTCTAAGAAGAGGAATAGAAGTCTGAGGTCACCAAGCTCTGACCTGTGACTTTCTGCAAGTAGAGCAGTAGAGATAGGCTTTTGGGCAATGACACCACAATTCCCAAGCCCCCAAGTGGGACCTGAGTGCCCAGTGAAGTACTGCTTAGGGCCAGGCATTAGAATGGCCTAACTCACCTTTGAAATCAGGAGCAAATGGGAGGTTAAAGTAATCAGGTACTGAGCATTTCGGTACTTTCAAAGCCCCAAATGAAAACTTAGAGCAGAAGCAGCTTTTTCATTGTTTCAATAAAACTGAACAGCTGGACTGTAGCGGCCAGTCCCAGCCCTAACCCTGATAGAAAATGGGGACATCAAAATATCCAAAATCAACTTAAAACTATTTAAGGTATTGAGGATTTCCTTTCATAAAGGCTGGATCAAGACCACTTTCCCCAAATTCCCATTCCCAAAACACTGGAATTCCAGCAGCAAGGTGAGGTACACCTGAGAGCCCAGAGCTAACCATAGCATTTCAGTGACTACCAGAGCATCCCTCCTGGCAGCAGGGTTAGAAGTCTGCTGGGCCGGGGCATGGGCAGGGCAAGTGAGGCCTGTCCAGGTGACTGCAAACTCCTGGCGGGGAAACAGCAGCAAGAGAAAAGGTGTTGAGTCATAGCTTGGCTTGACAGAGAACGGAAAGAGGGAGATTATCCTCGGCTGCGAGTGGGCAATTCTATTTCTTCCCACCCTTTCTTATATAAATGAAAAGACTTTATGCAAAAGCCGTATTTCTGAAACCTTGACAGTTCTTCATTCACTAGGGAAAAAATGTCAAGAGTAAGACTCACATAGGAATTTGCACATTTACTGAAACTTAATTTTTCTGTGGCAGTTTTTAAATTTGTACCAAATGCCACGGAAGAACCCACCTGCACACAAAGGGGTAAGGTTGGGACCAAGAAAGGAATGGGGGAAGGGCTGTCAGGGGCCGGAGCCGAGGCGGAGAAAGCAGGAAGGGGCTCTAACCTGGCAGAGGACTGCCAGGGAGGCAGACCCATTGTGGGGGGTCGGGTTAGGCGGGAATTTCGCTGATGGCTGCAGGGTTCCAGGCAAAGCGGACCTCCGCCCGGAAGGCTGAGGAGCGGCTAGCTGAACGAAGACCCTTCCCCAATCAGAACAGCCCAGGGGGAAGCCTGGCGTCGCTGGACTCGGGGCCAGATACGGCCAAGCTCAAGGAGAACCCTTCCCCACCCGAACCAGGTGAGCGCGGCCAGGGCAGACCCCGCCAGCCAGCAGAGGGAAGCGCGGCCTGGACGGCCGTCCGGGCCTGTGCCGACCCCCGCGCGGGTCGAGCGGACCCGCCCGCCGAGGGCCCAGCGCGCGGGGAGGGCGCGGCCCGCGCCGCACTCACTCTCAGTGACCCGGCTGAGGCGCAAGACGTGCTCAGGGCGGATGGTGTCCAGGGCCAGCAGCTCCTGCTCCGTGACCCCTGCCGCGATGCCGTCATCGGCCGCGTGGTGGGGCGCCTGCCGCCGCGCCTTGAGCCGGTTCAGGACACCACCGCCCGCTTTCTTCTTCTCCTCTTTGCCAGCCACCAGCCCCCCGGGCCCAGCAGCCGACCCCGCGGCCACAGCCTTGGGGTTCGACCCGTTCATCGCTCCACAGCCAAGATGGCCGCCGCCTCCACAGCGCCGTAACTATGGAGAGCAGGGGCGGGGCCAGGCGGCACCTGGGGGCGGGGCCCTCTGGGGCGGGGCCTGCGGGAAGCCGTAAGACTCCAACTTTGGTTCTGCCAGGTGGTAGCTGCCAGGACTGGCTGGGTCCTTGCAAGCCCCACACACTCCATCAGGTCCCCAAAGTCACCGCAGATGTTTTATACACACACACACACACACACACACACACACTACAGTCAAATGAATTCCTGTCATAGAAACTGGATAAAGCATCTTGAGAAAATTAACTTTTTAGTAATAAGTGTAAGTTAAAATGAACAAAGAGGCAGCTTCAAGACAAGCATTCTAATTAGATTGCATGCCTAACCTCTGCTGTGCCTGACCTTGAGCTAGAATACAGGAAATACAGATGAGGGGAGGGAGTGGATATACCTTTCTTATCAGAGCGGATATACCTTTTTTATCATTGTTTTCCTGGCAATTTAGCAAATACCTGACACATGGTAGGTGCACAACGATTGAGTAAATGAATGAGAAAAGTCTGAATAGTGTCTCACACCACCCTCCATGAAGGACCTCCCACTTTGTCAAGAAAGACTGTGAAGTACTTCCTCTGACAGGCAGGAAAATAGGAACTAGAAGATAAATTGCCTGGTGCCTGCTATAAGACGTGCAACAAAGGTGCTACCAGAGCACCCAGAAGTGATTGATTCTGACTGGGTTAGGAGGGCTGAGGGTGGAGGTAGGTGTCAGGGAAAAGTTTCACAGAGGCGACATTTCTGAGCCTTGGCAGTTAACCATGATTTCATGGTGGGTAGAAGAGAAGCTGCTTTCTTACACCCTAGAGGGTTCCTTCTCTCAAAATTCTGGATGGACAGGAAGCCTGCACCTGACTGTGTACTGTCTGCTGTCTGATATCACCTCTCAGCCAGATTTGGGCCAGAGTGAAATCCCAGTCCTCTGCCAATGATTGGCTTCCAGACCTGACTTGTGCTAGGATTTGCTGGGTCCCTCACTTGATCTGAGGGGCTTTCAGGTCTTGCCTTGTTACTGGACAAAGTTGACCTGACCCCACCCCAGCTGCCCAATTGAGTGGGATGGTATGTGACCAACTTCCTATATAAATGGTATCCTGACTTTGAGAAATTAACATTAGGTGGCACTTACCAAACCTTTCCAAATTTTAATAAATAGATAAAAATAATTAAAATCTTTCCTTTTGTAAATAACTCTTTTTAAAGCTGTCAACAGTGAGTGGCCACTGAAGAGTTTCCAGAACTTTTAATATGCTATTTGGGAGTTGCCAAGAGGGTGGTTTAGCTTGCAGTCATTCCCCACAAACTCACCTTTGTTTTCAGAGCACTAGAACTAGAATTACCTGGATCCCAGTTTTTTTTCTTTCTAGGGATCATGACAAAAGTATTAACTCCTTCACCTACAGTTCCACCTCCAGGAATTTGGCCTAAGTGTATAGAAAAGATGTTTACTGCAGGATTATGTTACACTGACAAATTACAGTGGAGTCTGTTATAAAGCTGCTAAAAAGAATGCGACATCTATATGTATTAGCATGGGAATATCTCAAAGATATTAAGTGAGGGAAAAGCAAGGCACAGAATACTATTCTTTTAAAAAAAAAAAGCCTATGAATATGTAGATGTATTTGTAATTATAAAGGAAGAGATCTGGATATACATTAAAATGTCAACTTTGAGGACAGTACTGGAAGGAACTAAAAAAGAATATATTTCCTTTTTACACTATTTAGAGCTACTTCTGTACTTTTTTTAATCACAAGCATATGCTCATGGGCTGCTTGTGTAGTTTTTAAAAATCTTAGGTTCTGTATCTAGAAGGCAGAGTCTATGTCAAAGTACACTTATTTTCTCTTAAAATTTAAAAAGGCAACCTCAGGGCTGGGGGTGTAGCTCAGTGGTAGGGTGTTTGCATAGCATGTACAAGGCCGTCCTGGGTTTGATCACCAGCACTGCAGGAGGGGAGGGAGGAAAAAAAACAAAAAGAAAGAAGGAAAAGAAAAAGAGTAAACCTCTAAATTGTGTGTGTATGTATCATCTAGGCTTTAATAAACATTGTAGGTCTTTTAAAAATAAAAAAGCACTTGCAAGCATAAGGCCCTGGGTTCGACCCCCAGCACTGCAAATAAATAAATAAATAAATAAAATAAAAAAAGCAAAAAACTAAATACTGTCATAAGAGGGAGTTAGGGCCTGTACTCTCTCATCATTATGAACTATGATTAGGAGGATTAGACTATGTCTTTAGAATAGAAAACACAAAAAAAAGGTAAAACTGGCTGACATCCAAGGAGTTGGTGGGTGCAGGAAGCTCTCAGGAATAGTTCTTTCACCTGGCACATGGTCACTCAGAGATGGTCTAGTAAACTGACAAACAATATAATCTCTAACAAAATAGGCTGTCCTGAATCCCTGGTAATTGTTAACCTTTATACCAAGATGTTTGGGAAAGCATCAAAGTCTGCATATGGTGTGAACCCAGGCAAACTCCAAGGGGTTTGTGCTGAGACCTAAAGCTCTGATGAGATTTTTAAAACAAAAAACATATCAAGCAAGGTCTATCTGTGGTGCTCCTATGTGTACTAAATGTGTTGGTGACAAGCATGTCTTCATTATTGGGAAGCAGAAAATTATTGTGAAAGTGTTGAAGGCATAAGCAAAGTCAGAAAGTGAAATTTTAAAAAATGAAGCTTCTTTGAATAATAAAAGATCAAAAGGCTAAAAAAAAACACAAAAGAAAACTCAAAAATATATATAATTTCACTTTTTAAATGGATAGGAAAAATTTGGGCTGTTAACCCCCAATATGCCTTTCTTCACCAAATCTTCTTAAGGAATGTAAAAAGGTTCATTTTAGCCGGGTGTGGTAGTGCACACCTATAATCCTAGCTGACAGGGAGGCTGAAGCAGGAGGATGGCAGGTTGGAATCCAGCCTGAGCAACTTACCAAGTCCTGTCTGAAATAAAAAGGACTAGAGATGTAGTTCAATGGTAAGTGCTCCTGGGTTCACTTCCCCAGCACTACAAAAATAAATAAATAAATATTCTTAAAAATTTCTTTAAATTACATGTACTAACATCCTGTTTGAGAGAAGAAGGAAAATAGAAAATTATTGCATTAAATAGTAACACCAAGGTTTTCCAGGGCTAGACACAGGAAACCTGAGGTGGTAGGCTGGCCTCCCTTTCACCCCAGATGAGTAGGTACTCTGAGTCCCTCCAGCCACTGTAAGAGGTGTGACAGTGGCTGTTTTCCAGAACAGTCCCAGGGTAGCCAGGCAGTCCACCTCAAATCAGGCCATGCAGGTGGGGCCAGAGATGGTACAGCCAAGGTAAGCAAGCTATCAGAGGGCTTTTCTCTTCGGAGATTGAGAAGTGAAGTCCTTTCTGCTGCCTCCCTAAAGGTGGCATGTATCAAATCAGCAAGTCATGGCTGGGACAGCAGGCACGCCTTTGGTCTGGGACTGAAAGCTAGTAATTTCGCTGGTACACAAGTCATTTTACTCCCTGGATGAGGACTGTTTTTTAAAAAGCACTAATTTTGCCAGGTGTAGCAACACATGCCTATAGTCCCAGCTACTTGGAGGGCTGAGGCAGGAGTATTGAGTTTGAGGCCAGCCTGGGCATCTTAGCAAGATCCTGTCTCAAAATACAATTTAAAAGTTGGGCGCAGTGGTACACACCTGGCGTGGGAGGCTGAGACAGGAGGACACAAGTTCAAAGCCAGCTTCAACAATTTAGCAAGACCATAAGCAACTCATGAGACCTTGCCTCTAACTATAATACAAAAAAAGGGCCGGGGATGTGGCCCAGTGGTTAAGTGCCCCTGAGTTCAATCCCCAGTACCCAAAAAATAAATATATTTTAAAAGGGCTGGGATTATACTAGAGCACTTGCCTAGTGTGTGAAGGCCATGGGTTTAAGACCCAGTACCACACACAGACACACACACACATTAAAAAAAAAAAAAAAAAAAAAAAAAAAACCTTAAGGAAAGTCACTAATTTATTATTTACATCCCACCTGTTTAGAGGAAAGATTTCTAGCATATTCCAAAGTCACATAGTAAAAGATTGGGGAATAAAAATTCATATAGTCTTGTGGAAGGTAGTACTTTCAAATTTTTATATGCATGTGTTGTTTGACCCAGTAATTCCTTAAAGGAATTCTAAAGAAACACATGTGCACAAAGATGCATGAGATGTTCACCACAGCAATTTGAACTGGTAAAAAAAGAGCACTCTTTTAATGCTCAACAATAGGGAACTGGTAAAATAAATTACAATCTAACCATAAAATACTGTGCAGTTCTTTAAAGATAATCTCTATATACCAACCTATCTATATGTATAAACTCTCTAAGACATATTAAGTCTTATGGTTATGTATAGCATAATCCTATTTGTATATGTATGTAAATACCTAGAAAATGAAAGATATGTATCACCTGCATTATCTTCATAAGGACTAGAGAGGTAAAGATAAAAACTTTTTCACATTTTATACCCCATATAACTTTTTAAAAATACTTGTGTATATATTACAAATATATTATTATTGTATATAATCTTGTATCTTAAAAGGTTTCTTTCTTTTTGTGAGGAAGAATATAATAAACCCCCATGTAACTACAGCTTCATCAGTTATCAACATTCTACACAGAGCCTTGGAAGTTTCCTTTTAAAACTAGTGTATCATGCCAGGCATGGTGGCATACATCTCTAATCCAGCGACTGGGGAGGCTGAGGCTGGAAGATCACGAGTTGGAAGCCAGTCTCAGCAACTGAGGTCCTAAGCAACTTAGCAAGACCTTGTCTCAAAATAAAAAATAAGAAGGGTTGGGCATGTAGCCAAGGTAAAGCACCCCTGGGTTTAATCCCCAGTACCAAAAAATAAAAAATAAAAATAAAAATAGTACATCATGGCATAGGGGTACAGGTTTTAGGGTCAGACAGGGTCAGATTCTGGTCCTTACTTTGCCATTTATCAGCTCTGTGACTTTGGGCAGGTCATTTCTCCTCTGAGCCAGTTTCCTCATTTTAAGTCAGGCTAGTCATCACCTTTCCTAGGGTTGTTGTGAAGAAATGAAAAATGGCTTCAAAAAGCACTATGCTGGGGCCAGCCAGTGTCCCATGAATAGTCACTACAGCAGTATCTGTAAGTGACCTTTCTCCAGGACCCTTCTGTATAGAGGCAGGCACCCTGGGCAGGGAGAAGCCACAGAGCTAGATGGGAGAGTACTCTCAAGTCAGGGCTGAGAGGAAGCAAGTTGGGGACCAGGACCTGAGGAAGCAACAGAGATTCAAGTGGAAGCAGTGAGGAAGCCCGGGAGGGCAGCTCTTTATGTAAGACCTGAGCCAAAAAGCAAGTGGGATTACTTTTTAGTAACGTTAAGTAGTTAGGAACAAACAAAACTAAGTCTCTTGAACTTGCCAGTTCTAGCACCTCCATGCTCCACCCTCTTTCTGACCCCTCACTGCTATAGTAAGCTTTCCAGTAAGTGTTAGAAAATCTCGGTCTCTTCCTCCATGGGGGATGTGGGGGTACTAAGTATGGAGAAAGGTCTGACACACCCGCTCCAGTCAACCGGGAGCCTGATTTCCTTAGGAAGATTAAGATCTGGACCCACGGAGTGGTCCAACCCAACCCCCAGCACTTGGCCCTGGATCTTCTGTCAGACAATTTCCCTCCCTGCAACTCCCTAGAGCAGGGCTTCTTCAAGTCTCTTCCCCATTTGGCAACTTGTGCAAAGCTACCTGAAATAGAAACAGTCCAAGTCTTAATTAGTAAAGAACTCCAGCTATAGGTGGACTCAGCCTAAGAGACTCTAGGCTTCGCAGCTTGTTCAGGCCCTGGAAACAAACTCCATCACTCTTGGAGCTGAGCAATGAATTCTGCCCTTCAAGGAATAACTGAGGGAAGTAGACCAGCATTCCCAACCCACCCCCAAATAAGCAGCTTTCATTCCAGCTTGAAATATAGCCAGCCAGTAGGTTCTAGCCATGTCACATAGCATCCTGAGGAAATGGGAAGCAGTACAGAGTAATGATTGAGAGCAAGAGACTTGACTTAAAATTTAAGTTCTGCCTTTGCTGGCTGTGTGGCCTTGGGCAGATCACTTCACCTCTTAAAGGGTAATATCAACTGGTTTGCAAAAGAGTTAACAGATAGTGTCTGTAAAGTATTCGTGCCTGGCCCATTTCAAGGGTTCGCTACAGTATAGTTAGAATTTTTTATAGCCTTAGAATGAGCATTGGCTTCAATGGCAGATACACTAGTTTTGAACCCTGGCTTGATCATTTACTGACAAGCCTGGGGCAATTACTGAACTTTTTTGAGCTTCATGTTCCACAGCTACAAAATGTGGCTTATAAAGTACAGGGAAAAAAAATCTTCCTACATTATGCATTCCCAATGTATACTAAACACTGATAATGCACCAGAAAAGGGCGCACAGTGAACATGGCTCAGCTCATCCAGAGGCTAAGGGACCAATAAAGGTGGCAGCTATGGGTCAAATGTGCCTTGGGATTGGGACAGTATAGGGCTGGGGTTTTCAGTGGAAGTAGAAACAAAATAGTTTTTATTTTTCCTCCAATGTTGAAATGGTCAGGCCAGGTTTTATAGATCATTCCCTTATCCAAACATCCCAGAAAGAAGAAAAGCAAGAGATACCTGGCTACATGGACAACAGCTCCCAGCCTCACCACAGATTTCTTCACAGCGAGTGAAGCCCCCAGGCCTCCCTTCTCCCACCATCACACAGCTTCTTTGCAATAAAGCTTAAATTCAACCCCAACACCGAGTGTCACTGCAAATTGTTTATTAAAACACAAAGCAATGGACAGTGAAAAAACATCCTGATTTTTTACTTTTTGGTGGGAGTGGGGTGGGGCACGGAAGGGGCAGGGACAGATGGAGACAGCCCAGAAGGAAAGACAGCTCTATCCACCCCTACTGCTTCCCTGGCCAGCCAGGTTCAAAGCCCCTCAAGTACATCTCACTGTGCTGCTGTAAATACATACTGTGGCTACAGGTGAAGAGTTGTTTGGCCTCTTCAGGGAAAGGATGGGAACTAGAGTAGGAGCTACAAGGGCTACTAAGAACTGACACTTTTCCTCCAATACTTGGTACCAAACAGAGCAGCCAGGCCTAACTCGGAGGGCTGGACAAGTCAGCTTAGGCCAATAATGGTTTAAGAGGTTACCATGAGCTCAGAATGGACAGCTAACAGTGGCCTGGGAGAAATTTCATGGAAGGGAAAGGTAACATTCCTTAAATCCAAGGAGGGAGCTAATCCAGGGTCAAATTTCTTTTCATTCCCTGGATCATGACACACCAGAGAAAAGAGTTGTCAAGAAAGTCTCTTTCCTGGTTTTGCCATATCGTCTCTCCCTGCCAATTCTCCCCTCCCACCTGGCAACTCGGCTCTCCTTTCCCGACAGTTGTCCTTTGAAAGGACGGAAAGCGCACTTCAGTTTGTTGTTGTTTTTCCTCATGCTGAAATAAAGCACTGAAGCTCAAAATAGAGGTGAGAATGGAGTTCTTCTTTTCCCGGTGCTACGCGCTCCCATCTCACAAGACTGCCTGGATGTGAGTGGTGCCAAGGCCCTCTCTGCCAACTCCAACAGGCACTACTGTTTCCCTGGCTGCCAGCACAATCCTGGCTCCTTGTTTTTATACTCCTGGGAAGAACCCGTCCCAAGAGATCCATCCTGCTCTTTTCCTGCCAACCCAGTCAGTCCCCAAATCATCTGCTCTTATCAAGATGATTTGGTCACCCAAAGCAAGCGAGACAAAGGCAGCTTGAGAAGGACAAACCAGATCGACAGCCACAAATGTGCAAAAAAACCCACCCCCACTAGGCAGCTGACCCATTGGTGCTAAGCTTACAATGTGAGGAAATCTAGCCCTCTTGCTCCAGAAGAGGTCCAAATACAGAAAGAGCCTAGCTCAGACTGAAAAGGAAAATTGCTCTGATCTCTCTGAAGCATGAACATTAAGGCTTCTTTGCAATTTTCTTACAGCTCTTTGATCCCTAATTATATCTTTCCCTAGAAGATTTCTTCTGAGATTCTGAGCAGATCCTGAGTGTTTGTGGTTCTGCTTCAGTACACTCTCACTTAGCCTTACCCCAGTCTCCTTCCTCAGAGGCCACAGCAGAAGGTGGCCCAAAGCATACCTCCCCTGGCCCTGTCTTTTTAAAAACAGGATCATCTATAAGTTTCTCACTTGGGAAAGTTCACCTACTCTCCTAGATCCTTTTGGAGAGGCATGGAGGACAATGTTACATGTTGTCTCTTGATGCCATTAAGGCTCCTCAAGGCAAGAAGACACTTGAATTACATCAAAGTAGGCCAGCAAAGGGGAGGGGAGGGATGGGGAAGCAGCCCCAAGGCAGGGACTGTAAGACCCCTGCCCCAACCTGAATCTAGAGGGAATGCCCACCCTGGCTCAGAGCAGGAGAGGAAAAGGCACTGTGCTGACCGGGGTAGGTTCATCCCCAATCCCCAGAGGGGGTAGAGAACCTGCTGATTCTTTCCTTGGGCATCCCGAGGTGAACCAATTTCTAGGGAAAGGGATCTAAGTGCTAGGAGAAGGAAAATACTGCTGCTGTTTTCTGAAACTCTCAGCTGAGATTCTAGAAGTCAGGGCCAGGTCTTCCCAGGAAAGGATTGGGGCAAGACAAAAAGGAAGAGAAATTCCTTAAAACAGAAGCTTCTCCAGAAAAGAGAAAGTCAAACCACACTTCTAAAACTAGATCCAACAGTTTCCAGGCACAGAAAGGGGGAGGTAAGCCTAATGCAAACTTTACCTCACCAAAGCCCACATGACCTCTAATGTGACCTGTGTCTCCTTCTCAGTGAGAGCAGAGCAAATGATCACACCCTTGAACAACAAGGTGGCCCTGCAGGTCAGGGCTGGTCCTCCTGGGAGTCTGACACCACCGAAGCTTAAAGATTATCTTTTAAATCATCCACTGAGCAGCTTCTCCTCAGGAGAATTTTCAGGAAAAAATTTTCAGGGAGATTTTTCAGGGAAAAAAAAAAAAAAATGGATTTGATTTAGGGGACATGGACTCAAGAGTTTCTTAATTTTTCAGTCAGCATGAGTAAGGCCCAAAATAGTCCAATCAGAGACTGGTGGGCCCCTAACCCAATCAACCAGACTCAGCCCACCTCCAGCAGACATCTTAGCATGGTCCTCTAGAAACTGCACTAGGACCATGCTTTTGGAAAAAGGAGCTTTGCCCTGGTTGTCTGCTCTTTGGCCAGTTGGGCTCAATGGACTCTAAAAACCTGGGACAATGTGTAGTGGAGTAGAAGAGTCTGGCCTCTCCTCCCCCACCTGCTAACTGGCATTACTTACAGATCCCAGCCCCAGACAGACTCCCAACAGCCCAGCCTCAGTCCCACACTCGTTCAAAATACAGATGGAGAACAAAGAGTGCAAAAAGCAAAAGATGAACAGAGTAATTCTTGACATATACAATACAAAAATACAAATAAAGTGTGCCCCATTCCATCCCTTTAACCTAAACTTCATGTACCTTTATCATCTTGGAGGAGCCAAAAAAAAAAAAAAAAAAAAAAAAAGCTTTCAAGTTCAGCAACATGAGCCAGCTAGCTATCGCTAGCCCTGGGCAGCTCTTTCAGCTGGGTGGGCTTGGTTTCAGGGGAGTCTATCCCAGCCCCCGCCATAATTCTCCCCGTTTCCTCACTTCCCCTTTAGTTGTGTCAGCCACAGAAAGATGTTCCTTCCTTTTGGATACAACTAGAGAGGAAAGCACCCATTCTGTCCCTGGGGGAAGGAGTGGGCTTGGAAACAGGCAGAAGCAAAGCTGCTTGGCTTACAGTACCATTAGGAAATGGCCCCAGGAGTCAGGGTTTCCTTCTGAGACAATGAGTCACTGAAGAGATGGGCTGAGGTGACGGGGCAGGACCCCTCCTTCCTCAGAGACCCAGGCAAACTAACAAACAAGGCAAAATGGAGGCAATGAGTCCTCCTTCATCTTGTCTCATCAACTGGCAGTGGCTCACACCTTTGGGAGTTGTGAGAGAACAGAAACCAACACCACTGTCAGAAGCCCAGTCAGGACGTCCACTGCCCAGGCAGTTGGTCCCCTGACAGTACCTCAACCTTTAGAAGGGGGCTTCAGGAGCACTCCAAGACCTCTGTGCTCCTCCAATTGCAGCCTCAGGCCACAGTCATTCAGCTGCCTGACTCAGTACCCTAGGACTGAGGCCCAAGTCACCATGAAAATAAAAGGCTACAATTCTCAAATGACTAAACGCTGGCCTGGAGTAATCATTAAAAGCCAAAGTCAGGACATGAGCCCAAGAACCACTTACTTTTGTCACATAAGGAACAGTTCAAATATACAAAACTCTTAAACAACATCTAGTAAGGCAAACTCAAAATCAAACACATTCTAGAAAGATGGGCCTGGCCTGAGATTCTATACTGCTCCAGCTTAAACTGAAGTTAATCCTGCTCCTGCCCACCCACAAAATCTCTTTTAGCTTGGCTGGGTCCTCCCTCATTGTTGCCCTAACAGAGAAATGAATGACAGTGATCAGAAAGGAGGGGAAAAGGGACATTTCATCTTCAGCAGACATTTTTCTAGGGAATTCCAGACAGACACCTAGATGCTAAGGTTAGCCTCAGAGCTGCCAGGACTAAGGCTGACTGGGACTCTTTCAGCCCCATCACACCAAGAACCTGGCTACAACTTGGATAGGGAGATGAAAAGATGGGGCATAATATTAAGATCAATGAGAAAAATCACTGGGCCAATATAGTCAATGAGTCTAGTTCACTGGGGCAGCCCTGGGCAGAGGACATGGCAATAAATGAACATAAGATACTAGACACTCTAAACAGTGGTCAGTCACTTAGTAGGGCTCAAGTCTCTGAGGATGCTCTTAAATTATGCTAACATAGCCTTTTCTAATCCAAAGACCAGAAGAGACTTTTAAGGTCAAGTGTCCTGTTGCTGCAGGCTGGAAAGCATCCCTGTCCCCTGGCAGCAAGACCCTACAAAGGGGCCAGTAAAGAACTGCTGGGTCAGGTCCTCCTTGCTGCTGGCTCAGAGATCCAGGGAGGAAGGTACCAACAAGGTGAGGTGGTAGAAGATAAGACATACAAGCACAGGAATCCCCACGTCTCCTTCCCTTCTTGGCAATAATTTAGTGGGATGGTTGAGAGGAAAAAGAGATTTCAAATGAGCCAGATTAAGGGAAAAAGTTAAGAAATCAAGTCCCCAACAGGCACTGAAATCAAAATGATTTGCTATGGTGACAAGTCAGAGGCAATTTGAGGACCTGACATAAATTAATTGTCTTGGATACCAGACAGTCCTCTAACTGGCACATGTCAGGGACGACAAACTCAAATATTTGAGAAGGAACCATCATTGGATTAATCCAGAAAGGCTTCCAAATAAGGAAGCATTTACTCTGCTTTCTTTGTCATTCCCATTTCTTTGCCTTTACCATCTGATTTATACAACTTCACACACACATTTTTTTCAATCCCAAGACATCTGAAAACTTATGTGGACATGACTTCAGAACATACCCAACTCCCAGTGCTGGTCTTCTCAGGTAATAAGATGATGTTTCCCTATTGTTAATTTCTAACCTAAAAAAAGGAACCATAACTGCTCTGAGTTCAGAGTCCTTTTCCCTACGGTATACAAATGAGGATCCTGGACAGGAAGGACCCTTTTACCTAAAAACCCCAGAAAGGAAAGCAACAGCTGGGGCCAGCCACAAAGAGAGGACTGGGACTGAAGCAGGCCTGGGACCAGATAGTGGATGAGGGCTGCTCTCCACTCACTCTCCCTCTTTTTATCACCTTTACTTTTTGTGTGTGTGGGCTTTGTTTGTTGGTTGGGTTTGTTTCATTTTGTTTTTTGTTTTTATATCATTATGAAAAATACAGAAACCAAAATCAACATGTTTGGTTTCCCACTCCCCTCCACCCTGCTCAGGATGGCCACTTGTTCTCACAACCGGCAGAGGCAGAAGAGGGTTGGAATGAAGACTCCAAAGGCCACCAGGATGGGAAACATGAGGCTGCTGTTGTCCGAGGCATAGGGGTTGGGTGTGCGGGGGCCAGACTGCACCCGGTTCTTATTGGTCTGTCTTTTGAGATTAGACCCTTCATCATATTCTTCTTCTTCTTCTTCCTCCTCTTTCTTCTCCAATCCTGGATGAGGCTGCAGCTTTGGTACATCTAACACAAAAAAGAAAATGCCTATTAAGTAAGAACCACTGCATGTAAGTATGACCCTTAAGAGCAGCGAGTGAGCCACAATAAAGAAACTCCTGTGACCTTCTCCACAGGAAGGAGAAGTAGCAGAAATGGTCTCCAGCCTAAAGAACAGCAGAGTTGTTATTAACACTAGTCTTCCTCAGATTTAACTAAAAAGTAGGAAAAGCCCTGCTTACAGACAGGCTCACTAACTCCCCTCCTGTCCCACTTCTTCAGAGCCCCAGGAAGTTCAGACTGGTCAGAGACAATGACCTCACACCCCAAATTTAAACTTTCAAATCGCTCCTCCTTTCCACAAGCCCACAGTTCCTATAGATTCACACAAAGACTAAAGAAGAGAGTTGATCTACAGAATTCTGGGTTCTAGCCCACACTTCTCCTGTCCTGCCTCTTCCTCAAAGACTCAAGCACAAAGCTGTCTAGTGTAAGATATCATCTTCCTAGATGCCATCACATAAAAGTTGGGAGGGGACACCAAGACAAGACAGTGAGATGATACTCAGTGTATTCAAGACACCTTGGGTAAAGGCACAGAGATAGGACAGGGGAGAAAAGTCACTAAGATACAAGCTTTCTCTGTAAAAATCAGCTGGGAAGCTGGCAACTAGGATAATGGAAACCCTGAACAAAAGATATACCCTAAGTCTGAATCCCAAGGTCAAAGAGATATGAATAAATGAACTTTTGTCCCAGTGTAGTCCAGCAACACTGGAGTCCTTAAGAACATACCAAAACCCTAACAAAGTCTTCCTTTTGCCTTTTTCTCCTAGGAAATAAATGTCAGCAAGAAATGGAATGGGGACAAGTTTTAGGCAATTTCAAATGACTACAAGGGTCAGGCACGCCAATAGGAACCATTATTAATCCCAATTCATAGGAAACTTAAAAGAATTTGTCTAAGGCCAAACAGTTGACTAAATGGTAATAGTAAGAACATAGATCTTTCATCAAAGCTTGTGGCTAGTATCATGAAATACTTCATCCTCATGTTTCTGACTCTGAATTCCCCACAATCTGGCTTTAAGTGTTTACAAAATAATGATTAGCTAAATTATCTCCTGAGGGTTTCCTCAACCACATCCTTCAGCCTGAGTCAGAAAGCAAATCAAAAGCACAACTTACCATCCACTGTTCCAGCCATGATGTAGAGTGCACAGACTTTGGGATTGTCATAATACCCCTAGGAAATGGGGAAGAGTGGTCAATCCACATAGCAGCCAACATCTTACCCTTACCCGCTCTTCTGAGCCCTTCCTCAACCATGAGGCATCATAGGGGCATTACCTTGACAAACTCAATGTAGAGTTTCCCTGTGAAAGTGGACACCTCCCCCTGTACACTCAGTTTCCCCTTTCTGATGCTCATGGGGATGATTTCATCGTGAGCTGTGCTGTGTCCAACACGATCAAAGATATCCAAATCCTTCACCACGACGTGGCCATTTAATCGTACATCAAATACCTTTGAGAATTAGAAAAGGAGAGGATGTCAAAACCATCAGCTTCGCAAGGCTTCAAGGAATGACATTGTGAACCAGCTTGGGCTTCAAGTTCAAAAATAATTTTTAAAATGATAGTCCAGATATATTCCAGGGTGGCTGGAGTCCTTTACCTGAACCAAATCAAAACTATTTTCCTTCATTGCCATGGAGGTTTCATACTTGCCTCAAGGAACAAAGAATAGAAACAAAGAGCTCAGCATGGAAAGAAGGAAATTCACAGAGAAGGACAGAGGACAAGGATAAGGTTAAAAACGAGAAGGCCCTGAAAACCAAGTTAAAAGGAGTAACCAGGAGGAACTTAACAGGATCCATTAGTTGCCAAGAACTAGGAGTCTAGAAATGCTCTGTCACCAACCCCCAAAGCAAGTGTAGTCACA
This sequence comes from Sciurus vulgaris, assembly GCF_902686455.1. Taxonomy (NCBI): domain Eukaryota; kingdom Metazoa; phylum Chordata; class Mammalia; order Rodentia; family Sciuridae; genus Sciurus; species Sciurus vulgaris. Next base: position 137,778,012 of record NC_136468.1, read on the forward strand.
CAGGCAATGGGACATGGTTTCCTCAGGTGCAGAAGGAATCCAGCTTTTCCTAAAAGCTCATCTGTTCCTCCCTTCTGGAAGGATCTGACACTCTGTGGCCCCATACCAAAGGACTGTCCAAGAGTAGCAACGTCTCACTAAGTCAATACCTTACCTTCTGCTGGGACTGTGCAAAGTAGACCTCGGCAAATTTCAACACCAGCACATAGTCCCCCTCCTCCTTGATGGGCACTTCATAGCCAAAGGTCTCTTCATTGTACCGCTCTGTCTGATACAGTATCTGGTCCTCTGGGTTGGAACGCAGAATTGGCAGTTTCATGCCATAGTCTGAGGCTGGGGACAAAAAACAAAGAGAAAGCACATCAGAGGCAAGACATAAAAGAGCAGAGACTCTAGAACTGCCAGAAGCATTTCCAGGATATTGCTAATAACCCTTCCACCTCCTCTGTACCTGGTTCCAAACAGAGCTCACATAAAAGCAGGAATCAGAGCCATTACCAAAGAAGAGCACAAGAAAGAAACTAAACAATAACTCATTCCAACAGCCCCCTCCAACCTTCACAGGGGAACTTTTTGAAAGCACATTCATATGGTTCCCCCTGGCTATCTGGAGAACAATGGGAAGAGAACAAGTCTAACTCATTATGTGAAGAAAGTGCTATGTTGCAGGTGCCTGCTTCCCAAGAGGGAGAGTTTCAGAAAAACGTCCTAAAACCAGGGGATGTCCAGGAACTCTAATCAAGGTGATTGAGTTCAAATGTTTTTTCTCAATCAGAAAAACTAAGCATCTAAAACAAACTAGTTAGGAAAGTCATTCTTTATCATCTTTAATACAAAGAGTACCCCAGCTTGTTTTTTCAAAAATTTCATTCAGAAAGTTTCAAGGTTGGCAAAAAAGACAGACTCATAAAAAGAAGGGTGGAACTCTCTAATTTCCAATAGGTTCAAGCACCTTGCTTCCCAGACTCATAAAACTCCATCTTGCTCACTCTCTTAAACATTTCCTAAATTAAACCAACAGAAGAAAATAGTTCTACTAAGGCTCCAGCACCTACCATGGTGCCTGGCACACAGCAGCCACTTGATGTTGCTTGCTGAATGAAAAAATAGCAACAAAAGAAGTGCCCACAAAGCAGAGAAGCCATGCCACACTCACTGTGAGTCTAGAGCATCTGTAGGAAAGATAATCTGCCAGGGTCCTACTGACACCTCTGGTTTAAGATGCCCAAGTCCTGGGGAAACACCGTATTCATTTCACAAACTTGACAAGGAACAATGTAGGGCAAAAGTACAATTACTTACCTTGGGTCAGTATCAGAAGAGTCAAAAACCTCTATTGTCCCCAGGTCTCTCCCAGCATTGATAGATGAGTTATGTATTCGTATTCTTCCCCCACACAACAAACTGAACTAAGGTCCTTCCACAAAAGTGTCATCTTCCAGCCCCTAAAGATGAATACTTATACTTCCTCCTTCAGAGAGCAGCCCAATTCCTTTATCCTAGATTAACCTTCCAGTGTCCCATAAGTCTACTTTCCCAACTATAGACGGAACAGTAGGGTAACTTCTCCTCCAGCATGAAACTAAGACTTCAAGACTGCCTTCCAATATCACATTGACCCTGAAGTCACCCGCCACCTAGATCCTTTGGGAGATCCTAAAGTCATCCCCAGAGCTTTATCTTCTGAATCACCAAAATTTCAAGGAAGACCTGGCAAAAGGTAAAAAATTAACCAAAAGACTTAGTAGCTGAGGTCAAGTCCTCTAAAAAATAAACATAACTATTAACAATTCCTGTAAGTGACATTAGCCATGAGATCAGATGAACTGATGAGACAATGGAACAGGAAACTCATTGCATTTTTGTCTTTAGACATTTTTCTTCCTATTTCTCTTTAAGAAATCAAAGAATGGGCTGGCCAGGTGGCACATGCCTGTAATCCCAATGACTTGGGAGGCTGAGACAAGAGGATCCCACGTTCGAGGTAAACATAGGGAAAATAAAAAGGGCTGAGGAAGTAGCTCAATGGTATAGTGCCCCTGGGTTCAATCCCCAATACTGCAAAAAAAAAAGAAAAAAGAAAGAAAGAAAAGAAAGTCCCAAATGTTTCTAAGCCTTGCGTCCTGGAACACAAACCTATAAAGACTAAAAGACTGCTATTTCTCTTCCAATTGAGCTCTAAGAATGTCCTCTTCCATGAGGACTGTGATCCTTACAAATTTGGAACATTAACTAGATTTGATTCATACATGCACAGAAATTTTTGTGCATGTGGGGAATCTTTTCTTTTCCTTGCCAAATGGAAAAAGCAAGAAACTAACTGTAATGTAATCTGTGGCAGTCTCAGTCCCACAGTTAAGCAAACAGCTATGTGAACAAAAATTATTTAACAACCTTGGAATTATCTTTAAATATTTTCCCCTTAAAGCCCAAGTGACTATCCTAACAGATTTGCCACACGCAAAGTTGCATTTGCCTAAGTCCCAAGGGATGCAGAAGCAAAAAGGAATTTTATTCCCTCCTTAGCCTTTGTGCATTCACAGCTAGATTTCTCTAAAATACAATGAAGTGTACAGTCAGCACACTGCTAAAGTTGACACAATATAGCTTAGACAGTTAACTAGAAAGTAAGGAGGCCAAAGGGCCTACATTATGTCTGTTTCTTCTTAGTTCTACGAAATAGAACAGCCAGGCTCCTTGGAAAATAGATTTTAGAGTAAGGCAGGCCTAGATTTGAATCCTGGCTCTGCCACTAAGAGATGCTGAACAAGTTGTTTTTTCTAGGTCTGTTTTCTCACCTATAAAATGGAGATATCACCTACCCAAAGAGTTGTGGTAAGGATAAAAACACCTGTATCATTAAAATAAATAAAGTAAAAAATATCTGTAAAGAGCTTAATATAGTGCCTCACAGAGGAAAGCACGGACAGATATGAAGGTATACCAGCCAGGAAAGGATATGCCCTAAATAAATGTTTCTGCTCTAAAGAGAATTTAGAGTAATGGTCTAAAAGGAAAAAAAGAAGCAACAAAACTAATTAGAAAACAGCAGCTGGGAAGCACAGGAGTTGAAAAGCCAGAATGAGTAGGAGACTACCACCATGAAGCACTTCTTTTTTATTTTTTTATTTTATTTTTTAAATTTTTAGTTGTAGATGGACACAATACCTTTATTTTGTTATGAAACACTTCTTGGTGCTGCAAAATCTCTCAGCACCTCCACACCAGGACTCCTGATCACTAGATTCTTTCTCAAGTGAGGCTAGTACCTCAAGAATTAGTCTGAATGGACAGAGGCAAGGAACTGGGGATTCAGGGATCTAATTCTCTTCCTGTGAAATTCCAGCACTCAGAGGGCCTGCAGATGAAGCATGCCTGTTGGGTAACAGTATAGGGAGAAAATTCTAAACAAATTCTACAGGGAGAGAACTCTAAGCAAATCAGAGACAGCAACGTCTGTCTTTCTCTCTCTCTCCCCCTCTCTCTCTCCCCCGCCCCCTCTCTCTCTCACCCTAACTTTTGAGTTCTTATCTCCCCAAGGCCAAATCCTTCCCCAGTCAAAAGGAAGGCAGTCCAGGAAAGGGTCTTCCTTAGGAATACAGAATTGGTAATTTGATAAGCTCAGGTCCTCCGCCAGCAACTCCCCTTCAGCCATGTTCTGCCCTATTTTTAATTCCATGTAAAAGGTCATCAAGCAGGAGAAGGAAAAAAAAAAAAAAAAAAAAAGTGACAGTTTATCCTTCTCTGGACAGGAGAGTTTACAAAGTCATGCCGAGATTTCTAAGGAATGAGAAGTATTATTAAGAAGGAAAATAAGGCTCAGAGAGGTAAAGAAAGTTCCTCAAGGTCATACAACTTTAGCAAGTATCTTTCTATGAAGCGGAAATAGCCTTCCTCTATAACCAAGCCAAGTTCTGTACCCTTAGGCCAAATAATCAGGTCTTTTCCTAGTCAGAGTCCAAAGGGATCCAGAATAAGGAAGCTAAGAAGAACCTGTATTGTCTAGCATGCCAAAACCCCAAGGTGAACACTGCTGAATCACTTTCTATACTTCTAACTGTTGAAGCACACAGATTAAAAATGCCTTTCCCAGGCTATGAGCACTAGCTATCCTCAAGGCAGAAATGAAAGTCAATAAACATTATGAAGAGACTTTGAATCATAAGGCACCAGGTGCCCTGGGCCACTCAGTTATAAGAATGCTGAACTACAAAGAAATTACAGAGAAACAGCAAGTTCAAAAGCAGGCCAAACCCTTATCTGGACAAATTTGGCAACAAGCACCTGAATTCAATCTACACAAAATGAACTTTCCTCAGCATGCTGGGAACAATATCATAAGCATGTGGGGAAAAAAATAGGGTCTACAGCTCCTACTGCAATCAGTGTAAATAGCTGCATAAGGCAAGGGTCTCCAAATACCTGGCACACCTTTATCTGAACAGGGCCAAAGAAGGAAAGGCAGAGTGAACAGCTGCACTTCCCTTGGTGGGGCTGACTCCCTAAGCAAAGAAGAAATTAGAAAGTTGATTCCTGGGTGGAAGCTTACACATATCTCAGTCCCAGACCCAATGCCAGAAAAATGCTACTCTCAGGAATCTGGTAAGCCCAAAGTAGCAACAAGCTAGTTCAACTCTTAACACTTTATCCCATCTATTCCTTAATACTATTCAATTCATACCCAGACTGGCACAGGCAGGGAACCTCCATTTGTAAAAAATGTCCAATGGCCCATGTCAGAAATAGGACTCCAATATGCATGAGCTCTGGTAGGTCTCATGTAATTTTACCTGCTACAATAAACTCTAAAGGAACTACAACCATGAGGTAATAACCCAAGGATAGAGAGCCTGGCTCACTGCTAACCAGACTAAAACAATCACAAAAAAAAACACTTACACCAGCAAACCAAAGTCAGAATTTTTGAGTAAGATCAGTACCTGGGGAGTAAACCTGTGTGGTCTCCATCAGCTTTATCTCTGCACAAGGGACCTATTAGAACAATGTAACCGACATAAAGCCTGGTATCTGCTCAGTGAAAGAAACCGTTTGCACACTGTTTTCACCACAGTTATCTCAAGAGGCAAAGTCCACAAACTGTCTCCAGTTTCCTCAGACCTCCTTCCTCCCTGTCCAGACCACCGAGAAAGAGGAAGGGTCCAGGAGAGAGATAGCAATGACCTCCTGCTATAAAGTTTGGCTTTGGCTGCAGCAAGACTAGAGCCCTGACTCAGCTGAACCCAGGCTACTGGGATCTACGTGCCAGGGCTAAACAAATTCCAAGACAAACACAGAACTTCAGAAAGAAGCCCTGTGTCCCAAGATCCTCATATGTATAAAAGCAATAAACTCCTAATATAACAAACTTCCAGGAAACTGCAATTAACTTGGAGAAACTAAGTGAAATCCTTTAGTACAGGCAAGAGCCAGATGTGAGCTGTGGAAAAAGAAGTCTGTCTCTTAGGTTGTCTGGAGTGGCATATTGCCAATTTGGCAGCTTCTAAACCCAGCAGATAGCATAAATCTCCTTACAACACATGAAGCAAGGAACTTCCTTCTTAAACCTGTTTTCCAATTCTACTTATAGAAGAAACAAAGAAATCTAGAGCAGATTTCCCCCCAGAGAGTAGTCTGAAAGTAAAGTACCTCACAGCAACTGGGGACAGAAACCTGGGTCTCAGCAGGGGGTTTAATCTATTTGGTGTGGAGTGGGGACCAGGAATCTGCATTTTTAACTACCTCTCCTAACAACTCTTACACTATCTCTGGAACAGAGCAGCTCTGTCAAAGCCACTGCTGCTCAACCAGTTTAGTCACAATCACTTTTCCCAAGAGCTGGAATCAAACCTCTTAGGATGACCCGGGGTAGGTGGTACCACACTCTTATATTCAGATCTTACACTGGATGACCCAGTTGACACGCTGCCACCAGACTCACGGGCGGGATGGCTTCAATATAACCATCGCTACTTTGAAGCACACATATTCGTTCCAAAGGAGGGCGGGAGAGAAGGCTACAATCAAACTTTCCTGGCCCATCCCCTTCAAAGATTCCTTGCTATATGGCTAAGAATCAAGCACGGCTCCTTTAGAAGGGGCACAAAAAGCAGCAGATATCTGGGTCGCAAGAATCTGCCAAGAACTGTCTCGATAAGACAACAGGGGCACCGATGACCTATAACCCGCCTGGCCTCGAAGGGCAACAGGCAGCCCTCGTCTTTACTTTCCCAGTTTGGGTGGGGGTGAGCGGTTGAGAAAATCCAGGATGCAAGGTCCAAATATAACTTCTCGCCAGCTCTCTGCCTCCATGGCTCTTGGTAGCTTCGAGCCAGTGCTAGGCCCTGGGCGTATGACCAGGTCCCTGAGGAAACTGCAAAGAAACTTCGCTCCGGAGACGTGGGCCCTGAGTCGAGGAAGGGGCTCTGGGCCCGCAGCCGTCCACCAGCTGCGCCCAGCACCGCAGGCCCGGAATCCCGCAGCTCGGGCGAAGGGCTCTCACCTCGGCCCACCCGGCCTTCCAAAGGGTCCTTGCGGAAGTGGATCCCGTGTACGTCCACATGAGCCTCACCGCCCGCGTTGACCGCCCAAATGACGCTCTCCGGCAACCCGGCCCCAACCACGCCGGCCACGCCGAGTCCCGGCTCCCCGAGCGACGGCAAGAGCATCAACAGCAGCAGTCGCAGAAGCGCCACAGCGGCTCCTTCAACCACCCGGGGCCCCAGCATGGCCGCCACCACTGCGGGGGCAGCCCCCGCCGACCTTCGTCTTTGGCCCGCCGCCAGGCCGCCCCCGACTCAGTAAAACAGTGCCACGGGCCGCTCTGCCTCAGCCGCCGGGGACATGTCGCTCTCGGGCCTCCTTCTCAGCCACGGGTGCCGCCTCCCACCTCAGGAACAACCTACCCCGCCGCCCAGCCTCCCAACCAGGACCCTGTAGCCAATCAGCGCCCAGTCCTCATTAATTACCCACCACCCCGCCGGGAGCCCCCCGCCCATTGGCTATTGGACGCGGGAAAAGGCGTGGCCACTCCCAGGCTCCGGTCCAACCATCGGGCAAGAGATGGAGCGCGCGCAGAGGGAGGGAGTTCGGTTGAAGCAGCGGTCCGATGCGGAAGTGGCGAGTGCAGCGCCCAGGCGGCCCCGGAATCCCACAGCTGAATGGGAAAGGTGGCCTGGGGGGTGGGGGGGAAGGTTTAGGATAGGGCGCACTGACACGTCGCCAGCACTTCCGGTGCTCCAAATCTTGGAACCGTATAATCTTTGGAGGGGGCGATGCTGTTTTTCCCGCCCCTTCTTTTCTCAGACAGAGGCATGAGCATAAGCTCTAGTAGAAGCAGTGGCTAACCTCCCATCCTAAGAGACTCAGCCTTTTCACCGTGTGAGACAAAGGACCCAGCTTTTGCCAGAGGCCACACGCACACGACTGGAGCACACGCGCCCCACGAGGATAGGGTCCCGCCCCTACCCCTTAGCGGGTTCTGAGCGGGTGGTAGAGTCCAAGCGGCCATCCAATCAGAAGGCTCCAACGCAGCGGAAACGCGTGGCTTTGTGCGGGAGGGGTTGCAGGCTGCCCGCGTCTCCATAGCGACAGCCTCTGGCCGGCCTCTAAACCTGGAGACCGAGTCGGGGCTTCCTGGGCCCTGGCCGGAGTAGTAGCCACCAGTGCCTAAGGGTTACCTGGCACAGGCATTACCCGACTTCCCTGCCTACTCTGCCCAGCACTTTCCTACACGGTGATCCTGCTCTTCGGTGTCTGCCCCAAACTCCCACTTTTGCAATGGGAGAACAGGCTCAGAGAGAGGCTATGTTGCCAAGCGGTCTCACCACCAGTGTAGGGCAGAACCAAGGCAGAAAACTATTCAATAATTTCGTCCACAAATACTTGTCCAGTCCCTACTAATAAGATTGTCAGATTTAGCAAATAAAACACAGGAAACCCAGTTTAATTTGAATTTTAATATAAACAAATGGAACTAAAAAAACAATATCTAAAATTCAAACAGCTGTACGCTTTGCATTTTATCTGACAACCCTACCTACTACGTGCTAGGCAATGAGCTTAGTGCAGCAAAAACACACCTGGAGCCCCACATGAGAATCATAGATGTTTAAAGAACTCATGACCCAATTATTTAGAACAGGGTGCCAAAATGAACGACATAGTGGGGAATTTCAATGCATCAGAATTCCTTTCCCCTTGAGGCCAGACCTCACAGGTGTAACTTTTAGGGGTTCTGTTATGTGTGTGTTGTAGTGATGGGGATGGAACCCAGGGCCCCTGCATGCTAGGCAAGCTCTCCATCATTGAGCACTATCCCCAGCCCCAGGGGTAACTTTTGAATGTATTACCCCCTAGTCTAACTCCAGTATCTGGCCTTGATTCTTCCTGAATAGACTTGTTTCCGTTGGAGCCCTGCACTCGAGATTCTAATTCCACTCTCCTCTCTCTCTCAAAAAAAAAAAAAAAAAACACGTTATTTTTGGAGGAACCTGTCAACACAGAGGCTTGAATAGCCCTTAGAGTAGGGACATGATGCAAATAAGGAACAGAGTTATAGAAGTGATGCAGCTTTCCCCCTCCAGGCAGGGGCTAGCAGAGCCCACGTTCCAGCTGCACACTACACTGCTCATGCTTATGTTATTTCCAGGCAGTCTCCTGCGGGAGAAGCAATCACAAAAATGGACGAAACCTTTGAGAACACCTCAAAAGTTCTAATCTTTAGCCTTCTCTCAGTCCTCTAGATCTTTGGTCACCTCAGGAGATAAATGATGTACCTGACTACCCCTAATGAGCTCTTCAAATTCCATTCCTGATTGGACTACCCTTCTACCAAGGAACCTGGCCCCCTTTTTGAGATCCAGTTACTCATGAATTAGGCTGTCTCATCTGTAAAATGTAAATTCTGAGACCCTGGAGGCAGGATGAGCATGGGATCTGAAGCTTCCTGGGTTTCACATCCAGATCTACATTTACCTAAATGATATAGTTCCCTGAGTTTGTTTCCTCAATTGTGAAATAGAGATAATAATTGTTCCTATTCCAAATTGTTCCTGTGCAGATGTGAGGATTAGAGAAGATAATGAGACCAGAGGAGGAGGACCAGGTAGCAATATACATAATAAAGTTCTTAGAATTGTTAAATAACAAATAAAAATGGAGGCTACAACTTAGATACCTCAAGACCAACCACCTCTAGCTCTAGAGCTGAAACTTAAATCATCCTGATTTCCCCCAGAAATAACTCTAAAAATAAAATGCATGAAGATTTTTGTCCTTAATAGCATGGTTCAATGGAATTAACCTAATCAGCTATAGACAAGTCACTTTAAACAGTTTTGTTTGTCTTAGAAAGACTATTTGACAGTCAAATCTAGAGAAAGGTCAAAAATACTTCCTCTTTCATGCTTTATAAACTGAAACTTGCCAATCTCAGTTTGCAGTCTCCAGATTCATGGACTGTTCCTTTGTATGCACAATAAACTCTTAAATTTTTAACTTGATCTGATTTTATTTTTGACATCCATGCCTTGCATAATAAGCCAAGCAATTAACCAGTTGTCATACTAAAAATGAAAAACTCTCTGAAGTTCCTGCTTCCTCCAACTTGGACCCCATTGGTCCTTATCTTGTACTCTAATAGTTTGCTGGATCTTGCTTTTAGGTATGTCTCCCATCCCCATAACTTTTTTTTGTTTTTCCTGCTACTGGGGATTGAACCCAGGGACACGCTATCACTGAGTGACATCCCCAATTCTTTTTATTTATTTATTTATTTTTTTAATTTTGAGAAAGGATCCCACTCAATCACCCAGGCTGGCCTTGAACTTGATTGACAAGCTTCCGCCTCAGTCTCTCAAATTGCTGGGTTTACAGGCATGCATTACCACACTTCGCACCCAGAGCTTTATTATTATCATTATTATTATTATTAGATGTTGATATACCTTTATTTTATTCATTTATTTATATGTGGTGCGGAGAATCGAATCCAGTGCCTCACTAGGCAAGCACTCTACCACTGAGACACAACCCCAGCCCAGCACCCACAGCTTTCAATAAGTAAAATTTCCAAAATTACCAGTCTTCTCAAATCTCTGTCTCCTGAAGAACCCCATGCCCTTTGAAGGTGACAATTTTTCCTGTAGACTGTGCACAATTGTCCTGGGGCTAGTAAAATTTGTGAGATTTCCTGACAGAAGTATTTGGCCCCTCAATTCACTAAATCTTTCTCTTTCCTTATCACATAAGATTCTCACACCATATGAAAGCCCCATAGTTACTATCCCATTGTATAATTAAGGAAATTGAAGCCCAGAAGGGTAGAGGCCAACTGTTTTCAGAACATCGTCTCATCTGAGAAAGGCTGGTTCAAGGGCAATCACTAGGTAAAAAAGGGTGGTGCGTGGGGTTGTCAAATTTCTAGCAGCACAAGTATCAAGAGTAGGCTCAAGATGGGGTTGGGGGAGAAGACAAAAGGTTTAGGGTCTCAGCTGCCAAGCCAGGCTGGAAGGCCTTACCTCTGAGGAGGATTATCTCCTAAAACGCCAACCCAAAGGGGTCCTCAAGTATCCCCAGACCTCCTCTGTATGGACTGTTCAGCATGCAGGGAGTCTGAACGCTGGGAAAGCTGAGAAGGGTATCAATGCCCAGGTAGCCCTGGCCCAGTCCATTTTTCTATAGATAATGACCACCTTGGACACCAGTTGCAGTGTTTCCTGCCTGCTGTAGGTCATTCCCCATCTGAGAGTTCAAGAACACTTTGAAGCCAAGCATGGTGGCCCACACTTGTAATCCCAGTGATTTAGAAGGCTGAGATAGGAGGATCACAAGTTTGAGGCCAGACTCAGCAATTCAGTGAGGCTCTAAGCAACTTAGTGAGGCCCTGCCTCAAAATAAAAATATAAAGGGCTGGGATGCGGCTCAGTGGTCAAGCACCCCTGGGTTCAATCACTGGTGCAAAAAAAAATATTACTTTGATTACTCTGAGTAGCTGTATTTTTGACACCTTCAGCTGGGGCTCGTTTTGTGCAAAATTTTCATTTTCTTCAACACCTCCAGCACCCTTCAGAACGGAGTACTTGCCTCTGTAGAATAATAGAAACTACAGTTTTGGGGTGAGAAGAACTGCATTCAGTTTCTTTCTCTGTGACTTCCCAGCCATGGTACTCCCTTCCTCTGAGTTTCCTCTCACTTAAAATGCAAATGGGATGGTCCACCTCACAAGACACACTTTTTGTAAAAAAGGCAGGCAATATTGAAGGGAACTTTAAAAGGATAAAATTCACCATCATTCCATCCAAACCTGAGATAAGGCTTAGAAACCCAGGCAGGCTCTGATGGCAGGTTCTCAGTAACTGCTGACTGTCGCCCATCTGAGTCTCACAGCCCCCTCAAGAAGCTAGAAGGATGCCAGATGCTGTGGCGCACACCTGTAATCCCTGTGGCTCAAGAGATGGAGGCAGGAGGACCGCAAGTTCAAAGCCAGCCTCAGCAGCTTAGTGAGGCCCTATGCAACTTAATGAGACCCTGTCTCAAAATGAAAAAGGACTGGGAATGTGACTCAGTCCAGTACCCCAAAGCTCAGGAGAGTAAAGTCATTTGCCCAAAGTCACACGCTGTGGAGCTTTTTGGCTTATTTATTTATTTTCTTGTGTGCTGGGATTGAACCCCAGGGTGCTCTATCACTGAGCTATACCCCTAGCTCTTTTTTTTTTTTTTTAATATTTACTTATTTATTTAGTACTTAGACTTAAACCCAAGGGCACTTTACTACTGAGCTACCTTCCCAGTTCTTTTGTTTGTTATTTAAAACAGGGTCTCACTAAGCTACTGAGGGTCTTGCTGAGTTGCTGAGGCTGGCCTCAAAGTTGCAATCTTTCTGCCTCAGACTCTGCAGTTGCTGGGATTAAAGATGTGTATTTTTAAAAGTGAGCTTTATGGGACCATTGAGCTAAGTGCTCAATAGATAAGAGTCATAGGTGTTTGGGGGCAAAGAGACTCGGACTCATAGCCTAGTTCTAAGCTGTCCACTCCCCACCCCTACGCCCCTGCCTCTGTACTGGGGACTGAACCCAGGGGTGCTTTATCACAGAGCTACACCCCCAGTCCTTTTTATTTTTCATTGTCTCACTAAGTTGCTTAGAGCCTCACTAAATTGCTGAGGCTGGCCTCAACCTTGCCTCTCAAGTGATTGGGATTACAGGTGTGAGCCGGGGCACCCAGCTAGCCTAGTTGTACTTCTGAGAGCTAGACAGCCTCTGGAAAGTCATTTCTCCTTTTTGGGCTTCAACTTCCTCACCTGTGAAATGATTATAATTAGAAGACCTCCCCTGTGTGTGGGCTTCTGTAAGAAGAAATGATTTTAACATGTAATACTGGCAATCTGATACTGGCAAAGGCTGCTGTGAAGGGCTCAGGCTAAGGAGTTGGGAAAAACCCTTCCATTCAGGGGAGGGAAAAGGCAAAGAGATCCAGAGTTCAAAAGTGGAAGATGGAGCAGCTGTTTATGAGCCCTTAGAGACAAATTCACCTTGACCCACAAAACTCAAAAGGGGTGTGTCTTCCTGTATAGATAAGGATCTAAAGAACAAAGAATGCTATTAATTAAGTCTTGCCTATTTTAAGCTAATGGGATATATTTCCCCCTTAAGGATAAGCTTACAATAAAAGTTCAAAAGGTAAACTCATAGAAGGGGTGGGGGCCAGCCTGACCCTCTGCTCAACCAGCCCTGTAGCCATTAGATTCTGAGGTGGGTGGTCTGGTCCCAAAGCCAAATTTTCTGGCCTGGAGCCTCTGAAAATTAAACCACAGAGAGATCAGAGCCACCCAGAGAGGGATCAGGAGATTACCATGCTGTCTCCTGGCCCTGTCCCCAGTGGGCAACTTTAACTGAGAAACCTGGCTGGGTCTCCAACTTCAGGGGAAGAAGAATGGACTTGGCATGTCTTTGCTTCCCCCAGAAGGATATGAGTCACAGAAAAGAGCCAGCCAGGCCTATGGTGGCTGAGCATGAGGACAGAAAAAGCAACAACTTTCCCATATGGGTGGTCTAGGACAAGTCACTTCCCTCCTGCACCTCAGTTTCCTCATCTGTGACAACGTTATGAAAATCTTTAAATCAGACAGCAGACTTCACGGCATCGCAGCACTCTATATATGTCACCGGAAAAGTCATCTCCCAGACTTTTTCAGTGTGTTAAGGACACAATTCAATGGAATCAGGAACACCAGGACGATCTTTATCATCTACTAGACGCATAAGCTTGGTGAGTCATGTCCCCTCTGAACTTCTTGTGTTCCTCACCTGCCAGCCAGGGAAGACAGATGATAGGGAAGTGGACAAATATATATATATTTGTATTTTCATGGGTTGTGTTCATTCAATCAATAAGCAATTGGGAAATGCCTACTAGACAAGGAGATACTGCAGAGAACAAGATAGAAATGGTCCCCACCAACATGAAGTTTACGTTCTAATGAGGGGCAGGAGGTAGCAAATACTAAGGAGATAGAAATGTATTGAAATGGCTCTTTCTATCATCTTTCCATGCTACCATATTGGTGTGCATGAATGTCCTGGCTGATTCTCTCAAGACCACCAACAATGCCCAAGAGACAAATGCCAGGTCTTTATGAGGCCATGCCCTAGAGTCATTGTCCAGTGTCTAACTGTGTCCATGAAATATGATAACACTGGCAAATTTGAATCACCCATGACCACAGAACTGGGAAAGTTTTTGTGAACCGTGCAGGCAGCTTAAACGTGTGTAGTGATCAAGCTCTGATGTGACGTGCAGCTCAAAGATCTAGAAAAATGGCTGAACAATCTACCCCTGTTTCATCAGTTGGATTACATTGTACCAACAACCTCAATGGGCACCATGGACCACAGAGCAGCAGTATGAAAAACACAGGAGGGAAAATCCTGGGATTCTTTTTCTGGGAATGTGATATATATATGTGATATATATATCACATTCAAATAAAATGTTTCAGTGGACAAAATGGTGAAATATCATCCATACAACCTGATACGGTGGCACACTCCTGGAATCTCAGTGACGCAGGAGGCTAAGTCAGGAGGATCCTAAGTTTAAGGTCAAAACTCAACCACTTAGCAACACCCTGTCTCAAAATAAAAATTAAAAAATAAGGGCTGGGGATATAGCTCAGTTGGTAGAGTGTTTGCCTCACAAGCACAAGGCCCTGGGTTCAATCCCCAGTACCGCAAAAAAAATAAAAAATTAAAAATAAATAAGAAGGGCTAGGGATGGAGCTCAGTGGTAAAGTTCCCCTGGGTTTAATCCTTAGACAAAAAAAAAGAAAAGAAAAGAAAAAGGTGTACAATAAGTACAAATCAGGCCATAAATTTCATGCTTCAGTGAAAAGCATTCTAAGCAGAGGGAATAGCATGAAGCTCCTGAGCCAGGCCCTCTGCAGAGCATCCTGTATGGGCTCTTTCTTCACAACTACCCCACTAGGTAGGTACAATTATTATTACTAATAATAGACATCGTGGCTCAAAGAGAACAAAACTTCCTCAACACGTACATCCTATACACATACATCCTTTACCTTAAGTGGCAGAGCTGGGTTCAGAACCCAGGTCCTTGTTAACACCAAAGCTTGCTCGTGATATTCAGAACCCCTGACCTGAAAGATAGCCATCAGCCAGAGAGCAGGAGCAGGGGGTAGGTTTGGTGAAGAGATATTCCTGCACTGCAACCAGAGCCACGGGCACAACAGGATCAGGGCCACCTTGCAGGACCATGCAGTACAGACAGTCAGGTCATGGAGCCAGATAAGATTTAAGCTCTGATTATCTTTTCGCTGTCAGCGAGAAGTTCTGGCATAGCCATTAAAGAAGGCCATGACTGACTTTCCCTTCTGCTCTCCTTGAGAGAGGAATCATGGACACGCGAGGACATGAGAGAGGGTGAGAGGCAACAGGGAATAGCAATAATAACAATACTAATAGCGAGAGCTGTAATAATGCTTACCATATGCCAGGGTATGCCAGGCACAGTTCCAAGGTCTTTATGTATACAGTCATCCCTTGGTACTGATGGTGGGTGGGGTCTGGTACCCACAGTATGCAATGGGGATGGATTCAGTATCTACAGATACCAAAGTCCATGGATGCCCAAGTCCCTTATATAAAATGGCATTGCATTTGCATATGACCTACACACTAAATCATCTCTAGATTACTTGTAATACCTAATGTAAATGCTCTGTAAATAGTTTTGTACTGTGTTATTTAGGGAACAAGGACAAGAAAAATTCTTTACATCTGTTTTAAAATTTTTTGATCCACGGTTGGTGGAATCGTCATGTTCCACATCCACGGAGGACCAACTGTACTAACTTGTTTCAAAATAACCCTGTAACGACATCCCTATTTTAAAGGTGAGGAAACTGAGACCCAAAGGGGCTGATAACTCACCCAGATGACACAGCTCACAGATGGAAGAGCTGTGATCTGAATCAGGTAGTTAGCTTCTGAGTCCACTCTTCCCCCCAACCCCCCCCCCCCTCTCTCTCTTTCTCTCTCTCTCTCTCTCTCTCTCTCTCTCTTTCTCTCTCTCTCTCTCTCTCTCTCTCTCTCTCTCTCTCTCTCTCTCTCTCTCTCTCTCTCTCTTGTAAAACAAGGCAAACAGAAAACCACACAGAGCAAACAGACAACTTAGTGAATTATTATAAGATAAACACCCTGTTACCACCCTACAGGTCAGGAAGTAGAACTTTGCCCCATATCCGAAAAGCCCCTGTCTGGGCCCCTCCTCCTCTCTAAAAGCAATGGCTAATCTGACTTTTATAATAGAATTTTCTGTGTGTTTCTTTATGACTTTTTCACCAAGGTGCACATCCATGAACACTACCATTCTCAGTTGGACCCATTTATTTTTTAAGTCAATACCCTTTTTTTGCTGTGCTGGGATCAAACCCAGGCCCTCACATGTACTAGGCAAGTGCTCTACCACTGAGCTACATCCCAAGCCCCTTACGTCTCTTTTAGTTCCCCCCTCCATTCCTTTTTGTGTTTTGTAACTGATCTCTTGAAGAACCAGGGCCAGTTGACCTGTGGAGTTTTCTGGATTTTGCTGATGTAAACATGTTCCTCTGCCCTAACACTTTCTGAAAGTTGCCTGCTGGATCTCGAAGAGTGATCAGACTCAAATGTGACCCTTTGGGGAAGGTCCCAGGTGGTGGTGTGTTCTTCCATTGGGGCATCAAATGTCTAGTTTTCTGTTTTAAGATCAGCAACCAGGCTCTGAGGCATTTTGCTATAAATGCTTTCAGGCTATCTACAGTCACAATGGGGTTTCTTTTGCACTCTGGACAAATCTGTCCCTAAAGGCAAGCCCTTCGAAAGCACCAGGGTTTGTATTACCGTGGCCTGCAGAAAAAAGAGGGCAGCTTCTTAGAGGTCCCGCCTGAGCCTCTCCACACTCCAAAGTCTACAGCAGGATTGGGTGCTGCCTTTTGTTGAGTGTCACCCATCTCTGCTCCTCCACCCAGTCACCCAGTACAGCTGACAGATGGAATTCCGCTTAGTTTTCCGAAGGGACCAAGCTTCCCCTTACCTCTGGGTCTTGGAACAGCTGTCCCCTCAACCAGAAACACTCTTTCTGATCAAACCTTCGGACTCAGCCCTGCTAACCCATCAGGTCCTAGCAAATCTGTCCCTTCTACACCACTGCACAACATACAAGGATTGGAATGGGGGCCTTTTATGTACCCCTGCTGCTTTGAGAGGAGCCCCGTGAGCTACTACATTACACTAGTTTGTTTTCTTGTTCATTTCTCCCACTACAGATTGAGCTCTTGAGAACAGCCACCCTGGCACAGGGTCCAGCACATGGTAGGAACTCAATAAATATCAGTAGGGGGTCGGGGATGTAGCTCAGTGGTAGTGCCCTTGCCTAGCATGCACCAGGTCCTAGCCAGTTCAATGCCCAACACTGCAAAATGAATAAGTGAATGAATAAATAAGTAAGTAAAAAGCGTAGTTGAACACATGCATGAATGAGTGCATAAATTAGACTTCACAAATCTCAAGGAGGCAAATCAGGGCTTAGACCTCTCCAACCATGAGCGCTCTTCTAAGGTGATTTACCAAGTATGAACGCAGTGGTATGGGTGGAAGCAGAAAGAATTCCCACCTAGGAAAATGCCTCTCAGTTCTTGAAAAGTCACAGAACCCTTTCTTCAAACGATTTTACCAGTAGCCCTAAATTACAAGGCATTAGAGGAGTTCTAATTTCTGCATCAGACGGGGCAGAAGCCCAGGCCCTGGGTCTCCCTTATGCTAAGCACTAAGGTTCCTCTGAACAGTGGCCTTGCTGGCTAACGGAGATGTCTACAGGAGCCATCTTTCTGCAAATCGTCCTCCAAGGCCTTTGCCTTTCTGAAACAGTGCAGATCTGGAGTCTGGGAAGAGCTAAGCTGGTATGGGGTGGGTAGGGCAGCTGGCCTGCCTTGCCGGGACTGGAGCCAAGGGCTTAGTCTCAGAATTGGATTATTAGAGTGAATTTGGAGCTCCCAGCTCAGGGACATGAGGATTACCCAGGTCTCTGGCTGGAGCCCACAGTCCTTCCCACATTCCCTGCCAGATCTGAGAACAGGTGTCCTCCCTCTGCTGCAGCTCAGCAGGAAGGGGGTGCTCCACCCTCACCCCTCAGCTCCAGCCTGCAAACTGCAGCCTGCCCCAGCTGCCTGGGAGCACACCTGCCTCCCACCTGTCTGCGATTTACAGCAGAGTTTTTCAGGCTGTGGTTCATGGACCGGCAGCATCAGCAGTCTCTGGGAATTTGTTAGAGATGCAAATTCACGGAGCGAGCGCATCACAAACTGAATCAGAACCACTGTGGGGCGGTGGGGGAGGGGCGCGGATCTATGGCTCAACAAATTCTCCAGGTGATTCTTAAGGCATATTAAAGCACAAAACCAACGGCTTAGAGTACATCTGCTGCCAGGCTCCATCTCAAGTATGTGCCAAGCCTGCCAAACCCACGAATTTATTCAGATTACTCTAACCTTTCATTTATAGAAATTAATTACAATGATCACAATGGATCTATTCCCTGTTGCTACATTGTGCAATTCCACTGCAGTCTGAGAGCAGCAGCCCCCAGAAGTTCACTCTATCACGCCTCAGGAGTGCTCAGTCTGTACTGACCACATCCTTTATCATCCCCACGTACATCTAAGAAACTGGGATCCAAAGAGAAGAGATAACTAGCCCAAAGTCACATCACAGGCAAACCAAGGGCCTAACCACTAGACTTCCTGCTTCCTATCTCAGTGGAGAGGACGGCAGCTATTTCAACATCTGTCTCCTCACACAGGCTGGGATTTCCTTAAGGGCAAAGCCCTTGTCATCACTTCCTCAGGAAAGCCTTCCCTGACCTTAGAGCAGGTCAGGCCCCCCTATATACTCTGCTGAAGATCCTGTATGTTTCCTTCCTTCCAGTAGCGTCACCATGTATCATCATGTTTGGGTATGTTTAAGTCATGTCTATTTCCCTGACCAGTATGAAAACTCCAGGAAGCCAGGAAATGGTATGCTGGGCTGCTGCATACTCAGCTAAATTAACGACACTCCTCAGTTTCCCTCTTAGTGAGAGGTACCAGGTTTTAACCTGTGGACTGAGAACGGAAGTCACCGGGTATGTATATAACAGCTACTCAATAAATGCATGTTTAACGCAGGAAAGCTCAGCCAGTTCCACGCAAGTGGTACTCAGGAAAGTTGTGCATCATCTAACCGGGACCAAGAACTAAAGACCACCCCCGCCATCTGTCTCTTGGAAATACTTTTATTGGTTCTGAGATCACAGGGCTGAGGCGAGCTGGGACGGGCACAGAGCTAAGGAGGGCGGCGGGAGGCTTTGCCCCGGGGCACACATGCTGTGTGGGGTCTGCTGGCGGGCTCCCTGGCCCACCCAGCCAGCGGCGGCTGGGTACGTGGCACTTGGCGCCTGGCGTGACCTCTGCCGGCTTGGCACTGCGGCCTCCTCGTCGGCGGGCGCCCCCTTTTCCAGTTGCAGGAGTTGTGAGTCTTTCACAGTGCGGAGGGGTGGGGGTCCGGGGTGGGCACCTCCCCGGGGTGCAGGCAGGCCCCATCCGCCAGTACATCCTGGGCTCTCAGCGGCTACGGCGGGGTGAGGCCGCTCTGGCTCCTCTTCTCCCCTCCCCGCCTGTGGGAGCTTGGCAGTCCTGGAGGGGCCCCTGAGGCCTCAGCGGGACATCATCCGGACAAACTCTGCAAAGGTACAGGAACGAGTAGGGAGACAGCGACAGTCAGGGCACAGCCCAGGAGGCTGCCTCTGACCCCTTCTTCCTGTCACCCTGCCCTGACTCTGCTGATCCCCCACATCCACTCTGCCCCCTCCAAACCACATTCTGCACAGCAACCAGTTGAGCCTCTAATCTGCACACGTGACCCCTGCTTAAACCTCCAAGGCTCCACAGCGATGATGTCCTGGGTCCTGCCACAGCCTCAGGGCCCTCTCTGATCTGGCCTTGCTGCTGACATCTCTCACCCCATCTCTCCCCTTCTCCGGTCTCCATGCTGCAACCTGCCCCACCCTATCAGAACGCAGATGGCTCTCGCTTGCCACTGCCTGCTCCCTCTCTTCCTGTCCCTCTCTCTCCTGTTCCCACCTCTCAGCTTCCTGCAACCTGTCTCCAAGCCCTTCTTTTCTTTCCTATATATATATATATTTTTTTACTTAGTTTTAGGTTCCGAGCAAAATTGATTGGAAGGTACAGAGATTTCTCTTATAACCTTTGTCCCCACACGTGCATAGCTTCCCACACCATCAACATGTCCCACCAGGCTAGAACCTATAAACAGATGAACCCACTTTGATAACTCATTATCACCCAAGGACTATAGCTGACATTAGGGTTTGTTCTTGGTGTTGCTCATTCTTTGGGTTCAGATAAACATACAAGGACAAGTATCCACAATTATGGTGTCATAGAATAGTCTCACTGCCCAACCCTGGGGAACCTCTGATCATATCATTGTCTATGGAGACAGTTTTGCCTTTTCCGGTATGTCATGTAGTCAGAATCATGCAGCATGTATGCAGTCTTTCCAGATTGGTTTCTTTCACTTAAATATGCATTTAAGGTCCATCCGTGTCTTTCTGTGGCTTGATAGTTCATTCCTTTTTAGTGATGAAAAATATTCCATCTTCTGGATTACCACAGTTTATTTATCCAGTCACCTACTGAAGGACACCTTGGTTGCTTCTAAGATTTGGCAATTATGAACAAGCTGCCACAAACACCCACGTGCAAGTGTCCTTGTGGACAGGAGTGTCCACACATTAGGATCAATACCCCTCTTTTCTTTCTTTTTCTTTTCTTTCTTTTTTTTTTTTTTTTTTTTTTTTGTGTGTGTGTGTGTACTCAGGGGCAGTCAATCACTGAGTCACATCCCCAGCCCTATTTTGTATTTTATTTAGAGACAGGGTCTCACTGAGTTGTTGAACATCTTGCTTTTGCTGAGGCTGGCTTTGAACTCTTGATCCTCCTGCCTCAGCCTCCCGAGCAGCTGGGATTATAGGTTTTGCCCACCACGTGTGGCTACCCCTCATTCCTTTTTCATCTGGGAGCTCCTACACATCTTTCAGGTCTCCATGCATTTATAATCTCCTCCAGGAAGTCCTCCCTAAACCCTCCCCCACTATGCTGTACAGCCTGCTCTGCTTCCCCCAACACAGCACAGAACACACTACTTTTCTGTTTTCCTGCTCCCAAAGGCAGTGACCACATTTCAGTTCACAGCAGATGTACAACACATCCTTGATAGAACAAATGGGCAATGCCAGTCTCTTGAGGAACAGCCGTCACCTGCAGTGGGTGCTACCTAGACACCAGACAACCTGAGATTTTTCAGAGCTGATGGTAGCAAATCACCATCCATTCACACTCTCACCTCCCGTGAAAGCCAACTACTCCCCAGAGAAGACCTCCCAAAACTTTGTGTTCTGGACACACACTCTGACACACGTTTATCCTGTCTTTCTGCTCAGGATGCAAGTTCCTGGAGAACAGGGTCAACATTTTACTTTTTTTCTGCCATAGTGCTTAGTGCGATGAAAGATGTCATGTGTGGGAGTACACAGTAGTTGAGATTCCAGGCTTGGGTTTAATGCCCCAGTTCTGCCTCCTGATAGGCGATCTTGAGCAAGTTATATTACTTCTCTGAGCCTCAGTTTCCTCACATGAGGGACTAATAGTGAGATACATAGAGTCACTGCAAGAATTAAATGAGATAATACATACATAAAGCTATTTAGCATGACAGGCACACAACACGTGTACAATAAGTGATTATTATTACTACTGGTTCCTTTAAAAACTTTTCACTGAACATGAGCTATGTGTCAGGTGCTCAGTTATGTAGGAAATGCAGAGATAAAGAAAACGGGGTTCCCTTTCTCTCTAATTTCAGAATCAAGGGGGGTGATGACTATAAGCAGCAGCTGGGACAGTATGAGGAACAGGGATGAACCTGAAGCTATAAAAGCCCCAAAAAGAGAAAGTTTAGTCTGAGGAACCAGGAAAGAAGTACTGGAGGAAGTGGCCCCCACTTCTGGGCCTTAAAGGAAGAATCTAATTTAGCTCTAGTGGAGAACAGAAAAAAAGGCATCCTGGCAAAAAGAGGGCCTCTTTATGTTCATGGACCACGAGTATTTTGGAGGAGATGAGTGAAGGAATGGTAGGAAGTCAACTATGGTTAGATGTCAGGGGACTGAGGTCAGACTGAGGAAGCTGGTGTTCAGAAAATAACTGGCATGGATGGATGCATGGGTGGGTGGATGGTCAGATGGATAGGGATGGATGGGGGCAGACAGATGCAGGGAAACAGAGATGGGTGGATGGAGGAAGAGATGGATATAGATGGGTAAATGACTGAGCAGGAAGATGGAGAGATCAATGGACAATGAATAGACGGACAGGCAGATGGCTGGAGATGCATGAATGGGAGAACAGAAGAACAGAAGTAGGAGAGATGTGAATGAGTATGTAGATACCGAGATGAAGGCACAGTGAAGGTATGGAAGATGCAGGAAAGGAGACATTAATGTGGCTAAACGGTTGTATGGATAGTTATTTAGAGATGACCAATGGATATATAGGCATCTAGACTGATGAAGAGATGAATGTATGAAGGATGGAGATAGATAGGGAGAGAGGAAGAAGTGAATGGACAGGCAGATGGATGAATGATGGATAGATGGATGTGGATAAGGATAGGAGGTGGATTAAAGGGGTACATGGAAGGAGGGATGAGACAATGGAAGGACAGAGTGATAGAAAGCTGGAGGGGGTCACTGTTAGTGTGGCGGACACACAGTTGGCGGATTGTGGACAGCCACTGCTGGCTTGCTTCTCTCCTACGTTTAAGTCCCACCTACCTTCAAAGTCCACTCGTCCATCCCCATTGAGGTCCACATCTCGGATAATTTCCTCTATGTCTCGGTGTCCCACCTGATGACCCAGGAGCTTCCTCATGGCCTCTCGCAGCTCACTGGTGCTAATCTCCCCATCACCGTTGGTGTCAAACTACAGAGGGCAGAAGGAGGGAGACTGGAGCAGCAGCTCCCAAGGCCATGTCCTTCTTCAGACCCAGTATCCCCTCTTCCCTAGAGTCCCTTCTCTGTCTAAATTCCCCACTGGTCTGGAAGCGAGGTCACAGGCTTCTCTCTCTCTCTCTCTCTCTCTCTCTCTCTTTCTCTGTTTTGTGTTCTGTTCCATGGTACTGGGGATTGAACCCAGGGCACTGTAACACTGAATTACAATCCCTGGCCCTTTTTATTTTTGTTTTTTATTTTGAGACAGGGTCCTCCTGTTTGAGGCTGACCTCAAACTCGTGATCCTCCTGCCTCAGCCTCCTGAGTTGTTAGGGATACAGCATGTGCTACTCTGCCCAGCTCCCAGTCTTCTTTTCAAGCAGCCATCCTGGGATCCAGGCTCTAACAGCCTGTCGTGGCCCATTACTCACCTCTCGAAAGGCATCTCTCAGTTCCTTTACTCCAATCATATCAGCCGTCTCTGCCAGGAGTTTAGGCCCCATTAGCTCCACAAAGTCATCAAAATCCACGTGGCCACCCACTGGAGCAAGAGGAAAGGGCCAGGTCACCCTCAACCCACACATTCCCCATCTCCAAGTAGGCAAGGAGGGCGCTGCCAACCCCTCGTTGACCTGCCTGTCTCTAGTTCCAGGATAGAAGCAAATAGGGACAGAGAAGTGACCACGGACAGGTGGCTTGTCTGAATGGCTCAGGGGAGTGACCTGGGGTTGAATAAGGGAGCAGATCAGGAAGTAGATGGAGGGAGATACGGACGAGAGAAAGCAGCATTGGCTCAGAGTCAGGCAAAGCATTTCAAAAATGGAAAGAGTGACACACTCAGAAAGGTACAGAAAAGCAAAAGTCATGTGTCCCCCAAGCCTTGCCCTTGTGCAAATGCAGACTGCACTTCCAAGTGGCTAGGTGGAAGGACCAGAGAACTGGTACCCACGGCCTGCCGATGACAGCTCTCAACCAGCGACCCCCAGGAGTCAGGGGGCAAACACCCAGCTGGAGAGGCAGGTAGGGACTGAGGGACACTCTGAGCTGGCTGTTCTACATTAACCACAGCAGGCTGAGACTCCAGCCCCTCTGTGGCAGCTGGCATGAGAGTTGGCCCTGGGTGGGCTCCTTCCCCACCCTACCTCCCTTCCCGCTGCCTACCAATGCTTTCCTTCACCTACCAAACTCCTTGCACTTGGGTCTCTGCCTCAGGAGAACTGGACTAAGACAGAGAAAAACAACAATAGCATCCCTCTGATCATTTCTTGCTGAATGTCAGGTATTGGACTATTTTACATGTGTTCCCTAATTTACTTCCTTGGCTCCACCTTCCTGTTACCACCCTTATTTGACAGGTGAGGAAACTGAGGCCCAGAGAGGGTAAGTGCTTTGCACCAGGTCACACAGCTAGAAAAAGGTGGATGTAAAATTTGAACCCAGGCCTTTCTGATGGGAAGGGAAGGTGGTGTCCTGTGGAGGGACTCACAGTTCATGTTGATCTGCTGGGATAGCTCAATGAGCTCCATCTCAGTGGGCATGTAGCCCATGGTGCGCATACAGTTGCCCAGGTCCCGACAGTTGATGTAGCCATCCTTGTCCTTGTCAAATTCTCTGAAGGCCTCTCGGAGCTCTGGGGACAAAGGCAGATATGGTTGGGGGTAGGACCATGGAGCCTCTGGGAACAAAGACAGCACAAGGCCCACCAGGAAGATAGGTCCTGGGTCCTTGAGGGCTCTGGGCCTTGGCTTTTCCAGGCTCCTTCCTCCAGTGACTGGCTCCACAGCAGATGCACCGTTCCCAGGAGGCCAGGTGTCCCTGCCTCTCTTCCCACCAGCTCCCTCCCATACCTTCCTGGAGGGCTGAGCCGCCCTTTCACTCGAGATCCAAGTTTTACCTTCGATCTCCTCTGGTCGCAGCGATCTGTCCTGAAACAAAAGAACAAGTCCTATTAGAAGCAGCAAGGGACCTGGAAGTTACAAAATGCCCATCCAGTGGGGGCCATCCAAGGGGCAGCAAGCTTTTGGGTGGGAGCTGATAGGAATGGAGCAGAGGTTTGTCTGGACCACATCCTTGGAGGGAAAGTTGCAGCTCCACCATGAGTGGTAGACACAGGCCCCTGGGCCCCGCAGAGGAGATGCCCAAGGATCCAGCAGAACCCTGGTCACAGAACCTCTGTGTTCCCAGACCCTTATTCCAGATACAAGAGTGGGTCAGGAACAGAGCTGGTCCAGAGGCAAAAACCTGGAAATAAAACAGGGCCAGGGGAGGTCACAACAGAGGGAGAAAAGCAACACCTGTGACACCAAGGAAGCCAGGAACAGAAACCCATAAGGCCATCAGAGAAGCAGGACTGCAAGGCAAGAGGAAGCAGGGACCATAGGGGGAGCCCCAGAGGGAGGAGGGAGGAGGGAAGAGCCAGGGAAGGGGAGGCAGATTGGGACTGTGCCCTGCTACCTGGGCACTGCCCCACTTGCCCCAGTTTGCCCCCCATCTTTACTCTTGCCCCGTCGCAGGACACAGTAAAGGACCCTGCAGGCCACCAGTGCCTCTGACGGCTGCCAGGGTCCAAAGCACACATCTCAGCCTCCAGCAGGGCCCAGGTCTCCTTGGGGAGTCAAGGAAACCCTGGGTCCAGGCGTCAGAACAGATGGTGGAGAAGTCTCCAAAGAGCAGGCCCCAGAGGAAGCACAAGCCAGGCTCTGGATGGTGAGGTCTGCCCAGGAGGGAGACAGACTGCCACATAATGGATACAGGTGCCCAGGTTGGCCTGGTTAGGAGACTCTCAAATGGCCCACAGCGTTCCTTTGGGCAGGGGGAACATGAGGCGGGCTGCCCTGAGGAGGCTCACAACAGGGCTGGGCACAGGCACGTGGGCATGCCGCAGTGATGTGAGACATCTCAGCTGCACATATAGGCCATGCCGGCCAACCGGGCCAGGGTGGGTGGAGACGGTGGCTGCCCACCCACTCCATGCTGGCCCCAGGGTGAGGGATCTGGCAGGAGGAAGCCTGAGGCTCATGTGGAAAGGGAAGAGCTGCTGGTGCTGAGAGCGTATGTGAGCTTGGAACCAGCAGGCTGGAGGCACCAAGATCCTCCAGGCAGGAGTCACCTGAAGGGATGTTGGTCTCTGTGTGATGATCATGTGGACTTTCACCTAAAAGGCTTGTCAGGGTGCAAGGTGCAAGGGTATATGTCACTTCTGTTCCTAGACACACCCATAGATTTTCTTGGGTTTACAAAAAAGATTGTTTTTCATTTGTGCAAATGAAAGTGAGTGAACACAGACATCCTTTGGTTTAATGGGGCATTGATTCCAGGAACCCCTGGAGATACCTAAATCCAGGGATGCTCAAGTTCCTTATATAAAAAGGTGTGGTATTTGCATATAGCTCATGCACATACTTTAAATCATCTCTAGATGACTTATAATGCCTAATCCAATGTAAATGCTATGTAAATAGTTGTTATATGCTGTACATATTCAGTACAGATGCAATTTGGGGAAGGGGTACTGAGATGGAACCCCAGGGTGCTTCACCACTGAGCCACATCCCCTACCCTTTTTATATTTTTATTTAGAGACAGGGTCTTGCTAAGTTGCTTAGGGCTTTGCTAAGTTGCTGAGGCTGGCTTTGAACTCACAATCCTGCCTTAGCCTCCCAGGCTTCTGGGATTACAGGCATGTGCCACCAAGCCCAGCCAGATGCAATCATAAATAAATAAATAAATAAATAAATATATATATATATATATATATATATATATATATATATATATATATATCTCAGTAGAGTGCTTGCCTCCCATGCACAAAGCCCTGGGTTCAATCCCCACTACATATATATATAATGGTGCTGGGGATTGAACCCAGGGCTTTGTGCATGGGAGGCAAGCATTCTGCTGATTGAGCTACATCCCCATCCCTAAAAAATATTTCTGATCCACGGGTAGTTGAATCCACTCTTCCTTTGAAATGGAACCCACAGAAACAGGGCCGACTTATGTGTGCATACACATGTGCAAAAGTATACTTACTAAGACCAACCACTGAGCCATAACGAGTTCTTCCCACCCATAAGGCTTCAAGCAACCTGCCACTTCTCCAGGGTCCCACTCGGCAGGACTGGGGCTGGATGGTTGCTGCTGACCCTCGTTGCAGCTCCTTATATGCCCAGAACTCAGGGAACAGCAAAGCTGGTACCCCTTCAGAGTGTGTCTACAGCATAGCCCTGGTGACTGGTCGTTGGCTCACACACTCTCCCCCATGCAGAGCAGGGAGCGCATGTGTGCTGTGTTCTCAAGTGGAGCTAGGGATGCCACCCGCATGGGGTGAAACTATGTGTACCAACGCAGGGGGTCAGGTAGAATGGAGCACACACACATTCCTTTCTCCCCAGTTTATATCGTTAGGGGAGAAGAGCTTGGGCCCTAAAGTGACACTGACTTGAGGACAAAGCCCAGATCTGCTACTTTCTAGCTGTGGGACCTTGAGCAGGTTGCTTCTACTCTCTGAGCCACAGTCTTCTCATCTGTAATATGGGTTAATACCAGTCCCTACCTCCCACAGAATTGGTGAGCATTCTATGAGACAAGACATGGAAAGTATTTAGCATGTGGCATTCAGTAAGTGCAATTTATAAATGTTTGTATCTGAACATCTTCTTTTCCCTAATCCTGTCAAATAGAGTAGCCACGAGATGCATGCAGCTATTTAAATTTTACTTAGAATGAAATTAGATAGATAATTCAGTTCCTTCATTACACTAGCCACATTTCAAGTGACCACATGCAGCTAGTGGCTGCTGTGTTGAACAGCACACATTTTAGACTATTTCCATCACCTTAGAAAATTCTACTGGGTGAAGTTGTAAATAGAGAACTGTTAAAAGCATAGGAGGCTCATGTTGAACACTGTACATTTTAAACTATTTCCATCACCTTAGAAAATTCTACTGGGTTAAGCTGTATATACAGAACTGTTAAAAGCACAGGAGGCTCTTAGGTTAGACCACCTGATTGCCAGACTACCACCTACTACCTCTGCATGTTACCTCTCTGACTCTGTTTTCTCATCTGTGAAATGGGAGTGATAAAAGTACCTACCCTCTTGGAGTTGCTGAGGCTTAAAGGATGCAATCCATCATCACACTTAACACAGAGCTTGGCATATCCTAAATGCCCTAAAGAATGAATTATATCACTATCATTACTTTTTTTTTTTTTTTTCTTCTGGTACTGGGGATTGAACCCAGGAACACTTAACCACTGAGCCACATCCCCAGTCATTTTTGTATTTTATTACAGACAGGGTCTTGCTGAGTTGCTTGGGGCCTTGCTATGTTGCTAAGGCTGACTTCGAACTCACGATCCTCTGGCCTCAGCCTCCCAAGCTGCTGGGATTACAGGCGTGTGCCACTGCACCCAGCTTATCATTACTTCTTGCTGATAGATGTGGACACACTTTGTAGCCACGAATGGGAAACTGGGAATCAGATTGACAAGTTGTGGATTTGGGGGATATCCACTGGAGGACAGGGGCAGCTAGCTGGGTACAGAATCCCTCTTCTTCCCAGCACCTCCTGCGAAGCCCAGTTCAGCGAGCTCCACTGGGCCAACTTACGTACAGGCTGTCTGTTCTCGGCAAAACCCTTGCGCAGAAAAATACAGGCAGGCCCCAGCAGGTTGTGCATGACGGCACAGTTCTGGGCCAGCATCAGGAGCGGTCCGGGGAGCTCGTCACCAGCTGCCAGCCCCTCCTCGCTTGTCTGTACCACCATGTAGTTAGTCTTCTCCTCTTGGCGCATCTTCAGCCAGCACCGAACAAATACAAAAGAGAGGCAGGGTATCACTTCCCTGCCCACTTAGGGTCTCCTGGCCCCAGCCTGGCTCCTGGTCCGAGAAGGACTTCTCCTCACAAGAAGATCATCCAGAGTCAAGTGGTAGGATTCAGAGAGCCTCAGGATGCATAGGGACAGGTTTCAAATTGGTCCCATAGTTGGAGATTCCAATCCTTGACTGAAACAGTTGTCCAGGGAGAGCTGGGTATAATGCTCCCTGAGTGGCCCATGCACACACACGCACACACACACACACACACACACACACACACACACTCCGACACAGATCTATATACAGAATCACATGCTCGTGCTCATGTGCACGCAGAAGAAATCAGAGGACAGCTTCTGTCCTAACCAATGGGAAGTGTTCTCTCAGAGTAATGGAACAATGGCCTTTCTCCACATGCTTCCAACATCCCAGCTCAATACCCCAGCTAAGTCATGCCTCCCAGCTTACTAAGTAAGGGGCTCTGACCCTACCCCAGCTGGGTCCCCACTGGAAGACTGGGAGGGCAGTCAGAGTCAGCAACACGAACTACAGTCTCTGGTAGTCTGCTGGACTAGAGGCTGAGAACATAGGTGTCATCGCTGCCATTAACAAAGCAGGTAGGGTGCAAGAGGTGGGGATGGGGGCAAAATGGACGCTGGTGCCCCCTTTAAGTGGGCGGCACTACCTAACTCCGGCCACTGTTACCAGATCTCCTGATTTAAAGCACCAGGTGGGCCAAACAACAAACAAGACACCTCTGTGCTTGGATTCTACTCCGTTTACAACCTCAAGATGAAACAGACTTCCAGCAGCCCTTCTTTCCCTCCCTCCCGCCTTCCCTGGCTTCCTGCCCGGCCCAGCTTGCTGGACTTCTAGAGGCTGAGGCAGGGGCCTTGTCTGCTGACCAAATATAGCTCTGCTCCCAGGCCCTGGCCAAGCCATTCTCCCCCCTGCAGGTTCCCATGCAGCTATAAAAAGTCAGCACTGCCCACAGGCCTTCCCTTAGGACAACAGCAGCATCTAGACACAACATTCGTTCCACCCCGGCCTGCAGAGCCTGCCAGCCCCTCTCCAGAAACCAGGTCACAGCACTCTGCCCTCAGCCTGATGCTGGGCGGTCTCCTCTCAGCGTGGGGATTTGGAACAGAAACTTCCCAATGAGAGGCAGGTAGCTGAACCCCTGAAGGCTGTCTTTGTGTGAGAAGCCCAGGGCTGCGTCCCTGTCCTCCCATGCCATCGCACTTCCGAGCAGATGATCCAGCTCAACGGACATACCTAGGAGAAGATCCCAAGACCCAGGGCACCCTGTCCTGCCAGGCTGAGAAGCAAAACCACTTCTCCCTTGTCCTTTCATGCTTCTCCCCAAAATCTTCCACTGTGGGGCTACAGAGACACCCTTCCAACACCTTAAGCCAACTCCAGGCTTGTAGAGAAAGGAGCAGTATTCTGGTTCCTTAAAGGGAAAGCAGACATTCAGATTCAAGGTGAAGGAACCCAGTCCAAGGCTCAAGTTCGGTGAGTCCAAGAAGGGTCCGTTTTAGGAAACCTAGAAATCGGGGATGTCAGACAGACTAAGGGCCCATTCTGGCTTGAAGCCCCTAAGAGGTAAGATTTAGAGCCTCTGCTGCACGCACCCACACTTCAAGGGCCAGGCTGGAGCTAGCATAGACCAACGCAGACCTTCCAAACTGGGAGTGGGAACCAAAGGAAGCCTGGGAGTGGACAGTGGCGTAACACCAAGAAGCAATCTCACAAGATGTTTGCAGAAAATCAGACTTTTGGTTTCTGGCTGAATCTCATGTACTTGGCTCAGAATGAACACAACTCAGGAAGGAGGAGGCAGCAGGTGGCACAGAACTCTGAGAGGTAGTTTAGTATACTGGTTTTAGACATGGTCTTGGGGACAAGTTCTGGCTCTGCTGCTTACTTGCTGTGTGACCTCAGGCAGGTCGCTTTACCTTTCTGTACTCCAGTTTCCTTCTCTGTATAATGGGGATAATCCTGTCTACTCCCAGGATTCTCGTGAGAAATAATGAGCTTTTGCATATAAAGTGCTTTGCATAGTGCCTAGAACATGGTAAGACCAAATAAATGGCGTTGCCATAGTGATGACAATAATGATGATGATGGTGTGGTGGTGGTGACATAACTTAAGAGATTCTATGTGCCAGAAGGCAGTTACTTCTGGCTCCAGAGAAAGTGGGGGAACATCTGCCAATCAGGAAAGAAATGAGAAGGATGGAGAGGAATTTGCTCCCACAAAGAATAAGCCAGTCAGTGGTAGCTGGGGAATTTCCATTGCATCTCTTCATCATAACACTGCCTGGCACCACGTTGTCCCTGGAGGCTGCAGTCCTTCTCCAGCCACTGATGGCACCTGACAGCCTTATCCTGCCCAGCTCAGAGCCCCAGGCATGCCGCCTCTCACCATTACCAGCTCCCCAGCTACCACTCAAGCCAAGCCACAAGCTGACAAGGTCTCCTGGCACCAAAAGGACATGTCCTGGGTGTGGCACGGTGACAGGAGGGGCCACCGCGCCTCATGACCTTACAGCTTTCGAACAACACAAGCCGGTCAAGAGCATGCAGGTCAAATTTCCCTCTCCTTGCAGGAGTTCCAGGATTTAAACAATCCCAGAGAGGGGATTGCTGCATTGAATTTGGACTAGATGACTTCGAAGGTCAGATCCAGGAATCTAGGTAGAACATTTCTGACAGCAGGAGAGGCAGATTCTTCTGGAGGAAAAATTAAAAATAAAATACCAACTCTGACTTCCCACGGTCCAGGGTCTAAATCCCAGCCCTGTTTGAGACCTGTGAGATCTTAGGAAAGCTCTTATCTCTGTATCCAGCTCCTTTCTCTGCTAACTAGCTAAGAAAACTACTTTGTAGAAAAGAGCAAGTGAGATGTCAGGTGTTAGATACGTTGTAAAGAAGAAAAAGCAATTCTTACCACTATTGTAAGAAACATGACATTGAATGAAAACCCTCTCAATGATCTTTTGACTTATTCCATGGGCTCAGACCCTCTCCATCTGGAGGTGTGGCTCAAGAGCAGAGTATGTGTTTATTAGCATGGGGTTCCATCCCAGCACCAATAATAACATCAATCTCTCCTTTTTTCCTTTTCTCCTCCGTCCCTCTTCTCTGAAGTACGGAGTGGAAAGATATGATTACAATGACAATTATGCTAACTTTTATTGAGTACTATATGTCAGACACTGTGCCTGACACTATTTAATTCTCACAATTGCCTTAAGAGAGAGACATTAGAGCTGAGGTTGTAGCTCAGTGGTAGAGCACTTGCTTAGCATGCACAAGGCCCTGGCTTGATCCCCAGCACTGTAAAAGAGAGAGAGAGAGAGACACCCGCCCCCCCCCAAGAAAGATAAGTTGACGGACATAGGAACCGAGGCACAGAGAGGTCAATTTGCTAAGGTTACATGGTGTGGAAGGGGAGACCTGTGTGACTTTTGAGCACTCTGCTGTGTCAGGGAACATGGGTGAGGGGGACAGAAAGATAATTCTTGTTCCTAACTTCACCCCCTCAAACTCTGGACAGAACCCATGGTGAGGGCATTTGCCTGTGGTCCTCCAAACTAATTCAGATCAGTTTCTGCTACTCTGAATCAACACAGAGGCCACCTCTGGTGTGGAAGACTTCTCTAAGAAGATGACAGATTATGGGGGGGGCGGGGGGGACACAGATGCAACCATCCATTCTCAGAAGGATCCAAGGAACTGCAAAGATTAAATGGAATTTGATGTGAGCAGCTTAGCCAAATGAGGAAGTTGACAGGCAGAAAAGCCCAAAATGTCCTAAATTGAGAGGCCATCAAACTGATGGAGGATGGAGGATGGGGCTGGTATAAAGGTGCCATTAGCTAACCTGAGACCTTACGTGTGTCTCCTAACCCCACTGAGTGGCAATTGAGTTCATTTGGAAAATGGGAGAATTGGAGGAAGATGTTTCTTTGTTTCTTTCTTCCTTTAAATAATGTCTAAGTTTGGCCTGACTCTGGAGGGCTAGAAGTACAGACAGAACCCACCTGAAGCAAAACCCTGCAGATGCAAGTCCAGACCTGCATGAAAGGTGCCTTAGGAATGATTGTGTGCTTCTCCAATGGAGTTCTTGTAAAAGAATATTATCCTGGTGTATAAGCAATGAACCCACTCCAGAAACTGATTTATGTACACACCTGCTCAACATATCTCTTGGGCATCCTAGTTCTTAAGGGAACCAAACCTGGGCCCAAAATCAGTCTGGTCATTCTTGAGATTCCTTGATCTGACTTGGAAATTATTGAAGGTAGAGGAAGGAAATACTCAGCTTAGTGCTTTTCAGTAGCAAAGGGATCTACTTCAAAGCTCACAATTCTGAAGACTTAGAGACCACCAGAGAGGAGCACAGACCCTGGAAGGTTATGCATGAGCCCCAGAGCATGCTGCTGGGGTCTTCCGATACTGCCAGATTCAAAGGTGTCTGTGCACTGATATCCTAAGAATCCACACTTTTCGTTTTATGGTCCAAAAGCTCCTAAAGCTACATGACTTAAAGCTAACTCCTGTGCAAATTCCCAAACACAGCTTCCCACTCTCCCCACCAAGCCCCCCGGCACATAGCCCTAGGACCGAACTTCAGCTTGCAGCCTGAGACATAAGCATCTGAGATAGGAGGGTATCTGGAGATAAGAACAGGGAAGCAACTTTGGACAGAACCCCTGGGAAAAGTAGCAAGCTTCAGATGACCACCCGCTCCATGCCCAACCTCTGGGGCAGGTGGCAAGATGCCTGATCCCCAGGACTTGGGAGCTCCAGAAACATACCTTCCTGGAGAGATGTCTCAGTGGTGACTTGACACAGTTGCCCATCCTAAGCTGAGGCAGCCCCTCTTGGAATCTTCGGGTCCATGAAGGAGGCTCCTCGGGGGCTAGGAGACCTTGGTCTGGGTCACTTCCAATCCCGGCCTCCCTCTGCCTGTGTCGCTCTTCCTCCAAGACCGAGCTGAGCCCTCTCTCTGGCGCGCGTGCTCTCTTACCCGTCTGTCTGCTCCTGCTCTGATTTTTTTTTTTTTTTTTTTTTTTGGTGGCTTGTGTGTGTGTGTGTGTATCTGCGTTTAACTTTCTGGGCACTTTCTTAAGGAGATGAAGGCAGAAGGGGAGAGTGCAGGGCACAGAGAAAATCGCCCGGAGAGCTGATGGCAGAGGGCAGCCAAGCTGGGAAGCCTGCCGGATCATCTACATCAGATTAGAGCTGAGTCCTCTCTCTCTGCTTCTCTCCCCTTCCCTAACCCCCTCCTTTTCCCTGCTGCAGGGAGATTGCTTCAGGGAGGGGACCCAGGGTGGCAGCTGTGGCTGGGAATTAGGCCAGCAGATCCAGAAGGGAAAGCTGGCTAGTTTAGACCCCCAATGCCAGGGTGCCCCACAGCTCACAACCCTGACTGCACAGACACTCACCACACACACACACACACACACACATACACACACCACACATGCGCACATAACAAGCCCCCAGGGAGATGTATGCCTTTTCCGAAGAGCAGTGAGCTGTACAAGCACGCATCCTCATCGCCCCTGGCAGTTCCAGATGGATGGAGAGCAGGCTGCTCCAGTCCAGGGCCTGAGAGATCTTTGTGACGTCTCCATTACGCTCCATTTTTCACACTTGCCTCATCAGTGAAATGGGATGGGGCTCCAGGGCTGGCAGCACAGCTGAGCCGACAGCTGAGATCAGCTCTCCATTGCTGTGTGTGAGCTCAACGATCCACGGGAAGCCAAGAGATGGCCCGGAGGGGGGCACAGCAGAGGCAGCACCAGCACAGAGGCAAACTCCCCAGACCTTCTCCTCACCCTCTGCCTAATCTGGAGTGGAGCTCTTTCATCCTTTTTCTTGGGGTGCAGAACACAGAATCTACCCTTTATAAATGGTCTTCAAGGTCCTTCAGCTGGAACTTTATAGGTGGCCAGCTCTTCTTCGTCCCAAATTCATCTCAAGTCTCAGATGTCCCATTTGAGACCTTCAGGCCGAGCCAGATGGGAGAGAGGAAGTATCCTTGCTTCCCTGCATCTGACTTTTTCCAGCAGGGGGCACCAGAGATAGATCGGGAGGAAGAACTCCTCCCAGGTCCTCCCAGAAGCAACCAGGTCTTACACACGGAGCTCAAAAGAGTTTCAGGTCCCGCTTGGGTTACCAGTTGGAAATCCTGCTAGGGAAGATGGTTGGGGCCACTGCCCAGAGGGTGACACTGGCTCACTCCTAGAAGCCTGGGAAGGAGGCCCATTGCTGGTTCCTGATGGTCATGGTGCTGTGGCTGCTGGTCAGGGAATGGTTTAATCAGGGCGGTTACTCAGCAGCCTTGTTTGGACCAAACCTCTGGAGGAGAGGATGGAGGAGGAGGGGCCTCCCCTTGAGACCAAAGGGAGGAGCCTGAGGTGGGACGGGGTGTAGATGCCTAAAGGGCAGGAAAGAGGGGGAAGATGCCAGGCAGCAGGAGCGGGAAGAGCAAGCAGCCAACACGAATGACTGCTAAGCTGCTTCCCGTGGAAACAGCATGAAGGAAGCACTCCGTGGATCTGGTCAGAGAGGTCAAGTTCAATAGACTCCAACAAAGGGGCAGGATGGGGGCACATGGGGTTGAGTCCTGGCATTGCCAGTGACCACTTCCCATTCCTGAGCTTCAATTTCCTCTAATGGAAAATGGGATTTCCCCTGCCTTGCTAATAAAGCAGACACATAAACAAAGTGTGGCACCTAATTGGGGCTCAATGAGTAATTATTCAAAAGAAAGAAAAGTATCACGTGCCTAGTGTTTATGTGTCAGGCACTGGGCTTGGCTTTGGGAATGTCACGGGGACCAAGATAAAGGTGGTTCCAGCTTTCTGGCAGCTTACATTCTGGCAGGTGGGCAAGAGGCAGTAAGGAGTTATGAAAAGTTACTTCATTACATTTCAGATAAATGCTATAAAGGGAGAAAGACAAGAACTCTGTGCACCAGATACAGTGGCACATGCCTATAATCGCAGCAGCTCAGGAGGCTGAGGCAGGAGGATCACAGATTTGAGGCCAGCCTCAGCAACCTAGCGAGACCTGGTCTCAAAATAAAAAATAAAAAGGGCTAGGGTATGGCTCAGTGGTAAAGTGCCTCTGGGGACAATTCCTGGTACAAAACAAACGAACAAAAACTAGGTGAAAGTAAGACAGGGAATCGAACTTAGTTTGGGGGAATCAGGAAAAACTTGCAGACAAGAATCTAGAAAAGGGACCATCTGCAAACTTGGAGACAAAGCTCACCAGGGACCAGTGGAGCTTGGGTTAGGCTCCAGGTACAATCCCAATTCATACCAACTAAATTGGAGAACGTATGTTAAGGCAGTATGCAAAGCATGTAAATGTAAGTCTCAATGCTCACTACAGACTAGAATTGCCAGGGAACTTCCCCAGAAATTCGGGTTTACATAGGTTTAGGAAGGTTCAGGACATTGGAGTTGTTTAGTCTGTTCTTCAGGGAATTCAAACCTGTAGTCAGTGTCGAGAACCACTGAGATAAATCTTCAGAGCTTGGAATGTAGAATGAGACTGACCTGGGTTCAAACCTTGCCCTGCTGCTTAGTAACCATGTGACCTTGAGGACACATTGGTCTCTCTGAACTTGCATTTCTTTATTTGTAAAACGGGGATTCTAATAATACCTCTCTTAAGGCTCGTATGAGGAATTAATGAGATAAAACATGCAAAAGGCTTGGCACAGTGCCAGGCACCTAGAAAGTGCCTCCTTTCCCTGCCTAGCATTGGTTTTAAAGGGCCAGTCATCCAACATCCACTGGCTCAGACCTGGTGACTCCTGCCCCCTGCAGGTCAGCTCGGGGTACAACACCCACTTGTCGACCTTGAGACATCTCAGTCCTAGGAAAGAGGAGGCAGAAGACAGCAAAACCAGGCCCCTATGGAAAAGTCAAGAAAGCTCATCCTGCTGTGGGGGTCAGGGTAGGGCTGACGCTAGTTTGAGGCTTAAAGGTAGCAAGGGATAGAGGGTTCAGATCTGGGGCTTCGCAACTTCCTTAAACCCGGGCTGGGCAGTGGACAGATAGATGGTTCGATCTTTTATAGGAAACAAAAAAGAGCTGAGGGGTAAGGGCTTCCTCTAAGAAGTGAAGCACACTGTATGCCACCCCCCAATCCTGATACACAGAGCCGCAGCCCCTGGGCCTTCTGGAAGCCACACTTTGAGTTCTGGAATAGAATAATAGGATCAGAGGGATGAGAAGGATAAACCCGCTGCTGATTATTCCTGATTAGGATGGGAGGCTGGCCTCCCATCCTGATCAGTTCTATCACTAGCATTTGAACTTGGATGACAGCCCAGTGGTAAAATGCCTGGGGAAAGCTGGATCGTAACATGAGATGCTTCCGACAGACAGGGAACACGCATAAGTGACTTTCCACCCAGCCAGCATGGTACAGCACAGGCAGGTGTGTTTGGAGACAGGCAGTTCTGCCACTTATTTACTGTCACTTTGGACAAATCACCCCCTTCTCTTGAGCCCGTTTCATCTCTAAAGTAGGAGATGACAATACCAACCTTCACAGGTTGCTGAGAAGAAAATGACAACAGACTTTGACAATGGTTTGCTGGGGTCTAGACTGAGGTCTCAAGTACTCTTGTTCCTCCCAGAAACATCGGTAAGCAAATGCAGACAGCCTGGAGGATCCTCACCAACTGACCGAGGCCACGTCTATCATTAGTGGTTGACAAACTGACCATCTCTTTCCCCATCCCCAGGCCTCAGAGGAAAGGCAACAGAGGAGACTCCATCTGGGAAGGAATGAGGAACGCACACAGCCCTCATTCTAGGAATACAGGCCTGTTGCAGTTGAATCTATTAGGACACAAACCACATGGCCTTTCTCGCCATCTAAACCATAGGAACTAAAAAACCTCTGAAGTCCAGAGGCTTATGACACTATTCATTCATTCATTCATTCACTCATTCATTCATTCATTCATTCACTCATTCACTCACTCACTCACTCATTCATTCATTCATTCATTCACTTACTCACTCACTTATGAAATACTGTGATCCAGTTTTGTGTAAAGCAGTATGGAAACTCAGCCAGCCTAGCCAATCAGCTGTGGGCTTTATTCACATCTGCCGCCTCTACAAGGGTTTTTCTTCTCAAGCTTAAGAAAACAGAAGGCCTGTACATGAAATAATCTTCCAAGGCCCAAAGCCCTAGGTCAGGCTTACTCTGAGTTGATTTCTGACACTTCTCTTTAGGCAGCTGGGTGGCATGTCCTTAGCAGGCAACAGAGAAGGAAGTAGGGAAGGACACTCCGCTCTTTTCTTAATAGCCTTCCTCACCCAGCTCAGAGGCAGCTTTCAAAATACCTTACCCAGACCCTTATTCAATTAGTCTATTAAAAAGGGCAATGACATTAATAAAGACTGCCCTTGATCCAGCGCTTGCTATGAGCCAGGCATTTGATGCCCTCAATCTTGTGTAAGCTTTACAATAACACACAAGGTAGTTTTTGTTGATCTCATTTCTGGATGAAGAAACCAAGACCAGAGAGATAAAATGACAGGCTGAGTCCACAGAGATAGAAAGTGACAGAGCTGGGACTGGAACCTACAGCTCTACTATCTTCTAAGCCACACTTCAACACTTTGGCCCCAAATCTACGCCGCTTCCCTGCAGGCAGTAAGGATGTTCCATGAGGTCACTAGAAGAATCTTAATTCCTGTTTTCCCAAATGGAGGAGTCTATCTTGGTACCTCCAGTTTCACTTTGAACCTGGCTCTCCCTATTACAGACAGAAAGAAGATGCCCTTGGTAGTTAATTAACAACAACAAAAATAATAACTAACACAGAGAGTCCGTGCACTGGAATGAGCTCCATATCTCATTTAACTTCCCAAACTCTCCTTGAGGTTCTATGAGTATCTCTGTTTTCAGGTAATCAAAGAGCCTTAATGAGATTAAGTAACTCACATAAGGAAAAAAACAAATCAATGAAAAAACTGGAACTTGAGAGATGTAAAATAAACTTCTCCAAATATATTTTGCCCTAAGTAGATCCTATCTGAAAGTCTGCATTCAGAACCCCCATTTTCCTTCTCTGGGCCCCCACCCTGTCTCAAAGGACAGAAATTTCAATACAGAGAAAGGAAAGAAAGACTAATTCCTCTCTGTCACAGGAGGCTGGAGGCTCTGACACAAAAGTCCCAGCCTGGGTGTGTTGTGCTGTTACTGTTGTTGTTCAAACAGATGCCTTCCAGGTGCCAGCAGGAAGCCCACATTGAATGTGCTGGGCTTTAAAGAAAATGCCCACAGCTCCAAGAGGCATGAGCTTCCAAAGGAAGGTAGTAAATATTTGATGGGACCTTCCAGCTCCTCCTGACTCAGATGACCCTGGTGACATTTCAGAACATGGGACTGAAGAATACTCTTCATTTAATGACTGGGAAATTAGAAGGAGAAACTAAAGCATGTAGCTGCAGAGCTCTGAGCTCAGAATGGGCTCATGTAGGCAAATTCTGCAAGGCTGGGAAGCAAGGGTTCTTTTTCTAGGAGCTGAGTCAGATCACCAGCAAACTGAATAACCAGGAAGTGTATGAGTCCAGCCCTTCCAAACTGCTAGATCATAAGCCCCCCCAAATAGCCAGAAGTCTGGCTCTCTCCTTCTCTGTTGTCTCCCTAGTGTGCAGCAATTGCCTGGGCAAATAAAGTAGGTGCTCAAGAGGTATTTGATAAATGAATGAATTGTTATTGAACAACACAGTATTTGTGTTGCAACCCAGTCCCAATCCACAGCCCACTCCTGACTTAACCCCCCAAATGTCCTCACTAACACAAAAACCACTGCAGTGAACTTCTCCTTCAGTGTGTTACTGCTCTGACTCTTCACGGCTCTGCATCCAGATCTGTACTCCAGAGAACTGTTTCCAGCTCACTCGACTAATGAGGGCTCCCTGCAGGAACAAAGCCACATGCTGCTGCCCCATCACACCACCAGAGCAGGCCCGCGCAACCTGAATCCATGTGCGGCTGCCTTCATGTCAGACCTCCACCGGCATCAGCCACTGCGGAGTAGTATTTTGAAAAGAAATGTGCAGATCTGAAGCCAAACACACAGCCTCCTGAGAATGTTGATCCAGCACACTAAGCCAGGAGCTTGAGGCGGCTTCTTTGCTCTAGATCCCACCACAGACCCCAGTGTCCCCAACAAACTAGGCATACACTTTGATCGGCCCTCTGCATTACAATTCTTGGCTGCCGCAGAACTGTCTCAATGTCACGCCAGTGAGTTTGACTTGATTACAAACTCAGAACTAGAGGAAATTCTGGCTTTGTTCAGGAGTTCATAGGTTCCTGTCTCCCCAGCCACACAATCACAAATTGTGACCACAAAGCTTTTTAAAGGGCAGATGCCCAGCTACCAGGGACACTTGAGGAAACCGAAGGAGCCACTGGTGACCTCTTAGTGGCTTTTCTGACCTTAAAATGCACACCAACACAGGCTAGGGTTATCTGAGTGTTATTCCACATTCTACAAATCCACGACTGCCCAACTGCCATCCTTGTGGCATCCCTGAAGTGACAATCCCTTAAAACACTTCAAAGTTCCAATTTGAGCCATAGCTCTAAACACCCGCCCCCCATGCCTACCCAGACACCTCTTCTTTTTCCTCGTATTTTTGATTTTTCTAACTTTTCCCAGGCCTTCGAAGACGTCATAGGCAATGGCTAGAGTCCTTCATCTCCAAACAAGTCTGTGTGACCCAAGCCTCCCTTCCCCTTGCTCCAAATCCCTTTCTCTCTTGGGTCACTGGTTGGAGATACTGGCCAGAGGCCGGAGCAGTGGGTTTGGCGCCACCTGCTCGGAGCGCTCCTCTTTGACCCCCACAAATCTCCAGGAGTGTTGTGGAGGTTTCTCCCTTCCAGGACTAGCGGGTTGAGACAGGTGTGAGGAAGGTTAGGTGGCGGTGCCTCGCCCAGAAGAGGCCCGGAGGGTGGACAGCGCACAGGGTGCTGAATCAGGCACGGGGGTGGATGAGTGCCGGCCCGCAAGGGCGCCGGGGCCGCGAGATGACAGCATGAGCCAAGGCGTGACCTGGAGACCACTGGCAGCGGGAGTAGGGTCGTGGACGCGCAGCAGCGGCAGGGTCCCGAGCGCCTTTCCCGGGAGCGCGAGCGGGAGGCGCGGCCCTTACCTGGCCGAAGGCGGAGCTGAGCATGGGGTGCAGTCGGTGGAGGAACGGGTCCGCCTCAGTCGCTGCGGCTGGAGCGGAGTCCCCGCGACCCGGGGCTCGCAGCGAGCCCCGGAGGCCGAGCGCCGGGGACAGCCCCCGTTCCTCCCCATCCCGCCCGCGGGCTGGCGGCAGCGGCGACGGCGGCGAAGGTCGGGACGCCGCAGCCGGCAGCGCCTCCCGGGGCCTGCAGTGCGCCTGGGGGAGCCCGCGCCGGCTCCCCCGCGCGCCCTCCTCTCGCGGCACCGGCCGGCACAGGGGCCTCCGCGAACTGGGGTCCCCGGACGGCGGCGGCGTGTTCGGGCAGGCTACGGGCAGCCGGCGGCCGGGCAGCCCGGGCTCCCGGGCAGGGCCGTGGCGGGGAGCCCGGCTGCCCCCGCTCGCTGCCGCCGCCTTCAACAGCGACGTCTTGGACTCGCTTTTGGCGATGTGCGAGCTCATCGCGGCGGGGCCCGCGCTCGCATGGCCCGGCGGGGGCGGTGCGGTGCGGCGCTGCGCGGGGCCCCCGGCGGGCAGAGAGCGGGGCGCCCGGCGGGAGCCAAGCCCGAGGACGCGCTGGAGGCGGGCGCCGTCCCCCGGCCGCTTAAATGCGGCCCCGTCGCCACCGCCCATGTGACAGCGCAGCCTCTACGCCCGGAGCCCTGAGCTCCCGGCGGCTGGCGGTGCAGATCTGGGGGGGCTGCCTGCTGTCCCCGAGAACCCACCCCCGGCTCTCGGGCGGCCCAGGTACCGCCGCGCCCCGCCCCTTTCCCCGCCCCGCGCTCGGGGAGTCCCGCTTCCGGGCGGCCCCTGGTGGCGAAGGGGGCGCTGCGGCGCGCAGCGGAGAGCGCGAGGGAAGGGGC
The DNA here is from genome assembly GCF_902686455.1 of Sciurus vulgaris. Classification (NCBI taxonomy): domain Eukaryota; kingdom Metazoa; phylum Chordata; class Mammalia; order Rodentia; family Sciuridae; genus Sciurus; species Sciurus vulgaris. The sequence goes on from NC_136468.1 coordinate 137,819,533, forward strand.
TTGGCGAACCGCCCCAAAGAGGCCGAGACCCTAGTAGCCTCGGCAGCTTTCTTTACCACGCCTGGAAGCTTCCACAGTGCCCCGGAACCCTCCCGAACACCCCAGAATGTAGGCAGGATACACTCCTCAGGGGGTACAACTTTGGCTAGAGGAAGAAAGAGGCGCAGGGAACTAAAGAACCAAGGAGGATGAAGGCACCCTGTGACACCACTGCGTACAAACGCAGGAGCCAGAATGGCGTGAAAGGACACGCTGAAAGGAAAGGCTTCACTCCATGGGGCGCAATACCATGCGGTGAGACTTGGATGGCCTTGGTAAGTCAGCCACAGAATTTTCAATTCTAAGAACAGAACACACGTCAGGTGGCACTTGGCTGTAGTACCTGTCTAGGAGGTGCCTGATGATGATTGAGTCCCAGGTGGGACCCATTTGCTACCCCTCTTGCCCAGCCCTCTTCCTACCCTGGTAGCTGCTAGGGAGATTCCTGCTTTTGGTAGACAGCCAGAGAGTCACGCGGGGCTGGTTTGAATCTCAAATCCCATCTGAGGCTTACCATCTGGGTATCTTGGGCAAGTGTCATCAACTTCTCTGAGCCTTGTTTTCCTCTTCTGTAAAGTGCAGATGATAATCATAACTAACTTCCTGGTGACATCAGATGACACCTTGCCCAGTGCTTGGACAAAGCACTCATGCAGTTAGCCAGTTCTCTTTTCTCTGCATTTCCTGAGGCCCCATCTACCACTCTTGTTTAGTAATGGGATGCTTGAGATTGAAGTGATAGGGAAATCTGCCCAGCTTTCCCTGTTCTGGCTTCTGGCCCCAATACTATCCACAGTCTGATCACTGCTTAGCCTCTTATAAGGATAGATGGGCTGGCAGGGTGACGTGTGTAGCAATCCCAACTACTCAGAAGGCTGAGGCAGGAGGATCACAACTTCAAGGCCAGCCTGGGCAATTTAGTGAGTCTCAAATTTAGTGAGTCTCAAATAAAAACGACTGGGAATGTATCTTAGTGGTAGAACAATCCCCAGTACCAAACAAACAAACAAACAATAAACAAAAACAAAGGATAGATGTGTAGTACATATGCTTCACTTGTGCCAGGGGGTCCCCACTCTCTGCACTGTCTGCTTCCTTCACTCATGCATACGCATGAAACTAAGAAAAATGGAATGGGCAGGGAAAGCAACTGCCCAGAGGCCAAAATGCAAAAGGAGAGTATAGCAAATCGCTCCCCAGTCCACCTACTGTAAGGGACTGAATTGTCATCAAAGTCATTCAGTTCTTAATCACAAATAACTGAGGCAGGCTAGGGGTGGAGGGAGCAGTCCTCAAGACTCATTGCAATGTTCATTCAGATGTGTGGGGTGTAAAGGAAAGGGTTCAGCCTCTCAGAATTTGGGGTCAGTTAATGTCTTAACCTGTTTCAGCCCTCAGAATAATCTGTGTTCAGCAGGATTAAAAACAAATGTACATTCAATATAAATCACAGCAGATAAAGTACCTTAGCAGAATCCCTCAGAAGCTGATGAAAGGCAATGGGCTGATGGGTAGACTAAATCCTTGCTGTGCCACTCTTGGGTCCCTTTCTGAAATTCCCTAAATATTCTTGAGCAAGACCTCTGTCGACAGCTCGTTTTTGGAAGGTAAAGAACCTGGCTATATCACCTATGATTATTAGAGCAAATAAAAGAAATCGAAATTATCTTCACAGAATAAATGGATAGGACATCTGCACTTGTATCCCAGATGATCCTGGATGTATGCTAGAATTCTATTTTGTTTATAAAATTTATTAATTTGATCATTTATTTATCAAATATTTGTGCAACCAGGCACTGTGTGAGACACCTGATACACAAAAATGCATCCGTTCATTCAGCAGATACTTGAGTGCCTGCCACTTACCAGGCACTATTTTTTTCTTCTCTCTCTCTCTCTCTTTCTTTTTTCCCTTGGCAGTGCCAAGGATAGAACCCAGCCATCTCAGGCATGCTAGGTAAGCACTCTACCACTAAGGTATATCCCCAGTCACGTCAGGCACTATTCTAGGGAAGAGGGACATGGTGGCAAACAAAATAAACGGTTTGTCTTCAATGACAAATAAACAGATACATAAATGCATGGAAAATTCATGGTGGCAAACTGATGGTATGCAGTGCCATGAAAAGAAACAAAGGAGGTAGCGATACAGAACTTAAACTGGGTGTAGTGGTTATATACCTGCAATCCCAGCAACGTGGGAGAATGAGGCAGCCGCAAAACCACAAGTTCTAGGCCAACCTCAGTAATTTAGCAAGACCCTGTCAAAATAAAATAAAAAGGTCTGGGATGTAGCTCAGTGGTAAAATGCCCCTGTGATCAATCCCTAGAACTATAAAAAAAAGACCAACAACGTTGAGCTTAATGGAGGAATCGCCTCACACATGCTAGACAAGCACTGTACCACTGAGCTACACCCACAACCCAAACAGTGCTAGTTTAGACCTTGACTAGGGAAGGAAGGTCTCTGCAGAGGGCTCATTTGAGCAGAAACTAAAACAAAGTAAAGAAGCAAGTCATATATACAGCTGGGGGAAGAGCTTTCCTGGCAAAGGAAAGACATTCAAATGTCCTGAGGAGGAAACAGCTTGGTATTTTCAAGGAGAGGGAAGGAGGGCTGGAATGAGCAAGGAAGTGGTAGAGAGGAAGCTGAAGAGGAAGGCAGGGACCAGGTACACAGGGCTCTGGATTTCTTTTAGACAGCAAACCACTAGTGGGTTTGTAGCAGAGGAGTGGCATATTATTGTGTGTATTATTAAAACCTGATCCAGGGCCTGGGGTTGTAGCTCAGTGGTACTTGCGTAGCATGTGGGAGGTACTGGGTTTGAGTCTCAGCACCACATGTAAGTAAATAAAATAAAGGTCCTTCGACAACTAAAAAATTATTAAAAAAAAAAAAAAAAAAAAGCCCTCATCAGCTGCTCTGCATCAGGTCATTTGTTGGATGGCAAGCGAGAAACTTCAGAGCCAATCATACTTTAAATACAATAAGGTGCCAGCACAGGAGTGATAAGCAGTGGAGGTAGGAAGAATTCCAATTTGGGAGGTGTTTAAAGAATGGTTTGATGCATCCCCTCTTCTCGAGGAACTTGTAAAAGAGAAAAAGGGAGAGGAAAAAACCAACTCTAATAAAACGGGAAACACACAGTAAGGGACTACAGGTTAGGTTATATGAGAGCACAAAACAGAACCTTCTGGGAGTTAGAGAAAGCAGCAGAGGAAGGGACATTTGAGCTGCTTTCTGAAGGAGAAGTGAATTCCATCAGATGAATAAGGAGGGTCAGAGGAAGGTCGTTCCAAGCAGAGCAAACAGCCGAAGCAAAGGCATGGTGTGCTTGGGAGTCATTGTTTAAAGGAGGAGAGAGAATAAGGGCTAGGAGATGGGCCTGGAAAAGTGCTTAGGAACTAGACTGTGAAGGACCTTGAACGTGACATTCAGGGGTTTACACTTTAACCTACAGGCAATGGAGAATCCTTGTTGGTTCGTAGCATATGTAGTATGCAGGCAGAACTGTTTTGGGTGTTTGTTTTTACAGTACTGGAATTGAACCCAGTTGTGCTGTACCACTGAGCTACAGCCCAGTCCTTTTTATTTTATCTTATCTTATTTATTTATTTATTTATTTATTTATTTATTTATTTTTTGAGACAGGGTCTTGCTAAATTACCCAGGCTGCCTTTGAACTTGTGATCTTCCTGTCGCAGCCTCCTGAATCACTGGGATACGGGTGTGCACCACATTACCCAACTTAGACCTGGTTTTGAAGATAATGCAGATACATTTGGGGGTGGCCTAGAAGGACACTAAAGGCAAGACCAACTGGGTGCATTCATTTAATACCAGTGATCGAGTGCCCACCAGGTGCGAGATTTGGGGGATAAGAGTTGTAAATATGTGAATATCATGCCTTTCTTCATGGATTTTTAAGTCTGGAGGGGTGCTAATGAGGACTAACTGTTGAAGCTGGGTCAGATTTAGGAACTATTTCAGAAATATCATCATTAAGACAGCTGGAAAAAAAAAAAATCTCGGATGTGGAAAACAAAAATGGCTTGCCTCACTGACCATGAGAAGTGATGGAATCAATTCCTACAAAGTATCCTACCATGTAGAAATAATTTCAAAATACTCCTTCTGGATTGTACATACCTTTTGAGCTTCAGAAGCACTTTCACATGAAGCCTCACACTTGCCTTTAGGTGTTACACAAATTGCAATTATTACACAATTACACAAATTGCATGTTTTTATACTATTTGTATAACTCTCAGATGAAAATTATGCAAAAGGACAGTTGTTTTGGAGCACTAGAAAGACATCTTCTCAGAGTGCAAGGGCAATTAAATAGAGATGAGTCTGGGACCACAGCATCAGTCTAGCGAGGGCTGCCTGTAATTGTCTTTATGTCTCATTTCTAGGAGAATCCACTGTTCAGAAGGAGTAAGGCAGGGTTAGGGGCCAAATTCCTAACAGGTGCATGAATCTCTCATTTAACACCTCTGTTTGATAATGCCATGTCCCTGTAGCAAACTCCTTTAAAAACTGTTGTTTCCTGACTGAGACTGTATGTCATGTTTGGAGTCTTGGAAAAGGTTATGGAGCAGTCACACTTGGTACTTGAATTAATTCTCTGTGACGTTCCTTGTCTAGCTCATTCCTTTCTCCCGTTGTCAGAAGCAAAATCTGTAGTTAATCTCCCCTTGTTTTCAGATGACAAAAATCTCTCTTTTAGGTTTCAGAAAGCGAGGATTACAAAATGTTCTTATGGTTTTATGTCCTCTGTGGTGATTGGAGAATACAGGAAAGGATAGAAGGAGCATTTTCTTTTGGGGGGTGAGGGGACAGTCATAGCATACTAAATAGAAGATTCCTTTCCAAAAATCTGCCTTTGGACCTACATGTTCATCACTTAAGAGGATTCCAAGATTTTTCAAATAAAATAAAAAGACATGTAGGTTACAAAATATGCATGGGTCAAAATTGAATGGCACACTTAAGACTGTACATCTCACTGTGTATAAATAATAATAAAAAGAAAATCAAACCAGCAAGACAGACGGAGCAAAAATAATTAAGACCGACAAGTATGACCAACTACTGGACTGTCCTAGGGACATGATTAATGATTTTCAAAATAGTGGCTACAGAACTCACTAGATTACCAGGGTGAAGGAGAGAAAAGGCCTAGATGAGGGAAATTCTACCACTACAGACAACTGGTTGGTCAGAAGTTATATCTTCTTTTTATACACACACACACACATATTAAATTATAGATGGACACAGTACCTTTATTTTATTTATTTATTTTTATGTAGTGATGAGGATCCAACATAGTGCTTTACACATGCTAGGCAAGCGCTCTACCACTGAGCTACACCCCTAGCCCAGAAGTTATATCTTCTTTTAAAAACAGCATACCTGACTGGGTGTGGTGGCAAACACCTATGATCCCAGCAGCCTGGGAGGCTGAGGCAAGAAGATCGCAAGTTCAAGGCCAGCCTCAGCAATTTAGTGAGGCCCTAAGCAACTCAGCAATACCCTGTCTCAAAATAAAAAAATAAACAAGGGCTTGGGATGTGGTTCTGTGGTTGAGCACCCCTGGGTTCCCTATTAAAAACACACACACACACACACACACACACACACACACACACACATCTGTACTAGAGGTGTAGCTCAGTGGTAGAACACTTATCTAGTTGGCACAAGGTCCTGGGTTCAATCTCCAACACCACCAAAAAAAAAAAAAAAAAAAAAAAGCACACCTGATCTCCAACTATTAGAACATAGCAACACCATCATTTGTCATTCAGAACATTCTTCCCTTCCTTTTCCTAATCCAGAGCAGTTCTCCGCCTCTCAGGGATCTTAGCTGGCACAGGAAGTGACCTCCCCTAGTGTCTTACTCCTTTAATACTAATGCCATACACCCCAGGACTCTAGCAGTGAGACACATATGATAAGTGTGCAAAACACCGGAAGTCAACCATTACACCTATGCAGTTTCCATCAGATGAAATTCAACCCAAGTTCAGATGACCTAAGGATACTCCAGCCACAGTGGCCTCCTTTATTATCGGTTTCCCCCTCTAGACTGTATGTTCCATGAAAGCAGAGACAGGGTCTATTTTATTCACTACTGGATATCCTACACCCAGCACAGTAATGAACACCTAATAGCATAATAGGTGCTCATCTAACATTTAGCAAAAGAATAACAAATGAAAAGAAGCAAAACGTTATTGTTTTCATAGAAATTAGTCGCCTGTGTGGTACGAATTCAAAGAAGATTCAATATGGGTTGTTTTTCTCCTTTAGACAGGTCATTTCTGTTGTACAGACATTTCTGTTGTGTAGACAGGTCATTTCTGTTGTATAAACTTTGGCCCTGAGTGACCAGCAAGCATAAAGGTTTAGGTGACCTTTAAGGACCAGCTATGTTTTTGCCACAGGCAGGAGGGTTCTATGTTTTAATTGCCTGGAGGTTCCATCCAAAATCAGAGTCAGCCGACAGTGCAGTCTGTGAGCAGGGCGGTTACATCTGTGGCACTTGGAAATGTGCCTGGCCCTGCACCAAGCAGACCTACTGGTATCTCATGGCTGGAAACAAAAGGCATTCAGCAAAGGAAGCTCATGCTGCTGTGCGGAAAGGTAGAGCCCCTCATGAAATCGCCTAAAATTAGACTCTCTCAACACTTAAGAATTAGCAGAGAGGGCTGGGGAGATAGCTCAGCTGGTAGAGTGCTTGCCTTGCAAGCACAAGGTCCTGAGTTCGATCCCCAGCACCGCAAAACAAAAAACAAAAACAAAGAATTAGCAGAGGAGCCAGGAGCAGTGGCGCGTGCCTGTAGGATGGTGAGTTCAAAGCCAGCCTCAGCAACTTAGTGAGACCCCATCTCACAAAAAGAATATAAAAAGGGCCAGGGATGTGGCTCAGTAGTTAATTCCTCTGGGTGAGTTCAAAGCCAGCCTCAGCAACTTAGTGAGACCCCATCTCACAAAAAGAATATAAAAAGGGCCAAGGATGTGGCTCAGTAGTTAATTCCTCTGGGTTCAATCCTGGGTACCAAAAAAACAAAAACGTGTTAGCAGAGGAAATGGGAAGCAGTTGAAAGCTCATAACTATTTACCAATAAGTATGAAAGTATTTCAGTGTTTTAACAACTGAATTGCAGTGCCGAGCATGTCAGCTGATTTCTGGGCCTCAGTCTTGGTACAATCAGACCAACCACACAGAGTCCAGGATGCATTAGCTTCCCTGAAGGCTGCCACTTGAGCGCATGCCTGTAATCTCAGCAATTTGGGAGGCTGAAGCAGGAGGATCCCAGATTCCAGGTCAGCCTCAGCAACTTAGCAAGACCCTGACTCAAAATTTTAAAAAATAAAAATAAAAAGGGCTGGGGATGTAGCTCAGTGGTAGAGTGCCCCAGAGTTCAATCCTCTGTACTGAAAAAAAAAATATATATATATAGAAAAAAGAAAAGATAGAAGAAAACTGCCATTTGCAGGTGTTTTATTTATTTATTTATTTTTAATGAGATGTAGAGGCAGTACTTTTGCAAGGACATCTAAACATTGGAGTTCTGTCTGACAGGGCCCTGCTAGGAGGCTCTTCACGTTACAGTGAGATAATCCTCTTTTAGCAAAGGTGACATCATTGAGGTAAAGGTGGATTCCAGGCAGCTACCTATCTGGGGAACAATCATTTCTGCAGGTACATGACTCACTTTTAGAGACAGGAGTCGGAGACCTCACCAAGCAGATCTCTACTCTCCCGGCTCTGACACAGCCAACCCTGTCCCTGTACTATGTGTAACCCAGCAACAAGGATGTACACAGGGACCAAGCTGAATGAAGAAGTCAGAGTCTGCTGCTACACCCTCCAAAGACACTCAGCTTTAATGGAGAAGGGTTTTTAGACAAAATTCCACAAATTCTCTGCTCTTTCAACTTCACTTTCTGTTCCCTTTTTATCTGCTTTCAGCATTTCCAATTAATCTTGGAATGAGAGCCCAAGGCAAGAAGCCAGCGGTGCCCGAAGAATGGTAAAGAGCAAACCGATCCAGAGAAACAAATGCCAGCAAGGGACCCCACAGCAAAGAGACAGACACTGTGAGCAACGCTCCTGTTACCATGAGGCTTGCGAGGCGTGTGCGCGGGTCTCCGCATTGGCACCATCTGCCAATTCCTCAGGAGGACAGAACAAACCAGCGAGGCATGAAGATTAGATTATGTAACGCTCGAGGATTGCTGTTTTCAAAGAGGAAACAAATGGAACGAATTGATTTGCTTGTCAAAGTCATGTCACTGAAGGAGACCCATTCCCTCCTCTTGTGAAGGACCTCATTAAAGAGGGGAATGATTTCCCAGATGCAGAAAATGAGACCACAATCCACTCCATTCATAAGAGCAGGTCCAGTTTCCAGAGTCACATGGATGGATCCTTTTCTGGTCTCCCTGCTTGAAAAGTGACCATTGAGGTGCTACCTAAAGGGCACAAACATGGCCTGAACATAACTGCTAGCCTCTAGCCAGAAGATCCAGAGCCTGTGTGCTTTGCCTGAACTCTCTTACTTCCAGGGAAGCAGCATCTAATTTTGAGACCAGTGGGGACATATTTACTATTCAGAGATCTAAACAAGAGCTTTGATGGAGTGGGGATGTGGTCTTAAAAATGCATGCAGGAAGGAGAATACAATGCTTTTCTGGAACCCCTCTGCCATTGCTGGGCTTCTGGGAAATGCTTTGTGTAGTGTATGCAGTAGATTCGAGAAACAAACGAACAAAAACCCCAAGCCTGCTGCCTGTTCTATTCCCACAGGTTCCCCTGCCTTGCTAAGATATCAAGATTGAAATATCAGGTCGTTATTCGACATGTAAATGAAACCTGCTGTACCGGATATTTTCCATTTGCCTCTCCAGACCTGCCTGTCTACCCTTCTCCATCCTGCCCTCTGCCCTGGAGTGCTGACCTATATGAACTACACCAGCTTGCTGTGTTACCCTCTAGCTTTCAGTTGGGTACAGCTGAGGGGAGACAGCAGCAGGAGACAAGGACAGGAGGAGGATAAGGTTGACCCATCTCTTCCCCCAGCTCCCTCCCTGCCAGATCATCTTAGGTTGGTTGTGTCTTTTGATAAAAGACCTTCTTCTCAAGGTTACCCTTTCCACACAACCCTCTCTTTCTGGGTTCTACAATGTCTCCCTCCTCCGGACCTTCAGATCTAGGAGTGGTTAAGGCTCTTACTAGTCCCTTGGGTACTACATATAACCTTATGGTTTCCCTGTGTCCTGCCCAAACCTTGCAAATAGTCCCTTTATTAAATCCTCCTCTAATTATCTACTTTGAGTGTGCCATCTGTTTTTTATACAGACCCTGCCTGATACACCTACCACACGTATCAGTCTGTTCTAGGTCTTACACCATGTTAAAAAAAAAAAAACAGCAAAATTAATAATACAATATGCTACCACTTTATGTAGTTATTCTGCATGTTCACCTCTTCCCAAAGCTATAATAACAACTTAAAGATAAAACCTAATTCCTCTTTACAACATAATTGTGCAGTAGAGTTTGTATGAGCTAAATATAATTCAGAGAACAAGCTTTCTCATGCCATCAAAATTCATGTTAACAACTATAAAGAGAAAACTCCAGAACTGATTCCCCTGACTTGAAATTTAGCAGAAAATATCTTCCAGTATTTAAGCCAACCCAACAAATATTTGGAAGTCTACTATTGATGACCAGCAAGGTGGTGTCCTAACAGTGGATAACAACAGAGATGTGAACCCAACTTGGTGGAACTCGGTCTTATTTTATGCAATAAATATGCACCCAAAAAGTGCAATGCAAATTGCAGTTCTATAAATCAAATAATATGTTGTATGATCATGAAGAGCTTACTATTTGCATAATAAGTTTGATCTTTTGAACCAATCAATCCAATGTCCTTCAAATGAAATTTATCTTTAGTCTGTGGGGACGATCAGGATCGGTCTCCTTCAGTGCTCCTGAAATAGCAGAAATTGTGGAATGGAATTTAGAGGAAAGATAAGGGAATTACCATTTATAGACCACATATAAAATGCTAGGCAATTTGCATCTGTTAGCACATTTAACCCTGAAAATAAACACATATTCCATCATTCTCTTATTTCTGAAAAAAAAAAAATTCAGTATGGCAGGTGTGGAATTCAAAAATCCATTTTTCGAATGAGAAAGCAAAGCAGAAATATTATTCAGTGTAGGACTATAAAGATTACATTATTCCCCAGCTTCGATGGCTTCCCACTGCTCTTGGGATCAGGTCCAAAATTCTTCACACGTCCCTATTCCCTCAAACGTCCTTCCTCTGCACCATCCAGGCTTTCCCTGACCTGAGCGCCTTGGTGCTCCCAACATCCCCGGGGGTCTGCAGGCTCTTCCTCTCTCCTTCAGATTAACTCAGACTCATTTCTACTCAGTTTACACTTCCCAGAGAATGCATGCATTCCCCAGATGGGTCCATGTCACTGAAGCCTTAGTGCTGAACACCGGAGAAGGGCTGAACGCTCATTTGTCGCCTGGCTGAATAAGAGGAAGGGCTGCCCCGGGGGGCGGGTCTGCCTGATGATAGTGGACATTTCCACCATCTCTCTGGTCGGATTTCCTCTGGTCCCAGGCGACTGGCAACGGCTCCCTAGAACATGGGAAAGTCCAAAGAACCCTCCTTTGAGCTTCTAGAAGATCTTCGGTGCCTTCCCCTCCCCCCAAGCGCACACCCAGGGGATTCCAGGATGAAGAGCTCCAATTTAAGGGGAGGGATAGCGGTACTGAGAGTCCCGAGCAGGGGAGAACGCTCCTCAGGCTTCGCACCTGCAGACTTGGGCGGTGCCGAGCCACGTGACTTGCGGCAACTGCGCATGCGCAGGACTATTGCTCTGCGAGATCGCTGCACCGGCTCGGGATGGTGCATCTGGGCTGAGAGTTTCAACCTGGCCATCTTGAGCGCCCGGGCGGTGAAGCGTTGACCGGGAGCCGGGCTCCTGCATCGCTCCGCAGGTCAGGATGGGGTTGGAGTGTATTGAGCACCGCCCAGTGGCAGGCATGGAACTGCATTATCCCAGTGAGTATAGTACTCCCAATGACTTTGTACGGTAGGGATTAGGGTTTTTATTTTACAGATGGGGGAAACAGATGTGGTTTTTAGAACTGATCCAAAGGTAATAATGGTGCTGGGATATGACTCAAAATCTCTGGCTTCCAAATGCCCAAGCTCTCCGAAGCCCTCCCTCCTTTTGAATTTTTCAAAAGAAATTTTCCCAAAATGTGGAAGCCAATGGAAGGAAGTTACTTTCCTAATAACCCTAGGTCAGCTGCCTGCCTGGGTTCGTGTGTCTGTGTGACCTTGGGCAAGTCATGTCATTACTGAGCATCAGTTTCACTATCCATAAAATGAAGATCATATTGCCTGCCTTCCATTCCTTATGAAAATTCAATCTTCCCACACAAATGTAGTGATGCCCGCCAGATGCCAGGTACTGTATACTGGGCTAGGCCTAGGGGTATGCCAAAACAGAAGAGCTCTTGTAATGAGCTGAGATAGGGTGTGAACATGCTAATAAACTCCAAAGCCCCGTCAGAGATTGTTCTAGAAACCTGGGCAGTGTTGGACCCATTTCCCATTAAGAACAGATGAAATCTAAAAATGAACCTGGCATGCCCGCTGCAGCCTGCAATTCTGCAGGCTTCCCTCAGTGGAAGGTGGGCAGCTCTGCTGTGGGTTTCTCACAGCTGGCTCCTGGAAAGTAGAAACAACCTGTTACAGGTATGGGAATTCACAACTAGCAGGCTCTTCCCTGGTGCTTTCAGAGCAGTGGGTGTTTCCATTAGTTAATCAGAGTACGGTATGGCGTGCCTTGGGAAATGTCTACATTTTGCTTCACTGAAAACAGAGAAACAGAAAGAATGAAGACCTGTGCTGACATTTTGCTGGAATGCCCCATCTCAGCCAGGTCCCCAAACACATGTAAACGTCCAGTTACACAAATGCATCTGTTCAGGGCTCCTAAAGCAGTCACAGCATGCTGGCACATGCTCACAGGCTGGAACACTTTGTCCAGAGAAGTCTACAGTCTGGGAGACAAATATCAAGCCAGATCCTGGCCAGCTCTTCTTTTAGCAGATATTCTGAGAAAAGAAATCTCAAGAACCAGGATGCAGGGACAGAGCTATTAAAGACTGGCCAAACTGGAAGTCCACTAAGCCTGACACACTGAAGCCCAGAGACTTAAGGTTAACTGCCCAGGGTCACATCAAAAAGCCTGTGAAGATCTCCATAAGTTCATGTAGACACCAGACACTTATTGAGTGCCAGCTAGGTACCAGGCACTGTTCTGGGCCCCAGGGATACAACAGTGTCAAAACAGACACAAATTTCCATCCTCTTGGAACTGGCATTCTCGTCAAAGGAGAGAGACAATAGAAAGATGAGTTAGTGGGATAGGGAGATAGCTCAGTTGGTAGAGTGCTTGCCTTGAATGCACAAGGTCCTGGGGTCAGCCCCCAACACCACCAAAAAAAAAAAAAAAAGAATAATTTATGTGGGATGTAGGATGTTGGTAAATGCTTGCAAGAAAAATGAAGTAGAGAAAGGGAGTAAGAACTGTTTTACGTGGCTGGGCATGGCATGGTGGTGCACTCCTATAATCTCAGCAACTTGGGAGGCTGAGGTAGGAGGATCGCAAGTTCAAAGCCAGCCTCCAGCAATTTAGTGAGACCCTAAGCAGCTTAGAAAGGCCCTGTCTCTAAATAATATACAAAAAGGGCTGGGGGTGTGACTCAGTGATTAAGAGCCTCTGAGTTCCATCTCTGGTACCCCCCCAAAAAATAAATAAGTGTATTGCCAAGGGTATTACATGGGTGCAATTTGAAGTAGAATGGCCAGGGATGAATTCACGCTGGTGCTTGAGCAAAGATCTGATGACGAGAAAGGAAAACATGCCAGTATGTGGGAGAAGAGTGCCCTGGGGGGCACTAGCCACAGCCAAGGCCACGAGGCAGGTATGTACCTGCTATGTTCCAGGAGCAGCGAGGAGGCCTCTGGAGATCCTGGGACAGAGAAATGATATGATTTAAGTGAATAGAAAAGGCTGATGCTACTTCCATCCATTCATTCACTCATCGGAGCCTCTTAGGTGTCACCTGTTCTGCGGGTGACAAGCTAGACACTCCCAGAGTGACCCAGCCAGTACTTAAGTGTGTATTCTGTGCTGATTGGAGAGTCCAGAGCAAAGAGGAGGCTGAGCCATGACCTTCCTCTCGCCTCCCTTCCCCTGCCTTCCCTCCTTGTCCTGTGTCCCAGGGAGACTGGCCCCAGGTAGCTGCAGGGCAATGTACTCAGGAGGCTGCTGGAACCTGCCGGTTATAAATAGCATCTCCCGTGGCAGGGAATGGAGCTGATCTGTCCGGATGAGTCAGAGGCACAGAGCCACAGCCCCCCAAACTGCACAGTTGCTCTCCACTCTGCCACCCGACTCGGGAGCCCTCTCTGACCTTTAATCCAAGGCCAGGCCTCTGCTTTTCACCATGGCCCTTTCTGGCCCTGTCACTCCCCCCTTTTCCCAGGTACTTCCTACCGCCGAGAATGCCAGAAAACCCGTTGATCTATTAGTTCCAAGGATCAGGATTGCATGATTTATAAATGCCCGGGATATGCAGTTGGGCCTGGATTTCAGGCCCGGATGTGCTCTTTCCTTGGGTGAGTCACTTCACCGAGGAGAGCCCCATTTTTCTCATTCATAATTGGGGATAATAATCATAGTACCTTCTCCATGGGACTGGTACGAGGATTCCTAGCCCAGCTGGGCTCAGTGGTGCACACCGGTAATCCCAGCTCCTTCTATAATCATCGTCATCTGGAGAAAGGTGGGAGGATCACTTGAGCTCTTGAGTTTGAAACCAGCCTGGGCAACCCAGTGACACCCCCACCTCAAAAAGAAAATCAGCAAACAGAAAATGGTACATAGCCTGGAGCTTGGCATACAGTAGCTGCTCAATTAATGAAGTGAACATCCCTATCTTCAATTACATTATAATCCAGAGATGATAATAAATAAATAAATTGCTTTCATCTATTCTTTTGTGCACCTACCATGTTCTGGAAGCAGTTTCCTGGCATATAACATAGTATCTCTGATCTTCAAAATCAACCAAGTTTCACTATCCACATAGGACACAGGAAGAAAATGAGATTCAGAACTACGTGGCCTGACCAAGGCCACCATGCCTGGTAAGGAAGAAGCTGATGTCAGCAAAGAGGCAGAACCACTTCACCAGAAGCCTAGGAGGCAGGTGCACCTCACACAAAAAGAATACGGGGAGGGGGCAGAGGAGGGCACGTCTCTGCTTCCTCTGGCCATTCCTTCCAGTTCCTGAGGTGAGAAGCCCTCTGCTACCTCACCAAGCCACACTAGCTCTCCTGTGGGTAGAATTGAGTAAAACTCTATGTAATGGTTCCCCAAAGATGTTTTGCCACTTCTATGTTACACACATTGTTTAAGGATAAAGGTGATGGTGACGATTTGGCCTTATTGTCCTCTTTGATCTTCTAGGCTTGTATCTGGTCACCTCCCCGAACCCCCAGGTTCCAGATGGATCCCCTTGATTTCCCTCCCCTACCACATTGGAATCCTTTAAAAACAGTAGGAAGGGCGTGCATTTGGGGGTTCCAACAAATTTGGGCTCCCTCCTGGCTCTGCTGTTTCCTAGCTGTGTGACTTGGAGCAGATCACTTTGCCTCTCTGAGCTTCATTCACTTATCCACTCATTTAGCAGATATATATTAATCAATGTCTACAATGTGCCAGGCTCTGCTCTGGTGCCTCTGCTGTAGACGAGAGAACTAGTAAACAAGCAAACTAATAATTTCAGAAGTAATATGTTAATGAAGAAAATGAAGCAGGGAGATGTGATCATGACTGGGGTGGGGGTGGAGGTGGGCTCTCTCTTTGGTAAGGTGGTCAAGAAGGAAGTGACCTTTACTTTGTGACGTCAGTGATGAGATAGGACTGGTCGTGAGACCTAGGGGTACCCAGACCTGAGCAGAGAACAGGCTTGGTGCATGGAGCCGGGGTAGTGGGAGTACAGATTGCTGGTGAGAGAGGGGAGCTGAGGTCAGAGAGGTGGGCAGGGGCTGGATCCCAAGCACGGAATGCCGAGGAGCCCAGGCGCATTTGATGAGAACGGGCAGAAATCTCGCACGGGACTTAGCATACAGTGGGCGCTCAGTATGCAGTAGCTATGATGGTTTGAGTCTTCCCTGTCCTCCTCCTCCTCCTCCTCTCAGGGACCCTCGAGTCCCTCCCCCACCCTTCGCCCCTCTCTGAGCGGCCACTGTCCCTCCCTGGGGCGGGGGGACTTGGATCTCAGCAGAAAGGAGGCAGCCTCCCCCTCCCTGCTCTTCCCCCTCCCCTTCCTCCTTCAAACCCTCCCACCACAGCCCAGTGATTTTCCTGCCTCTCACAAGGCGATTTTATTAAACATCTCGAAAAAATATTCTCTCACTCCCTCTCTCTTTATTTATAAAAATCAACTTAACACCCTGCTCCTTTGTTCTATTTGGAAACTGGAACAGCCTGGTTTATATTTAGCCGAAATCCTGCTCCTTTCCCCACAGATTCCGGCACAGCCCAATGAGCCAGAGGGGCTACCGAAGGCAGAGGGCCTGGACAGAGGGCTGGGGGAGGCCAGGGGGCTGCAAATGTCTGTCCCCTGGAACCCCAGGGCTCACCAAGTCCAAAGGACCTGTAAGGGTAGGAGGTGAGGGGTTGTTTCCCACAGCATCGGGGTATCCCAAGACCAGGCTTTGCCATGTCGTGCATCATTCTGTTACCCTCTAGTCCCATACGGATCCCAGAAGAAGAGAGAGGAGATAGCATACAGAGTGGAAGGACCCAACGCCTCATCTGGAACCCCGCTTGGAAGGGCAGTATGAGGCAGGCACTGGGGACACGGGCTGGGTTCAAATTCCAACTCTTCTCTGCCACTCACTACCTGGGTGACAAGTGGAGGTCGACATGGGCCCGACACACGTATGTGCCTGCACACAGCGGCTGTGAGCTGTGAGCTAGAGGAAACTGCTCGGCTACTGTAACTCAAGGCTGCACACCAAAGCGGCTTCCTCCACGAAGCCTTCCAAGATTAAAACTCATGGATTCGGCTACCAGCACAGGACTACACTGGGATGGTGGAGATGAAAGAACAGGCCCTCACAGGACCCCAGTGCCATCATGATGGATATACTAATTGCCAGGGAGTACTAAGTTCCAGAAGAGACTTAGGCTCCATTTGTTTACACAGATATGCAAAACCAGTTCTCTGCATCTGTAGAGCTAAACAGGAGAGCATTTGGCACCCGGGGAGACAGTATAAAATAGTGGTTAAGAATACATCTGGGAGCTGGGCATGTGGGTGCACACCTGTAATCCCAGCAGCTCGGGAGGCTGAGGCAGGTGGTTCATAACCTCAAAGACAGCCTCAGCAACTTAAGGGAGGCCCTCAACAATCTAACAAGACCCTGTCTCAAAATAGAAAAAAGGCCCAGGGATGTAGCTCAATGGTAAAGTGCCCCTGGGTTCAATCCCCAGGACCTAAATAAATAAATAAATATAAACCATTATGCTCAGTCAAAGAAGCCAGACACAGAAAGTGCATTCCATTTACGTGAGGTGTCCCAGAATAGGCAAATACATAGAGACAGTGCAGATTAGAGGTGACCAAGGGTTGGGGGGAATGGGAAATTGGAACTGACTGCTTCCTGGGTGTGAGGTTTTCTTTGGGGATGATGAAGATGTTTTGAAACCAGACAGAAGAGATGGTTTTGCAATGCCATTGAATTGGTCACTTTTAAGTGTTAATTGCATGTTATATGAATCTCCCCTCGAATTTTTTCCTGTGCTGGGAATGGACCCCAGGACCTTGTACATGCTAGGCAAGCTCTCTGCCACTAAACTGCATTCCCAGCCCTCACCTTGACTTTGAAAAAGAATGTATCCAAATTCACTTAGTGGCCATATTAATTGATGTGGAAAAAAAATTTTGATAAAATTAACACCTAGTCATGATTTAAAAACAAACTCTGATAGTGTGGGAATAGGGAACTTCTTCAACCTGTTAAGAGCTGCTTCAAAGTACCTACAGGTAACACATTTAATGCTGAATGTCTAAACACTTAAACATTTTTGCCCTAAGTTTGGGAACAAGGCAAAAATATCTGCTCTTACCACTTCCATGCAATCGTGTACTGGAGGCCCTTGCCAAAGCAATAAGGCGAGAAAGTGGGGAAATACATGCATGGAGAAAATCCCAAGGAATTTAAAAACAGATCAAAACTATTAGAGCCAAATAATTTTATTTAGCAAGATCAAAGGCTACAAAGTTAATATATCAAAATTCATTATATTAGCAACAAACAATTAAATGTTTGAAAACACAATAGCATTTAAAAAAACATAAAATAGACAGGTGCAATGATGCATACCTGTGATCCCAGTTATTTGGGAAGCTGATCACAAGTTCAAGGCCAGCCTTGGCAGCTTAGTGAGACCCCGTCTCAAAGTAAAAAAAAAAGTGCTAGGGATGTAGCTCAGTGGTAGAGCACCTGCCTAGAAGGTATAAGGGCCTGAGTTCGATCCCCAGTATCACACACACACACACAAACACACACACACACACACACACACCATAAAACACAAACACTTAGGCATACATTTTTCAAAATGTGTAAGTTTTGTACACTGAAAACTACAAAATATTGCTGAGATAAATTAAAGAGCACTTAGATAAATGTTATATACCAAGTTTATGTATAAAAATGCCAGCTCTTCCCATATTGATCTATAGATTTAACACAATCCTGATCAAAATTCCAGCAGGCTTTTCTTGTGGTAGAAATTGTCAAATAGATTGTAAATTGTGTACAGAAATGCAATCAAACTACAACTACCAAAGCAATTTTGAAAAACAAGGATAGAGTTAGAGCACTTTTGCTATTTGATTTTTGAGAATGACTATAAATCTGCAATAATCAAGACAGTGTGGTATTAGTGGAAGGATAAACAAATAGATCAAATAGAATAGAGTCCAAAAATAGATCCACATATATGCAATCAGTTGATTTCTAAAAAAATATTTTTAGTTGTAGATGGACGCAATATTTTTATTTATTTATTTTTATGAGGTGCTGAGGAAGGAACCCAGTGCCTCATAAATGCTAGTAAGTGCTCTAACACTGAACTACAACCCCAGCCCCAATCGACTGATTTTTTAAAATATCTTTTTCATTGTAGATGGACACAAAACCTTTATTTTATTTATATGTGGTGCTGAGGATCAAACCCAGTGCCTTACACATGCTAGGCAAGCACCCTACCACTGAGCTACAAACTCAGCCCAATCAATTGAGTTTTGACAAAAGTGCCAAGGGATTCAGTGTGGAAAGGAAACTGGCATTAAAACATATCTTCATGAAAGAAAAAAAATGAACCATGATCCATACCTCACACCATACTCAAAAGTTAACCTGAAATGGATCAGGGATCTAAGTTTAAAAACTAAACCCACAAAATTTCTGGGAGAAAACAAGAGAATGTTTTCTGGCCAGGGATAGGTAAAGATTTCTTAGGACACAAAAAAGTTTAAGAAATATATTGATAAGACTTCATCAAAATTTTATACTTTGTTCTTCAAAAGCCACTCTTTTTTCTTTTCTTTTCTTTTTAATTAGGGTCTTACTAAGTGGCTGAGACTGCCCTTAAGTTTGCAATCTTCTAGCCTCAACCTCCAGAATTGCTGAGGTTACAGGCATGCACCACAGCACCCGACTAGAAGACACTTTTAAAAAACAAATTGTAAATTAAGGATTAAGAGAGAGAGAAAAAAAGATACACACATATGTGCTGTACACACACAAACACACATACATATGACAAAGGACTTATATCCAGAATACATAAAGAATTTATAACTAAATAAAAAGACAACCCCATTAAAAAATAAGCAAAATAATTGAACAAGGGACTGGGGTTGTGGCTCAGTGGTAGAGTGCTTGCCTAGCATGTGTGAGGCACTGGGTTTGATTCTCAGTACTGCATATAAATAAATAAAATAAAGGTCCATCAACAACTAAAAATACATATATTTTTTAAAAATTGAACAAACACTTCACAAAAGAAGACATACAAATGGATAATAAGCATATGAAAATATGCTCAGTATCTTTAGTTGGCAGGGAAGTATAAATTAAAACCACAATAAAACACCACTGTCACACTAGAATGGTTAAAATTAACAAGACTAACAATACAAAGTGTTGATAATGATATGGAGCAACTGGAGTGTTCTTACCCTGCTGGTGGGTGTGTAAAACACACAGTCACATTGGAAGAGCTTCCTTACGAAGATAAATATACATGTCCCTACAGTCTCATAATTTTACTCCTGTTTCTCTGAGGTAAATGAAAATGTCCATACAAAAGGTTTATGCATGAATTTCATAGCAAATTTATTCACAATAGCCCCAAACTGGAAACCCAAATGTCACTCAGTAGAATTGCAGAAATGATTCATGCTCTATCTATATGGTGGAATACTATTCAGCAATAAAGAAATACAAGTATATGTGAAAATGTAAAGGAAACTTAAAAATATTTTGGTTCAGTCAAAGGAGCTAGTCATAGAAAAGGACTGTATGGTTTCCTTTACATGAAATTCTGGAACAGATGAAACAGTCTATAGCAGGAGAAAGCAGATCAGTGTTGACTGGGAAAGAACTAGAAGATGGACAGAAGATATGGGGGAAAATTTGGAGGGATCAAAATATTCTACACCTCCACTGGATTTTATCATAGTTATACCCCAATACAATTGATGTGAATAAATAAGACTTCACCTGGGTCAATCTTGGCTTTTCCACTTACTAGTTGTGTAATATTGGGCCAGTTATTTCACTTTTCTGTGTCTCTATTTCCTCATTTGAAAAGTGAGAAGAAGAAGAATACGTCCCTCACACAGGTGTTTTTGTTTTTAAGAGGTAGGGTCTTGCTATGTTGGCCAGGCTGGCCTCAAACTCCTGGGCTCAGCCGTCCTCCCATTTCAACATCCCAAGTAGCTGCAACTTCAGGTGCACGCCACCATGCCCGATCTCTCATAGGTTTTGGTTTTTGCAATTTTTTAGATAACTTCAGTTGGGTTCGAAATTTTTAAAGGAGCTAATTTATTGAGAATTAAGGTAGCCAACCTCCGAGAAGGTCTCCACAGTGAGTAAGGCTGCATTATGGAACCAGGAGGTGGACTTTGAGAGAAGGCCATCCAGCTCCCTGAGGCCTCTGCTCTTGGACCACTCTCTGGGGGAAGCCAGCCACCGTGTCATAGAGACACTCGAGCAGTCCTGGAGAAAGCTCAGGATGGCCAGGAACTGAGGCCCCCTGGCAGCATCTGTGCCAACTTGCCAGCCATGGAAATGAACCCACTGCATCCCAGTCAAGCCTTTAGATGACGGGCTGACATCTTGACCTCAAGCAACCTCATGAGCCAGAACCACCCAGCGATGCTACTCCCAAGCCCTGGCCCACAGGAAGTGTGCAACACAGTACACATTAGAGCTCAAGCCAGGCACAGCGGTGCACAGCTGTGGTCCCAGCTACTCGGGAGGCCGAGGCAGGAGGATCGCTTGAGCCCAGGAGTGAAACCTGGCCTGGCAACATAGCAAGAACCCATCTCAATAAACAAACAAATAGTGTTATTGCTTAGAGCCATACATTTGGGGGTAATTTGTTACATAGCAGTATTCGTTAATAGGAGCACTACTATTAATAGCTGACTTTCGTTTATCATGTGACCTACTATGCTACTAGCAGGCAGTGAGCTGGCTATCCTCAGCCTGTTCACTCTGTGCTCCAAAAGCCCGACCTGATCAGATGCAACCAGCTCATGTAATCTCTGGCTTCTCCTCAGGTTTGGCCGGGAGGGCAGGAGGGAGCGGGGAGGGGTCTTCCAGGAGGAGGATGGGAGAGGGAAGAAGAATGGGTCAGGATGGGTATCCCTCTGCTCCTTCCTGCAGGGCACCTCAGCCTGGCTGTGTCCCTCAACGGGAGGTCACAGCATCTCCTAAGGTGTCTCTCTCCACAGGACTCTTTCTGGGCAGCTTAACAGCAGGACTAGGGAGGTAAGCACCTAACTAGCTCAGCCCTGCCTTATCCCTGGTGAGTCCCCTCTAGCCACCCACAGCTACAGCTTCCCTTCCTTTAATTCCAATTTGAGCCTGTCAGCTCTTTCCTTCTGAGACTGACTGGCCACCCCAATTTAAGAACCGATACTTCAGAGAGGGAAGTAGGAACTCAAAGAGGAACAGAAAAATAACTCAAAAGCAAACGGAGGGGCTGGGATTGAGGCTCAGTGGTAGAGCGCTCGCCTAGCACGTGTGAGGCACTGGGTTTGATTCTCAGCACCACATTAAAAAAAAACAAATAAATAAAATAAATGTATTGTGTCCTCGTCCATCTACAACTAAAAACGTTTAAAAAACAAAAACAAATGGAGAACAACCAGAGGCCACCCAGAAGTATGTCCTGCAGACAACAGGCCCTAATGGATGCTTCTTGACCTAATGAGTGAATGCATGACTTTGTGGGTCCTGGGGAAGACCCGCCTGTCCAGCCTTCTTCTTTTTTATTTTATTTATTTTTTATCCCACTTTCTTGAAGGGTCAGCACCTGGACTACTTCAGCCAGACACTGATGACCAGTTCCCCAGCCCCAGGCCAAAGTGGAAGTTTCTGGAAGTTTTGCCTTAGGAGGATTAACGCAGAGCCCAGTACACCCAGGAAGCAGCCCCCAACCTCAGTGAGAGACTCAAGAGTTATTTTTGAAAAGCAAGCAAGGCCTGCAGGCGGCCCTGGCAGAGCACAGAGCTGGAAGATGGGCGAGCCAGGAGCAGAGAGAGAACAGACAGCTAAGGCAGAACCTACGCCCTGTCCCTATGACGTCAGCCCCACGCACTGTGACATAAGATGGTGGCGGATGGCAGGGGGAGACATCCTGCACTCCCTTGGGGACTTTTATAAATTGTGGTAAGATGCACACCACAGAAACATTTATCCTTGAGGCTCTTTTAACTATTCCCTCCCCGGGCTGAATGACACTGGGGACTGAGTTCCCACTGGGCCAGGGAGTGGGAACAGCAGCCAAAAATATTGGCCACCGAAGGATGTGTGAGGTTGTGCCCTAGCCAGGGGGAAAATCCTAAAATTGGAGGAAGGACTCTGAGGTGAAGCTGGGGGCCAAGGATTCAGAAAGAGCTGGCAGCCTCCATCTCTGCCAAGTAACAGGAGGCAGAAGTGGCGGTGGGGGTGGGGCAGGGAGTGGGGGCAGAGGAGCAGGTGCTGGGCTGGGGTTGGAACCACGAGCTTCAGGGGGCAGAAGGCAGGCAGGCAGCTGAATGCAGAAGACGCCTAATGAAGCGAGCGAGCAAAGAAGGGAGAGGTGCTTGCCACTGGGCAGGGGGGCTCACAGGCAGCCAGAGGGAGCCAACAAGGTCCCAAAATAACTCCTGCTTCTGCAGGAGAGACTGGAACTAATCAAGGTCGGATTAATCCAAAACTCCATCCGGGAGAGGCTGCGTGTCTCCAAGCAGGGACTGCAGGAGAGGAAAATAAACAAAAGATGTGATTCACAGCTTTGAGGGGCTGTGGTCCCAGAAAACAGGGCCAACAGAGAAGCCAGTCTTCCTAGGTCCTCAGTCGGAGTGGTGCCTGTAGCCAACATCTATTATGTGCCTACTGTGTGCCCCATGCTCTGGCATATGGTTAAGCATGTGGACTCCAGAGTCAGCCTGCTCGGATTGGATTTCCTGTTCTATTTCTTGCTGTGGGTCCCTGGTGAAGTCCATTTCCCACTTCTGAGCCTCGGTTTCCTAACCTGGAAAGTGGGGGTAAGATTCACACCTGCCCCAGAAGATAGTTGAGAATAGCAGCTCAATGTATGCAAACTTTTATCATGAATCTTCCCAGCAGAGCGGGGGGCGGGGGGGGGGGGAGTGTTAGGTTTCTGTCTCCCCATCTGAGGCTCAGAGAGCCCAACGGGAAATGCCACCATTGGGGTTCCCATGAGTCTGAACCGGAAGCACATCCCTTCATTAGGCAGGGGGTCACAAAGCCCTCAGCGAGGCAGGGCCAATCCCTCACCCACGGCCTCTCTCCAGGGAACAGCAGATCCAGCCTGCACTCTCGAATCAGCCTCTGGGAAGGACATGTGAGGAGACTGTTGCCCTGGACTTCCTGTGGGACCTTGGCCAAGTTCTGTCCCCTCTCCAGGTCTGGGTTTCCCCAGTTGCAGAACAAGGGATGGTAAAAGGTGATTCTGGAGAGTCTAGATTCTTGCACGCTGACTCTCCAGTGGGTGTAGGGTGCGGGTGGCAAGGAAAGAAGAGGGCCCAGCATGGTGGCACACACCAGTAATCCCAGCCGCTTGGGAGGCTGAGGCAGGAGGATGGCGAGTTTGAAACCAGCCTCAGCAACTTAGCAAGGCCCTAAGCAACTCAGTGAGACCCTGTCTCTAAATAAAATATAAAAAAGATCTGGGGATGTGACTCAGTGGTTAAGCATCCCTGGGTTCAATCCCCAGTACCAAAAAAGAGAGAGAGAGAGAGAGAGGAGGGCCATTGCAGGCAGCCCTCTCTTCCTTGGGCCTCTACCTTCCTCTGGGGAATAGTTTCAGGCAGGTGGAACAACAAAGGCCAGGAAATGAGAGCAAGCATGACTTACCGGGGGTAGTTTCAAGCAGACTAATCCAGTAACCTGGTCTCCACACTCCCTGGATTTTTCTACCTCTGCTAATAACTGTGGGCCAGGCGCTGTTCTAGGAGCTGGATGCAACAGGGGACAAAACAGACATAACCACCATCTTCCTGGGCTCGGGTTCTAATGGGGGAAGTGGACAAAATGGAGTAAACAACTCGATGACCAGGATTATTTCAGAATGGGATAAGTGCTATAGGACAAAAACAAACAAACAAAAACCCTTCAGGACTGCGTGTAGCTCAGTGGTAGAGTGCCTAGTGAGCATGCTCAGGCTCCGAGTTTGCTTCCTAGTATGGCACCAATAACAACTAAATGCTTATAAAGCATCTACTATAGGCCAAACATTGCTAAGATGTGCAATAATTTAATCCTACAACCCTATAAGATACGTGCTATTATCATCACCCCAAACTTGTAGCTAAGGGAACAAAGGCACAGAGAGGTTAAGGAATTTGCCCAGGCCACACAGCTTCTAATAAGGGGCAGAGCAGAGTTTCATTCCCAGGCCATCTGGCTGCACTGTGCTGGCTAGTGGGGAGAGCATTAAGTAGGGCAATTTGTCCAGGGAAGAGATGTCTAGAGAGGTGACATTTGAGCTGAGACACAATGTTAAGACATGGGAAGTCCAGGAGGCAGAAAGTTCCAGATGGAGAGAACATTGAGTGCAAAGGCCCTGAGGCGGGTAGGGCTTGGCAGGCTGGACAAAGAGCAAGGGGACCCGTTTTAGCCATAGCAGAGGACAGAAGAGATCAGAAGAGTGCTCGGCACAGACACGTGGGGGTGAGAAGGAGCCCTGTTTGTCCTCTAGGACAGATAGATCCTCCCTGCTTGTCCCAGGGATGTGCAGGAAGCCTGGCCTAAAACTGTTCTGACAGGCGTGGGGCCCCTGCTCTCCCAGAATCAGGCCGATTAGGCTCAGGCAAAGCTGATCTCCACCCGGGGCCTGTGGCTGGGAAATGGCCCCAGCTGGGCCTCTCCACTTCTGTTTAGCCTCCCACCACAGCGACCCCAGGTCACAGCCTCCGCCTCCGCGCCCGATGGGGCCAGGGAAGCCTCTCCTCCCTCAGTCCTCACCCTAAATCCGCATCCTCCCTGGCCAGAGCCACAGACAAGGGACTGCTGTCCTCCAGCCGGGACAAGACCTCTTAACTCCTGCCCTCTGGGCTCTAGTCCTGTTCCAGCCGGGTGCGGGGACCCCCATGTTCCCCAGACTGGTCTCCTAGGGTGTGAGGGAGAAGCCTAAAGAGGCAGGGAGAAGGGTAGGGCTCCATGTTCCTAGTTCTGTAAACCTGAATCTCATTCCAGCTTCCATCCCTTTGTGGTCCTGGGAATGTGGCTTCACCTCACCCAGTCTCAGTTTCTGTCTCTGAAAAATGGGGATGATGATACCTCTCTCACAGGGCCATTGGGAAAGCCGAATATAACGTGTCCCAGAGGGAGCTTTCCGGGACCTCAGAGTGTTCTAAGTGTTCAAACCCAAGGCCTTATGCTTACAAGGTAAGCCCTTTACCAACTGAGCTATATCCCCAGCCCGTGAACCCAGCTTTGAAATGTCCGTGATTAAGTTCTTCCCTTCACCTGGTCTTGCTCCTCTCCCAGACTTCCTAGCTGCCTAGTGGCCCAATTCAGAAATGTAGATGTCACCTGCCTGCCTTCTCTCTGCTCTGCCTAACACCTCAAGGACAACTTATTATTATTTCTGTAGTGGACTGTCCTCAAAGATGGCACCCAACAGGTGCTCCCTTCCTATCAGGGCATGCTGACCTTGTCAAGAGGTCACAGATATAGTGGCACTTGCCTATCATCCCAGCAACTCAGGAAGCTGAGGCAGGAGGATGACAAGTTTGAGGCTAGCCTCAGCAACTTAATGAAAAAAAAAAGAGCAGGAATATAGCTCAGCGGTGGAGTGCTCCTGAGAATGAGGGAGGCGGGTGGAACTTTACCACTTGCAAAAAGAATGACATCAAATCCTCACCGCACTCCACAAATGAAAACTAACTCAAGCCAGGGGTGGTGTCACCTGCCTGTAATCCCAGTGACTCAGGAGGCTGAGGAAGGAGGATCGGGAGTTCAAAGCCAGCCTCAGCAATTTAGCAAGACCCTAAGCAACTTAGTGAGACCCTGTCTCTAAATAAAGAGTAAAAAGGACTGGGGATATGGCTCCGTGGTTAAGCGCCCCGGGTTTAATCCCTGATACCAAAAAAAAAAAAAAGAAAGAAAGCCAACAACAACAAAAAACCAACTCAAATTGGATCAACGACTTAAATACAGGGCTAACACTATAAAACAATTAGAAGAAAACATCAGGGGAAATCTTCATGATCTTGGACTTAGAAATGCATTTTTTTAATGTAACTTTATTTTCCTTGTTAATTTGGTTTTGTGGTGCAACCTCATGCCTCGCACATGCTAGGCAAGCGCTCTGCCACTGAGCCACAGCTCCAGCCCTTTGGCGATGTGTTCTTGAATTTGATACCAAAAGCAAGAGCAACAAAAGAAAACACTAAGTTGGACAAAAGTAAAAGTAAAAACACGTGTGTCAAAGGAGGCTCTCAAGAAAGGAAAAGAGGGCCGGGCTGTGGCTCAGGGGCAGAGCGCTTGCCTAGCACGGGTGAGGCCCTGGGTTCCATCCTCAGCACCACAAATAAATAAATGAATAAAATAAAGGTCCATCAACATCTGAAAATATATAGTAAAAAAATAAATTATAAAGGTTCTTTGTTTTAAAGAAAGTGAAAAGACAGCTCATAAAAGGGGAGGAGGTATTTGCACATGGTGTACTGATCAGGGTTTTAGTATCTATCTGCATGAATAAAGAACTTGTACAGCTCAACAACGAAAAGACAAACAACCCAACTGAAAAACGTGCAAAGTAATTGAATAGCATTTCTCCAAAGGATAGACGCAAATATATGCCAAAAAGCACATGAAAAGATGCTCAATATTGTTGGTTATAGGGTAACTGCCAATCAAGACCACAGTGAGACACCACCTCACACCAGCTATGATGACCTTCACTTTTTTTTGTAGTACCAGGGATTGAAAACAGGGGGCGCTTATCCACTGAGCCGCATCCCCAGCCCTCTTTATATTTTATTTAGAGAGGGTTTCATTGAGTTGCTTAGGGCCTCGCTAAGTTGCTGAGGCTGGCTTTGAACTCTTGCTCCTCCTACCTCAGCCTCCCAAGCCAAGTGCACTACCACACTCAGTGCCTTAACTTTTTTATAAAGGTGGGAGGGGACTGGATGACAAGTGTTGCTAAGGATGTGGCAAAATAAGAACTTGTGTTGTCTTGGCAAGTCAGGTCTGTCTTAACAAAGTACCATTTGTGCCCAGCGACATATGCCCGTGATCCCAGCTACCTGGGAGGCTAAGGTAGAAGGCTCTCAAGTGCAAGGTCCGTCTCACTTTCAAGGGCAATTTATCAAAATAATAATAATAATAGTAATGATAATAATAATTTTTTAGTAAAACTTTTTTTTAAAGGACTGTAGACTGGGTGGCTGATGAACAATAGGAATGTATTTCTCACCGTTGTGGAGACGGGAGGTCCAAATCAAGATGCCAGCCTGAGCGATTTAATGAGACCGTGTCTGAAAATTAAAAAAAAATGAAAAGGGCTGGGGATGTAGCTCAATGCTAAAGTGACCCTGGGTTCAGTTCCCAGTACCCCCCAAGCCCCCAGCAAAAAAAGACGCCAGCGTGACCCAGTTCTGGTGAGGGCCCTCTTCTGAACTGCAGACTGCTGATTTCTCCATAGAGCCTCGCATGGCGTAGAAAGAGCGGGAGGGCTCTCGGGGTCCCTTTATAAGGGTATTCGTTCCCATTCATCAGGCTGCACCCTCAGGATCTCATTAGCTCCCAAGATCCACTTAACCTTGGGGGTTAGAATTTCAACAAATGGATTTGGGGAAGACACAAACATTCAGTCCATTGCTCTCGTACTTCGCCAGCAGGAGTGTAATATGGTGAGGCCACTGTGGAGCACGGTTTGGCGGTTCCTCAAAAAGTTAAACATAGAGCTACCATATGACACAGTAATTCCATTCCTAAAAGAACTGAAAGTAGGGACTCCAACAGATATTTGTTCACCCATGTTCATAGCGGCACTATTCACGATAGCCAAAAGGTGGGAACAACCCAGATGTCCAGCTGCAGATGAGTGGATAAACAAATCGTGGTGTGTATAGACACAACAGAATATTATTCAGTCACAAAAAAGGAATGAAGGGCCGATCTGTCCTACAACTCGAGTGGAGCTTGACAATACTATGTTAGGTGAAAGGATTCAGATAGAGAAAGTCACATATTGTATGATTCCTTTTCTAGGGAAGTATCCAAAATAGGTCAATCTGTTGAGACAGAAAGCAGATCAGTGGTTGTCAGGGGCTGAGGAAAAGAGCATGCAGAATGATTACTCAAAGGATATGGAGTGATGAAAACGTTTGGAAACTAGGAAGAAGTGCTGCACGTTGTGAATGTGTATAAATGTCACTATGTTGTGCACATAATTATATGTATATAGACTAATCATTGTAATAAAAGGGTTGAGCTCGTTTCCCCTCCCCTTGAATCAGACTGGTCTTGGGACTGATGTTGACCATTAGGCTACAGCAGAAGGAATGTTCTGGAACTTCTGTGGCCAAGCCTTAAGAGGGCTGCTTCTGCTTCTTGGAAGTCAGCTGCCATACTGAGAGCAGTCCTACTCACAGCATCATAAGAAATTAAAAAGATCGCTGTTTTAAGCCACAGAGATGTAGGGGGATTTATTGTGCAACAACACATAAACGATTCTACCTCTGAAAACTTCACAAGGTCAGCAGGGCACAATGGTGCCTATCTGTCATCCCAGCAGCTTGGGAGGCTGAGGCAGGAGGATTGGGAGTCCAAAGCCAGCCTCAGCAACTTAGCAAGGCGCTAAGCAACTCAGTGAGACGCTGTCTCTAAAAAAATACAAAAAGGGCTGGGGATGTGGCTCAGTGGTCAAGTGCCCCTGGGTTCAATCCCTGGAACCTAACCCCCAAATGAAAACTCTCTATCCCCCACTACCCTTCTCCCTTCTCCCTCCAAGCAGTAGGATCTGGCTGGAGTCCAGCCTCTGGAGCTTCACCCTCCCTTTCAGCCAGAAGGGAGCTTCTCGCCCCATCCCATGCCCTCAGTCCTCCAGATGTGACCAAGCTCTTTACTGTGAGCTGCACGACTGTCCCCCCCCCACCCCCCATCTCCTGGGCCCCAGCGCCCTCAGCCACCTCTGCACCCTCCTTTATGCTGTTCCTGGGACTCCCCACTTCCCCTCCTGAGAAAGGCGGTTCCCTGCACTGGGAACATTCCTACCACCTTTCTTCCGGCTCACTCTTTCTCCTTTGGGTTCTGCTCAGACACCAGTAGCTCCAGGAGGCCCTCCCTGGCCCACACCCCCCGGGCAGCGTTGGGTTCCTCCTCCGGAGGTCCCCGGCTCTGTTCTCATCCCCATCATCGCAGCAGCAGCTTTTGGATTGTTTTTGCCTTTTTAACAATCTGTCTGTTTCACTGATCAATTTCAGGACAGGGACAAAGTCTGTTTTCAGAGCCTGGTGCGGGGCTGGCACATCGGAGCTACTTAGGGAACCCCGGGGAAGGGAAGAGAGTCTGCAGTATGGCTGGACCGGCTGGGACAGCCTCGTTTCTCACATGGGACTGCTGTGTGAGGGCTTCCCCTACACCTCCTTCTTCCTTCCCCAAAGACCCTGGCCACTTGGAGAGGCCTGGAGAAGAGGTCAGCGAGGAGCTGCTAGGGGCTTGAGTGATACATGTCAAGGCGTGGTGGGTGGAGTCCTCTTCTATGTGCCCAACACCTTCTACCCAAACCCTGGACTGGAACAACTGAATGCCCTATCCATCTCCCCAGTACAGAGTGTCATGCAGAGCTTATTTGCACAGGCTATGCAGGTAGGCAGGCCAGCTTCAAATCCTGCCTCTGCTAGCTCCCAGCTGTGTGACCTTGGAGGAGTGACTTCACCTCTCTGATCCATTCTCCCTTCATCAGTAATATAGGGCATGACAATGGCACCTTGTAGGTTGTCATGAGGATTAAATGAGATAATATGCCTAAAAAACACTTGGCACAGTTGCTGGCACATGGCAGGTTCCCTAAATGTTAATGAGATCTCTTCCTATCACCCTGCGAACTGCACCAATCTAGGTCTAGCACTGCTCCTGGCGTGTGAAAGGTGTTCGGCAGATGCCTGAGGAATGAAGGAGCGAGGAATCTGGTGAGAAAACAGGAGTGATCATAATCACATATAAATAGGCACTTATTCAGTCTTTATAACCTCTAAGGGACGCGGGTAGTATTATTGTACCCACTTTATTGGTAAGGAAACTGAGGCTTGAGGGCATGCAGGATCTAGTGAGTGGAGGTAATGCAGGTCCTTAGTCCTGGAGCTGCCAGCCTGTGCTGCCTCTCTAAGCACCAGGTTCACCTCTCCTGTCAGTGTGGCCTCTAGCCCCTCTATGACCTCAATCATGTCACCTCTCTCTGGGCCAGTCACCCAACCTGCCAAAAGAGGACTGTAGGAGTTCGTGTTGAGGGCGCTTCCTCCCGGTTTAATAATCCCAGCCTTGGCTGTTGCTAGTGACCTGCTGACTGGCGGGCGGGTTCATGGTCTGGACTGTCACCAGGGGGTTACCACATGTGGACTGCTGCACTATCCCCACATATACACACGCTGGGGGAGGGGTCTAGCCTCTGCCTCTTCCTAGCCCCCTGAAGGCCCTGAGAGAGGCTGAGGCAGCCACCCCCAGATGTCTATTCCTGTCCCTGGCCTAGTGCCGTGCTGGGGAAGCAACAGCTATTTTGAGGCCCTTCTCCCTCCAAGCGTGAGTGGTGGAAGGCGCTGGGAACATCCCGAACTAGGAGGCTGCCCGTCGCAGCCTTGCCCTGGATCTTGGCCACCCCAGGCCTCCGTGGCTCTGCCTCATTTCCCAGCGAAGGTGATGTGACCATCTCTGATCAGAGCCACCACACTGGGATAACCCAGGGGAACTGATCCCAGTGGTGTCTAGAGCACAGGGTGACTGGTCTGGCCCTTTGGGAAAGGGACAGCAGCAGCTACAGCTAGGCCCACCCAGCTAGTCTGAGCTTGAAATTGGGAGAGAGGATTATCAGGACAACGGTATAAAAATACTTGACATGTCTTGAGTGCTCATGATGAGACAGGCTCTGTTCTAAGCACTTGACATAGAATAGTGATTTTACCTTTGCACAGAAGAAACAGGTTCAGAGAAGGGAACTGACTTGCCTGAGGTCACACAGCTGGTGAGTGACTGAATTGGGACTCGAACCCAGGCAAGCTGGTTCCAGAGTCCATGCTTGTAACTGCTTTTCTTCCCTGGAGCCCTCCAGGCCCAGGGAACTCAGGTGAATAAGGAGAAGGAGCACTGGTTCCAGGGTCAGCCCCCCTCAGTCAGTCTCCACCCAGAGCTTTGCTCCCTCACCTGTAAAACGGAGATAAGGATAGTGCCCACTTCCAGAGTGGAAGTAAACAATAGTAGTAACATACGTTTAAGGACTGGGGCTCAGTCACTTCTTGAAATTGTGAAATTAACATATGTACGTGTCCATTCGTTTGTCCAGGCTGCTATAACAAAAACATTACAAACTGGGAGGCTTCAACAACAATTTATTGTTTGTGGTTCTGGACACTGGGTCGTCCAGAATCAAGACACCGGCAGATTCAGCATCTGATAATGGCCTGGTTCATCCTGGTTCACAGGCGGTGTCTTCCTGTTGTGCACTCACATGGAGGGAAGTGTGAGACGGCAGTGTGGCTGTCTTCCATCGGGGCACTGATCCCACTCAGGAGGGCTCTGACCTAATAACCTGATCCCTGCCAAAGGCTGCACCTCCTGATGCTTATCATGTTGGGGTTAGGATTCCAACACAGGGATTTGGCCGGGGGTAGGGGTCACAAACATTCAGAGCGTAACAACCGGTAAAATAAAACGGTACAAAAGGGCACACAGTAAAAAGTGAGTCCCTCTTCTTAATGCACACCTTTAATTTCTCTCCCCAGAGGTAACCACCATCAACAATTTCTTGGGTCACCTTTTGGAAATGTTCCATGCAAAAAAAAAAAAGAAAAACTAAATGGAATAGTAGTTAAAAACACAGTCTACCTGGTCAAAACGTTGGCCCTGAGCTTCTAGTTACAAGAAGCTTGGGTAAGTTACTTCTTCTGAGTCTTGGCTTCTCCATATGTAAAATGGAATTAATAAAACTAAGTACAGGAAGGGGTGTGGCTCAGTGGTCGAACACTTGCATATTGTGTACAAGGCCCTAGGTTTGATCCTCAGTACTGCAGAAAAATAAAGTACATACTTTATAGAGTAGCTGTGAGGACAAATGCAAAGTGTTTAGAACACTCTCGTGCACACAGCCGGCCAATCACTCCTCACACACAGCAGATCCTTTCTGATAGACATTGAGGTGACCTTTTGCCATTACAAACAATGCTGCAAGATACATCCTTGCTCACCTGTCCTCTGGCATGTGCAAGAATACTATGGGACAAATTCCTGGTGGAGAAAACCTGGGTCAAACAGCAGTGCCCTTGGATTCTCAATTAATTTTTGCATGAGTCGATCACACAGGACACAGGGGCAGGAAGAGTTCCACAAGGGAATGAGCATGATGAAGGAATGAGATGCGTTTCTGTCTCTGAGGTTCAGGAAGGGCTGTGTCTGCTCCAGCAACCTGGAGGAGGTGGTGGCTCCCCAGGCCCCTGGCCAAGCAGATGGAGGGTTTAATTTTATCTAGATTGTCCCCATAAGTTTTTACAGGAAATTTTTATAGGATTAGAGGAACAGGAGCCCCTAAGAGGCAGTGGCTGCCTTCCAAAATGCTGAAGCAGATATAATTTCCTTTGCCGCCATCCTCCAAGGCAGCATCCAGAGGCTGGCAGGGACTACCTAGATGCCAAAGGCACTTTAGAATGGTGCCCATCAGGTTCTTCCTTGAACATCCTTCTAGTTCCTGGACATCCCCGAATTAGGAGAACAAGATGATACATGCACAGGTTTAGGGGTAAGACAGAAGTTGGCCCAAATTACTGTGACCTTGGGCAAATCATTTCCCCTTCTAAGCCTCAGAAAATAATGGGACTTACCCCTCGTAGGTATGGAGCCAAACCCAGTCAAGTGTTTAGCGCAGTGCCTGCTTCATAGCGACAGCCTAGTGAACGGCCACGGAGGGGACAAGGATCCCACCTCAGAAGGCCCAGGAAACACGGCTACGCTCTTGCAGACTCCCACCCTCACCTAACCGCTGCTGCCCCACCGCCTCCTAGGGAAGGCTCCGGATTTCCCTGCCTGGGAAATGGGCTGTGTGCGTTGTTTCCCAGTGAGTTCTAAGACTTCACTGGAGTGAACATTCGGTTTTGTGTCTGATCCAAAAGGGTAAATGGGAGCAGGAACCCTCAGACGGGGAGGGGAGGAACCTAGAGGTTTCCCGAGCCCCAGCCCCCCGCGGCCCCCTGCCATTTATCTGATCTGATTTAGGGTCTACTCTTGCGGAGAAGTCCCAGAACGACTAACAAAGACAGTAATGACAGCAAGTATCCCGTTGATCCAGGCGGCAGATGCATCGGTTAAGAGCAGAAGCTCCGGCTCAGACCCACCGTAGGTTCTGTTCTGGAGTGAATCGTGCCCGTGGGAGTTCACTTCTCTCAGCCTCAGCCCTTTCCTCACCCTAAAGCGGTGC
The DNA here is from genome assembly GCF_902686455.1 of Sciurus vulgaris. Lineage (NCBI taxonomy): Eukaryota > Metazoa > Chordata > Mammalia > Rodentia > Sciuridae > Sciurus > Sciurus vulgaris. The sequence continues at coordinate 137,853,155 of NC_136468.1, forward strand.
AAACGGCTCTGCGGCGCGGCTGGGAGAGAGGAGGAGACCGACCCGCGCGTCTGCGGCCTGGAGGCCGCCGCCCCTCCACGCCTCCGCAGGCGGAGTCCCCAGCGGCCTCCCGCGCCGCGCGGCGGGGACCCGGGTGATTGCAAACAGCCGCCGGCCTCATTAGAAGACGTGTAATTAGCGGTTGATGGAACCCGAGCCGCGCGGGCTAATTACCCTGGGAGAGGCTGCTCCGCCGCCGCGCGTCTGCACCCCAGTGAGGCCGGGAGGGGCCGGATCTGCTTCGAGAACCCAAGACGGAACCTGCGTTTGCTCCCCGGGCTGTGCTGTGCACCAGGAGTAAATCGTTCATTCAAAACAGCGTTTACTATGCACTCACGGTGCCGGGCACAGTGCCCACGTAATCCTGCTTAAACTTCCATTCTAATACTTCCTAATAATAGACACCGTTATTATCCAATTGCACAGATGGGGAAACTGAGATCTAGAGCCGTGAATTCACCGCCTCGACAACACCTGGCTAGGAAGTGAAGCAAGGAGGGTTGGAACCGACGTCGGCCGTCGCTCCACTTGATTACACTAGGTGGACAGTGAAACAGGGCGCAGGAGGACAACAGTCGCGTAAATGGGATTAGGGACTCTGGACTCGGAAGGTTTGGGCTTCGAATTCTGAGCCTGCTCCTTACTGAATACTTGACTCTGGTCTGGGTCCCAACTGCATCTATAAAATGGACGCGACGTTAGGATTAAGCGAACGGTGGCTGAGAAGTGTTAGAGACGGTTATTTTTAGGGAGGTAGGAGGCTGGGTCAGGCAGGGTCTTGAGCTCTACGCAGGGGGGCCTCTGGCGCCCCCTGCCGCTCAAAGGAGGACGCCGGAGATCGTGTTCGTGGATAACGAGTTGTTCTAGGGGGAGCAGAAACGGTCATTGATCCCTCCGCAGCGCCACCACCTACCCTCCCCTTAGTTCCTCCGGGCGGAAAAGAGTGGGAAATCTTTCTCAATTTATGAGTTGTGAAACCTGTCTCCCTTCATGAATCGCACGGAACCAGCCAATGCCGTGATAACTAGGGATGGACATAAAGACCTAGGTAGCTACAGGGCTATCCATCCAAGTATTGGGTAGAACAAAAAAATCTGGAGATATTTTAAACGGCCATCAAGGGAACACTGACTAAGTAAACAGTGATTCATTCAAACAATGTAATCATGCATAAGAAATAATATTGTAGCAGAACAACTGATATGAAAATAGTCAAACAAGAATGAGTCTTACAATAATTTTGGGTGAAATAAGCCAGATCCAAAAGAAAACATGCTGGAGATTATTTATGTAAAATTCAAGAATAAGCAAAACTAATCTATTGTGATAGAAGTCAGTAGCTCCGTCTAGTAAGGGCTTTTGGGAAGAGGGCTTGGGAATCTTTAGGAATACTGAAATACTCTATATAAAACTGCGTGGTGGACACACAAGTTTACACACAGAAATTCACTTAGTTGTACACGTAAGAATATGCCACATATGTATTTTTTTCAAATGGAAAGAAAGAATATGATCCTATATTCTTAAAAGAAAACAAAAGGAAGTCCATAATTTAACATAGGGTACAGTTCTTTTGTCTCAAGATTCCTGTAGAGTCTTACAGAGGATTCCAAAGGACTCCCCCCACCCCGCTATTTCTATCAATCTTTACCATGAACATTAAAACGAAGAAATGTTTAAAGCCATTAGGTTTCAGAGCAATGCTGTCATCACATTGTCACTCAGCTTCAGGAAAAACTTCACTGTCCATTTTGAGAGAATGAAAAAGGCAAATAACATCTTCGCATTATTATGAAAGTAATTTTGAAGTTGGGGACTCCCTGAGCAGTTTCTGTGGGCCTTGGTCCACACTTTGAGAATCGCCGGCCCAGGGGGAAAATGATGAAAGAAAACACTTCATGACAGTTATCCTCTCTCCAGTGCTGGGATTAGAATTTATTTTTATTTGCTTCTTTGTGCTTTTCTCTGTATATTTTTTTTAAATCCGAAAAATACAATGACCACATAATGTTTTTCAAACAAAAAACGTTACCAAAGCACCCACCTTCATAAGACTGTTGAAAGGTCCAAACAATAATAGAACTTTGGTTGCATGGAAGAAAAACCGAGCTCTAACCTGAAAATAAGGGTCCGATTTCCCGAGTGTTAATCCCTGAGCCTCAGGGTCTTGGCCTCAAAAGTTCCACCGTCCATCTTGGGGAGAGAATATAATGGCATACATAATGGAATCGCAGGATCCCGGGGCACCAAATGCGGCGGCTGTCCACCAGTATTATAAATTCCGGCGTGGAGTAGAACCACCCACCACAGCAACACGCCACTCAATTGATGAGTCCGGCCCCCACATACATTTAGGAACTCTCAGAAGGACGCATGCGCTCTTACAAACGCAAAGGCGGGGCTTTAAGGAGACTGACACAGAACTCGACCTCTCAACGTCCTAGCTCCGCCCCCATCCTGCCTCCCTCTGCGAGTGGCTGCAAGGCTGAGGAGCCAAACTTCCCATTGGCCACAGGCGGGACCGACATCCGGCGTGTACGTCGTGCCGGCCGGGGCGGAGGCCGCCATGGTGCGGTTCAAGCACCGGTGAGCTGTGGCTCGGGGGGCCCCCCACGGTGCCCCGCCCGCCCCCGCCTCGCGCTCACCTCCCTCTCGTCTGCTGTAGGTACCTGCTCTGCGAATTGGTGTCAGACGACCCTCGCTGTCGCCTAAGTCTAGAGGACCGAGTGCTGGGTGTCCTTTTTCGGGACACGATTGCCAGGATACACGGGACTTTCGGCGCAGCCGCCTGCTCGATCGGTTTCGCGGGTGGGTACAGGGGCGCTGGGGGACCGCGGGATTTGGAGCAGGCAGGCGCCGTAGAAGGGAGAAAGAAGGGGCGCGAGCGACCCGAAGCGGCCAAGTCCGTGTACCATCCCTCGTTTTGGAGGTTTTAGGTGTCTGGGACCCGGATCGGAAGGAGTCCGAATTGGATAGAGGGCTAAGGACAGGGACCTGAAGGCAGTGAGTGGGTCTTTAGACAAAAATCTTTTCTGTACCTGTTTTTCTCTTTAAGATTGTAATTAAATTTAATATATTTAAGGTGAACCATATATAGTTCCTAGTAAGAGCTACTATTTGGATACATTGACATCACATGGAAAAATGCATATTGTCAAAATTACCTCCCCACACACATCTAGAAAAACCTTGAAAGAGTAGTACAGAACACGATTGCTGTATATGTAAATGTGAAATCAGCCCAGGCAGAGACCCTTTTCCAAGTACCACATTGTTTACAGTTCCTTCTTTCATCCTAAGCCCAATCTTGAATCCTGGAGAATTAAGGAGACCTCAAGTGAGGTCTCAGCTCCCAAGTGCTAAAAGAAACCACAGAGCCAGGTGCGCTGGTATAGGCCTATAATCCCAGCTACTTGGGAGACTGAGGCCCTAGGATCCCAAGTTTGAAGCCAGCCTGGGCAGCTTAACCATACTGTCTCAAACACACCTAAAAAGGACTGAGGTGGGGGTGGGTAACCCAGTGGTAAAGCACCCCAGGGTTCAATCCCCACTACCACCACCAAAACTAATTTTTAAAAAGCCCAATTATAGTACAACCACCTGTCTTTCAGTTAAGGTGTCCCCCTTTCCCCCCCAAGACTGACCTCTCCCATCCCATTTGGACAAGAGTATTTTAAATCCTAAATTCATTTACCAGTTGAGTGGTGTATAAAGCAATGAATTACCCTCTATAAATGATTTGTTCTAAGGTTTTCTTTCAGGGACCTGTTTTTACTCCCCGATGCATCCTCCCAAGTGCCACTTTCCTAGAAGAGTCTCTGGTACATAGGCTTTTTCCCTAAAATATCTTAACTGTTGTGAATCCAAGATTTTCCAAGTTTTTCTTTATCTATAGTTCGATACCTCAATGCCTATACTGGAATAGTGCTACTTCGATGCCGAAAAGAATTCTACCAACTTGTGTGGTCAGCTCTTCCTTTCATCACATACTTGGAGAACAAAGGACACCGTTATCCTTGTTTTTTCAACACCTTACATGTGGGAGGTAGGAGTGCCATGTGGTATGCTGCTGATTTTCAGTAAATGACAGATTCAATTATCAATCATGACAGGTGGGTGGGTGGGTCATCCTGTTGTCCCATTGAGAACAAGGCATTTTTGCTTATCTCTTGGTCTTTCACAAGCTGTTGACCACAAAAAAATCTTTCAGGTACAATTAGGACATGTCAGAAGTTTCTGATTCAGTACAACAGGAGACAGTTGTTGATCTTGTTACATAACTGCACCGATGAAGGTAAGCAACACTAACCCACCAAGCAGTGATTGAGCTTCAGTTGAACAGGAGATTGCTCCCAAAGAAATCCTTCATCCCTGGTCTGTATGCTTTTCTCCAGGACAGCGAGAAGCTATCCAGAAGTCTGTCACAAGGAGCTGTTTACTAGAGGATTCTGGTGAGGAAGAGCTTTCAGACAATGGTGGTGAAGAGGCTGCTGAAGCAATGGAATGAACTTCTGCTTGTCACAAAGGTGGCTACTGTGTCCAGCCCACTTATGGAAACAGAACATTCTATGAGGCAGTAGCATCTACAGTTTTCCAAACTGGAAGACTACCAACCAGAAGACAAGTGACCAGTCCAAAATGGAGGACTTAATTAAGTTGCCTTTAATATCCCTTGGCTCAGTGGTTCTGCAGATTGTAAAGGCTCAGTAGTTACATTTCTGTACCTAATTGCTTGGTTGACATCAGGTTAAATATATTTAACTTTTATAGCATTTAGCATAAATTACAAAAAGGGGTTATAGAATTCATGTATGGCCAAGTCTCCCCATCTACAACATGACTGACTGTAGATGAAAGACTGACTCCCTCTGTGGTATTATTTTTTTAATATTTAGCCTTCCTTTGAGGCTTTGTACTCTCAACTCCCAAGCTGGATCTTAAGCAAAATAAATCATCTGGAATAGAAATTTTAAGACACAGCAACTAAACTTTATACAGATCTATAGCTAATCTAATCTGGGCTTTATAAATACCAGATTCCTTCCCAATATTTCATCAGGTGACTTGATAAGAAATGCAGCTTTTGCACTTAGGGATTGGGGGACTGGCTTCACTCACTCATTATTGCATGGTCCTGGAGCATGTGCCAAATTCAGTTCTCTGCAGTTCTTTTTTGTGGCCTTAAACACTGCACACTCATAGGAATTAGAATGGGTAAAAGCCTTGTGACCACATTTAGCCTGCTACCTCCTAATGACATCCCCAAGGATCTCTTTTCTCCATAATAAAAGGATGTAGAACTTTTTTTCTTCTTGGTACCAGGGATTAACTCGGGTGCTTACCCACTGAACCACATATATAGAGCTTTTTTAAAATTTGAGATAGGGTCTCATTAAGTTGCTGAGGGCCTTGCTAAATTGCTGAAGCTGGCCTCAACCTTGAGGTCCTCCTGCCTCACCCTCCTGAGCTATTGGTATTACAGGGGTGCACCACCACATTTAATAGAAAGATTTGTGATGTTTACTTCAACATATGCCTTTATCTACAGGCTAAGCACCCTTCTTGACTCAGGATTTAAAAAAAAAAAAAAAAAGCTGGATTTAGCTTTACCTTGCCATTTTTAAGTTTTTTTTTTTTTTTTTTTAGTTGTTGATGGTCCTTTACTTATATGTGGTACTGATAATTAAACTCAGTGCCTCACATGTGAGGCAAGCGCTCTACCATTGAGCCACATCCCTAGCCCCTAAATCCAGCTTTAAGCCTCATACTAGAAATGTTAGTCCATGATAGAACTGATCAAGCTCAAAGCAGCTGTTACCTTAACCTGTATTTAAGAAGTAATGTACCTAGCTGACCTGTAAACAGAACTTAAAAAAACAAACAAACTCAGCATTACTTGTGCAGGTGATTTATTGCAACTTTGACTTCATTCTGTTACACCTAGAGATCACTTAAGCAGCAGCAGAATTCAAATTGAGCTAAAAATCAAGGCATAAAAAGGGCTCAGTGTGGTGGCAAATGCCTACAATCCCTGCTACTTGGGAGGCAAGAGGGTTCCAATTTTTTGAGGCCAGCCTGGCAATTTAGCAAGAAAAGAATAAAGGGCTGGGGATATAGCTCAGGGGCAGGCCACTTGCCCACGCCCTGGATTCTAGCCCCAGCACCTGATGTCAGGGCTGGATGGATAGAGCTGATCTAGACAAGGGAGGCAAAGCAATATGTGTTCCTGCTGTCAACCTGCTGTCCAGGAATGCTGGACTCCTGTTCCTACAACTCAGGCCACTGTCAAAACAGTTTGACCAAAGGGATGGCACATCCCAACCAAGGATTTCTTAGTGACAGGTACTTTTTTTTTTTTTTTTTAAAAGAAGAGCCAAGTTGAGGAAAAACTCCCTCACACATGGCAACAGATCTGACACCACACCCTGGCCATTTCTTAGAAGAAAAAACTTCAATTCAAAATGGGTGTCCTAAATTCATTTTATTCCCATCCTCTGTTTCTTTAACAAGGAGAACTGAACAGGTAAGAAAGATTCAACCATTTTTAAAAAGACAACTAATAGGTATGCAGAGAGACCAGGAAGCCTGACACATGATGCTGCAGCAGAGCAGTGCTGTACCACTGGTTTGGGCTGCCTCAAGCTCAAACTTGTTTTGGGTTAAGTTACACATGGATCAAAAACACTAACCTGGCAACAAACTAAAAGCTTTGGCAGGGAGAGATCTCTTGTGAGTGTCAATACTTTATTTTGGTGTAAAGACGGGAAGCTGGAAAATACACTGTATTTAAAATTTTTGATTCCCCCTCACATTGTGGAAACCCCCTCCCCCAACCCCAAGCTAATCTGTTCAAACTCAAAATACTTAAAAATTACAGCAGCAAAACAAAAGCACAGAAAAGAAAACCAGATGAGGAAGGTAGCCTGGGCCAGTAGTGTCACTTGGTGTGGACAACTGAGGTGCTGAACAGGAGCTTCTGTTTCTGTTTTTTCCTTTTCTTCCCTCCTTTCTCTTCTAAAGGAAAATAGAAAGAGCTCACTTAGTTTACAATGCCATCTCTGTTTCCTGGCCTTTCCGTTACCAAGTCATTCAATGTCAGTTAAAGTACAGACTCTGGAATTAGACTTCTAGATTCGAATGCCAATCATGGCATATACTACACGTTTGTCTCTGGGTGAGACACTACCTCCCTGACCCTGCTTCCTCAACTCTTAAGTGTTACACCCATTTAAAATGGTTGTTGGGGAAATCTGCACAATTCTAGGCACATACAAAGCACACCATAAATGTGTCATTCTTATCTAATTATGAGTACCACACAGTGGGTACTGACTTTCTTATCTATGAATCACCCTTTACCAAATCAAGATTCTAAAGTATAGGCAGGATCTACTTTCCACTGTCTTGGAAGAAAAAATATTCAAATTTCATTTCCAGGCCTCAAGAATTTATCTGGGGTGGTCAACAGGTCCTGCCAAACCAAATGGAACATTAGTTGATAATCATATGTTGAAAACCTAAACTGGTTGACCAATCTGTGGTGCCTGCTGCTGAGTGTAGGCAGGAAGAGCAGCACCTCTGTGTTAAGTGTGCAGGTCCTATGTTGAGCACTCCAGTTCTCCGCCCTTACCAGAGAGAGAATCTGAAGTAGCTGGTGTGTCCAGTTTCATGAAGGCTGCTTCAATAGCTTGGCTGAAGGAATTTTGGAAACTGGGCACAGGAACACGGTCAGAGTTATCACTCTCTCCATCGCTGTCTACAGGGGCAGGAGGAATTAAGCTGTTTTCATCTAGAAAAAAAGCAGTGTTATAATTCTATGAACTAGCACTTTTAATGAAAAGGGCCAAACTCACCCTTCACCAGTAGGCCCTCCTCACCTTTCTTTGGAACAGTTTTGGGCCACACATCTGCTTTTGCTTTTCCAACTCTCAGCATCTGCAAAAGTCGGAAGTGAGATGATGTAAGTTTTTAGCCCAACTTCTTTTCTAGACATCAGACTTGACAACAACTGGTTAGGAGGGCACAGAACCAACCATCACCTGTGAAACGCTTCTCTCATTAACACACCATTTCAGTCATGTCCTGTTATCCTGTGTATCCCACAGTGGAAATGGCAGTATAACCCAAGAAGTGGTAAAGCTAATCCGCTCCTTAAGGAAATAGGTAAAGAATGCTACAGAGAAGGTACAAGAGGTTCTTACTCAGGCGCTCAAATTGGAAATGCTGACTTTTCTAGTCAACTTTCCTGTCCTCCTTAAAACCCCTTAAAACATGAACCTGCTCAAACAAGCAATGTGGTACACTCAACTTTTAAAACAAACCACGTGGCTACTGAACTTCAGTTACTTAAGGCTATGAAAACTAAATTTTATCCTGAAAGAGCACAGCATTCTCATCACTTTTTTAAAAAAATATTTTCAGTCGTCAATGGATCTATTTGTTTGTTTATATGCAGCACTGAAGATCAAACCCAGGGCCTCACACATGCCAGGCAAGTGCTCTACCACTGAACCCAACTCTAGCCCCCTCATTACCTTTTTATTATTTTTTTTCCCCTCATTACTTTTTTTAAAAAATTTTTAGTTGTTGAAGGACCTTTATTTATTTATATGTGGTACTGAGGCCTGAACCCCGTGCCTCACACATGCTAACTAGTGCTCTGCCACTAAGCAACCCCAGCCCTCCTCATTACCTTTTAATCTTTGATTTTCCAATAGCTTAAATCATTAACTTTTGGATCCAGCCACAGACCTGTAAAATTCTTCAAGTATAGTAAATCAGAACAATCGCTGGGGAACTGTCTTCATCTCCATCAGGGCCAGGGTGTTTTTTTTTGGGGTGTGTGTGTGTGTGTGTGTGTGTCTCAGAGGGGAGAGTACTGGGGATCAAATCCAGGGGCACAATACCACTGAGCTATATCTCCAGGCTTTTGTTTTGAGACAGGGTCTCAGTAAGTTCTCCAGGTTGGCCTTGAACTTGCAGTCCCCCTGCCTCAGCATCCCTAGTCTCTGGAATTACAGGCATGTGCCACCACAGTCAGTAGGTGTTGCTTTCAATGAATAACCTTTATCATTTCACTTTGATGATCCTCTTCCTTTGCCCCCCAGAGTGAGTCCAAGTAGCATGGCATCTAATCATCTTAAGATGTGATTAAAATGTATCACCTGTGCTTTACTCTTACCAAAAATGGTTTTTAAGTGTTTAACCTAAAACCACTCATGAGAAAACAATCAGACAAATCTATACCATTTGACGTTTTATGAAACAACTTGCCAGGATGTTTCAAAATTATCCATTCAAGGAGGAGGGGAAGGAGGCCAGAGGAGCTGTTACAGACCAAAGGAAGCTAAAGAGACTTGACAATTAAATACAAATGAGTAATCTGATTACACCCTGAACTGAAAAAAAAAAAAAAAAAATAAGGGATTTTGAAACAAATAGGCAAGATATCTAGAACTTATCACATAAGTGGTACAAGAAAGCAAATATAGCAAAAATTAAAATTGATGAATCTAGGCAAAAAGGTGTTTGACTGTTCATAATACTATTATTTCAACTCTTTAAGACTTAAGTGTCTCAAATTTAAGCTCAAAGAAAATAGATCATAAAAAATAAAAAGATCTAAAAAAAATTAAAAGGCCTAGGGATGTGGGCTCAGTGGTAGATCACCCCTGGGTTTAATCCTCAGTACCACATAAAAGGAAAAAAAAACAAAAACAAAAAAAAAGCAACAGCAATAAACAAAACAACCTAAGCATTTGGCCTAATTCCTGAAAGCCACATGGTACTTGCTTCTAAAATTCAGTAGTTTATTTTCAGAATGCACTCAATTATTTTCATCTTTCATGCCTTTAGGACCTTTCTTTCAAAAATTTAATTTCTACTTATCTGTCAGCACAAACTGTCATTTTTACATGAGAAAAATCCATATCAACTACAGATATTAGTAGGTCTTAAAGATGATTTAACTAAGGATTTTTCACTTTTGGAACAATATTCAATAAATTAGATAACATTCAACACATCATAAAAGATGATTCTGGTCAACTGCAAGGTAATATATGTTCTGAGCATATTTTAGGGAAGTTATGATGTTCAGGAGGTTAGGGGTATCAAATGCATTTCTGACTTACAATACTTCAACTTATGATAAGTTTATCATATGTAACCCCATTGTAAGTTGAGACAGGTTTACTCTCTAAGAATTGTTGAGGTAATTATTCCAAACTAGCCCAAAAGAAGTGAACACTGACTTCTTATAGGGTCATCTGTCCATCATCTTCAGTTATATGGATGCAGGAATGAAGTCAGCTTGTTAACAAATGAATATTTTGCTTTATAAAGTGATCTGAAGGCTGGGGTTGGCTCAGTGGTAGCATGCTCGCCTAGCACGCATTGAGGCCCTCAGTTCAATCCTCAGTACCACATAAAAATAAAGGTACTGTGTCCACATACAACTAAAAAACATTAAAAAAAAAAAAAAAAATGGTGATTTGACATCAAATCTCACTAGCTTGGTGCTTTCCCACATTGCTCGCCAATGATGATGCGTTGACTAGTTACAGATAACCCAGACAATCTTTTCCTTCCCAAAGTGCAGAGGAATTGTTTATTCTTTGTAACAAATACCAGCTGAACAAGAGATCCTAGAACAGAAAACCCATTAAAATTAATTGATATATCCCCAGTTTCTGGAACAGTGTCTAGTTTTACAATGTAGTGATTTAAAAAAAAAATAAAACTCAGATTTTTCTCTCAGTTACTCTTGGCCTCTTTCCTGGGTAAGTCTACAGTAACTGCTGAGACTAAAGCCATGAACTTCCTCTTAAGAAAGCCTCTGAAAGCCAGGCATGGTGGTGCATGCCTCTACTCCCTATAGCTCTGGAGGTTGAGGCAAGAGGATCCCAAGTTCTAAGCCAGTTCCAGCAACTTCATGAGACCCTGTCTCTAAAGAAAATATAAAAAGGGTTTGGGATATGGCTCAGTGGTCAAGAGCCCTTGTACCAAAAAAAAAAACCAAAAAACAAAAAACAAAAAAAAAAAAACAAAAAAAAAAACCTCCAACATGTATGTATTAGAATCAACGCAATGCAACATTAGCCTATAAGCCCCCTGCCTCTAACAGAGAGGATACCCACAGATTCTACTCTTAGCCACTCCTCGTGGCATACATCTCCAAGAGGCAGACAATTTCCCTATCAGATGACTCAATGTGTTCAGTTGTTATTAGATGAGGAACAACAATCCCTGAATGAGGTTCCCGAAAAACCAGCAGCCAAATTCATGCTAAATACCATGGGGTGCTTCACAAGCAAATGACTTACCTGGGCAAAGGAAGGAAAGGGAGAATCTTCTTCCAGACTCCCAACACAAAATGAAGGACTGCCCTGACTGGCAGTGGGTGACAGAGGAGTCAGTAGAAAGTCTGAAAAAGAACCTGATTATATAAGTCAAATTCCAAAAAGCTAGTGCCTTTGAGATGAAGAGAGATGAACCCTCGAGTCAGATCTGGATAATTACCAACACCCGTCCACCACTGACCAAAGAGAACCTTGATCCAACCTTCAACTCTGCCATGTTTTTAAAAAGCCAAGAACATTACTGACTGCTAACATCAGTGATCAGTGGAGGGAGAGAAAAAGCTTCATAGTTGTAATAGTAGAAGTCATGGTGAAATCTGTTTCCACAGCAAGAATAACCCTTTTCCTTATGAAATGCTACAATTTCCAAAGGCTGGCTCTCAATGCCTAGATATTCTATCACAGACTGATTTTTACTGAGGTTGGAAAAACTTAAAAAAAAAACAAAACAAAACAAAAACAAAAAAAAAAACCACAATGATAAAAATTAATTAGGTCAGCCTTTATGTTCTAGCCACATATATAACCTGGAAATGTCTGGTTAGAATTCAAGACACACAGTGGGGCACAGTGGCACACACCTGTAATCCCAGCAGCTTGGGAGGCTGAGGCAGGAGGATCATGAGTTTAAAGCCAGCCTCAGCAACTTAAGCAAGACCTTGTCCTTAAAAAAAAAAAAAAAAAAAAAAAAAAAACAGAAAAGGCTGGGAAATATGGCTCAGTGGTTAAGAGCCTCTGGGTATAATTCCCAGTTACCACCACCCCCAAAAGGAGAGGTCTAAATTTATGGTCAATAACTTTTTTTTTTTAAAAACATTTTTTAGTTGTCAATGGACCTTTATTTTACTTTTTATTTATATAAAAATATTTTTTAGATGTTGATAGAGCTTTATTTTATTCATTTATTTCAATGTGGTGCTGAGGATCGAACCCAGTGCCTCATACATGCTAGGCAAGCACTCCACAACCCCAGCCCTGGTCAATAACTCCAAGTATTTCATTTCATTACACAGTTACACTTAGTGGTAGGATGCTTGTCTAGCATATGTGAGGCCTTGGGGTCAATCCCCAGTACTGCCAAAAAACAAAGACAAAAATCCAATCCCCAGTACTGCTTTAAAAACAAAACAAAAAAAGCATAATTTTTCTGTAAGAAAAAAGTGTCTTCATTTACTAACTTTAAAAAGGACAAGGGTAACTTTGAACAAACTTTCGATCCTTCTCTCCTTGGAGTACCAGTTTGGAATGTACCTGTCCCAGTACATGTAGATAAATGTACAATAAAATGCTTTTTAAAAAAAAAAAATTTTTTTTAAATTATATGTGGACACAATATCTTTAATTTTATGTAGTGATGAGGATTGAACCCAGTGCCTCATACATGTGAGGCAAGCACTCTACCAATGAGCTAGAGCCCCAGCCCCTGTAATTTTTTAAAAATCCACAAAATTCTACAATTAGCGAGGTACAGGGATTAAAGTCAGGGCTTTGTGCATGCTAAACAAATGCTCTATCACTGAGCTACAACCAGCCCTCTACAATTTCCTTTTATCTTTCCATTATTTCAAAAAGATAGCTATTTCCTTCTTCAATAAGTGTGAGGTATTTCATAGCATAAATGCTACAACTTAGTAACTTCCCTATCAATAGACTTTGTAAGCCATTTCTTCTTCATTATTATATATGCTACTACAATAAAAAGATATATAAAAAGAGGTTGAAATAGAGGGTAGTGCCCCAAATGTAAAAACTAGAGATAAAACAGCTGTGTCAAAGGAAACTTCCTACCTAGTGAGCTACCTTGAGGTTTTTATTTTTTTTATTTATTATTTCTTGGTACTGGGGATTGAACCCAGGGGGGCACTTAACTACTGAGCCACAACCTCAGCAGCACGCCTCCCAACCCCATCCCACTTCTTTTAAAAATTTGAGATAGGGTTGTTATGTTGTTAAGGGCCACACTAAGTTTCTGAGGTTGGATTTAAACTTGCAATCCTGTCTCAGGTTCTCCAGTCACTGGCATGACAGGCAAGTGCCACCACCTGGCTACCTTGAGGTTTTTAGATCAGCAAGTCATAAGAAGTCAGTACAGTCAATGTAAAAGGTAAATCAAATGGCAAGAATTTGATGTAGTTTAGAGCTAACTATCCAAGTAAAAGTTATCTGAGACTATATCACCTGAGTAGGTCAGAGGCTGCTTAAAGGGTTTTGTTTAAAGTCTAGATAGTGGCTGAATATATTAAATCTCAACAGTTATTTACCTGTATGGGAACCTGGACTTCTGCTAAGAGGAGAAAAGGAGAGGGCCCCAGGGCTCTGGATGCTGGTAGGACCCAAAGCAGAATCAGAGGAGCAGGTATAGGAATTGAAGGCAGGAAACTGCTGTAGATTCTCTAGGGGAATGTGGACTTCTGGATCTACAAAGGAAAGACAGTAATGGTAGGTACATTTACAATTCCTCAAATTTTTATCAACAGCTGAGGGAGGCCAATATGCATAAATAACCTCAAGGTTCTGAAGGATACAGAAGTTTAATAACCCAATTTATAAAAATTGCCATCCTATGTTTTTAATATAAAAATGCTTGTTCTAACTACTCATAATTGAAGGTGGATAATAAACATGGTGTGCTTTCAACCCGCTTGTCTATTTCCACAATAAAGTTAAAACATAAAAATCCTGTTCAGCAAACATTTGTTTTCTCCAAGTTTAAGACATGAGCCAAATATCTACAGAGTAGTGGAACCCCAGGTATATACTTGGCCCAGTTTGAGAAGTAAAATTTATAGTGTTTGCCATATCATGTGGAATCACAACTAAGTCCTTTTCCTATCCAAGACTCAAATTTTCATTTTTTAGTGCATAGTGAGGCCTGAGGGTCACACAAATCCACTGGATTCAATGAAGCTTCAATGAAGCACAATGGACTCTGCCCTGCTTACTGGCACAAGAGCTCTCAAGTCTAACTTCCTGCATGCATTTCCTGGTTTTCAAAGTTTCTACTTTATCAGACACTCGTGGCACTCACTGTGTGGCACTATTCCCTTTAATAGTTGGAAGGCGAGATCTATGACCTACAGATCCCATGAGACAACTGCCCCCAGCATTCTCAGCAGAACTCCAATTCCCTTCCTTGGAAGAGATTTTTGTCACCCACCATGCCAGGGTGAATTTCATTTTCATCTTCACTGTGACCCTATGAACCCATTTAATTTCTCAAACAAGCCTATAAAGGATGTATTTTCATGACTCAGGTCTAAGAACTGAGGAAACAAATGACAAGAGCTGAGACATGAACACAAGCAGCCTGGCTCCTGGGCACAAAGCCTTGTTGAGAGCGCCTGAACTTACACTTGCCCTGTTTCTTGTTCTCCTCCATTTCAATTCTACGCTCTCGGCGACGCTCCTCGCGAGCCTTCTTCTGACGTTGACGCTTCCTCTTCTCAATGTCATCTGTAGGTTAGTCAAGCTGTGAGAAGGCAGATTCCAGACCATCTGGCCATTAACTCTTCCCAGGTGACTAGCTGCTAAGCCCACACCAGTGAGCCTGGCTGGACTAGATGAATGGGATGGGGCCTTTCAGGAGGAATGACTCTAGGTAGTCTTAAGTCTCCACCCATGTTTGGTTTCCAGTCACTATAAAGAAAAGCAAAATGAGCTTTCTCACCTGAAAACATCTCTAGGGTTTCCTTAGAGACCACAGGAGGCTGAAGAGCCAGTTCACAGATGCTGAACTCACAGGTGAGAGGCAAGTGAGAGAGATATCTATGACGCTGCCGAACATCCTACATGGGAAAAGTGACCAATACTCAAGTAAGGCTAGGCTTAACTCTTGAGAGTAAAGGCTCCCAACTCAAATTTCCAACAGTATACATACACTCATAGAAAACAGAGATTTAAAGAGCAGTTCTCATTATCATCTCTTTGAAAAGCAAAACAGAAATTGTGCACATAGTCAGAATAAACAATTAAATTCAGTTTGTGCTAAAAGTGAATATATTGAGCCTGGTAACAATCTAAAGCTAATCAGCTATTTCTGATTTCCTAGGGTCCACCACTGAAGTGAAAGAATAGGGAAGACAGAAGTATTTGTTGGAAAAATAACCTGGAAACAGCTGACAAAACAAATGATATCAAAGCAGGAAGATAAAACAGATTTCCCTACTACAGTTTGGCCTACAACAGTTAAAAACAAAAATTTATAGTTATTTTGCTATTCTTTTTCTTCACATGTTTGAAAAAGTTGATAGTACCCAAAGTTTCTAATTTTGAGGCTTATGACAAATTTGTCATCAATACAAGGATAATACCCAAAGGGAAAAAATACACATATGTAAATTATAAGACCATAATTCAGGAGCTGGGATGTAACTCAGTGGCAAAGCATCTGCCTTGCATTTGTAAAGCCCTGGGTTTGACCCCCAGTTCCAAAAAAAAAGACCAAAAATAAAAAAAAAAGACCATAATTCAGATATCTGCTAAACTAAAAATGCACTTCAAGCTTGTGTACCTAGCTTAAAGCATCCAAAGGACAAGGACTTTTCAAGGTTTCTCTTTTGTTCATTTTTTTGTGTATGTATGTGCTGGGGACTGAACCCAGGGCCTCTGGTATGCTACACATAGTATTCTACCACTGAGCTACTTCCACTCCAGACTTCTTTATTAAGACATCCCGGGTGGGGAGATAGCTCAGCTAGTAGAGTACTTGCCTCGCAAGCACAAGGCCCTGAGTTTGATCCCCAGTACCAAAAAAAAAAAAAAAAAAAAAAGACATTCCCCCTGACCCCTCTGGTATTCAAGATAGAACCCAGGGGTGCTCTACCACTGAGTTACATCCCCAGCCTGTTTTTTTTTTTTTTGTTTTTTTTTTTTGGAGTGGGGATTGAACCCAGGAGTGCTTTATCACTGAGTTCTATCTCCAGCCCTTTTTGAGACTGTCTGGCCACAGCCTCACCAAGTTGCTGGGACTGGCCTCAAACTTGAAGTCCTCCTACTTCAGCCTACTGAGTTGCTAGGATTACAGGCATGCATCACTGTGCCTAACTCTCCCAGCCCTTTTTATCTTTCACTTTTGAAACCGGGTCGCCTTAAGTTCCTAAGGTTAGCCTCAAACTTGGCAGTCCTCCTGCCTCAGCCTCCTGAGTAACTGTGACCAGAGTGCGTCACCACACCCAGCTTCTCATTGCTTAAGAAACATCCTAGCTGAAGCTGGGCACAGTGGCACATGCCTATAATCCCAGCAGCTCGGGAGGCTGGGAAAGGAGGATCACGAGTTCAAAGCCAGCCTCAGCAAGCAAGGTGCCAAGCTACTCAGTGAGACCCTGTCTCTAAATAAAACACAAAATAGGGCTGGGAATGGGGCTCAGTGCTTAAGTGCCTTAAGTGCAATCCCCAGTACCCTCCTCCTCACCAAAAAGAGAAATATCCTAGCTGAGAGGTCCTCAGCAACTTAGTAAGGCCCTTTCTCAAAATAAAAAGGGCTGGGAATGTAGCTGGGTAAAGCGCATCTGGATTCAATCCCAAGTACCAAATAAACAGGGAATGAGGAGAAAGAGAAACAAGACAAACTCCATCTTGAATTAAAGGAGAAGACATCTATATCCCCCCAAAAAATGTACCTGAGAAATGGGGCAGTGAAAACAGACTTACCAAAACACTGGTACAGTAAGGAAGAACAATCTAATTAAAAAAAAAAAAAAATTCACAGCACCATCACCAACAAAAACAGACTTTTTGGGAGTGTAGCTCCCTAGAATGCACAAGGTCCTGCAGTTGATCCCCAGCACATCACACACACACACACACACACACACACACACACACAGAATACATAAACTAAAGGCCTTGAAGGTTTAGGAACTTAGGCTGGCTCAGCCCATACAAAGAAATTAGGTCAATGTTGCTTCCCAACCACCACCACCTCCTCCTCTAAAGGCAGGCGCTTACCTCAGACATGGAGTAACCGGCAATCTCCACCACAGTCGCTGATATCTTCTCTGGGCTCTGCTCCAGGCTGCCGTACTCTCGCACAAGGCAGCGTACATTCACAGGGTGCAGGAACATGTGCTGCCCATCCTCCGCTGAAGACAAGAGCTTTATTATCCAAGAGTCTCTGCCAGCCTCTCAGCATAGACCCTCTCACTGCTAGGCCTACCTTTCCCTCCCAATGCTAAAAGGCACCCCCAGGATCCAGTGAAGCACCTTCTGCCCAGAAAGCCAGGCTGTCCCTCTCGAACACCTCTGTGGCAGGCAACCTGGTCTTTCTCCTCAGGGCCCCTCACCTTGGTAAAAGTAGTAACAAGGAGAGCTGCTCAGGTGTGTAAAGCCTGGCTTGGTGATGGGTTCCTGCTGGCTGGACTCAATACAAACGGTCCCCTCCCCAAGATTGTCAGCAGCTAATTCCAAGTCATCACAGGCCTCCGACGACCCCTCAGGCTCTGGTTCAGATACTGCTTCCTCTTCCTCTACCAGAGGGAGAGCAAGAGGATGAGGAGAGTCCAGAGAACAAACTTCTGTCGTTTCTTCATCAAAAGCAGACAGATACTCTAGCATGCCCTGTTGGAACAAACTCTACGTCAACAGAAAGTCTATGTCCTATTTTCAAGAAGCAATATGATGGGCTGGGGTTGTAACTCAGTGGTAAAGAGCCTGCCTAGCACAGATGAGGAACTGGGTTCGATCCTCAGCACCACTTTAATAAATAAAAGTATTATGTCCATCTTCAACTAAAAATATTAAATAAAAAAAAAAAAAGCAAGGTGATATGAGGAGGAGACCTAAGAAGTTCCCTCGATGTTTTTCACATTGACTTAACATCCACAGGGAAAAATAACATACAAGCAATAGTCATATTCCCTCTCCTCCAAATTAAGTTTCACAGCAGTACCTACCAGCTTACTATCAGCATTTGAGGAATGGCAGTCACTTAAGACTGCAACAGGGGCACACTAACCTTTCTGGGTTGAAAAACAGACTCCTTCGCCAAGGGAGCCATCAGCACCAGTTGTTCCAGAGCAGCCACAACACCAGTGACCTTCCCTCTGCTTTCAGTCAATCCTGACAGAGCCTCTTCCCGAGTCTAGGGCCAGAGAGAAGACCAGAGAAAGATAAGTTTCCAGAAGCACACTCAGTGTAAAGAACGAGAACCCAGTATGAACTAAAGAGGGAACAAGAAGCCCAGTGACGTGGCACATGGTTGTAGTCCCAGCTACTCATGAGGCTGAGGAGAGAGAATCACGAGTTTAAGTCCAGCCTGAATAATTTAGGGAGACTCAATGGGAAGGATTCAGTTCAGGAAAACAGGCAGCAAAAAACATCTGGCATTCACGAAGGATGGTATTCTGCTTAGAATCTTTGACCCTGACATTACACAAAAGCTTCCTGAAAAGAAATCCAAGAACATAAAACTAGCTTTCAGGACTGGGGATGTAGCTCAGTGGTAGAGTACATGACTAGTACACGTGATACCCTGGGTTCAAACCCCTATACTACTCAAAAGTCGGGGGGGGGGGGGGGTACCCAATCCTAGCATTCTGGTTTTTACAAACTACGCTTCGAAAGGTATTTTCTTCCACCTGAAGGCATTTAAACAAAGTGCTACAATTACAGGAAGAAAATATATGGGATGATAAGGAGACTTGAAAGTCAGAAAAGTTTGAATGCTAGCTTAACCCCTTCTTAGTTATGTGTCCTTAAGTGAATTGCCTATCCTGTCAGGCACAGAGGCACATGCCTATAATCCCAGCAACTGGGGAAGCTGAGGCAGGAGGATCACAAGTTCAAGGCCAGTCTCAGCAACTTAGCGAGGCCCTGTCTCAAAATAAAAAATAAAAAGGACTGGGGATGTAGCTCAAGGGTAAAGTGCCCCTGGGTTCAATTGCCAGCACCAAAACAAAACAAAATGCCTGTCCCATGATTCCCTTTCCTTACCCATGAAAGTTGGCAACCCAATTTACCACAGCAGGTTATAAAGCAAAAGTGAAACAAATGTAACACTAGGTCTTTCACAAGTGAATCACTCATCAAATAAGGGTTTTTACTGTCCCAATCTAGACCAGTGGTTCTCAAAGTGTGGTCTGGGGATGAGCACATCAGCATCACTCTGAACTTGTTCCAATGTACATTAGTGGGCCTACCAAGCCCAGGCCTTCTAAAACACTCTCAGGGAGGAGTCTATTACTGATTCTTACATATCAAGTTTAAAAATCCCTGTTGTGGGGCTGGAGATATAGCTCAGTGGCAGAGCACTTACGCAGCATGCACTGGGTTCAATCCCCGGTACCAAAATACAAAAAAGGAACTTCTTTAATTGGGCAATTCTTGCTACTCCAAGATCCTCAGCAGGTATTGCCAAGGAACAAATGAGCAAGCAATAGTGCTTTCTTCACATTTCTCTCAAATAAAGCACCTCTAAAAACAAACCTAAAAGCCTACCTTGCTTAACTAAGAGCAGAGCTAACCTAAGAAACTCCACTGTCACAATTAGTTATAAAATTGGGGAGGTGGGGGACTAGAGATTTATCCCAGGGCACTTTATCACTGAACTACATTCCCAGTTCTTATTTTGAGACAGGGTCTCACTAAGTTGCTTATTAGGACCTGGCTAAGTTGCTGAACCTGGCCCTGAACTTACAATCCTATATCAGCTTCCCTAGCCACTGGGATTATAGGTGTGCACCACCATGCCCAGCTGCATAAAAATCACTTGAACCACTCCTTTCAGCTCTTGAAAAACTTTGAAAAATCTCCAGCCCTTCCTTCCCATTACGAAGCCCAGAGCAGAATGCTTTTTTTTAGCCATTCCTAGATTCATTTACCTCAATGTGGGTCTGAAATAATTAGGTTCACTGTCTATCCCTGGGTAGAAAGGTTCAACATCTCTGTTTTTTTAGTTTCTAATGCATCCTCTGACCTTGAGTTCCTGGATAGCTGCCTCAATAAAGCAGGACTCGGGAGTGTGCTTCTCCTCTGCCAGTTGCTGCTCCAGTGCTACTTTCTCTTCCAGAACTACCCGGTGCAGCACCTGCTCCTTAGAGGCCAACAGTAACTTGGAGTACTGGCTATGCTGTTCATCTATAAGAAAGTAAAATCACAAAATCCAACACTCAAAGTGTCAGTGCAGCTGAACAACTTTCTCACACACACCCTTTTTTGCTAGGGTTAAGATGGGGTAATTTAACTTCCTAGAAAATAATTTAACAATAATCTCAAAATAAGGTTTATAATTGACCTTATAACATAAGGCTAAGAAAATAGAGAAAATAATCAAGTATTTGTCATGTTTAATTACAGCATTACTGCAGTATCAGAAAGCCAATTCATATATCCAACAATAACAAATGGTTCATTACACAAAGAAGTATTTATAGCGTGAATTCCTTTGACACTAGAAATGGTTTTCTAAGAGAACCATCAGTGAGACTTGGAGACCTATGTTCTGTGAAAACAGCAGATGTCAGACCAATCTAGTCCAATCTCACAGAAAGACACACACACAGAAAAAAGGTCTGCATTTAACATTTTGGGGGCACGTAGGAGGATTTTGGTTGGTTTATTTCCTTTACTTCCTTTCCCCATAGTTTCTGTACTTTAACAAAGTTTAAAATGTTATCTTGACAGTGGCTTGGGAGGCTGAGGCAGGAGGAATCTAAGTTTGAGGCTAATCTCAGCAACTAAGCAAGGCCCTAAGCAACTTAGACTCTGTCAAAATAAAAAAATTTTAAAAAATGACTAGAGATGTAGCTCAATAATAAAGCACCTCTGGGTTCAACTCCTGCTACCAAAAAAGTTATCTTGAAACCCTCTTAAAATGTCCTAATATCTTCCTGTCCTCCTATTCTGGTGCCATTTAAAAGATGCCATTTACAAATTTGAATATGTAGTCTTCAATTTTTTCCTATACATTTATTCACATGTTCATAAAAAAAGATTTCTTATACAATAAACTGTCCATCATGTTCTGCAGCTTATTTCTCAATGTCTTTATAAATTTTGTATGTTGAAACAGACCTACTCTATCCTCACCTTCCAGTGTTCCACAATGATGCACTACAATAAAGTTCTTTTCACACAATATTTATACTGCCAATTTCTCTTCATTACACTTAACGAGAAATTCTCATATGCTCATTGATAACTATTATACCTATCTTTAAATCCTACCAAATCGCAAAAGGCTGTGATTAATTTAAACTCCCAAGGACTACAGTCCCCACTTTCCCAATTCCTGACAAAACCCAGTGTTACTAATATATTTTGGCAGGGGCAGTGAGTGAAAAATCTGATGGACATCTCAGATATGTAGAGGTGGATTTCCTTTACTGGGAAATGCTGTGTCATATGCTTAACTTATTCTTCTACTGGGTTAAAATAATTTCTAGAACATCTCTATTTTTTGGACAATCTTTAGAGCACCCCTGGGTTCAAGCTCCAGTACAAATATACATGCACACACCAAAAGACCAACACACCAGTCTTCCTTTATAGCACCTACGGTTTCAGCCTGGTTCAAAAATCTACCCTTACTTAAGACTGTATAAAGATATTATACAGATATATCTTAAAGCTGGGGGTCCACCTCAGTGGCAAAGCATCAGCTTAGCATAATTAAGGCCCTGGGTTCAAACCCCAGCACCAAAGTTTTTAAAAAAGATATCCTATATTTTGCTTTTTTACATTTCTTTCTTTTCCTTTCATTAGCGTTTTGGCTGTTGTTGATCTATCCATCTAGCCACTCCTCCCTCCTGTATTCTAAGGTTTAAAAGTTTTGGACATTAAGTTCTTTGACCTATCTGGAATTTTTTTTTTTCCCAGGGGTGTGGGGGAGTGGTACCAGGAAGTGAACTCAACCACTGAGCCACATCCCCAGCCCTATTTTCTATTTTATTTAGAGACAGAGTTTCACTGAGATGCTTAGTGGCTCGCTGTTGCTAAGGCTGGCTTTGAACAAGATTCTTCGTCTCAGCCTCCCAAGCCGCTAGGATTTCAGGCATACACCACCAGCACCCAGCTGGAAATACTTTTTATAACCAGTATAAAACTGGTATCTAATCTTATATTTTTCTCATGATTATTCCAATACCATTTATGAGAGTTCCACCTTTGTCCAAAAAACTGAAATGCCACTTACCTATCACACTCTATATCCCGATGGCCTTATATGCGTCTACCATCGGCATCTTCTTTTAGACTACTGAGTTCCTTGATGACAGATGCCAAGACTGGCTGACTGCGAAACCCCCAAGACTGGGCACAATGCCAAACACTGTTCAGGAAAGCCCAGTAAGCTGGTTGTGGGGACACATGCCTGAAATCTCAGCTGCTCAGAAGGATGAGGCAAAAGGATTCCAAGTTCAAGGCCAGTCTGGGACAGTGAAACCCCGGAAACCAGAGTTAAACCACTCCATGCAAATTCTACCTACTGGAACCCTTCTGACTAATCCTGAAATGCTGGAACTGGCTTGCCCCAAAGCTAAACTTCTTTCTTTTTTGGCAGTGCTAGGTAATGAACCCAGTCAGAGACTCTCTAACACTGAGGTACATCCCCACCTCACTCTTTCCTCATTTTTTGAGCACGGTCTTGCTAAATTGCCCAGACTGACCTCCAACTTGCAAAACCCCTACCTGTCTCCCAAATACCTGCAATTACAGGTGTGTGCTACCACCTCAAGCCAAAGGCTCAATATTTGTTTGACAATATGAAGATATATTCAACAATCTCAGAGAGTACGCTTGAGATTATCTGCCCTCAAAATTAATGGAACTCACCTCCTAGATGAATAGGGTGATCTACATTCATCCACTTGGATTTGGGCAAGGCCACCAACACTCCTTTCTCCCTCTTCATCAGCTGCATTGTAATGGTATCACCAACAACATACTGACGAGATTCTGTGGCAACAACACTGTAACATGGACATTTAGGTGAAGCAGAATAAGGAGCTGGCAGACTGATGTCTAACCCAATAAATAGCTCCATCTCACCTCTTAAGATCCTTCTTATGCACAGAACTGTAACAGATGGGACATTTACTCCAGGTCTTCTCACTCAGTGAAAGATAGTGCAGGATGCATGCCCAGCAGAAGATGTGTCCACAACGGGTTATCTTGGCTGCAGTAGGTGGATAGAGGCATATTGGGCAAGATGGCACTTCATGGCTACAGATACGCTAAAACAAAATGCCACAATTTCATTACTTTTGGAATAACTAAGACCTGTCAAAGTTAAATGCCTCTCCTATATCACTCCCACATGCTTATACTCAACATATTCTTTTTTTCAGGGGCAGTGGGGGGAACTGGGTGCTTTACCATTGAGCTACATCCCCAGGCTTTTTTGAGTCAGGGTATAAGTTGCTGAGACTGGCCTTGAACTTCTAATCTCTTCTGCCCAAACCTCCCGAGTTGGTGAGATTACAAATGTATGCCACTGTACCTAGCCACTCAACACATCCTCATGTAATTTGTTAACAATGCAGGTTTATAGATGACAGCACTTTTCTTTTTTTGGAGGGGGACCAGAGAATTGAACCCAGAGGTGCTTCACCACTAAGCCACATCCTGCACCCCTTTGTATTTTTTATTTTGAGACAGGATCTCATCAAGTTGCTTAGGGCTTCACTAAGTTGCTGAGGCTGGCCTTGAACTTGTGATCTTCCTGCCTCAGCCTCCCAAGTCATTGGCAGATGACAACACTTTAAGCAAATCATTAGGGAAACTAAAACAATGGTTTAATATAAAATAAAACAAATACATAGCTGGGTACAATGGCACATGTCTATAATCCCAGCAACTCAGGAGTCTGAGACAACAGAATCACAAGTGCAAGGTCAGCCTGGGCAATTTATCAAGATCCTATATCAAAATAAAAACGGCTGAGCAGATGTAGCTCAGTGGTAGCGCACCCCCTGGGTTCAATCCCCAGTACTGGAAAGAAGGAAAACAAATACATAACGGACATTTCGAAGGTTTTACATTAAAGGAAAATATAACAAATCACATGAACCCATTAAAAAAAAAAAAAAAAATTTCATAGGTACATATACAGAAAAGCATTAAGAAAGGACCAGCAGTAATCTACAGGTAATTTCAAATAGGAGTTACGACTTTCACTTTATGTTTAGCAGTGTGTGTGAGTGGGCAGGTGTGGGTGTGTGTACATACACACACACATCCCTCCCTGGGGATTTAACCCAGGGGTGCTCTACCACAGAGCTATATCCTTTTTTATTTTTTGGGATAGGGTTTTGTTAAGCTGCCCAGGCTGGTCTCAAATTTGCAATTCTCTAGCCTCAACCTGAGCAGGTAAGATTACAGGCATGTGCCAATACCTGGCTATATTTTTGAACCAATACATATATAAAACTTTATAGGCTTTCTATGTCATTCTCAGATGATTTTATGAATTTTCACAATAATGAGACTTATTATTGGGGACTTATTTTAAAAAAGTAAAATACTTGCAATTTTCAAATTTATTCTACATCAGAAACCCTGTTAAGATCAACAAGGAGACACCTAGAGTTCATAACTTTGGTGGAAAACAAATACAACAGTGGCTTTGACAGAAGGTATAGCTGTGTGCTAATTTGACACTGATTACACAATGGACTACCAGTGAAGAAATGTCCATGTAATCGATCCCCGCTGGGTAAGGAGGGAAATTAAGTCTCTCTTCTGGGTTACTACTTTCCAGGAGAGCTGGTAGACAGATCTGCTTATCTAACTTCAGATCAGAACCTTCCACACTCCATCGCTAAGACCAGTGCCATTAGTCACAAAATAAACTCTAGGAAGAACCAGGGACTGGAATGTCTACCATAAGGCAGAAAAGGAAATCAATCAGCCAACGGCTGCTTTGTGACTATTGTCCCTTGTGTGTTCCCTCACCCACTAACAACTTATAAATTTAGCTGAGCTACTTACCACTTGTTCCACAAAGTCCCAGTTGACTAAGGTATCAGGATCAGCAAAATGAGCTGTGTAATCTTGGTCTTCAGATACCACAAACTGGCAGCTAGAAATAGGGGTGAAAACAGGACAACTGTGAGACTCATCAAGTCCTCAGCTGAAATACAATCGTAAGTCATTAGCAGTCATCATTTGTGAAGCACCATCTTCACAATGACTCGATTCTGAGCCCTGACTCTGGAAAGAATTCAGACTCAGCAGACAGAGGTCTAAACCCAGTCAAGTTCCCTGTTGGTCTCCTTTGAACTAAAATTAACCTAGACCATGGGTCTCTGAACCAGAAGTAAACAGATTTCCTCCCTCAAACCCTGGAATCCTAGAATGTGGCTCATCTTCAGGTTTAGAAAACTATTCTCAAATCATCTCTGATCAGTTTGTATGAAGTATAGAATGGTTACTTCAGTCTAGGTCCAAGGTCAAACCATCATAAACAAATGCTATATAACAGAAAACGATGAGGAGCTGGCCATGGGGTCATATGCCTATAGTCCCAACTACTCAGGAGACTGAGACAGGAGATCACTTGAGCCCAGCAGTTGAAGGCCAGCCTGAATAACAAGATCCCATCTCAAAAAGCAGGGAGTAGGGCTGGGTTGTAGATCAGTGGTAGAGTGCTTGCCTTGGACATGTGAGGCACTGGGTTCAATTCTCGGCACCACATAAAAAATAAAGGTATTCAGCAGAACCCTTAATTTAATCATATATGCAAAGATCCTATATCCAAATAAGGCATTATACTGAGGGGTAGGACGTGGACATTTATCTTGAGGGTACACAATTCAGACTACCTGTAAAATTGTTGTTTTGAATTGCTGACCCTACTCTCCTGAAATACAAATTTATAAATATTAAATAAAGGTACTGTGTCCATCGATAACTAAAAAAAATATATATTTTTTAAAGCGGGGAGAGATAGGCACAGTGGTGCATATCTGTAATCCCAGCGGCTCAGGAAGTGAGGCAGGAAGATCAAAGTTCAAAGCCACCTAGGCAACCTGGCAAGACCCTGAGCAACTTCATGAGAAACTGCCTCAAAATTTCAAAAATAAAAAGGGCTGAGGGTGTGGCCCAGTGGGTAAGTGTCCCTTGAGTTCAATCCCTGGTACAAAAACAAAAAAGCAGAGGTGGAGAGAAGTTGGGGATTTAGTTCAGTGGCAGAGCACTTGCCTAGCACGTCAAGGCACTGGTTTTTATCCTCAACAATGAAAAACAAAAGGGAATCAGTATTTTAGCAAATGTATGCCAAGCATTTCAATTTGTCATTAAATTCTCAAGAAATTTCCTTTTCTAGCCAGGCACAGTGGTACACATCTGTTAATTCCAGCTACTAGGGAAGCTGAGGCAGGACAATTAAATTTGACATCCCATCTCAAAATAAAAAATAAAAAGGGATGGAGATATAGCTCAGTGGTAGAGGTTGAGGGCATGCTTGGCGTGCTTCACACCCTAGGCTAATCCCCAGTACCAAAGGGGGGGTGGGTCTCTTCTTTACAAGGAGATTCAAATCAGGTTCAATTCCACTTTTTCCTCCTTTTCATAATACTCATGCCATTTATTTAACCACTATATTAAGTACCAGGAACATCTACCTGGCAAGAAAATGAGAGAGGCAAAAAAGAGGCATCGGTTTCTTTTCTGCCCCTCTCCTACAGTTTAAATGAAGTCTCCTCGCAGCGACCCAATTATCCAGAGTCTCTCAATTCCACTTTCTCCCCGAAAAGCAATACTTACTTGGCCTGTAAAAAGAGTTCCTTGTTAAAAGGCTTATGTCCCCACTTGTTCCTTTTTCCCCAGCTGCCATGTCCACTGCTTTCAAAGTGACCTGTCTGGCCACGGGGTTCAAAAGTGAAATTCAACAAGTGATTCAGGTTGATCTTCTTAGGACCAGAGAACTGGGCAGGGCTAAACTCTGCCCTTTGAGCCTCTGCTACCTAGGGAGAATTACAAGTGTTTTGGATTAGGACAACACCAATTTACAGCAGAAACCAGCACAACCCCTCCTTTGACACAGCTTAAAATATTAAAACGGACTTAAATAATCTTCCAAGGAGGGGGTAATACTAAAGCCTATTCAAGACCTAGATGGGAGTGAAAAGGGGGAAAAAGAGCATTTAACATTCCCATTTCTTACATTGTTTAGTCTGCCCTGCTAAATGGCAAATAATCATTAAATGACAAAGCCCAGCACAAACTCCTCTAGCTATCTTAAAGCACAAAGATCTGTTTACTGGATTAATCTTCCCACAGTCCTACATGACGCCTAAACCTTCATTCTTCTGTTTTTTGTGTGTGGTGTTGGGGATCCACCCCAACACCTTCACCATGCTAGGCAAGTACTCTACCTCTGAACTAAAACCTGAGGTCCGCACCTTCATTCTTATTAGCTATTCCCTCCCACTCCCACCCCCCCCACCCCCGACATAGCAAGTCTGTGGAGTCACCCTTTGGAGGTAGCCTGAAGGCCACTGCTAACTGCCATAGGTTTCTGGATCCTGCCAGAGACTTCGTAAGACTCACTGCTATTCCTGGTTAATTAAAACTGATAGAACACTTAGGCAGACTACCTGTATCCATAAATAAACCCAAACAGCAGATTCAGAAACAGTTTAGAAAGTGGCAAGAAACAATATGTAAGATACAGTGCTGCATACAAAGATGGAAGAAATGTCAGGACACATTTCAGTTCCTCAACAATTCCAAACTGAAGTGGTAAAGGTAAGTGCTAAGTCAGCTAAGTACATTTCCCACCCCAACTTTCCTATTTATTATAAAACACTCTATCATGTTTATAATTAGTACACTGTCACTTTAAATGGCTATATACCATTACATAATATGGGCATGCCATATTTTAATGCCCTATTTTATTACAGATTGTAGTTTTTTCCACTGTTACAAAACATGTTCTGATAATCACATTTGTGAATAGATCTTTGTACACAAATATGCAGGCACCTGTAATTTTTTCCTTTTTTTCAGAGCTACAGATCAAATCTAGGGCCTCACACATGCTAGGCAAGTGCTTTACTACTGAGTTATATCCCAAAATCCCGATTATTTCTTTTTAACATACAAGAATTATTGGACCAAAGGAAACACAAGACTTTTGCTGCTCAAACCACCATGCACATACATGATAAAAGACTCTTAAGGAGTATACAAAGGAAAATTGTACATTCTATTCCAGAGGTAATGAATATGCCCTAAGTCAGTTTATGTATACAGAACCATAGCAGATTACCTTTTAAAATAAATAAAAGCCACGGCATACCACACAGATAACTTTTTAATCTCAACCTATCTTGGACCTTGTCTCACAATGTTTATGTTAAGTCACCACAGGAAGCACCAGGCTTCCCAGATCATCCCTTATCTCTCGTGCCCTGGACTCACGTCTATATGGCTCTGATCTCCCCTAATTAGTCTTCTATCCCCATGCCCCAAACTTAGATCTTGGAGCTTGTGCTCAGTCAACAAACCACACCCTTTTTCAATCTTCTGACTTCACCTGTTGTCCTCACTGGTCCACTCTCTACAGTACCACCCATTGTCAATTCCTGATCATTTTCCCAATATGCCGACCTCTCAAGGCCTTGACCTCCTCTCTTCCAATCAGCATGCCCCCCACCCTATTTCAGGCACCCACTCCTACAGACAGGTATATCTTCTAGAGCTGTTGTCAAATACAGCAACTACTAGCTAGATGTGCCATATTTAACTTAAAATGTTAAAATTAATTTCATTTTTCCATTTATTTTATTTTTTGGAAACAGGGTCTTGCTATGGTGGCTCAGGTTGGCCTGGAACTTCTGGGCTCAAGCGGTCCTCCAGCTTCAGTCTCCCAAAATATCTAGGACTACAGGTGCATGCCACGGCCCAAGCTTGTTTTGGTTTTTATTTTTACTGTGGCAACCAGAAAATTTTAATCACACATGATTTGCTTTTCCACTACAGAGCACTGCTCTATAGTATAGACCAGGCTGTTAATGACTGCTCTATAGTATAGACCAGGCTGTTAATGACTGCTCTATAATATAGACCATGCTGTTAATGATCACGTCATTACCATTTTTTTAGTAGCATCTTTTTTTTTAATTTTTTTAGTTGTCAATGGACCTTTATTTATTTATAGACGGTGCTAAGATTCAAACCCAGTACCTCACACATGCTAGGCAAGCGCTATACCACTAAGCCACAACTCCAGCCCATTATCATTAATTCTGAGCATCCTACTGTCCAACCAGATATTCATTCTGTTCCAGAGTTAGTCCTTATTTTAATTATTTGTCCCTACTTAAAGTCTACAAACCAGAGAGCCGATCCCCTAAACTTCCTTTATTTGGCTTAGATCCTGTAGTCCATGGCCCTTTCTCTCCTCTGCTGTATCACCCAGCAAAACCTTCCCCTCCACAGCAGCAAGACATAGCTAAAAACACATTACTGGTCTCACCAGAGTAGCCACTTACACCGCCTAAGAATCATACTGCAATCCTACTATTCTTCCACAGTCCCTTCAGTCCCCTATTCTCCCAGACAACCCCTTCATGTTTCAGGCTCTCCAACCTCCTCTTTCAGCTAATTTTATGTATTTCAACTAAGAAAATAAGCACAATTTGGATAGAAGTCCAATATCCTGCCAAAAAGTCTTCCTCTTATTACTATGGATAAGCTGACACAAC
This sequence comes from Sciurus vulgaris, assembly GCF_902686455.1. Classification (NCBI taxonomy): domain Eukaryota; kingdom Metazoa; phylum Chordata; class Mammalia; order Rodentia; family Sciuridae; genus Sciurus; species Sciurus vulgaris. The sequence goes on from NC_136468.1 coordinate 137,883,201, forward strand.
TCCTAAGCCAATTCCTTCACTTTTGCACTAGATCACAAGAACTCAAGGACACTGTTGAGCATTCTCCCCTTTTTACCTCTTATCATTTTATCCCTCTCATCATAACCACCCCATTAGCAGAGACATGCTCTAACCTTATCTTAATATTCCTCTTCATATTCCCTTCAAGCTACCATGTCACCTTTTTACTTCTCCTTAGAGCAAAGCTACTACAAAAGATCGTCGAAATTTGTTGTTTCTTCTTTCCATCCTTTTTTTTTGGTCCTGGAAATTGAAACGGGGCACTTAACCACTGAGTCACATCCCCCAGCCCTTTTTTATTTTGAGACAAAGTCTCACTAAGTTGCTGAGGCTGGTTTTGAACTTGCAATTCTCTTGCCTCAGCTTCTCAAGATGCTGGGATTATGGGCATGCACCACCACACCCAGACCATCTTTTTTGACTTTTTTTTTTTTTTTTTTTTAAAGTTGTAGATGGACACAATACCTTTATTTTATGTGATGCTGAGGATCAAACCCAGTGCCTCACGCGTGCTAGAAAAGCACTCTACTGTTGAGCTACAACCCCAGCCCTCTCTTTTGAATTTATATGGATCAGTTTTGTTTTTTGTTTTTGTGGTATTAGGCATTGAACTCATGGGGTACTTTACCACAGAACTATATTCCCAGCTCTTTTTGAAATAGGGTCTTGCTAAGATGCTGAAGCTGGCCTCAAACTTGCGATCCTGCTCCTGCCTCAGCCTCCCAAATAGCTGGGATTACAGGCCTGCACCACCACACCCAGCAACCTATTGTCGACTTAGTATTGTAACTCCTTGATGATATATCTCAGTTCCATAGTTCTAAAAAACAACTATATGCTGCCAGCTTTCCAATCTGGGTCTCCTCTTTGAATTACAAATTCATAATTATCTACCTCTACTTAAATATCTAATAGGTATTCCAATGAAAACATAACATTTCCAAAATAAATTCTTTATTTCAATCCTTATACCTTCCTACAAAACTGTAGTCCTCTTGAAATCTTCCCCATTACAGCAAATGGTACTTGAATTGGTCTCATGCCAAAAATATTACTCAGACTTTTTTCTGCTTAGTCCCCACATCTACCAAATACAATATTGTTGGCTCTACTTTTAAAGTAATCTCCCAGAGCTGACCATTTCTCACTGCCTTCCCATCACCACCCTGTTTCAACATTTGCATCACTCTCACGAAGAGTATCTTCATTGGGCTGGGGGTGTGGCTCACTCAGGAGGAGAGCGCTTGCCTAACATGAATGAAATCCTGGGTTGAATTCCCAGCATCAGCAAAAACAAAACAAAAAAACAGCAACTCAGAAAGCTGAGGCAGGGCTGAGGTCGTGGTTCGCTGGTAGAGTGTTTGCCTAGCATGTGTGAGGCACTGGGTTCGATCCTCAGAACCACATAAAAATAAGTTTAAGTTATAAAAAAAATTTAAAATAAATAAATAAAAAATATTTTTAAAAGGCTGAGGCAGAAGGATCAAAAGTTCAAGGCAAGTTTAGGTAACTTAGTGAGACCCGGTCTTAAAAAGAATGCCAGGTGCGGCTGTGCGCAACCGTAATTCTAGGAGCTCGGGAGGCTGAGGCAAGAGGATCACAAATTCAAAGCCAGCTCTGGCCAACTTCAGCGAGACCCTGTTTCTAAATAAAATATTTAAAAAGGGATAAGGATGTGGTTTAGTGGTTAAGTGCCTCTGTGTTCAATCCCTGAGGCAAAACCAAAAATTAATTACTGTCTCACCAAACTAGAATATAAGCTCCTGAAGGACAAAAACAATGTTCTGTTTAATGCTGTATTGCAAACTCCTAAATACTATTTGATGTGTAGTAGGCAAGGAGTAAATTCTCAGTGACTGAGTGAATTGAATTACATGTAACAGACCATTCAAACAGGATAATTAATCAGTCTTGTTCATAGGCATTCAGGTTAAGAGACTACGCAGGTAAGGTCCCCCAAATATGCCATAATTTCTCAAAAACAATAATTATATCTCCCTTTCTCAGGAAATTTTCATAACCGCCAGAGGAAAAGAGACAGCAAAGTTCCAGACCCAGTTAATCTCAAACTACCAGATTACTTTGGTAATCATTCTACCTCTTGCTCTTCTCCCTCAACTACAGGGGAAAAAAAAAAACAAACCAAAAAAACCCTCATGCTTATAGTCTAGGAAGGACATTCTCAAAGTCCATACCTCATCTCGTCTTCCACCATTAAAAGAAGAGCTAAAGAGTTTGCTGCTGCTGCCGCCGCCCCTTTGAGGAGGCATCTTATTAAAAGTTTTGCTTTTCTGTGAATTGGAGCGACGGGACTGGTTGCTAAAATTTTCATTTTTGGGGTAGGAAGGTTCACGCTTGCGATTATAACGCTTGGATCCACTTGAATTCTTTCCATCTGAAAAGAAGAAATACAAAAGAATTAGTTAAGAAGCGACATATTTAAATAGGTAAAATAATTTCTCTCCACCTCCCAGCAAAATTGTGTCTAAATAAAGAGAAAATGGACTTTTTTACAACCTCTAAGAAATGTGTTCAGGCCAGCCATTGGTCTTTTGAGCAAGCCAACCCTGAGGTGGGGTTTTTGTTTTAATGATAAAGCCTAAGAAATCCCTCCCTCAGGACAAACAGTAGAGATCAAACCACATCAATTACCAGTTCATAATGTCTCTTTTACAAGCCTAGACATGTATCTTGTATCATTCAGATAAAGTTAAGAGGAAAGGAAACAGTCATTCTATATTAGGAAAAAGTACTTTATCTGGCAGCAGGACAGAAGACATTATTCCCCTTAAACTGCTATAGTATAGCCAGAATCCATACTGTAAGGGGCTGGCCTAGATTTAGCAGATATATCCAAGAGGCATAAAAGCAAACCATTTATGTATGTTCTAGAAGTCAAACTGAGAAGCTACTAAATTAACAGAACAAAAGTTGAACTCTAACCGAATACTAGATGAGTTTGAGTTATATCCTTTTTTAAAATGTCTCTTGCCGGGTGCTAATCCCAACGGCTCTGGAGACTAAGGCAGGAGGATCTAGAGTTCAAAGCCAGCCTCAGCAAAATTAGGGTGCAGCCCTAAGCAACTCAGTGAGACCTTGTCTCTAAGTAAAATATAAAAAAGGACTGGGGATGTGGCTCAGTGGTTAAGTGCCTCTGGGTTCAACCCCCAGTAATGGAGGTAAAAAAAAGTTTCTTATGCCAGGCACAATGATACACACCTACTCAGAAGGCTGAGGTGAGAGGATCATGAGTTCCAGGTCAGTATGGACAACTTAGCAAAACCGTCTCAAAATTTAAACTAAGGGCTGGGGACATAGCTCGTGATAAAGCACTTGCCCAGCTTTGAGGGAAACCCTGGGATGAATTTCAACTATTGCAAAAAAAAAGAAAAAGAAAAAGCTGGATATGCCCCAGTACAAGGAAAAAAAGTTTCTTGCTTTTTTCCTTCAACTTCATAATACTCAATTTTGAAAATATCAAAGAATAAAATTGCCAATACCCACAAAGCACTGACATATTAGTTTTAATTTCAATATTCTTACCACATGTCTTATGTAAAATGGCAAACATACAAGACGTGCGGTCTTTTACTTGTTACTCTGAGAATTTTCACCCATTCCTAGACTTCAAAAGCATAACTGATGATTGCATTATTGTCCGTCATACACTTACAGCACAATATAACTAATTCCCTATTGTTTTACAGTTAGGTAGCTTCTAACTTTTTGCTGCTTTAAAATATGATTATGTCAAATTCTCAAAATGAAATTAGCTGATAAAGTACTGTCATGAAAGCCTTTTATATATCTTCAAGTTGCTTTCTAGAACTGGTGTATCAATTTATTTATATTCTAACAGCACTATAAAGAGAATGCTAGTTCACTACACTCTTGCTAATACCCGAAGTGAAAGGTCAAAATGCCTTCTGACCTGGAACAATGACACACACCTGTAATCCCAGTGGCTCAGGAGCTGGGGCAGCAAGACTATGTCTCTAAATAAAATGTGAAAAAAGGGCTAGGGATGTGGCTCAATGGTTGAGTGCCCCTGGGTTTAATCCCCAGTATTAAAAAAAAAAAAAAAAAAGCCTTCTGATTTTAAATCTGAATTTCTCTTAACTAGCAATATATACTTTTTCAATCCATTGACCATTTGCATTTTGTGTAGAGTCTTCTTATATTCTTTGCTCCATTTTTTCCACTAGGAAACTTAATTACACAAATTCTTTTTTTTTTTTCCATCCCAAATTGAAAAAAAGAACCCTCATCAGCACATTTCATACATGCTAAGTTTACCAGTTTTAAGGGGGAAAAAAAAAAGCAAAATAGAATTTGATAAACACATACAACTAAAAGTAGAAAAAAGTCAAAGACAAAGCTCAGTGGTACAGTACCAAAAAAAAGAGTGTTTCCTAAATCACCCTATGTTGTACTACTGCAATATGCAAATCTGAACAAGTCAATAATCTAATAACTAATCTAATAATAATCTAATGACTAAAAGCAAAAACTTAGAAAGGAAGGTGGGGATGGCTTTTTTTAAAGAGATATTTGCCCAGGCAGACCTGAACTCTTGGGCTCAACCCATTTCTCATGCTTTAACCTCTCAAGTAGCTGGGACTATAGGAACCACGGAACCTAAATGAAGCTGGAAGACTTTTCATTAAAGAAAAAGAAAAAGAAAATCATTAGATTTATGCTCAGACTTAAGGGGATGGTAGTAGTTTATAAAATTAAGGAATCCAGCATAAACTTCAGAAACTACTAAGATTCCTACCCTCCCAAACATAGTTTCATCTTATTTATATTAAAATATATATATAATTAACAGAAACATGTATACCAAGGAACTACACCACACTGTTAATGACAGTTACTTTGGGGGAAATGGAGCTATTCACTTTGATCCTATTACAGTAGTTTCCAATCCTGCCAGTTCACAGGAATACTCAGATGAGCTCTTTAAGGGATTCCTACGCACAGGTCTTACCTCTAAGATTGTGACTTAACTATATAGAATTGCTGTTCTGAAGACATATCTGAGAAATTTTTAAAACTAAGTATTTAGAAGAAATTTTTTCTATACAAGTAAATTCACTAGCTTATTTTACAGCAGAGTAAATCAAATCAAATAAAAGGAAATGTGAGTTCAACCAACTCATGGGATGAATGAGAGATATGCCATCCTGTCCAAACCTAACCAACTACAACCTGGAAATTAAGCTAATAACAACATGAGATGACAGCATTGTAAACAGAATATACCATTACAGAAACACAGTCAGGGTAGGTTCACTCCTAGTAATGACCCATAAAACAATGACCAGAGTTTTAACCTAACAAACTAGACTTTTACCTACTCCTCCAGTGAGCAACAATTAACATCAAACATGGTATCAATGACAGCAATTAGAAAGTAAAGTTAAGCTGGGTGGGTGACACATCTATAATCCTAGCAACTTAGGAGGCTGAGGCAGGAGGATTCCAAGTTTCAGTTAAGTCTGGGCAATTTAGCAAGATCCTGTCTCAAAAAATTAAAAAAGGGCTCAGGGCGGCAGGGAGGTAGTTCAATGGTAAAGCACCCTTAGGTTCTCTCCCCAGTACCACACACACACAAAAGCAGAAAGTAAGGCTTCAGGTCTCCTATTTTGCCTTACCTCCAATCAATGGAATTAGTTTTATGAAAAAATTTCAAAATTTTTTTGGGTGGGGGTGTAGCTTGGTAAGAGCATTTGCCTAAGATGTATAAGGTCAACGTCCACTGCTGGAAAAAAAAAATTTTTTTCCCCATATAAATGAATTCAGAGTGTACAAATCTCCAGGCTAACTCTTCACCACTGAAAAATAACCTCAGCCACTTTCCTGCTTTGCTTTTCTTAACCCCATTCCACATCAACTCATAACAAATGAGGTTGTATAAGAATAGATATACAAAGAAAATTGTATAAGAATAGATATACAAAGAAAATAGGGGCTGAGGACATAAAACTGAGTAATAAGAGCTTGGCACATGTAAGGCCTTGAGTTTAATTCCCCAACAAAGAAAGAAAACATATTCCCCAAACCTAATTATTCAAGACTATTTCATATGATCCTCAATTTGACTGAACTTGCTTTCTATAGGCACAGTGGCACACACCTGTAATTCCACAGACTTGGGAGGCTGAAACATAAGGATCCCAAGTTTGAGTCCAGCCTCAGCAATTTAATGAGATCCTCAGCATCTTAGCAAGACCATCTCAAAATAAAAAATAAAAAGGGCTGAGGATATAGCTCAATAGTAAAGAACCCCTGGGTTCAATTCTCAGTAACCCAAAAAAACAAGAGGCACCTTTCTGGGGATGTAGCCCAATAGTAGAGCACTTGCCTAGCAAGAGGTTTCAATCTCCAACAACACATACATACATAGATATAGATACACACACACACACACACACACACACACACAAGTTGGGGGATCCTCCACAAGAAAGGCACCTCATGGATTCCAGATTTAGGTAAAGCCAAATTCTACACTGGATAGGGCTTAAGAAAATAAACTGGCATTCAGTAAAAGGGCCATTTTTATTTCTTCACTTATTACCACACTAGCAAGGAAACTATTTCATAACACTTACAGAAATGTTTTGAGGGACAGTGAACTGTTCATTTCTAAATCAGATTACAATGACTGATCATGTAAGAATTCATGATTTTAGTGGCTAAAATCAACTCCCTCCTTGTCTTCTACTTACTTGAGAATATGAAGTCAGACCTCTCAAGTAAGACTCTGGCTCTTATCTCTCAATCCAGGCAATGAGTAGCTAAAGATTGAAGGAACTGTCCTGCCTGGGCCCCAAAGATAAAATTTAAGAATGCTATTTGAGATATATTTTGTATACACTTGCCAGGATATACATATGCGTATAACTCAGGAGGTAGAATTCATCCTCTTTTCTCTAATAGAAGCAATGAGATGATCTACTTTAGATTTTGGGTTTAAAAATAAAAAGGTAAGTTCTTAGAAAAAACTCCTATGAAGTTTTCTTTTTGGTCATCTTTATTTTTACTTTTTCATTTTTGTTGTTATTTTTGTTTTATGAAGTTTTAAACCTCAGTATGATGGCTCTCAATCCTTGCTGCACAACAAAGTCACTTCCAGTTTTTAAATTATGAATGCCCAATCAGAATGAATTGCCAGGAAAAGGCCCCATGTTTATTTTTTAAGTGTCTTCAGGCTGGTAACAGTGGCCCACATCTGTAATCCCAAAAACTCAAGCAATAAAGGCAGGAAGATCGATCACAATTTCAAGTTCAGCCTCAGCAACTTAGTAGGACCCTGTCACTAAAAATAAAAAGGGACATGGATATAGCTCAGTAGTAAGAGCCCCCTGGTTCAATCCTTATTAGCAAAAAAAAAAAAAAAAAGTCCTCAGGATATTCTGATGCACAGTCAGAGCTGAGAACTGCCAAGAGCAAATAATGTCAAGACACAATCCAGAATGGACAAGACCATTAGTTAAATGGCTCAGATCCAGAACCTAGGCTCTCAGAGTCAACAAAAGACTTAAAAACTTAATCCAGTGTCTTGGTTATTCAACATTTCCCAAATGGAAAGTAACAGCAGTCTCTTCTCCCTTGAAGGGTCATGAGTTTTTCAAAGTTAAAATTATTTGGCATCATCATTTCTAGCTCTAGTTCTAACAGGTGGCACAGCCTAGAGGTCAGAATACCAGCCAGGAAGTTTCTGCTGCTGATTCATGCTGTAATCACAAGCAAGTTGCTTACCCATGGTCCAGAGTGGTTGACAAGCACCTCCAGAGGGGCAACATATGGCCTTACTACAGAATCAACTGACAACAAATTGAATCCAGCTGTAATTAGTAATTCTGAATGAAAGGAAGAGAGAGGTGGTATCAGGAATGATGCATGTGCCAATAAATTTGCTTGACAAGTGAGTTTATTATATAAAGTATATTTATAAATGTCCCCTATGACTCCAAAATTTACTTAGACAAACCAACTCTGTTGCCTCTTAAGCCTTGGTTTTCTTGTCTGTAAAACAGGACTAATATGGGGCTGAGATTGTGGCTCAATGGTAGATACTTCCCTAGCATGTGTGAGGCACTGGGTTCAATCCTCAGAACCACATAAAAATATTAAATAAATAAAATACAGTTATTTAAAAAAATAGGACTAATACTTCACCCTCCATCACTGAATAGGAAATTAAGAGAAAACTTCTATAAGATGTCTACTAAAGTGGCTAGCACTGTTGCTTTGATTTGAAAGTCTAATAAATAAAAATCATTCCTGACAAGAGTACCCACTAAACTTCCAACTTGTTAATTCACATAATAAACCAAGGACTCCAGTCAATAGACCCTCAAATTCTTATAACTTATCCAAGTGGTTTTACTAAAGGCTTTAAATCACAATTTTCAAAGTCAAAATTGCCAGGTCCATTTACAACTCAGAAGTATTCTTCAAGGCAGATTACCTAGTAACCTAGCTTCTGTTACCAGGATAACAGGAAAAAGAGTGTCAGGACAGTGCTTCATACCACCAACCTTAAAATAACTGCTTCATAATAACTGACCTTCCCTTAACCTCCATGACAGTGCCACAGGCCCAGGATGGGGCAAGAGTCTAGTTCCTGGACAGGATCCATTATTAGGCTATAAATTGCCTAGTCTCTTTCTTGTCTCTTTTTACTTTTTCTGCTCTTTCTATATGAACTCCTCCACCCCTAAACATCTCTCCTCTCTGAGATATATTCATGGGATACTCGATGTTGAAACATTCTAAGAATAGCATATTAGTCCTACTGGAAGAAAGCTATAGAAATACACTCAAGAAAAAGAATGTTCTGTAAATATCTGAAGCAATTAGCCAAAGCTAAGAAACTGTGGTGTGCAATTCTGGCCGGAAAGAACAAGCAAATCCTGGTAGCCAAATTTACCCATTTCCTGTGTACAAATGAAGGACAAACAAGTCAGCCACAGAAACAAAGGCTCAAGCATATTAATCATGCAGCTAGGAAGCAAATGACCATTTATGTCTTACACAATTTAAAGTACAGAAACCAAAGAGTTTTTTCCTCATGAGGTGGGAGAGAGAAAAAGATTAAATATTTACACACTAAAATTTTTTTGTTCTTTTTACTTTTACAAAAGAAAGTCAAGCTATATCTTTTCATCTCACCCTTTCAGTTCTTCCTGTAATTCAGGACTCTGAAATTTGAAGAGGTCCTTTCAACAATTTCCAGCATGACAGACTCTATCAGGTGTTTACTCAGCTTTTGAAATACCTCAAACTTTTTCATGGAGTTCTACAGAATCTGTGTTTACCCTTTAGTTAGTACAACCATCTCAGAGCCATTGCATCAGAAGTTCTAAATATCTGTTATAATAGCACTGGCATCAGTTGTAATTTTTTTCCCCAGTTTTGCTTTTTCATACAGGGTCTCCTCATGTTGCCCACTATTGATTGCCCAGGCTGGCCTCCAACTTGCTATCCTGCCTCAGCCTCACAAGGATTCGAATTATAAGTGCCTGCTATCCTGCCCCAGCCAGCTATGATGTTCTTAAGGCAGGCAGCATTTTCTACCCTTCAGTTCAACTTGAAAAATCAGCCAATATGGACAATTTCCTAACCTTTTAATCCCCTCCTATACAAATGCAAGCCATAGATTATAGTTGGAAAAAAAAAACAAACAAACATGTATTCAGCTATAAGCAACATCTTTCAAGCCACAAAAGTAAGTGCTGACAAGGGCAAACATGGTCAAACTTTCTAACACGTTTAAAAACTAATGCCACCTGAAGGCACACTTGTATTTCCTGTTTCCTGAAATCTAACAAAACATCCTTGACATTTTTACTTTCTCAGAAGTTTCCAATTAAGAAGGTGGACTAGCAGTGCTTGCCTATAATCTCAGTTGAGAGGTTAAGATAGGAGGATGGCACATTTGAGGACTCTACAGACAATTCAGCAAGACCCTGTCTTGCTTAACCATTGACCTACCTGGCGTGTAGGTCAATGGTTAAGTGCCCCTGGGTTCAAGTCCCAGCACAAAAATAAAGAGAACAAGGGTTTTAAGTTCATTTTATAGTATTTAACCATATAAAAAACAAATCACTCTAAAAAGTCAAAATGAACCAGGTATATGGGGTACACCTACAATCCAGCGACTTAGAAAGTGGAGGCAGAAGGATCCGAAATTCCAGGCCAGCCTTAGCACTTTAGCGAGACCCTATCTCACCCTATCTCAAAAGAAAATAGGACTGGGGATGTATCTCAGAGGTAAAGCGCCCCTGGATTCAATCCCCAGAACAAGAAAATAAAAAGAATGAACCAAACAAAACTCATTCTATACAACTGTTTGAAATGTTAACACTTAGCTGAGGCAGGAGGATTTCAAGTTCAAAGTCAGCCTCAGCACCTTAGTAAGACCCAGTCTCGAAATAAAAAATTAAAAACAGGCTGGGGATGTGATTCAGTACTTTAGTACCCCTGGGTTCAATACCTGGTACAAACAAACAAAAAGTTAACACTGATAATTTATTTGCTTTGGTCAAACTACAATAGAATTCATACTGTTAGGTAATGAGTTTCATTAAACATTCAAAGGGCATAGGAATAAAATGCCTTAAACACCTAAGTTTTTATTGTTGTTTTGTATGGATTATCACAAGCTTTCACCTACTGCTTACTAAGGAATAAACTTAAGACACTTATTGCAGCTGACTCAAGAATGTGTGGTAGTGGCTTAAAGAAGGGCCCTAGAAAAATTGAGAATTCAGGTAGTCATATTATATTACATATTATATGTAATATATATTACATATGTAATATATATTACATATTATACCTGAAAACCAAATTATATATTACATATTATACCTGAAAACAGAGTGCAAAAGAAAGGTTATTATCAACTACCTTGAGAAATATGCAGGTCACACTAAACCAATCCCAACACTGGCCAAGAAGACTTTCTTTTATCTTTGGAGGGATCATGATGAAGATCCATATGTACAAAACCCCCAAATTAGTCTACACACCAGTTCCTGATTGGCCTGAGAGTTCATGTCAATCTCTGCTTAGCTGTTTAAAGCATTAGTTTATTATGGAGTTCCATAAGCAATCTCTACAAGTCCTCAAGCACACCAGGTAAACAAGTTTGTCATAATCAGCTGGTAAACGCTGAACTCACCAGTAAGCCTTACGATTTAAGTAAGCTTTCCAATATTTTAAGTTAAGCTACTGGACCTCTACATTGAGGGATTCCAAATGTTTCCCTCTGCTAAATACCACTACACTACTCTCACCAAAAACACCTTCCTAGTACCATTAATATAATGGAAACACAAAAAGAAACAGAGATCAGTACACAGGCTTTGAAATAAGATGGAGAAAAGTGGACTCCAGACTCATCAACTCCTAACATTCTACCTTTTCTGCTTGTTCCTTTCCTTAAATAGGAACAGTTCCACCTTGCCAGACAAGTTAATGACTGGAGTAGTGATAACAGATGTAATAGCCTAGCCAAGTACTGGGTGCTTAGGGAGCCCTCAATAAATGGCAGCTATTATCATATGGTAACAACTTAATATTAAGAAGCATGACTATTGAATTGTCATTACAATATCTTCCCTGTTAAAAGACAATACTACAGCCTAAAATACAAAAACACATATAATGTTTTTGGTGCATAGTAGGTGTCAGGTACTCTTCCAATCTCTTCACTATTTTTTTAAAGTTTATTTAATATTATATTAATTCCACCTTTACAGGTAAGGAAACTCTGACACTCACTCAAGACCCGAACCTAAAGAATACTGAACCCAGAGTCTGCACTCTTCACTATTAACCATATTAAATAAAACGATTGAAATATGAGGACCATATCTGGGGTCGAATTATTAAATAGGAGACTTGAATGTGACAGTCCTTGGGCCCCACCCTCTTGTTTAAACTTCAACACTCTCCAGTGCTAATTCAACATTAAAGGTAGAACAACCCTAGTGGTTTTAGAGCATGGACTGATGAGTCAGTCAAACCAGGTCTCAAGGCCTGTTCACAGCTGAGTGAACTTACCCTTACTCATCTGCAAAATGGGGAAAGAAATAGCACCTACTTTACCAGCTGTTTTGAGTTTTGATGCCAGAATCCACGTAAATCACGCTGGTGCTTATTAATTTAATTGTAAATAATGGGAGCCATAGAAATGAGGAGGAAGGAACTGGAGTAGACAGCGTAGTTTGTCCCTAGGTGACCCAACAAGACAGCAATCGCCCCCCGCCCACTCCCGTGGGCCCGCTCTTACCGCTCTTGGGTTTAGACTCGCCGGCGGGCCCCGTCGAGGCGGAGCGGGGCGGCTGTTGTCCTTTGCTGCTGCCCGAAGAGGCGGAGGAGCTGTTGGAGCCGCTGTTCTTGTCCATGTCGGAGGCGGTGGCGGCGGCGCTGGGGGAGCTCTGCGGCATCAACAGGGGCCTCGGCGGCGACGGCGGTCGGAGCGGAGCGGGCGCGGCGGGGACCCAGGCTCATGGCGTTCAGGGCCGGCGGGGGTCGGCGGCGGCAGCGGTTCTCGGCCTTCATGGCGACATTTTTCCTTGTTTCCTTCCTTGGCTTCTCAAACTGGGTGGAGAAGCGGCAGGCGGGGCTGTTGAGCCCAGCGACGGCGGTGACCAAGGAGGAGGAGTAGGCCGGGGCTCGGGGGTCCGGGCCGGGCCTGGCGGGGCGGAGGCTTGCAGGGGCAGGGGAGGCGAGGGAGGGTGCGCGAGCCCCGCCGGCCGGCCGGACACGCTCTCCCGCCGCGGGGCAGGAGAGAGAGCTGGCTGTCTTGGTGTCGGGGACGAGTGTCTCCGACACAGCGACCGACACTCGCCTCTAGGCCGAGGCCGAGCTGCTCCGGGAATGGCGACGAGTCGCCAAACAGCATCTCGAAGAACCCGGATGGAGTATTTATAGTGAAGAAGTAGGAGTGAAGCACTCTGGGAAATGTAGTTTTCACTTACATCCGGGTCCAATTTCCCCCCCCCCCCCCCCCCCCCCACACACCGCCCAGCCCAGCTAAAAGAGCATGGGGTCGTGGAACTTGTAGTTACCGCCAGGTCCAGGCTGTCTTAGTACTCTGACAACCTATATAACAGTGACAGATGCTAACAACAACACAGCCAAATATTGAAATACCTGTAGAATCCTTTATGGACTCATTTGATTTATGGTTCTTATTCTAGTATTAATATCAATAGACGTATGGCGTTTAGCCTCTCAAGTTACTATTAATACTAGTGTTAATAATGACAGTAACTGCCGGACTTAGTAGCTCCAAGCCTGTGACCTCAGTGACTCGGGAGGTTGAGGCAGGAGGATCGCAAATTCAAGACCTGCCTCAACAACTTAGCAAGACCTGTCTCAAAATAAAAAACTGAAAGGGTCCCAGGGGTTCAATCCCACTACCACAAAAATAAAGAAACTTCCTATGTGCCAAGCACTGTGCTGAGCACAGAGAATGCCAAATACATTAAGAATGAGACCTTTAATATTTCCATAGTATTCTAAATTATAAAGTTAAAAATACAATACAAGAACATGATAAGTGCTATAACATAGTTAACTACAAAATGCTGATTAGAGCAGACACAGTTCAGAAGTGGTGTCATGGGCTGGGGAGATAGCTCAGTTGGTAAAGTGCTTGCCTCCTAAGCATAAGGCCCTGGGTTCGATCCCTAGCACACACACATCCCCCCCCCCCCAAGAAAAGTGGTGTCATGTGAGTTCAACATAGAAAGGTAAGTGCAATTTTATTTATTTATTTATTTATTTATTGTGATAATGGGGATCAAACCAAGGCCTCATGCATGCTAGACAAGTGTGCTACCACTGAACCACACCTGAGGTGAATAAGTAGAATTTTAGCAGTCATTTCATGAATGACCAGACATAATAGCTTGCACCTGTAATCCCAGCTACTCGGGACACTGAGGCAGGAAGATGTCAAGTTCAAGTCCAGCCTGGGCAATTTAGCAAGATCCTGTCTCAATGTAAAAAAACTGAAAAAGGGGTTGGGGATGTAAATTATTGATTGAGTGCTTGCCTAGCATGTGTGAATCTCTGGGTTCTAATCCCCAATACTACAAAATAATAATAATGAAGGAATTTCTAATTGGGCCCTTCTTGGCTCCTTATTAGTCATCACATGGTTTATAAGACATTAATAAGTATATAAATAACTTTCTTGGAATTAACAGTTTAAACTGGGGTGAATGAAAACAGATAAAAGTATCTCCGTGTGTGTGCACACAGGTGCTTGTGTTTTGAACTGGAGATTGAACCCAGGGGCGCTCTACCACTCAACTACATTCCCAGCACTTTTTATTTTTATTTTATTTTATTTTTTTTTGAAACAGGTTCTCCCCAAATTGTTCAGGCTGACCTCAAACTTGCATTCCTCCTGTCTCAGCCTCCAGAGTTGATGGGATTATAGGTGTGTGCCACTGTATCTGGCTGAGTTTCATATTTTTTAATTTCCATAAAATTACCTCCATCAGTTCTTTTCCTGCTTCCCTTTTTACAGTTCCTATCCACACACACAAACAAATAATGCTGAAGTAAGAGAATAGCTTCACACTATCAGTCTGGAAACTTTATTTTATGTACAGAAGGATCGGCCCCAAATCATGGGGTCTATTCTTTTATATAACTACATGTGGAGAATATACCAATTCCTTGATGAACCTTTACTTCCTTTAACAAAGACATGAAAATTCTGAGTGCATGGATGAATCATTTCTTCCTTCTATCATTCATAAAAATAAAAGAGAAGGAAATCACAGTGTAGTAGGTGTCCATCTGTCAGGCTATATTAAACCAGGAAGAGTCTTTTCATTTCGAAATAGTTTCTTAGGATCCTTGGCACTTTCTCCTTCTAAAATATTTACAGAAAATATACATTTAAACAGGGAATTGAAGCAGAAACATACAGAAATTCAAGTAAAACAACAACCTACGTTCTTTTTTGTGCAAGATGGTCTACATTATCCTTTCCATAAAAAAAAAAGACTGAAAATATGGGGTTTAAGTAAAACACCCAGGACATACCAGTTGAAGCTACAAATGCAGATTGTATCAGCAGGAAACAAAATGTGCATAGTTTTTGGTTCTAGCTTTCTAAAATGATACCAAAGTTTTCATTTCCATTAGAACTTCCTAGGTTCATAAAATGCACAGGCCAAAGAACAGTCTTATTTTTCAATGTTTTTCCAGAATGGTGTGCAAGCCAGGCAAGGTTGTGAAGGACTGTAATCCCAGCAACTTGAGAGGCTAAAGCAGGAGGATTGCAAATTGGAGGCCAATGTGGGCAATTCACCAATACTAGTCTCAAAAAATAAAAAGGGCTGGGGATGTATTTTGGTGGTACAGTGTCCCTGAGTTCCATCCACAGTACAAAAAAAAAAAAAATGGTTTGTAAATTCCTTCCATCATATTTATCAGAGAAGTTTATTCAAATAAAGATTCCATGCATGCCTAGCATGCCCAAGGCCCTGGATTCCATCCCCAACACACACACACATGCATGCCTAGCATGCCCAAGTACCTGGATTCCATCCCCAACACACACACACACACACACTCACACTCACACTCTAGGGATGCATACCAGATATACTGATTTAAAAATCTCTGGTAGTGGGGTCCAGCAATCTGCATTTTAAAGTTCAAATGACCCAGGCAGGCCTGTAATCCAGCGACTCAGGAGGCAGAAGGATCGCAAGTTAGCCAGATCCTGCCTCTAAATATAAAAAGGCCTGTGGCTGAGTATCCTTGGGTTCAATCCCCGGTACCAATAAAAAAAGCTCCAACGAGGTGATTCTTAGACCGAAGTTTGCAGGAATTGACCTCGTGATCTTGGTTTTTTAACTACACCATGCCTCTGTTTTCCCCTTTTGCACCAGAAAGAAAAAAAAAAGAATTACTAATTATCTTGCAAGTTGGTCCCGGTATACCGTTTGTCAGAATTGGGGCTGGGGTTGTGGCTCAGTGCTAAAGCGCTTGCCTAGCAAGTGTGAAACACTGAGCTCGATCCTCAGCACCACATAAAAATAAATAAAGGTATTATGTCCATCTACAACTAAAAAAAAAAAAGGCATCTCTGCTAAGAGGTGATTGAAGGCTCACCCTGAGCTCTCCTCATTCCTGATGAATTCTAAATTCAATCTGCGAAAAGAAAGAGGAAGGGCTTTCGGATATTCAAAGAGTAGCCTCTGAGTTCCAGAGATCACTCATGCCTCCTTAACACCTGGTTTCAGGACGCGTTCGAATAAATAATGTCTCCAGCCGGCAGCCGTCGCGCATCTGGTGACGCAACACGACGTACGCTCCGGCTCCTGTCGCCCGGCTGTCAAGATGGCGGCCCCCAGGACCTGTGGTCTATGGAGTTACTGCGGCCGTGGGTTGTCGCGAGCGAAGCGGAGCTGCGGGCTTCCAGGGCTTCGTAGTTCTTCGCTCTGGGGCCCGCTGGGGGCGCGGCTTTTGTCCCAAGAGAAGCGAGCAACGGAAACACATTTCGGGTTTGAGACTGTGTCGGAAGAGGAGAAGGGGGGCAAAGGTGAAAGGGGCGAGAGGGCGAATGGAGGGATCTGTCAGTCCGCGCTCTGGTTTCTTCTGCTCAACTAAGGATTGATTTAACTCCTGTTAACTCCCGTTCTGTTTTCTGTAAAGTCCTGACATCCAAGGAGTATCCCACTGCCGTACCCGCAGAGCTTAGACGCCAGCCTCCATTTAAGCAGAGTAATTACCACTAAACCATCAATCGACCGTGTAGACATTTCTTCCGATTCTCATTTCAGCTTTCGGATGGTCGGTATTGCTATCCCTATGTTACATATGAGGAAGTCTCGTTATGATGAGATTTAAAGGTTAAGCAAGAAGTTCTCTTAATTTAACAGCTAGTAAGTGACTGAACCAGTGTACATTCCAACCCAGTTTGGTCTGACTTCAGAGGCCACATTTTTAGCCTCTGCTTAAAAGAGAGCCCATTTTTTTTTTTTTTCTAGAAAGAAGAAAAGAAACAATCTTCTTTGTGTCTTGTCTTCCGTATTTGCCAAATAGGAATAGTAGCAACCGTTCTCAGAGTTCCTGCGAATATGAGATTACTTCATACATTAAAGTGCTTTGAACAGATCCTGGCACTTAGTAATGCTCAATTAATGTTAGATATTGTTGAGCAGTTTCTTTATGTTAACACTGTGCCACACATGGGAAAGGAAAAAGGACAGTTTTTAAACTACAACTATTACATTTATTTATAATGAGTAAGGTATTATGCCTATTTTACCGATGGAAAAGGTAAAGTTCTAAAAGGTAAGGTCACTCGGACAATAAGAAAAGAAACCACAGTGGAATTTCCCATCCTTTTAAGGAGTACATTGTATTACCTCTCACCTCACCCTTACTAAATATATAGTTCTACTGGAATTCTTCAGACATTGAATTGAAATTATCATTTATTGCACAGAACTGTAAATGCCCTGAAAGCTAGAACAATGGCTCCTTCATTTTTGTGTCCTTAGTACCTGATGCACATTAAAAACTTCATAACTATTCGTGAAGTGGAATAAGAGGACCCAAGTAAAATGATAGTGAACATTTATTGAGGGTCTGAAACATTTTAAGTACTTTAATTGTGATAAATATTGTCCTATGAGGTAGAATTGATAGCCTAGCTTTATAAATGAAGAAACTGTGAAACAAAGATATCAAGTCACTTCCCCAAGATTCTACTAATAAGTGGCAGAATGGGATTTGAATTTAGGTGCATCGCTCCCAAAGCATGTGCTCTTACCCATTGTTTAATAGCAATAATAACAATACCTAGCTTCTGTATTGTTCTTTACAATGTATAATCAATATTTCCCAGGGCTGAGGTTGTAGCTCTGTGTTAGAGTGCTTGCCTTGCGTGTGTGAGGCACTGAGTTCGATCCTTAGCACCACATAAATAAATACAAAAAGGTATTCTGTCCATCTACAACTAAAAACAAAAATTTTTTAAAAATTATTTCCCACAACAGCACACAAGGGAAGACTTACAATCCGAACTAAATATGCATTCCAAACTGGGACTTGAGGTTGAAGTACAGGCAGACTTCATCTTATGTAGTCATATAAGACTTTAAAAATAGCCACTAAGCTGAAATCATGCATAATGATCTTAATAACTGATGGAGAAATTACAATTATTTCATAATATTTAAAAATTGTTGAGCCTGGCTATGTACAGTGGTGCATGCCTATAATCCCAGCTCAGGAAGCTGAAGCAGGAGGATAGTGAGTTCAAAGCCTCAGCAACTTATCCAGGTGCTATGCCACTCAGTGAGACCCTGTCTCTAAATAAAATACAAAAAGGGCTGGGGATGTGTTTCAGTGGTTGAGTGCCCCTGAGTTCAATCCCTGGTACAAAAAAAAAAAAGCAAAAAAAAAAAAAAACTATAGCCTGGAAGCATAGTTCAGTGGCAGAGCATGCTCTGCCCCATTTGTTCAATTCCCAGAAACAACCCTCCCCCCAAAAATTTAACATTTGTGTCAGTGATAAAGGTATAAGGAAATTAAAAAAACAATAGAGCTAATATTTATTTAGTACTCTGTAATTTAAAATTAAGCTGAGAGCAATGGCACCTGCCAGTAACCCCAGCTACTCAGGAACTTGAGACAGGAGTATCATAAGTTTGAGGCCAATCTGGGCAATTTAGTAATACCCTGTGCAAAAATAAAAAATAAAAATAAAAGGACTGGGGATACAGCTCAATGGTAGAGTGCCCCTGGATTCAATCCCAGTACTAAAAAAATAATAATTGATTTAGTTTTAATTTAACTAATGTAATTAACTGTGTATCTTGAGTTCCTCCATTAGCAAGAGTGTCAACATGGTCATGTATTTCTCCCAAGACACCACTGAAATTTGATTCCAATTTCAGTTCCACCTTTATCACTCCATTTCCATGTGGCCTTTCATTTTTGTCTTTTTAAATTTTTTGGCAGTAATGGAGCTAGAACCCAGGGTTGCTCTACCACCCAAGTACATCCTCAGCCCTTTTCATTTTATTTTGAGATAAAGAGTCTTGCTAAATTTCTGAGGCTATCCTTGAACTTGTGATCCTTCCACCTCAGCCTCCCCAGTACTGGGATTACAGGCATGTGATACCACAGCTGGTTTTGTTTTGTTTTATGGTGCTGGGTATCAAACCCAGGACCTTATACATGCTGGGCAAGTTCTCCACGACTGATCTACCTGAACAGTCCTGTGAATTTTTGTTTGTTTGTTTTTTTTAAATTTATTTAATTGTAGATAGACACAATATCTTTATTTTATTTATTTATTTTTATGTGGTGCTGAGGATCAAACCCTGTTCCTCACCCGTGCAAGGCGAGCACTCTACCTCTGAGCTATAATGCCAGCCCCTACACTTTCATTATTTATTTATTTAGTTAGTTAGTTGTTGATGGACCTTTATTTTATTCATTTATTTTTATGTGGAGCTGAGAATCAAATCCAATGCCTGACACACGCTAGGCAAGCGCTCTACCACTGAGCCACAACCCAAGCCCTGCACTTTTATTTTTGATGCCCAGTTATTTCTTTCATGTATCCAGTTATGCCACATAGGTTTATTACTGAGAGACAAGAGGCTTTGCTGTGTTAGAACTGAAGAACTGATTCAAAGTGGCAAGTCACCTGTCTGTGCAAGAAGTGATACAATTGGTCACTGATAATAATGCATATCTGTTATTTACATGATAATTACTGGATTGAAGAACTCTGCTAGTGAAGTTTGTACTTCATGCAGTTCCAGCTAATATACCATTGTATTTGAATGGTGATGTTGGGGGATTGGCAACAATAACAACAATAACTGAAATTCATGCAAGCATAGTTATACTTCACGAGTTGAACCCTGTTGGCTCTCAGTTACCCCAAAATATGCTCCAAAGAAAACAGCAAGATTGGAGATTACAAAATTGAGAATAAACATTCAAGATTCATTTAGAGGTGCCGGGCGTGGTAGCACACACCTGTAACTCCAGTGACTCAGGAGGCTGAGGCAGAAGGATCCCACGTTCAAAGGAAGGCTCAACAACTTAGCAAGGCCCTAAGAAACTTCATAAAATCCTGTCTCAAAATAAAATATAAAAAGGATTGGGGATGTGACTTAGTGTTAAGCACCCCTGGGTTCAATCCATAGTACAAAAATAAAAAAACCAGATTCAGTAAAAGGGAGACTCCAGTCTGATTCAGCAGAGGACAGTAATGTTTTCCATGTATGCATTACATTTCATCTGAGGAACTCAAAGCATCTCTTCTTCATTATCTAATTCAGCATCATAGTTAGAGAGGCAGGGAGCTAACACTGATATTCTCATTTTATGGGCAGAGAAACTAGAGTGCAAAGAAATTAAATGTACCTTTAAAGGGACACTGTTCTGAGTGTTTGGATAGTAGGTTCCTCTCTCTGGCTATCCTAGATTCCACATTCTGTCTTGATCCTATGCAAGAAATTCATGATGATCTACAGTGTGACTTGGACTTGATTCACATCCTGTTATCCATCTACCCACCAAATTGTTCCTCAAGTTCTTCATGATGCAGACAGGAGATGAGTGGAGGTCTTCCCATCCTTTAATCATACATCTATCTAACTTTTTTTTTGTCTTATTATAATAGCAATTAGAAAAATTCCAATTCCTGTGCTAGGGATGTGGCCCAAAGATATAGTGTTTGCCTAGCATGCATGAGATGGATGAGGCCCTGGGTTCAATCCCCAGCATAGCAAAAAAAGAAAACAAAATAAAAAGGAAGAAGAAAGAAAAATTTCAAATCCCTTAGCCCCATCCTCTAAGAAACAAATACCTGTTTGGCACCAAATAGGTACATAGTGTTATTATAAGATAGTAGTTCTAGATAGAGATAACTAGCTGGATGTGGTGGCACACACCTGTGATCCCAGAGAGTTGGGAGGCTTAGGCAGGAGGATCGCAAGTTCCAGGTCAGCCTCAGCAACTTAGTGAGACCCTGTCTCAAAACAAAAAGTAAAGGGGCTGGGGATGTAGCTCAGTGGTAAAGCACCCCTGAGTTCCATCCCTAGCACCAAAGAAAGAAAAGAAAAAAAAAAAAAATAAGACAGCAAAAAAGAAATTGATTTCTTCAAAGAAGTACTTTCAAGCCTCCTTATAAAGAGGTAATGTTAAGGTGGGATTTAGGTTTTGTTTTTGATACTAGGGATTTAACCCATGGGCATCTTATCACTGAGGGTACACACCTGCTCCTTTTATTTTTTATTTATTTTTTGGTACCAGAGATTGAACCTAGGGACAGTCAACCACTGAGCCACATCCCCAGCCATTTTTTTTTTTTATTTAGAGGCAGGGTCTCATTGAGTTCCTTAGGGCCTTGCTAAATTGCTGAGGCAGTCTTTGAACTGGTGATCCTCCTGCCTCAGCTCCCAAGCCACTGCAATTTCAGGTGTGTGCTACTGCACCTGGCTATTTTTTATATTAACACAGGTTCTCACTAAGTTACTGAGGATCTCACTAAATTGCTAAGGTTTGCCTTGAAATTGCAATCCTCTTGCCTTAGCTTCCCAAATCACTGGGATTACAAATGTGCACCACCACACCCAGCTTAAGGTATAGATTTGGGCATCAAGCACTATGATTTAACTTCACCTTTCAAAGACAGGCAATTTCAGGGGAGTGGGAGAAGCTTCCTCTTTTCCAGTTAAGATTTTCTCAAGTTAATCCTACTAATAGCTATTGTGTGTTTCTCCCATATCAGTCTATCAGGTGTTTGAAAGTGTGGCCAAGAAGTATGATGTAATGAATGATATGATGAGTCTTGGTATCCATCGTGTTTGGAAGGATTTGTTACTCAGGAAGATGCACCCACTACCTGGGACCCAACTGCTCGATGTTGCTGGAGGCACAGGTAATATTGGATTTGGTGTCCTTAGGTACCATTGAGCATGTGTTGTGGAAATTAGCTTCTCTTATCAGACTAATTCACCTACTGTTTTAGCCAGCTTTTTCGCCACCATGATATTAAAACACCCACCAGAACAATTGTAGAAGAGGAAAAGTTTATTTGGGGCTCATGGTTCCAGAGATCTTAATCCATAGAAGTCCAGCTCCGTTCCTTGGAGCTCTAGGTGAGGGGGAACATCATGGCAGGAGACTGTGGCAGAGGGAAGTAGCCCACAGGATGGTCAGGAAGCAGAGAGAGAGAGAGACTCCAATGGCCAGATACAAATATATACCCCAAAGTTACGCCCTAATTCCCACCTCCTCCAACCGCACCCTTCCACTTCAGTTACCACTCTAATCCCTATCAAGGGATTAATTCAGTGATTGGGTTAAGACTCTTACAATCTAATCATTTCTCTGAACCTTCTTACATCGTCTCACATATGAGCTTTTGAGGGATACCACATCTAAACCATAATACCTGCCATTAGGCTGAAGGTGGTAACTGAAAATCTGAATACTTAAAGTGTCTGAGAATGGTTTGCAAAAATATTAGTCAAAAGCAGCTTTAAACTGGGCACAGTGGCACACACTTATAATCCCAGCTACTGAGGAGGCTGAGACAGAAGGATTGCAAGTTCAAGGCCAGCTGGGGCAATTTAGTTAAGACCCTGTCTCAAAAAAACAGTAAAGGCTGGGGGTCTAGCTCAGTGATAGACCATATGCCTAGCACGTTGGAGGTCCTGGGTTCAATCCCCAGTACTGGAAAAAAAAGAGAGAGAGAGAGCAGTTTTGTGCCTGTCACTTTTCTTTGAAAATAAAAAAAAAAGTAGAAAAGTAAAATGACCAATTTTTTATTCCAGACACTTTTCCCATCTAAATGATGACAGGTTAATCTTTCTCTTTTTTTCTGGTACGTGGGTCAGAACCCAGGACCTTGAACATACTGAGCCAGTGCTCTACCTCTGAGCTATACCCGGACCTGTTATTTTCTTTTTAGCCCTCAACCCACTTTTCCTCCCCATTCGGGGGGAAAGCCTTTTATCACATTGCTTAAGCTTTCTAGGTAGCCCTTTCTGCCTAATCACATCAGTTGTCAAAAGCTAAATTGTTGTGCACGGTCCTTTGTAATTGTTGCACATTGGGCATCTGGGGAGAAAAATGTCCAGGGTTTCTAAAACACATGTTGATGACTAGCATGCAGTAAGGCCACAGGTTTGATCCCTAGCATTGCAAAGTAGAAATCTAGTACAATTTAAATGGTTATTATACTGAATTGTTTAGGGAATAATGACAGGGGGGAAAATCTGCACATACTCAGCACAGTCAAAACCATCATAGGCCTACTATATTTTGTTAATTTTGGTTTTGGGTACTGGGGATTGAACCCTGTGCTCATGCATGATGGGTAAGCACTGTACCACTCAGCTGTGTCCCACCCTAGGCAGAGTCCCACAGAGTCACACAGAATTGCCCAGGCTATCTCTCTAACTTGCTGTCCTCCTGCCTCAGTCTCCTTAGTTAGGATTGCAAGTGTGTACTACCACATCCAGTGTTAACTGCATTTTTTTGGTACTAGGGCTTGAACTCAAGGGGACTCTGTCACTGAACTACATATCCAACCCTTTTTACTTTTTCATTTTAAGACAGGGTCTCACTAAGTAGCCCTAGCTGGCTTCAAAATTATAGTCCACCCAGCCACAACTTCCCCAGTCACTGGGATTACAGGCATGCACCACTGTACCTGACTCTTACCTGCATTTTTTTTTTTTTTTAAAGAATTTAACCTTAACCAGGCCCAGTGACACAGACCTATAATCCCAGCAGCTCAGGAGGCTAAGGTAGGAGGATTTTGAGTCCAAAGCCAGCCTTATCAATTTAGCAAGGCCCTAAGTAACACAGCAAGGCCCTGTCTCTAAATAAAGTATAAAAAAGGGCTGGGGAGCCAGGTGCAGTGGCATATACCTGTAATATCAGCAGCTTGGGAGGCTGAGGCAGGAGGATCTCGAGTTCAAAGCCAGCCTCAGCAGTGGTGAGGCACTAAGCAATACAGTGAGACCCTGTCTCTAAATAAAATACAAAAGAGTACAAAATAGGGCTAGGGATGTGACTCAGTGGTTGAGTGCCCCTGAGTTCAATCCCCCATACCTCCCCTGAAAAAAGAGAAATAATTTAACCTTTGTTTTATTTATTTGTGCTTATGTGGTGCTGTGGATTGACCCAGTGCTTCACCCATGCTAGGCAAATGCTCTGAGCTACAACCCCAGCCCTCTAACTGCATTTTTTTTTTTTTTTTTTTTTTTTGGGTGCTGGGGATCGAACCCAGGGCCTTGTGCTTGCAAGGCAAGCACTCTACCGACTGAGCTATCTCCCAGCCCCTAACTGCATTTTTTTAAAAATATTTTTTAGTTGTCAGTGAACCTGTATTTTATTTATTTACATGCAGTGCTGAGAATCGAACCCAGTGCCTCACACATGCTGGACAAGTGCCCTACCACTGAGCCACACCCCAGCCCTTTAACTGCATTTTTTTTTTTTTTTTTTTTTTTTTTTTTTTTGGGTACCAGGAATTGAACTCAGGGCCACTCAATCACTGGGGTTACAGCCTCCCAAGCCACAGGGGGTTACAGATGTGTGCCACCATGCCTGACTAACTGTATTTTTGATCCATGGTTGATTCAGTCTTTGGATGCAGAATCTGCAAATACAGAAGGCCATTTGTATATACTTAGTTTCTGTTATAAAAACTATTTTATGGGCCAGGTGTGGTGGTGCACACCTGTAATCCCAGCGACTCAGGAGACTGAGGCAAGAGGATCACAGGTTCAGAGCCAGCTTCAGCAATTTAGTGAGGCCCTATCTCAAAATGAAAAATAAAAAGAACTGGGAATGTGGTTCAGTGTTTAAGTGTCCCTATGTTCAATCCCCAGTACCAAAAAATATAAAAATAAAAAGGGCTGGGGATGTAACTCACAAAACAAAAGTTGTTTGAAGAAAAGGTTACCATTGAAAAAAATAGAAACTTCTATTTCATGCACTCATTCGTTCCTTTTGTTACTCCCTTTGGGTTTAGGAAATGCTTTTTTTTTTTTCTGTTTCTGTTTGTATCTTTCCTCCCGTTGGCTTCCCACAGGTGACATTGCATTCCGGTTCCTTAATTATGTTCAGGCACAGCATCAAGGAAAGCAGAAGAAGCAGTTAAGGGCCCAACAAAATTTATCCTGGGAAGAAATTGCCAAAAAGTACCAGAATGAAGAGGATTCTTTGGGTGGTTCCCTTGTCATGGTTTGTGACATCAACAGAGAGATGCTAAAGGTTGGAAAGCAGAAAGCCTTTGACCGAGGATATAAAGCTGGTGAGTCCTACAGAAAGTTGACACAAAGTATGTTTATAGAATTAAGTGGATTACATAAAACATTGAAATGCTTTTTTAAAAAAATATAATATACTATTTTATTTTTTTCACATTTTTTTGTTGGTGCATATTGGTGAAAGTTGTTGTTACATATTCATACTGAAATGCCTTTTTTTCCCCCTCCAATTTTTTGGTATTAGGGATTTAACCCAGGGACACTCTACCACAGAACTACACCCCCAACCCTTTTTATTTTTCATTTTCAAACAGGGTCTTACTAAGTTGCCAAGGCTGGCCTCCAATTTGTGATACTCCCATGTCAGCCTCCTAAGTTCCTGGGATTACAGGCATGTGCCACCGCACCCGGTTCTTCAAATGCTTTTTATTCCAGGTTTCAGAAACTTGTAGTTAGGAGGGAGTTGAAAATCATTTGTGTGACTGATTCCACCTTAATATGGCATTATATACTTTATACATTTATTTGCACAACCCACTGAGCTAAATGATCAGCCCTATGTGACAGGGAATATAACCAGAGCCCAAAAGGGTTAAGGTTGTTACTCAAGTCACAAAACTTAGTGGCATATCCTAAATTGGAGCTGAATCTTTGGCTCTCAGCTCTTGGACCCTAAAATGGAAGTTTTGCTTCCAATTCTCAGCAGCTCCAGGATGACCTCAGCATATCATTCCTATTCTTGATTCATTCCATTCCCTATCAGTAGTAGGATGGTGGCTTGATTTATGTGGAACATGAGCAAACTGTTCAGATTTCCTGTGAAGACAGAACTTGCCCTTCAACCTCAAGGTCTACACTTAGTTAGCCCCTTCCCTACTAGTAATTCATTCCCTCCCTCAGCTTCAAGCAAGACCAAGTTCTTTCCTGACAGCCCCCAGGCCATGACTGAACACTTTGAAGTGTCCAGGGCCTGCACATTTCCCAAGTGGAACTCTTTTTGTGGTGCTAGGGATTGAACCCAGGGCCTTTTGCATGAGAGGCAAGCACTCTACCAAGTAGTCCCCAAGCAGGACTCTTAACAGCTATCTTTGCTTCAGATATCCCTACTGGGTAGACTGAGACCTCATCACAGCTGCATCAAGGTCTAAAGACTTTTTCCTGCTTCATCTTGCTATCTCACCTTTTAACTTCCCTAAATAGTCCCCCGTGCCACCACCAGAAAAGCAAAAAATGAAAACAGATCTTTTTACTCTTTCTTCTGTTTGGATATCTATTTCTCAGAGGTCACAGTGACCCAGAGAAACATCCATAAAGTACTCCTCAAACTTTCTTACTTTAGCATATACCTGTAATCCCAGCAATTTAGGAGGCTAAGACAGGAGGATTACAAATTCAAGGCCAGCCTCAGCAACTTAGCAAGATCTTGTCTCAATATAAAAAATAAAAAGAGCTAGAGATGAGCCTGGCGCAGTGGTGTGCACGTGTAATCCCAGTGGCTCAGGAGGCTGAGGCAGAAAGATTGCAAGTTCAAAACCAGTCTCAACAATTTAGTGAGCTCCTAAGCAACTTAGTGAGACCCTGTCTATCCCCAGTAACAAAAAGACACAAAAGGACTAGGGATATATCTCAGTGGTAGAATGTCCCTGGTTTCAGTCCCTAGCACCAGAACAACAGCTTCTTTACTTTAGTAGACCAGGTAAGTTGGTGACTGCAGGATCCCACTGCAAGCTCAAAATGGAGCAGCTGGGCTGCAGCATGAAATATAAATTTTAGGGGAGCTGGGGGTGTAGCTCAGTGGTAGAGCATATGCTAGGCTGGGTACAATCCCAGCACTGCAACAAACCAAAAAAAAAAAAAACATAAATTTTACATTTGCCTTTCCATTTATTTTAATATTTTGAAGTGTTTCTGCCCCCAGTTTTTTCAAATTGGTAGCTGTACCCTGTCGACCCAGCTTTTCAGGGCCACTGCACTGCCCTCTTCTCAGCTGGCCAGGCACTGCAGGCAGCCACAGAGAGGCAATAGTATGCAACAAAGAAGAGAGTCCCTCAAGTCAACATCAGCACTTGTCCCTTCCCCTCCCCCACCCTGAGTGTCTGTGGTTATTTTAGCCCAATTCTTCTTCCTCCTTCTCCTTCCGCCTCCAGAAGGAGCTGCCTAAACGAACTGTAGCCCACTTGGCCCCCAAGATGAAGGACTCTTTTGTTAACCATCCACACTAACCAGAAGGCAGACAGTCACTAGTGTTTTTAGACAAAGGCACTGTTTTCTAACTCCTACTGATAACCATGTTCCTGTCTCTCTGGTGTTCACCCATAAGGAATGGAGAACGAAGATATTGAAATGAGAGGTAACATTCCATTTATGGAATCATCTCTTCAGTAGTAGCTTGCCCTTTAGGCTCCCCTAACAGCCAAGACAAATGCACTGCAAAGGAATGGTTTCTTTCCTTTTTGTTTTAGTAATATCCAATAATGCTTTTGCAAAACATTTCATGCAAAAACAAGTTGAAGCTAAGGAAGGGGATCTTAGGAGTTATTTAACAGATGTAAAAGTTAATATTGAAGGAAATTTTATATGTCTAATACTATTTTTTTAACCTTTATTTTATTTTTATTTACTAAGGATCAAACCCAGTGCCTCACACATGCTAGGCAAGCACTCTACCACTGATCTAAAGCCCTAACCCCTATCTAATACTATTATATATTTTATAGGTACATATACATATATTGTGTACATGTGTGTGTGTGTGCATGTTCTCACCCATGCACACCCTGGGGAGCAAATTCAATCCCTGGCACCAAAAAAAAAAAAGCTCCTGGGCTGGGGTCATGCGTAGCGCAGTGGTAGAGCATTTGCCTAGCACGTGTGAGGCACTGGGTTCGATCCTTAGTACTACATAAAATAAATAAATAAAATAAAAGTATTGTGTCCATCTACAACTAAAAAAAAAAGTTTTGAAAAAAGTTCTAGCTCTAGTTAGATATTGCTTATTTGTTTTCTGGATGGTTTGTTTTCACTTGATTTCCTCTAGCCCTCTTTTTATATTTTATGTGTGATTGGATACAAGATGAAAAGGACAAAATTATAACAGTTTGATTAAAAGATCTCTTTTTTTTTTTCTTTTTGTGGTACTGGGGATTGAACCCAGGGTCTGTGTTTACAAGGTAAGCACTCTACCAACTGAGCTATCTCCTCAGCCTTAAAAGATCTTAATTGGTGTCATTTGCAATTCTGTACTTGGGCAACACTTCATTCCATAAAAGAGAATTAGAGGTTAATTTTTTTATTGTTGTTTTATTGTTTTTTTGTGGTACTGGGATTATACTCAGGGGAGCTCTACCACCAAGCCATATCTGGGGACTGGGTCCTTTTTATTTTTTATTTTGAGACAGAATCTTGATAAATTGCCCAGGCTGTCCTCAAATTTGTGATCTTCCTGCTTCAGACTCCCTAGTAGCTGGGATTGCAGGCATGCACCACCCTGCCTGGCAGGATGTTGGTTTCATAAACAGATAAAGGCTAAAGAAAGTAGAAATGAGTACAAAAAGTAGATTGGTTATTTCAGAGTTACTTTTCACTAGACTCAGTAGCTTACATCTGTAATACCGGGGACTTCAGAGGCTGAGGTAGGAGGATCAAAAGGTCAAACCAGCCCCAGCAACTTAGCAAGGCCCTGTTTTAAAATACAAAATAAAAAGGCTAGGGATATGACTCTGTGGTTCAGTGGTTAAGCACCCCTGAGTCCAATTCACAGTTTAAAAAAATATATATATACATATATTTTTTGTATATTTATATACATACACATATATATATTTATATATACATATAAATTATATATGTATATAAATTAATATGTTATAAATATATATACGTATATATATAAATATATATGTATATTTATATATATATACATATATATATATATATATATATATAGTGCTAGGAGGTAGCTCAATGGTAAAGCACTCCTGGGTTCAATCCCCAGTACCACAAAGTTACTTTCTTTGTAACTGAGGTTGGCCTTGAACTTGCCATCCTCCTGAATCAGCCTCTCAAATTGCTGGGATTATAGGTATGCACCATAGTGCCCAACTGAAGTTACTCTACTTGTAAAATGAGGCCAAAGCAATAGAAAAATGACTGATCAACATCAGATTACTTCAGATTATTTCTTTGTTAGGATTAAAGTCAGAGAAAACTTCATGACCATGCTGATTGAAACTAGACTGTTGGAGCCAGGCACTATTGTACACACCTGTAGTACCAGTGACTTGGGAAGCTGAGGCAGAGGGATTGCGAGATGGAGGTCAGCCTCAGCAACTTAGTGAGGCCCTAAGCAGTTAAAATCCTGTCTCAAAATTACAAAAAAAAAAAAAAGAAGGAGCCAGGCATGTAATGCCTGTAATTCCAGCATCATGGGAGGCTGAGGCAGGGGGATTGTGAGTTCAAAGCCCACCTCAGCAACTTAGAGAGCCCTAAGCAACTCAGCAAGACCCTGTCTCTAAGAAAAATATTAAAAAGGGCTGGAGATGTGACTCAGTAGTAAAGTGCCGCTGGATTCAATTCCCAGTCCCAAAAGAACAAAACAAAACTAGACTGTATGAGAAATTTGGCTGTTATTTTTCATTTCTCCCGGTTTCTCAGAAGGTCAGATAAACAGCTTATTTTCAGCTTGGTGATGTAGAACTTTAGTGTGAGTGACTCCATTTTTATTTTTAGACTGGTCCATTGGGACTTAGTGCAGGAACTCCAAAATAATATCATCCTGTAATTTTTATTTAATGGTGTTAAAGTCAAATCGTGTCCTTAGAGGAGATAGGGTGCTTCTGAATTCAGGACCATGCTTGGGGTCTAGACACTTTCTCTATGACTCCAATAGAACCAATACAGTCATTCTTCAATAGCCACAAAGAATTTGTTTTAAGAACTCCCTCTGATATCATAATCTGCAGATGCTCAAACCCCCTTGTTGCACAGACTCTACATATCCTCCTAAGTTGCTGAGGTGGCTCTGAACTCAACAGTCCTCCTGTCTCAGCCTCCTGAGCCCTTGGGATCACACGAATGTTCCACTGTGCCCAGCTCCATATCTTTTTGTTTCCCCAGTACCAGGAATTGAGCACAGGGATACTTAACCACTGTGCCACATCCCCAGCCAATTTTATTTTTTATTTTGAGACAGGGGCTCACTAAATTGCTTAGTGCTTCACTAAGTCTTAGTACCTTGCCAAATTGCTGAGTCTGACTTTGAACTTGTGATCCATCTGCCTCAGTCTCTTGAGGTGCTGGGATTACAGGCATGTGCCACCATACCTGGCTTCCTCCTATATACTTTATAGCATCTTTGAATTACTTATAATACCTAATATGATGAGAATTATTGTTATACAGTATTGTTTTGGAAATGACAAGAAGAGGGTCTGTACATGTTCAATACATAGAGAATTTTTTTTCAAACATATTCTTTTCCCCTTTTTTTGGTGCGTGGGATTGAACCTAGGCCTTATGCATGCTCAGCATGTGCTCTACTGCTGAGCGCCACCTCCGGCTCCTTCTATTTTTTTTTTTTGGTACCAGGGATTGAACCCAGAGGCACTTAACCACTGAACCACATCCCCAACCTGTTTTTAAATTTTTTTATATTG
Source organism: Sciurus vulgaris (assembly GCF_902686455.1). Taxonomy (NCBI): domain Eukaryota; kingdom Metazoa; phylum Chordata; class Mammalia; order Rodentia; family Sciuridae; genus Sciurus; species Sciurus vulgaris. Next base: position 137,914,186 of record NC_136468.1, read on the forward strand.
AGACAGGGTCTCCCTAAATTGCTCAGTGCCTCACTAAGTCTTGCTAAGTTGCTGAGGCTGGCTTTGAACTTGTGATCCTTCTGCCTCAGCCTCCGAGGCCCTTGGGGATTATAGGCATATGCCACCACACCTGGCCCCTCCAAATAGTTTTGATCTGAGTTTGGTTGAATGATTGGATGGGGAACCTGTGGATCGGGAAGCCAACTATATAACTATGCTAAATTCTGTAGAGTAACTAATTTAATAGTTGCAATAACTCTATGAAATTTGTACTATTATTAACTCCATTTTATAAATGAAACAACTGAAATGAAGTAGTTTATTCAAGAATGTACCACTAGGGGCTGGGGTTGTAGTTCAGTGGTGGAGCGCTTACCTAGTAGGTGTGAGGCCGTCGGTTCGATTCTCAGCACCACATATAAATAAAATAAAGGTCCATTGACAACTAAAAAAAATAAAAATAAAAAAAGAATGTAGCACTAGGGCCAGGAGTGGTGGCACATGCAATACCAGCAACTTAGAAGGAGGATTGCAAGTTTGAGATCAGCCTCAGCAATTTAGCAAGACCCTTGGCAACTTAGTGAGACCCTATCTCAAAATAAAACATAGAAAGGACTAGGGCTGTAGCTCATTTGTACAGTGCCCCTAAATCTAACCCCCAGTTCCAAATATAAATACACACAGCTAAAGCTGAAAGTAAGGATCAATGATAGATGCTTGATTAGCATGCTTGAGGCTCTGAGTTGGATGCCCAGCACTACAAAAAAGAGAATATACAACTAATGACAAATCTGGTATTAGAGTCCAAGCAGTCTAACCTTAGGAGCAGGACTCTTAACCACATGTTCTACCCAGAACTCTTAGTTGGATACAATTGTTTGAGGGTGAAGCTGGATATGTGGTAGAACACTTTGCCTAGCATGTGTGAGTTCAATCCTTAGCATGGTTTTTTAAAAATAATTGCTGAGGGTAGACATAACTAAGTAAACATCAAGTCATACTCTGAAACCCTAGGAGGAGGAACTAAGATCCTGCTAAACTACAAGGATACCAGTTTCAAGTGTTTAAGATAGAGCCGAACATGGGGGCACATGCCCATAGTTATAGCGGATTTTCGAGGCTAAGGCAGGAGGATCACAAATTCAAGGCCAGCCTGGGCAACTTAGGGAGACCCTATCTCAAATTAAAAACTAAGCCTGGGGGTATAGCTCAGTGATAAAACAGCCCTGGGTTCAATCCCCAGGCCAAAACAAAAACAAAAACAAAAAAAAAAACAAAAAATCTTCTTAAGATTGAAGGACCGTGAAGACAATGGCCAGAATCAAATGGAGAAAGCAGGTTTTGTAGTGTTTTCCGACATCACTTCTGACCCCAGATGTGTGGTGTGTTCCAAACACCAAGCAGTTCTTTAGTTTGCTGATACCTAGTAGGTGTCCAACAACTCAATTCAGTTCAGTTCTGACAGTACCAAGTTTGTATCATACTCCACAGGTTTAAGGGCCCAGTACCCCAAGATTGCTTCCATTTCAGATGCTAGTCATAAATTGGCTAGCCTAGGCTACTCACAATTCTGCCTGGCAGACTACAAATTCCTCAGGTTCAGTAATTCACTGGGTGCAGGGGAGATAGCTACCCAAACTGAGACACAAAACTGATTTTATCTTCCAGGACTTGCATGGGTACTGGGAGATGCTGAAGAACTGCCCTTTGATGATGACAAGTTTGATGTTTACACCATTGCCTTTGGGATCCGGAATGTCACACACATTGATCGGGTATGGATGCCTGCATTCTGAGCTTGTGTGACTCTCAGAATATCAGTTCTTACCAGGCAAAATGGTGCATGCCTGTAATTCCAGAAACTCTGGAGGCTGAGGCAGGAGCATTGCAGGTCCAAGGCCAGCATGGGCAATTTAAAGAGCCCTGTTTCAAAATTTTAAAGAATAGAAAGGACTGGAGATGTAGTTCAGTGGTAGAACGCCCCTGGGTTTAATCTCCGGTACTGAAGGAAGATAAAAAAGAACATCAGTTCTCCTGGCGTGCATCCACAGCAAGTGAGGGAAGAGATTCTACTCTGGGTTCAGCACTTGAGTGGTGTGAATATTTTAAGCTTAGAGGCTACTTCCTTAAAATTGCCAGTTTTCATAGTGCATGGTGGTGCACACTTGTAATCCCAGCAGGAGGCTGAGGCAGGAGGATCACAAGTTCAAAGCCAGCCTTGGCAACTCAGGCCCTAAGCAACTTAGTGAGACCCTGTCCCAAAATTTGGAAAAGGACTGGGGATATGGCTCAGTGGTTAAGTGCCCCCTGAGTTCAATCCCCAGTACAAAAAAAAAAAGCCAATTTACCTAGTCATAAAATTGAAAAGGACAAAAATCACAGAGCAGCTCCCATAGAAGTATTCGTTGCTTGGGTTGATATTTACGTCTTTGGGATGGTTAGTCTTGCCCTGGCATTTCATCTGTTTCTTCTCGCTTTAAGAAACTATCTGAGCTTACAGAAGATCAGAGGTGTGGTCAGAGACTGACACTGAAAAATACACTTAGGTACTACTTTGGCAGAAGGTAGATCCATAGATCCATGGTTCCTCTACAGGGAGAATGGAATGTCCATCTCTTAATCTGATTCAGTTCTTCTTTATTTCTATTTTAACATTTTGTTCAAAACATTTACTAGCTGAGTATAGTAGTGCATGCCTGTAATCCTAGCAATTTGGGAGGCTGAGGCAGGAGAATTATAAATTCAAGGCAAGCCTTAGCATCTTTTGCAAAATCTTTAGCAATTTGGCAAGACCCTATCTCAAAATCAAAAATTAAAAGGACTGGGGATATAGCTCAGTCTTAAAGTGTCCCTAGGTTCAATTCCCAGTACAAGAAAAAAAGTGATGTGTGTATGTGATTTTTATATTATAAATAATAAATGTTTATTATAAATAACACATATACTAATATATAGATATATTAAAATATATAGGTAACATAGTATCTATATATTTTTCCACATTAATACATAAAGAACACTGGTTCCTCCTATTTGTTTGTTTTGTACTGATGATTGAACCCAGGGGTGCTTCACCATTGAGCTACATTCCCAATCTTGTGTGTGTATATATATATATATATATATATATATATATACATATATATATATATGTATATATATATATATATATTTTTTTTTTTTTTTTTTTTTTAGACAGGTTCTTGCTAAATTGTCGAGGCTGGCCTCAACCTTGCCGTTATCCTGCCTTAGCCTTCTGAGTTGCTGGGATTACAGGCATGTGCCACTGTGCCCAATCCTATTTTTTATTTTTTATTTATATTTTTATTTATTTTTGGGGGTGATACTGGGGTTTGAACTCAGGAGCAGTCAGCCATTGAACCACATCTCCAGACCTACTTTGTATTTTATTTAGAGACAGGGTCTCACAGAGTTGCTTAGTGCCTCACTTTTACTGAGGCTGACTTTGAACTCTTGGTCCTCTTTTTCAGCCTCCTGAACCGCTGGGATTACAGGTGTGCACCACTGTCACTGACTCTTATTTTTTATTTTGAGACAGGGTCTTGCTAAGTTGCTGAGAGCCTTGCTAAGTTGATAAGGCTGGCCTGAGACTTGGAATCCTCCTGCCTTAACCTCCCAAGTTATTGGGGGTACAGTCATACACCACCAGGACTGGCTGATTTCTCCTTTTTAAAATAGCTGAATAGATTCCTTTTGTGTCGCTATTCCCTAATTTAATTAGGCTCTCATTAATGGCTAATTTAAAATGCTTCTAATCATGTGCTGTTCAAATAGCAAATTACCCATATACCTGTCATTTCCACAGCAGAAGCATTCTGTAAGATAGATTACTTAAAGTAAAATTGTTATATTGAAGAGGATATCCAGCCAGGTGGATGGTACACACCTGTAATCCCAATGACTCAGGAGACTGAGGCAGGAGGATCACAGTTTAGAGGTCAGCTTTAGCAATTTAGCAAGACCCCATCTCAAAATCTAAAATAAAAAGGACTGGGGATGTAGCTCAGTGATGGAGTGATGGAGTGCTCCTTTGTTCAATCTCCAGTACCAAAAAAAAAAAAAGAGAATATCCATTGATTTTGATCCCTAATTCTAAACTTGCTCTTCATGGAGTTTTACCAATCTGTGGTCAGTAACCTTCTCTAGTTATGGGCAGCATTTAGGATATGTAGGATTATCTCTGCTGTTATCATTGTCCAACTGAGAATAAATAAGGGATTTGTAGGAATTAACATTTATAATGCCTGCAAAGCTAATGATGTCTCAGCCACATGGAACTGAGTGAGATTATTGAAGTGTGTGTCCTATTCTTGTCTTTCATAGGCTCTCCAAGAAGCCCATCGGGTCCTGAAACCAGGAGGGAGGTTTCTTTGTCTGGAGTTTAGCCAAGTGAACAACCCCCTCATATCCAGGTAGGTATTAATAACAGAGCTTTATCTTCATTGTCTATTCAAAGGGTTTCCCACCCCAAAAGGTATAGAAAATAGCCAGTAAGCTATAATGATAAAAGTATATTTTTAGAGTACCAGAGGCCCTGAAAGACCTCAGAGGTCAGCTAGTTGTGAGTGACAATATTTAGGCCAGAAGAATCTCAAACCAGTATCCAGAGATCCAAGGTGGCCCACATTATATATTTCGTTTGACTCATATGGTATTTTAAGAAATTGACTCAAAAATATGGAAATTTTATGCCAGGCATAGTGGTGCATGCCTGTAACCTCAGCAATTCAGGAGGCAGGAGCAATTCTGAGGCAGGAGGATTGCTAGTTCAAGGATAGCCTCAGCAACTTAGCGAAGCCCTAAGCAACTTCGTAAGACTTGTCTCAAAATTTAAAAAAATAAAATAAAAAGGGCTAGGGAGGGGTTTGGGTTGTAGCTCATTGGAAAAGCTTTTGCCTAGCCTGTGTGAGGCACTGGGTTCAATCCTGAATACCACAGAAAATAAAAAAATAAAATAAAAGTATTGTCCACCTATAACTTAAACAAACAAATAAACAAAAAAAAGCGGGGGCAGTGGGGAGATGGCTCAGTGGTAAAGCACCCCTGGGTTAAATCCCTAGTACCAAAGTTGGAGGCCAGCCCCAGCAACTTAGTGAGACCCTGTCTCCCAGTAAAAAATTTTAAAAAGGACTGAGAATGTTGCTCAATAGTAAAGTGCCCCCTGAAACAATCTCACAATCTCCAGTTCAAAATTTAAATTTAAAAAATGAAAGTTTAATGTGACAATCAGGAGTTCAGCTTCTCTTGGGAAATCAGCTGCCTTGTGGCAACCCTGGTAGGCCCGTCTTCCCACATGCAGTAGTCAGAGCTGAGTATTCACTGCCTCTTCTCGCTTTTATGGTGCTTCCTAACTGAACCTAGTCACTATACCTCACCTCTTGGTCTTACACCTGACCCACTTTGCTTAATTTTTTGAGAAAAAGGAAAAAGAAATTGTATTTTTTGCTAGCAAAGAAGAAACACAGGGGACTCCTATCCCAGAGTTTGTAATTCTCCCCTACTTCCCTTATTTCAGGTATTTGCTTGATCCCCTATAGACATTAGAGGACTTGTGATCTGAGTCTGACTTGCTTTTTTTTTTTTTTTTTTTTTTTTTTTTGGTTAGTACCAAAAAAAGATTGAACCACTTTATCTCTGAGCTACATCCCCAGTGCCCCTCCCCGTGCCCTCTTTTTTTCTTTAGAGACAGGGTCTTGCGAAGTTCTGAGGGCCTCACTATGTCGCTGAGGCTGATCTTGAACTGGAGATCCTTCTGTATCAGCCTCCTGAGTTGCTGGGATTACATGCGTGAGCCACACCCCTGACTCCATACACCCCCACAGAACCTTGCTTCAAGGGAAGAATTCAGGGCACTTTTTTCTCTTTTTTAAAAGAATTTTTGATGGAGGGTCCAAGGAATGAACCCCAAGCATGTTCTACTCTTAATCTCTCGCCTTTTTTGTTTGCTTAGGCTTTATGATCTGTATAGCTTTCAGGTCATTCCTGTACTAGGAGAGGTCGTTGCAGGAGATTGGAAGTCCTATCAGTACCTTGTAGAGAGCATCCGAAAGTTCCCATCTCAGGTACAGTATTTCTGTAGCTTACAACAAAAGCCTGAAGTTGAAATCCAGATAATTCTTGCTGTGCCTTTCCTTCTGTTTTAGGAAGCATTCAAGGAGATGATAGAAGATGCAGGTTTTCAGAAGGTGACTTACGAAAGCCTAACTTCAGGCATTGTGGCCATTCATTCTGGCTTCAAACTTTAACTCCTTTTCTATCCTGGAACATGAACCAGTCATACCTGTTAAAACCTGGAGCTGAAGGATAATCTGGCCTATGAGGAAGCAGCTGAGCATCTCCTCTTAAGGATAAGCACCTTGGACTCAAGTTCTGAGTCGACCAGTCTCAAAATGGAAGAAACAAATTCTGTCATTTTTTGCAGCTTTCATTAGAAGCTGCTCAGGCCTTCTCTCAAAGGCATTGGTCTGTTTTCTGGTTCAACTCCTGCCAACTTCTCTTAGCTGTGCATTGTTGGGTTCAGGTAAAACCAGCACTGGGCGCTAAAGCAGAGTTTTAAGGCACCTTTGTAGCTTTCTAACAGTGCTGCCTCCTGGAGGAATAATGGATCATTTGAACCCAATGATGATATGAGTCAGAAAACTTAATTGCACCTCAATCACCTTTCAGCCTAGGACTGAATCTGGGGCCAGCAGCCAAAGCCCAAGTCAGAGGGCTAATAATCAATACTCAAATTTTGGGCTGGGGGTATATAGCTCAGTGGTAGATTATGTGCTTGGCACTTGTAAGACCCTGAGCTCTATGCTCAGCATTCCCACCCCCCACCTTCACCCCCACCTCCAAAATTAAAAAAAAAAAAAAAAACAACCCACCTTGAATTGTATGCTGAACCAGTAAATGAGTTTACAATTTGGGTGATTAGGAAAATACATTTTTTTATAATTCTTTCAATCCTCTTCTACCAAAAGCCACTATTGTATACTCAGTGTCTGTCAGAAAGGAAAGGACTCAGCCTGGTGTGATGGCACACACCCGTAATCCCAGCTACTCAGGAGCCTGAGGCAGGAGGATGGCGAGTTTGAAGCCAGCCTGGGCAACTTGGTGAGACCACATCTCAAAATAAATACAAAACAAGCCTGACATCGGGGCATACATCTGTAATCCCATCAACTTGGAACACTGAGGCAAGAGGATTGCCTGGGCAACTTAGCTGTAAAAAGTAAAAAGGGCTGAGAATGTGGCTCGGTGGTAAAGTGCCCCAGGGTTTAATCCCCACTACTAGTAAAGAAAGAAAGAATAAAACAACAGGGCTAGGGGTGTACCTCATTGGTAGAGCACACAAGAAGCCCTGGTTCACAAAAACAAAAAACAAAAAATAAAATCATTCACTACTGAATCCTTGTTGATATATTAAATATACTAGCAAAGTTCTATTTTCATGTCTTATAAATGTATTCTTGGTCCAAATACATTTGAAGAAAGGGCTTTATAGAAAAAAAAAAAAAAAAAAAAAAGTTCGAAAACTATTTATGTAGCCTAACCCCCCACTGCAGTACTCTGGGAGGGATCCGAATAGAGCTCATCTACTTACTACAGTTCATTGTTTGTTAAAAGAGGCCATAAAAACTGGGCACACATCGTATTGACTCCAAAGACTTAGGCAGGAAGGTCACCACTTTAAGGCCATACTACGCAACTTAGCAAGACCATGTCTCAAAAAAAAAAAGGGGGGAGGGGGGAGGCCAGAAATATATTTTTGTGTGAATCCCTTGGGGCTCATAAATGTGATGACTGGGTGTTCACAATATTGTGAGGCGCACCTCCCCTGTTTCCTCATGGGCACATTACCCATCTGACATGACAAAATATTTAGAGCTTGAAGCTTAAGGCTAGGAGGCCTTGCTAAGAAAAAACAAGACCAGCTGGCCATGGTGGCACATACCTGTAATCCCAGTGGCTCAGGAGGCTGAGGCAGGAGGATTGCAAGCAAGTTCAAAGCAAGCCTCAGCAACTTAGTGAGGTGCTAAGCAATTTAGCAAAACCCTGGGGATGTAGATCATAGATGTCTTACAGACCTTTCATCTTCTAGATCTCAGTCTGAAACAAAAAGCTTTATCTCATGTGCAAATTATGTAGGAAACCTAGAAGTCAAGATTATTCTTGAAATTTCTCAAGATAGGTATGGGTTATCTCAGCTCTAGTTTTCTTGGTGTGGTTTTAGGGTTTGAACCCAGGGCACTTTACCACAAACAAAATCCCTAACCCTTTTTTAAAATTTTGAAACAGTGACTAAGGTGCTGTGGCTGTGGAAGTTGGGATTTCCTGCTTCAGCTTCCAGAGTGCCTGAGATTGCAATTGCACATGCACCACCCAGACCCACGTTTTCCCCTGCTACCTACAAAAGCCAAGTCTCAAAGCCTTGGCACTCAGACACACACCCGTAATTAAGGCAACTTGGGAGGTTGAAGTTGGAGGATCCAAGTTCTAGGCCAGTGTCAGCAACTTAGTGAGAGCTTGTCTAAAAAAAAAAAAAAAAAAAAAAAAAATGAGGATGAGACTCTGGTAGAGCACCCAAGTTCAATCCCTGGTATCAAAAAATAAAGCTATATCTCTCATATATGCTTTTCTTCATAAGACTATAGTCTCCATAAAACTGGGAGGAAACCTTTGATAGTTACTTGTTTTGGTACTGGGAATGGAAACCAGGGGCATTCATCTCTAAGCTACATTCCTAATCCTTTTTGAGATAGGGTGACCCTAAATTGCAGAGGCTGACCTTGAACTTGCAACCCTCCTGCCTCGGCCTCCCAAGTCACTGGGATTACAAATGTGCATCATACCTGGCAATGGTTACTTGTCCACAACTTTGAGCTTATCAAAAAGTTTCAGGGGGGGGTGGGAGGGGTGGGGGGAAGGGAAAAAATAACAGAATGAATCAAACAACATTGCTCTATGTAAATTTATAATTACACAAATGGTATGCCTTTACGCCATGTACAAACAGAGAAACAACATGTATCCCATTTGTTTACAATTAAAAAAACAAAAAAAAAGTTTCAGGGGCTGGATAGGTCAGTCAGTAGAGTGCTTGCCTTATAAGCACCAGGCCCTGGGTTCGATCCCCAGCACCCAAAAAAAAAGTTTCAATTCACATTTGTTAAAGTTTGACTACAGCTAGTTAAAACACAGTTGAGTACAGAAAGTTTAAAATTCCTGCAAGGGCTTTATTTTTTTACAAGTATTTTGTATTTTTTTAATTGTTGATGGTCCTTGATTTTATTCATTTTTATGCGGTGTGAGGCCAATGCTTTACCACTGAGCCACAACCTCAGCCTTTATTAAATAAACATGAAGGATGACTGCTCAGAAACTTTTCTTTTCCCTTTTTAAGACCACCTTCCAGAGCTGGGGATGTAGCTTAACAGAAGAATGCTTACCTAGTATATGCCAAGCCCTGGGTTCAAATTCCAGCAAAAATAGACTACCTTCTAGCCAGGCAGGGTGGCACGTGTGTTAATCCCAGCTACCTGGGAGGCTGAGGCATGAGGGTCCCAAATTCAAGGAGGGGCTGGACCATTTAATAAGACCCTGTCTCAAAGAGCTGGGGATATAGCCCAGTGGTAGAATGCACTTGTCATCAGTCCCTGGTACCATCAAAACCAAATCAAACCAACTTCTATCGTTAAGCATAGCCTTTGAGGGCATAGGGTAGGGGCAGGGGGATAGCCTACAGTCTAGCAATACAGTTCATTTCCCAACTCTGCTACGAGATATTCCCATTTTACAGTCATAGAAAGCTTAAAGAAGGCTGAGTACAGTGGCACATGCCTGTAATCCTAGCTTGGAGGCCAACCTCAGCCATTTAGCGAGACTGTCTCAAAAAATAGAATGCTGGAGATGTAGCTGTTGTCAAGTGCCCCGGGGTTCAATCCCCGGTACCCAACCCAAAAAAATGAAAAAAAAAAAAAAAAACCTTAAAAGGAACACCGTGCATCCATCCATCAGCACCACTGGGGCCTGAAGCCCAGAATATTCTATAGCAATACTTTTGAAAGAATACTATGCTTAAATGCCATTTCTTCGGATTAGGACTAAGACAATCTCAAACTTCTCTGCCATGCATTTAACATGCACAGTTGTTGCAGGATGGATGAGAAGACTCAGTACCCTAATGGGTGGTTCCATAGAAACAACTTTGAAGACTCTCACCAACCTCATCTTCAACCTTGTTATTTGAATAAATTGTACTTCACACACACACACATATACATCTCCAACAGATTTATTTTTAAAGGAATGGATTGAGAGAAAAAAACATGGGGCACAGAAGTATGGAATAGAAAATAAATACAAATGTAAGCTGTTTTGCTAATTGTTTTATAACCACAACAAACTAGTACAGAGAATTCCCTGTACAAAACACAATAAATGTTCAAAGATCAAGCTGTTCCCTTAGCAAGGCTAAAGATTTCAGTCTCTGGTATTTGGAATTTAGGCTGCAGTCCTTATTTTTGGATGGATCACTGGGTGTGTGGCACAGTCCATGCTTTTAACCAGATTTGAACAGAAGAATGGCCACCTGGCCCAGGTAGAAGTAGATGAAGTGTTTGGTTTCGTGTGTCACATAACTACCGAAGTTCCTCCCCACAATGCAGTGCCAGGTGGGGTTGTACTTCTTGTCAAACTCCTGGGAAAAAAGAAAGAAAGAAAGAAAGAAAAAAAACTAGCATTTTAGTTCTAAACCAGAACCTGTAGGAGCAGAAAGTAGGAACAACGGCATCTGCAAATTCTTAGAATGAAAGAATGAATGTTCTCTAGCTCCAATTCGCCCACATAGTCCATTAATGCAAACATGCTTGCAGTCTGAGCTGAGATGGGAATGGGAGCTGAGGCGGCCAAAGTCAGAAAGGTCAGCCTCAAAGACAGGGTGCTTTGTCATAATGGTGATTACACCTTCCTATCTTCTATGATATTCTTAACTCATTGACAGCAGGTGACATCAACAGTTGTAGTTTATTATATTCGTCTGGATAAACAGAACTAAATTGTCCTCCCACTATATGTCATGCCTCAAAAAAAAAAAAACCAAAAACCTTGAAAATTGAGCCAGTTTCACATCACAAGGATCTGAACTGCACGCCTGCACTACTATAAACAAGACTGCCAAAGGACAAAGCTTCAATTAGCAACTAGACCAAACAAGTATAGACCAAAATTTAGATTTAAGGGGATAAGACCCTAGGTACACCATTGTTCCTATGAAAAGAATGTTGGAAGCTGGTCAAATTTTATCTTTAATTATAATTTAAACCCCCTCACCAAAAAAAAAAAAAAGAAAAAAAACCAAGACTCCTTTCCACATCTATACAGTGCTAAACCTACTACCTGGTCCTCAAGGTTGGCAACTCTTCCCTATTTCTCCCACTCCAAAAGGCACTGGGACTAGAAAACCTGTGCCAACTGTGTCAACTGCTTCACTAAATGAATGTGTAGGCAGAGGCCAAAGATAATCTCTATAAAATCAATTCTTACAATTCTTTTTATGGTAGGTCACACAAAATTTAGCTTATATTACGTGTAGTGTGAAAACCTGTTAGCTCTATTAAGGGGAATATCTGGGGCTGGGCTGTAGCTCAGTGCTAGAGCCCTTGCCTGGCATGTGTGCGGCACTGGGTTCGATCCATTACACCACATAAAAATAAACAAATAAAGGTATTCTATCCATCTACAACTACCAAGTTTTTTTAAAACAGAAGGAGGATATCTGTCCTACAAGCTATTCGCACATACTGCTGCGTTTGTTAAGAAAGGGGCTGATTTCTGTTCCATCTTGAGTCTTTCATCCTCCACTCTCCACTGGAAGGAATCTTCCCACGGCTGAGGCTGCTAGCTTCCTTCTCTTCCAGCAAACGTAGATCGAGAAGTCGGGAGTCCTGGCAGGATTCTGCGGACTACCACGTACCAAGCCCCTACCCCTAGCGCCAACCACTACCACCACCCACTTTCCCTTAACTGCCGACTAATCCCCCCTGGAAGGCTGGCAAGATCTCCCTCTGGCCCGGCTGCAAGCACCCACGCAGCTCCTCCCTCCGGAACACCCAGATGGATCCCCGGTGCAGGAATCCTACAGAAGGGGGGACCGCTCGCTGCTCCCTGATCTTGGAAACCGTTGCTAGGTGGCGCTTTCTTCCAAGGAGATGGGTAATTAAAAAAAAAAAAAAAACTTAGGGCTCCGAGGGTCAGGTCTTCCCAAGAGAAGCGCAAAATCCATTTGCGTTCTTTCTAGAAATCTCTATGCCCCGAGCCCTAAGAATCTCTGCTAGGCGCCTTGGGGACGTAGGATCGGGGAGAAGGAACTAAGTTATGACGCGCGCAGGGCCTCACCTTCTTGATGTGGGCCGCAATATCCTTTTCTATGTTATATTTCTCCAACGCCTGAGTAGCGCACTCCACCGAATCCTGTTGCATCTCTTCTGACATGTCCGCATTTTTTATCACCGCCTTTCGGTCGCACATGGTTACCTGGGGGACGAGGCCGGGAAAAGGGGTCAGGGAATGGGGTTCCCGGAGAGCCTCTGAGGCGCCGGTTCCCCACCCCCGGCTCGCGCCATCCCGGGACGCCGCCCCCACCCCACTTTTTCAGGAAGCGGATCGCGCGGTTCGCACAGTAAGATAAGTCCAGAGGGTGGGGGTGAAGCCAAGTAGCGAGGACGCCTGAGTCTCACCGTGGGGCAGTGGCTGGGCGACTGCAACGGTCTCCTGAGGGAGGTGCTGGCGCAGCTCAAGCCCAGAGAGAGTTGCTATCGCTACCGAAGCCGTGGCGCATCTAAGCAGCCCCACGCCAGCCGCCGCCGCCTAGTGCTCAGGCCCCGCCCTGCTCCCGCCGGCCCCGCCCCCACCGCACGTCCCTATTGGCTTAAGGCAGCCCCCAGAATTCTCCCATTGGCCCATGGACTCAATGGTTCCCTCAGGATCTTTCTCCTGCATTTTGTTGCAGACCACAATGCACCGCTCACGGCGTCGGTTGCCCTGGCAATGGGCTGGCGCACGAGGTGAGGCCCACACACCCGGAAGGTGGAGCCTGGGCTGGGTGGAGAGGACTACCAGCTGTCTGGAGAGCCGCCAGGGGAGCTTTTTGCCCTAGCCAAACGAAGTGATTCAAAATTCACGGAGGTCTTGTCGAACGACAGCCTCTGGAACTTGGGTGGCTACCTCCCCATGTACCTCCCACCCCCACCCATCCCAGATCAGAATTTACGAATTTTGACTGAGGTGGCCTCCCCTTCACTGAACCGATATCTCTGAAGCAGGGCCAGCTTCTTGGGCAAGCCACCAGTGCAGTCGCACAGAAGAGGTTCTCCGGCTTGGTTTAATACTCTGCTGTCTCATTCTTGAAATCCGATTTTTTAACAAGGGGCCCCACATGTTCATTTTGCACTTGGCCCGCTACTTGGTCGGTCCTGCTCTGAAATATTCGTTGCATAGGGCAGGATTGGGGGACATTCTCAGAATTGAAGGAGAGTTTCAGGAAGGAAATGAGTTTCCTTCTGAATTAAGGAATTTTCCTCGGGAGTGGGGTGTCTCTGCCAGGCAATGCAGACTTAATTTCAGGGACTCAAGGTGGATTTGGGAGGGCTGGGATGCAACTCAGTGGTAGAGCACTTGTCTAGCATTTGTGAAGCCAGGGCCCCCATACTGCAATAAAAAGAGGGAGGGAGGAAGCTCCAGGTGGTTTTGGGAGTGTTGAGCCTTGGGGTGTTCCCAGAGCAGGGTCGGACCCTAATGGACAAGAACAGGGTCCTCAGAGATGTCTCTTGGTTTAGGGAGATTGAGCACTAAGGAAAAAGAAAAGTCTTGGGCTGGGAATATAGTTCAGTGATAGAGTCCTGAATTCGATAACCCACGCGGCAAAAAGAAAACCCAGCAGATTTCTAAATCCCAACAATTTAGAAGATCTGAGGCCAAACCAGGGTGGTGGTCCACACCAGTAATCCCAGCAGGGAGCCTGAGCCAAGGAGGATGGCAGATTAGAGGCCAGAGTCAGCAATTTATGGAGACCTCAAAATAAAAATAAGGAACCAGGTGTGGTGGCCCACGTCTCTAATCCCAGTAACTCAGGAGGTTGAGGCAGGATCGAAAGTTCAAGACCCACTTTATTATCTTAAGGAGACCCTCAGTAACTTACCAAGATCCTGTTTCAAAAAATAAAATTAAATAAATAAAAAGGGCTGGGAATGTACCTTCGTGGTAAAGCACCCCGGGCTCAATCCCTAGTAGAAAATAAATAAATAAATAAATAGATAGATAGATAGATAGATAGATAGATAGATAGATAGCAAGGATTTAGAGAAAGTGGTCAAATCTGGATCTAAAGCCCAGCACTGCTTTAGGTATAATTTTAATGCACCAATAAAAATAAATTTCAGCACTGTCTCAACCTCAGTTTGTTCAAATCTGTAAGTGGAAACTAGATGTGAAAGGAAACCACTTCATAGGCATGTTTGCATTATTAAATGAACTAACGCTTTAAAATTCTCAGCACCACATGTGGCACATAATAAGTGCCTAATTAGCCTTAGAAATTATCGTCAGTTTAAGAAACAGCCCCAGTCCAGCACGGTGGCACAGGGCAAGAGGCTGAGGAAGGAGGATTGGGGTTTGAGGTCAGCCTCAGCCATGTAGGGAGGACCTAAGCAATTTATCAAGAACCTGACTTAGGGGTGGGAGGGGTGGGGGGAAGGGAAAAAATAACAGAATGAATCAAACAACATTGCTCTATGTAAATTTATGATTACACAAATGGTATGCCTTTATGCCATGTACAAACAGAGAAACAACATGTATCCCATTTGTTTACAATAAAAAAAAAAAGAACCTGACTTAAAGATAAAAATAATTAAAAGGGCTGAGGATGTAGTTTTGCAGTAAAGCCAAGGGTTTTTTGTTGTTGTTGTTTGTTTTTTTTTTTTTTTTTTTCTTTTTTTGTGGTGCCAGGGATTGAACCTAGGGGCACTTACCCACTGAGATACATCCCCAGTCCTTTTAATTTTTTATTTTGAGACAAGGTCTTGCTACGTTGCTTAGGGCCTTACTAAATTGCTAAAGTGACTTTGACCTCCTGCATCAGCCTACTGAGCCACTGGGATTATGAGGGTGTGCCACCATGCCCAACAGGGTCAATGTTTTGAACAATCAACCTTTTATTGCCTATAAGGTTTTTGTTGGTTTTGTTTTTGTTTTAATTTGAAAGAGGTTCTTCTACATTACCCAGGTTAGCCTCGAATTTGTAATCCTCCTGCCTCAGCCTCCTGAACAGCTGGGATTACATGTTTTGCCATTGCCCCCAGCCCTATAAAGTGTATTTGAAATTCCTTAAATGAGTTTCAGGTTAATCATACAATAAGAAGTGTTTAGTTTTTTCTTTTTCTTTCTTTCTTTCTTTTTTTTTTTTTTTTTTCCTTCTGGTACGGGGGATTGAACCAGGGGTAATTCTGCCAGTGAGCTACATCCTGGATGCTTTTAACTTGTTTTGAGACAGGGTGTTTTTAAACTGGCAGACTGTCCTTGAGGTTGTGATCCTCCTGCAGCCTCTCAAGTGGCTGGAATTACACCAGTGTGCCATCACACCTGACCGTTTACATTTCTGCATTTTTCTCTTGACCACCTACTCTCATAGCCCAGAGTTCCTTATGTCAATTTGATCAGAGATATGATCCAAAGAGAAAAAGATGTGGATAATGAGATTTTCTTGGTTAAACATATGTGTTAATCAAATTTAAAAGCCTTTTTTTCCAGTTCTATGTTTCTAATGGTGGGATTACGAATCTGAGGATATTTCTACATGGTGTCTGTCCTGAGGAAGAAACAGAGCTGTCCAGTGAGCTGGGTTAGTGCCTCTACCGGCTTGGCCTGTGAGCGGTGGATCTGCTGCTGATGCCAGAACCTGAACCTCTCTTGGGCGATCTGTGTGGGTTTCTCCCTCTCAACCGTGACTTAACCAACCTTGCCCTCTTCAGATAGAGGAGCTCAGAGTATTTAACACGGATGAGGTAATAATAGCAGCTGTTCACTGAGTGACTGCTTAGCACCCAGTGCACCATTTGCTCCCACTGTCACTCCTCACGGCAGCTCTGCCGGAGACCCCTTTCCTCTTACCTCCCTCTTGGCAAAGCTGTCTCCTCATGTGGATATCAGCTCAAAGGTCACCTTCCCCGAACTCCCCTCTCTACTGTCCACACCACCAGCTTTCAGTTACTCTCTACAACACGTGTGTGTGTATGTGTGGTAGGTTCCAATCTAGGGCCCCATGCATGTTACTCTACCACTGAGCTACATTCCTAACTCCTCTAAAACACTTTTTTTGGTGGGTAGATATTGAGAATTGAACCCCAGGGGTGCTTTACCCCTGAGCCACATCCCATTTGTTTTTATTTTGAGAGAGGGTCATTACTAAATTGCTGAGGCTGGCCTTGAACTTGTGATTCTCCTGTCTCAGCTTCCCAAATTGCAGGGATTACGTGTGCGCCCCTGGGCCCAGCTCTACAACTCCTGTTATTTCCTCCACTGTACTTGCTTCATTATTCTTTCAGAGGAATTACCTCATGTATCAATTGCCTGGTTATTGTCCATCTGCCCCTGTCTGTTGTGTTCACTACTCCATCTTTAGCATCTAATTCTGTGTCTTAAGACCAGGGACGGAGTTCAGTGGTAGAGATCTTACCTAGCATGCTCAAGGCTCTGGGTTCTAATCCCTAGCTCTGGAAAAACAAGAAAAAACTTAGTTTCTGGCACATAACAGGTACTCAATAAATGACTGAATTTAAGAATTACCAGATCTTATGTCCCCATCTTACATATTAGAAAATTGATTTCCAAGGACATGCTGTTAATAAATGAAGTTGCATGTCTGGATTACCCTAAAATTCATTCTCTAAACTTGGGCATTATATTCATACATTTAGCAGAGTAGGCAGTTTGCCTTTTTCTTATTTATGACTTTGAAGGAGTTTGAAATGGAATGATGGTAAGGTTTTCTAAAACATAACAGGATTTCATCTCATAAAGGATGATAGGTATTTCTCATCTGTGACTCCTACCCCTCCCTGACATCTCTGTGTTTATAATGCTCATCTCAACCAGCTCTAAACCTGAAAGAAGGTGCCATCAGAAACCAATGCCTTCTTGGCCTGTTTAACCCCCAAGATCCTTTGCGGGGAATTGTTTCTGGGAATTAAAGACCTTTCTGCCTTTTTCATTCCTTTATCAATCACTTCTGTAGATCCGTTTAATATCTATCTACTCATTCAGAGAAAGACGGGCAGTAAATAACCCAATTATCAGAAAAAAATCACTGTGCTGCATTTGAATGCTTAAAATTTGTATCTAGAATCAGTCACAATCCACTCTTAGGAGCTTCTAGTCAACAACAAATTAATCCTTTTAGTATCTTAGGTTTTGGATGTTTTAAGAAATCTTAGAAATACAGGATTCAGGAGGTAACAGTAATAAGAAAGGCAGGTGGCACAACAGGGAGTGGTGGGGAGTGTGGTAAGTTGAAAAATCCCTTTTAAAGGTACAAGGTATATGTTGCCATTTTGGAATGCTGGCCCAGTTGCTACTTCTTCTGATTTTAGAGAGAGATAATTTCCCTGGATTATTTTCATGGGAAATACTCCATTTTATTTTATTTTGATACTGGGGATTGAACCCAGGGACTGAGCCACATCCCCAACCCTTTTTATTTTCAGATTTTGAGACAGGGTCACAATAAGTTGCTTAGGGCCTCACTAACTTGTTGAGGCTGGTCTTGAACTTGCAGTCCTCCTGCCTTGGCCTCCTGAGTCACTGGGATTATAGGCATTTGCCACTGGGCCCAGGTAAATACCCCTTTTTATTTGTTTGTTTATTTATTTATTTATTTATTTTTTGGTGTTGGGGATCAAACCCAGGGCCTTGTGCTTACAAGGCAAGCACACTACTGACTGAGCTATCTCCCTAGCCCCTGCTTATTTATTTTTGAGAAAAAGTAAAAAGAAGCTTTGCTAGCAAAAAGAAAAAACACAAGGGCCTCCAGACCCAGAGGTGATTCTGCCCATCACGAGGGACAGGGTTTTTTTAGTTTTGTTTTTTTGGTACTGGGGATTGAACCCAGGGGGAGCTTAACCACAAGGCCACATCCCCACCCTTTTTATATTTAATTTAGAGATAGGGCCTCACTAAATTGCTGAGGGTGGCTTTGAACTCTCCATCCTCCTGCTTCAGCCTCCTGAGCTGCTGGGATTACAGGTGTACACCACCCCGCCCACTTGGGATAGGGTGAGTGATTTAAAGAGATGATTCAAAGGGTGTTCTCTGTCTGGAGTTGTAATTCCCTTGTTAATTTGGGAGACTGTCATTTCTTAGATCTCTGGTGCCATCCCCAAAGTCTGAATTACTTGTTCCTGTGGTGGGTGTATGCTCAAAGACAGATATCTCTGCCTAGGATAGGGAAGAAAGGCAATTCTGTTTCCCCTGAGATTAGGGATGGGGCAGGGTTAGGAAGGGAGGTGGAGAAAGGAAGAGAAAAGAACATGTCCATTTTAAAAACAAGTCACAGTGGCAGAGCAGCAAGTGTTATAATCAAAGCATAAATTGGACCACGGTTATGTTTCCCCACTGTCAATTTCTACATTCCATTTCTATGGAAAATGGGCGAGAACAACGTCTCCAAGCTGCTTCCTGCTGAGAGAGGCCACCTTGGGAGAAGTGACCTGAAGTCCTTGTGTTCTATCAGGTGTGGTATTGACAGTTAAGGGGAAATACCCCATTTTAAAATGTAGGTTAGGAATCCAGGCATGATTGCACCACTCCCAGTGGCTCAGGAGGCTGAGGCAGGAGGATTGCAAGTTCAAAGCCAGCCTCAGCAACTTAGCAAGACCCTGTTTCAAAACAGAAAACAAGGGGCGGGGGAGATAGCTCAGTCGGCAGAGTGCTTGCCTTGTAAGCACAAGGCCCTGGGTTCAATCCCCAACATCTTGGGAAAAAAAACAGAAAACAAAAAGGGCTGGAGATGAAGCTCAGTGGTTAAATGTCCTTGGATTCAATCCCTATCACCAAAAAAAAAAAAAAAAGTAGATTACAACTTCGTTTGTTAAAACACGGTACAGTCTAAATATGGCTTGAGGAATTCCAGTTAGCAACCTCTTGTTCAGCTTAATTCCAAATCTAGTTCTTTTTCCATTGTAATCAGATGGATTCATTTATCCTTGGGAACCAGGGATTGCATACTTCCTGGGGATACGTGGAACATGGACTCCATAACTTGGCACATGATGTTTGCTGAATGAATCCTGAATGAATGGGTGTAGCAGCAAAATGCCTGCACTCAGAGCGGCATGAAGGCAGTATCTAGTGCAGTTTTTACTGGCATCAAGAAGATTCCGTTCATTGTGGACAGTAGGGGAATTGCACAGGAAAACAGGAAAAAAGTGGTCTGTCTTTGGTTGATAAGAACCACCCCATTTGATTCAGAAAAAAACAAGACTAGGTCATTTCCAGCGTCCCCTGGAAGTGCTGCTGATGCTAAACTAAAGCTTCTTTGATTCTACCAAGTAGAAATGCCAGAGAGGCCTAGTGTGACTGGAACTTGCCTGTCACTCCAGCAACTCAGGAGGCTGAGGCAGGAGGATCACACATTTGAAGCCAGCTTGGGCAACTTAGTGAGACCTTGTCTCTAAATTAAATATAAAAAGAGGACTGGGGAGGTAGGTCAGTGGTTAAGTACCTCTGGGTTAAATTCAGGGTACCACAAAGAAACAAAGACAAAAAAATGCCAGAGAGATTTCCTAAATCATCCTTATGATTTTTTATATCCATATACTACCCTCTATTATTATTTACTTAATATTTTTATTTTAAAATTTTATTTGTAATATAATTATGGTTTACTAATAGTATTTTATATAATATTTAATATTTTTCTTTAAACTCCCTTTATATTTTGTTGTTGGTTTTTTTTTTCCCACCCAAAGGTATAGATAGAGGTTTATTTAGGAAAGTGGACACATATTCAAAGGCGAATGAGGGGCTGGGGATATAGGTTAATGACAACCTAGCACGAATGATTTGTTAGCACAAATGAGCCCCTGGCTTCAATTCCAAGCAACACACACACACACACACACACACACACACACACATACTAAAGGGAGGAGGGTAGTCTCAAGAGAGAGACCCCTTTGAAGTAAAGCAAGGTCTATACATTCAAGGGAGAATGCGGGCTATCTCCAGAGGGAAAGTCACATTTACATTTTGTTTCAATTTCATTGACTGAATAAGTGTACTTTTATTAATTTTTTTTTAATTTTTGAAATTTAAAAAATTTTCTAGAGATCAAACCCAGATTCTGACAAGCTAAGCAAGCACTCTACCATTGACATACATCCCTGATCCAATAAATGAAATTTTATTTTATTTCATTTTATTTTTAGTTTAGGTGATTGAACCCTGCGGTGCTTAACCACTGAGCTACATCCTCAGTCCTTTTTTAAATTTTGAAACAGGGTCTCCCTCAGTTGCTCAGGGCTTTGCTAAATTGCTGAGGCTGGCTTGGAACTTTGCAATCTTCCCGCCTCAGCCTCCTGAGCCGCTGGGATTACAGGTGTGCACCACCACACCCAGCTAAGGAGGATTCTAACATGGTGTCCATGGATGGCTTTCAAAGGTTTCAGAAGACCCCTGGAATTGTGCACAAAAATGTGTGCTGGGTTCCAAGGCATTTTTACAGGCAGAGGAGCCCTAACTTCCATCAGATTTATAAAGGGATTCAGAGCCTGAGGAGTATTGAAAACACCTATTCTAGAACAATCCAGAATCCTGGGATGAGTGCCAGATTGCTTCACCAGGTGCCACTGAATTGGCCCATCACATATTTTGGTAACTCTGTTTCACTCCTGACTGCTAAATTTGCCTGAAAACTTGCATTTAAGTTTTTTCCTTTTCTTTTTGTACTGGGAATTGAACCCAGAGGCACTTTACCACTGAGCTACATCTCCAGCCCTTTTTATTTTTAGTTTTAAGACAGAGTCTCATGAAATTGTTTGGGTTTCACTAAGTTGCTGAGGCTGGCTTCAAACTTGCCATCCTCCTGCCTCAGCCTCCCTAGCTGCTGGGATTTCAGGCATGTGCCACTGACTGCATTTTTCAATCTCAACCCAGGAAATTATAATTTAGAGAGAGGAAAGATTACTAAGAACACAAGATTTGGAAATCAGACCTGGGGTAAACCTAAACTGTGATCCTCAAGTTAGTTAACCTCTCCCATGTGTAGGTTCCTAATTTTTTACATCTTCCTCAAAGGGTGGTGGCAAGATTTATATTAAATAATGCATGGAGAGATGTAGCCAAATTGGGCATGATGGCACATGCCTATCATCCCAGTGACTCAGGAGGCTGAGGCAGGAGGATCACAAGTTTGAGGCCAGCCTGGGCAATTTAGCAAGGCTCTCAGAAATTCAAGAAGACCGTATCTCAAAATAAAATAAAATTTTAAAAAATCTCTATGAGATAAGAACTGTTGGTCTCTCCACGATGCAGATAAGGAAAATAAAGTTCAGAGAGGTGAAGTCCCTCACCTAAAGTCACACTACTAGAAAGTGACAGGGATGGGATTTGAATCCTGGTATGTCTGACTCCAGAGTCCCATACTGAAGTACTGCCGGAGGAACCGTGAGCTACATCACCTTCCTAGATAACCAGGCTGAGGCTTCAGAAGAGGGTAATGTCCCTGCAGACTCAGAGCATCCCTGGTCCCTGTGGGAGCTCCCTAATATATGTTGGGCAGATGAATGGACGGATGGAAGAAAGGATGGATTTTTTTCCTTCTTTCCTTCCTTCCTTCCTCTTTCCTTCCGTGGTGCTGGGGATCCAAGGACCTCACACATGCTAGGCAGGCTCCCTGCCACTGAGCTACATCCCCAGCCCTCACGGATGAATATTTCTACCTAATTCTGCATTGCTTTCTCAGCAACACATACCACAAACTTGACCCTGATTGGTCCTTTACTTCCTGATCTTCTTTGGACAGAGGTTCCTTTCCCTTTTGACCATCAGACTTTCCCACGGCTCCCAGGGAGCTCTTCAGAATTGTTACTCACCAACAGGCTAAGGGATTCCTTGCAGGGCTTACACCTCTACCCACTCACAAACGAGGCTAGAAAGGGCAGTGTTCTGCCTCACCTTCACCCCACCACTGCCCCAGCAGAGCTGTGTTCTCCACTGTGACCAGCACTCACTTTTCAAGCTTTCTGGGATCTTGAACCCTGTGACCAATCTTGCAGCTCAAATCCTCCCTAATCTGAAAGGAAGTGTGAGGTGACCTTGTAGCTCCAGAGTTGATTTAGGCACCCTTTCTGGAAAGGAGGGTCTCCAGGGGACAGACGACAAGGTCTAGGTCTGAATCTGGAAGCTTCCTCCCTGTGGAGAAGGGTTGGCACTAGTCTGGGGCTGGCAGGGAAACTGAGCTTTGGAGCCAAGGTTTGTGCTGCAGTGCAGAGAGTGAGGCCAGACTGGCTGAGAAAACTCAGGGAAGAATCCCCCCTCTGGCCAATAACCAAGCATGGCCTGAGTGGACAGATACTCTGCTGTCCATGGAGGCAGCAGATAAGTCAAGTGCATCTAGAAAGACCTAACAGAGCAATCTGGAGCAGAGGTGAAAAGACTTTGAGACCAGATGACCTCAAGTACACCTCCCAACTCTACCCATGTTAGTGTGACCTTAGGCAAGTGAGTCCACCGCTCTAAACCTCATCTGTAAAAAGGATTTTGATGCTTCTTCTTTTTTTATTTTTTAATTTTTTTGTGGTGCTAGGGATTGAACTCAGGGCCTTATGCTTGGGATGCAAGCACTCTACCAACTGAGCTACATCCCCAGCCCCAATATTTCTTGTTTCTCAGGGACAATGTAGAGATTGAGATGGTCCCAGTTTACTATGTAGGTATAGTATTTGGCATATGTCAAAGGTCGATGACGCTTACTACTAATTATTATTAGCATAAATCAGGATTTCTTAACTTTGGCACTGTTAACATTTTGGACCAGCCAGGCATGGTGGTGCACGCCTGTAATCTCAGCAACTCAAGAGGTTGCAAGTTTGGGGCCAGTCTCAGCAACTTAGTGAGACTGTCTTAAAAAATAAAAAGAGGCGGGGATATAACTCAGTGGTAAAAGACCACTGGATTCAATCTCCAGTACCAAAAATTTTTTTTGACCAGAAGGGTTTTTTGTTGTTGGGGGAGCTACACTATGCATTGGAGGATGTTGGCCTCCACCCACCAGATACCAGTCCCACTGCACTCCCAGTATCAACAACAGAAAATGTCTCCAGATGGTGGCAGATGTCCTCTGGAGAGTGAAATCATTCACCCCCAGTTAATAACCACCACCCCAAACAATCTGGACTGAATCTGATGTTACAGATTTCACGCTCACAACCCCATGTAAAAGCCACAGATTGGCAGGCCCATTTAGAGATGAAGGGATGGGATGTCCAGTAATTACAGATCAGGCTAGCTCCTGTATAGAATACGAGGCAGGATCTGCAGTCTGTTCCAGGAGCTATGGCGACTCCTTTGACTCAGTAGATGACCTCAGTGTCACTCTTCAATTACATGCAAAGCGGTCCCCAGTTAACTCTCAATTATTCTAGGGCTCCAAACAAAGGAACAGGTAGTTGGTATCTGAGAAAGGCATCTCCATTCTGATTCACCAGGACAAAATCTGACTCTCCAGAACTGAAGAGTTCCTTCAGACCTTATTCAGGATGACTGAGAAAGATGTGAGTGACAACTTGGTGTCATGTACTATTCTAGGTGCTATAGAAACACAAGAAAACATAACAGTCAGGCTTGGGATGTGGTTCAGTGGTAGAGTGCTTTCCTAGCATGTGCAAGGTCCTGGGTTCCATTTCCAGTACTGACACACACACACACACACACGTCAAGTTCCTTCTTATTGGAATACATATTCTAGCAGGAGAATAACTAATCAGAACAAATTTTAAAATTTCAAAAAAAATTAAAAAAAATTCAGACCCCTAAGTGCAATGAATAAAAACAAAGTAGAACAAGAGAACCAAGGATTACCGAGTGAGGAGTCTTGTTTTGAATACAATTTTCAGGAAGGCTTCTCTGAGAAAGTGCCATTTGAGCCAGGATTGTGATGACCTGGCTACTAGGTGGAGGGCAGAGTCTGGGGAAGCCGGTAGGAACAGAGGCCAGTTACAGGCCATAGCAATGCCCAGGTGAGAGGTGATGGTGACTTGGAGGAGGATGGTAGTCACAGAGGTGGGATAAGAGGTGGTCAGACTCTGACTGTATTCTGAAAGTTGAATCGACATATAAACTGAATGCAGAATATGAGGGAAAGAGAGTGGTCACAGATGGTGTGGCCTGAACAATGAGAAGGACAGACTGGGACAGGGAAGACTGACAGGAGAAACAAAGAGTTCTGTTTTGGCCATGTTTAATTTGAGATGTCCCTTAGACATTCCAACTGGAGGTGTCAAATATGCAGTTGGCTATCCAAGTTCTGGGAAGAGGTCCAGGCTAGAGCTATAATTCGGGGAGTCATCATCTTATAGATGGCATTTAAAGTTACGGGACTGGATGAGATCACCACTGAGGGAGGAGTACGTGCAGACGGAAGAGGCAGTGCTTATTCAGCTCACAATATTCTCTGAGCATTTACTGTGGGCCAGGCCCTGAGTGAGGTGCAAGGTACGGATGCACTTCCCTGCGCATCTTCCCAAGAGGAGTCCCATTGCTAACCGACTGTTTTCCTGCCTAAATGCTTGAGCCATTTAGCGGATGTAGCTTTTAGAGTTTGTGCCCTGCTGTTTAGTCACTCGCTCATTTTTTTCAACATTTATTGAGCATCTCCTTGATATAAAGTCCCCATGTGGGTACTAGGGACATGGTAAGGAACAAGTCACATATGTCCTCGTGGATGAGGCAGCCCTTGAACCAGGAAGTTCACAGGACATGATTACAGCTGGGCCAGAGGCAACAAAGGCTGCTGTTGCTGGGGCCTCTGCTCTGGCCTGGGAGTCAGGGAAGGCTTTTCTAGGAAGTCACACTTGAGCTGTGAGAGCAGGAAACTCGGCTGAGGGGAAGGGCAGGGAGGAACACTGTTCAAAGGCCTGAAGCTGGAAGGAGGTTGGCAGCAGAAGAGGCCACCTGGGCTACAGAGAAGTTGTGAGGGGAGTGTGGGAGAGATGAGGCCGGAGGGGTGGCCCCACAGTGAGGCCTTTTGGGTCTTGTGAGCCTGTTTAAGGCACAAGGACTTCATCCTGAGCCACCAGTGGCCCTACGGTTTTAGGTGGGGCCCACGTAATCAGAGGGCCACTGAGGAGGGTGGGTCCGCAGGGCCCAGCAAGACTCCAGTGAGGAGGTCCTTGCTTCAGTCTGGCAGCTCCTCCACTGTACACATCTGTGTGCCAGCCTGTTCTCTTGGGGTGGGGGGTGGGGCGCATGAAGTTCTCAGTAAAAGCAGAACTCCTGGTAACCCTGAACTTGTCATCTGGGGATCACAAAGCCAGAACTGGAAATAAAAATGTGTTTCTTCCAGAACTTTCTTCCCTGGAGAAGCTTCCAAAGGTGCTGCATTTTTCATTAGCAGGATGCCAGGTGGTTCTGGACAGAGCCTCTCTGACCGTTTTCCATTTGAATTCATATAAATCAGCTTCCCCTTGGATTTATGGGCCCTTTATTGCCAGGAAATAAAGTAAAATAATGTAATTAGTGCAACCAACTGCAGCCATTCCTAGACTTGATGTCATGGCCAATCTACATGTGGAATATTTACAGATGTCTTAACCAATCATTTTTTTTTTTTTCCTGATATCTTTTTTTTTTTTTTTTTTTGGTGTTGGGAATTAAATCCAGGGCCTTGTGCAAGATAGGCAAGGGCTCTACCACCAAGCTAAACCTCCAGTTCCTTGATAAACATTTTTTATTAAAATAATAAATGTAATAGTAGAAGATACAGAAGAACACAAAGAATAAATTACAAATATTAACTATACAGAATAACAGTTGTTAATATTTTGCCCTATGGGCTGGGGTTGTGGCTCAGTGGTACAGCACTTGCCTAGTATATGTTAGGCACTGGGTTCGATTCTCAGCACCACATATAAATAAATGAATAAAATAAAGTTTTTTTTTTTTTTTTAATAAAAAAAAGAAAAAAAATTTTGCCCTAAATACATCAATATTTTTCTATGCATGTATATGCATATATATACTATCCCATATATATGTGCATATATATATATATATATGTACACACACACACACGTGTGTGTGTGTGTGTGTGTATACCCATAGTATTACTTTGTTGGTTTTTTGTACTAGGAATTCAATCCAAGGGCACTAAGCTACATTCCCAGCCTTTTTTATATTTTAGTTTGAGACAGGGTCTTGCTAAATTGCTGAAACTGCCTGCAAACTTGAGATCCTCTTGCCTCAGCCTGCAGAGTCACTGGGATTACAGGAGTTTGCCGCCACCTGGCTCCTCCTATTCTTCCTTTTGCCCACTGCACCAAAACAGTTCATCTAGGCCACCAGTGAGCTCCATGCTGCTAAGCACACTGGCCATTTTCAGTGCCCTTCATCGACATCTTGTCATGGTTGTTTTCCTCCTCTCTGAAGCTTACTGGGGTCCTTCCCTGGTTTCTGGGACCCCCACTCCTCCAATCTCAGTTCCCCTAACTTACTAGCTGTGCCTTCTCAGTCTCCCAATTCTTCCACCTCTTCTCCCTGTGACCAAAAGTAAGGAGTGTCCTGGGTCTTCCTGTCCTGGGTCACTTCTCTGTTTAAACTCTCTCCCTGGGTAGTCTCCAGAACTTTAAATACCATCCTATGTTCACGACTCCCACATTTTGTATTTCCACCCCAAACTTCTTCCCTAAATGACCATTCCATATTTCTAAATCCTATTTGAAATAGCTCCAAGATGTCTAATAAGCATCTCAAACCTAACACACCCAGAAAAGACCTGCTTCAATCCCAAACCTGCTGATCCTGCAGTATTCCTCATTGTAAGTAGCAATCCGTTCTTCTGCTCCATTTCTACTCAGGAAAGAAATCCAGAAGTTTTCCTTGACTCCTATATGTTCCTCAACCTCATATCTGTTATATAAAAAACTGTTTTGGACCACATTCCTGCACTGGGCCCAAGCAGAACACACTAAAAATCGAAATGGCTATATAGCTCAGGGCTGGGGTTGTGGCTCAGTGGTAGAGCACTCGCCTAGCATGTGTGAGGCACTGGGTTTGATTCTCAGCACCATGTAAAAAAAACCCAAATAAATAAAATGAAGATATTGTGTCCATCTACTGCTAAAAATATTTTTTAAAAATGGGTATAGCTCAGTGGTAAAGCATTTACCTAGCATGTACAAGGCCCTGGGTTCCATCTCCAACCTTGCAAAAAAAAAAAAATAAATAAATAATAACAATAATAATTAGTAGAAAAAAAATTATGAAAAGTAACCTGATGTTAACTAGTTATTTTGCTATTGTTCTGTCTCTCTGTCCCCCACCTTACCAGGAAAATAACTTTGAAATAACCATTGTGCTTAAGCCAATGAAGACTGTTAAATCAAGGCCAGGTATGGTGGTGCTAATCCTATGACGAGCAACTCGGGAGGCTGAGCCAGGAGGATTGCAAGTTCAAAGCCAACTTCAGCAACCTAGCAAGGCCCTAAGCAACTTAGGGAGACCCTATCTCAAAATAAAAAATAAAAAGGGCTGGGGATGTAGCTTAGTGGTTAAACACTCCTGGATTCAATGCCTGATACCCCCCCTCAAAAATTGCTAAATCAAAAAAAAATTTTTTTTTGACTATGTGAGTAAATGGAACATGATACCAACTTGCTGGACGGCATGGTCAAATATTGCAAACATGGAAAATCATTCCCTGTCTAAATTTATAAATTTAATACTGTTCTAATTAAAATGCCAACCAGCTGCCATACAGACTGAATAAAATGATTTTAGATTGTGTTTATAAAAGTCAACAGGCAAAAATACTCTGAAGATAATAAAGGAACATTGGGGTACACAGGCCTTTTACACAGGCCTTTTGGAGGTACAAACTGAGGGAAAGGTTCTAGATTGGTCAAAGGTATCTGGCATTGAACCCAAGAGGACTTAACCACTGAGCTACTTCCCCAGCCCTTTTTTGTGTTTTATTTTGAGACAGGGTTCACTGAGTTGCTTAGGGCCTTGCTAAGTGAAGCCCAGGAGAGCTTGGAAAGGCAGACTGGGGAGGCAGAGGCAGAGAAAGAAACAGGTTCTAGGGAGGGGAACTAGGCCAGGCAAAGGCTCAGAGGAAGGGAGGCACGGGCTTCCAGCAGATCTTACAGAACCTGGCAGGGGAGTGGCACTCAGAAAGGAGAAGCTGCTGGAGGCAAATCATGAAGGCCAAGGTAAGGGTGTGGAGACAGATGGGGCCCTCTCCAGGGAACAGAGCCTCTTCTGGGTCCCTAGTATCTAGCACAGTGCACATGAGAGGCATTCCGCGGATATCTTGAAGATCTTTTCATATCAGCACACATGGTATTGGTCTTTTTTTTCCCCCAAGGGTGCTTTACCACTGAGCTACATTCCCAGCCCTTTCTATTTATCTATTTTATTTTTAGATAGGGTCTCACTAAGTTACTGAACTTAGCAACAAGCCCTGAACTTGAGATCCTCCTGCTTGGGCCTCCCCAGCAGCTGTGCAAGTGCCATTGTGCCTGGCTATGGTCTTGGTTCTTTTTTTTTTTTTTAAATCTGGCATTGAACCCAGGAGGACTTAACCACTAAGTTACTTCCCCAGCCCTTTTTGGTGTTTTATTTTGAGACAGGGTTCACTGAGTTGCTTAGGGCCTTGCTAAGTTGCTGAGGCTGGCTTTGAACTTGTGATCCTCTTACCTCAGCATCCCGAGTTGCTGGGGTTACAGATGTGCGCTACCACACCTGGCTGGTCTTGGTCTTGGTCTTTTAAAGGTCTACACAACTTAGCAAAGTTTTAGTATTCAGAACTAGAACTGTACATTTTCCATTTGATGAGCCACCTCTGGATGGACCCTCAGGTTGCCTTCAGTTTGGGCAGGATCCTAGTTATTAGTAAAAATTCTAGCATTCTGAATTCAGCTACCCCTGAGACCCTTCTTCCTCAGGTCAGGAGGGATCTTTCCATCAGTCCCATTCTGCTCTCCCTTCTGCCTTCCAAATAAGCACGTTTTTGGTCTTGACATCTCCCCTTTGAAGACTGAGACCATACTCCTCTAAGGTATCTTCCACCCCCAGACTGAGTATCAAGTCCCATTTATAATCATCATATTCAGAGATACACACTAAACATTTGTATGGTAGAGGCAACTCACACTGATTTCTATTGAGCAGCCAAAATACTTATAATCTAACCTAGCCGGGGTCTAATTTACATTAGGGTATTCTCACCATAAGTCACTGTGGCTCTAGAGTAAAAAAGAACTTCCTACCCCCACCCCATGGCCTGATGGTGCAGAACTATTTAGCTTCCTCAAAGCACCAAGCTCTCTTCTGTCCTCCCAGCTTTCTTTCCACATGCTTTTCTGTCTTTCTGGAATGTTTCTCTTCTCTCTTCAGGTCTCAGGTTAGAAGCTATGCCCTCCGAGAAACAATCCCTGAATTTATTTCTCCCTCCCTCCCTCCCTCCCCTCCTTCCTTCCTTCCTTCTTCCCTCCCTCCCTCCCTCCCTCTCTCCCTCCCTGCCACTCTTTGGTACAGGGAATTGAAGCCAGGAATGCTTAACCACTGAGCCACATCCCCAGTCCTTTTTTTTTTTTTTTTTTTTAATGTCTTTAAAATTTCTTTTTGGTACCAGGGAATTGAACCCAAGGGTGCTTAATCGCTGAGCCACACCCCCAGCCTTTTTTATTTTTATTTAATTAATTTTGGGGGGAGTACTGGAGAGTGAATCTAGAGGCACTTAATCACTGAGTCACATTCCCAGCCCTTTTTTGTATTTTATCTGGAGACAGGGTCTCACTGAGTTGCTCAGGGCCTTGCTAAACTGTTGGCTGGCTTTGAACTCACAATCCTCCTGCCTCAGCCTCCCAAACTGCTGGGATTAAAGGTGTGCGCCACAGCACCCGGCTCCCTTTTTATTTTTTATTTGAGACAGAGCCTTGCCAAGTTGCTTAGGACCTCCTTTAGTTGCTGAGGCTGGTCTTGAACTTGTGATCCTCCTGCCTCAGCCTCCTGAGTTGCTGGAATTACAGGTGTGCACCACCATGTCTGTCTTACTCTATATTTCTCACAGCACCTATCTCACTTTGTTATAATTGTCCTTTTAGTTGTCTGTGAATGGAGCGAGGGCTCTTTGGGTCTTAGTCACTGTCGCTGAGTCAGCACTCAGCATCCACTACAGAACCAGGCAGAGTGAGGAAGCTGCCAAGGTCCTGGATACCATATTCATGACTTTGAACTCTTGGAGTTGGGGTCAAAGCATA
Organism: Sciurus vulgaris; assembly: GCF_902686455.1. Classification (NCBI taxonomy): domain Eukaryota; kingdom Metazoa; phylum Chordata; class Mammalia; order Rodentia; family Sciuridae; genus Sciurus; species Sciurus vulgaris. Next base: position 137,944,722 of record NC_136468.1, read on the forward strand.
TCGTGGTCTCCTGCCGCCGTTTTCAAGGAGTGTGCCTCAGCAAGATAAACTGGCAGCTAAAAGATGATCAGAACAACAAAGTAAACTGGTCCCCAGCTGCCTAGCTCCAGGGAATATTTGTCACTGGGACAGTCACAGAAGCCTTGTCCTTGTTCAGGACCAGGTGGGGAGAGCCAGCCTCAGCTAGACATGCAGAAAATTCAGTCATCCTGCAAGTGCGAGCCCTGTGGGGTGGGAGGTGGCCTCTCAGTTTGTTCTTTTCCTCTCTCTCTCTTTCTTTTTTTTTTTTTTTTTTTGGGGGGTGGTGGGGGTGGGCGGTGTAGCTCAGTGATAGAGCACCCCTGGGTTCAATCCCCAGAACCAAAAATAACAAAGCAAAACAAAACCTCCAGAGAGTTCACATTTGTTTTTTACATTTAAAGAATATGTTTGACTTAGAGTTGCCATTACCAAATTATATTGATACAGTTCATTAAAAATCTACTTAGTAGGAAATTGATTTGGGTCCAAAAAAATTAGGATTTTATTAAATAAATGCTGCATCAAGAAACGGTCTTAGCCAGGTGCTGTGGTGCACACCTGTAAATCCCAGCTACTCCTGAGGCTGAGGCAAGAGGATCACAAGTTTGAAGTCAGCTGGGCAACTTGGTGAGACCCTGCGTCAAAATAAAATTTTATAAAGGGTTGAGGATTTATCTTTGTGGTAGAGCATTTGCTTAGCGTATGAGGTCCTGGGTTTAATCCCCAGTGCCAGGAAAAAAAGTTTAGCATTGCTGTTTATCTTTTTGCACCCCTTCTAGCTTTTGCTTGTGTTTCTGGTTTGCTGTGTCACATGGTTAAGTCTCCAAGTTATGGAATAGAATGGAGTACATGTAGGGAAAAGTTTTGGGTTGAGGGCGAGGAATATGGGGCTTAGAAAATAACATTTGAAAAGAAAAAAGTGAAAGTCAGTGAATGTGAGGAACCCATTTTCCATTTTGTACTTCAGCTCCCTCTTTCTGGAACTAAAGTAACTTCTTTATGTACTACTTAATAAAATCAACAAGTGTTTAATAAGTACCTAATTTTTAAAATTTACTTCATTTATTTATTTTTGCTACCAGGGATAGACCCCAGGGACACTTCTACCACTGAGTCACATCTCCAACCTTCTTTCATATTTGACTTAGAGATAGGGGCTCACCAAGTTGCTTAGGGCCTTGCTTGCTGAGGTTGGCTTTGAACTTAGGATCCTACTGCCTCAGCCTCCTGAGCCGCTGGAATTACAAGGAGGGTACCACTGCTCCAGGCTATTAAGCACTTACTATTGCCAGGGGAGAAGAGATATCTCCAAAGAGGGGCCGGGCTGGGGGCAATGGCATAGGCCTATAATCCCAGCTGCCAAATAGGGTGAGGCAGGGGGATTGCAAATTCAAGGCCAGCCTCAGCAATTTAGGGAGGCACTAAGCAACTCTGTAAGAACCTATCTCAAAATAAAAAATAAATAGGGCTGGGGATATGGATCAGTGGTTAACAATGGTTAAGCACCCCTGGGTTAAATTCCCAGTACCCCCACAAAAGAGTGCAGGACCAGCCTGTATAACTGAAAAGAGTTGAGGCACATGCCAGTCCAAAGTATAAACAGGCATAGGAAAGTAGTTACCTATTCAGGGGAGAAGGCTGGCCATCTCCAGAGGGAGAGACAGCAAACTGTAGTAGTTGTGGGGTGTTAAAATTTATAGAGGGACAATTGCTAGGGACTGGACTTGAAGTGGGGTCAGGGCAGAGTCACACAATGTCAGGCCAGTTTTCCTTGCATTTGCACATTGCTGTTTCTTTTCTTTTTTTCAGGTCAAGGTCAAAGTCCAAGGGCATGGCTTGGGTCACTCAAGAGTTTCAACTGTTCATGGGCACTTTCTGCATTTCAATGGTTCATGGGTGCTTCCTGCATAGCAATGGTTCCTGTTTGTATTCTTTGGAACTCAGTATATCTTTTCTTTTCTTTTCTCTTTTATCCCCAAATTCCTGTCTCAAATTCCTGCCAGTACAGTAGTTGCTCCTAGTAATTCTTGGCCTCTTGGCCTTTTCTTAAGGGTGGTGGTTGTATAGTTTATAGACTTTTGATAATGAATTCCAGGTAAGTTCAAGTGGTAGAGTGTGTGCTTAGCAGGCGTAAGGCCCTGGGTTCAATCTCCAGTGCCTGTGCACGTGTACACACACACACACACACACACACACACACACACACACACACACACAGTTGAGAATGAGCTCCTATATTGTCCTAATGGTAGTCACTAGACCATTAATTTAGCTATTAAATTCAAATTAAGTAAGTACAATTAAATATAATTTTAAAATTAAGTTTTTTGGTTGTAGTAGCCACTTTTGTTTGTTTTATTTGGGTACTGGGGATTGAACCCAGGTGCTTTACCACCGAGCTACATCCCCAGTCCTCTTTATTTTTTATTTTGAGACAGTGTCTTGTTAAGTAGTTGAGGGTCTCACTAAGTTGCTGAGACTGGACATGAATCTGTGATCCTCCTGCCTCAGCCCCCCAGTAGCTGGGATTACAGGTGTGCACCACCATGCCTGATTTGCAGTAGCCACATTTTAAGTGCCTAAAGGCTATAATGGTTACCATGGAAAACTCAGAACATTTCAGAGGGTTCTACTGGCCAGCCTGCATGGATATTCTCCCCAGAATGAAAAGACTTTCCTGTTCCAGTACATTATTTTCCATATAACTTCTATAATTTTGCAGGGTCAGGAGTAAAGGGGGTAGAGGTCAGGAGAGCAGGGAGATAGTGGGTCACTGATCTTTGAAACTCATGTTCCCAAGGAAAAGAAGCCCAGATATAAAAACTTGTTTGAAAATAAATACATATATAAATAAATAAAGGGAGGAAAAAGAAGGGGGATAAAAAGCTAGTTGAAAACATCTCAGAATATAACAAGTTTGCAAAAATAAAGCAACCAAGCTGCTACAAATTCAGTATGCTCACTGCTTTAAATAACCTCATACAAAACCAGGCCCTTGTCTTCCCACCTGTTTGGCCACATTCAAAGGAAAATCATTTCCTTCATTATCTAAAAATAATTGGAAAACAATGTTGAAGATTTTCTGCAGTCTCTTAAGAAACCACCAAAGGAGAATCATTTTCACAGCACATTGCAAATCTTCTTGAATCATCTTTCCCATCTCTGTCTCCTCATCCTCCCACGCCTGGCACATGCTTCCCTAGAGCTCTCTGCTCCCCCATTCCAAACTCACCAACTCTCCAATTCTGCTTCTTCCTTTCTTCCCCTGAATAGCTCACTTATTATGTAGCTCTCCAGAAATATTTTATTTATCATTATCTTCTTTTGCAATACTGGGGATTAAATTGAGGGCTTCACACACACATACACACACACACACAGACACACACACACAGGCAAGCACTCTATGACTGAGCCACACCCTCAGCCCAGATTTTTTTTTTTTTTTTTTTTTTTTTGTTATCAGGGGTTGGACCGAGGGGCGCTCACCCACAAAGTCACATCCCCAGCCCCTGCCTTTTTTTGAGTACCGGGGATTGAACTTGGGAGCACTCAACCACTGAGCCACCTCCCCAGTCCTATTTTGTATTTTATTTAAAGAAAGGGTCTTACTGAGTCGCTTAGCACCTTACTTTGGCTGAGGCTGGCTTCCTCCTGCCTCAGCTTCTCAAGCTGCTGAGATCATGGGCGGGCACCACCATGCCTGGCCCAGAAATGTTTTATTTTAGCCCATCTCACAAATATAGTGGCACATGACAGAGAACAAGCTCCCAGGCTGCTGTGATCAGGAACACATTCCACAGTGACCTGGTCCACTGCTTTCCCTGCCAGCCTGGACCAGTTTCTCTGAGATGACTCATTTTCTCAATGATGGTCTATACTCCTTATCACTTCCCCTTCTGCCTACTGTTGCCAAGGGCCAAGATCTGGAAGAAGCTCATCACTGAGCCTAGCACAGAAGGACACATTTTGCTGGGTTGCCAGAGGAGACTGATGTCACAAGGAAAGAGAGAAAACCAGATGGGCCGGTTTGAAAGATGTTTTAACCCAGGAGTAAATTATTTTTTGTTTTTGTTTTTAAATGGGCACTGCCCTACTCTCTGGTAGACAGTAAATGATTGGCTCTGGAAAGTGTCTTTTTTTTTTTTTTTGGTGGGGAGTAGAGGGTGGGTACTAGGGATTGACTGCTGGGGCCCTTTACCACTGAACTAAATCCTTAACCATTTGTGTTTTTTTTGTTGTTGTTTTGTTTTGTTTTGTTTTTTAATTTTTAATTTTAAGACAGGGTCTCTCTAAATTGCTTAGGGTCTTACTAAGTTTCTGAGGCTGGCCTAAAACTTATCCTCCTGCCTCAGCCTCTCCAGTCGCTAGGCTTACAGGTGTGTGTTATTACTCCAGCAATTATTGACTCTGTTTGTTTTAGTGCTGGGGATTGAACCCAGGGGCATTTTACCACTGAGCTACATCCCCAGTCCTTTTACTTTTTATTTTGAAACGGGGTCTCATTAACTTGCCTAGGTCCTTACTAAGTTACTGACTTGAGGCTGACTTGAGATCATCCTTCCTCAGTCTCCCGAGTGTTTTTTTTTAAATATTTTTTATAGTAGTAGATGGACACGGTACCTTGATTTTATTTATTTATTTTTATGTGGTGCTGAGGATGGAACCCAGTGCCTCAAACATGCTGACAAGTGCTTAACCCCTGAGCCACAACCCCTGCCTGTTACTGACTCTTAACAGTAGGCCAGGGTTCAATCTGAGAACAAGCCCATGGGTACCTTTCCTATTATCTTAATAGGAATGATGAATATTTATTAAACTTCCATGCATTTTAAGTGAAGGCTTTTCCCTATATCAAGATATGCCTGGCACCATCATTAGGTTTTATATCTGAACTTATGTTTTCTTTTTTTTTATTTATTAGAAGTTTATGGTTATACATAGTAGTTGGGTTCAGCACTGAACCTCCCGTCATTCCTTATGTTCGCCACATGCATCTGAACTCATCATTATCCATCCCTGCAGATCAGCTCCCCCGTTGCCGATCGCTTCCCCCCCGCAGATCAATTCCCCCATTGCAGATCAATTCCTCTACTTTATTCTCCACCTTAGAATGTTACCATTGCCCAACCAGTTCGTCAAGCCAGGAGCCTGAGAATCAACTTAGACTTTTCTTCCGTTCTCAGTCCCCATGTCCAATTCATCTCCAAGTCCTGGGATTTCGTCTGAGATCTCTAATCTCCGTAGTATCTCTTTACCTCCATCACTTTTTTTTAGGGGGCATGTACTGGGGATGGAACCCACCAGGGACACTCTATTCCTAAACTACATCCCCAGCCCCTTTTTATTCTTTTTATTTTGAGACAGGGTGTCACTAAGTTTCCCAGCCTGTCCTCAAACTTATGATCCTCCTGCGTCAGTCTCCCAAGTGGCAGGGACAACAGGTGTAGGCCATGGCGCCTGTGTCATCATCTGTCATCATCTGACATCAGGCCATGGGCATGCCTGGAAGTCAGCCACGGTCTCCCTGTAACCACTCCCGTGTCTTTCACTCCACCCTGGTACTTTCCTGAGTAACCTGCTAGTCAGTGGGCCATCTGGGGCTCTCCCTGACTTACCCTATATTCACCTTTTGGTTAACCCGAGCACACTGGAGTATCCCTGAGAGCACTAAGAATCCAAATCTAAAATCATTCATAGAGAATGTAGAGAATTATAAACAAAAGTATCTCTGAAGTCACAGGAGGGAAATTCACACTATTAATACACAGTGTACTTCCTATGCTGTCCCCTAAACCATTCCCCCATAATGCCAGCTGCAGCCACATCTCCCCTCACTCCATTCCCTTCCTCTGCTATCCTGTAGCTGCCCTCCAGTCAAGTTAGCTCCCAGTCTCCTCAGCTACTCTACTTCTCCAACCCTCTTAGCTGCCACTCCTCATTGAGAATCTCTTCCAAATTCTTTTTTTGGACTGGTGCTTGAACCCAGGGCCTTATGAATGCAAGGCAGGCACTTGACCACTGAGCTATATTCCCAGCCTCCAAATTCCATACAATCCACTAGACCTTGTAAGCCTCAGCCTCTGCTCCTTTCCTCACTTCCTTGCTTGACCTCCTGGAGTTAGCCACAGTATAGGGTGGTAGGGATTTTACCTGGCCTGCCATATATTCTTCTATCTGGGTGATCACTCATGCTATCCTTTTGTCTGAAATGCCCTTCCCTTTTCCCTCTGGTTAACCCCTACTAGTCCTTTAGGACTCAGTCTAAGCTGGTGGTGGTGGCACACACCTGTAATTCGAGCAATTTGGGAGGCTGAAGCAGGAGGATCATGAGGCCGAGACCAGCCTCAGCAATTTCCAAGACCCTAAGCAACTTAGTGAGATCCTGTCTCAAAATAAAAAAGAGCTGAGGATGTGGTTCAATGGTAAAGCACCTCTGGGTTCAATTATTTTTATTTATTTATTTTAGTTGTAGATAGACACAATACCTTTATTTGTTTATTTATTTATTTATTTATTTTTTAAGTGGTGCTGGGGATAGAACTCAGTGGCTCAAGCGTGCCAGGCAAGCACTCTACAACTGAGCCACAACCCCAGCCCTGGGTTCAATGTTTAGTACAAAAAAAAAAAAAAAAAAAAAAAAAGACTCAGCCTACACATTTTCTCCTGGGATTTTTCCTTAGGATCTCTAAGACAGTGCCAGATGGCCTTCTAATGTGGTCTCAAGCAGTTTACCCTTATCACAACTGTATTCTACATGACTTTGAATAGTACATTATATACAGAACTTGAGAACAGAGTTTAATTACTGCATGTCCTGGATCTCAAACAGGAACTAATAATAGTTGGTATTCAAAGATATTGAATAACTAGATGCACAGATGATGCTCTGTGGTTTTAGCAAAGAACAGAGCCCTGAACCCTTTGTGCATGAAGTCATAATTTTATACTCAATTGTGTTCTAACCTGAAAGTCAGTATCTGGATTCAGAAGAACAAAATTCACCTCTGGAGTTTCATGAGTGACCATAAATGCCTCTTAACAAATTTGGCTGTTCTCTTTCTAATCCAAGAAATCCTGCATCTGCTATACTAGGTAATCAAACCCCTTTGGAAGATTTTGCACAATACAGTGTACTCAGTAGTCCGTTTTCCACCTCGAGACCTAGGAGGTCATTTAGTTGGCTCCCTCTCCCCCTAGGGAACTGCCCAGTTGTCTCCAACAGCACTTTAAAAAAAAAAAAAAATCTTTACCAGCAACAAAAAAGGAGTGGTAAGCCTGAGAATGGTATTAACACACCTATGCACACCCCTAAAAATGAGGAGGCATATGGACTTTGGGATGCCTTTAGGATATGTAAGTTCCTATAAGATTGCATACTTAGATTTAGGATGATATTTGGGGTGGGCATGGTGATGCACATCTGTAATCCCAGCTACTCAGGAAACTGAGCAGGTTAGGTTAGGTTAGGCTGGGCAACTTGGTGAGAATCCGTCTCAAAAATAAAATTAAAAAATGGGCTGGGGGTAGTGTTCAGTGGTAGAGCACTTGCCCAGCATGTGTGAGGCCCTGAGTTCAATATCCAGTAGCACATGCATGCAGGCATACACGTGTGCATGCACACACACACACACACACACACACACACACATACATAGTCATATTTGGCTAGGGATCTTTCCTGCTTGCCTTCTGAAGCCCAGTAGAGAGCAGCTAGAGGCATTACATAATCCACGATACAACACACAGTCTGATGTTTTATTTTAGAAATCATTTATTTTTATTTCAAATTTAAAGGTAGTACATGTTAGATAAAATTTGATACACAACAGTATAAAATTAAGAGAAATCAATGCCATCAAGAGTTAGCTCCACAAATTTACTAATTTATTTTTGGTACTAGAGATTGAACCTAGGGGTGCTTTATCACTGTGCTACATCCCCAGGTCTTTTTATGTTTTGAGACAGTCTCCTTAAGTTGCTGCAGCTGGCTTCAAACTTGTGATCCTTCTGCCTTAGCCTCCCAAGTTTCTGAGATTACAGGTGGTGCCACTGTGCCTGACTTCTCCACAAATTAAAAAAAAAAAGGAAAAGAAAAAGAAAGACATGTCCACACATATTTGGAAGGTTATTTTCTTCTATATAGTTGCAGTCATCTTAAAAGCTACAGAAATGGGGGCCTGGGGAGATAGCTCAGCTGGTAGAGTGCTTGCTTGTCAAGTACAAGGCCCTGGGTTCGATTCCCAGCACTGCTCAAAAAAAAAAAAAAAAAAAAAAAAAAAAAAAGGCTACAGAAATGTATGTCATCTAAGGTGAAAAGTTTCAACCAGTAGTGGTGGCACATTGCTTGTCATCCCAGCAACTCAGGAGGATTGCAAGTTCTAAACCAGCCTGGGAAACTTAGCAAGACCTTGTGTAAAAATCAGGTAGAGGGGCTAGGGAGATAGCTCAGTCGGTAAAGTGCTTGCCTTGTAAGCACAAGGCCCTGGGTTCAATCCTCAGCCCCCCCCCCCCAAAAAAAAAAAAAATCAAGTAGAAAGGGTAGGGTAGGGTAGGATTGGGGCTGTCAAGCACAAGACCCTGGGTTCAATCCCTAGCATTGAAAAAAAAAAAAAAAAAAAAAAAAAAAAAAGGTAGGGTGTGGTTCAGAGATAGAGGACCTCTGGTTTAATCTCTGATACTACACATACAAAATAAAGTGAAAAGTTTCCACAGTGGCATGCTTTTTGGTTTTCTTGTTTGTTGTGGGAACTGAACCCATGGCCTTATACACGCTGGGCAAATCTTTACCACTAAGCTACATGCTTAGCCCTCCACTGTTGGATTTTTTTTTTATAGACAACTGGTGTCAACCAGTACAAGATCCCTTCAGAATGTATACTTACAAGTATACATATTCAATACCTTTTTTTTGGGGGGGGGGGGCTACTGGGGATTGAACCCAGGGGCACTTAACCACTGATTCACATTCCCAGCCCTTTTTATTTTTTAAGACAGGGTCTCACCAATTTGCTTAGGGCCTTGTTAAGTTGCAGAAACTGGCTGTGAATTTGCAATTCTCCCCCCTCAGTCTCCCAAATTGCTGGGATTACAGGCGTGCGTCACCATTGCCAGCTTAAATACAATTTTTAATTCATTTTAATTGTAACTAAAATTAGTGTGACACTAATATGTTAACACATGGTTGAGCCAGGTGTGGTAGTGCATGCCTACAATCCCAGCGGCTGGGGAGACCAAGGCAGGAGGACTGCAAGTTCAAAGACAGCCTCAGAAGCTTAGTGAGGCCCTAAGCAACTTGGTGAGAACTTGTCTCCAAATTAAAAAAAAAAAAGGTTGGGGATGTGGCTCAGTAGTTAAGTACCCCTGGGTTCAATCCCTGGTACCAAAAACAAAAAGCAAAAAATATGGCTTAATAACTGCACAACATTTGATGTTATTGTGTTGAACCACTCCCTTATTATCAGGAGTTTAATTTTTTTAATTGCACAAAATACAATAATAAACATACATAATTTATTGTGTGAATTATTTTTATGATAAAATCCTCCCAGCAGAATAGAAAGATCAAAAGGCATATATAAGCCGGGTGTGGTGGTGCACACCTGTAATTCTAGTGGTTTAGAAGGTTGAAGCAGGAGGATCCCAAGTTCAAAGCCAGCTTTAGCAACTTAGCAAGACTGTGTCTCAAAATAAAAAATAAAAAGGGGTTAATCACTCAGTGGTTAATCACTCCTAGGTTCAATCTCTTGTACCCCCCAAAAATTTTTTTAAAAAATAAATTAAATAAATAAAGGTATATGTATATTACCAGGGCCTGATGTACACTATTAACTTGTCTTGCAAAAATACCAAGTCGTGGGCTCCGGAGATAGCTCAGTCGGTAGAGTGCTTGCCTTGCAAGCCTAAAGCCCTGGGTTCGATCCTCAGCACCACCAAAAAAAAAAAAAAAAAAAACTAGGTCTTGGTCTTGGCTCAGTCAAGAGCTTGCCTGGCACAGGTGAGGCACTGGGTTTGATTCTCAGCACCACATAATAAATAAAATGAGGTTAAAAAGAAAAACATATTTGCTCTCATGAAAAAAAAAACAAAAAAAACTATACATCATTCAGTAGTTATTTTGTGGGTGACTTATTTTAGTTGTTTGTTTTGTTTTTATGGTAACAGAGACTGAACCCAGAGGCACTGTACCACTGAGTTACACCCTCAGCCCATTCTGTTTTTTATTTCCAGACAGGTCTCCTAAATGGCTGAGAATTGAATTTGTGATTCTCCCACCTCATACCTCTGAGTTTCTGGGATTACAGGCGTGTGCCACAGTGCTCAGCTTTTTTAAAGAGGCTCAGTGGCATAACCAGAAACCAACTGCCTTCTACTAAATGTTTGGTTTTATTCCCTTGCTACTGTAGCGTTAATGGAGTTTGTTTTTAAGAAATTTCATTCCCCAACCAGGGAAAGTGACCCACACCTGTAATCCTGTAATCCCAGCTACCTGGAAGGCTGAGGCAGAAGGATCACAAGTTCAAGAACAGCCTGGGCAATTTAGCAAAACCGTGTCTCAAAAAAAAAAATAAATAAATAAAACAAAGTAGGGCCGAGGGTGTAGTTCAGTGGTAGAGCATCCCTGAGTTCAACCCCAGTACCACAGATACAGAGAGAGAAAGAAGGAGAGAGGAAGAAAAAATTTCACATTTCCTTTAACATTTTATTATGAAAATTTTTAAAGAAAGGTTGAGAGAAGGATACAGTGAACACCCACATACTCACTAGCTAGAGTCTACAGTTAACATTCTACTATTTTGTCCATCCATCAAGCCATGGAAGTTTCTTTTTTCTTTGGTGATCAAACTCAGGGCTTTGTGCATGCTTTACCAATTGAACGGCCCCAGTTGAGTTTTGTTTTTGTTTTTTTTGTTTGGTACTGGGGTCACACCCCCAGTCCTTTTTATTTTTTGAGACAGGGTCTCCCTAAATTGCTTAGGGACTTGCTAAATTGCTGAGGTTGGCTTCCGATTTGAGATCCTCCTGCCCAAGCCTCCTCACTTGCTGGGATTACAGGCATGCGCCACCACGTCCGGCACAAATCCTCAATTGTAATCTCCCGGGTTACAATGCTCTAAAGGGTTTGAATGTGGGAAAGTGCAAGGTGGGAATCTAGCTGGGTTCTGTACTTCGCACTCAGGACGGTGGGGGCATGGCTCTAGGTTCTAATTCTGACTCCATTCTGAGACTTCAGTTTTCTCCCCTGTAACTCAGGCGTCTCTCCTTCCTGGGTAAGGAATAAAAGCCCAGATCACCAGATAACATTCTAAAAATGATGGCTGTGATGGATATTATGTAATCTTTTACACCCACGTCACCACAAATCCAAGATCTGACGACCACTTCAGGTTTACACCATCAGTCTAAGCAATTATGAGGACAGGGTGGGCCAGAGGGCTACTGACCTGAGGCTGAGGGCCGCGACAGCCCACCGCTGGGGACTCGTTCGGCTCGCTGCGGGTCGGCCTGCGACCGGACCTGGATCCTTCCCTCCGGCGCCCTGCACGCAGAGTGACAGCCGCGCCCCGATCCCGAGCGTGCCCGCGTCACCTCAGTGAGTGCTCACAAAGGCCTGTGAGGTAGGCGGCGCTACAGGGGGAGAAACCCAAGCTCTAGGAGCCGGAGTCGCTCGCTCAATCCAAGCAGGCGGTGAGCAAACTGCAATTGAGGACTGAACCCTTAACTGCTCTACCTTTGGCGTCCCGGGAACCCGCCTGCACCTGTAGGGGGCGCCCGCGGTCGCGCATGCGCAATCATCGCGATCGCGTCCCCTTTAAGAAATTCCTTTTGCCTCCGACCCCTTTGCTTCCGCTCCGCGTTCCCACAATGCAGTGCGGCTGAGCGCCTCGGAGCCCGCGGGGACGCTGCCGGGGAGCCCGGGCTGAGGCGGCGGCGGCGCGACGTGGGCTGCGGCGGGCCCGCGGCGTCGGGCGGTGCGGATGTCGGGCTGGGCGGAGGAGCGCGGCGGCGAGGGCGACGGGCGCATCTACGTGGGGAACCTTCCGACCGACGTGCGCGAGAAGGACCTGGAGGACCTGTTCTACAAGTACGGCCGCATCCGCGAGATCGAGCTCAAGAACCGGCACGGCCTCGTGCCTTTCGCCTTCGTGCGCTTCGAGGACCCCCGGTGAGGCCCCCGCGGGTCCGCCCGCCTGCAGGCCCCGCGCCCCTGCCTTCCCTCCGCTCCCCTCCCCCCGCGGGCCTCCCCTCCCCCTCAGCGCGGACCCCTCGCGGCGCCCCCGGGTGGAGGAGGCGGCCTCTTCTCGCCGCGGGCTTCGGGCCGTCCTCTGCTCCGTCGTCACTTCCTTTATTATTATTTTATTTAGAAACACCGAATCTGTGCGTTTGGAGGGCCCGAGCCCGCCCAAACTGGCCTTGGGGATGGTAAAAATTAGCATTCGCTCCTTCGCGGCTGGGGAGGCATCCCTAAGGGGAAGCGGACCCGCGCTTGGAGAGCTCGGGGCGCCTGAACTGGCCCGGGAGAAGACCCCGCCTGTAGCAGAAGTGGCGGTCGCCCTCCCCTCCCCGCGGCCAGAACTCGCCGTTGTGGGGAACAGACTGTGGGGACGTGGATGCTTTTGGAGGTCGTAAAGGGGTCTCTGTGATGGAACCGATCTCCAGCCCGCGCGCGCCTCCCTCCACAAGGCCAGAACCCGGTCCTGATAAGGATTCAGGGATTTGGGGGAAGTTCTACAACAGCTTGAGGGTTCCCTTCCCTCTGATGAGGGAGGCCTTACTAGATGCTAAAGGTCCCAAGGATGTGGAAACTTTAGACCCCTAAACCAGCTCAAAAGGGGTCTTTGTGATTTTGCAAACATTGTTGGCATTCTGGCCGGAAAAAGCCCAGGAACTTTCAAAACTGCGGTTGGTGCTTAGAAGCTACTGCTCTGCACTGGTCACTGCTATTTAACTGGGGTTAAACAGGAGCCTGCCCCATTTCCCCAGCATCGCTTGGAGGAAGGCTTCTCTGCCTTACGACAGGAATGTCCTGCCTGCCGGTGGTGCAAGTATTGGTTGGGCCAGGACACCATCTGAGGTTGAGGTGGCAGGAAGCACCCTGAGGCTTTGATGGCTGAAGACTGACAGAGCTGGTTCCTGATGTCTTACCATTTGCCTCAAAAGTGGAAGGAGGCATTTTTTACACCTAAACAGGAATGGGCTATGCACCTGTTATTAGTAACAGTGCCACTGTGTATTTTGCACTGTGTCTGGGTCAGGTACCATGCTGTGTACTTAGCATTTTCAGTAATCTATGGGGGAGATACTGTTAGCCACATTTTATAGATGAGGAAATGAGGATTTGGAGAGTTGTTGATAAAAGAAGCTCGTAAGGGTTCAAAATAAAATTTGACCCTCTTTGTTCTGCCCTTAAAATACATACTTGCTGTGTGATATGTTACATTGTCATTTCTTCCTTTAGTCCTTTCACAGTAGAAAAGCTGTATTCTGATATCAATGTGTGAGAAGTTTCAAAACACTTTGCACATTAATATCTCATTTTATCCTTAAAATAACCCTGTGACATTAGCATACTGCTCACATTAGAGATGTAAAAACTTGGATTATATTTAACCATGGGTGATTACTACTAAGAAGCAGAATGATTTAAAGTCAATTTTTTGTTTCAGATTGGGGATTGAACCAGAGGCACTCTACCACTGAGAGTCATCTCTAACCCTTTTATTATTATTTTATTTTATTATTTTATTTATTTAGCGGTGCTGGGGATTGAACCCAGGGCCTTGTGCTTGACAGGCAAGCACTCTACTAACTGAGCTATATCCCCAGCCCCCCTTTTTATTATTTATTTTGAAACAGGGCCTCACTAAATTGCTGAGGCTGTCCTCCAATGTGGGAACCTCCTGAGTAGCTGGGATTATAGGCATATACCACTGTGCAACTTCAATTTATATTCAAAATCTGCTCTTAAACTCTAGCAGCTATGCCCCTCCCATATTGCATTGTAATCCAGGTTGCCCTGTGATGTGGTCCTTGTTGCTTTTAATCCTGGATTTTTTTTTTTTTTTTTTTTTTTTTTTTTTTTTTTTTTTGCGTGGGGGTAACTGGGAATTGAACCCACAGGCACTTAACCTATGAGCTACATCCCCAGCCCTTTTTATTTATTTTGAGACAGGGTCTTGCTAAGTTGCTTTGGGCCGTGTTAAGTTTGCACTTGTGATCCTCCTGCCTGTCTTGTGAGTTGTTAGGATTACAGGCATGGGACACCATGCCTGGCTTTTTGTGTAGTCTTTAAGCAGTAGGCTTTGTGGAATAACTTCAATGGGCTAATGTTTGGTATGCATTTTGAGGAATTGCATAAGGTGTGGTGGTGCACATCTGTAGTTTCAGCTTCTTTGGGAAGCTGAGGAAGGAGTATCAGTTGAGCCAGGAGTTGAAGATAAGACTGGCAACATAATGAGACCCACTCTAAAAAACAAACAAAACCCATGAGAAACAGCTCATCGAGGTTAGAGGAACTGAATGATTGGCAAAATCGGTCATCTGCCAACAATTTGTCTTCTCTAAATTAGTCCTCTTATAATTTATCCTTTTCATTATTCATTATCATTTCATTGTTCATTATCATTTCATACCTAGAAGACTATGTGTGACAGCTGTAAAGTTTAATTCAGTACCATGAAAGGTTTTCAACCAGAGCAAACGTACATCAAGATCCTGTTTTGTGCTGGGCACAGTGACACACCTATAATCCCTGTGACAGGAGTTTGAGGCAGAAGGATCACAAGTTAGAGGCAAGCCTGGACAACCTAGTGAGACCCTGTTTCAAAATGAAAAATTAAAAGGGGCTGTGCATGTAGCTCAGTGGCAGAGCACCCCTGAGTTCAATCCCTAAAAAGATCCTATTGTTTTTTCCCCTTTACTCTCCATTTACACTCATTCATGCCTTTCATTGGGAAGTCAGTCGGCTTCTTGGGCAGCACTAACTTCAAACCTTTTTTTGCAGAGATGCTGAGGATGCAATTTATGGAAGGAACGGTTATGATTATGGCCAGTGTCGGCTTCGTGTGGAGTTCCCCAGGACTTACGGAGGTCGGGGTGGGTGGCCCCGTGGTGGGAGGAATGGCCCTCCTACAAGAAGATCTGATTTCCGAGTTCTTGTTTCAGGTATGTTCCTTTCAGACTTAATGAAATGATACATAAACTAGAGTCTGACTTCTAAGGAATGTTAGCTGTTACTTTTCACTGCATGGAATACATGGACTTTCTTTTCAATAACCTGTGCAGAAGCCCTGCTCTGGCTTGCCAGTGAGGCAGGTGTCCTGCAAATGAAATTGCAGTAGTTTACTCTTGGTAGAACATAAACCTGCTTTTAAAGGAGTTTCCTAGTGGTGAAAGGGAAGGTGATGTCAAAGTCCTTTGAGCTTGAAATCTAAAGATGTTTTCTCTAGGAACATAGCCTGATGTCAGACTTGGTAGAAAGACATTACAGGAGCCAGATTTGAACAACTTACTCAGCCTTGGATCCTTAAAAAAGGCGAGTTTTGGTGGTGATTTTGGAATTATATTAAAACAAACCAAAAAAAACTCCACAACTTGGAATCTTGTGGATTATGTTGGAAAGTAGGAAACATTTCTGTCTGATGTGATAAAATGCTTAACTCAGAGATTTATATGTCTTTGAAATATTAACACAGTGGTAAAGACCCAAGGCCTACTACACATTGCAGGGAAATTTTAGAACCCTAGTGGAGTGAAATGTATTGAGGAACCTGGTGCCTTCTTAAGATGTGAATGTCCTACAGTCACAGCCAGTTAACCATGTGCTTAAAAGAGTGATACTCAGTATCTGCCTATCTTGTTTCCCTTTGTAATTTTTTAACCCTAGAAATCTATTCCCTCCTTCAGGATGTCATACATTATCTTTTTTTCTCTCCATGCTGCTCTGAAATCCTGCTTAGAAAACTATTAGGAAATGGCTGCAGTCCTGAGCTGTGAGCGGTAAACACAGCCTTTGAGAGCAGGAGCACATTTCCCTTTCATGACACCAGGTAGGGTTGTATGACTCCCGACTAGTTTTAGCGTCTGAGTATTACCTTTCCCCCCACTGTAGTGGAGAATGTTGGTGATCTCTTAAGAGGTACTTTGTCTGGTTTGTCAGTCACTCACTCCTATAAGAAAGCGAACTTTTTAGATTTTGTTATTGTTAAACTTCAGCTACACTTTGGTTATTTTGTTGGCTTATTTCAAAATTTCATGTCCTGGGAAATCTCCAAACAAGAAATAATTGGTACTGATAAATTTCATAATGGGAAAAATTGGAGTTAGTTATGGGAGTTTGACATTGACTATGAAGGACAAAGAAAGAGTCTATGAATTTTGCTCTGCTGGGAAGGTTTGGTCTCTAGAAGATAAGCCTAGGACCAGCTTCTCAATTACCACACATATCTCAGTACTTTTCTCTGTCTTTGTGTCCCTTATCAATATTTGTGATTTGGGGACCCATAGGAATTAAGTGATTCATAGAGAAGAGACCATAGATATTGCTGACTCTTAACAGGGCTGTAGACATGGCTGAAGGATGTGGGCTCTTCTTATGTTTTTTGTGCCTAGGACTTCCTCCCTCAGGCAGCTGGCAGGACCTGAAAGATCACATGCGAGAAGCTGGAGATGTCTGTTATGCAGATGTGCAGAAGGATGGAATGGGGATGGTTGAATATCTCAGAAAAGAAGACATGGAATATGCCCTGCGTAAACTGGATGACACCAAATTCCGCTCTCATGAGGTAGGTCCTTCCTTATCTTCTTGTGATCTATTTCTAGGTCACTGTATCTGACTCTAACCTAGCAGTAGTACTAATAGGTTATGCATTTGCCATTTGTTTGATGGTCTCATAATACTATTAAAGATCTATTTTAAGTGAAAAAAGCAAGAATTTGCCATGTCTAAGCTTTGCAGAGCCACGGGAGAGAGAAATGTGCTTTTTTTTTTTTTTTTTTTGTGGTAATGGTGCTGAAGATCAAATCCAGAGCCTTGTGCATGCAAGGCAAGTACTCTACCAACTAAGTTATATCACCAGGCCTACATTCATATTTTTAACCTGGAAAAAAATACTGGTGTAATCTGTCATAATGTGGTAGACTGCTCTGTGATATTACCCCTTATACAACTGGCGCAAACAGCAATGTCTGTTATGACTGTTCCCCTTCTGGGTCTAGTCTGGGCTCTACAGGTCAACCTCTTCCCTTCTTGGCACTGCTGGCAGGACTGAGTTGTACTACATTTTTCCTTTTCCATTGTAGTGCAGGTTTCTCTTTGAAACTTAAGCCACCTTGACATCATCTTGTAGTTGGCCATCTCATCCCTAGGGCTTAGTTCTTGGTGTTCTTCCTTTCAGGAAGACAGCTTCTGCTTTGGATCTCTCAATTTGATTCAGGTGGTGACTGTGCTTTGGTACCATTTTGCCCAGATACCAGACTATCAATTGGACATTGACCTTTTTCCTGATTATCTATCCTATGTTGCTGTGGTGTTTGGAGATATCTAGAGGAAATAGGTCTCTAGGCTTTTTTTTTTCCCCCTGAGAATTCATGTAATTCTCTAGTTTATGGCTTGGAGGCTGGTCCTTGCATGGCTTAATAATGCTTTTGCTCAGATTGTCATTTATGACTTGAATTTGGAAACAGAACAGTACCTGGTTCTCCCTACAAAGCAGGACTTCAGTGAGGGTAAATCCAATGACTGGCTTGTATCTAAGGCAACAAAACATCTTGCTTCTTTTACCTTAGTATCTTTGGATTCAGGTGAGATCCAAAGATACTAAGGTAAAAGAAGCCAGATGCTTTGCTGGTTGAGGACAGAGGGCTGGGAGATTGTCCAGCCTAGACATGATTCTTCTGTTGGTTATTAATTTCTTAGATTGTCCATATGAAAAATACCTTCATAATAGCCTGGTTACTAAACTTACCAGGAAACTAATCTAGGAGGATAACTAGAGCATCTAGCCTAGGTCCTGACACCTAGGAGGTATTAAATATAGGGTAGCTTCTATAGATGCCCATTTAAAATGTCAAATTGTCACACTGTGTCAATCTTAATTTTCTTCCCTTTTGAAATGGGATAGGAAGAATACTTACCTCTTTAACATTGTGAAAGTTTAATGAGAGCACTGCCAGGTATATAGTAAGGGCTAAGGACTTAATACTTATTTTAGGCAGCTGATTAGATCTTGGTTTGCTTATTCTTCTGGCTCTAATTTTTTTTTTTTAATTCTGAATTTCAGGGTGAAACTTCCTACATCCGAGTTTATCCTGAGAGAAGCACCAGCTATGGCTACTCACGGTCTCGGTCTGGGTCAAGGGGCCGTGACTCTCCATACCAAAGCAGGGGTTCCCCACACTACTACTCTCCTTTCAGGCCCTACTGAGACAGGTGATGGGAATTTTTTTCTTTATTTTTTAGAAGAACTGAGCTGCTTTGTGCTCAGAATCTACATTCCAGATTGATGATTTAGTGTCTTAGGAAATTTTTTTAATTTTTTTTTTAAGGAAAAAAGAAACTACATAATTTCTACCAGGGCCATATTAGCAGTGAAATGTTTAAACTGCAGAAATTGTGGTTTTGGTTCAGAAACAAGTTGTATATTTTTCACCCCTGATTATGGGAAAAAAATCAGTGCTATGTCTTTGTGGGTTGGTCTGCTATGGAGATCAGCAGTTACTGTGACTGAGTCGGCCCATTCTGTTTAGAAATATATTTTAAACGTTTAGTAATTGACATGTGTCGTTGTCCTTGATTAAGTACATAGATTTCACCTAAGAGGTACACTGGTTTAAAAAAAAAAAAATCACTGAGTTATAGTAGCACTTTGTACTAAACTTGTTTTTGTATTTTGATGCTGGGATTGAACCCAGGGGCACTTAACCACTAAGCCACATCCCCAGCCCTTTTTATTTTTTATTTCAAGACAAGATCTCACCAAATTGCTTAGGGCCTTACTAAATTGCTGAGGCTGGCCTTCAACTTGGGATCCTCTTGTACCCAATTTGTAAAGAATAGGGATGGATCATTTTGCTTGGGGATAATGAGAATTGATCTGATGGTGATTTAAGAACTTCAACCTCAAGTGCAGATTTAAAGTTCTATTATAATTCAAGGCCAGTCTTGTAAATTAAATTACCTAAAAGAAAAAGGGAGCCTTGCAAATAAGAGAATAAGATGCCTAGGGATTTTTTTTTTTGATAGCAGTATTGAACCCAGGGTGCTTAACCCCTGAGCCACATCCCTAAACCTCTCCCGCCCCCTTTTTTAGAGACAGGAACTCCCTAAGTTGCTGAGGCTGCCTTTGAACTCAGAATCCTCCTGCCTCAGTCTCCTGAGCTGCTGAGATTACAGGTGGGCACTACTGTGCCCTGCTCCAAGGCTACTTTTATAAATTCTTTTTTCAGAAAGAGAAAAATACAAGTGGGGGCTAGTAACCCATTTGCATATAATCATTTTGTGGGATGGAGGTTGGTTTTAGGTAAGGAGTTCTCAAGCTTTAGTCTACTTTGAACAATCTCCCCGCCCCCCCCGCCCCCTTTTTTTTTTTTGGTACTGGGTATTGAACCCAGGAGCACTTTGCCACTGAGCTACATGCTCAGCCCTTTTTATTTATTTTGAGACAGGGCCTCACTAAGTTGCTGAGGCTGGTCTTGAACTTGTGGTCTTCATGCCTCAGCCTCTCAAGCGGCTAGGATTATAGGTGTGTGCCACCACACCCAGCTATTTTGAACACTTTTAAGACCTGAGCAGAAAGTTAGGCCTCTTGCTGCTCTGAGTAGAATAGGTACCCAAGAACAAATGCAGCTCTGACCGATAAGGTAAAGATAGATGACAGCTCAGGTTTTCACAGTGATCGGATACTATCTACCAGGTATGTATGTAAAAGTTCACTTATGTAGTTTGGTAGATAGTTTTTTAGAGGGAAATAATGTTTTCCAAACTGAACAGGTTTGCAAGCAAATATTAGATTCATTTCCTTGGAAGCGGACTTTTTGCTTTCCGTTAGCATCAGGAACTCAGTGCCTTGTTTTGGTTAGATCTTTTCCAATTCTGTCTTCAGAAGAGTCAGTTACTAAGGAATGACTAAACATCCATTTTTTTTTTTTTAGGTGACTGAACAAGTGGGATAGGGTTCACAATAACAAAATACCATCATTGCTCTTCCACATGCTCACTGGGTATCCCCTTCCCAGAATGGCTACTCAGGTCTGTTGAGAAGGCTCTTGTTCACCCAGCCTTGGCAAAGAGATATTACCTGTTTGAAAATAATAGGAAAGAATGTTACAGCTGAGCCTGCTGTCCATCTGCTCTGCTGATATAACTAATCACTTGGTTTTCATGGAAAACACTGGAAGTAAGTATAGCTTCATTCCAGTTTTCCTGAGTATCTGAAAGAATTACAGTTATTGTACACTTCAATAAGGAGTAGAGATAGATTAATTAGCCATTTATGCGCAGGAAGGAGTGGAAGAAGAAAACTAAGACTTCACTCATTTTGTC
Organism: Sciurus vulgaris; assembly: GCF_902686455.1. NCBI lineage: Eukaryota > Metazoa > Chordata > Mammalia > Rodentia > Sciuridae > Sciurus > Sciurus vulgaris. The sequence goes on from NC_136468.1 coordinate 137,965,285, forward strand.
CCAATAAGCAGTCTGAAACAAGGTTCTGTTTGGGAGATAGTACATATGATCAGTAGGCATTTGCTGAAGCAGTGACAACTGTCAGGTTCTGCAGGGGCATGTTTTAGAGTTTTGTCATAAGTTTGCTAGCCTCCTTTCCCATCCTTGTGTTAACCAGAGTTGTCTTAACTGGATGATCTTGAAGAGGTAACTCCTGCACTGACCAGAGCTGAGGCTGGTCTGAATGCTTCTCCCCCAAGAGATGTCCTGGACTAGACCTGGCACTTGAAAAGCATTAACTTTTGAAAGTTTTGGTTAGCCCCATTCTCAATTGCCAAGGGGTGCAGCAGCTCTGAGCACTGACCCAAATGCACAGCGATAAAACATTCAACCTACCCGAGGTTCTGGATTTTATTGGCCTGGAGTTCTTTTAAAACTCCTACTGTAGTGAGGGGATTGCAAACTGATGGCTCCCAGACTACATCTGGCTTGCAGGTATGTTTGATTTGGCCTGCACAGCGCTTTATTATTGTTAATTTGAATTGATTGCCAACAATTAAAATTTTGGAAGTATCACACAAAATGCCAAATACCCATTTTCTGGGAAAATGGGCTTACATTCCTGGTTGGCTTCAAAAGAGGCATTGAATGCCAGCTGCTCCCTTAGGCAGAGCTCCAGATTTGCCACCCACCATAAACCCCCAGCCCTGTTTTGCTCTTTCATTGCTGATTAGACCCTAGAGTAAGTATGATACCTGGACTCTACTGCCCTCCTAATGCAACACATACCTGGGGGGGCCACAAAATACTCTTCCACCACGAAATGGGAGTTTTGCAGTAGTTCTTCAGCACAGTTGCCTTCTGCTACATTATCGGATCTCAAGTACAGGCATCTATAAAACCCAGAAGCTCAAGATTACTTTTTCAGAGAATGGGGCTTCTAAGGCAGTGGAGAGGGTCAAGAATGGGAGAACAAGCCAGGTGCTGTGGCACATGCCTACAATCCCAGCATCTGGGGAGGCTGAGACAGGAGAATTGCGAGTTCAAAGCCAGCCTCTGCAAAAGCCAGGCATTAAGCAACTCAGTGATACTGTCTCTAAATAAAATACAAAGTAGGGCTGGCGATATGGCTCAGTGGTCAAGTGCCCCTGAGTTCAATCCCTGGTACCCTCCACCCAAAAAAAAGAATGGGAGAACAAGGGAACAGCATAATCATATTCTTGATTTATGGTCACTGCTCCAGGATAGAGGAGCTATGGTCAGGAGTAGACCAAATATTCATCTACAGTTTATAGATTCTCCCAACAACTATAAGGTAAGTGGTAATTATTTTTCAGAATTTATTTTTCTTTGCTCCTGGTACTGGGAATTGAACCCAGGGTCTCACACAAAGTAGGCAAGTGCTCTATCACTATATCCCCATTTCTTTTTTTATTTTCATTTAGAGATAGGGTCTTGTAAGTTGCTGAGGCTGGCCTTGAACTTGGGATCCTTTTTCCTCAGCCACCCCAGTATGATGCTTATAAGTGTGTACCACTGTACCCAGCTTAGGATTGCTATATTTAACAAATGTTTTTGGAAGCTTACTATGATTAGATTACTTTTGGCGGTGACATGGGAACGCAATTACAATATAGTCATATTAAATCTAACAAGCAAAGCCTGCCAACAGACTAGCAAGAGGATACCTAACCCAGCCTGAGTGAGACTCATGTACTCAGAATAGGTAATGTCACTGTTAAAGGATGGAGAGTGAATTTCCTGGTAGATGCAGATGCAAGGAACTTAGTGCAAAAGCCCAGCAGATTCAGAGGACAGGGAGTTCATCAGGCTGCTATATGGTCTGCTTGGATGGAAGAGGAAGCTGGATACCTAAGCGGGTGGAGAAGGAAACTTGCTCAAGATTACTAAGTGCTATACCACTGAATTACATCCTTAGCCACCTCTTCCCCTGACCACCCTTTTTTTTGGAGTCAGGGTGTTGTAAAGTTGCTGAGGCTGGCCTCAAACTTGAGATGCTTCTGCCTCAGCCTCTTGAGTCACTGGGATTACAGGTGTGTGCTACTGGGCCTTGCCCTAATGGGGTTTGAGTCATGTCACAGAGGGGCAGGAATAATGTGAATACCTGGGCAAAGGCTGCTTGCATTGAAGGCTCAGTTACAAGATTCTTTTAGGAAAGGACTAAAAGAATCCTGGCATCCAGCCCAGAGCTAGAAACAATAAATATTTATTCATGCTATGAGAGTTGGAGTCTTCCAGGTCTTAACCTATCTTAACTGTGGCCTTAAAGAATGATCTTACCAGACCCTAAATTTGTTCAAAAAAAAAAAAAAAAGGAGTTTTGTGTTGGTATTTTTAATGGGATTATGCTTTCATTTAAGACAACTTGAAGAACAAAAATTAAAACCACCCATAAAGGGAACCACTGGTCTTTGCTATTTATTTATTTATTTATTTAGTTAGTTAGTTAGTTAGTTAGTTTTTGGTGCTGTCATACTGGGGATTGACCCATGTAAAATGCCATATATGATTGCTGGGAAGATGAAAAATAATAAGGGTATTAAGAATAAGATTTGATAATGGTGGGCCCACATTCCCTGCAGTAAAAGGGGTGCTGAATGGCACACTCATTTTACTAATTTTTCAGAAAGAGCAAGTATACCCTACTGTGCCTTGGTCTCCACCACTCATTCAAAGTATTTGAATGTTCTGACAAAGATTCTGCTATCAACAACAGGCTTAAAAGCCATTGCTTCCCTTGGACTGGCTGATGGGCCAGTTCTGCCAGGCTTAATAGTAATTGATTTGTTCACTCATTAGGTACAGGTTAACTACATAAGTGAGATTTCCAGGAAAACAAAATTCACACCTTTAAATACCACACATTTCCACTTAATTACTATTTACAATGGCGTTATTCCTAGAGTAGATACACATCTCCCTATGTTCTTCATCATGGGCTGATGAACCCAGAGTCTCTGATAGTGGCACAATAGACCCCTTCACATGGCAAGTTGCTTAATTTTCCTGTACCTCAGAATCTTGTTTAAAACAGGAGAAGATGAGCTATTATGGTGTTTTCTGTTTTTGTAGTGCTGGGGATTGCATGCTGTGCCTCTGGTCAGTTATTGTTGACAAAGGTCTACTTCACCTCCTTTCTCAATTAGAGTTCTACAAGACAAGTTAGTATAAATACTCCTGAGACACCCATTTTGTGAATAAATCAATCTCGTATGCATCTGGGCTAATATTAGTTATGTATTATCGTTGGAAGAATTGAAGAAAATACTTCACTTTTTCTGTATTCTGATCAGATGAGAAAGGCTTAAGGCTGTGAAACTAGAAATACACTCGCTAAAGCTCAAAGATGTCACCAGAAGCTGAGGACAATAACTCCTAAAAAAACACAGAAAGTGCTGTTCCAGTACAGAATAAAAGAAAAGTGACTCATTTGTGCTTCCCCTGGTCCTTGGACTGGCTGATGGGCCAGTTCTGCCAGAGGTGGGATGGGGTGGTATTGAGGATTGAACCCAGAGATACTTTACCACTGACGTACATCCTCAGCCCTTTTTATTTTGAGACAGGTTCTCAAAATGAGTTGCAGCTTATAAATTGCTTAGGGCTTTGCTTAAATTGCTGAGGCTGGCTTTGAACTCTCAATCTTACTTCAGCCTTCTGAGCCACTGGGATTATAGGTGTGCACCTAGAGGTTCACTTTAGCTGGCTTATATAGAGTAGTAGTTGAGAGGAGGGTCTGAGTCCCAAGTCCTGGGTTCTCTACTACCTATGAAATTCTGAGCCTTTACATCTAAAATCAGATAATCTTGTCTTCCAGGGTTGTGATAACTGAGATAATGCGTATAAAGTCTTAATCCCTAACACTAAACATGCTAATGCTTTTTAGCTCGATGACATGTTATTAGTGGACAAAGAGATTTCTGTGGGCTAGTCAGGACTTTTACACCTAGTATGACTATTGCCCAAAACCCTGGTGAATACCTGTCTTCACTTTACTAGGTTCTCTTTCATATTGAGTCAGGCAGTGTATTCAAAACATTCAGGTCCTACAAATATCACATTGAATAATTAATAGGAATCATTAACCCAAACAATGTAAGATTTATGGGAAGAGTGCAGATCACTTACTGCCAAATTAAGATTCCAGCTCCAATTTCCTTATTTTTTTTCACAAGCTCTTTGTAATGGGAATGAAATAAACTGTTTATCTACTCCCTGCCCCCTCCTTCCCAGTTGCTACACATTTCTTTATAGTTCCACTCTACATGTCTTGGAATATCCTGACTAATTTGTTGTTTTCTTTTATCAAGGAAATTAGTAAAGAACATTCATTCAGCCAGGCTCAGTGGTGCACACCTGTAATCCAGGCAACTCTGGAGGCTGAGACAGGAGGATCACAAATTCAAGGCCAATCTCAGCAATTTAGCAAGGCCCTAAGCAACTTAGGAAGACCATGTCTCAAAAAGGGCTGAGGATGTGGCTCCATGGTAAAGTGCCCCTGGGGTTCAATCCCCAGTACCAAAAAAGAATTGATTCAGCAAACATTGACTGAGTATCTGCTCAGTGCTAGGCATTGAAAACAACATGAGCAAAACCAAACATGCTCCTTGGATGAGCATGAGAAGAGGAGTGGAATAACCTTCATGTAGATTATCAGCTCTATCAAACATCATGAGAGCCACATGTTCTGGAAAAGAACCTAACTCATTATCATGGTTTTTATCTGGAACTGTTATCTCAAAAAATTTCATGGTTTTTTTTTTTTTTGGGGGGGGGGTACTGGGGATTAAATCCGGGGTTGCTTTACCACTGAGCTGCTCAATGCAGCAAGGATAAGAGGGCTTCTGGGAGAAAAATTGGATGATGAGAACTGTAGCCTCTTCAGATTAATGGATTAATAAGCTGAATGAACTACTGGATAGTAACTATGCAATTGGGGGGTGGTTGAAGGAAGTAGATCACTGGGGGTGTGGCCTTGACACCTTTCTTTCTTTTGGTACAGGGATTGAACCCAAGTGTAGCTCAGTGGTATAGGACCCCTGGGTTAAATCTCCAGTACCCCCCAAACACAAATAAAAGCATTTTTAAAAAGTTGTATTAAGATTAAAAGTTGTATTAACAAATGGTGGGTAGAGGCTGTACCCTTTTTGTATTCACAAGCTAGTTTGTCAGTGACCTATGCCTCCAATTTTACTATAGTACTTTACTAGATATTCTGTCCCATTAGGCATTTGTTTTGGGCCCCTGGTATACAATGAAAAGTTGTTTCCTTCCACATTCCCACTTTTTTTTTTGAGACCAGTCTCCTGTGTTACCTAGGCTTGCTGTGAACTCCTGGGTTCAAGCAAACCTCCAGCCTTAGCCTCTGGAGTAGCTGGGACTTCAGGTGTTGGCCACCACACTGAACTTTCCATTTATTTTATTTCTTATTTTAATATTTATATATTTATTGGTACTAGGGCCACTGAGCCACATCCCCAGCCTCTTATTTTTTGAGACAAGGTCTAAGTTGCCGAGGCTTGCCTAGAACTTGTGACCCTCCTGCCTTACTCTTCCAAGTAACTGAGATTTCAGGCAAGCATCACTCTGCCCAGCTAGTTAAATTATTTTGAAGAACAAATATTCCATTGCATGAGGATATATTTGTTATTTATTTAGGTGATTTCTGGGTTTGGCTTGGTTTGGGTGTTCTAAACAGTTTTTCAGTGGACACTTGTGCATTTTTCTTTCCTCCTCCTCCTCCTCCTCCTTTTTTTTTTTTTTTCCCCCTCTAGTACTGGGGATTAAATCCAGGGCCTCCCAAGTGCTCTACCTCTGAGCTAGACTCCCAACTCCTTGTGTCCGTATCTTGATGGTCTTTCACAACATATCTTTCCCTAAGGAAACACTGGGTCAGAAAATATGTACAATTAAATTTTTGAAACAGTAATAACACTAATCAAGTCGGAAAAGGAGCTCACATTGTAATAACAGACATAAATCAATACAAAACAAAATGTGAAGAAAACAAGATTGGTGACTGAAAGGAGACAGAAGTTGCAGTCCTGAGGGGAGAGAATTGAGTGCCAAGAGGGAGAATGCTATGCAACAATATGGAGGGTGACTGCAAGAAAAAGGAGTCAGCAAATGCAAAAATCCTAGGGACCGAATGAACTTGACTTAGGGGGGAAGCAATTAAGAAAGCCATTGTGCTGTACAGTCAGCAGCTCAGGAGGCTGAAGCAGGAGGCTCGGGAGTTCAAAGACCGCCTAAGCAATTTAGCAAGGCCCTGTCTCAAAAAATAAAGGGCTGGGCGTGCGGCTCAGTGGTTAAGCGCCCTTGCGTTTAATCTGTAGTACCCAAAACCAAAAAATAAAGTGTGGCTGGGGGTAGAGCGGGAATAGTATGTCTGCGTGGTTAGGCAAGGACTCTAAAGTAAGGCCTGAAAGGCGATGATTAACAAGCAGTTCGGCTTTTGTTCCTGCGTACACTGGGAGGACTCGTTGATTCTAAACACGATCCATAATGAACAAAGAGAAGAATGAAACCATTTACCAGCGAGGTGACATTGGGCAAATTCCTAACCATGCTACAGCTTTTTCGCCCCCTGAAACGGTACATCAGTCGCCAACACAAACCGCTGCGAAGGGTCCACAGTCAGGGCTTTGGGAATCGCAAAAGCGACTTTACCTGTCTTCCAGTACCGACTCCATGGGCTCCACCCCATCGGTGTTCACCGCGCGGAGCCGGTCAGCGAAGGCGACGGCTTTCTCCAGCCGCACCACCGCCTCGCGGCTGCCGAAGTCCACCAGCGCTAGACGTTCCAGGTGCTCGATCACCTCGGCCGTGATCCGACCGCTTCCCTGGGGGTAAAGGGGACGTGGATCGCGGAGAGGCCTACGCCGACTGTCAGCCACCCACCTAGACGCTCATGGCCTTTACCTGAGAATCCGCCTGGCAGGTGAAGCCCCGGCGCCCGCCCAGCGGGGCCCGAAAAGCCAGCCACACCGCCCGTGCGCACATTTCTTCCCTTTTCGGCCTCCGTAGTGCGGCCAAACGAAATGCCGAGCGACGCGCCTAAGAGTGATGACATCAGAGTGCGCCTTGTCGCCTCCGCCATAGCCATGAACAGCGTCGGGGAGGCATGCACCGACATGAAGCGCGAGTACGACCAGTGCTTCAATCGCTGGTTTGCCGAGAAGTTCCTCAAAGGAGACGGCTCCGGGGACCCGTGCACCGATCTCTTCAAGCGCTACCAGCAGTGCGTTCAGGTGAGCCGCACCCGAGCCGCCGACTACCCCCAGGCCCCGCGTTCTCCGCTGTGTTCCCAGCCACAAGCGTCGCGTCTGGCGGACGTTGGGATCGGGAGGGTGGAGGAAGACCGCAGTGAAGCCGGTGGCAGGAGTCCTTTCCCCTATCATTACCACTGAGGCCGCCTGGATGCCTTTCCGGTTGACAAAGTTAAATATTTTTGTAATGCTTTACTTTTTACGGAGCACAGCACATTCTTTGGTTCATTTATTTGTGCTCATCCTGAACTTGCAAAGTGGCCAGTTATCCGTATTTCATACATGGAGAACTGACACCCAGAAACAAATTAACTGGTTTAAGCTCAGTAGTATTAGGTTTCCTTGATTCTTTTGCCCGTGGTGCACCTTTCCACTATTACTGTTAGATATTCCGGTGATTACCATCCTCTGGCCTGTTCCACTCTGTGAACGGTCCCATTATTTTCATTATAATTCTTTTATTGACCTGTTTCTCGAACAGTTTCCTAAATGGAGCTAGTAAAGTTTCATTCTGGCTCAAACAGTCCTGGGAAAAGCACTTTCACTGAGTTAACCTAAAACAGCCTTCTGTATTCCACCAGGGAGTTGCTGTCTTTACCCTATTTTCAGATGATGACAGCAAGGCTGGCAAAGCCAGTAAGTCCTTGGAATCCAGATTTGAACCCATGTTATCACTAAAGTAGTGGGGATGCCCTTTGTCAGATTTCTCTTCTGAATTCTGAATTTTAATGGTTCCTTTAGCAACTCCTTTTTGAATCTGTTCATACACTTGATTTCTTTATAATGGTACTGTTAAAAAGTATGTCATTTGAATCTTGGGTTCTGAGTCTATATGGTTCAATCTGATTTTACTTTTGTGCCAACACATTTTATTTGCAAAGTTTTGACTTTAAGCTTCCTGTGCAGCTTTATAATGTGTTTTCTTTTTCCATCAGAAAGCAATAAAAGAGAAAGAGATTCCTATTGAAGGACTGGAGTTCATGGGCCATGGCAAAGAAAAGCCTGAAAACTCTTCTTGATATTGACTGTCACCTTGAAAATGGATTCCTATATCAGGAAATTGAGGACTCTGGATTTTGTCAACTAAGGCTGTGAAGATAGCTGTGGGATTCAATGAATTTAGGAGGGAGTTGTTTTATTTCTTCTCTATTGATGTTTTCCTCTCACTTGTAAAAGATGATGAACCACCGCTCTGCTTTGAGATGATTTCTCACTTGATCTGGCATCTTCCAGAACCTCAGTGGGCTAAAACTGAACAGTTTCTCGGGATTATGGTTGCAATACATGATCTAGAATCAGCTTTAAATATATCTTGTATATAAATTATTGATAAACTAGTCAAGATGATCAGGGTTGCCTGACTTCTTGGTTTTTGCTGCAAAAGACATTAGGTACATTGTACTGGGGTCATTGTTCATGAAAACAATCAGTTAGGACCTCTTTTTTCTCTCAGGTAGCTAATGCTTTAAAAGGGGATCCAGGCACAACAGTCTCATCTAATTTATTTTTATATAGTAACTCACAAAGATTGTTGGTGGCCTGGGTTAGCAAAGAGGAAGACTTTTTTTTAGCAATTTCCTGCCTTCTTGTCCAATTAAGATATGAAGCTTCAAGAATGTTAAAATGAACACCATTTCAGAACTCACAGCATAGTTCTGGAATTACGTTACTTGGAGTTGCTGTGGCAAAAGATCCCAAACCAAAAAAGTTTGCTATTGCCAATTATCATCCCAAGTTAATAAATTAAGTCAACCTGCATATAATAAAAAAAGTCAAAATGCTGCATCTGGTTAAATGGAGGGGAAAGGTGCTTGCTTTATTTGCCTTGTTTGCCCACCCTGCCCTATAATGCCTGTAATCATGATGGAATAAATTTTAACATTTAATTTTTATCATTATTTGCCCCTGGAACTTGGTTTACTTTATGGAATACCTATTATCCTGTTATCCCACATAATCTTATATATATACTGAAGAGAGGTTTGTGCTTTATAATTTAAGGCTGAAAAGAAAGTGAAGATTATCTGGGTGTGGTGTGGCTCAGCCTATAATCCCAGTTACTTGGGAGGCTGAGGCAGGAGGGCCGCAATTTTGAGGCCAACCTGAGCAACTTAGTGAGACAGTTTGAGTAAAAATAAGGGATAGGGATGTAACTCAGTGGTAAAGCACTTACCTAGCATGTGTGAGGCCCTGTATGGAATTCACAATAGTGGAAAAAAAGAAAAAGTGAAGATTTGTCTAAGGTAGGTAATATGGTATAGAACCATATAGAGGTAAGGTATAGAAACCTGACTTTTTCCTAAAATTTATATCCATTTAGTCTACAGATTTTTTTCGGGGGAGGGGGTTCCGGAAATTGAACCCAGGGGTGCTTTATCACTGAGCTACATACACAGCCCATTTTTTTCTTTTTTGTACTGAAGATTAAATCCAGGGGTGCTTAACCACTGAGCCACATCTCAGCCCTTTTTTGAGACAGGGTCTTGCTAAGTTGCTTAGGGCCTCACTAAGTTGCTGAGGCTGGTTTTGAATTTGTGATCCTCCTGCCTCAGCCTCCTGAGACGCTGTGATTACCTGACTCTTTTTATTTTTCATTTTGATACAGAAGTCTCACTAAATTGCCTAGGCTGGCCTCAAACTTACAATTCTGCCTCGGCATCCTGAGTAGCTGGGGTTACAGCTATGTGCCACTGCACATACTGTCACTGATGACCAAAACAGATCTGTTAAGAATTCTTTGCTAGTCAGACGTGGTGGTGCATACCCATAATCCCAGTGGCTCACGAGCCTTCTTCTAAGCAACTCGGTGAGACCCTGTCTCTAAATAAAATACAAAATAGGGTTGGGGATGTGGCTCAGTGGTCGAGTGCCCCTGAGTTCAATCCCTTGTACCCACCTCCCAAAAAACAAAAAATTCTTTGCTGGGCATGGTGGCACACATCTGTAATTCCTGTGAATAGAAGGCTGAGGCAGAAGGATCACAAGTTTGAAGCCAGCCTCAGCAATTTATTGTGAGGCCCTAAGCAACTTAGAGAGACCCTCTCAAAAAATTAAAAGGGCTGGGGATGTGGCTCAGTGGTAAAGCATTCCTGGGTTCAATTCCTGGTATCAGAAACAAACAAGCAAACAAAACCCAAAACAATCCTTCAAATAGTAGGGTGTGGTTGCATGTGCCAATAGTTCCATCCACTTGGGATTCTGAGGCAGAGTTGTTTAAGTCTAGGAACTTGAGACCAGTCTGGGCAATATAGCGAGATCCCATCTCAAGAAACCTCTCTGATGTATAATTTAAAAGCTTACTATATTCAGGACTGGGGGTATACCTCAGTTGGTAGAATGCTTGCCTTATATGCACAGGGCTCTGGGTTCAATTCCCAGCACCACATACAAAAAAAAAACACAAAAGCTTACCATATTTAAATTATAGTTAAGCCTAAAAAGGCCACATATTAATAGACTTCTCACATCCTGGCAAAAAGACTATTTAAAATTGATACTCAAAAAATAATTTCAGGGCTGGGGCTGTCGCTTAGTGGCAGAGCTGCCTGCCTAGCACTTGTGAGGCACTGGGTTCGATTCTTAGCACCACATAAAAAATAAAATAAAAGCATGCTGTCCATCTACAACCACAAAAAAAATTTTTTTTTAAATGTCAACTGTTCTTCATCCTACTTTGACTTCATCCTCTCTAGAAAGTGACTCCAACTAGCTCAGCTTTGTTTTCAATTTTTTAAAAATAGTGTTATTTTTGTTTATTTTTATTTTGAGAATTGAACCCAGTGCCTCACACTTTTAGGCAAGCACTCTACCACTGAGCTACACTCCAGACCAAAAAGTTTTCAATTTTAATGACAAATTTATCACCCTTTCAGGATAATTTTGTAACTAATACTGTTTCTCCTAATTCTTTTTTTTTAATAAATATTTTTTTTAGTTGTAGATGGACACAATACCTTTATTTATTTTTATGCCGTGCTGAAAGGATAGAATCAGTGCCTCACACATGCTAGGCAAGCGCTCCATCACTGAGCTATAATCTCAGCCCTGTTTCTCCTAATTCTTAATGGCTATGGGATAATTTTGATTTCAGAAACAAATAAAACCAAGACTATTAAGCAGAAATGTGTCCCACTGCCTTTATTTCTCTAAAGTTTTCTTGCCAACCTTGAAGATGCTAAATCTTAACCCCAAGATTAAAAACTTGACTCCTCTGGAGAAAATTTTCCAACTATGCAGAGGATTCTGCACCAAAAGCTTCTGGACTAGGACATGAGAAAGTTGAAATCCAGAGGAAGCACCTCTTACTGAGAATCACAGGTATCTCAGGTGTAAACGGCAGCCAATCTTCAATGTCTTTGGCACCCCAAGTCTGTCAGGGGCCTCTCTTAATACTTAATTAGATCTGTTGCTCTGTACTCTGGTCCTTTGGCTTTACCCATCCTAGACACAAGAAACCAAGGATCTGTTATAGTTTTTCTGTGAGGTGGACCTTAAATACTATAAAAAAGCACAGACCTTCAGTACAGAAATAGAAATAACGATGTTAATTTCTAAGGAAAAATACACTAAAGAATGCAATTTTCAGTCGGATATGGTGGCACACACCTGTAATCCCAGCAGCTTGGAAGGCTAAGGCAAAAGGATCATGAGTTCCAAGCCAGCCTCAGCAACAGTGAGGTGCTAAGCAACACAGCAAAACCCTGTCTCTAAATAAAATACAAAAAAGGGCTGGGGATGTGGCTCAGTGGTTGAGTGCCCCTGAGTTCAATTCCCAGTAAGCCCCCCGACCCCGCTCAAAAAAAAGCAACTTTCAGCTCAATGCAATCTTAAGTTTAAGTTATTTATTTAAGCCATCTCCTGCCACAAAGAGATGGAAGATCAGTATAATGGTCATCATTTGATACAAGTAAGGTGAGTTTAAGGTCCCGTATACTTTTCTGGTCTTCTTGCAGAGTAATGGTCCAAACCAGTGCTGTGGTCCCTGGTGCCTGGGTAATGGTCCAGATTCTCTATTCATCTTCATAGCCAGTTGGAAGTGGATTCACATGAGGGTTATGGAATAGAGTATGGTTACCATCTCCCCAGGGAAAGGGCTGTGGAATGAAGATGTCAGTTAATACTTCCAGAAAACGGTTCAGAAAGAACATTGCCATGAACTGCTTACAAAGGGTAATATATAAAAAAACAAAAGCAAAATGGAAACTAAATCCTTTTTTTGGCATATTCCAACCTTCCCATAATTTAAGGGAGCTCCTATAACTACCTTCCGGGGGGGCCATTCTTTTTTTTCCTTCAGTATTGGTGATTTACCCCTGAAATATATTCCCAGGCCTTTTTAAATTTTTTATTTTGAAATAAGGTCCAAGGTGCCCAGGATGGCCACTAACCAACCTGAGATCATCCTGCCTCAGTCTCCCGAGTAGCTGGGATTTTAAGCGTGCACCACCACACTGGCCCAGGGGCCATTCTTAAAGTAGAAGTAGGAAAAGAAAGCTCAAGTTAGTTGTTACTCACAAGACTCTCCCTGGTAACTAGTATATCTAGTGTTATATTTGTGAAAGTGTAATCCTTAAACCAGCCATGGTGGTACATGCCTGTAATCCCCCCACTACTAAGGAGGCTGAGGCAGGAAGCCTTCTTCCTTTCCTTTCGTTTCTCTCACTCCCTTTCTTTCTTTTGGAACCCAGGAGTTTGTTACCACTGAACGACATCCCTCAGCCCTTTTATTTTTTATTTTGAGACAGGGCCTTGCTAAATTGTTGAGGCTTGCATCAAACTTGCAATTCTCCTGCCTCAGCCTCCCAAATTGCTGGGATTACCAACTGTACCAATGGAATCAGCCAGGAAGATTTTTTGAGCCCATGAATTCAAGAGCAGCCTGGGCAATCCAGTGAAGACCATCTCTGGGCGGGGGAGGTGGTAGGGAGTCAGGTTGGGGATATAGCTCAGTGGTAGAGCACTTGTCTAGTATGTGTGAGACTGTGGGTTCAGCCTCAGCACTGCAGAAAAGTAAAGAAGGAAAAAAGTGTAATTCTCAAACCGCCTACACCAGAATGGTATCAGTAAACACAGTGGAGAAGATACTCATTTAAATAAGATTTTAGGCTCTATCCCAGACCTAAAACACTCTCTGTACTGGGAAACTACAACCCACCCTCAATTACTTTTCTCACTGCATTTGAAAAGCATTGCTCTAGGGCAATGATTTCCAGCCCAAGGTGATTTCTGCCCCTCCAGGGTACATGAGGTAGTATTTGGAGACATTTGGGGTGGGGTGGGGTGGGGGGACAGTACTGCCACCTAGTGGATAGAGTCCAAGGATAATACTAAACAAATGATTATCATACCTGAATAGCCACAGGGAAAAGGAGATAGGTATTTTGGGGAGTAGAGGAAGCTGTCACTCTCTTCTTTATGTAGCTAGTACCTGGCAAATGCTCAGATCATGTCACTCCATAAAGGTTTCCCAAATCTCCCAAGTTTTATAGCAATAAACAACTGTTTCAAAACTGCATCACAAGGCAGAACATTGGATGAATCAGAAAAAAGGAAACCTGAAGGGCATTCACTGTTATGACCTTGGGGGGAAAAAGATACGACCCCAAATGTATTTCTCTTCCATGAAATGGGGGCATATAAATATTCCGACTGCGAAAATTTAAACAAGAAACTGTACACGCCTGGCACCCACGCATTTGGAGCTTGAAGAACTTGGACTAGGGCATACACAATGAAAAGGGAACGGACAATCGTAAGGACCGCAAGGGCGTACCTTGGTTCTGATGCGGAGATGGGGATAGGCGATGAACTCGGGTCTCTCGTGCTCTCCGTGGTGCGACTTGAGGAAAACATTCAGCATGCTCACTCCCACCCCCGGGAGCGCGACGAAGTACGTGAGGGCTCTCCACATGCGAGCTGCAGAGGGGCCACAACCACTCAGCCCCAGCAGACCTGCCGCATCTCATTCTCCCTCCCCCAAGGTCACAGTCCCGCCCCGCCTCGCTAGCGTGGGGATGCGACACGTCCCGCCGACCCCAGCCCCAGTACCTGAGCCCTCCTCGCCGTGGGCGCCGCTCGACATGGGCCGCCCCACCTGTGGGCGGGACCGACCTAGCAGCCTAGAAAGACGGGACGCAGACACCGCCGCCGCCACCATTTTGACCTGGACCACCAGAGCGGCGGAAGCGGAAGTGGAAAAGAGCTCTGAGGGCGGGACCAGGACCTGAAATAGAAGTTCCCATTGGACCACGCCTTCTCAATAGCATTAACGAGACGGCGGAGCCTGCGCGCTATCATCCCGACCGAAGGAGTCCGTGTCAAAATCCTCCGAGTCGTCGAGCTAAAGGGAGCATGCGCTCTGCGGGTTCCTCCCGGCTTCGCCCTCTCTTCCAGCGCATGCGTGTTGCCTCCAGTCTCCGTGTGGTCCCACCTGGGTTGGGGGCACCGACAACTCTTTGGAGCTCCCTCGATGGAAGTCCATGGACAGCGGTGGAAGTTCCAAGCGCGCACCACCGTAGCCAACGTGCCATTCCTCTTCCTCGCCTTCTTCTGACTGCGTTTTTTTCGTGGCACCTGACACCATCATCACTGTCATCGTTGTAGCAGTGTTTTCTCTGACTCGCCGCCCCCGTCGGAATCCAACTTCTGTGTTATCGGGCGTTTGCCATCGCCGCATTCTCACAATTCTGTCTGGAAATGGTGTCATGTGGAGTCGTGCCTGGCACGTAGCAGGTGCTGAGTACAATTTGCTGAATGAATGAATGAATAGCGATTGAAACCAGAATCGGTTCCAGGAAATCTGGATTCTAATCCCGGCTCAACAGCCTCAACTTCTGCCCTCCGGTCACGCTGGCTTTCTCTCCCTTAGAATTCTAGAAATAAAAATTGTAGAGACCATTTTTTTTCCTTCTATCTTTTTCCTTCCTCCTACATGTCTAAAACACTTCTACAAATAAATGTAGGTGGCTGGGGTTGTAGCTCAGTGGTAGAAGCGCTTGCCTTGCACGTGTGAGGCACTGGGTTTGATCCTCGGCACCACATTAAAAAAATGAAGATATTGTGTCCATCTACAACTAAAAAAAAAATTTAAAAAATTTAAAAAAAAAATTAAATAAATAAATAAACGTAGGGAGGCTGGAGCTCAGTGGTAGAGCTGTGCCCAGCATGTGTGAGGCACTGGGTTCCATTCTCAGCACCACATAAAAATAAATAAATAAAAATAAAGGTCCATCCACAACCAAAATATATAGTTTTTAAAATGCAGCTTAAAAAAAATAAATAAATGTAGGGTTGGGGGTGTGGCTCAGTGGTAGAGCAACTGCCTAGAATTCTCCAGGCCCTAGGTTCAATCCCCAGCACCTCAAAAATTTTAATAAATAAGATAATAAAAGTTTAAAAATATATGTATAGGGGCTGGGGATGTGGCTTAGTGGCAGAGTACTTGCCAAGTATGGGAGCAAAGCTGGATTTGATCCCCCGTACTGAAAAAAAAAAAAAAGATACATATATATATATATATATATATATGATGACTGCAAACTTTTTTTATTGTAAGCAAATGGGGTACATCTTGTTTCTCTGTTTGTACATGAAGTAGAGGCATACCATTCGTGTAATCATACATTTACATAGGGTAATGGTGTTTGATTCATTCTGTTATTTTTCCCTCCCCCCCTTCCCACCCCTCTTTTCCCTCTATACAGTCCCTCCTTCCTCCATTCTTGCCTCCCTCCCACCCAATGCAAACTTTTTGATTGTAGGCTCCTTTAGGGATGTAATGAAAGCTCTGAAGCTTTTTCACACACACACACAAAAGAAGCTAGCTTGAGAAGCTAGGTACAGTACTTGCCTAGCATGTCCAAGGCCCTGAATTCAATCCCCAATATCACAAAAACAAACAAAAGAATTTTTAAAAAATTAACCTGCATGGAAGCACACACCATTTTAGCAATGTTGGGGGAAAGGTACATCTGGAGATCTCCTGAGAATATTTGTGCTTCAGATTAAGAATCCCTGGGGTAGGAGACAAACAGGAACCCTTAGTGTTCAAAGACTCAGCTCACATCTTTTCCCTTATAGCCTATGTGATCTCCTGGGGCAAGTTAGATGAAACCAATGCTTTCAAGTCATGCAGTTTCATGAACCCAAACATTTAAGATCATATTACTAGAGCTTTACCATCTGATCCAGAATTATATCTTTCCTTTTTAAGTTTCATGGTGTAATCAGAATCATCAACTCACTAGGTATCCTTAAACTCAAAGAGTGTATGAAGCACAGAGCCTGACCATAGGTCAGGTCCAAGCAAAAGGGATCAGGAATCCTAGGTTGAAATCGCTGGTCTCTCAGCTGCCAACTACATTTCCTCTTTAAAATGGGACTGTAGTATGCATTTCTTCATCCCTTCGTCCAACAAATATTTATTAAAACCCAGCTCCACCTGGTACAGTAGTGCACACCTGTATTCCCAGCAACTCAGGAAGGAGGATGGCACCTTCAAAATCTGCAAGAGCGGGGCTGGGGTTGTGGCTCAGTGGTGGAGCGCTTGCCTGGCATGTGTGAGGCACTGGGTTCAATTCTCAGCACCACATATAAATAAATAAATAAATAAATAAATAAATATCCATTGACAACTAAAAAAAATTAAAAAAAAAAAAAAAAAAAAAAGATCCGCGTGAGGAACTTAGTGAGACCCCTCCAATGAAAGACCCCGGGGAAGTTACTCAACGTAATGAGGGTGTTCATTTAGTGTTAACTAAAGTGCCTACTATGTGCTAGGGTGTGCAGAAGTCCACAAGAGCTCTTATCGCTCTCATGCAGCTTGCATGAAGTAGAGAAGACAGTTTTAAATAAAAAATATCCTTTGTTAAAAATTCAACAAGTGGGCTAGAAATGTAGCTCGGTGGTAGAAC